>NC_059668.1:20000000-21434368 GCF_905147105.1 Pieris brassicae | reverse complement strand
GAAGGGGACATACGGCTCGAACGGGCCAAAGGTCACCCCTTTCAAAGGAGTGTGCAACATGAACAACGATGTTCATAATTTAAAATCACGGTTTGTAGGAAAACTAAAAAAAAATATTTTTTCCATAAACAAGTAAATATATTTTAACTCCTTAACATTTACCAGAAAATTAACATTATAATCAAACATTTAATAAAATTCCCTAACAGTTGCCAAGAAATTAATTAGTCGAGCTGTATTGTATATTAACATAATTAATATGTAAAGTAGAAAAGATGGAAGGAAGATTTTTACAACTATACATTATAAACAAAATCTTAATATTTCGGAATTTAATTGTTTAAACAAAACATATAGAAGAAATTATGTTGATTACATAACTAACTAAAATTCAATATTCATAAGTAGTTTTTGTTAGCTTAGTTCAGTCTGTTTATCTCTTACTTATCTAATTATTGATAGAAGTAAAATAATCAATCAAGAAGATAAAATTAAACGATAGACTCTCGACTAGTTTTTCTAGTTGACAATTTTAATAGTAGTTTACTTCTAGAAAAATTGCACTTTCATGTTCCTGTTTAACAGACTCGTAATTGTGCTTTGTTTCACGTTTCTCACATCAACACGCAAAAATCATTTTTTTTTTGTATCGCTCAGCCTGGACATACAATGATCACAAACTAAGACTTGACATATTATACTATCGCGGAATATGCTTAAAAGGAGTATTAAGAATATGAATCACCAGCACACCCCACATACCTACCGTTGCGCCCACGACACAGCCGAATAAGGTATTACTTAGTTAAATCTATTTCATAATTGTTAGTGGTTTTTTTTCTTTTCGTAAATGTTTGAACCAATTTACATGCATTCTATTTATGGCCATTTCTTTAGTATAATTGTTTTTTGTAATAAATAATTTACCCGCTGTAAGCTTACGTAATAACATATTATATAAACAAATTTTAACTAAAAGTACGTTTAAGTTAAACTAGAAAATTATGATATATAATAAAAGACTTACCGCATATTTCATATTAAGAGTGACATCAATACTAGTGCTGGGACAGGCTGTGGAATGTAGAACAATTCCAGAATCTACCAACCAGACGTGAACATTGCGCGCGCGGTCTCCAGACATAGCACGCCGTCCGTCCGACATCATTAAAAGGCTTTGAAGGGCTGCTGAGTGACCCTAAAAAGAAAATTTATTTATTTACAACACAAACAAAAGGTACAATAGAATAATTATTGTCTTCAAATGAAATGTTAAGCAGCGCTTCATGGCCTTATTTAAATTTACATTTCATTAGAATAGTATTTGTTCATAAACAATATCATTCCTTTGATGTACCGACACAACGCCGATTACGTATGATGGCCGATCACAGACATTTATGCACACTAACGTGATTGTCTTTAGTCGCTCATCATGGTCCATTGTGAAGGGGAGTCATATATAAGACACAACAAACTAAAAAAAGGTCCAAATAAATCCAAGTCTTTGGTTAAGGGTGTTTGGTTTGTCTTAGGATATAAAATCTTCAAAGGAAGTACAATAAATTAACATTATTTTTAAAATTGATAACAATGAATCTATTTCAAACCCAACTTCACGAGCGTTTTGTAATCTATACGAAGATATAAAAAAATCCCTTTAACCTACTCGTATAATCTACTGAAATGTTGCATATTAACGCCATCTATTGGCGATAAGTTGGTATTTCAAATTCTACGGGATTTTATTAAACTCTCTGATATAAATGAAGTTATACATTTCCGTTATATCCGTGGATTATATAAAATATTAAAATGATCAGAACTAAAGCCTTGTAGTTAAAAATGAATGCCTAAATAATAAAATATTGTTCGAAACTTTCCTAATATAACTGAACAAACGTCTAAAGGTTTGAGTGAGTTTCGAAGCGATTCTTCCTCTCGAGACTACAAAGGAACACTTAACGATCCCAAAAAGCCTTTGTTGTGGCGAAAAAGCCTTTAGAATATATAAGTTTGCAATACTTTCGGTATGATAATTAAAAGTTTCAGTTATGAATCATTCTTGGGCATTCTTCGAAAGTTTTATAAAGACCTAAAATTGTTAATTATAAAAGAAATTTAAAAGTTTGCGTCACAGCTTTACGCTTCGGTATGCTGTAATGAAAGTTAAATGGAAACTAGTTGGAGACAATTTTCGTATTAGTTGGTAAGTTACTTCAATAACGTCTACCTACTTAAAAGCGTTTCAACCTTCTAAAAGAGATTCTGACTCATTTTCACTTTGTATTTACAAAAGTTTGCCTTCCTTTGATATTTTTTTTACTTTATTGTTATGGCAAGGTTAGGATAGTAGTTTAGTTTATTTAAATTTCTTAAATAAATGGCTTAATGTTAAGAGGCTTTAGCAGGTGTTATTACAAAAGATGCAACAAAAAATACAGAACCTGTCATTTATTATAAGTAAAAAAATTATGTTCAAAATTAGTTTTTATAAATCCTTTTATTACATAACTAATTCAAACAACGGTTTTACTACAACAGACTACTAACAGATTAACAAAAATTTTCAAAATTAACGCAAAAGTACAATTACATATATTATGCAGTATTTAGACGATAAGTTTGACACCTTTAAATAAACCAAGTTAAATAACATAACTTTGACATTATGTTAATGTTATATGTCATTGTAATAATTGATATGAGAGCAGTGTTGGCCTAGTGGTTTCAGCGTACGAATCTCATCCCTAAGGTTGTAGGTTCGATCCCCGGCTGTGCACCAATGGATTTTCTTTCCATGCGCATTTAGCATTAGCTCGAACGGTGAAGGAAAACATCGTGAGGAAACTGGCTTGCCTTAGACCCAAAAAAAAGTCTACGGCGTGCTTCACCTACTGGCCTATTAGATTAACAAGTGATCATGAAACAGATACAGAAATCTGAGGCCCAGACCTAAAAAGGTTGTAGCGCCTTTGAATTGCATGCCTATTTATATATGGCTATATAGTGCAGATATTTGTAGTTGATCGATCTAATTGTACCACTATCTTGGCAAATAAACGATGTATTATTATTATTATATTATAGAGATATCTACTTTATATCGTTAAAAACACGCATAACAAAAGTAATATGTATGGATTTATACGACTATGAGGAAAGTGGACAATCTTTGAGTGCCTACTAGCCCAAAAAACCTACAAACCACTACGTATTCACGTCGACAAATGAGTCACAAAAGGGGGCATGTACCTTATAAGTCAACGATGGAGAATTGTCAGCTAACTGCCAAACGACAATAGTTCTATCCTCAGACCCGCTCAGCACCAGGAGATTATTTGGCGAAAACGTCACACATGTGATGTGGCCTATATGACCACTAAGAGTTGCTTGGAGCCGGTGTGTGGACAGCTGCCAGACACGAACCAAGCCTCTAGCACAGCCACTGGCAGCGAGCTGTCCATCTCTTGATACTTCCAAGCAGCTTATTGGTATTAGTTCACTTTGTTCCGCCTGAATCAGAAACTATAAGTAAGCATGAATAAGTCAGAATTTGTGTAAATTTCATTGCAGTCGCCCAAATAAGTACTCTAAAGGTAAATCTAAAAAGCAAAGTCGTGCAAAACTTTTTATACCTTACAAATAGACATTTCTAGACTCAAATGTTTGTGTTAAAGAAAGTTACACAAAAGATTATAGTTGTTCCAATAAAACGAGTTTTAATTCTGTAAAACGTAAAGTTTAACTGAGATTATCTCGCTCTGTAATAGTATAACCCTCTTTGATATGTACATAATTAATCTTAACAGCTTTTCATTAAATTTATATTAAACCTAATCTGATTTGAAGTAAAATAAAATTTAAATTAAATAATTTCTAGTTATACTTTTTTACGTTTTACAAATCCGCTCATTTATCATAAATAAATTAACATTTATTATAATAATTAAATGTAAGATTTAATAGGTAATATTAACATATACAAAAGTTATTTTCAGGTTATAGCGGTTTCTTTAAAAATATTAAACTGGAATCTGTGTTCAATATTTTGTATGAAAATTTTCAAATATTAAATCTCTAAAGTTTCCATACTTAAAATACTTTAACCGTTTCACATCTGTATCAATTGGATTAACGTCAGCTGCAACTGAACTAAAAATAGATGTAAAAACATCTGATATATCGCTGAAACTTTTAAATGAATTGATGGAAAACTATTCACGCAAAAACCTCAATTTTAAGGGTGAAATATTTTCAGCTTTTTAATAAATAGGATTATAATTTACAACAATTTATTTACAGTAATAATATCGTACAATAGATATTCGTATTTTCTGTTTGTAACAAAACTCGAGCGTTGAACGCACGTAACAAAGGGTTATATTGTTATTTATTCTACTAATGGCTTGTCCCGGTTCTAATAATAAAAGCTTTTTAGAGATAACTCTTGTAATCGGTCCAGTAGTTTTCTAATTTAGTCGTTTGACTATTTATTTTAGAAAGATCTTGAATCCATCTCGAAAAAAGAGTTGCCAACATAGAAAACTAGGCTAGCGTACTTTAAGATGTCATTGGAGAATTGTAGGAAATTAATTGATATATCGTTTTCATTTAGTCAGAATAAGATTGATTGCCCCAAGCTTTTAACTAAATTTAAATTTCGTGGTCCCTCTTGGTACCCCAGGCTATCATCTAATTTGCCCCTCCAACACTCACTGATATCTAGACTGAGCATTCTGATACACGAGCTAGATCTGTATTTTCCTTTGATTTTGTTTATATATCTTAATGTTTGCCTATAAGTGAATGTCACATCTAATACCGTATTGTATTTTTCTTTTACCAGTGTATCAGTGTACCGAGTGTTGTCAAATAAATAAATAGTTGAGATATACTATGAAGCTATCTTTAGAGAAATAATTTCATACTAAGTCTATTCAATGTAATCGATTCTATAGATAAATGTTAAAAGCCTCTACGTGTTTCGAGTAACATCTCGATAGCTATAACTCGACTCTGATTGAGAGGCTTCGTGTTACATACTTGACCTCATTGAAGTCTAGATTCTAGAACACTCTGTTTGTAGAACTTAAAGCTCGTTATGTTTGTGGTGAAGTTCGTTCGACGTTCGTTAGTGGATTTGATGAGCATACGGTAAGTATTTTTCAATGATTTTTTACATAAATGTATCATTACGCCTATTATAAATATACTATTAGATATAGGTAAGGAGCGATTCTCATCCTTGAGGTCATAAGTTCGATATCGTGCACAATTGGACTTTCAGTATATCTGCGCATTTACCATTCGCTCAAATGGTGAAGTAAAATATCATGAGGAAACTGGCACTCCTGAGACCCAAACTTGACAGACACAGGAGGCTGATCAACTACTTGCCTTTTAGATTGACAATTCATAAACCAGATACAGAAATCTGAAGCACTGACCTAAAAAAGTTGAAAAACTAATAAATATTTTAAAGAATTAATTTTTGTACAATAAAATATTGTTTTGAAAGACCCTCGCCAAGACATGAACTAAAATTATTTTGTGATACAAGGAATAAATATTAACCTGTAGCATAGATATATTTGTCGTTGATTTTGTTTGACGTCTCTTCATTTGTTTCGTAGGCCTGAAGTTCGTCAAGTTATCTTCTGTGTGGAACGAATATATGGTCACCCGATTTCCTCCTAAAAAGGACCTCATCACATTATTGATCCAAAATATTCAAAATAACATCAAGTCATACCTTAAAGTTAACACCATTGTTAGTATGCACGTTGTATCTCACGTTCCCGGGATAATAATTGTATTAATAATGTTTATCTTATAGAATATGCGCTGTATCGTTAAAATTTACAAATTATATTTATTTCAATAGTCACTAATGTTACAATATTTATACATTTTAAAATAGCCGTGATAGCACACTAGCTAAGCGCTAAGCTTTTCCCTTACGTCAAAAATATATTGGATTTTGACATATAAAACTCCCGGTCTTAGTTCGTAATTTCTGTTTCACCCTAAGTTACCAACATTTCATTACATCAATATCAACATACATATGATTAAATTAAGAGATAAGCCACTCCTGTTTATATGTGTCATACAATTAAGTTTTTTTTATGTAAATTTGCTAAAATGTATAAACTATTGTTGAAAATGGTGAAACTGTCTGTGGGAGCCCCACTATAGTAAATGGTACAATAGAGTAAATGGTACAATAGAGTGCCTATTAGATTATTGGTTATTTTTTATGTTACAGGCGGCAATCGGGCAGGAAGCTCACCGGACGTGAAGTCCAACCGCTGCCCATACACTAATTGCTAGACGGCTCGCAAGTGTGTTGCCGGTGTTTTAATTTAATATATTCAACATGATTATTTTATTACATTGTAAGGTAAGATTTAACAATGTTAGTATTTAGGTGAGTGCAGTATTGGCAATGTTATACGAACGTAATGTCAACGAAGATTTGTCCGCATTGCAGCATGCTGTAATCTAGTACAAAACAGTAACAACTTTAAATATCTTTTTTTAATTAAATTAATCAATAAATCCTTTTATAAATTAGGCTATAATGATCCTAACCCTTGGTAGTGTGTGTGTGGCTGTGACACAAATATTACTAATATACCATTTATTAAACTAAAACGTACTAACTCCTCCGTACTATAAAGTATATAATAACAACGAATTTTCCGCGTAAACGAACATATCCCATTATATAAGCCTCCCGTTAGTACTTAAACAAACGAGTTTGATTTTTGAATATATTACAAAAACCTTACCAGCAGCAAGAAGAAAATGATCTTGATCAGCGACTGCAAGTGCGGCGATGTCATGAGCAGCTGCAAGTGTGCGCAGGAGATGTCCACTATGAAGGCTGTATACGTATATGCGTTGATCTGTGCAAGCGACCGCGGCGCGTGATGAATCGTGGGCGACGCAAAAACATTTCACCTAAAAACGTGTCGCAATACTATATTAGTTATATGCGTTTAATCCTATCAAGAGGCTAAAACGTTTAGTTAAATGTTAGCAATTGTGCAATTCTGTAGTTTTAGGTAACCTGATTTTTACTCTTAATGCAACGAAAAGATAATTAACAAGTTTGCAGTCATCACTGTCGAAAATTAATAAATTTTATGAAATAATTTTTAAAATGGATGACGGTCAGCGGATAGACACAAGCTGTTTCTTTGATTTTATAGCAAATACGTGTAGTCTTCTGTACGTCAACCTGAAATAATGAATATTTTGTGTATGTACTTAGGACCATATATAATTGAAAAAAAAATGTAAGTATTGACTAAAAAAATGTTCACACAAACAACCTGAAAGGAAATCTGAATGTGATAAATGTCGATATATTATAAATTTAAGTTGTAAGGCGTTTGAGCTTTCATTAACCTGGTTGAAGCTCCTAAGATAATCAAAGCGGTATCAGAAAATTCACCAACAACAATGTTCTGTTTCGGACAAGTTCAGATAGTTTCAGTTAGTACAAATATAAAGTCCATGTCATTATTCACGGTTTATAAGGGTTTAATTGCATCTTACAAGAGGCACCTGAGACTACTATTCCGAATATATATATTTATATATATACTAGCGGACCCGACAGACTTCGTTCTGTCAAAAAGATTTAAAATGTGGCAGTTTTTTGTTCCTACCGATTTTATAGTCGGCGCAAACAATTCTCCTGAACAGAACCGTCACCCTGATGATAGGGTGATGTGTGAGGTTCAGCTCGGGTGACCAAAGTATCTTCGCTTCCACGAACTTTGGCCACTCTTCTGTGACCCGCTAAATAACCCCGACTGGGATATTTTCCTATTAGTAGGTATGTATTTAAATAATTTAGCACAGATAGGGATATTAAATTAATAATTCAAAAATTAAACCCTCTTTTAACGCGGTTTGTTTGACAGATGTAATGACGTGAAAACGTCGCATGCCGAAACTAAAATAAAATAAATAATACCGCGAAGCCAACCAAAATAAATATCAGTACTAATGATCTATAGCTATTACAATTTTTGACTATTCAATTTGGTCGGGTTCGCGATATTGTCACTTTTGTTGAATTTCGGAACGCGACAAAATCCTCCTACACAAACACGCACACTGTTTTGATAGATATGATTGAATTTGAACTTTGTGCAGCGATAATAAAGTGCAAATAGACTCTTTGACGTTAGGAACACACCTACATTGCTTAGACAACAGTGAGTGCTTGTAATTTAATATGAACTTTTTTTATTAGCAATAAAGTTCAAATTGACTGTAGAAAATGTTTCTATGGGAAAAAGAAAAGGGCTGTTTTTAGGGTTTTCCCGGAAATTATTAGATTTTTTCTCGCCTTTTAAACCTTCCCTAGACCTCCACGAACATTTCAAGACTAAGATAAGATAAATCCGTTCAGCCGTTCTAGTTTTAGTGAGACTAACGAACAGCAATTCATTTTTATATATATAGATTCATTTATCATCATCATTATATCATATATTTATATATAAATTTATTATATATATATATATATATATATATATAAATGAATCCCTATTTCCCTTGGTCACGGCATCACGCGTGAACGGCTACACCTATTTCGCTAATGATTTTTTGTTGTGTTTGTTATTGTCAGTAGGTTCTTATGTAAGAAAAAAATAAGGAACTGGCGCGGAAAATTAGAAAATTTAAGAATACTTAACCACCATATTAAATAATCCTGATTGACTTTTGTTATGATAGCAATTTTTTTCAGTGTTTTTACAATTCAAACTTTTTTGATGTAACCTAATGGCGTTGGACATTACATTGACAGAACATTTTTTTAGTTAATTATACCAATTCGAAATCAATATTCATAGTTAAGACAGGACAACGTCAGTCGGGTCCGCTAGTATTATATATAACTTAATATTAAACATATATTATTTAATATTCATAAGTTTATTTATCCAAGGGGTAAGTTTTAAATAAGAGTGTCTTAGTTGAACTCATAAACATCTAAAGATGTAGAAATAGAAAACTGAAGTATTCCGAACCAATTCGACTTCCTTCAAGAATAGAGCCTACCAATTCCTAAAAGGCCGGTCACCCACTTGCAGCCTTCTGGGAATGGGAGTGTCCATGGGCGGTATTACTTAATATTTGGTAAGCCTCCTGCCCGTTTGCTATATATAGAAAAAGCATAAATAGATTTATTATACAAAACGTATTTACTACAAAACATTTCACTTATAACCACAATAGTTCTTCAAGTCAATGATGCTTAAACTATTTCTACAGGGATAGAAATAGATATTCGAGTACAATATAAGATCTATTGTGGCTTCGTTGTCGACAAAATATTATGCATTGTGCTCTGAATATCCATGAAGAATATTTGTTTAAGAAGTTAAATATTTATTATGATATATTGACAAAATTTATGAATTCATTAAAGGTAAATGTTAAGCTTTTTACAATTAAAAACATGTCAATAATAAAGAGTAGCGCAGAGTTTCTTGCCAGTTCTTCTGCAATTTTACGCGATAGATTCAACGCCCAGTGAATATAATTTAAGAATCATTTTTGTGGATACCTATATAAAATTCCTGTAAATGAAATGAAAAAAAAATGTTTCATGATAATTTTTTTAATTTAATAGGTATTACAGTGATCAGCCTGCCGTGTCTGACACACGCCGTCGACTTTTTGGGTATAAGGCAAAACTGGTTTCCTCACGATGTTTTCCTTCACCGTTCGAGCCAATGTTAAGGTCCTATACGGTCGCACAACTCCAAAAAAGTACAATGTTTCTTTAGATTTTTTGTCAACGTTTCTTGAAGTATGGCAGATGGAAAAAATATATGATGTAGTTGAGTAGTTTATACATGATTGAAATACCTTCGCTCGATAGAAAATAAATCCAAACATAGCCAATTTTTGACACTTTGAATTCATTGTATGACGAAAATGTGTATGAAACATGATTTTGAAATTTACACGATATATTTTATCGCAAGCCAAGTAATCAATTTCAGAAAAATAATTGATAAAATTATATAATTGATAAAATAAGGGACCTTCATTGTGGACCGCAGTCCACCCCGAGACACTGACACAGCAATGCGCCCTGGTATAGGGCCTTAAATGCACACATAGACAGAAAGTCCATTGGTGCACAGCTGGGGATCGAACCTAAGATCTCATGGATATTATCTAAATGGATATATATTTTAAACGTGGTTTTTTAACCACAATAAACCGCTTTAAACGTATCAAAATTTCATTACCAAAATGGACTGAAACTGAGCAGTTATCACTAGATCCTGTAAATGTAATAAGACAGGGTCTCGGCCATTTAATGGAAATCGACGGCAATTTATTTTATCCACCAATGTGTAAGTAAGAGGTAAAACACATCGGTGATCCTCAATTACAGCAGCCACGGGAAGAAATTTAAGATAAATCCTTTTCGGTGTTCCAATAATACGATCACTTAAATGCCTCTTTGCTGCGTAATGGGACGGAGAGTGAAGTACTCTCCGTACTATTTATTTCTTTTTTATAGATTACAATTTATTTGCGGTATGATGGAGCTCATTAGTGTATTATCTTAATTACTTCATATAATTGTAAATTATATTAATTCGTGTACGTTTTTAACTATTTTTAATACTTTGTGAAGGATTAAATAGCGGCGTAAATATATAATCCGTTCGTAAGGTATATGTGTGTAAGGTACACGCAACAGGGACCAAACTTTTTAAATTTGTTTTTATATTATATTCATTCATTTTTAATTATTATTATTACTATGTAGGTTAAGTGAATTGTTAAAAATAAATCTTTAATTTATAAAAAAATACAAAACTGGAACTGAAACACACAAATGTAATGTTGAAATTTACACATATCAAAGATGTCAAATTCAAAAAAATGGTTTTAATTTTGGCCATAAATATTGACATTACGCGATGTTTAATTAACTTACACTTACATGCTGAAACTGGAATATATAAATCTGACCTGAGAAGAAAACATTATATGGTTTTGTTAATAATAAATTATATATCTTTATGTTCATCGTAAACTGCTTAGCGCCTTAATCTTTTAAACTTCTCTTCATTCACATATAAAATAATATATAGTAAAATATATTACTATAGTATATTATATTTACAAGCTAATTAATAGCTGAATAATAAGATTGAAGTAACAAGAAGAAATTTCTTAATAAATCAACATATCCGATTGAAAAGCAATCCAATTAAAGTTCAACAAGAAAACTAAATCTTATATTATTGACTCCTGACTTCCATATAACCTTTTTTTTATATCGATATATTGAAAATAAAGAAAATGTATTTCTTTGTGAGTGACCTTTTTCGCTAGACGTCCGGGATTATTGAAACTTCAGACGCGTTAATAACATAGAATGTTGTTTTGACAATCGCTTTGCATATAAAATCCAGTTGTATATACATTATAAGGGTATCTATTTCTAGATATTTATCATTTTCTATTAAGACTTTAAACCTCTATATTTCTAGAAATGAATAATCACTACGTACGTATCCCTAGCCCCGGGAACAAATTCGCTTGCTTTAGCAATATCTATTTTTTTTTTCAGAAAAATAAATTACTAGGATACATATATAACAAATCAAACAGTTTTTTCCTACTTGGCGATTTAAATATATTTGTTGTAAATAGTTAAAAAATTACTAAATGTACATTAAAATAATTTATCTAACTTGACGTTTTCAATTGCTTCACTATTTAAACATAATTACGGTCACAGTAATCGCACATTACGACGGTAATTTTGACGAATGTCTAGAACGTAATAATTTATTGCCACTCTTTTCCCGGAAATATTGGTGAAACAGAGATACATTACCAAATACCAATATACCAAAACAATTACAATGTTTATTTATTTTAAAACAGTCGCATTCACTTATATGATAACTTGCCAGAATTTCAATCTGAACTAAAACTATCCTAAATGTTGTTACTATCAATTTCAGGAAAGTAAATTAGTATTGACTTTGGTTACCATAGCTTTTACACATTGAAAAAAAAAACATATTTTTAACCAGATTAAAGCTATTTGTATTATTTATTATAAGTTTATAAAAAATATTTTTTTTTCCAAAGTAAATTAGGTTGTGCTTAAAATTATTTTCGTAGAATAATGATTTATAAGAAGTTGTATTGCAAAAAATCATCACCCAATGTCAAAATTGAGAAAACATTGAAACAGTCGTAATAGTGCTTTATGGTTTTCTCCGGGGCAAGCGATATGCAAAATCCTGGAAACAAAAGAAAGCGCTCACCTTAGCCTTATGCCGTTTAAGAGGATGTAAATAAGTTCCAGTGATAAAAGTTCTCAAATGCAATTCATTTTCGCCCTGAAGTGTGATGAGGAAGACGTTGTCATCTGTCACTTCCATGATATGTATCGGAACTCCAGCGGCTATTGTACTCAGTAATATGAAGTTGTCAACACTCCATGTACAAACAGTGCCATCCTGTGATCCAGTGACTAGAATGTCGCCATCTTGAATCACTTTTACTGACGTCACTGGACCGCGGTGGTGGTCCAATTTTGTTACCTAATGAAAAAGTTATGTTCATTATTCCATGCCTTATAACTTTAAGAGTAATTTTTAAAATTATTATTCATGTATAAAACATATTAAGGGCTCATTTTTACTTTTTTATATTTAAGATAAAGTCTCAAATTAGATGATTGTGTTAATTGACAAACTAAGCTATATCAATAGTGATACATTATATATATACAAGACAAAATTCAGAAACAATTCTAAGGGCGAACAAATTCTGTTCTTCCACAATCCTATTATCAATTTCGCCACTTAGCCTTGCATCAATATACAATATACTATTAAATTGATGTTTTTGGTATATTTTATTTTTACATTTTCGGTACAGAGACAGACAACATATTGATTGAATACATAAAGCTACTACAAACTAAACAACATTTTTAAACCTGCACCTACACCTGTACACATAATTTCTGTGGCATCTTCAGTCCTGGTTTACCAAATACTAAGCATTACATACAGTATACATTAAATTCAATGACAAAAATAGAAATTATTTCGTTTGCAAGTCTTCACCGCGAATAATCTTTTTAAATTCATAAAAACTATTGTGAAAAATATCAACACACAGAATTATAATACATTCTAGCGAGTGGACCATTCTGGAATACATTGTTGTAACTTATGGGTGTCTTACATAGTTGTGGGATACGCACAGAAGGTGTCGGTACCTTGATGTCAAGTTTATCTAAAAGATAGCTGTCAAGTGAGCCATTTGCTATTACGAAGAGCCCAGGTTGATCAACCACCTCCTCCTTTCAAGACTTACCATCTGAAAGTGGGCAAGACGCTGATCATATTGATTTATTTCGAGCCGAAGTCCATACGAGCATAAGGCCCTAACAAACCCCCTTTGTATTGCTACTAATCTATCTGTATGAAATGTATAAAAAAAACCGTCTTAACATCCTCAGATTTCTGTATCTGTTTCATTATTATTCGTCAATATAATAGACAAGCGATCAGTGTCCTGTGCGTGACACACGCCGTAGACTTTTTGAGGCTCACGATGTTTTCTTTCACCGTTGGAGCGAATTTTAAATGCCTACATAAAAAGTACATTGACGCACGAACCGGGGATGGATGCCTACGATATCTGAAGCCACTAGGCCACCACTGCATTTGACATATACTATCTAAAATTAGTCTGATGAAAGGGATTATATTACATTGCAATTAACGTACCAAAGCTCCATCGACAATAGACGTCACAATAACAGCCGAGTCCTCCCCTCCGCTGATCACAAGCGAACGGTTCACGATAGCTGCCACGCACAATACGGGCGCAATATGTTCCCTGGAGAAATTATTCTCTGATTATTCAACTTCACTAAGCACCATATTGATCATATCATGTGCAAGAGACATGATTACCGTTCATACCCTCTTATACGCTCTGGGTTTATACGCCAAAGTGTCTTTGATTGCATATATACGACGACCGCCACTAGTGAATAATATGCTTTGGATTTCAGTACAATCATAAAACACTATACTGAAAGTACAATTTAATTAAAATAGGTACTGCAAGAATCAAAATCCACTGAGTGAGGTAGTCGAGTATCGACTCGATCGAATATGATCGCGTAGCGGTTGGCTGTTTTAAATGATTGATGATGAACGATGCTACCCTCAACAAATACAAAATAAAACTGGTACTTCGAACAAATTCTACTTACTACATCGTTTATTAAAACCAAAACATAACAATCTAATAAGAGTATTTACAATTTTCTTAACTATGTAGGTTATCTATGTAGGGTAATAATAAAAATAATTAAATATTAAAAGTTTGGTTCCTGTGGCAGTGTACCTTTAAAGTTTTATTTTATTCTTAAGTAGAACACCAAATTCCATATAAAACAACTCGTTCCTGTGGATAGAATTTTTAAGGCATCCTTCGACAAAGAAAAATCTTGGAACCTTATTGGCTTCGGTAAAAGCTAAGTGTAGCTTTTATTTTATCAAGATGGCACGTTGAAAAGGCTAGTTTCTATAAAATACCCTTGTAATCGGTCTACCAGCGACAAAGTTTCATCGGGTAACTTTAAATGTTCAACCGTGAACAATTGTTTTCAGATAGGGTAACAATAAAGCATTCAATTTGAAAGTGTAAAATACAATTGAAAGTAAATGGAAAATCAACAGCGCGATGACATTCAATTAAAGCCTTCCTTGGATTTTACTAAAGTTCTGGTAGTATTGTTTACGGAGAAAGGTTCATTTTACTATAAGAATTATGCAATCTATAATAATAATTATCATACATTTATCCATATTTACGAAATATACACACACATAAAATTTATACAAAAATATATTTTTTTTCGAGTACTTTTATAAGTCTCCTTGAACTAACATCACCATTCTCTATCTTGAGCCTACTGTGTAAGAGGGCAATCTCTCTTTATTTTTCTTGGTGGCCCTGTTAACCTGATTATCTATCTACCATTGTTCATGTGTGGCCCCGCCCATTTCGAATTAACTAAATCAATTAACTTACAATATCTTCGTTTTAACAGCAAGTGTGTGAAGGTCCCAAACAATGACACTTGTATCTTCGGAACCGGTTAGCAAATATTGAGATTCACGAGTCACGCACATACAGAGAATCCTGCCCGAGTGACCTGCAAATATACACGTAATGGGAACACAGACCAAAAGCAAACAACAAAATAAATATACTTGTTTGTTCATAGTGAAATGGCGTATGATTTCTGAAGGGTGGAAATTGACAAAACACTGATATGAATGTTACCTGTGCGGGTTTTGTTCGTATGGAAACTGTATAAAAACAAAAGATACACACGGCGGGATATGCCTTTAATATTTGTAGGGATAAAAATGTACAAAAATTATTTATAAAAACTAAATTAGACTGGTGGCTTTTTGTATCTTTCTGTGAAATTTTAATTACGCGGTGCTGAAAAAACCATAACTAAATGATACTTTAAATGAAATGGAGCAATTAGGTACCGGCATTTATACATAAGACTTATACCGCTTATAAAAATAAATTAAGTTATATTTAATTTTGATGGCAATACTTATTAGTGCATTTGGAGTCGGTTCTATTAAAAAGAAGTTCGAATTTTATTAAAATCTAGTGGTGTCTTCTAGATTTGTTAATGTAGTCTTTTGATTTAGCTGGCTCAACAGCTTCTTTGGGCTTTTCTATCGCTCCCAGTCTGTATGGCCTCCCTAAGAAATTATGCAACTGGATCTCCAGCTTTCTCGGTGTTCGCAGCATCAAGGCCGTCATTGACGGAGCATGTTCCGATCTAAAACCCGTGAATGCTGGGTCCTAAAGTACTTGGGATACTCTTAACACTGTTGTTCTGATTAATACCTGCAGCTGAGTCTCATAATTGGTTGTTGAAACAGAATGCGAAATTCCACTCATATCACCTCGAAGACGTCCGTTGTTCCACAACTGAGCGTTATTAAAGGCAGTTTTTGCCGCGCACCACCACTACGTGGAACCAGCTGCTTACTGAAGTATTAACCGAACCAATTCAACTTATAAATAAAAACGAAAACCGAATATTTCAATTAGCAAGGCACGGTGAATAGAGATTATGCACTATATCACTGTGGGAAGAGCACGCCAACACATAGTATGACCTACTACGTGTTGTGTCAATCAAAATTGTGACAATAGTAGTTATAACATATTGAAATCACAATGCTAATTATTAATATCTAAAATGACATGTTCGTGTTGGTTTTTGTTTTGTAACAATACACAGTAGAAATGAAAATATTAACGCATTCAAAATAACGAACCATTCAACAATAGCTCGTTCGTATTTTTATATGTAGAGTAAATTACAGTTCTTTTAAAATGAAAATTTCACTGGCATGACTGATTGGCGTACAGATGCAGATACTTTTAATAAAAATCTAGTAGACTCACTTCACAAATGGTTCAAGTTCACAATTATTTTAGTTTTGTTACGTTAAAAATTAATTAAATAAATTCAGATAATATTACGTTTCAAAACTAGAGATTGAAATGGAATCCAAATCTATATTACTCAACTGACTCAACGGCGAATTTTGTAAACCGCTAAGTAAAAAATCGTGAATTGTATTATTAATTGTATTATTCAGCAGGTTTGAAAGTGGCACGCTCTATCCTCTCTGTTTATGATCACTACTTATAATCTAAAGCTCATTTTAGGCGTTTAAGTTAATATTTAACTTTCGAATTCTATAAAAGTAAACCTTCAGTCTGCTTAGATCACATAACCATTTTTATCACACACCAGCATAACCAGCGAAAGCCCAAATGTACAAACTTTATATAGAGTCTATATTAATTTACTGTATATATGTAAGCCGTGTGAAATCTTGGATTAACCCTTAGCAAATAACGTCGCCGCAAAACTTCACATTCCTTCAACCTTAAGAGGAAGCTTCGAGAAATTTGAAGAATATGAATGAATTGAATTGTGAATTTTATATTGCAATGCACTGGACAAATATCTACATTCCCTATTTCAAAATGAACATACCTTCAATATATTAAGGATATATATATATAGATAAATATAATAAATTAGTTAGGTTTTTTATTTGAAATAAATGTATAAATGTGTTCATAAGCTTTATGTATTTTTTTTTTTAATTTTACATTTTCGTTTAGTAGTAGCATTATTCGAGATTGTTGATTGACAATCAGTTATGCACTTTATCGTTCGTGTTTTCCCTGTTGCTTGATAAATTTTTAGCGTTAAGGCTGCCCATTGTCTCCCTAATCATTTATATTTTATTAATTTAAACCGTGTGTTTAAAGTTTAACGAACTTGTGATTAAAAAAATTGCTTTAGGTTTGTAAGTAATTTGAGGATAAATATTATTTATAATTTATAATTTTAAAAATCAAATTGACAGACGGCCAAAAATGTTAGTCGTCTTAGCAAATTTAAGTACGTTGCCGCCTAAACAGTGTAAGCTTCGCCTTAAGTATAAACTGTCTAATGAAACCTCGGTAATTAGTCGTAAGTAGGATTTGATAAATGAGCAAAAATTCCAACTCCTAAATTCAGTGCTATTGTAACAGAGATTTATACTCCTTTATAATTACTCTTTGATTAAACTTTGGGGCGAGGGATTTGGGCATAATTATAAAATTGTAACTTGAGAAAAAGTTTGACCGTAATATTGGCATTGAGGTTATACGGGTACGAAATATTTTCAACCCTCTGTTAATTAATGTATGAACAAGTTTTTATATTTGTGTTGAGTGCTTTAAAAATAATTTAAAAGTATTATTTTATGTTCACTTATCTTATAAACATACAAAGAAACTTAAACTTTATGTAAAACATATTTATGAAAGTTTTTATGTGTCATTCTTTTGTCTAAGCTATATAGCCTGGATATCCAGGGATTCGTAACATTGTTAGATTCTTAGGTCTCACCCATATATTAAGTTCCATAGTTATTTATTACATATAAATTTAAATACACAATTTCACAGTCCATATCATGAATAAGTAGTATATTACAAATTTAAACATTAGTTTTAACGCCAGTAATCCAGGACTTGTGGTTGAAAAGAAACAATTTTATCTGAATTTAGTTTGAAAACATTAGCATTATTCAAGGGAAAAATCGCAGGATGTAAAGAAAAATGTTAACTTCTGACGCAAAGTTGCACTCGCAACAAGGTTGGTCTTTTCTTTCAACTCCAAAACATGCTACAAATTTATTTAAAAAAAATCAGTGGCGCTACAACTTAATTAGGTTAGATTATTATACTTATTATTAGATTTCAGTATCTTTTTCATGATCATTTGTAAATAAAATAGGCAAAAGTAGGTAATCAGCTTTCTGTGCTTGACGCTCGCCAACGACTTCTTAGGTCTAAGGTAAGTCCATTGGGGCACAGCCGAGGATCGAACCTTAGGGATGAGAGTCACACGCTGAAGCCACTAAGCCAACACTGCTCTGCAGAAATCTCATTTACTTGTATTTAAACCCACTTAGTTATTTCAAATGCGTACACTTTAGACGATTTCAGAATTTTAATAATAATATTTTTTTTCATTATACTGTCGCTTAATTCGGCTTTGATTTAGGCCATCAGACTTACAAGTATAAACTTAATTAATTCTTAGTAATTTGAATAAAAATCGTACAATTGCTTTTAGTAAATATAGGATGTAGTCGGAAAACACATACAACTGTGAAAGCCGAGACAGAGGACACAACAGATTTTATTTTTCTTCGCATTTTTCCTGTTGTATTATTTTGATAGACATTATAGAACAACAATGGTATATTATTTATTGAAAAATGGTTGTAAGCATTCAGAACTTTAGATTTATTTATATCTGTGAACGAGCGTCTAAGCAATTCTTACTATTCTGAGCCTACCTACCTATTAGACCTACCTGCACTTTTGTATAAAATATTGTACATATTGTTAGAAACTAATATTTTTATTTTATACATCTCATTTTTAAATTGTTTAATAACACTATGTATCTAACCTACTCTAAAATTTCTCATCAGGTGAAAATTATTTGAGAAAGACATTCATAATCTGAACAAAGAAATCCCTAATGTATAAACATATAATATCTTTATTCATATAGGTAAATAAGTACACTTAAGAACGTCAGAAAAGAAGTTAAATTAATTGTATATTTACATTTAGTACCAGTTCAAGGGCGTAGAGCGGATAAGAAGAACTGGCAAGAAACTTTCCGCCACACTTTTTAATCGTCAAGTTTTGAGTCATACAAATTGTTTGAACTGGAGCAAATTTATGACCATTTGGATATTCGTCAAATTTATAAAAGGATTTATTGATTAATTTACGTTTGAATTTGAAGTTGGGCTTTGAATAAATTAAGATGTATATCATCCATAAATACGGTTAGCTTAAAGCATTATACAGAACTTTTAAAAGAACTGAATATTTTATACAAGATTTTATTTTTCTTATAAGCTTTCTAGGTAATGAATGAAACGTGATAGCGTTTCGAAATATAATTATATTGATTATTGATCACGTGTTTTAGACATTTCATATAACATTTTGAGATTACTCGACAGCGATATCAATACTCTAAAGCATTGTTTAGCAAATAGAGCTGGGAATTTCTTAAATAGGTGCTCAGCTGATATAAATGTCAAAATAACCTTCTATTTTTTGGTTATATATACCTCAATTGTAAAACAAAAAAACTTGGCGATTAAAAAGAGTGGCGGAGAGTTTATCGCCAGTTCTTCTCTTCCGATCTACGCCCTTAATTTGAGATGTGGCAGTAAATGTAAAATTAGAAACATTTCAAATTCATTTCTGTTTTTGACGTTCATAAGTGTACATTGTGTTACCAATATGAATAAATGATTTTTGACTTTGACATGAAATTCATAAAAATAAATAAATTAATAAATGCGGCTACAACTTTTTTAGGTTTGGGCCTCAGATTTCTTTATCTGCTTCATGATAATTTGATCCCTAATAGGCTAATAGGTGATCAGTCTTCTGAGCTTGACGCACGCTGTCGACTTTTTGGGTCTAAGGCAAGCTGGTTTCCTCACCATGTTTTCACCGTTCGAGCAAATGTTCATTGAGCACATAGAAAGAATGTCCATTGGTGCATAGCCAGTGATTGAACCTACGACCTCAGCGATGAGAGCCGCACGCTGAAGCCACTAGGCAAACACTGCTCAAATTAAACTATTACTTATGAAAATATCTGTCATTTTGTTTCTTAGACTAAAATTTTCTGAAATCAAAGCCAAGAGGGAGTGCGTAAGTGACAAGAGAAAGAGATAAGCTTGAAACCACATTTAGAACCGGAAATCAAATTTACTATTTGAAAATTTTAGAACACATTTAAAATTCAAAACTTTTTTATCACGGAATTAACTAATCCAGTGGAACTCTAAAAAAGCGTAAAAAATATCTTTAATAATTGTAGATTATTTTCATCAACTTGTTTGTTGAAGCTCTGTTCCATTAGCGGAACGACGTTAAAGACATCACGTTATGCAAACGCTGCATTCAATACTTTTGAAAGATTCTAAGAAAAATAAAAAGTTATATAAAATATTCCGGTTTTTTTTAAGTTTAATGATTTTAGATACGCTAATCGTATGATTAATATCTTCATTTTAAAATATAAATAAGATTAATCAATGGCGCTACAATCTTTTGTAGGTCTGGGCCTCACATTTCTATATCTGTATCATGATCATTGGTCAGTCTTTTAGGCAAGTAGGTAATCGGCCTCCTGTTCCTATCACACGCTGTTGACTTTTTGGGTCTAAGGCAATCCGGTTTCCTCAAGATGTTTATCCTCACCGTGTGAGTGGATGTTAAATGCATACATAGAAAGCAGGAATGAAACCTATGTAACGTAGTGTTAAACACCTTGCCGACCGCCTGGCGTAAGTTCTTGGAACTCGAGAGGGTGTCAATATCGTACCAAAGAGTCCATCTTACCAAGAGTTCTTACAGTGCAGGAATTGTCTCGGTTTTGGGCACACCAAAAACCGTTGCTCAGCCACAGCTAAATGCGCAACATACAAAGTCCATCACTTTATTGATATTCAAGAGAGCGGCCATAAGTGCCTGACACAATTTATATTCGGTATAAAGAACAGTTTCTGGGTTCTTTCTACTACATATATATAGTATAGTATACATACATATATATGTATGTATACTATAGAAGAAAGAGGGTAGACAAACAAAAAGTTTTACAGAGGTAAAAATCATTCTCACCTTTGAATGTGTGTACTTTGGAATTTGACATAACATGCCAAAGTTGTGGATCACCCGCAGATGGTGCTAACACCAAATGTTGTCCAGATGGCGCTAGCTGAAGTAAACGTGCGCCTGCGCCTGGTGTTGAACCACCCACAGACATGACTCGTACTGTTGATGCAATGGGTGGATGTAACCTGTGACCCAATAATAATGTTAAGAAAAACACTTTTTGAACGGATTAAAGCTATGTATTATTAAAACTTATAATTATTTACATAATTCTAAATTTTAAATTTGCGTGCTTTTCACGGTGACTGAAGACAAAAGGTGTTAAATGTCAAAAGTATCACAGCTGCAGAGAAAGTTGTTTTATCTGTATTTATTGCCCCGAAGTTGATATCGACTAAAAGATGACGGGTTTTTGCAAAAATGACTCACGGTGTCCTCTGTTTTCGCAGATTGTTTGTCTTAAAGTGTTTTCTTAATGTGTAAAAGCTATTTTAACAAAAGACAATACGATAATAATGTTTATAAATCAGGAAGCGTAAGTAGAAGTTTAAGAAGCATCTCCACTAAGACAATTTATTATTGAGAGTAAGAGACGAAGGAGAATATAAGAGTCAATATAGACAAATAGACAAATATATCCTATGATGACTAACAAATTAACATTGCCAGATCCTATAATTGGGATATGTACAGGCGTTGCAGCTCCTTACAACCGTTGTGTAAAACAAATCTTGACGATTGAAAAGAGTGGTGTAGAGTTTATTGCCAGTTCTTCTCTTCCGCTCTACGCCCTTGATTTGAAAACTGGCAGTAAATGTAAAATTAGAAGCATGCAATATACATTTCTGTTTTTGATGTTCATAAGTGTATATTGTGTTACCTATAAGAATAAATGATTTTTGAATTCGTATAACTATAACTAAAGTATAACAATTTCAATAGTAATATTATTACATTTAAATATTATATATCTAATATTTTAATTGCTTATAAGATCTATGTTCCGAATGAATATCATATTACAGGAAATAAACATTTTTTTAAATTTAAATACAGTAACTTATAACTACATAATAAAAGTTACACCATTTTTAAAAATGTAATTCAAAATTCTAACATACTACTCTTTTATACCATAGTAATTTAATACTGGTACAAAATGTCAGCGTTCTATTGAAATTCAACTCGGCAATCCCTTGTGATTTGTATTTCATTTGCTAATGTAATTTTTCCGACGTAATTGGATAATGGTATTTCATATAAACGTAGAAAAACGTTGACTTTTCGTCAAATTAAAGCTTTTAGGAAACTCGTTTCGCTATCTTATATGTTTGAACAACCCCGCAATAACGCTTGGGGTGGTGGCATTGATAAAATTTGAGCCAAGAAAATCATTGCGTAGCAACTGGAAACAATAATTATTCCGTGTATAGGATATTGTAATCGTGTATAATTACAGCTTAATCAGTGGCGCTACAATATTTATAAGTCTAGGCCTCACATTTTGTATTTGTTAAGTAAAGGTGGCAAGTAGGTAATCAGCCTGTGCCTGACACACGCCGTCGACTTTTTGGGTCTAAGACATGAAGGTTGTGTACTGTAGTGCTGTTTCAGGCAGTAAGGTAACCTAAGTGTCTGTATGTGGCAAAATTTTGCATATAGATTTTAAAATTCATTAATATTTCTTACCACCCATTCAGCGGAACAAGCAGTGGTTTGTCGTAACCATCACACCAAGCCATGGCCGCCGTCACCAACGTTGCCAGCACCCCACGACGAGCTACAGCTGGCCTCAACCAAGCTATTATCTAAAACAATTTTTTATTACATATATAACTATAACACTTTTCTGTCTATTTATTATCTATTGAAATCTAATTAAATATATTATTAAAAAAAAGGAACAAAGAAGGAAAACCCAATAACAACTCATTGAAGTTTTGTATTTCGTTAGGTGCGGAGTTACGTTCGTGCGTCACGCAAAAACCTTGTCAATATCAAGACGAGATCCGAGACGAGATTTAAACTGTAAATAATGAAAATTAAAATCTTATGTTGAAAAGTCCAAATGGATAAGAAAATGTAATGCGGGATTAGTTAACAACTAACTCTAGGAAGCATAGCGCAGTGAAGTGAGTGATCAACAACAAAATCTCATATTTTACAAAACAATAAATTATAATCAAATCTTGATTGTATATTGAATTAAACTACAAACAAGTTGTACATTATTAACGGACCGAATAAATTTGGAAGGTATTAGGGTCGTAAAATATCGTTAATTTATAATGAGCGCTTAGAAATCAAACCATTTGCCTTCAACCGCAGAGTAAACAAGCGGCGAACTTCCAGAGGGAATACCGAGGCTATCCCATTAAAAGGTAAACATTTTTCAGAATTTTCATTTATGCTTAAAGCTCCGAAAATTTTATTGCTGACAATTTATTCCTATTTATATAGAGCAATAATAATATTATACATTACAGTTTATTTATATGAGTTAAAGAAAACTTATTTATCAATATAACATTTATCAATTAGACTGCTAGAACTTATAGCTGGACTAGGTATACAGTTCAATTTTTTTTTCCATAAAATATTTATTTATTTTTGAAAAACATAATCCTGTCCTAACAAGTGACCCTAAATCGACAAGAATTCACAACAAATGAAAAAAATACACCAACCTCTTGGTTGGACAAAGATAATTTTATTACGTTTTTCTAATTTTATTTTGTGGATGCTTGCTTGCTTATGTTCTAATATAATTAATGTGTATGTGAGTAAATGTGATGTCATATTTTCTTGTATAATATTATGCATACACATGTTTTCAGAACTTACAAATTAATAAGAAATTAATTAGGAAAAACAAAATTTCGTAAAGAAAAATATACAAAGATGTATAGTACATACTATGGAAATGAAACAAATGAAAAATGATTATATTAAGCTATTATACAAAGGAGAGTTCAGATTTCGACCTTCCTATTAAGTCAAACAAATTACTTTGTATACGCGACAAAACATTAATAAAGGCGCATTGTATGGAAATAGCAATTAAATCTAAACTAACATTTCAAAGAAGATTTTTCGTTTGTCAAGGATAGGCATTAAATTTAAACTCTTTCAACAAATTAAAGCTATAACTGTGTTGTATTATCGCCACGTTACTATGGAATGAATGGGGGCGAATACGCTACAACCATTTTAGGTCTGGGCCTCAGATTTCTGTATCTGTTTTATGATCATTTGTTAATTGAATATGCAAGTGATCAGCCTTCTGTGCCTGACGCACGCCGTCGACTTTTTGGATCTAAGGCAAGTCGGTTTCCTCACGATGTTTTCTTTCACCGTTGCGAAAATAGAAAGAAATTCCATTGTTGGCAGATCCGGGGATCGCATCTACGACCTCAGGGATGAGGATCGTACGCTGAAGCCACTAGGCCAACACTGCTCTAATATTATTATATTACTAAATGTCTTATTAGACATTTGACATTTCTCATGGTCAAAGATCCTCAATTTACAGAGATGACGTTCACAAGACACTATCGGAGCCACGTCGGAGACACGACCCTCATCTGAATAATGCCTTCAACTTGTTGCATAGATTATATCCATAGATTATCTAGTCTACCCACTAAATTACTGGGGTGTCACGAGGGAGAGTATTGAGTCATCAAAGTATTACCAGGCTATACTTTTATAATGCAATGAAGATAGAAATATTTGACAGGTGTTTTTTGAAAAAAAATCCTTAGTAAGGTTCATATTTTGTGGAAATCATCACACTCCTGTGTGTACTACATTCTCTGCTAAAACTATTCGTCCTTCAACATGTACCTTAAACATTACAGGCCCTCGGGGTTCACAAAGCGATTTAAATTAAGAAGCACGCTCAACCACTGGGACGCTTACTCACCAATAAATCTTTATATGAAAAAAGGTAAAAAATACGGACGGGGAACACAGAGTACTAAAGTTATAAATAAGCATTGTACGATACGGACAGTGAGCTATGTGGTAATTTTGTTTAAAGGCCACCCGACGCTTCTTACAAAATTGAATTTATAATGGAAACGGCAATGTTTATGGATGTTCTACCCGCGTTATATTTTACGGCACTTTCATAGATATAGCTAAATTGATACTTAAATGTTAAAGTTTATAAAT
This sequence comes from Pieris brassicae, assembly GCF_905147105.1. Lineage (NCBI taxonomy): Eukaryota > Metazoa > Arthropoda > Insecta > Lepidoptera > Pieridae > Pieris > Pieris brassicae. The sequence continues at coordinate 21,408,817 of NC_059668.1, read as the reverse complement.
AATTATTTATTTATCTTATATATTTTTTATCTATATAGTAATAGCAATAATTAAAAATGGATAAACAAGAAATTACAACAAATTTAAAATTATTGTAAATATTGTATATTTGTGTGTTTGAAATAAATAGTTATGATTTATCTATTTTAAAACGTTGTGCTTATCTGTTTAATTCTTTTATTTTTATTATTAAAATCAGTTCTTTTCAAGCGGAAGGAAGGTTCGTAGCGCAATACCATGCCATGGTTAAGTAAAAACCTCAAGTCAAAATTATTAGGAGCTTTCAACAGAGCAAAATAACTTGACATAAATGCTGACTTGAAGGGATACATAAAAAAACAAAGACAAAGACAGATCAGCGAATGCGAAACAAAACACTTCAAAATATTTCTTTTATTTCAAGGGGAAAATATTTATTAGGTGACATCTGGACAGCAGATAACGAATGGGTGAACATGTCGGCCGGCGGAACTGGCGGCGACAGCGGAAATGAAGGCGGCTTTCACGGAACGCAGTACACCGTTGGTTTATTTATGTTCCCTTTTAATTGAATTAACGCTTAGTTAAATTGACTGAAATCTTTATCAAATTCAATCAATCTTGAATTTTCAACCCATTACCCGCTATCTATTAAAGTGCCTGTCACTCTAGGTGTCACTGTTCAAATAACCATGTCAATCTTCAAACAGTAATTGAATAAAAGCGTTACCAAAAACACTGTAAAATGTATTAACTTAGTGGGTGTGTTGGTGGTGAACCACCCATACATTAGAACACATGTATTGAATAATTAGAAATAATACAGTGTTTCGTTTAAGATAGTATATATGTCGTGTTATATATGTAACCGTAAAATTGTAAATACAGTAAGTTTGTAATCTATCTCGCGTGATTGTGAACTGTCGAAAGATTGTGAACCTCAACGTACTGCTTACAATTTAACGTATTATTATTCGGTAGATTGTAATCTATCGTAGTGAAACCGTCAAATTCCAATCTTAAGATTGTCAAATTGTCAACTTTCATCCGCAAAAATATTACCCTCATGCGCGTAAAGTTTCACTTCAATAATTAACCATCACGAAACCACCATGAAAAGAAAGATAACATTCCTAATTAAGAAAACACTTTTTAAACGGATTGAAGCTATGTATTATTATTATAAACTTATAATTATTTACATAATTTTAAATTTAATTTTTTTTTTCGACGTATCGCGTGCTTTACAGCTTGCGTGTTCACGATGACTGAAGACATGGGATTCCAAATTAAAACCCCGAGACAAACAATCCGCGAAAATAGAGGACACCGTGAGTCATTTTTGCAAAAACCCGTCATCTTTTAGTCGATATCGACTTCGGGGTAAAAAATACAGATAACACAACTTTCTCTACAGCTGTGATACTTTTGACATTCAACACCTTTTGTCCTCAGTCCCCGTGACCACGCACGCTGTAAAGCACGTGAAACGTCGAAAAAAATCTTAAAATTATGTAAATAATTAATTGCTTCAATCCGTTTAAAAATTATTTTCTTAATGTGTAAAAGCTATGTTAACAAAAGACAATACAACATTCCGAATGTTATCTTTCTTTTCAAAAATTCACGCTGCATCAAGTGCTATCTACAACTTATTCGTTAACAGCTAATTTAATTAAAAAAGGACCTTTTACTTCTCGAAAGCTCGATTAAATCTGATAAGATTCCATTAAGCTCCAGTACAAACAGATAAGGGTCGACCATTTAGCTCAATTAAATGTAGGTATATGTCATTAAGTAGTATTATTTTAATTTACGTAAGTACAATATTCAACTTGAATACAACATAATAACAAGTTTAAGGAATTAAATATTATGTCACTATCTGGTCAAGATATTTCAAGCCTTGTTGTAAAAAAAATATAAACGATTTTAGAACAGATGGTGACTTTAAGAGTCTTAATGCCGTTGAAGCCAGAATTTGTCGTAACCCCAGAAAAAAATCTTATCGCGAGTAATGAAGATTCCCGCTAGGCCTCTGTCGATATAAAGGTGAAAAACACCTGCGTCGGTGATGGTTTTGTGGGGCGTCATCAAGGAGTCACAAAACTATTTTTTTGTGAAAAAGAAGCAAAAACTTCATATAAGGAAGAACAATATAAACAAATGGTGACTTTCACCAGTATAATACTCGAAACAGAACTAAGCATACGACCAACCAGGCTTCAGAAGATAAACCACTTCTTATATGGAAATTGTATTATTTTATTACTTTCTACAACAAATTTCGAAACGAAATTAGCGTATTATCAATGAATAAATTCTAAACTCTCGTTAAACGTAAATTAATCAATAAAGCTTTTTATAAATTTGATTATTTCTTAATCCTTGGAATTGATTTGCTCCAGTTTAAATATATATGGCTGCTCTGCTTGAGAAACCATTGGTATGACTCAAAACATCGCTATTAAAAGCGCGGCGGAGAGTTTCATGCCAGTCCTTCTTACCCGCTCCACGCCCTTGACTTGCGAACTGGTAGTAAATGTAAATTAAAAATCAATTTAACATCTTTTCTATTGACGTTCATAAGTACTTGAAATATGAATAAAGTTATCTTGAGTTTGAGTCAATATTTAAACGGGAATGATTTAATTATTAATATAATGTGTCCCTCAGCTGTGGCCAGAGACTGCCACATGAAGTCGATAGACTCTTATTTAAGCTTAGAAATATTGCCAGTTTTATCAAAATAGCGTTCGATATGAAATGTGGAATATACCAATCCCAAAATAAAATTACTGCCAGCCTGCCAATTAAGACACGACAAACATAATTACGTCTTCTTTTTCGCATTTTGAAACTAGTACTAATTTTCATTCAAATTCAAAAACAACGGGTATATACAAAATTGTACAAGAAAATATGTTCACAAGTTTTGCACACATATACATAAATTATATTTGAACATAAGCCTGCTAGCAACGGACAAAATTCGCCATCAAAAAAACAAACAAGAAATAATAATAACATTGTTTGAGTACGTCTAAAATTTAATTTTATGTCTTTAACTTTCCTCCACTATCTAGTTCTTATTCTAAGGGTTAGAACCTATTGAAATATTTTCCATGTTTTGTCCACCATTCGATTTTGCACAATAAACAAGATTATTCTTATGACGATGAGAATCCTCGTAAAAAACCGGACATCAATGTCATGCTCGGTTCAGATGGATTATCTAGGAAGGTTGTTAGAGGTTGTAGCGTTTTTATTTTTATATGTTGTACAATGTTCGCTTTAGACACAATAATATAAGTGTAATGTGAGTATTATTGAGTAAATTTACAGTCGAAAAAACTGTACGATACATAATTTCAACTTTACATATTTAGCGGCCTAATATAAAATAGACACATTAATATCACTTTATAATACCGAAATTATTAAAATTTGTTTCACAAGAAGTTTTTAATGAAATCTTTAATCAAATTAGTTTGGATACTTTGATTGACGCAGTTTAACTACAAAGTTTTAATCAATTAAATTTCCAAACTCAAGTCAAGCTACCAAGTCGTTTAAATTACTTAAAGCTACAAGTTTCAATTGAATATGTTAACATACTGCTAAGACTTATTTGACACTTAAGGAATTTGATAAATATTGAAATGAGTAAGAACCATTGAAAAAAAACTTGAAAAAGTTGTGACTGTCGTTTTCTGCTTAATCAGTTGAGTGATTACATATGACACAAACGACTAAAGTTTGACTATTACTTGACTATTCAAAAACATTAGTGAAGTATTCATTCGTTCTCGAGATACCCATATAAAATTCAAAATAACTAATTAAAACTTAAGATTTAGAGCCTTTAAACACGGACGGAAGAACAGAAAGAGAAAAAAAACTCTCCGCTACACCTTTTAATGAGTATTTTGTTTGGTGCGTGTAAGCGGACTTTATTCTAATGTACAATGATTCATCGAAAAATTTTTTGTTAATTCATGATTATAATAAGTTATCCTCCGAACATATTTATTTATTTATATATAAGCTTACGGCCAAATGTCAACTAAACATGACTATAATACGATTAAGTAATTTATAAAATTAACAGATAACCTTTTGCTATCTATTAATATTTTCTATGTATGTTTTTAAATCATAGTATAATATAATACGCTTCATAAATAGGTAGCTTACTGGCAAAGAGTCGAAAAAACTATTTCATCTCTAACCCATCTTTTTTGTTTACGTACGTAGATTAATAATTATTTTGGCCATCTACTGGCCTAGATGGTCTTTGTTTCACGGTTATTTGCTTAGAGTCCAACCGATTGCACTCTATTAATATTATGATTGGATCCTCTGAGATACACTAGATATAATTTACATAAGGCTTTTGGAATTAATTGAATACATCCATATTTTATTTAGTAGTCCATCGTCCAGCATTAAGTTATTTGTTAACCCTTCGATGTTAGTATACAGAAATATAGTTCAATTAAAATAATTAAATAAAAAGGAGTGCAGCTTATCGCTTTCGAGCGATAACGTCCAGGCAATCACTATGAGAAAAACAATTTAGATAAAGTGAGCGCAATAAGTGAAAAACCACATAAGACACAATTTTATTACTATTACTATAGATACCGGCAAACTTCTTGAGCATTAAACAAGGGAGTGGGGGAAAGTTTGCGCATCGTACACAGCGCTGGACACAACTGATTTACCAATCACGCGATCGAAACGTCACTCTCCCACTGCAGCGCACCACCGACCTCCCAAGTGATACATAAAAATCGCTTCTAGGCAAACCATTTATTCAAGATGTTTGCCGGGATCTATACTTACTAATTATTTAGACAAAAGGATATTTAGGATGAAACAGGATGGTGTTTTACTAAATGAGAGGTTTAAAGTAGTGTCTGATATATTTGAATCTGCCGGAGTTGTAGTTTGTTAGCTCGCGTATGACTCCATGGCTAGAAACTAGTACTCAAAAAGCGTTAACAGTATTTTACATGAAAAAAATAAAGTGAAATCTCTATAACTCGAACCTCGAAAGTCGAAATCCTTAGTAAGTCGAGTAAAATTGCCATTTCCTTCCGCTTAACATACACGGTATCATTTCATTAAATTTATATTAATTTAGTTAATGATTTATTTATGGTTAACACAGATAATTCCCGGAGAGGTCTAGATGAAAAACGATAACATTATTTAGTATCAAATGCTGTCTGTTCTATAATATTTTCATATATTTTTTATTTTTATGCAACTACTAAATCCGTTGATATTGTAAAAATATTTTTATAATATCGTAATTAATACGTTACGTACGCCAATCCATTGGGATATTGCTATTATAATTGCGATTTTTTTAAAATATATTGTTTCACAGACAGAAGGATCTTTGGCTACGTAATTCCAATAAATTCTTAGTTCCAACAATCTGTTCCTAACTTCTCAATATCAAAATGAGCCGTACAAGTTTGTGCCAAAGCAAACAATAGAAAAAAGAAACGTTTTGAAATCCCTTTGATTGTATCCTTGATTGTGTTGTGTTGTGAGCCTCGGGGCTAACATAACATACGGCTAAAGTTTCTGTTTTAGGCAAAGTAAAAACCTGCTTTTGAAAATGTAACTTGGATACGTTCAAAGAATTTTAGTTCGACATTTATATATTGTTAAGTCAAGTCCCCAAGTATATTTCAATTTGATGTTTAATAATTAGATTTTTTAACAAACGATCACATTTTCGTGTAATTATTGTTTTCTGTAAATGCAAAAACTTAAAAGCAGATTCACTCGGCGCTATCAATTGTTTCAATTATGATAGTAAACCAAAAAATTTCATACGCTACATACTCTTTTAAACAAAATCACCAAACAAAACAAAATGTCTAGTTAGTAAACTGTCAAAGTGACAGCTGACATATCGCGTGACATGCGATTAGGACAGCTTAGAGAGTGCTCACAATAAATTACTAACCTGTGCTCCCAATTGCATAGGGTCCCTCGTAAGTATGTCGCTGGCTTTCCTAACAGCTCCATACACCAACTCTACATCACGGTCCAGTATGTAACATCTCACGTGTTCCAATATACAACGAAGGTATGATATTGTTACTGTTTGTACCTGGGAAAAAAAATATTATTTTATTTTCGCTCTCAATTATTTCTTAGTGCCGTTTATTATTTTCTGATAGATTATTGAATAATACAATGATCACCATGAAATTTTTGGTGAATATGTATATAATTGTTTTCATTAACTAAATCACATTTTAACACTTAAGTATATGAAAAAGATTGTTAATCTTACCGCCGCTAGTAAAAAGTCAAAGTTGCAGACAGTCAAATCCTTTAGTTTTGTAAAGTCTCCAGCTAAAAGTAGATGGAGCCATGATTCCTCCACATGACGCTGAGTAAAAGCCGCCGCAGTGCGACTAGCTGAATGGAATGGAGTCGAGTCCAGGAGCGCGTCATCATCCTCCACACAACCTGCAAGGCAATGTTTAGGGTCTGTTTAGAACTAAGGAAAGAGTCAAACAAAGTGCAAAAATTCCTCCGGCAACGCACACGCGAGCCCTCTGGCATTGAGAGTGTCCACGAGCGGCAGTATCGCTCAACATCAGGTGAGCCGCCTGCCAGTCACAATTTTTTATTTTATAGAACAGGGGTCATTTCTATAAAATAAAAAATTGTGAAAAAAGTAGTATATAATTTGTATATAAGCCAAGGATACCTTTTTACAAATGCTGTCAGTTTAATTATATTTCCGGAGACAAAAGTATCATTTGGGTACCAACTGTGGTTTTTACAATATCCGTTACTCCTTTTTGGACAAGACAATTTGTCTCGTTTTGACAAAAGTAATTTATGTTTTCATATAAGGGACAGACCTTTTTTTGTTAAGATTTATGTTCGTAGCATATTCATAGACTTACCAGGCTCCTGCGTTTCAGATGTGTCTGTATCATCAGGGTCACACAGAAAACTTGCAAAGTGCAAAGCAGCTAAGTCTGAATGTGCATCCCGCAGGGCACTTTGGACTCGTACATATCGCCGTCTCGCTCTTGCACTTGCGGAAGCGGCTCGCCACCGCCATGTACTGCGGCCCGATACCACATTTTCGCTGATCAACGATTCTAAAGACATAAACTTGTATTAAGAAGGGTTTGAAAAGCAATCGATAGGGCTTCGATAAATCTTAGTATATATTATAAAAATACTAACTCAAACACAAAACAATATAATATATAATCTAATCATATTTTCTTTACGTAAATAACTAATTTTAATACTTTCCGCAAATAAGTAATATGTATTAGTTTTAAAAATGGACCAAAACCATCCAGATCCCAATGAACCCATATTGATGGTCCCTAATTCCTGATCGAATAATGGTAAAAAAATTGAATCAATTCCTTCCAACTGTTTGTTTTATTTATTATATGTATAAATGACCATCGTAAATTTAATTATTTATAAATATAATTGCTCTCAAATCTATATTTATAAATATATTTTTATAGTTTTAAAGGTTGGTTTTTATGAGAGTGCTTAAAGAACAACTTCCTTCAATGGTCGTCTCCAGTTTACACTTAGAAGTACGTATTTATCATAGCGCCTTCCCCACTAGACATTTATTACAAATATTTATAAGTACATGTTTTTCATGTCTGGCATACAAATGAATATAACAATATATTCAACTTAATCCACTGAATATAACTCGTTAAATTGGAAATAACACAATTGAAAATACAATCAATTGGAAATTTCATTTCATTTAGTCTGATTCAATAACATTTAAATCCTGTTTGTACCAATAATATTAATTCCCAATTTGTATTTAAAAAAAATAATTAACACCATTTGTGTTTAAAATGATTATAGTAGATTGCTTTATCGAATGAAAATGAGAGCTGTTTCTAACAGCTGGATTCATATATTCCTAACATTTCGAACATAGAAATGTTTATGGTATACCGTCTATATAAACATAATCAGGAAGAAAACCAGGCTGCCTTTATGTCTGGAACCTGGTCCTGGAAGAAAGCGTCTGGAGCGAACAATCAGTTTCTCCAAGTTCTCATCGCCTCTGCGCATGGAAACAAGCATCTAGCATGCTTATTTGAAGAAACTCGAATTGTTTGATAGATTAACTTGTAGCACAATACTAGTGACCTGCATGAATTGCATGTCTTGCACATGAAGAAAATAAATAAATTGTAATTAATTTTTTTATTAACGAAACTGTGTTTCAGGAAAGGAATGAATACTTACTCAACATCATATATTTAGCGACACACAAAGTTGAAAAGTTAAAGTTCGCGTCCTTGAGTGTAATAACAGCCTCGCTGTTACTCGTAGGCATCAAAAGTTCCAACAACTCGAGCTCCGTGAGACCAAACTCCGAACAAGTTATGTAACCTGAGAAACAAACGAATGAACTTTGGTAATTCCTACTGATAGTTTACGAGTACAATATTAATAATATAAGTAACTGTGGCCTTAGGGATACAAATGTAAAATAAAATGTAAATAATACGGTACTATTTTCATGACCGCTTATATTAAGTATAATTAAAATAAGAGGATTGCTGATGAATGGGTGTTAGGTGCGATTTTTGTGTCATCAAGGGAGTCGGTACGGAATTAGTTTAAGTAATTAAATATTATGACACTATCTGGTCCATATAATCTTGAAGGCTTGTTTAAAAAAAAAACATTTAAAAACAATTTGTGAATTTCACCAGTAGAATACTCGTAACGGAACAAATCTAAGCGTACTACCAACCAGGCTCCATATGGTAAACCATTCTTTATATGGAAATTGTATTCGTTTTTACAACAAACATTCAAGCAAAGTTAGAGATATATTACTGAATAAATTTAAAAATCTCGTTAAACGTAAATTAATCAATAAAGCTTTTTATAAATTAGACGATAATTTCAATGATCCTAATCCTTGGAATTGATTTGATTCAGTTCAAATAATTATGGATGCTATTTTTATGCTACCGTTAATTCATAAATAACCTACACGACGGGAATACGGTTCACTAACTACGCTTATTAATTTCATAATATTTAAGTATGGACTAACGAAATAATCACCTGCCAGTTTACTGAACGCCTTAGCTCCGAACATAGCTTCTAAATTATCAAAGGCACTATCAATATATTCCCCGGAGCTATCATTTTCCGGCATATCCTCGATCGTTTCCAGCAGGTAATAACAGCTTTGCACCTTGAATTTCTCCTTCTGAGCTGGAGTTAGTTGCAATTGATCTAATGATACAGCACTAGTGCAGATTAAAAAAACGTTTCTCGGTAAGGACATTGGAAGCCATGAGAGGCCGGTAACAATGTCACATTCCAGGGGATTCACTCTATGTACATTGTCAATAAATATTAGCAATATTTGGTTTTCCATTTCCTCGCAGCGCTTGAGCAAACCTTGGAACCAATTATTTATGTACAACGGGTCGAAACTTGCGTCTTTCGGCAAGTAGCCCTCTGGAATGTTTAGAATAATAGACACTTGTTGGCACATAACTCTCAGAAGTTCTAAGTTGTATGCGGATCGTGGCGTTGATGCTGAGAATCGTATTATCCTTAAAACTGGTTTTGGAAATATCTCCTCGCATTTGTAGTATAAATGCGTTAATAATGTACTTTTCCCAGACGCATCTGGTCCGTGTATAAGTACGGGTGGGTGTCTTGATTTTTTTTCGTAGTTCTCTTTTGCATTGCTTAGTATGCTTTCAGCTACTTCTTCTATGTGTTTAACTGTAAGTTGATATTTCTGATGTTGTTCTAAACATATCCTTAGATGTGTTATGTGTTCCAAAAAAACTTCCTAAAAAAGTAGGACTGATAAAATGTTTTGTAATTTTAATAAAGGTAAAATAATTAGGGCAAAATGGTTAAAAATATAATAAAATCAACTTTTTCATTTAGAACTTTTCAGTAAAAGTAATACAATTATATTAAAAAGTTATATTCATATAGATTTTAATATATTCATAAACAAATTATAAATCTTGGAAGTAGTCTTAACGAAGTTATTAAAAACGTTATTCAGTCTAAAAGGCTTAAAAAGAAAGAAAACACTGTATCTTACTTGAACAGTCTTCTTTCTCCCCTTTCCCTGATCAGGTTCTGTGCTAAGGCTTTCATCAATCAGGCCACTGACTGCATCCTGCAGCTTTTGCCTGAATGGCGTTAATTTCTCTTCACTGTCTGATGCTGCATCCGTTCTTGACGAATCCGCTGATGAAGGTCTATTTATACAAAATAAATATTACATTAGAACGTATAGAGTTCATATATTCTATTTTGTTATTTATTTACTATCAACCAAATGGATTGCCATTTTGATGCATATAATGCAGGATCTTCACTTAAAGGTGTTTAGTGTTGTTATATTTTTATAAGCGTGAAAGTAATATATTTTAAAAACACACATAATAAGTTAGACTATAATAAAACATAACATAAAAGAGACATTATATTATTCGTCTTAATAAAATGCCCACGCAAGGTTTCTATAGATAAAAAAAATATTGACCCTGTTTCGTACTTTAAATGATTATATCATGTATAATATTAATCTATAAACTTAAATAACTGTGAAATAAGAAAAGTTCATATTCCATTTTCAAACAGTAAAAGCACGTAAAGACTATAATACTTACTCGAGATAAATAACATGAGTTTCGGGTAGAACATCTTCAATCCTCTTTTGAAGAGCTTTTAACCGAGAATGTGCTATAATTGTTAATTTACTATCATCCGGTTCCAACGCGGAAAGTTCTCTATGCGCAACTATTAAACCTTTTGGGTGTTTACCCGTGTTAAGCAGGTCTGTAACAAAGTTTTAACATAAACTTGAAAGTTTTCGTTAATATGATGAAGTTTGTGTACTCTTCATCCAAACCGGAGATTTTATATACCTTATATATTTAGATAATAATAAATACCGGATATCCAGTGTTAAAGGTACACTGCCACAATGACCAAACATTATAAATAAGAACCGGAATAAAGAAGAATTTTCCATATACATACAATAATGGCTAATAAAAACGAATTCAAATGTTTATATAATGTATTTATATTATAATATTATTAATATTATAAGTTTTTGTACTTAGACTATCTTTTTATTAGCTACATACCAATATAGGGAATATTTTGCTATGCTAGAACAGCGAACAGAGACTTTTCTCTTTATCAGAGTAAAAAATAAATAAAACAAAGTAATAATAATAAGAAACGGCTCAAATATGATGAGTCTTTCCTCCAACTGTGCTCCCTCTGGAGTAGAAGCTCTTGGGCCGTGGGGTTCACGAGCTCTAATTAATGATTGGTGGCGCCTGGTGATGATGATGAGAGGGTACCGGTGACCCCAGAGCTGGTGATTTCCTCGCCCAAAGAATAAGTATCGTGATACAGCGAGAAAATGCTGCTTAAAGGTATATCGGGACAAATCTTTATTGTAAATACAGTATAAAAGTACGTATATCAAAAAAAAAGTTTTTTTTCTTCATATTATACCAATTTTTCCAGAAAAACGTCTACGAGTTGTTTAGGAACATATTTTGCGATTAGTTAATTAGTGTTAATGCACTTTAGTATCAAGTGCTAAACAGTGAGTGAAAAAATAGAACACAAGAACAGAGTGTCTTCTTTTTAAAAGAGACTGTAAGTAGTGTTATTGGACACTTCCTTATGTTAAAAGGCCTTTTTAGCCAATTAGGTTAGACTTAAATTACTTATTAGTCTTAAGTTAGGCTATATCGTTATTATCGTAAGTTCCATAATATCGTAGTAAAGACACATGTAAAAAAAACATATTTATTATATTTTATTTTTATATATATAGATAAAATTTGATCAATAAGTTTTGCTAAAGGTTAATCGAATTGAACTCAATACAATTTCCTAATTAATTTATTGATCTATTTATACATAGTGTATTGAAATACAAAGAAGTTTTAACGATTTTTCTTAATGTAGTAAACATTTTCAATTAGCTATCATGTCTATGAAACAAAGTTATATAATAATTGTCTTTAGCCTATTAGAAAAACCATTCTGTTTGGGATAACTTATTGTATGGTAGGATGATATATGTACCAATAAATATGGCGCTTTTAATAATATTATTATTATATGGCTATGTAACTCGTTAGTTAACGTAAAAAAAGGAAACAGTTCCCATTCAAGTGGCTTTTTACGTTCAAATCAATCAATGAAATTTGGTATTATTCGTCTACAACTATGATATTGATTTAATTAAACATTTAAAAAGTAAATTAAATCACGTCAAAACGTTGTGAATATAGATTAATTCGTTACAACGTTGATGAGGAAACATTTTATATTTTAATCGTCCAACAAATTCCTGTAATCAACAGGTGCGATGGATCGGACGATATTTTACCCGCTTCCAAAGAATTATGTTGCTCTTTTTGAAGTTCCATGAAATACAGTACAAAGAAAATAATTTCGATTCTGTGCAATTTACTTTTTACGGCATTCAATACGTTTTTTAAATTGAACTTTCGAATTTATTACCAGTTTGGTAATTTACAATTGATTGCCTAATATATAAAATACAAAACTGAGTTTTTGCATAGTTAATGTTGATGTGATGAACATGAAACGACTACGAGTCTTGTTGGTAGGAACATGATAGGTTATGTTTCTGTTCTTTGAGTATCAATCATAAAAATACCATATATTAATAACAACCTTTTTGTACTATATAACAGAGCCTACCAGGCTACGCGTGCGATTCTCATTCAAATATACGATCTCAGTCGTGTGTTCGAATCACGTACTATCAATGGAAAATGTATTTCTATTTGCGTAATTGGCACTTGCTTCAACCATGAGGAAACTATCATGCCGCAGCCTGTTACACAGAAGGCTATCACATCTACTAGTCAATAATATAAAATTTATCGATGAAACGAACTTAAAATCTAAGATCCATTTAGGTTTGTAGTTGTAGTATTATCAATAATTGTGTAATAGTTTTCCTTTCATCACCTGGAATATGTTGCAACTAGCGGCCTACTAGACATATCATTTTGTATTATATACAACTACGAGTAAATAAAACTACTTGAATAATAAAAGATATTACCTAGAGCAAGCTCGCACTGTATTTCAACAGGGCTTCGCAATAAATCTGCAACATCTAGGCCACTGTCATGCGCTTCTAGTACTAGTGAATTAAATGCTTTCTGAACAGCTGAGAGACGCTGTCTCTCCTCTTCTCTTTCCAATAAGTTGCTGTACCTGTCATGAAATTCAAAGAATATAATTCTACAGTCTTTTATGCGTGGAAATAGTCTTTGGCGGAACGCGAACTTATAAGATTGCGCCTAAACATGTACATGTAGAAACGTAAGTAACTAATAATTATACATTGTTTTTATAATTTAAATGTTTGAAACAATCGCGTGGTAGACACAATTAAAGTATTGTTAATAACATCTTTTTTAATGTAACTGGAGGATAACGGGCAGGAGGCTCATCTGATATTAAACGATACCATGGACACACATTTTCAGAAGGTTCGCCAAGTGCTTTGCCGGCCTTTTAAGAATTAGTACAATCTTTTCTCGAACTACCCTTAGTAGAATTAGTTCTGAAATACTTCAGTGGGGAGGTGGTTCCGCATAGTGGTGGTGCGCGTCAAAAACTTCCTTAAGAAACGCTCAGTTGTGTGTATAATATAGTAAATTCGTGTTAAATAATGTTGTATAAGACTCTTTGTTGTGTAATATCGATGTTTGTTTAAACTATTCTGATATGAATTAGACGTTTATGAACTTACGTTAAAAATTGTCGTTTTAATGTATCAAATTATAAAAATACGCATTTCTTACTTAATAATGTCCAACAAACATGTATATTTAACAAAACATAGGTATGTGTATGTAATAAACATTTATTGTCATTTTATGACAATGTGTAATCCCGAACCTTCTTATATATATTTAAAGAAAGTTCCCTTGAGCGCCTTCAACGTTTAACAATTATCACAAACCGAAGCCAGAAACTTATAATAATTCTAGCGTAAAAATCATCACCTAGATAATTAGAATAAATAGAGGTTACACATATAATATATACATATATATCAACGTCGCTACAATCTTTTTAGGTCTCTTCCTCAGATTTCTATAGGTTTCATCATTTGTCAATGTTATAGGAAAGTAGATCAGATCTGTGCCTGACGCATGCCATTTTCCTTCCATTTTGGGTTCTAAGGCAAGCCGGTTTCCTCACGAGTTCGCCGTTTGAGCGAATGTTAAATGGGCAGATAAATGTACATTCCTGCACAGCTGATGATCGAACATACTTGTTAATATAATCCCTATAATTATATGTTGATGTATTATGATATGCGTGTAACCATAAAAACCCTGGCAAATGAAGTGATTTGAAACTATATCTCCATATACGCATAAAAAGCAATTCCAAGAAGGGTCAACATATTGAATAATGCACGCAATCTCATTCATACCGTTTTCCTATTCGAGAACCTTTCTTCAGGAACCTAACGTTATCTTCAGGTAATATTATAGATAGCAATAAATTGTTTATTTTACGATCCCATTGAGTAATCGTATTCCATTTGAGAGCAACGGTCGTAAATTGTTGCGGTAAATGTTGGAGGGATAATGAGTGGGCCCTGAAAAGTATCACCGGGATACCAGGAGATAAGAAATACGTTTGATAAATATTTTACCTAGAGCCCTTGACTACTGTTATCATTTAAAATGGAGTATAGTCATAACTAAAGTACTTCTACTACTAATTATAATAATTTAACCTGTATGTAATAAAGTTCAATGGACGAAAATAATTACGAGAATTAAATCATATCAAAGACGCTAGTCGGGTGATAGTATAATTTTGGAAATTATTATAATGCCAACAAAAAAAGGGAAAATGCAAAAATAAACCTCATTTTTTAAAGTGGTACATAGTCAGCGATGTCACTGACAACACATATTCCCGTATTCATAGTCAAAAAAATAATGGCATCATTAAGTCACGTAAACATAGATCCAATCAGAAACCCTTCTTACTTTACATAATTTTAATCAAATTACATTTCGTAACCTATAAATTTGCATCTATCATCACAAATAATTACACGATTCTGAGTAGGTCTGCGTCAAAATAGTAAGTGCGATGATGGCCTAGTGGCCTGAGCGCGTGACTCTCATGCTTGAGGTCGTGGGTTTAAAACTCAGCTAAGAGAATTTTCATTCTATGTGGGATAACGTGAGGAAATCAAAAAAGATGCCATAGATCCGAAAAAGATGACGGCATGTGTCAAACAAGGCTGATGACATATTAGAAAAAAAATCGCGGACAAATACAGAAATCTGGACGTCGGGCGCCGCTATTTTTCATTAAGTCTTTTAGACCTTAGAAGAAACAGTTTTTTTAATTAATATTTAAAAAAAACAACTAAAACACGGACCATTTGTCATCGCCATCTAGTTTGTAATCCTCTCCGTTACATCTGTAGCTGGCTCGAATGAGTGCGGTTTGGGGTGACTCAGATTTCACCAGCTGTTCAAATGTGCCCTTGGCGATCCTGAAGGGCAGCACCGGTTGATAGGACGCTGCTTCACCCCCAATTATACACTACAAATAAGGGTTAAAATACATAATTTTAACATTGATAAAGTATTTTAATACTACAACGTAGTGCGGCAAATCAAAACGTTACAAAAACTACTTTTAATAATTTGCCTAAAGCGAGTAAAATTATAGTCATCATAAGTTCGTCATGCCAATTACTGTATCAACACTACTGCCTTATGTTTATAATTTATTAATGCTGTTCAAATGGATAATGAAAAAAAAATATAAGTATGTGTTCAATGTGTTACATTGAATAATAAATCATGTTTCTAGAATATAGTTTCATTTAATTTAATATACAACCAACCAAGTAACTTATTAGGCGAATTGACACAGTGAAGAATGTTTAAAAAAATTCCCAGTTGTATAAGTGTGATTTTCTAAATAAACATGGCTTTCCCGTGTACCGTCATGTTTGTATATAATTATTTATTTTCTGTGATTTTTCTAGGATACATTCAATACTCTATTTATTTATTGTGTGTGTCTCGCCGGGTAATGTTTTCAAACAACCAATACATTGAATACATGACGTACTGGGCATTTTCAAGATTTAGTGGAATGAGGGCTACGAGAGCTACGAGGTAAAATTCCCTTGGCCTTGGATTAGGGTATGGTGTCTACGCGGTCTTGGTCGAAAAAGCCTTGTATTTGTTTGTCGAAAAGCCTTGTATCTGCTCACAGCAGTCACACCAAATAACTATCAACTGTCAAGTGTCGAGCTTCACACAAAAAATGCAAAATAAACGTTTCGTTCTAAATTGTCATTGTTTATGTTACAATTAATAAAATCAAAATTTAAAATTTTCTACTTATGTGTTTTAAAGGGCAATCACTAAATGACGCACCAACGCGTTTATACTCGTAGATGTATTCAGCAATTAATGTTACTCAGTGCGAACTACTGCGACTTACGGTGACATTTTGGTGGGATCCAACGTTAATCAACTTAAATCAATCGAGTTAATTAAGCACATACTGACAGTTTTTGTTAAACTTTATATTATATTCGTTTTCTTTTCTAATTAAAATAATAATATTCTTACCAGAAAATAACCAGCTTTGGAGTTCCGATTACAGCTTCGTATCTCTTCCAGATGATATCTAAGCAAAGCGGGATTAGTCTCTTCGCCTCCATCTGTTCCATAGTGCATATCCACGAACTCGACCTATAAGAAATAGATAATTATTTCCTGTAGACATAATTTAGGCATATGAATAGATAAGGACCTGATTATAAATATCACGTACGTGGATAACGTTCACTGTGTCAAAGTTCGGGTCCATATAGTAGCAAAGTTACAATGTCAAATGAGCAACAATACAGAGCTGAAACGGATACCAAGCTCCAACTTTACTAATAAATTGTACGAAACATATTTTAACAGATTGCCCGGCAATGTTACTTGTTAAGGGTTTTAAATAGTTCCATTGTTTACAGGTGTTGAACAATAACCATGGGATGACAAAGATAGATACTTTAGATATATAGTATTGTCTTTTATTAACATAGGTTTTACATATTGAAAGAAAACACTTTTTTACCGGATTGAAGCTATATATTATTATAAACTTATATTTTTTTACATAATTTTAATTTTTTCCGACGTTTCGCGTGCTTTACAGCATGCGTGTTCACGGTGACTGAAGACAAAAGGTGTTGAATGTCAAAAAGTATCATAGATTGTGCGACATCGCAGGCAAAGTGGTTTGCGATGTTGCACAGATCCCCGTTAGCAAAGATGTTGCACCAACTGAATGCTGTCTCGGACCGTATCGACATATTTATGTTTTCGCAGAGTGACTTCACAGTAGTGATATTGTGTATATTATGTATTTAGTATATACCATATCATATTTAATTTTTCTCGTCATTAAAATAAAAATATGTTTATTATGGAACATAAGATACAGGTATCACTTATTCCACGTCATTAAATTTGTTTCAAAGACAGAGGGTGTAGACCGAGAGAAAAAGCCGGCGTAAAAAATTCGTTTAAACAATCAAATCATCATACAAAATGCGCAGTAATTTGCAAACAATACTTATTTTAAAACAAATATCGCAAATTGATAAAAGAGCCTGGGACTAGTATCCTTCTTATCAACTGGATAATCGCAAACTATACAGTAAGACTTTTTACACAGCTTTTATTTAATTCATTTCTTAAATTTATTAAAAGGCAGATATAAAAGAGCCTCTAGGATTTTATTAAAGACAAGTATCCCTTTTCCCAAAAAATAATTACTAGCTTTAGATAGTCTCGTACGCGGAAATTGCAGCCTGTATTTGTTCCGAGTATTAACATTATGCGTATGTTCTATTGTAGTAAATTGAACACTATTTTTGTATTCATACATAATATTTTCATAAATATATTGCGTGGGAAAGGTAAGTATATATTTTTTCGTTTAATTTATCTCTCATATACATTTTCAATTACAGATTGCACGAATAGATCTCTAGATGGAAATAGTTTCGATGATATTAGTATTAGTATTATCGTATTGTCATAGTCTGTAAAGATAATGTATGTATTTTTGTTACAAATAAAAAAAATATTCAGCAACAACGACGGTTTACTAATGTTCACTCTACTAATCGAGTTATATGTTTGTAAATTAGTTTTATTTAAATATTCATAACTTGTGTAAACCCTTTGGTTTGTCTTTAAAATTAACGATTAACATAGTTAAAAAAGGGGATTTTCTCTGCCTTTCACTTCAGTGATTAACATGTTTAATATTCGTTAATTTTTTTACCCTGTTTAGAGTTTATTAGAAATAATGTAATAGACGACTTAGCCTTATGTAATTATCAACTTTAATGCACTCTTTTTAATTCTTCTGTCAAACTGTGTTTACGATGATTATATTATATGATGAAAAGATGTTAAAGCAACCTGTAGATATGATGATTTATAAAGAAGAGGTTCGTGTATAACTTTCTGCGAAACCAGAGAACGTTGTTCTTACTGACCAAACGGCCGGGAACATATTTGCACTATGTGGAAGTTCATGATGAATATGACTAGGCCACTGAAATCTGTTGCATGCGCTAAAAGATTTCAGCTAACAAATGGGAAGTTTCTTTTATAAGTGTTTACAGAGGAAGAATCTGGCTTTGTGGTGTACTGTCCAAGCTATTTTGCGATATTTGCATTTTTAAAGATTCATCATTAATTATCAACATATTTAAAATTACCTCAATGTATCGATCATCATATGTTGACTGCAACTCTGGACCCACCAACTCCAAAGTTTGACGCCTTTCTTCGCGGAAATCTAAATTAGAAATATCATTAGTTTGATCATGTATCATGGTAATGTTTATTAATCAATGGCAAAGCCAAAATGTATTTAAATGAAAAGGATACAAAGGGCTTTCGTAATGACAATTAAATACACTATATTTAATGGAGAAGAGTTCTAACCTCTAACTAATGAATGTTAAGCGTAATTAACGTTTTCTCCCCCAATCCTATGAAGCAGCATTATTTCTGGGCAACCGCAATACAAATAGGTGACCATCATCGCTTACCAAGTTTAACAATTATTGTTTTAAAGTTACGGACATAAATATTGGAAAATCTGCGAGCAATAATATCACAAAACAACTGATGCGTATATAGTTTAGATAATAGTTATTCCTTTGTTTTTCCTCTGATGACATGAGCATGTCTTTGCCTTACAAACGAAATGCAGAAGAAGTGTAAAATGTCTGTGACGTTTGGGACTTAAAATACTATAATGACGCTTTAAGAACACAGTACTAGCGGGAACGGGACACTTTAATAACTGTATCACTCTAAATATAAAGAGCGTACTAATTCTCGAAAGGCCGGCAACGCACTTACGAGCCTTCTGGCAATTTGAGTGTCCGTGGGCGGCGGTATTACTACCTCCTCTTACATAAAAAAACTATATATTCAAAGATCTTCTAGAGTTTAAAAAAAATAATATAAAAATATTATCCCATTAAGGAATGAATATTAATTTAATAATGTGATTATGTAGTGCAATTTCTATGATTCATAATATAATTGCAATTTCTATGAAAATTCTACCTTTTACGACAAACTTTCAAGAAATTTTATGTGGCAGACTATGCGAAGCTTAGTACCATTGTCAGTACCACATTCTTGCAAATAAAATAGTATTACTATTAATTGCTACAAAAAACTTCGCTGCAACTAAATTAATTGTTTAACGTGTCTGTAAATGTAATGCTAAACGAATACGGCGACTAATGGCTATATATAAAAAGTTCCACACCTATTCATACTATTGATTAATGTTCATGGGAACGGGACCACCTGGAATATCGGTATACAATATTTGACAATAGACTTATAAATTTTGAGAATTATACAGATTAAGAATTGAAAATACGGATAAGTTAGTCGAATTACGGTCCCAGCTTAAAACAGTTTCAAATTGTTCTGTACCGTTCTTTACGACTTGTATATAGTACCCTAGGAAATACGATGGATCTGCATAGCTTTGAACTCCTTAAAAATTTAAAAAAGTTAAAGTAATATGAAATGCATGATATCTCAGTTCCCAGTAGATTCTTTTTTTTTTTATAAAATAGGGGGCAAACGGGCAGGAGGCTCACCTGATGTTAAGTGATACCGCCGCCCATGGACACTCTCAATGCCAGAGGGCTCGCGAGTGCGCTGCCGGCCTTTTAAGAATTTGTACGCTCTTTTCTTGAAGGACCCTAAGTCGAATTGGTTCGGAAACACCTCAGCGGGCAGCCGGTTCCACATAGCGGTGGTGCGCGGCAAAAATTGCCTTGAAAACGCTCAGTCGTGGAACGTCGGACGTCGAGGTGATACGATGCTGAAACTCAGCTGCAGGTATTAATCCGAACAACTCCTCTGAACACTCTCTATGGTAAATGCGGTAGAAGATGCAGAGTGACCCCACAGATTAGGTTAGGTCAGGCATTTTTTTTTATCCAAGAGGCGTTTGTGATCAGGTTAGGTTAGTTAATTTCTACCTTCTTTTTAACAAATCATGATATTTTAATTAATTTCTATGGCGTTAAAGAGCATGGGCCACCACATTATTGCATGGCACACCATCGCCGAGCGATGAAGATATGTAGATAAAAAAAATGGAGCTGTTTTAAGCCGTGATTCGACAAATTAACAAAAATACGATTACACCTCATAATTTTTGTGGTTTTTAACAATTTTACAAAGATATTAATTTAATATTATATTATTGTCAATTTTCTGCTTTTTATTGATTGAAAAGTCCAAAAGAAAATATAGCATATACATATAAGATCATTAAACAAAATATTATACATCAACGGGTGAAAAACTTTTTTGTAGGAAACTCTTAGAATAAAAGCAAGGCAATATGTGTTAAATGATAGCAGTACTAAAATTTTCCATCTCCATTTACGTTAGGACGTCACAAAACAAAATCGCACGAACAAATGTACGCCAACACGTGCATACAATTAAAAAGGTGCGGCCATATCTGGGTACCCTGCGTACTGACCACAGCTCACAGTGTGTCTGACGTGCATGTATTGGAATTTTTGATTTGTGAACCGAGCAATACAAAATACTAATTTCCCAACGTGGACACATAGGAGAGCTATTCGAAAATCTCCTAAAATTATTTGGAATTTGAACTACAATATTTTATTATGTTTATTATATTAGAGTTTCTTAAGTGAACAATTCAATGTTTTAATATAAACAAGTATGTAGACATAGGGCAACATACAATTTTAGAAAGGCTTTGCGGGCGTTGCCACAAAGGGTACAAAACGGATTGGGAAACACTGCTTTAGAGTTTCCAGATTCAATCTACTAAGTAATTCTGAGTGTACAGATAGACTAAGCCAGTGTTTTTCAACCTTTTTTTGTGCCATGCCCCAGCTTAGCCTTTCTTAAACTCTATTCCCCCCCCCCCCTAAAGTAACAAACATATTTTTTAATATAAAAAATTGCATTTCTCGCTTATTAAATTGCTAGCTTAAATAATTGTTCAAAACTTAAATTCAATTTCCAAATAATTTTGATAAATTATCTAACAGCCCCGTTAATGATCAAAGCCCCGTTGGAAAATGCTGAACTAAGCAGTCAAAACAACTTTTTCTATCTAAGCTAATAATTGATCTTAAATTTAATATATATGCATACCATTATATAGGGATGCAATGTAAATCTTGACAGCTCGTGGTCCAGGCCACTTGTCGCTCTCCTGGGTGAACCCCTGGAGCGCCTGAAGCACTAAAGGTTCTGGAGCGCTCATTGCGCCCCAATCCGGTCCTCACTTCACTCCACTCATCCCTATACACCGCATTCTGGAAAGAAATTGTTTCATTCATTAATGCAATAACTAGATTAAAATCTGGCAACAAATATAACACTTTCTGATATTATATAATTCAATTAGAGTCTATTAAAATTATTTGAAAATTTTATGCAGACAACTTTAACTTTAAAATCTTTGCAGAGTATGTATTCTAAATATAGAAACTTGTTATTTGATAAAACAAAACTAAGTAGGCATAAAACATGGTGAAGAAAAACATTTTTATAGTCAAATAGGTTGCAGAAATAATAAGCGTAAAGCACATTTTCATCTGATATGCATTTGTTGCAACCACTTGCAATTTCCACCCTCAGCCTAGATTATACTGTTATATATGTAGTTTTGTCTTTTGTTAACACAGCTTCTAATTATTTTACAGATCTTTTTTAAAATTATAAGTCTATAATAAAACATAGCTTCAATCCGGTATATAAGTGTTTTCGTTATATACGTGCTAAACCTCACAGTTTATTTTCTTAAGTGGCATGCTCACCGCTTGCCTTAGAAATTTGACCATATTGACACAAAATTCTTTAAAGAGAAACCTTGAATTCCGACCGAGAATCGAACGCGATACCCCTCACGGACTCTTAATAAGACAGCTAGGCTATTGGGCTCTTATAGTTTGTTATACCTAGATTATAATGAACATTTCAATAAATCAGAAATGTATATTACAGCCATTCTAAAGATAGCTATTAACCGATAATGTACAGAGGCGTATGAATACAAAGTGCCTCGGCTAACTAAATTGAAACTCAGGGCAAAAAGAAAATTCATCCTCACGAGCTTTCATAAAATATAAAAACGTTGAAAAAATATTACACAGACCTTCTGTGTATTTTTTTTTCAACTAAGCCTTTTAAACTTTTTGCTTGACTTGTTAGTCTGATATGAAAACTGAAAAACCAATAGTATAACTTTATCGCGTTCGTGTAGCTACGTATACAGTCCGAGGCACAATGCATTAATAAATACAATGTAATTAAACTGGTTCAGTTTTCAAATAATATCAAAAACTTTATTTATGACAAATAAGTTGAGACAAAATGCATTTATCGCTAGTCACGCCACACTAGGGACGCCGTAGTGTGTGGTAAATAGGTAACTATTATTCCGTGGTACATGGTTCGCGTTTAAAACAGTTTTTTGAGAAAAGGTTAAGTGTTAACTAATAAAACATAACATTGATTTATTACCTTGGGAGTGTTCCTCTTGGGCCGTGGGCTCAAGGGCATAGACGCTAATTAAAAATTTACTTTGAAGCCTGGTAGATAGTACCGGTGATTTCCTCGTTCAACGAATAAGTATGGCAATACAGCGAGGAAACGCTACCAGCGTTAAAGGTGCCAGCCACGGGGACAAAGCATTTTTAAAATTTGTTTAAATTTTCTTTTTATTTATTTCTAAGTGTGTGTGCGAATTTGAGAGTTTTGATAATGGGAAGCTATTTATAACATCTTCTTCTCTTTTTATTTGGCAGCTCATATCTGAGCGTCGTCATCAGCAACGAAGCATTTAGAGTGGACTACCACCACCAGTTTCTGTCTGTTCCGTTCTGTTTATATTAACTTATATTTATATTATATAAGTTTATAATACTTAATTAATGTTTAATAACCTATTATCATTGTGTGAATATTATGGTATTTTATCAAACACTCATATTAAGCATTGCTTTTACGAGGTTAAAAATAAAATTATTAATTTCTGCCTCAGGTCATGCTTCGAGATGCAATAGAAAATAACAATATTACTTTTCCGTGTTTTTCGGACTATAGACAGGAAGAGATGACATAGAAAAGTTTTTTTCTCTCAAACACCATGTTAAAATGAGGACAATCGGATACTTATGAAATTTATTAATAATTGAAGATATCTGGCATTTGTTCGAAAGGCAATACCGACTTAGGGTCCTTTAAATGAGAGTACCAATTCTTAAAGGCCGGCCACGCAGTTACAAGCGCTCTGGAAATGTGTATCATGGGCGGTATCACCTTTCATCAGATGAGCCTCCTGTCCGTTTGCCTCCTATTACATAAGAAAACCGAAGTACATTTATAAATCTTCAAAATACGCCAGCTGGCATGTAGCTAAGTCAAAGTAGGCAATTATCTCATGAATTATTCAGAGAGTGGGTAATTTACGAGTACTTTATAAGCACCTGTGGATGCTTTTACGTATATTAATGAAAGTTGCTTACAATTTAAGTGGATTTCATGATTTTTGAAATCGCTTTAAAAAAAAATTCGTTGAAAATCAATAAAACACAATTGAGAATTATATTTCAGTCTATATGCTTATAAATCTTCATGATACATTTATTTCCAACACATATATACATTATTTTCAATTTTATAAACCTACGATGTGATAAAAAAACATAATTTAAATTTAATAAAAAGAAAATTGAAACACATTTGAAAAGTTTGGTCCCTGTGGCAGTGTACCTTTAACACCGGCAGCTGTATTAGTAGCTGTATTACGCTACTTATTCGTTGAGGGAAAGCACTAGTTCTAGGGTCACTGGTATTATCTACGATGCCAACTTAAATCTTTAATTAGCGCCTCTGCACATGGGCCAAGAGTCTCTACTCCAAAGGGAACAAGATCGAAGCCGGAGGAAAGTAAGTAGTAAAGACTCTTATACTTGAGCCGCGGCAGCTTATTAGAATTTTGAAGGTCCTGAATGGGAGAATAATAAAAAAAATAGTTTCATACGTTTCATCGAATTGAGCTGTACATGTTGCTGTTGCGATCCAGCGAAATATTATTTTTGAAATTGACATTTGTATTTAAAAGCATTTTATCATTAGAAATGGAATTTGTTTCAAAATTAACGCTATATAAATGGGCTAGATACGCATAAATCAATTAAATTATTTAAAATTCTAAATAAATACTAAAACGTTTTAAACAAAACCTCGATACATGAGACGCTTTAACGTGAGTTCCTCATCGCTTGATGTATTCATTAATACATTTAAAATGTGTACACACGTAAGAAGTACAACTTTTTAATGATCTTATTTTACATTTAAATTGGTTAAATGAAATAAAATTAGATAAAGTTTAACAAAAGGCTTTCATTATCATAGACATGAATTGAAATAATTGTATTATTTCATTTTACCTTATTACTACTAAGATTATTACAGAATTTCCTTAATCGCAGTAGAATTATTACTACCATTGTTATCGTTATTATATACTGGATTAACCGTGGACAAGAAAGAGATAGTACGTAACCGAAAAATGTGACGGTAAATTTTTTGCTGACTCGTTTTTAGAAATCAAACGCGATTCGAAACCGAGTTACATAAACGAAAGCTCTATGATTTAAATTGACACAAACTTAAAACCTTTTTGCGTGATTCACAATATTTATAAGAATATAACAACCGTTACATTTTATATATATTCTGGCAGAAAACATAGGTACAGTATTATTCTCCCAACATAAGCTCACAAAAGCACTCCAACACAATAGCAGCAATATTTAATCATCTTTATTGTGTTTTTATCGCACTCGTATTTACTTGGACGAGGTACAATTTTACTATTGCTATTTTATTATTGTGGACGTGGTCATTTTATCTGCATTCAGATATTAGATATCTATAAATTGAGTCATTATGGAGATGATTTTCTAATGACATTTATTGAAATTGGTAGGTAGTCATTTGGTTCATAAATAAATAAATCAGTAGCGCTACAACCTTATAAGGCGGACATCAGATTCCTGTATCTGTTCCGTGATCATTTGTCAATCTGACAGGGAAGTAGGAGACCAGCCCCCTGTGTCTGTGTCTGACGCTGTCAACTTTTTGGCTCTAAGGCAAGCTAGTTTTGTCACGTTTTTTTTCAATATTCGAGCAAATGTTAAATGCGCACATAGAAAGTACATCGGTGCACAGACGGGGCTCGAACCTACGACCTTAGGGATGAGAGTCGCACGCTGAAGCCAACTACACACTAGGCTAACTTTGCTCTGCAGTAATATGGATATGGATTTACATCGTAATAAAATGATCTTAACAATATTTTTAGCTGTTTTTATCAATTTCTATTACCTTAATATTTTAAACATCATCACATTTTATTTCATTGACCACAACGCTTTAAGGACATATTTTGTTAGAAATACACATACGTACGTAGATCCATCAGCCCAACATATACATATATTTCATTATAAGCTAATTTTAAAAATCTCACCAACTAAATAAAGTTAACATAAAAATAATAATTATAATAAATTTGAGAACATAGCGCGTAGCACTTATGTAGCACCTGTAGCACTTTGTAGCGCTCGTACCGTAGCGGCATATTGATCGGGGTTTTTCGTGTACGGTTTTTGCACTCCAGTGCCTTTTTTCATTATATTTATTTTATTTTCGTTCTTCGTCTGTTTAAAAATAATGACAAGCAGCAATTCATACAACCATATTGAATATTTTTTTTATATTTTTACAGCATCACATATCTATAATGTTCTACATAAAAAAGAAATATTACTTATATTACAAGGGCCGTAATACAGTTGTTATCCATTTAATTATGTTAGCTGATGCATCATAATATATCGTAATTGGATTTAATGCTGCCAATTAATTCATGAGGACATCGCATATTAAATGTATCTATACTATTGCATACATTGCGGTTTAACTTTACCACTTTGAGGCCGATATTATAGTTAAACCGATTTTGCGTGTATAATTTATAAATGATTTTGTTTACAATAATAAGCTGGTCAGAGCAAACATTCTTGGATGGATATAATAGGGAATAAATTAAACTACTTAGACACCTTATTGGAACAGATACCTTGATGGAAATTTTTATCAATACTTAGTTCATTATATTGGAAACCAGACTTACCAGGCCCACTGAAAGCCTTTCGGGGTGTGAAAGTGTACTCCAAGACCTCGGTTTCTTTGTGCCTATGAGATATGTGTGATATCGAAGGAAAGGTGGTTTGCGATGCAATGAACCAGAACCATCAGAAACAATTTGGATCTACTGAATGCTGTCTGCGACATTATTGACATATTTATATGTTCGTAGAGTGAATTCACAGTAGCTATATTGTGTTTAATATTACAAAATAAAAATAATAAATCAATGGCGCTACAACCTTTTTATGTCTGGGCCTCAGATTTCTGTATCTGTTCCATGATCGTTTGTGAATTGAATAGGCAAGTAGGTGATCAGCCTTCTGTGGCTGACACACACCGTCGACTTTATGGGTCTAAGTCAAGCCGGTTTCCTCACGATGTTTTCCTTCACCGTTCGAGCTAATGTTAAATGCGCACATAGAAAGAAAATCCATTGGTGCACAGCCGGGGATCGAGCCAACGACCTCAGAGAGTCGCACGCTGAAGCCACTAGGCCAACACTGTTGCTATTATTACAAAATACTTTATTATATTTTACTATATTTTTTCTCGACATTATCGTATTAATATAGTCTGTATAGATAATTTTTGTATTTCAGTAAAACCAAAGATAATATTCCTTTGTCTTTGACTAAGATTATATCAACATGCAAGCTTACCTACTTGTAGTACTTAGGCAGATGCTTCAAATGCATCAGGATTTTAATCCAGCACAGTTTGGCCTAAGCTGTAGTACGTTTGCGAAATTATTTCACGCTCATTCCGATGAATAGACGACCTAGATTATACCGCAATTCGAGTGTCTAACTTTACTAGTTGAAACGGAGTTTAATGAACGATAGGTCATCAACTTTGATATTAATATTTTGCAAAACAATTTTTGAGAATTATAAGAAATGTTCACTTCACATTTTTTTTCATTTTCAATCATAACATTATTTAAATCATCATTTTTTTAACTCTTTGTAATGAAGGTTGATAAATGTTATTTTAAAAGCGAAAAATAATAAGAGTAAATTTTGTGTATCTGGGTCACGTGTCATGAGTGTTACTAATAATAAGGAACAACATTGCTTCTTCTTTATCTGACAGAGGCGAAGAGATGTTTTAGAAACGGCATCATTCGGAAAAATAATGAAAGAGCAAAAAATAAAATAATAAATACAATACTCTCAGAATATCAATAAATTTACTGTTGTAAAACTATTCGAAATCTCATGGGACAATATACACGTCTGTTTGACAGGCTTTTACGATTGAGACAAATCTTTGATTCGTGTGCCTAAATATTAAAAGATGGTAACTGAAATAATGTTTTATATCCTCTTAATAATTTTAGTTGGTTTGTAATAAATAGGATCGGAACAGAAGAGCTTGGTAACAATGAAATATGTCTTTGTGTTATGTTATACGTTTTCATCTTAAGCTTTACCACGACAAATCCTTTGGACAAATGAATCGTTGCAAATTGTAATCCGACTTCGTACGGGTTTAACAAAGATTCAAGAATCATGATGTTGATAAACATTTGTAACAATGTTACATCTAAATTCAAGTATGACTTACTTCTTCAGTCTTCGCTAATCGTCTTAGTAGTATAATGTTCATAAAATATTTATCTCCACTAACAACGAATGACACAACAAAATAAATATTGATATATTCGGTAGTTGGCTGAGTAA
This sequence comes from Pieris brassicae, assembly GCF_905147105.1. Taxonomy (NCBI): domain Eukaryota; kingdom Metazoa; phylum Arthropoda; class Insecta; order Lepidoptera; family Pieridae; genus Pieris; species Pieris brassicae. The sequence goes on along the minus strand of NC_059668.1, from coordinate 21,380,223 downwards.
TTTAAAAAAGCATTGTTAAACGCCTATCTGGTACCTATTCCACATTACTAAGCAAAAAATTACTTGCAAAAACTAACATTGAATGTACTAGTTTTATTGTATTTTAGAATAGACATCTTGTGATATACTGTAATGCATTATATATGATGTGGTAAACCTTAATAAATAGATACATCAATTACAGACTTATATATTAGGTGAAGGGGGGCCAACATAGCAAATCTGAAGCAAAGTTTCAAAGCGTTTGTAGTTAGAAACTCAAACACACCTAGTGTTGCCACAAAATGCATACAATATATCAATAAAATATTACCATTATCATTATGTAAAACTCAATAGTATTAAGTACAATTTGAATAACATTCCCTGAGCGTATTTTAAGCTAAACAGAATTCAGAAACGAATAGTTGTCGTGAGTTGGAGAACAACAGCTTAGCCGTATAGTATGTAAACTTATCCTGGTTAGTACTTATAACGATATGAGACAAGCGAAATTAAATATCGTGCGGTGTCATGTCGCGTGATCACTGCCGGTTTGTCTTTCCTTTAAAACTTTTACCTTTTTAGTTACTTCAGATATGTCTTTATACAATGTCCGTCATGTTACGTATATATGTTGAATTGCTACTGGGTGACAATATTTTTTATATCTATTTAGATAAGGATGTAGATATCCTTTATAATTCCCATATACGTAATACACAATGAGAACAGAATATTCAAGATCGATACTGCGAACCCGTTCGTAATATGTATTTCATGTAATTCAGGTGAGCCGAGGACCGTGTTTCGGTTCCAAGCCAGTTTTAATCATATTACGTCAACAGAGGTAACACAAATTGATGTAGCACTGAATTTATGTAGAATTTCCAAGCTGGATACCAACACCATTGTTTTTATGTCTCCTTTGGTTCTAACGAGCTTTTATCTGATATAATTCAAAATCTTTTTAATACTTAATAATAATATTCAGCGAAATGTAGATAACTAGAAATTTAATGTACAGTACAGATAAGTCCTCATGAAATATTGAATTACCTTTGTTTTTATACATCAGGTTTGTTTTAATAATTGTTTAAGTCAACCTATCACAGCCTACAAACAGATTTTATATAACATACAGCTCATTTCCAACAATAAATTAAATGCCATAAGCAGGAGGAGGCTTATATACAAGTTATTTTTTTTTAAATATAATATTGTTACGAAGATGGGTCGACTGCAATGTTTCTAGATTTTTCCACTAGTTAGAAAACTTTTCAGCAGGCTGTAATATGATTTCTGACCGTTTCAGGAGAGGGTCAATCACATATTAGAAAATTGTAATTTCCATAATGTTACCCTAGTTTTCAGGAAGCTGAAACCTTTTTTCAGCCCGTTTCAGAACATGTGTAGTAGAGTGGTGCAGTTTTCAGGCGTTTTCAGGCCTAGGTATACCCCTTTGATGAAGGAATATTCTAGACCGAACTTTCTAGGTGTGAGACAAGGACGAAATGCGAGAGAGAGAGAGAGAGAGAAGATCAGAACATCAGAACTTTCTCGAAACTAGACTGAGTACTCTAGAACGCCGTACGACAAGGACGGAGCAACGTGCGAAAGAGACAAAGAGTGCGGACGTTCTAGAATTGTGCAATCGCTACTCAGTAGCAAGCCCGCCTAGAAAGTTCTCGAATATTGTTTAGAATTATTCCCAGGGATATATAAGCGAGCCGAAACGCGACTAGTCGCTTTTAGTTTGGAATGCGATAACAAGAGAGAAACACCGAAGCGATAAAGTGAATACAAGTGATAAAGTACTGTGTGAAGTGTGCATAAGTGAAGTAATTAGTGACTGTGTTTTTGTGTGTTATTAGTGCATCTCTGCAATTAATTCGTGCCCATAAATTCCTCGTTGATTTACCAAGAAATAAACCATTGAATAAATCCTACGGCATTTTCTATCCGATCCCCTAGCTCGTAACAATATTACCAATATCACCGACTCTTGCGGGACCTTTTACACATATTTTGTACAAATATGTATTATACTATTCATATTCTGTGTTGCAGTAAGTGACGCATTTCAGTATCTTATTGAAGAAATCTTCCAGTTGCGATCTGAAGCATCTTAATATTTGGGTATATGACCTGAGATGGGGTTCTCTATACAGAAGGTAATATCAATTGAGATCAAAGTTCGTCAAGATTAAAGAAGAAAAAATTAAAGCATATTAACAAGCCTAGTGTGCAACCAAAGACTAAGAACTGCGTTTCTTTGTACTAATATGTGTGACGGCGACGGTCTGTTTGCAATACCGTTGTATTACCCAGACGTTGCGCCTTCTGAATGCTATCACCAACACTATCGATGTATTTATATGTTCGCAGTGTGAAACCACAATACCGTATATTGTGTTTGATATATTATATTAAACACTTTATTGTATCTTTTCTCGACATTATCGTATTGGCATAGTCTGTAAGGATGTGTGTAGTATGTATTTCTGTACAAATATATTCTGCATTATATTAAAAATGTAAGTAAAATTTAAATTTAAAATACAAATTTATATTATAATGGCTGTTGATTACAGAAGATGGAAAATGACACGCAAAGTTTTCTTGCGAAGTTATAATGTTATACTTTATTACCAAGTTGCGTGTTGTGAAAAACGCTATATCCGGCTAGGAATATTATTATCAAAGCTGTTTGCGAATGAGGTAAAATATACTTTTATCACAACATTCCTTGAACCACCAAAAGGCGAAAATTTTTCGCCCTTTAATTAACTTCGGTATAAATTAATTTATACAATAACCCACGATCTTAATAAATCAATAATATCGGTTTATTTGCAAATAAATAAAACGAACGAACAAAGATGCTGCAATACTTACACATTACATGTAGTATCCTGTACATTAAAATTAAACCAGCCAGTCTTCAGCGCAAGATGTAAAAACGCCGTGGCATTAAGCATCTGCTTCTTTATACAGCAGACCATAAAACGAATGAAGAATACTGAGGTCAAGACCAAGTGTTGGGTATCTTTCTGGCCACTTTTTTTTAACGGACCTCCCGAATGAAGTCCCGATATGTGATTGACCTATATACTTAAGAAATATAGGTCAACACACATAATAAATTATTAAATTTGGCTTGTGATATATATATATATATATATATAGTTTGAATGTGGCTCAAAATAACGTGTAAATTTTCGATCTAAACTAAGATATCATTTTGGGTTGTGGCCATTAATATAGTAAAATAAAATTAAAATATAATGAAATAAAATCATATAACGTCACAGTAATTCCTTAAGCTTATTAACAATTTTCCTTCAAGGAATCGTACCAATTTTTAAAAAAACCGGCAACGCACAAGTGAACCTCCGGACAATGTGAGTATCCATATATAGAAAGGTATCATTTAACATCAGGTGATCCTACCCGTTTGCCTCTTGTATATAAAACGTGTGTGTTTTACGTATTAAACATAATGATATTTAACCTTAATGTATAGAAAATTAGGAGAAGGCTAATTTAGTAAGTGGTAACTACTGTTTCTGAGAACTAGATGAAAATTAATGATGAATGCGTCCACACGCATTTCGTGACTAGCAACCATAACTAACCACCGTGAAATATAATGTCAGACACCTCTGTTTCAACACACAGGTATAAGACGTACCTACTATTAAGAAGCAACTTGACGTTTGGATGCTCTTCAGCATCTAAACGGATGAACTAATGACAGTTGATATTCATAATTATCATCAATACAAGCCCTTGTGGGCCTTAGCTCATTCAAGTATATTTCACCCTATTTAGTCTTTCTAGCATCCAACCCGAACCCCTACTCTTTAGAGCCTTGACAATTCTCGATTTGATATTATGATTAAAAATAACAAAAATAACTGTATCTGTTTCGTTATCATCTTTTAAGTCTTTTGGGTGATCAGCTATCTCTATCTTACTTTACTATGATTACGTACGAGCTACTGTTTAACATTCTGAGTCCACTGAAATATTAATGCCATGAATGCATGACAACATCTAAGGCATTTCGTGTTTATATCCGTAATTGTAATTAAATGTGTTATACTCGCGTCACACAAAGTATTCAAAGTTACACTTTAAATATATTATATAATATTTATTTTAATATTTGATTATTGTTAAATGAAGCTTTCTTTTGCATTATATCTGTAGTGTATCTTATTTTGTCTTTGTGCGTAGAACAATTATTTTAATATTTATTATCGATTGTTAATTATTAATTTTCGTTAAGCAATTAAAATAATAATAGCAATTTAATTCAGATACATTGAAACACGTTTCTATCAATCTTCTTCTAAGCATCTGTATGCCCCTTTATGGCAAAGGCTTCCTCCAAATCCCGCCATTGCTGTCGGCACTATGCCACTCATGTCATGGTGTCATGTACTACCTGCTATTTTTTAATTTGGTCTTTCCACCTTCTATTTTTCCACCTGCTTTAAGTTTGGTACCGGCACCGGTTTAATACTTTTTTGCTCCACTTTTCTGTTCACTTTGCCATGTTTATTACATATATTATATAGATATAAATAGATACATATTATGTAAGTTTTATGTTTGTAACTATAATATCAAAACGTATAATTTTGATAACGTTAGTAAAACGTTTTCCGTTTCACGAACGTTTTTTTTTAAATACTTTATGGAACATATGTGTGAAGCCATTGTAATATTCTAAACATTCCATCAGTATAAACTTCCTATCTTTAATATTATAGTAAAATAACAGAGACAATATAACCTAAAATAATACAACAAATACAAAGCTATTCAATTATTTGGCTTTCACAAAAAATATTTGAAATTCCCGCGAAAGCCTGAGCCAATTCCATTTCGATATAGACGCTTATACTTAGGCCGCACTACAACTGATATTCGCTAAAAAAATTAACTTAAAAAATATAATTCTTGATAACATAGTCATGAGTTTTCATGTTCATTAAAGCATCTAGGTATGCTTAGCGCTTTATATCGCTTATCAAGAAATACCAAAAACAATAGACTGTATTTCCTTTTTCTATATTTAAAAAAGACAAGGCAAGCAGAGACAGTATTGTTACCTAGAGTCTAGGCGATGCCAGAGATAATCATACTCATACATTGCATTCCAAATTCAAACTCAGATTACACAAATACAATTACAATTCCACTTCTCCAGTTTCAATATAGCTGCCAGTCTCCTGTGAATGCTTGAGGTACGGCTTGTATAAGTTTTGATTCGTCATTTATTTTATAAACGATGTTTTTCCGTAGTGCGAGTTAAGCTTTAAATCCGCAGAGGCATCGTCAGTCTCGAAATCAATACAATATTATGTAATCCATTAAGATTTCAGCCATGGGATTGCGTCCGGGTACTTTGAATAATTACAAACTAATTTTGTTTTGTGATATTAATTTTGCTACCCTTATATATATATATATATATATGAATTATAGAGTATTTTCAAGATACTAGTGTTTTTAAAGAAATAAGATGAGATTAGTAAAATAATATTACCTATTTCTTTAACTCGGGGAATCCATATCATGAAACCAAACCAAACACCAATATCAATAATTTAGTATTGTCTTTTGTTAACATAGCTTTTACAATTTTTTACCGGATTGAAGAATGTCAAAAAGTATCACAGATGTAGAAAAAGTTGTGTTATCTGTATTTATTTCCCCGGAGTTGATATCGACTAAAAGATGACGGGTTTTTGCAGAAATGACTCACGGTGTCCGTTATTTTCGCGGATTGTTGTCTTAGGGTTCGTTCGTTGTTGGTTGTCTTCGGGTTTTAATTTGGATATTATTGGATCCCAGGTGTTTGATAAGGTGTTTTATTTAACAATAATTTATTTAAAACGAAATATAATGATTCGAATTACACAAAGCGTGTTTCAATTATATGATTTGACACACAGATGCATAGGCACAGACAATGTGTAGATTATGGTAGGCCATTAATGGCCTTTTTTCTTAATTTATTACATTAATAAAAATGTTATTACTTTATAAAAGTAACATTACTTTTATGTAAGCTGTTCGCTATCTAAATAAAAATAATTTTCTATTCAAACTTACTTTTATAAAATAAAAAATTGACTTAAAAAAAATTCTTTATTCAAAATAACATAGACAATAACCCGTAATGTCAGAATAGAACAAAGCACAGACAATACATATTGAATTATGATTGGGCGTGACTTATGGAATGCGCGAAATTTCAATTGATATACAAACAAAATGTTATTTTAGACACTATTAGTTCAATACAAAGGGTTGAGGTTTGGGGAGATTTACGTATAATAGGTATCAGGGGGCATGGGATGATTACCGAGGCTATTATTTAACCGTATTCAGTCTTTTGCTGACTGACATTTTAAGGATGAACTTGAACAATATTTTGTTCGAAATTTGGAATTCGATTTCCCGTCAGAGTATACTTTAAAACAAAAGAAACATTGTTTCTTTGGTTTGACTTGTTTGAAAAATTGTTAACGCAAGTTATGAAACCTAACACTAATTAACGTACATATATTTTAGTTCATAATTCGTAGCGCAAACCAAATGTTAGCTATCGCACACTTGAAGCCAAAATGAGCACTTTAGTTTTTGCCACACCCATCAATTGTAATATAACATTCTCGTTTCCAATAATGTCCAATAGGTCGACTATTATATTCTTTATGGATAACATAAGTGTCACTTAGATTTAAGGCCCTGTACCAGCACGAATTGATGTGTCAGTGTCTTGGCGCCACCCCAACGTCATACGCAATGGTGAGCTGTAGCGCTGACGCCCACCGGCCTTTAACAACAATTAGTTATGTAAATCATTAAATTAATGCAATTAAAAAAGACTGAAATGTATTACTTGGGTTGCTATAAAATATATCGTGTAAATTTCAAAATCATGTTCTATATACATTAACGTCATAAAATGAATTCAAAGTGTCAAACAAAAAAAATGGCTATGTTTGGATTTTTTTCTATCGAGCGAAGTTATTTAAATCGTATATCGATCATTCTAAATGGATACATAAACTACTCAACTCCACCATATATTTTTTCCATTCACCATACTTCAAGAACAATGTACTTTTTTGGAGTTGTGCGACTGTATAGGCCCTTAAGAACCCTATAATAAGTCAAGTTAGTGTTTTGTTAGTGTACCTAGATTTATGTGGCCAGTTTCAAAGAAAGAGTTTCATTGAACATATATTTACATATCTCTCCAATAACAGCCACTGAACTTAACTTGCTGCTCGGTACCATACTATCACCTTGATACCTATTGCTATAAGAGGATAAACGTTTGTGTTTCCTATTTATTTTTCATTATTATCATAAATTGCTTTGCGATAAAGAACAGAATACCCGCAGCCCCACGACAACCATTTACTAAAACAATAAACTTTGCAATACAAAGAGCGATGGAGAGTTTATTGCCAGTTCTTCTAGTCTGTTACGTCATTTGAGAACTGCCAGTAAATGTAAATTACGAATTATTATTTTCTTATAACGTTCATAAGTGTATTTAGTTACATATATGTTACCCCTGTTGTTTATTCTAATTAGACTAGAGACTCTTGGGTTCAAGTGCATAGGTGCTTATCAGCGATTTAAGTTCGTGCCTGGTGGATAGTACAGATAGTTTGCTCAACTAATAAAAATCGCATTTTAGTGAAAAAATACTACCAGCATTAAAAGTACACTGCCACAAAGGTCTAGCCTTTTAAATTTAATTTTCTATTTATTCTCTTCTCCTTCATAATAATCTTAATTATTATTATTACTTTGAAGGATACGAATATTGCAAATATCAGTCAAATCACGATTATGTCTATAAATTTTAAATGGCTTTAAATTAACATAAAAATCTATTGATAATAATTGAATTGAATTCCCAGCCCTGCGAATACTCGTAACAGACGCAAAAAAAATAAAACAATTTCTTTTAACACGCAACCCGACCTGACCCAGTAAATTACTCAAACGTTTTATACATGTTGTCATGACATGTCAATTCAATTACTCGTTGAAATGCACACGACTGTTTCTGACGAGGGCGTGAGGTCTTTTACTACATTAAACGCTTATATACATCATACATTTTATAACATCATAAAATATACTAAACGGAAACGATTAGCTTTTTTTTTAATACTGCTTAGTAATATTATTCGTAGCTAGATAGTACTCTTTTCTCGTAACCATGACTTACTTAATATAATATAATAAATATAATTTGTGCCCAATACATATTCTCATATTGAAGTCTTTGAACAAACGTCTGGGCCTAAATTCTACAGGAATTATATACAAAACAAAATATGTACTTAAAGTCACCCTAGGGAAGGCAAAAGGAGTAGAGGAAGACCACAAAAATGATGGAAAGATGACATCAGACAAGTGGCAGGAGTGATGTGGAACATAGTGGCCCGAAGTAGATATGAAGTGAAAAGGTTGTAGGAGGCCTTTGCCGACTGGCAAACAGATCTGCAGAAATCAAACAAGATCCAAATATTAGAATAGTTTTTGTTTTTCTTCTTATATCTTGTAAATATAATGATCTATGTTTATGTGTGTACCAAAGTCGATCTGAATAAAAAGTTATATTATTATAAAACACTGTCTATTTAATGTACATAGTCTTTCACATGAATTAAGTTCTGTGGCGTTTTTTGTATGGAGATGTTTAAATAAAACTCTTTGTTTGAAGCTGAGTAACAAATGACTTTAATGGGCTTATCTGAGCTTATAACTTACACAAAATTAGAATTAGGGTTGCGACGCTGATAAAAACAAATTGCTTATCTATGGTTTCATAAATCTAAATACCACTTATGGACATTAATCGAAAACGAGAATGTTAAAATACATTTTGTTAGTGTGGTAAAAACTAAAGGCTATATTGGCTTCAAATGTACGATGATGTTTGGTTTACGCTTCTTGTATAGAAATATTACCTAAAATATTTCTATGTAACTTAACTAAAGGTTATATAACTCTACTACATTGTAGGGAAATCATGTTATTTTTCTGATTATACATTTAGATTTATATTTTTGGTAAATTTGTCAAATCACGGCTCCACCTTAGAACAGCTGGACATATTTTTATATCGTTCCTTACGACTTGTAATATTAAGATGGTGCATGGCTTTGTACTCCTAAAAAAATTAAAGTATTTCATGCATGAGGTATATGATATTGTCTTAGTTCCCAGTGGGTATCAGTGAATGTCATAAAGTTAGGTTATTTTATTTAAAATTCTATGTTTGTGATTAGGTTAGGTTAAAGCCAAAAATGTTTACCTTCTTTCATTTATTTGTTTTAATTAATTTATATAAGGTTATAGAACATGCACTACCACGCATGGTACATGCAGATCTGTGGCCGTTAAGCTAGGCAACTGGGGAGTAACAAATCTTCCTTTTACTACTAGAATAGTTTATATGACTGTTTAATATGTCAAAAAAGGTTTATTCTGAATTTTCTGTTATATAAATATCAAGTTCAAGGCTAAAATTAAACGCAAATACACTTCCAGTGCACGTCGTAAATGTAACGAACGTATAAACAAAATGCAACATATACGTAAATCGTATATATACATATACGATAAACGTAAATCATAAACTTATAAATACATGTCGATTTAAATCAAAAATGTCTATTACTACAACCTTTTTAGTTTTAGCTCTGGGCCTTAAATTTCTATGGGAAATTCCTATGGGCCTATAGGAAAACAGTGCGCCTTACACACGTCATCGACTTTTAGGCAAGCCGGTAAAAAAAAAAATATTTGTTTTTATGTATATATAAATAACTATGGGTGATAATTAAAAATGAAACGAGTCCCACTTTGCGCTAAGTGTCGTTTCTAAATCTTACCTACGACTTTGCTGATAAAAAGATATTTAACGTAAACATATTAAAATGTATTATATATTTAGGGGCAAACGGCCTCTCGCAGATGTAACGTTAATCCGCCGCCCATGCCACTCAAATCCTCACAACGCACGACTGTATTGCCGTATTTTACTAGAACCTATACTTTCTTCTTTATCATTTCTATTTAATCTTTTTACAAAAGACTACGTATAATGTATATGTATATAATGTATACTATGTATAATGGCAAGCTTAGTATACGATTTAACAAAATTAAGATTCAATGAAAAACCAGCATACCTTAAGTTTGTTTGCATAGGGCAATTAAAATCTTACTTATGTGTGTGTTATATATAATATGTATAGCAGTGTTAGCCTAGTAGCTTCAGCGTGCGACTCTCATCCCTGAGGTCGTAGGTTCAATTCCCGGCTGTGTACTATTGAACTTTCTTTCTATGTGCGCATTTAACATTCGCTCGAACAGTGAAGGAAAACATCGTGAGGATACCGGCTTGACTTAAATGCAAAAAGTCGACGGCGTGTGTCAAGCACAGAAGGCGCAACCTATTAGGTTAACAAATGATCAGCAAACTGATACAGAAAAATTAGGCCCAGACCTACAATAGTTGAAGCGCCATTGATTCTTTATATATATGTATCATAAAATCTAGTGGCAGATTATTCCATTAGGTATGTTAAAGAAAACGTTAGTCAGAAATCAGTTAATTTTAACAACCCGAAATGGACCAGTTCGGACTGACGCAACAGAGTTTATGGCATGTCCCATGGGGATCATATCTTACGACTAGCGAGTGTCATTGAAAACATTATTATTACATATTGCAATATTAAATTGCGATTTTTTTAAACAGAGTACATAAAGTCGTATAACATCTGAAATGTTTTATTCTTTATAGTACAGCAGTATTTTCAGATGATCGACAAATGCAAGATTGTTTGATGTATTTAGTATTTTTTTTGTAAACAAAAGTTTTAAATACTGGTGGGGCATTGTGAGCTAAAGAAATATTATTATTAATAAATAAACTCATAGATAGAAATTAATGTAATTGTACCGTAAAATACTCTATCAATTTTCATCAAGCGTTATCAATTCGACTGAGACAAAACAGTGCTTTATTAGATAGTCCAATAAGAACGATTTCATTTTTATCCCTTTACGCTGAAGACCTTAATTCAAAATCTAAATCTTCGCATCCGTTTCGTTGTTTCAATAGAATGGTGACGGTGGAAATTTGTATTTCAGTAAGCGACAGAACCGTTTTGAATGCACTAATGGGATTATTCATTCAGTGTTCGTACCGAATACGTGCCCCTGAATACCAGGGTCCAAATCAACATTGAATTGATTACGGCGCTAAATTCCACTTGCACTGACTTGAATGAAAACAATTTATAGTCTTTTTACTTCAAACATGCCTAACGGAAGAGCTGTGGTTCAGTCATCCACAGGAGCTCTCTAGGTTATCCACTGGAGCGTCAGATCAATTTCATCACAACTATAACGTCAAGGTTTACTGTACGGCTGTGGAGCTTAAACGCTAACCTAACCTAACCAAACCATGAATGAGAAGCAGGAACAGAGCACAAGAAGTTGCGTAAAATCTTGGAACCGACAACGAGGGCGGAAAGAGACTCCAAAATAATGCCGAAATAGAAGATTAAAATTATGGGAGGAAACAAGGACATATGACTACGTTGGCTGACGCATCTTAAGCGCATGGGTCAAGTTCGGGCATGTAAATAAGGCATAACTACGCTGGCCTAGTGGTTCGAGACCTCCGGTCGGCCCACATACGGCTGAAGCCAACAATTCCGACCGGAAGCGCTGGAAGTATCACTGACTGCGGACTGACAACTTCAGCTATACGTCCTGAATGTCCGCATCGGAGATCAGATAATAACGATGATACATTATTGTAGAAAGTGGCTAACTCGCAGACTAAGTAAGTAGAAATGTGGTAGAAAAATAAAGATGAAATCTTAATATAACTATAAAAACTTCACGACTAAACAAACTTTTTTACATTACCTCGAAGTTTAAAGCCGTCTGTAGTGAAATAAAGGTTAATTTTAAGAGCAAAACTCTAAAGAAGTCCATGAATAAGTAATGAAATCAAATGGAATCGAATCCAGGTGCAAAGAAAAGTTATTGATTATTAGAACTTTAGATATCTCAAAAGTAATACTTTTACTATTAATGGTAAGATTTTAAGAACTTTTTAAAGAATGTCAGAAAAATTAGGGTCTACTGTGAGTTAGTTTAGTTTAAACTAAAATACGTCAGATGTAACACATCTTGTCCTGATTGCTGACGAAAATGACAAATTTTGAGTAAAAGTCGCCGTGGAAAAATAAAAAACAATTGTAGAATTATTCATAACGTTTTACGTCGCAATAGTTCAGCACAAAAAGATTATTAACGCCGAACTCACTGTCGGTGTCCTCTCCCAAAACAAACCTGTGTTATGAATCACGGGAACGAATGTAGCGTCAATAAAAACTGAAATAGATACAGCGCCGTTTATAATGCTCATTCTCCAAATAATACCTGAACCGAAAGAGATTGGATGCTATCGTAAACTAACTGTTTGAACGTAAATGCGTTTTGTATTGAAGGAAAAAGTGAAACTTCATTAACTTACATGAATGTGAAATATATATTTTAATTTCATGTCCAAGATGTTTAAAGAACTTTATTTCACATGACACAATTATATTTTATTTACATGAGAAACATTATGTATATACGTTCGAGACATACGTACAAATTTCAGTCTAATAGATTCACTCTGATATGTATTTTTAATGCCCTTTTGAATTTGTTAAACGTGCTAATACTGTGAATTTTAGATGGTAATTGATTAAATAGTTGCACACCCTCATACCTAATTGACCTCTTCAAATAATTTGTGCGCGCCTTCGGCAAGATAAGCAAACTCTAAACTAAGATAGGTTCTTATCTTACACACCTAGCCCGTTATGAAGTTTCACTCCCCGTTTTTATAGCACCGTTGATAACAGTTAATGATTATTTTAAAGATAATAACAACACATGTAACCAGCACTAACAAGTTACTTTACTTACTTGTCTATAACGTGTTTTATAAAAGCATTAGTCAAGTAGACAAAAAAATTGTATATCATTGGACGATCATTCGTTGATACCTTCCGGAAATGTATCTTGGAGATCCCGTTAGATATTATATGTTCCGGTAAAATTCGGACACAAAATGGCTACTTAAACATTATATTCCCAGACATATTCAAAATTTAATTTAATTTAAATTTAAAATTAAAATTATTTCAAACGCGATCATCGACCCTTTTTTTGTTTTTCAATGTTAACGACTATAACTGTACCCTATGCCTTAAATTAGTAATGTTTTGACACGTCTATTTATTTGTTAGCGCAGTTAGAGCAGTGTTGGTTTAGTGGCTTCAGCGTGCGATTCTCATCCTTGAGGTCGAAGGCTCGATCCCCGACTGTAGACACCAATGATTGTTAAATTATACCGACAGCAATGAACTTTATATGTGCGTATTTAAGACTCGATTTAACGGTAAGGGAAAACATCGTGATGACGCCGGCTTGGCTTGAAAAGTCAGCGTGTGTCAGGCACAGAAGGCTAATGACCTACTTGCCTATTAGATTGACAAATTATCATGAAATAAATATCATATCTAATATCATAAAAACAGAAATCTGACGGCCAACGCTAAAAAGGTTTTTTTTAATGTAACAGGAGTTAAACGGGCAGGAGGCTCACATTGAGAGAATACTCGCTTTGACGGCCTTTAAAGCTTTTAAATGTTGTATCGCCATTGGTTTTATTTATTTGTTAAGTAACGTGAGGAAAATACTTGTTTTGTAATAAAAATACTTCTTTCAATTAGGAAGTAAAATGAAAATGTTTCACTCCTTTTTTCGTGTTAAAGTATAAATCCTTAAGACACTCAGTAAGTAAGAAATGTCTGAGCTTTTGACCTCCTTAATGGCACATTTTTTGTCCTTTCGAGCTTAAGAGCACTTAACTGCGGATAAGTTCCGCTGACGAAAGCCATCACTCACTATACTATATAAGCTTCTATACATTTTTGTTCAGTTACATTTTAAATGAGACAGAGATGTGTAAAGTGTTTGGTTATCGGTTCGAATCCTGATCAAAAAAAAATTCTCTCTATACCTTAGTATAGTAGGTAGAATTTAAAAACCTCAAAATTTAATCACTTCGATGTATTTAAATTTTAGAAATGTCCTTATTCGTGCACAGAAACATTCATATTTTTATGTCGAATTAAGAAGTCGAAGTAAGAAGTAGACATGGGGAGAAATTGGCTGTGACAAAAATCTATCAGGAACTGTTTAGGAAAAATACCTTTTGTATGGCAATTAAAGTTTACAATAATTTACCAAAATAATTAAAAGATCTTCCGACTAGAGTCTTCAAAAATCGACTTGGAAAAAAATTATTATTTGCATGAAACACTGTACTTGATACAAATTTAATAACTTAATAGTAAAATGTAAAACTTCTTTAAAGACAAATTTGCGCGTCATTGTGTGTGGCAGAACCTTACACATTTTTGTACCATATTATTGCTATAAATAATTATTATTATACTAATACTACTAAGAATGTATGGAAGACTAGATTTGACGTTTATAAAAATAAATATTTGGGGTGGAATTTCGTATTCCACCTCAACGTCCGATGATGAAACTCAGCTGCAGGTAGTATCAGTACTTTTCGAAATAGATTTTTTTATATATAATTATTGGTACTAAGATCGATTCCCAACTAAACAATATTTGTTGATGGCTGAAAAAAACAGACGGCCATACTTTATACATTTATTTTCATCACTTCTAAGATTTATCTTCGCACGAACTGAAGTCGAATTTGTTGTATAAAAGCTTAAGGCCTATATGCGTATTTGTAATAATAATAATATTTTATTTACAAGAATTTGGTTTAAAAATGTTATGGTGGTACAATAGAAAGTTCGCATATTCTGCCACCCATAATGACGTGCAAATTTATCTTGTTAGGAATTTTACATAGAGGTTTTTTGATTATGTGTCATATCAATCAGTTAATTCTTGTATTATTTGTAGTGATAAAATATCTCGTTATTAAAATATATTACTTCGTTATCAATAAATATTAATTATAATGTTTCACGCAGATTATCATTTATAGAATAATATTATTTTCCAAAAGTTGTACATTAAGTGGACTGTAACTCAATATATGGTCATGTTTTCGTAAACCAAATGTACAGAAAATCTGTCAATAACTGACATATCGACGTATGACTATGACTCTAATGAATTGTATGTCCAACATCAGCGGTCTACTGTCAGTCGTTTGTTTATGTTGATTGATATCAACTATGTGTTGACAGTATCGCCTCTGACGTAAGTATCAGAATTCAAACCAGTATCATAGGTACTGTGTCAAATGTTTAAATTTAAATTATTATAAGTTTTAATGTCCAATTAGCAGTACTTTTTATAAGTGGCTAAATTATTATCCATATTAATGCGAGAATTCTGGTAGATGGTGGCTGAGTTGGTGGGATGGAGATGCCAAGAATCTCGAAACAATAGGTATAGTTTAGCCTTCGAGAGCTATAACAATTATAGGGGTCATACAATTGCTTGATACCATTTTTATAGTACGATTTGTGTTTAGCCTCAAAATAAGCTTCAGTTTCGATTACCTCTTATATATACTACGGATAAGGATTTATAAAAAACTTCCAAAATTCCGGCTCTAAAAATATATGGAACAAATATAGAACGGTCTCCGAAATTAGGTCAGATATACAAACTGAGTGAAGGAAACGGTAAATCTCATAACATGTTTTATAAACATTGCAGAGACTAAACTTTTGCTTCTAAACTCAGAACTTGTTAAAACTGTCTACTTTAAATTTATAAAAAATTAAAAGTATTAGTCTTGTGCGTCGCGCGTCTAACTCTGGGTCGCGCGTTCGAACGTTTAAAATATTTTGCTTGCTTGCTTGCTTAATTACCACAAATGTACAACGACTGAGTGTTTACTGTATCTTTTAACTTTCTATATCGATCCGTAACATTTATTTTGAATCTACCCCACACGTTGTGTGTTTACAAATCACGTTTTTTTACATATACAGTATTCAATCAACAATTGTTTGCTTAAAGTATTGCAATATGCTATGCTATCTACTCTGTGGAGTATCAAAAGTAACAAAACATCGGCACAAGTGTATTAAGATACAATTATTGAGAAGGTAGTGATGCTACTTAACAACACCATGTTCTATAACCAAGAATGGTCCTTCCAGCAAGACTTAGCGCTGGATCATAAAGATCGATCTACGCAGTCTTCGTTGGAAACGAACGTCTCGGACTTCATCAGAGCTGAAGACTCGCCGTCGTCTAGTCCCGATCTTTACCTGGCCTATGATTTATGGTCAGTTTTAGATAGTAAGGCTTCTTCAACGCCATGATAGTTTGGAATCCCTAACACAATCTTTACTATTGGCAGTGAAGAATTTTCCCATGTAAACAAATAAAGGACTGTATTGCAGCCAATGGAGACTACTTCGAATAAGCTTTATTATATTTTAAATTGTTTTATATTTATGTATTAAACAAACAATATTAATATATTAATTATAATTGAATATTTTTTTGTTATTTTGTTTCTGTATTTATGGCTAGATAATAGATAATACCTAGTATTATACTCGATCTGCCGTGAGACTATTTAGCTTCATATGGGGCCTAGACCATAGCGTTACACTCCAAGTGTTTCTGACTAAGCGTAACATATGTACACTAACAACAATGATATATGAACCCAAGGTTTCTGAAAGCCTGTTCGTATATGTTATGAAATAAACGAGGACATAAAAGGATATTAAATCAGCTAGGTAATGCTTTATGTAAGCATCACACTTCGAAGTAAGATCTGCTCAGTCACGCCTGATTATCCACAAAGGGAAGGCACCAAGTGAATGCGTAAAGAAGCGTAATACAGTGGAAGGATATATATGACAACTTTTATTGTGATAAAAGTCTAACACGAATCTACAATATATTAAACATAACGATAATAACTATAGCATTATATTAGGTCCTTACATATGAAATTGGCGTTTTGTATGGGAGGAACAAAAAGTCAAATATTTTTAAATATAATATATTTAATTAATCAAAGTATGAACCATTCTTTTCTATGCACTTTTGCCATCTCATAGGTAGTTCATTGATCCCTTTACTAAAAAAAAAATAGTCGGACGGGAATCAATAAAATCTGTGAAGGCGATTTGGACTGCCCCATCTGTTGGGGTTCCATCCAAAACATCCCATTAAATGTTTTTCCTTGCAAGAAGTTATCCAAATTTCGAAAAAAATGGTAAACTGTTGGAGCAAGGTCCGGGGAGTACGGAGGATGTCTTAGACATTCCAATTGAAGCTCTTCTAATTTGGAAGCCGTCTGTTGTGCAGTGTGTGGTCTAGCGTTGTCGTGAAGTAGCAGTGGCGTGGAGCGATTGACCAGCCTAGGTTGTTTAGCCGCTAGATTTTCCATCATGGTTTGCAATTGCTGATAATAGACATCAGCCGTAATAGTCTGGCCAGATTTGAGAAAACTGCAATGAACAATACCGGCACTAGTCCACCAAACGCTTACAAGTAACTTTTTTGGGGTTAATTTTCGCTTGGGGCAGGATTTGGCTGGCTGGCCAGGATACAACCATTGCGCTGAGCGCTTCCGATTATCGTAAAGAATCCATTTTTCATCACAGGTAATGATTCGGTTTAAAATACCTTCATTATTGTGCCGGTTCAGTAATGTAACGCAGCAGTCGACGTGCGTTTGCCGGTTTGCTTCAGTCAATTCGTGAGCCTTTCAAGCTTTTTAATCTTCCCAATTTGCTTCAAGTGAATTAAAACAGTTTTATCACTAACACCGTTTATTTTATAAAAAAAAAAAATATCAACTTGGGTCTCAGGCCGTGCACGGGGCTTGTTCTGCAGGTCGAAATTTCCAGAACGAAAACGTTGGAACCAAAAACGAACTGTGTTTTCTTTTGCAACATGACCGCCATACACATCATTCACCCTTCGAGTCGTTTCCGTAAATAAAGCGATACTTTAAGTTTTCCATTTTGTAAAATGAGTGACGCAAACAGAAGAAAAAAACAAATGAATGACGGTCATCACAAATACATGAATAAATAGCTGTACATATTTCAATTTAAAATTCCTAACCAAAGAGGAGGTATTTGAGGTCAAAGTGGCCAGTACGACAAAATGCCAATTTCATATGTAAGGACCTAATATATATATATATTACGTATGGTAAAATACATTTGGAGCATAATCAATGCAAATATAATCAAACTATTATCTGTATAATATTAGTGTAGATAAGATTCTCTTAGAGTAAGATATAATATAGAGAAAACAAAACACCACTGTGCCACTTCCTGCTAGATAAGAAAAATAAATTTAAGCAAAACACCTGCATAATTTTTGATATAAAATTCGGGTCGGTCAATCTGTGAACAACGCTTTATTATAGTAATTTAAAGTTTTAGTTAAATCGAATCCAACTATTTAAAATATGTCAATGTTTACATACAATAATAATTAATTAATAAATTCACATAATCCACTTGCATAATCAAAATATTAAATGAAATTTCATTAGGTTAAACTCGAGATAATGACACAAATCTGGAACATTTTTTCGAATTATAATGAAGCAGAAAGATGAAAGCGCTTTAGATGTCAAGGCTTGTAGCGTTTAAGCGACTTTAGAACACCACAGATTAAAATAGCAGCTGTTTAACACGGCGATTATTTTTCTTTTGATAGTGAAAATATTGAAATTATTATATTAGTATCATAGATGGAAAATCTTGTTTTTTTTTAAATAAATAATAATGAAGCACCTAAATTATTGTATATTCCTTCTTTCAAAGATATTCTTAGAGCCGTGTTGGCTTAGTGGCTTCAGCGTGTGACTCACATCCCTAAGGTCGTAGGTTCAATCCCCGGCTGTGCACCAATGGATGTTCTTTCTATGTGCCCATTTAACATTCGCTCGAACGGTGAGGGAAAACATCCTGAGGAATCTTGCTTGCCTTAGACACACAAAAGATGGCGTGTATCAGGCACAGAAGGTTGATCACCTAATTGACTATTAGATTAACAAATGGTCATGATACAGATACAGAAATCTGAGGGCCAGACCTATAGAAGGTTTTGGGCCACTAATTTTTTTCTATATATATTTCCAAGATATTCTTAAGAATATCTTGGAAGTGCTTAAGCACAATCATAGCCGTGACATTAAGGACGTAACAATACTGTCTCCATATCCACGAGGAAAGGACCTTACCACAGTTCCACTAAGATTTTTAACCGACTCCGTTTCTTGCTCTATAGTATTGACTTTGTATGTGAATGCTAGTTTGTTTTACTCATCACGATGGAGGAGATTTTTTAGGACTTTTAACTTTTAAAACTATTATTTTATATATTTCGTATTTACATAGAGATGTAACTGCTAGAAATGAGTTAGTAGCTCGTTTTAAATATGTAAATTTAACTGTATTTTTAACGTCAGAATAATGAGTTTTTCACATAGACCACGTAAACAGTAAGCATTTTAGAGATTTCGGTTACGCGTCACATTATTCCGTTACGCGTCACATTTTTCCGTAACGCGCCAAAAGCCGTATAAATTACACTAGCTAAATTTTTATGCTGTTTATGACGTCGTTATTATATGTATAGATCACATAGGCAGACCGCATTGCCTGGAGTTGGTTAGCTGTTTACATTATCTGTGACAAAATCCCGCGCCTACTCGAGCACACAAGTACGCTCCACAACGGTCCAGAGAGCAGAATTAATAAGATCATCGTGTAGGAATATTCTCAAAAATTGCGTTGAATTGTTGGCATTTCATTCATGTTATATTTCTACCAAGGGCTTACCACACCCATTGTTAGCCTAGCAATGTTGAACAATTGTTAGATTGGATAGAAAATTACACAAATTATTTTATGGATTCATTGATGAAGCGTGATATTTCACATATTTTTGCATATGAATAAGCGTCATTAGGTACTATGAAATTGAACGCCAGAATACACATTTACATTATAACAATGCGTTTAAGTATGAACGTGTCCAGTTTTTGACTGGAACTATTTTCAAAAATTTCATTATAAAGTTTATTTTCTACCACAGATAAATATTATCCTCAGAGAAACCTGAATCAAATTATGAGGCACTGTGAGAGAAAGGAATGTGCTTTCCGTGGCGCCATCAACATTGTTATTATTATTATTACTCCAATTATAAATAAATTAAGCGTACAAAAAGATAAAAAGTCTACGTTTAACCATCCATTCTCCATAGGCTTTATTTGCTCGTATTATCCAATGTCCAGGTTGCTTATCTTGTATGCGTTAAATACAAGATAAGCAAAATCTAAAACTTGTAAACAAATATAATGTAAACAAATCCTAAAGAAGTACCGATAATCTAGTTGATACAAGGGCCTGGGACTAGTGCTAGGCAGGCTGCTTCTAATTAGTTTGCGATATTTGTTTTCAAATAAGTGTTGTTTGATGATTTTCTATTTTAAAAGAGTACCGAGAGTTTTTTAATCCGAATTTTTCTCTCGGCCTCGGTCTTCTTTGCCTTTGAGTAGGGATATCTACCGATACAAATTTAATGACGTGAAATAAGTGATACATGTATCTTATATTCCATAATAAACATATTTTATTTTTATTTACATTTTAATGAGTAAATGCTAAATGAACGTAATAGATTATAAAGAAAATCTCTATTTTTATGTAACATAAAAGGGATGTTAAGGGATACTACCGCCCATACAATCACATTTCCAGAGGACTCGCTACTCCCAGTTGTCGGCCTTTTAATAATATACACTCTTTTCTTGCACCCTAAGTTGAATCGGTGCTCTTAGAGGAGAAGTATAGAGTGCTACTTGTGGTGGCTGATTATGCTTAAATTTGTGTATGTATTATTATTAATAATTACCAGTTGAGAAGAAATCAATACCAGTAGTTTTAACCTTGATCGAATACGTGATACTCTGACTATAATGTAAGTGGTCCTGTTTCACCATGCCTCCTGATGCTTTGAGTTCCATACTCTTATGATTCATTGTTTCAATGTCATGTGGGGCATGATGCAATGTGGTTCCTTACAATTACACTGTCAAAAACTAGGCGACTAAAGCGGCGGAGAGTATCTTGTCAGACCTTTTGTTTTATATTATATGTCAATTTAGAACCTCCAATTTTCTTACTGACATTTATGAAGTAAGGAATTAATGAATTTTTATTTAATTTTTTAATGAGGTCAAAGGGCAGGAGGCTCATTTGATGTATGAATACCTAAACACCCATGAACCCTCAATGCCGGAGGGTTGGCGAGTTGTGTGTGTGTGTTGCTTTACTTTACAACTGTTTAACTTAATAATATAATTTCATTATTATTATTATAATATATTTTATTCTTATTTAAATTATTCTACTAATCTATGACATCGTTAACATAATTTGAAAGCGTACCTGTGCCGACAGTACAAACAATAGGATGTTTTTCCTCGTAGAAATGTATAGGAAAACATCTTTCGACACGACTATACGTAATATTTGAACACAAAGAGATAAACGAAGAGCCTTGAATCGTATTTGCACGTTGATAAAGCAAGCGTAAATCAGTACTCATAGAAAATTTGTACGAGAATCCTCGTAAGTATGAATACGTGAGCAAGACCTGTCATATATCTTCATTTTTGTCTGTTATTTTATTTATATCCGATCGTCACTTTGTATGATTAAAAAACCATTTTCAGTGTTTAGTATTGTCTTTGGTTAACATAGCTTTTACACATTGAAAGATAAAAAAAATTTAACCGGTTTAAATCTATTTGTATTATTATAAACTTATAATTATTTAGTTATTATATATATTATTTAGTTTTCTTTCAATATTCAGTGTTGTTTTTAATTTTTTTCAATCTTTATTCTTTGTAAGTAGGTGATTAGCCGCTGTGCTGGACACAAACCATTGATTTTTTTCCTCAAGAACACGCCAGTTTTCTTATGATATCCGAAAATACAAAGACCTGATACAGTTTTAATTTCAGGTAGTCGCTTAAACACTAACCAGAAGAGTAACGCTTCTTCTAGAGAAGAGAAATTAGACTAGTTTCTCTAACTACTGTATTACCACTGCTATATTTATAAATATTAATTATTATTTACGACATAATTCTTCCTTCAAGAAAAGAGCGTACATTGTACAGTGTCTACGACACTGTCGACTTCAGTATTTGTTCACAGGGTGAATTCACAGTTCACATACAGAAATCCAATGTAAAATAAAAAAATCCAATTTTAAACCGAGTATAACTTTGTGAATAAGATTCATTATTTTCTGATATCACGGTGACTGGATTCAAAGTATAAACTTGAATAGAAATTCCTTTCTTCCGAGAATCACTCAGGATCCTAATTTAAAGCTGCGCTACCATCTCGCCATGATATCCCGTTAGAAAATGTTGAATTTATTTCTTTTGTATTTTTGAAACTATTTTAAAAATACTTTAAGATAGTAATACTTTAATTCTTGGCATAGCCTATTGATTGTTGGCGAGCTGAAGGCATCCGTCAGGTTTAAGTGGGTAGGCTTGTAAATATTAAGTTTGAGCCCCACATAAACCCTTCTGGAGTAAAATACCGCAGCGTAAAAGCATTTCCTGACTTAAAAAAAAGGCTATTGTTTTAAGCAGGTTCAAACAAAGTCTTGTCGCAACCCTGGTACAAAAAGCATTGCAATACCTATCGCTATTGAGAGCTACAGATTTGTGATGTGAAACGTCGAGAACGTGCGTAGCTGGAATGTCTTACAAATAAACTGTTACAGAAATGCATAACTAAGTGTATATTTGTCTGTACTGGGAACGCTGCTGCTGACGAGCCAGCGTTTCAACGGAACGAGCGAGCAGCTTCATGCCTTGCAAATAGGTACGGTTTTGCCACGAATCAAACCCTGAACCCTGTAGAGTACTTTACAATAAGTAAGACAGCTGTTAGAACTTATAAATAGTCGGATATTTATGGACTTAACTGCTGACGTCTATGGTAAACGTTTCAAAATAAAACTCCCTAACCTTTCTCCTACAGACGCAGGAATAGGATTGTTCGTGTTTCACAGATATACATATTTATATATATATATCCCTATTTCCCTTGGTCACGGCATCACGCGTGAACGGCTGGACTGATTTCGCTAATTATTTTTTTGTGTTTGTTATGACTGGTCATAACAAACAGGTTTAACAGAAGGTTGTTATGAAATAAAAAAATAAGAAAATTGCGCAGAACATTAGAAAATTTAAGAATACCTAACCACCATATTAAGTATTCATGACTTATTTATTATTATTATTTGTGGCGGTTGTGTGCGCTAATTGTTTGTGGCATTATTCTAGAAAATCCATGTTTTTCACATGGCCAGTTATGTGTCGCCTGTTTCCATGTCGACATACCAACAAAACTATTTATTTACGCGCTAGAAAAACAAACAAAGAATGTTGTATATCATAAAGCATTTTTAGTTAATTATACCAAATGGAAATCAATATTCATAGTTAAGACTATAATAAATTATATATACTATAATTATTAATAAAACTATAATAAATCGTGTACTCGTAGGGTAATGGAAACATTTAGTTTTGGGCTTAAAATACCAATATTTTAACATTTCAGTAGAATTTCACTTTATTTTTTAGCAGTAATTAGCTTCTGTTAGGAGACTTAAAATATATAAAAATCGTGTTGTTAGAAATTGATATAGACAATATTTATGTATTCATTCCTTACAAACAGAAAAAAAACACGTGGCGCTACACTTTTTGTGGGGCCTAGGATTTCTGTATGTGTTTCATGATTATAATTTGTCAATCTAAAAAGCAAGTAAGTGATCAACCTCCTGTGCCTGACACGCCGTCGACTTGGGTGTAAGGTAAGCCAGTTTCCTCACGACGTTTTGGTCCACCGTTCGGACGAATGTTGATGTTATGTGCACATCACAGACAGAATGTCCATTGATCGGGCACACTCTGATGCCGCTAATGCTTATATAATATATTAATATAAGGCGATGACGCATTTATGTATATACTGAATAATATTGTAAAACCATATTGGGTAGGCTCAATATGATATTGAAAAGTTATTCAATGGCAATGCAAACGCAAAAGTACGGGCGGATATTAAGCAAAAGTTCTCGGTTTGCTTACGTTCTTATATTATACCTACTTCGAGGGTTTCTACTGTCCTTTTGTGATATTTTTCTTATTAAACTTCAGGCAGTAAATAAAAGACTTTTTCATTTCAAGGCATTTGGTGAACACAATATAAAACAAAATGGAGTTTTAAATCTTTAAGGTCTGTAACGAGGTGTAATTAAAGAAGACTGTGTGGATCTCGTTCAATAGTAGAATTCAGATAACAACTGTTCGGCTTTAATCTATAACCATATAAGGAGTGAAAAAAATATGAGAAATCATCATTAAATTGTCATATACAGTTCATATAACGCACCTCAATACTTCCGTGGCTACCACAGACTTCCGTGATTTAACAAATTTTTCACAATCCCCTTGAACTGTCCATAAGAGTACCTCTAATTAACGAGTTCTTTCAACTCAAAACCTTTATATAAAGTTCCAACCAATGTATGACTCTTAATCTCATAGTATATGATGTAACATCATCAAAGAACAGGATCATATATGTTGTGATGTATGTTTTTGTACCTTTCTATAACGAATTTTAGACCAACCTAACCTCAAAATTACAAATCTCAGTTCAACTAATTACGAATATTATCTTGTTCCCTTCCGATTTGTTATATTTTCAATCACTGAAATTGGATTCCGTCAGTATAATTAGTTTTTCAATATATAGATTAATAATTTCCCCCGCATAAAAGCTGGCGCGGGCCCAGAGCAGGCAGAAAATAATGAACGGCTCAAATATAAGATATAAAATATAGTCAGTCCCCCAACTTTTATTTTGTTTTCTTTGGCGTAGAGACTCTTGGACCGCGAGATTCATGTGCAGAAGCGCTAATTAAAGATTTAAGGTAGTGCCTGGTGCCTGGTACCAGTGACCTCAAGAGCTGGTATTCAATCAACGAGTAAGTATCGCAATACAGTGAGGAAATGCTGCCAGTATTAAACGTACAGCGCCAGAGGGACCTAATATTTTAAATTTGTTTTAATCTTCTATTTATATATTTTTAATTATTAATATATATGTTAAGAATACTGTAAATACAGTATATTTGTGTGTTGTAAGTAAATATTATACTGTCAAGATTTTATTATTAGACCCTCAGTTTGTGCTGTAAGCGCATAAATCACTAAATGTAATTAAAAAATTTGCAAAGCTCGCTTCAATTACAACGTTTTAAGTGCCTCGATGTACAAACTTCAGGACTTTTAATGAATAAAGTTGAATAATACTGCCAGCGCTCCTTAACGCATGATTAACGACGTATTAAACCATAAGGAATTTGTTGAAATTTTAATTGAATATCTTTATATTGTTTATTACTTAATAAAATTATTGTAGTAGTCAACCTAAAACCTCAAAAGACATGCTTGATCTGTTTATTTTTCTGTAACAGATTAAAACAAAAAGAAGATGAAGATGCGTTTCAAAATACCCCCCCCCCCCCCCGTTGAAACGGAACTTACAGCTTTAACTCCTATCCAGAACCTACCCTACCTACACCTAGTATAATAATCCATCATACATCATATAGTAGAATGACTTGAATGGTATACTGACCGTCCAGCAGTGACGCATCTCATGCACACTCTTTAATCTTTTTCCGTTTATAATTTTTTTTAAGTCTCAGTAAAAAAAATGATATAGAGGATATGTATGATGAGAGTATGTAGTATGTATTAGACGCAACAGATTGTACTTATCACAGTTTCTACCATTGCATGAGCATAATTCCTTTCCATAAATTACAGGGCCGGTTTTCGAAAACGTGACATAAGGTTTTAAAGTGCGTGTCACTAAGCCAACGCTGGTAACAAATAACTTTAATTACTTTTATAGAGAATTAAATTTTACGTAAGTTGCAAACAAAGCACACTGTCCCTTTCCGAAAGTTAGTTACCATAATCTTGTTTACGCGTACAAAAGTTGATTTTAAATTTGAATTTTTAATCAACCTTATCTCGCGTTCTTAATAAAAACAAATCAGGGCAACTGTTTAATTCCGCCACGGAAGCCAGCTCCTAATATGATCGTATAAGTTAACTAACAAAGTCTTTTGTTAAATATAAAGGTACAAAACTGTGGCATTAGACAACAATTGTCCATTAAACATGGTTTGGCTTGTTAAATAAGCCCACTCAACCCATTCTAGAAGCCTTTTGCGATCGCAGGGTTCTTGGAAAGTACGGGTTAATTAGCTTCTCACTTCCGCTTTGTAAAAATTTCAATTATAAGTCTCAACACTTATCGTTACACTTTGTATGCTTAATATAGAAAAGCTTTTTTTCGTCCTACTTTCTCTGGGAAAACCCTTAATATTCACGCACGATAACATGAAAATCACATTCCTAATAGTGAATAAATGCCTCGACACAATATTAAACACTTAACCAGTTTTTAATAAGATGTCAAAGTCGAATATTTAAAAATGCAG
Source organism: Pieris brassicae (assembly GCF_905147105.1). Lineage (NCBI taxonomy): Eukaryota > Metazoa > Arthropoda > Insecta > Lepidoptera > Pieridae > Pieris > Pieris brassicae. Next base: position 21,353,487 of record NC_059668.1, on the reverse strand, counting down.
AGTTCAACTTAATTTACAATTATTAAGATTAATTATTAATACTACATATACACAACGTAAAAGAATTATTGTTAATTATGTGTGGCCTCTTTATGGCAAAAAAATATTGATTTGTATTATTACGTTCGACTTCATATTTTATCTAAATCAGATCATTTTAGTGTAATATTAATAATATAAGTTATTAAACGCATCATTGCAGAGTCGAAGGAAACTGGAATGACGTGGAGTAAAATTAACACAGCTGCCCAGGACCAATCAGGCTGATTTTCTACGCTGGATTCTCTCTGCCCCACGTGGGAGATATAGGAATTTAAGTCAATTAAGTCATTCTGCGAAATATAAGCAACTGCAACGCCAACTTTTTGGCAAATACAAAACAATATCTTAATCAAATTTCAAACAAAAGCTTTTTAAATAATTCGTACCGTTTATGGCTAATTAAGACCGATACAAAATGTATTCATTGATATATTTTTTAAAGGTTAATAAGCCGCTTAGAAGTTAAAGAAATCTATTGATTTTACTGAGTACTACTGAGCGCAAGCTAAAACAGTCTCCCGCCCGCCTCTGTCCCGGTACATAATTGATGTCTCGCTTCATTCCACCTCATCATTTATTAAAGCCTCACTCGTCCCTCCATCCTAACAGAGTTTTGCACTAGAGGAAATCTATTAATGTCCGCCCTAGATTTTTTGTAAGGACTAGAATCTGTTTAGCAATATTGTAAACTAATACGCCCTACTAACTAATTTTGTAAATTCTTATTATTCAATTACATTTTTAAAGTTTAAACCGTTTAAACGCTGTTATATCGTAATACTTAATATACTAATGTCATATACTTTATAGGTTATTGCTAAGCATAATATTATTTAGTGGATTATAATTTGGCGTTTCTCTGCAATTTGGAAACTCGCCCATACATCACTGTCCTAAAGAAATTTTATTAAATGTTGAGAATGTTAATAATAAAATCGAAAAGCCCACCTATTTTTGTCCTCGTTATCGACGATTTTATTCAAAATCGTGACAGGGGACTGTTGTCAACACACAAGGGAATGATTTTTATGAATAAAAACATGTATTTTATGAAAGATTTCGATTTAAAGTTGTAGTTCTTATATAAAAAATTAATGTCGCTACAACCTTTTTAGGTGTGGGCCTCAGATTTGTCCAGACTTGTGCCTGATGAATTTTTGGGTTTAAGGCAAGCCGATTTTCTCACGATGTCTTCCTTCACCGTTCGATCGAATGTTAAATGCATAGAAAGAAAGTCCATTGGTTCACAGATGAAGATCGAACCAACGACCTCAGCAATGAGAGTCGCACGCTGAAGCCACTAGGCCAACACTAGTCTAGTTCTGTAGTTCATACATATTCGAAATAAATTTAGAGTATAAAAATCATTTTCACTTATTATTTATTACTTTATCTATATATATCGTAAGTTAAATTGTTATATATATACAGGAAAGTTTTCATAAACTTTTAAAGTCAAAAGTTAAATCATTTATTACAGAAAAGCCATTTAAAACTCCATCCGTACTCTTTTAAAATAGTTTTTAAAATATTTTGTATTCATTGATATGAGAAGACCATGTACCTAGAACAAATCTACTATACTAAAATAAAATAGCCGCAAAAACAAAAAAACAATGCAGCAGATAACTATTTTTTTATGTAGATACATGATGCTCACATATTTACAGTTACATAGCACTGTTCGATTAATTTGAATGCTGCTGAATTCAAGCAGGTTGAATGATTTTGTTTAGCATCAAAAATTCGAGCATTCGGGAGCATGACCGCTACAATTTACAAGCTTCTATTTCGACTCGAATAAAATCATTTTTGACAATGTATGTAACGAAACTTTTGCAGTAAAAATAATTGAATTTAAGTTTTTTATTGGACGCAGGAGGCTTACATGATAGTGACGTTTCGTATCGAATTAATAACAATATCATACAGTAATTAAAATAAAGTGAGGGAATAAGATTCGCAAACGGGATTAACCGAAAAGTATGATAAATGTTTTTGATATACGGGAGTATGTACTTCATAATCAAAAAACGATGCCGACAATATCAGTCTGTGCTTTGGTGACACAATGCGTGTGACGGGAACCTAGAGAAGCTCATCATGATTACAACATGATTATAACGAAGGCAAAAGATCGCGGGGACGTTCGCCAACGAGGTTGACTGATGAAGTCGAAGAGTTGTCGTCTGCCAAATAATACACCATTAGAAGCACAGGAATGAAAACGTCGTATGATGATATGATTTAGCGACCCAAAGAGTGCCTGTACAAGTATATCTGAATGTTTTGTTAATATTATCGTTGAACATAGGAAATTCATTATTTATCAGAAATTGTGTCAGTAACTAATATATTTACGAGCAGTGTCAGCCTAGTGGCTTGAACGTGTAACTCTCATTCCTAAGGTCGTAATGCGATCCCCAGCACCAATGGACTTTCTTTCTATGTACTCATTTAACATTCGCTCGAACGGTGATGAAAACCATCATGAGGTTGCCTTACAGCTAAAAAGTCAACGGCGTGTGTCAGGCAATGGAGGCTGATCACCTATTTGCCAATAAGATTGACAAATAATCATGAAACAGACAGCAATCTGAGGCCCATAACTAAAATATTGTAGTGCCACTGATTTATTTTAAAACTAATATATTTGATATTGGGATTCCATTATTTCCATTAACGCTGTCAGCCATAATTGAGTCTTATTTAATTTGAATAACTAAATGGAATTTAATTAATTACAATGCGAATGAAGTTATTAACATAGACCTCTTTGATTGGAACAAACTGCTTATAATGAGAGCCGATAATATTACACAAAGTAGCTTGGCTATAAGGGTATCGAATACGAAGATAAATGGCTAAATTACAAATCAAACTTTGGCCCTTGTTGGATTGTTGGATTTGTGATGAATTTTTTATTAGTCAAGTAGGCCTTCTGTGTCTGACATAATCATTGACAAAAAGTTGGTGGTTGGATGGTTCCTTTGGTGGACAGCTGGGTTTAGGACCTACGACGTTAGGGTTAAGAGTCACGGGATCTAGTCATACTGAGTTATTTAAATTATTCTTAACTGAGTCCTTCTCAACCTATGAAGTATGTTAAAAATGTTTTTAACAATAAAATCGTATTAATAATAATAAATAAATAAATTAATAGCCTCAACCAACGAAATTTCACAACGAAAATATCTTAGACATCCTTCTTACATATACTCATTAGATTAATAAATAATCAAAGTAAACTTAATTGTAAAATAATTTGAAATGAAACATGACGAAAATTATACATTAATAAAAAAGTATACCCTTTCAATTCAATTTGTTTTATTAGCTAAACATATATAAGCACTGTTTTAAAGTTGTGAGGCATTAATCGGTAAGGTGTTTAATACACTAAAATTATTGAATACACAACAATAAAAATATAAATGGAAGACACAATAATAACAGCAATACGATCGCTACCTACTTGTTAACCAGTGATCAATTATTTATCCACGTTGTGGGCGTAATTACTTACATAAGAGCGCCCTAGTACCTGATATATTTAAACAAAACTCACACCTATTAAGGTCAAGTAGATAAAAATACAATTGATGCGAGAAAATTAAGTATTTAGCAAGACAGTTTCAAGGCAATATCTTTCTTTTGTACAAGAATTTTCAAATCATAATAAATTCACTACTCAAAAGCGGCTCTTTGGCTAATTATTAAAGTCTTAATGAGGAAAATAGGTAATTAATACTTAAAATATCCAAACAACAGCTAATTCCAACTAATGGCCCATTAAACTAGTAAAAGGTATTCAAATATAATTTCTATAGGATTCCGCGAAGTTTAGTACTAGAGTTATGGTCTATATACATTTTCATGAATATATGAAAAGACTACTACTATTTTGTAGGTTGGCGTCATATCCCGAACTAGTACTGAGAATATTCAGCTCAATCCTTATTTTTTTTATGTCATAGGAGACAAACAGACAGGAGGCTGATCTGATGTTAAGTGATACAGCTGCTTTGGACACTCACATTGACAGAGGGCTCACAAGTTCGTTGCCTGTTAAAAATTGGTACACTCTTTTCTTGACCCAAGTCGAATTGGTTCAAAAATATTTCAGTGGGCAGCTGGTTCCTCATAGTGCGCGGCAACTACCTTAAGAAACGCTCAGTTGTGAAACGACGGACGTCGAGGTGATACGGATGGTATTTTGTATTCTACCTTGACGTCCGATGATGAAACCCAGCTTCAGGTATTCGTACGAATAACTTCGAAAGACACTCCATGGTAAAGCGCAGCGAGACATCTATACGCAACGCCGAGGAATCAAGGAAAAGTGAATCAAGGTTTATTAACTGAATTATTCTTATATAACTTATATTGGTACATTATGACGATCTTATCACTATCGATATATCAATAAGACTGCCTTATATTGTGTTTAGTTAGACTAGATAGTTTTTGTGCTCTAGTTTGACATTGCATTTTAATAAGGGTTTTACTTAAAATATACTTTAAGCAATTTATTGGAATAAAAGAATTGGTCGAAGCTTTTGAAAAACTCATTTGAAGTTTTTACTTCCGGTTTTTCAATCTTTATTTTCTAGTCAAAAAGGGAAAAAGCGTTATATTTGAAAAAAAACATATATATTTCCAAAAAAAAAGGAATTTCAATTTGCATTATGTTTTATATGAGCAGTGTTTGTGTCCTTGTGGCTTCAGCGTGCGAATTTTATCCCGGAGGTCATAGGTTCGCACCTAGCTGTGCACCCAGCAATGGACTTTCGTTATATGTGCGCATTTAACATTCGCTCGGACGGTGAAGGAAAAGATCTTGAGGAAACCGGCTTGCCTTAGACCCAAAAAGTCCACGGCGTGCGTCAGGCACAGAAGGCTGATCTACCCGCCTATTAGATTAACAAATTATCATAAAACAGATACATAAATCTGAGGCCTAGTCATAAAAAAGGTCGTAGTACCATTGATATTTATTTTATATTCATACTTGGAAAATAAACGTCATAAAAAATTTGCGTTCATATCCACTAGAGTTATGAGTATCCCGAATAAAAACAATCTCTACAGCCTTTGTCCCCTTCACGTGAAATGACCCATATGACTAAGGCAAGGGATTTGGTTTCTGTTTATACTCCTTAGCGATAATGGGTATTAGGGAGATTTGTAAAAAAATTTAGTCATCGCGTTAAGAGCGTCTGTTATCTGTTACCATGTGTTATATTGATTACAGCGATTTCTATTCAAAACATTAAAATAAACTTGTCCCTATCTGAGTGAGTGTATGTAGCACCAGGTATGTACCACAAGGAACGGTTCGGTGGCCGTCGACACACAATCTTATACTAGAATAATAAGTCCTGATTACATACCTCGTTACAATATCTTACCAGGAAGAAAGGCACATAATATTATCAGCCGTAAGAATTTGGAGAAATTCTATTAGTTTTGGAACAAAGAGAGGTTAGACTGATATTAGCTAATACTTTGCCTAAACACTTACTATAAAATTCTAAATAGTGGACGTAACTATTATCAATTATAATTAACAAAAAGTATATATTAAAATAAAAATGTGTCTAACGTAACCCGAGTAAATCTCAAAAATGAATTAAATGTGACGATCGGCCGATAAAAAATATTTGGGATCACCCTCATCAAAAGTTTTGACAACAATTATAAATCTTAGCAGTTGTTATTATAATAACATTATAGTTTAATATAACTGAATTTGATTTTTATAGTCAATCAGAATGAACTTGTTCCTCGCAAAGAAACAATTTTTTTATAAAGATACAGTTTCAAAGGCGAGGTCGGTAATTTTTATTTGTTAAAATTCAAAATCATCAATTGGGTAAAACAATGTACACTTATGAACAGAAGAGAAGAACTGGCAATAAATTCTCCGCCACTCTTTTTAATCGCTTAGTTTTTGTCTTACACAATGTTTGGAAAGAGCTGCAACCATTACACCATGTTCCACATGACATCTTAATTAATAAAATAAATTTAAAACGATGATTTGTCCTCTACCAGCAGAAGTCATGGTTATACAGGAGCACGGACTTACATTCTCGTGGGAACAACACGCAAATTTATTACATATTACATTATATAGAACCATTAAAAATTAGCTTCACTAAGTATATAGTATAAATTGAAAATAGACAAGCTTATTATCAGTCCTCTAACTATAAATATACATTAAACTGAGTAATGTTTTAAAGTCAAATAGAAAACAATAGCCGAACTCCTATTTGGAATTTTATAAAGTATTACTAATTGTGAATTTTATCTAATTATATTAAAACTTACTGGAGTGTTGCAGGCGATAAGATAAAACACAATCCTGATTCAATTTGGGATACGTCATGAATGGTCGATTTTTTTAATAACATTATTTATCAATGGTTTCTTGTTAAAAATCAGCTTATTTAGTATTCTATATTAAAATATCAATGGTTATAACTACGGCTTTGTTAATTAAATGTGAAAACATTTCTATATAGACTCGTATTAGTGTATAAAATCGAGTGAAAAACATGTTTTGTGATGAGGAGAGGACCAAATATCGGTCCTAAGAATCGTTGTTGCATAAAATATCGTTGCTCTTAACCAAGACTATTGATATTTCATGGTCAATGCAATTCAGCCATTTAGGACAAATTCTTTATTTATTTATTAAAAGAAATTAAAAAAAATAACATAATTAAATCAAAAGCAACTGGCGGAAACGTTTTCTTTGTGCAATACAAAATATTATAACATTATTTCACTTCTTGTTGTTACACTGAACACACGACCTCAGGTTTGAGAGTCACAACTTTAACCACTGTTGCTGAAACAATCGCATAATGCGGGTATAATCAGTGCAAAGTATAAGAGTGCCCAACCCTCGGGACTGCTGTAAGCTATCTTCATCTGACCCATATATTTACTTCATGAAATATGTATAAGGGATTACAAGAGAATTCGGCACACGTGCCCACTTTAAAAGTTGACATCGTTTTTCACCAATTTTCCGATAAATTTTAGTAAAGGATTATTTCACTAGATAACGCTTATCAAACTAGAACCATTATTTATTTCTACGATAGTGTTATTGTTTAAAAAGTCTATTATGTCGTTGAAATTTAAACTGACAATCAAATATATAATAAAATTATTCTTATTTATATTTATTTATTAATGATTACCTCATCATAAATGGTACTTAATCTACAGCATATTTTATATTATCTTTCATCTAAAATGTATGACAATTAAAGTAAACATAAGTATTTCAAAAAAAAATAATTAAAATATATAATACAAAAAAAACTGCAAAACAGCGAATTAGGTTCGAGTTAGGGACCTAACACCTAACTCTAAAACAGATCAGCCCACAACCGAATATATCCAGATCCGGATAAGCACTATTGAATCCGTTAAAATCGCAAAGAATTCGAAAGACTCTTATAAATAATACGGGAGTAATTGAGCTTTGTAAGATTTTTTTCTACTATCCTTTAATTTACCATAAATAACACAGACTAGCAGAGACTTAATACAATTAATATTTTCACGCCCTTAACAATCTTGGATATTTGGGTGTATCAAAGAATGAAGGGAAGAAATACTAAACGGTATAACGGTGACACAAAATTTGAATTTAACGAATACTTATCCTGTACTACTCACTTAAAATATGTTTGAAAATAATTCAAGACCAATAAATAGAAATACATTACTTACTTCATAGCGAAAACTGAAAACAAAACTAGTTCTATAAAACTCTTATGACTATACATCGAGTTGATATTCAAGTAAAATCGTTCTAAATAGAACAATTTTACAAATGACTCTTTTGAAACAAAACAAAATTGGGCCATCAAATATAAAAATAATAAAATATTTCACCATCTGACAAACATTCCACAAGTAGATGAGTTAAAAATATTTGGATCATGTTTATTATTCCTACTTTTTTCCGACGAAAAACCTTGATTAATATAATGTTCACATTCCGAAAGTGATACAAAACTCTATCTGCATAACATCAAAGGAAGATACTAATATTAATTAATAATCCAGTTTAATGAGCAATAATTGGATAATGTGTTAAATAAACTTACCTAAACAGTTGAAAGAATAAAGCACAACACAAATATCACTGGGAACTGGGTCACAGACACTGAGATGAATTTTAAACTACGAAACAGAACAATTATTTAGCAACGATTTCAATTCATGCTTTGTGTATTCTAGTTTCGCGGTATACGCTCTAACTGACGCACAGTACCGCCCACTAAGAAGGCCAAAGGTAGACTGCGGTAAGGTGCGGGGCGATACAGGCTTCGAGCCGCCCGCCCTAGCACAGACTACAGGAGACATTCCGACTCGCATATCCGTTTCCGGAATTGAGGAAAGTAGATCGATTTCTGAAAAGTATCTTCACGTGTTTGTGATAAGATAATGATGATTCAGAATTGTATCTTATCAGGAAAACGCTATAATTTTATATAACACAACGATATTTAATATATATATTATAACCATAAACGGCTTGTAATTTTATTTGAAGGCCTACGAATTATTGGCTTTAAAAACATAAATCAATTACATCATTTGTTTTTACCAAAATCATACATTTATATGAATATTTGATGTTCTTTTGTTTTGTTATATTTTTATTTGTATAATTCCGATATACAATTCCATCTAGCTGTTTATTATTAACGATTATAGTATTGAATTAACTATGTATCAATTAACATATACAAAAATAGAACTACCTAAACGGACCCCGTTATGCTGCGCAAATAATAATGCGCATTGTCTTCTTAAGATGCTTATCTATTGATGGAAGTAATTCTAATGAATACCAAATGAAGTGCTTTGCCTGGAGTTAAGCCTGTGGAATATGAACGTGCAAAATTTTTATGAGAGCTGATAAAAAGATTTCATTTATAAATTATAGTTATACCTAACACTGAATTGAATAAGGATGAAAACTCCAAGCTTTTTATTTATATTATTTTCAGATTATATTATTGTACTTCTATCTTATTTTTTATTATACTTCTATATAAAAAATCAAAGTAAAGAAAAAGGTCCTTCAAGTTTTCTTGAGGTTTCGCTCTTTTGAGCGTAACGATTCTTAAAAGTCCGGCAACGCACTTGTGAGCCTTCTGGCGGTGTGCTCAAGGGTGGCGGACATCAGACTTCATCTCGATGTTAATCAGGTGTTTCGGGTCGTTTACAAATTGTTCTATAAATAAGCTAAAAATTGCTAAAAAATTATTTAAATGTCGTGGTAGGCATTTTTGGTGTGCTCTTGTTGCGTACCTAAGCTTATGTAATTTTAAAAATTCAGGAAAAGTTCGCAAATATGCTGTTCCCAACTCTGTTGTCGTATGTATGGCCTGAAAGTATCAAAATATTATTAATGAAGTGTATTTCATTACGAGATAATTTTATAAAATGTTGTAATCTCTAGAAAACAAATATACTTTCGAATTTCCATACCTACTTTATTTATTAATGTGATTGACTTAATTTTATGACTTTTCATTTGAATAAAAGAATGAAACACAATTCCCGGTTGACAAATGCGACACAATTTATCAACGTCATCGTTTTTGTTTACAAGCCTCCCAGGCGAAAGCAAGGAAATAGACTTTTCTTAGAAAACACGGAAAACAAAATATCATTAATTATCATTGGTTTTTATAACATTACAAATACAAAATTCAATATTTTATATAATCAGTGAGAAAAGATAGAAGTTAGCAATATTAAAAATTCTTAGGATAACTTAAAACGCCCATACACACTTACATACCACACACATTGCACACACTTCAGTAGGCAAATTATTAGTACATTATTGATAGTGCTTAAACCTTCGTTGTATATATGGTGTAATCCGTTTTGTCTTTATTTTGCAAATATTATCTATTTTTAATCTGTGGATTGTTATAAACAATATAATAATAATATTATTGAACCCGCCTTGAATACCTAACACGTAATTTATATAAATAAATAGAGTTTTATTTTAATTACTTACTGTGAATGTTATATATGAAGGTATTTTTTTATTATATAAATCTACTTAGTACATTATTAAACTAAAGAGGTTGTTTGTGTAAACGTCTATTTATCTGTGCAAAGTACAATTATAAATTTATCCTATTCCAGGGCAGTTGTATCATTATAAAAACACAAGGGAAAATACATAAATAATAAAACATTCAAGTACTTTTCTAAATTCACTTCTCTCTCATTACTATGTCATTACTTGTAACAAATGTCATTGAGCAACCGTCCGTTAACTTTCGCAATAAGATATTAAACCAGCGCAAGATATATGCGAGACAATCTAATATTTCATACAGCAAGCTTTGTTTGTAATCAATCTAAGCAAAATCTTATGACATGAGCTCTTTTGTGAATTTTGCTTTACGTAATAAAATGATGTTGGTGGTTTTAGGTTGGTTGGTTGTAGGTTCGATACCCGGCTGTGTCACTTATAGAATAAATTAATAAATCAATGGCGCTAAAACCTTTTTTAGTCTGAACCTCAGATTTCTGTTTCGTAAGCATTTCAGCCAGTCTAATAGGAAAGTTGGTAATCAGCCTTCTGTGCCTGACTCGCTCCGTCGACTTTTTTGTCCAAGACCTGTTTTCTTACGATACTTTCCGTCACCGTACGAGCAAGTGTTAAATGCCACCATATATATAAAGTCCATTGGTGCATGGCCTGGATTCGAACCTACTCCAGGATTGGAGACACACTCTGAAGCCACTACTGTTGTAGAAATTTTAAATCATTTAATATCTTAATATATGTGATGGAAGCGTAACCTAAAACGGAACCGTGCCTCACATTGCCCCACTTTGTGTTAGCTGTTAGTTATAGGCTATTGAAAGAACTCGTTAGCGATTTGTGAAGCCATTTTAGGTAATGGACGGACATTTTTCTTCTTGTCAATCAGTTGATATAACATTAGATTGTTTAACAAGCTATTACCAATAATAGTAACAATATATGTATATAATATGGTGCGACTCTCATCCCGGACGATGTAGGTTCGGTCCCCGGCTGTGCTCGAACGGTAAAGGAAAACTGGCTTACCTTCGACCCCAACAGTCGATGGCGTGTCAGGCTCAGGAGGCTGATCACCTACTTCCCTATGAGATTGACATGATGCAATGATCATGAAACATATACAGGAATCTCAGGCCCAAACCTAAAATGGTTGTATCGCCACTGATTTATTTATATAATATGTAAAGGATATATATATATACACTAGTCAGGTTTATTTCTCTTTCGATGGATATTGTCGTTTTTTGAAATCCAATTCCATTTTACAAAAGAAAATGTTTAGAGACGCGATTTTTTATGTTTGAAGCTTATGCACTGTATATGTATTGTTAAATATATGTTTTTAATCTTGTCTGGTATGATATCCTTTATAAATGTAAAAACCCAAGTAAAACTATACATGTAGTTATGTGAGTAATGTACATATAAGTGTAGTTTTTAAATAAATAATTTAAGAAAATTTGTTTATGGAGTATGCTCATAATCAAAACTTGGTGTTAATATTCTGTTTTCTAACAAAGTCAGAGCCGTCTGGAGGGATTTGAATATTTTTATTTAAATCGCTTTTTTAGCAAAAAAGCTTAGTCAATAAATTATTCAATAGGCGCTAGAATAATGCCAAAGTTTGTACTTTTATATGCGAAGGGAATTGGGAATAATTACTAGCAAAAAAATGTTGAATACAGTGTTCACAAAAGTATTATAAATAAGTTGTCACTAATAACTAAAACTGAACAAAGCTGTGTTTTATTTTTCCAGGTGGGTAGTGAAATAACTTATATGTGATATTTTCTTCACTTCACAAATATTTTACTCTAGTATTATGTTCAAAGAACCATTTATTCCCATAAACAAACACAGTTTTGTTATTATGAGAACTTAATTATTAGGTGAATTGCACGTCGCCATCGGATATGAGTTTTTATTCTATAGCTATAATCTACTCGGTTCATAATGTGTAATTTTAATTCCTTTTAAATTTATTATATTCAGTAATGATCCGAATTTTTGAAGGTAATCCAATAATTTTACTGTGTAAATTAGTATGTAACATATAGTATAATTGTTAGGCTAAACCTAATCGTATGGCTAACAAATTATTCATTAGAATAGGTTTATATCACAAAACCATGCATTATAAAAATATAGACATAGATGTAACATTTATTACTAAATAAACACACACACACAATAAATAAGCCAAGTTAAAAAAAAGAATGAGAGAAAAAAAAAATATTTAAAGAACAAGGTACGTTTATATATGTGATGCGTGTGTGCTGTGGTTGTAATTGGCCCTGGCTGGGCTGTCTGCTCCTCAGCATTTTGCTGAGGAGCAGACTGTTCCACAGCGCTGATCATTCTGCCAGATGCCACAGCAGCTAGTTTGCGTCTCAGTCTCAAAAATGAATAAGAAAGTAATAATACTCAGTAGAAACAAATAATAATAATAATAGTACAAGTTAGCAGTATAAGTAATGAAGTCTTGTGTAAATAAAATTAAAAAATTAAATATAATTCTTGAATATAAATATATATTTTTGGAATGAAAACTATATTTCGGGAGATTTTTGTTGAGTAAGTAGCTGTTTTTTTAACTGATATATATCGTATAAATTAATAAAATTATGATTTTTAACCAACATCAAAGCAGCTACCGCGATTAATTTCGAAGTGTCAATCGATTTGTACTGTTGTTTTTATCATTAAACACCTAAAGTGTTTAATGATTTTATAGCACTATTATTATTCATACTTATATATTAAATCTGTACCATCATAACACTAAAGATACAGAATTAACAATTCAGTATTTTCATAATACATTGTGAAAACATAACACAGCTTCAATATGACAATAACAACACAAGTATAGAGGCATGTTTTTTTACGCCATACTAAATTATGGTAACAATTTTATTTCTTATTATAAGTGTATCAATGGCGACAAAATTGATGTTGGAACTTATTTATTGTTGACGCGAACGTGCTTTGAATAACAAGTATGTGTACAAATTATTAACGCTTCATTGAAGACGTGTTTTAATATGAAATACATAATAATAGTACATAATATGCTGGTAGATGATAAGTTAGTTTTTAACGAAAATAATGATTTGGTGTTGAGATTTTGTTTTAATCTAGATGATTTAACATTTGAAATTATATCAAAGCTGTTGTTCCAATTGAAAGAAAATTATTTTGGATCGAAAAACTAAAATGAATGAACACTGAATGAATTTGGTGGTCCCATTATTTATATTTTTTTATATATAATAATACTACCCTGCCATTGTGTTCAGGGACGTTGTCTATCTCTTACAATTTTAATAAAAAGATACAGTATATTAATTACAATAAATTTAAGTAACGCGTCTTGGCTACATCGGTAATATTTTTATTTAATTCGCTTCGCCAAAATATGTTTTTTTTAATTAGCCTACCTTTTTAGTAGCTTAGATACTAACATATTGTTACGAAGACGGGTCGACTGCATGTTTCTAGATTTTTCCACTAGTTAGAGAACTTTTCAGCAGGCTGTAATATGATTTCTGACCGTTTCAGGAGAGGGTCAATCACATATAGAAAACTAGTTTTCAGGAAGCTGAAACCTTTTTTCAGTCGGTTTCAGAAAATGTGTAGTCGAGTGGTGCAGTTTTCAGGAGACCCGTTTTCAGGCCTAGGTATACCCCTTTGATGAAGGAATATTCTAGACCAAACTTTCTAGGTGTGAGACAAGGACGAAATGATACGAGAGAGAGAGAGAGAGAAGATCAGAACTTTCTGGAAACTAGACTGAGCACTCTAGAACGCCGTACGACAAGGACGGAACAACGTGCGAAAGAGACAAAGAGTGCGGACGTTCTAGAATTGTGCAATCGCTACTCAGTAGCAAGCCCGCCTAGAAAGTTCTCGAATATTGTTTAGAATTATTCCCAGGGATATATAAACGAGCCGAAACGCGACTAGGCCTTTAGTTTTGAATGCGATTACACGAGAGGAACACCGAAGCGATAAAGTGCGAATAAAGTGAATACAAGTGATAAAGTATAGTGTGAAGTGTGCATAAGTGAAGTAATTAGTGACTGTGTTTTTGTGTGTTATTAGTGCATCTCTGCAATTAATTTGTGCCCATAAATTCCTCATTGATTTATCAAGAAATAAACCTTTGAAGAAATCTACGGCATTTTCTATCCGATCCCCTAGCTCGTAACAATATGTAACCTATGCTATGGGTTTTAGGTATTTCAATGCAATTTATCCAATTGTTCACTCCATAATAACCTTCCTCAGAGTTCAAGGAATAAATAAAAAAATAACTCGAATAAGTCCAGCTGTTTTCGAGTTTGCACTGAGCAACCTATTTTGCGTTTCTTTTTTAATTATATAGATATTTATGGGCCAGCCGGGAAGCAATGACTTGCGGGACCGGTTCCTTTATTACTTTTGCCTCCTTTAGATACGTAATCATTTCTTCGCATAGACTTTTAAATATGTAACTTTTGATATGGTATGTTTGTTCAAGGTATTTCAAGTCGTAAACTACATAAAACTTCAATACTATAATTACAAATCTATTTATTCAATGCAATGCAAGCAAGACCAAAAAAATCCAAATCAATTTCGTAAAAAGGGTTGAATTTGAAGATCTTGAACAGTAAAGTTTCACAATCTGTATTGCTTAGTCTCTCGTGTCGTCAAAAAGTTTTCATTTGCACAATTGTTCTGAATTCTCAACTCGCAATGTTCTCCCACTGATTAGTTCAGTTACTTGTGTATGTTATTTATAGGCATCCATTTAATGAGGGATTTGAAATATCGGCTTACATAATGTTTAGTAATATAGGTACAAAAAATATTTACGTAATTGTTTTTTATCATCATTTTTATGATCACATTATCTGAGACGGATATTTTAAGTTGCACACTGGCTGAATTAACAAAAACTTATAGAATTTTAGATTTATAATTAGTTATAAGTTTTCTTGTTTTGTTTTTAGTCGAATTTTTATATTCATTCTTACCTATTGTATTAGTATTAAAAAATGTAAAAATCTAAAATTAGGAAATAAATAAATGATGTTATTTCGCAATGGACAATCAATACCAAAGGTCTCGCGGGCGCGTTGCCGTCCTTTTAGGAATTTGTAAGGTCTTTTATTGACGGACCCTAAGTCGAATTGGTTAGAGTTGATAAATGTTTCTATAGATTATTGATATTATAATAATTACCAAACTTTATTTAAACCAATTAACTTAATATGGGCGGATATTATTTATTCATAGAAAATCATAAAATACTATAATTAATATAGTGATTGAAGCATGCTCCCTGATGTCGTAGATTCGATATTCGGCTTGGTACAGATGACTTTTCTATATGCGCATTTATAGAACACACGTATGGAGGAAAACATGAAGAAATTGGCATGTCTTGGACCCAATTACTACATAAACACATACAGAAATCTGAAGAGGCCAAGATAAAAGATTGTAGCGCTACTGTATTTCTATTTTTTTTAATTTTCTTTGAAACTCATTAAAACGATATCTATTTTAATGAGGGGGTCTTTGACGAGCTCAAAAAGAACTTTTACACCTTTACGTATATTTATTAAGTATTTCTCTTTCACTCAAGATTTCGACTCAGACTCTCCTGTATAAAGCCGTTTTAAAATATTTTAAATACATATTAATTATTATTAATATATTTATTTATAGCTGCCCTAACAAGGCCACACAAAAATTTTAAAGAAACTAGTTATACAAATTAGAACTATAGTCCAATACACATGTGGTTGTAAGGTGAACTAATAGGTGTGGTCGGCGAGCATAATAAGCTCATAATTAATACTTTACTAAAATAAATATTACGAATTGCAATAGTTAAAGAACCTAAGATAGTGATAACAGAATGCCGTTCTTGTAATCGAATGGGCGATCCGAAAACAACATCAAGATGGTACAGGGCCTTCAGCCGATTGCACATTCTAGGCATTCTGTTCAGTGAAGCGTAGAAGCCTTAATAAGAATTTAATAAAAAATATATTCCTCTTGTACAGAAAGCCAGCAACGTGAGGAAACCGGATCCTGACAAACAAAAGTCGATGACACGTGTTTTAACTTGTGTTTAAATTAATAATAATCTAACGATTATTTAGTTTCAGTTTAATTATTATTTAGTTTGAATTTATTATTAAGTACGGACGTTGTAAGCAAACTATCTGTTTCCCGTATCAAATTTGCTCTAAGGCGTCAAAGTGTGTTTTGTGAGCTTGAAACCCAATACCTCTTGACTAAGAATATTGGTTTTCCTTTACAGCTATTGAGGCTATGCTGTAAAACAATTTGGTGGATACATCACCATCAGCAAAGTTCAAATGTAAAATGCTATATTTTTGTTTATCGCATTTTATATCTTGAGCCAATTTTAACTATAACTCAGATCGGTGAGCAGTGTTGGCTTAGTGGCTTCAGCGTGCGACTCTCATCTCTGAGGTCGTAAGTTCGATCCGCAGCTGTGCACCAATCGACGTTCTATGTGTGCATTAAACATTCGCTCGAACAGTGAAGGACATCGTGAGGAAGCCGGCTTGCGTTAGACCCAAAAAGCGTGTGTCAGGCACAGGAGGCTCACCTACTTACCTGTTAGATTAACAAACGATCATGAAACAGATACAGAAACCTGAGACCCAGACCTAAAACATTTGTAGAGCCACTGAGTTATTTTTATTTATTTATAACATTGATTGCATTAATTCTATAATTTAGATTTAATTACGCAACCCAATGGAAAAAAATCCTCGCCCTTTTCACCGGGAATCAGAATGGTAAGACACCACTTAGGCACTAACTACTAGAACAGTTTCAGGTTCAGTGATTAGGTCAAGTTAGTGCTTGAAGGCGACAGTACTAATGACCCCAGCCTAGGGATTAAAGTGGAACGTTTTTTACGAATTACAGTATAGCTTTTTTTTAATAGAACTAGTATGTTTCTTAAAACCTTTTTTTGAAATATAATCATAATTATATGACCTTTATATTGGTTAAAAACTAATATTCGAACCTAAATTCACAACCTAAGTTATACCTGAAATAATAGTAATAAAATGAAAGATTTTATTTTATGTACAACACTTATATGAACTTCATGGGATTGTTCTCAGATTTCTCAACCAGTGGTGATGGTAGGTGATCAGCCTCGTGTGCCTGACACACACCGTTGATGTTTCGGGCCTAAGACATTTATTTCGCTTTTCTCACGATGTTTTCCTTTATCGTTCAAGCTAATATTAAATGCACATATAGAAAGAAAGTCCATTGGTGCATAGCCGGGGATCGAGCCTACGACCTCAGCGATGAGAGTCGTACGCAGAGCCCCTAGGCCAACACTGCTCTGTTGTTATATAAGTCATAAGGAAAAAGTCAGATAAAAAATAATATGAGAGTGGTACAAACGAAACAAAGAAGCGTATACCGAATACGAAATTTTAAATTAGTCAACACACAATTAAACACTGAACGCAGAATGTTCAATATTTACCTCAAGATGCGACCTGGCGCAACAAATTGGTAGATGTTGATGTGACCCAAACTATTGAGGAGCTTCAGATTGAAACTAAAAGTTTTTTAACAAAAGCGGGGACGGGAGTTGCGAGACAAGACTCGCCGATTATTTTTAGAAATTGTACGGTTCCTGGCTCATCGGGCTGCTTGAAATTAGAAGAGGATTTTAGTTTTACTCTATATTAACCACTCGCGTACAACAATAGAATATAAGCGAAATAATTAAATGTTAATTGCTATGTAACGAATGTATGCAATGTAACTGTTGCAGAGAGCGTGCGTCTGGTTATACTCGGACAGGCAAGAAACTCTTCACCACTCTTTAGTCGTCAGGTTTTGAGTTATACTAATTCTATGTAAGACAGAGAACTACTTTGTCCTTGTCAAATGTCCTTCGCTATCGAATTAAATTAAAGGAAATTCTATTTCCAAAACCTTCAAACTTAAAATAACTTTATTCATATAGACATACAAATTGTTTGTAACGCAGAGCAGCCATAAATATTTAAACTCGATCAAATCAATTCCAAGGATTAGGATCATTGAAATAATCGTCTAATTTATAAAAAGCTTTATTGATTAATTTATGTTAAACGAGCGTTTTGAATTTATTCAGTGGTAATTCTCTACTTTCGCTTAGGAGTTGGTTGTAAAAACGAATACAATTTCCATATAAAGAGTGGTTTATCTTCTTGGTAGGCTTAGACTAGTTCTGTTTCGAGTATTAGACTGGTAAAAATCACTATATGTCTAACAATAGTTTATATTTTTTTGTACAACAAGGCTTTGGTTTAATAGTTGCTCCGAACAGAGCTGCTCATACCTAACGTATGATATATACTATTGACTATGTGGTCCCAAGGTCCCAGAAAGAGAGAATTTATAATTCTCGAAGGTGAAAATCTCGAATAACCTGGCATAGAAATGACCGTTTCTCTCCATTATTCCCTTATTAATGAGGGCTATAATTTTGTATAATTTTAATTTTTATCCGTCCAATTACAGCAAAATTTAGCTCTGATTATTTAAAAGCTTTGCAAAAAACTAAAAAATTGCTTGAATTGACGATAAGATGGTTTCATAGTTATTTTTTTGTTAATTTCTTTACATAACCTGTTACTATATTTTTAAGTTTTTAAATAGTATTTTTTTGATTCTGCAAATGAAACACTTATGAATAATAATTGATTTCTACAAATAAACAATATCTGTAGTAATATACATTATACTTCATTGATAATAATATAATAATAAATGACTTATCTGTGAAGCGAAATTTTATAGAATATCGAAAAACTAAATTAAATGTGCTCCTTAATCCTAATCCTCAAAATCATCATTTCGAAATGCATTAAATTTTCTGCAAAAAATGCAATTGAAAATTTATATTAAAGCTTTTTTAAATGATGAAATGATTATTTTCTAAATAATCATGAATTAAAAACTTCAATGTTCGCCAATCCGTTTATATGAATAAACGGATTGGCGAACACACTTACTTGTGCAGATTACGCTGTTAAAAAGATTCGCTCACTAACTGATGTTGATACAGCTAGGCTTGTTTATTAGTTACTTTCACACCTTATTGACTTATGGCTTATTATTATGGGGTCATTCATGCTCCTGATGTCAAAACTATTTTCGTCCTGCAGAAGAGAGCTATTCGTGCAATCTATAATTTAAAATGTAGGGAATTTATGTGAAATAAATTCAAGGATATTAATACACTTACCTTTTCCTTGCAATATATTAATGTAAATATTGTGTATGTATGCAAAATAGAACATACACATACAAGTAATACTCGGAACAAACGCAGGCTGCAATTTCCCAGTACTAGACCATCTAAATGTCTTTAATATATTTAATAAATTAAAGAAATGTATTAAAGAAAAGCTGTGCACAAAGAATTACTATAAAGTAAACGATTATTAAGTTAATTAAAATGCCTGGGACGACCTGCTACGACTAGTTCTAATTAATTTGCGATATTTGTTTTAAAATAAGTGTTGTGGCAGTGACATGATATTTTAACACCACTTACCGTTTTGTGATTATTTTTTAGTATTTTGTACTTGCTCTCTTCATACCAGCTTGTTGAGCCTGGAGGAAGGGTGATGCGTGACATGCGCACTAGATTTATTAAGTGGGAAGCTGGGGATGTCATGCTTATGTCAAATGTGACTGGGGCAGTGGCGTCGTTTAATTCCCTCAAATATGGTTGAGTTAAACGATGGCTGGCGCACACGTCATGCTTGTGAACAGGTGTCGCTTCCGGAAACTGGTCTTGGAAAAGAGTGGACCGTGTCTCCTTCCTTTTGGTTTCTTCTATGTATGTTTGCCATAGTCATTTTGTACGATGATTTGATGTTTTAAGAGTACCGAGAGTACTATGGCTCTTTTTCTCGGCCTACACTCTGTCTTCTTTGCCGTAACGTAGAGTAAGTGATACCTGTATCTCATAATAAACATATTTTTTATTTCATACGTTCGAATCGCGGATTGGATGAATCTTACAATATACACAATTAACACTTACTCGTACGGAAAATGCAGATATCACGAGGAAACACAAATCCTAGAACGACATGTATCAGACAAAGGAAGCTTAATGGTATATAAATTAAAAAAACGGATGCAATCTCGAGTAAATTATTTATTAAACTTAAGATACCATTCATAGTAAGTAAACAATATTATTTATAAATTTTGCTAATACTTGCTTAAAATATTTTTTATCTCTGTTTTTGGTGTTATAGTTATATGTTGGAAATAACTAATAAGAGAGATAGAGAGGTTTAATATTCAAATATTAATTATACCGTCTAAATGTTCAAGCCAAAATTGAAATTAATTTTATATGACAGCTCCTGTCCTTCAAATGCGTTGAATTTTGTTGAAGCAATCCTTTGTCCACCCATCTCGATACAAATCTAATTAATGTACCCCGACATTTCATCTTTTAATAAAATTATGTACTGTAATATTTGGGTTTTTATCTAAATTTCGGAGTAATAAATAAATTTTCATTTTACTTTCATATATTTGTATATAGTACTTACACTTCAAGTTTTGTTTAGTCGCATTTCTTTTCACTTTTTTTAATTCTCATCATGTATTGGTACGAACGCGATAACTATAGTCGTAATCGAATCCAAGATGTACCCTATATAACAATTAAGCTATTAACAACCAATTCGGCTTAGGATCGACTTAAGAGCGTACCAATCCTTAAAAGGCCGGCAACGCACTCGCAATCCCTCTGGAATTAATAGTGTTTACGGTCAAAAAAGGAGCTGCGGTGTTGAAATGAATATGAACATTATATAGACCCCTTACATTCCAAACACGTATATTAAGTATAAAATCTTAGATGGATTAAGAAAAATTTATTATAAAAAAATTATAAATCAATATTCTTATTATTCCTGATACCAAATGTTTGGACTTCCATCCTGAATTATATTTAAATAATAATAATAAAAACTTTATTTATGACAAAAGGGTTGGGACAAAATTCATATATCGCTAGTCGCTTTAGGAAGTCCCTGTGTTGTGGGTAACTAGATAACAATTATTCCTTGGTACATGGTACATGTTAATAAATAGTATGTTTTTAAAGTAATTTTAGTGATACGACTATGACTTATAAGACATTAAGTATGAGTCAATATGTGATAGTGTGTGAATGAGCATGGGTTTTAGAGTGTAGCCGAGAGTTGTTATGACCGTGCGCTGTGTCTGCGTTGGTTTTTAGAACCTCAATATTTATCAATATTATATTTAAAAAGACTAAAACAGTTAAGGTGACATTATTGTTTGTTTTTTTAATCTAAAATATAGGAGAAATATCTGTATACAGCTCTTAAAAGCTGAGGAATATTCTTATTAATTTCAATTTTCCATGTCACGCCTATTCTTTTAATACTAAGGAAAGTGAAACACAATTTTCCCGCTCAACCTAATTGTCAACGTGAACATAATACGATATTTTCCAACGCGTCAGAAAATTGGTAATATTTCTAACAATAAGAAGGAACCGGGCGTGCCTCGAAATTTGACGTCTATAAGCGATGGATCAGCAAACAAAATATGATGGAGTGTCACGCATACGGTAACCAAACTACTGAATTTTACAGGATCTTCTCAAACACGTTCACTTACAATCTTCGTAACTAACTATGTGGAACAACTATGCTGAAGTGGAAGAGAGGTAGGTAGAGTAGTATAAGAGGTAAGGAGAAATTGTCCAGTAATCTGATAACATGGTCCATCTTACGGAAAGCATCGTAGAGGACAATTACATAAGGGATGGGATGAACATGGTGGGAAATTCACGCAATGTAACCTTATTATCAGAATAAAAGCCATTACACGCGACCGATATCTTATTATTAACGGAAAATTACTATTATTATGATCCGTAATCAACAACATTACACTAGGAAAGGCATTAAGTTTAATATGTAACTACTATAAATTCACTCCTCAAGCATACAAAAATATCAACTATATCGGGGAATGCATTTAGCAGACGCAAGCGTGCACCATTATAATTATTGACATGACTTGGTGAAGTGTGATTCCGTCTAACTTGCTTCGTACTCTGTATAATGCTGCCGATCCCTCATACAACCTAAAAGAAATTGCAAGTGTTTAGAGTCATTTCCATCACAAAAAAAACTGGCCAACGATAAAAGTATATCGTTACGTCAAAATACTTGCTGCAATCAAACAGCGACTCCCTGCAACACAGCCTCCAATAGATTTATAATAGGATCAAAACTTTAAAAATAAATACTCAGTGTTTTGTTTGATATCATATGGTTTTTAACCCACTTTATTGTCAACCTACTGCCCGCCTCGCCCACTCAATATGACATCCATAACGAGACATGGCGAGCTTTGTAGCTGTCAGAAATAAACTCAATTGATTACCTCTGTAGGGCACAAATAAAATACACCAACAACCCTCAATTGTTGCTTTTTAACTTGATTGTATATTGTTATACATTAATTTATACTCAGGGTCGTTTATTAATTGATAAAAGTTATGTAATCTATATATTGTCACTACCTTAGGTTAACTTATGCAGCTGAACTATATCGTTCTTTTTATACTCACCACCTATGTATTGGACTTATTGCCGTAAACCGACTACAGGTTATTTCAACTGCTAACCCAAAGGTGAATGTTAGTAATTTAAATTAATAAACCTGATCAACACAATAAGTATCGTTATTTGTTGCTACTCCTCTTTTCAAAGACACTCTTCTTAAAGCCACAGCTCGCATCAGAATACTTGGGGTTGACATATCGCACGATGTTCAGTTATACGGTCATTTGGAGGGAAAGGCTAAATTAGCCTCCAAAAAGCTTGGTGTGCTCAGCAAGGCGAGACGGTACTTCACTCCGGGCCACCGCTTGCAACTCTATAAAGCGCAAATACGGCCCCACAAGGAATACTGTTCTCATTCAACGAAGAGCGTATACGACCAATACCTCTACGAGCGGCTTCATCCTTTGGCGTTGCGTAGAGTGGGGTCCCTCTTCATCTTCTACCGCATTTACCATGGAGAGTGTTCAGAGGAGTTGTTCAGACCTGCAGGCTGACGGACGTCGAGGCAGAATACGAAATTCCACCCATATCACTTCGATGTCCGCCGTTCTACGACTGAGCGTTTTTCAAGGCAATTTTTGCCGAGCAGCACCGCTGTGTAGAGCCAGCTGACCACTGAAGTATTTCCGAACCAATTCGACTTAGGGTCCCTCAAGAAAAGAGCGTACCAATTCTTAACAATGCTGGCAACACACTCGAGAGCCCTCTGGCATTGAGTGTCCATGGGCGGCGTTATCACTTAACAAACCGGTCCGTTTGCCCCCTGTTCTATAAAAAACAAGTGTTAATCTACTAATAGCTTCTGATTACATTAAATACCTTACGCTTAAGGCATTAAGTAATACGATCTTTGAACCCATGTTTATCCTAACGCGTATTATATTAATATATGTTAATAGAAAGTTAAGGCCAACGAAGGCTTTTATGCCGTATACGGTTAGAATATTATTTGTCCTAGGGATGGAGGAGTACGAAAAATTGTAACCCGACTGGACTTACAGTTGGCATACTGTGTACTGAAAGTCTTGAGGAGTGTAGTGTGTTGGGTTGCAACCCAAGTGTACTCCAAAAACTGGGTCTTCCTATCTATGGGATTTGCGACGGCGAAGGCCTAGGTTATTTGCTATAGGGCCAGAACCAGTCTGATACACAAATCCCCGTTATCAAAGGCGTTGCGCCTACTGAATACTAACACTATCGACATATATGTTCGCAGTATGAATTCACATTAGCGATATTAGTGTTTAATATTGTATAATTTATTTTATTTCTCTCGAGATTAACGTATTGGCATTGTCTTTGTGGATAATGTATGTATTTTTGTAATAAATTAATATTTAATTATATACCCTTCGTTATATTAATAGAAAAACTAATAACATATGATAAAAAAATTAGAAAGGCTCCTCCAGGCAACCGTAGTAAAGAAAACTAAAATAATATATAATATATTATTTTAGTTTTTTCTTTACTACGGCCAAATAACTTGAATATCAAAATCTTATAAAAGTGTAATAGAATAAACTAAAAACGAATGAATAAATTAAATATTGATCATGGTTATTTTTTTACAGATAAACCATAGTGAAAATATATACAAAACAGCAAATCAGCGACAGCTATTACGATATCATGTAATTCATTACATAAAACTTGTTAAACACCAAATGTTTATGAAAAAAAAACAACCAAGACAAATAATTTGGAGAAGGTCAATCATTGCTGAATTCACATTCAACTGTAAACCACTTCAAAATTTCTTAAAGCAAAAATGTGGTTATTAAAACATAAAACTAGATACACTAACAGGGAGGGAAACATGTGTGTATCTGCCATTAGGGACTTTATTCATTTCTGCTTTGTCACTGCGTCTAATGGTGAAAAGCCATTAGAAGTTTGTTATGAAATTGGGGTTGAACGGAGTAAACTTCAGTTTTTGGTTAAGTAAACGTTTTCGAAGTTGATAGGTATAAAAATATTGCGCTTTTAATACTAGCCATGCCGTAGTTTCACTCCGTTAGATACCGTTCTCGTGTTAGTTGAAAGTCTACCAAGTTTTTTAAATATTTCTTTCAGATTATTAGATAATCTAATTAATATACAAATTTTACTTAACAATCAATTTTTAAATTCGTAACATCATTTATGTTAAGTAAATTAGTAAATTCATAAATACTCTAATAAAATATTAAAAGAAACATTTTGAACCAGTCTAGGAATTTATAGCTTGATTATTATAAATTGTTAAAAATAAAAACCAAAATATCAAAATTTGATGTAGTTTTGTTTTGTGGCAGCAAAATAATGTCATGTTTTAGAATTCCGACTGGGATAGGGGATAGGCCAACATACAATTGCCCATTAGTGAAACATAATTTTAGTAATTATTATTGTTTATATGGTTATATATTATTGTTCAATAACACGTTCTATAATACTGTATAAGCACATTTTTTTGTTCTATGATCAATAGTTTCTACAACGCACGCAATGACGGATATACATGGTTAATTTTTTCACACCTTGGGTTACATTATTGCATTTTCATCAGGGATCCATATTTTATTAAAAATGCAATATAGTCTTTGTCAGTGAGTGAAGATGTAGCTTTCTAATGGTAAAAGAATTTTAGAAATCTGTCCAGTAGCTTTTGTGTGAAAAATTTACTAACATACATACAAAACCACAAATGATTATTCTTTATAATATTAGTATTGAAGTATAGACCGGCAAAATACAGGACCGCCGTATCACCACAACATGCAAATTTGGAGCTTAAAAGAAATCCTCAAAAGAAACTTCGAAGAGACTGAGACATGCATGTATTTTTTTATGTAGAATTTATTTAAGTAGTTTAAGGTAAAAAGTTACTAGTAATTTTTTTTGTTTATATTGAAAACCAAACGTAACCAATATCGTACCTACTTACGACTCTTGAGTATAGAACCAGGACCAAAAGCTACAATCGAGTCGAGTCGGACCCCAGCTGAAACAGTTGAATCAAACAGTATTCTATGCGTCCTGATTTTAATACTAAGTATAGAATGTCTTAGTAAAAAGTCTCCCTAATTCTTATAGGTTACATATGTCCCATACTAAAACATCGTAGTAGCACCTGCCTTTAAAATAACAAGCTGTATTCAGAACATATGAGACTCCATTAACAGCCAGCGCAATATTCAAACTGCGGACACAGGCATCTGTTAGTTACAAAATATAAGGGATAATATATCTAAATTATCTCGGAAATGTGGGTCCACTTTTGACTCATAACTTTTGTTCAACTAATTTCACGGTCAAATATTATAGCGCTTTGAATTAATTTATCACAAACGACATGAATTGGAGCATGATTTGGGTCGTATTATACTGGACTTTGATTTGGGGACAATGCTGATGTTAAATTTAATTTCTTATGTTTTAAAATATATTTTAAGTTTTTTATTACTTATATTTAGACTGTGTGTGTGTTTGTCGGATTCCACTTGGTAGTCAAAGTCAATACAACTTTTTTCATATAGATAATCAAGTACACTAGTGAACGTCAAAAAAGAAGTTAAATTAATTATAAATTTACATTTACTACCAGTTCGCAAGTCAAGGGCGTAGAGCGGGCTAGAAGGCTTACTGGCTTACTGGCAAGAAACTTTCCGCCACTCTTTTTAATTGCTAAGTTTTGTGAGTTATACAAATTGTTTGAACTGGAGCAAATCAATCCCAAGGAATAGGATTATTTAAATTGTAATAATTTTGTCACAGGGATCAATTCAGCTAAATTCCGTTTTTAGTCACATGAAGGATGTTTCGATCAAGCTACATGCACTTCGCGTTTAATTACATAAAAATAAAATTAAACAAACTATTTCGTGATTACTATACTAAAAAAAATCGCAATTTATGATAATGTAAATTGCATTTCACAAACAGTTTTGCAAATTGTATCAAAGTAGGTCATCCTCTGTTCAAATTCAAAATTGTAACAAAGAAACTTAAAGTAACTCACATAAAATACACTTTATTACCTCACAGATAATTTTGTTTTATAAATCCTTAAAGGAACGAGAGAATCGATAGAAAATTACACATCGTCTTCGCATCAAAATGTTATTTCCTTTTTACGAAGGGATGTAATTTCCGAGTGAAGTAGAACCGGCTCGAAATCTTATACAGGAAGGCGAAAGTTCAATTTTCGTAATCCGTCTCCTGAGTAAAGGCTTTATTACACTTTCTAAATTTCGGATTGCATATAATAAAATGCTAATTACTACGTCGTCGTAGTCGTTTACAGACTGTGACGTTTCGGATTCACATAAATATGCCATGCTTAAACTAAAAATTTGAAGCTAAATATGTTTTGTAAATTTTGTATCTTTCCCTGTTAGTGTTTCTAGTTTCGATTATTAATCACATTTTCGCTTTAATAGCAAAAAGTTCTGAATGCTTTTCGGTTAAATGTGATTGACCTGCTGAAAATTGTTTGTTTAGTTGGAATTTAACGAGTTGTGTGTTGTGAATTTCGTTGTATCGGTTCGAACGGCAGTGGTTGGCTATTTTTCATCACAGAAACCAAAGCAACACTTTAACTTTATTATGTTTAGACAAACTACATTTTATTTATAACCCCTTATTAAACATCTCTTTACTAATCACTAGACGGGCTAGACTCCACAATTTCATTGTTTAGTATTTATATGAAGCTGGCCCAGTTTTGTAGTTAAGATGGTTTTTCAGTCGCAATAATTTCTAAACTCAAAGACCAGCGATATCTGCTAGGCACAAGAATGCTGATTACCTACAAAAAAATAAAATCTGTACCCAAAACCTATAAAGGTCAGTAGATGTGCGTACTTTAAAACAAAAACGAATATAAGAAATTGCCACAATAGAAAATAACCAGTATTGTATCAGGATTATTTCCCCAAAACGGTTGCCCATTCCCTGTCCAAATCGATTTATAAGACCACAAAAGAATCCTATTACAGGCCGGGGAATGCTGCAGTAATAAGATTTTCAATCTCTGCAACTTAGACCCTTTCAAATCGTTAATCTCTCCTAATAAATGTTCGATCACACGGAAACTCGGTCAGAGGGAAAGCAGGTCCTGAACCTACGGTACGGTTCACTTTATCGCTTTATAGTTGGTTATATAAATTTTTAATAAGGCGTTTTAAAGCCTATTACATGTTGTTCGATAAAAGCTTTACAGAAATCTTTACAGTAATCAAATCAGTTGTCAAATATCTATGGTATTGAGCAAATATATAACATACTACAATTGTATGGGATTAATCTAATGCTTTGAACATTAAACTATATATTTGTTTATGTAACAGAAGGCAAATGGGCAGGAGGCTCACCTGATGTTAAGTGATATCGCCGCCCATTGACACTCACATTGCCAGAGGTCACGTAAGTGCGTTGCCGGACTTATTTATTTATTTATACTTTGTTACCATAATAAACATAATTATACAAACAAAAAACAAAAAGTAAGAAGGTTACATAAGTCACTAGGCAACAGGCGGCCTTTACTGTTTTGCCTGTTTTTCTAATGACAAATATTTGACAACTTGATATTTATGTTTATGAATATTAAAACACTCGAAAGTGTTAAGTAAACAAAAGAACAGTGTTACTTTTTTATGACATTTTCATGTCATGTGACACGTGTCAATACCATTGCTTTGGTCAGGTTTCCTCACGATCCTTTCCTTATACCTATGAATTATTAATTGTGTATAGAAATCTTAATTGGTGCAAAACTGGTTAGAACTCACGATATCAAGGTTGAGAGTCGTGTGCCAGGATAATGCTTTAAGTAGTCACACGTCTTGATTTAACCGCAAAGTTAACTTAAACTTAGAACGCTGAATTATTATCAAAGTTCGTTATTTACCTTACCCAATAAAGCCACTTGGCGTTGTGGTAATTGGGTCAAGTGATGTGCAAGCGTTTGGAGTGAACTGCATACCCATACGAACTTCACAACTAAGTAGTATCTACAACTTTCCTTATGTATTCTGTGTGTTGACATTATAGGTTTAAAAGGTTGATAAACTTTTATAAATGTTATGTCGTAGCTAATTGCGTTTAAGTTTACGACATTTATTTTTATTAAGCTATTTATTAGCTCCGTTTTTTAAAACAAAAGGTGACTTTCACCAGTATAATACGCGAAATAAAACTAATTTGAGTATACGACCAACCAGGCTCCAGAAGATAAACCACTCCTTATATGGAAATTGTATTCGTTTTTACAACAAGCTCCCAAGGGAAATTAGAGAATTGTCACTAAATAACTTCAAAGCCCTCGTTAAACGTAAATTAATCAATAAAGCTTTTTATAAATTTGACGAATACTTAAATGATCGTAATCCTTGGGATTGATTTCCTCCAATTCAAACAATTTGCATGACTCAATACTTGGCGATTAAAAAGAGTGGCGAAAAGTTTCTTGCCAGTTCTTCTTACCCGCTCTACGCCCTTGACTTGCGAACTGGTAGTAAATGTAAATTTACAATTAATTTAACTTCTTTTTGACATTCATACGTGTATTTATTTACCTATATGAATAAAGATATTTTGAGTTTGAGTTCTAATTACAGATAAATAAAATATTAGGGAGGCAATGGCTGGCCTTATGGCTAACAAGGATCTCTTCCACAAAGAAATACTAATCAAGCAAGAAGTGTAAATCTAAATAAAAAATAGAAATAACAATGACAAAATAATAATTTAATTTTATAATTATTAACCAAAATAAAAAAAAACAAACACTTATCTTAAGATATATTTATATGCTATACAATAATATATAATTATACAAATATCGAATGGATTTGTTTTTATATAATAGGAGGCAAACGGGCAGGAGGCTCACCTGGTGTTAAGTGATACCGCCGCCCATGGACACTAACATTGCCAGAAGGCTCGCTCGGCTCTGCGTTGCCGGCCTTTCGAGAATTGGTACCCTCTTTTCTTGAAGGACCCTAAGTCGAATACTTCAGTGTGTGTTTTTCAATAAGTATATATATTGTTTGATTTCGTGTAAGATAAAAATAACAATTTTGACTATTATAAATTTATTGCAAACATAAATGCAAATTACTCCTAATAAAATACTTAAGCTAAGAAAATAAATCCAATCTTTCAACTTTTATAGTCAACTGCTTTGTTTAATTTGCTGGAAATTTTTATTATGACCAACATGTCTTTGAACTCACCTACGATAATTAACAAATTTTACAAACGACTGAACACTTTTCCTAGCTTTGATCACAGAGGAATTGATTGCAGTCTGGTCGTAAACTAAACTGAACTAAATTTATTATTCACTCGGAAGCTTCCAGAAAAGTTTTTGTTGGTTTAGAAACAAGTCGGACTATTTTAAATGTATTTCTTTAGAATACTTATCATATTAATTTTCTGAGCATTGTTGGAACACTTAATTTTATATATATTATTTGTCAACATACAAAATAGCTTCTTTCTTGAACTTTTATCTGAGGCTTTAGTCGACGGTTTGCAACGAAGTAAGTACGGCTTGACTTGGTTAGAACGAGGTGTCAATCAAAGTTGTAAAAATAAATAAATCAGCTCAAGTTAAGTAAATCATATAAATAATGTTTATGTATGATTGTTATGTTACATTTAAAACACATAATGTATTTTCAATATAGAAATAGAATTATGTATATCAGTATTTTTTTACATGTGTCTTTTAAACCATGGAACATTACGATCTAGCCTAATTTAAGGACTAATAAGAAAATAAAGTCTTACCTAATGAACTATTAAAGATATTAAACTACTTACAGTCAATATTAATTAGGTTATAATTCAGGAAAGACACTCTGTTTTTGTGTTCCATTTTTTTTACTTACTTATGATTATATTACTACGTAGAATTATATTTTGGTGGAATTGGTTCGGAAATACTTCAGTGGGCAGCTGGTTCCACATAGTAGTGGTGCGTGGCAAAAACTGCCTTAGAAAACGCTCAGTTGTGGAACGACGGACGTAATTATACACAACCATTACTTATATTATTTATTTAATATTTATACACATATTAATGTGTAAAGGTTAGGTTAGTTAATGACTACTTAGAAGATAAAATCGCATGGTAATAGTTCTAGCAATATTGTTATAATTTATTATTTTATCATTCAAGTGTAGTGAATATGTGTGTAATGGTGAATGTGGTAAATAACGGAATAGTTCTTATATTTTTTTTACATATGTAACTTTAATGACGTTGTGGTTTATGAAATTTTCCTTTGAATAATTGGAGGAGAGAGGGAGGGTAAAACTTGCTTGCAAGAAACTCTTGCCCGTTCTTCTCAGAACAAGGCTTCCTGGTGGATTTGAGAACGTATGGCATTGTCTTGCTCTTTCGCGAATTTTGTAAACGTTTGACATTCATAAGCATGCGCTAAGATGCATCTAAACTGAATAACCGTATTTTGTTTTTTTATTTTATAAACTGTATTTACAATATTCTTAACCTACATAATAATAATTGATAAATAGAAAACCTAACCTAGACAATCGTATACATCTTCGTATAACTATAACTGTAATAACCACTCTCTTGTATGTCTAAAATAAAATATCGACCTCGTATATTACAGTTTGGTGACATCATTACTCAATCCACCTGGGTGACGCGGCTAAAAGCTTTCTCCTGTTTTTCGAATGTACTACCAAGTGTTTGAACTTTGATGTTCATAAACGTATATTATGTTTAAATAAAAGTGAACGTGTAAAATTCAATTTTAAAACAAATCGTAATATTAAAACTATTAGTATTTTCGTTAATATATTTAAAATAATTAATCTAATATATATTTCGCAGTAAAGTAGTTAATTGAATCTCTAGAGTTGATTAAATGTCGATATTCAATAAAGTCACTAGCATATTGATTTAAATAAAGCAACGTCGAAAACGTTTAACTATCTGTCTGACCGTAAGCCAGCGTGTTGATTAACAATCTAAAACAAGACTCGGCCATGATTATTTCATTTGTTATTGTTATTTAATTTACTTAAAATTTACCTTTTTCTTAAAAAAAATTTTCAGTTTTTGATCATTATCTTTACTATTTTAGTGTTTCGTTAGTAATAAATATTATGTTTATGTAACTATAATGTATAGTATTCTGTTATAATTCTTTCAAATTAATAATAAATATTTTAAAAGAACAAAAAATAAAAATATACGCATGATAATGAAGCCTTGTATGAAAAATTGCAGCAATGACGTTTGAAATATAAACTAATTGAGGCAGAGGTAACGAAGCAGGGGATGAGAGCAATCAAGAATAATGATCCTCGTGGGTCACGGAGAAACAGCGATTTGTCACGGCTATGGCTAAATATTTCTTATTTTGTATACTATTCGTCTACGTTATATTTGCTTGACGGAGTTGAAATA
Organism: Pieris brassicae; assembly: GCF_905147105.1. NCBI lineage: Eukaryota > Metazoa > Arthropoda > Insecta > Lepidoptera > Pieridae > Pieris > Pieris brassicae. The sequence continues at coordinate 21,321,212 of NC_059668.1, read as the reverse complement.
ATTAATCATTGTTTGAGCAAGCAGTGTGAGTAGTATTGGTGGTTAATACCTGAGTTCGATCGTATGAGGTGATCTACTGTTTCAGAGTTCACCTAGCCTGATTGGAACAGAGGCGGAGAGGGAAAGGAAAAACGTATATTATTTATTGCAGTGAAGTATGAACCCTAAGCAGAAAATAATAGTTATAGCTCTAGATAAAACCAGTTGGAAATGAAGGAAGAAAGAGTACTTTTACTGGAATATAGCCTTCTAGCGATTTGGCACAAAACTTTCTAATTACCTTCATATATATGTCATATATACTATATATATACTCTATACTATACTATACTATACTATATATATACTTAAAAACATAATGAAATATGGTATATCGTCATAAACCTACGTTTTTAGATGGTAAAATAAATCAAATGTTTCATAATATTATATTTGAGGTATATAAGCTCTCGCTGATTAGAATTTGCTTTTGTGAGCATAAATTCATAAATGCATGAAAAGTAGGCCGCCACATCGCGGCCCTCATTACACAGAGCCTTCGGGGGAATTCGCTTGTACATTTCAAAACCTTCTATAAAATGGTGTCGATATTCTTATAACACTCAGTTACTTATCATGGGAATAAAGGGAGTTTCGTCACGTTTTGAAGGTACAGGCTGTATAACTTTATTATTGAAATTATAAACTTATTTTTAAACTGAAATTGTTTGAAGTACGAGACCTACCGACCTAACAGTTCTCCGTAATTAGGTTTTGATTATTTGCCGGACTTCACCAAAGTTTTGTTGTCAAACTCGTGCATAAGTTGTTAATAAAAAGATAAGGAATTATCCTTGTTTTAATTACCGAATTTATGATCACACGCAATCACATATTGATTAATCAGGCAATATACACTTGAACCTCTTTTATTTAAACACTGAACTTTAATATTTCAAATTATGTTCTTATCAGCTTTAAAGCACTATAAAAAGTTCAATATCATACGTGACTTTTTGATTAAGATATTTGTTTTTTTAATCAAACAAAACGTATACATATTTAAAAGATTAATGAACAAATTATGTAGACAACTCTTAATAAGTTCTAAGTACTGTCCAGCACAATCTGTCGGTCCGAAAAGGTTGATTTTTGACTAGTATACTATTTCAGTTACTATTTACTATTTTTATTTCAAAATATTAAAATTACCAACCTTTTTTTATGGCTCAGGGAAAAGGAGTCACACCTAATGTTAAGTTATACCGCCGCCCATGGACACTCTCAATCTCTCAATGCCAGAAAGCTCGCGATTGCGTTGCCAGCCTTTTGAAAATCGGTAAGCTTTTTTCTTGGGGGATCCTAAGTTGAATTGGTTCGGAAATACTTCAGTGGGCAGCTGGTTCGCGGGTGGTGGTGCGCGCATAAAAGAAAATCGCTTAGTTCTAGAACGGCGGTTGTCGAGGTGATACGGGTGGCATTTCGTATTCTGCCTCGACTTCCGATGATGAAATTCAGCTGCAGGTATTCATTTGAAAATTATTAATTTAATTATTCATCTTGAATGCGGAGAGCGAGAGAGAGAGAGAGAGATGAACATGGAGATTGACCCCACATGAATGGACATATCCGCCTACCAAGGAACCTTTGATGTCCTTTCAAAAGATTATAAGCACACTTACAAATTGTAACTATTCTTGCACTACATTTCATACAACCAAATGATACAAAAAGTACAAAATAGAAATATGTTCTGATTTAATCTAGGATATTCAATTCATTAATGCATTTAACTGTTATTAATTGGGAGATGGCGAAGATTAGACACAGATTGTTTTACAACATTATTGACGTTCTCTGATGTTGGATTCAGTAATTCGTCCAAGGATCCATTTTCCAGGTGGTAAGTTTTGTCGTTATCAATACGGTAGCTCCAATATTAATTATTCAACGCAAACTATTAAGACATTACATCTGATAATGAGCTTATAAATATCACTTATCAGCCCACCATTTTTTAATTTATTTCGAATCCCAGGTGGCATTAGACAATTAAAAAACTTAGTAGAAGTTTTTAATAAATGATTCACAAACGCAATTTTCTCATAAAGTACATTTACATGAAGAAAATATAATTTAAAACTAAATCCTACTTTATGGCTTGCAGGTTGAATTTATGAAGATTTAATAAAGCGACAACAAACAGTGGCGAAACTCAAGTTACAGGACTGGAGTACGGGGCCTTGGAGCCTAGGGCCTTCGGCTATAATAGTGTTCTTGATAATGAATTTACATTCTAATTTCTATTTGTCGTGATGGTTACATGATGGATTTCATACATTTTAAGGTAAAAAAGGAGGTCGTTGATGCCTTGGACGATGGGACGGGCTTTGGTATGGGATCCTACTTGTGTGGACACGTTAGACTCGTCTCACCTCACTACGGACAAGCAAAAAGGCTGGAGCGGCCGCATAGCAGGCGGAAAATAATAAATGGCTCAAATACAAGAGTCATTCCATCAACTTCGATTTTGTTCCCCTTATAGCAGAGACTCTTGGGCCGTAAGGTCCATATGCTCAGGCGCTAATTAAAGATTTAAGTTGCTGCCTGATAGATAGTACCGGTAACCCAGAGCTGGTACTCTGCTCACACAACGAATAAGTATCGGAATATTCGCTAGGAAATTCTGCTGGGCTAGTATCACCGACTTCGCCAGATCCTATATTAACATTAAGAAAACATATCATTTATATTACTATAAGAGGATGTTATCAATTGTACACAATATTAAAACGTTCTTGTAAGAGTTTCGAATTAGGATAGTCGAACGTGATACTAGCACCTTTATAAGTATAGAACACATGGAAGAGAAACAGAAAGCTGATACACAGTTATAAAATAAAATAAGTCAATAGCTGTTTAATCATTTGTCAATCTAATCGAAATCCTGTGCCTGACACACGCCGTCGACTGTTTTGTTCTAAAGCAAGCTGATTTCCCGCGATATTTTCCTTCAACGTTCGAGCTAATGTAAATTGCACCCAGAAAGTGCATTGGTGCACAGCTTGGGCTCGAATCTAAAGGTTATACCGTTAGCAATACACAATGCCATAATTTTAAAGCTCTGTTTTTATTCAGAAGTTTAATTTATGATTGCATAGATTGTCTTTCTCAAAGTCAACTAATTAATTAAACTAATTAAGTAAAAGTCGGTTATATATTTTGTGACAAAGGAGTTTATTGAATATAAAGGCCCTAACTCATACTAACGTCACTGTTCCAAATAAGGCTCGCTGGTTTTAATAATGTCTACGAAGTAATGACTCATAATTTTGTTCTTTAATAAATCTTGACCTTTCTAAACGGTGTACTTTTTAAAGGTTAAAATAGAGATGGGATAATTTTACCCGCTTAATACTGCATATTCATAATTTACTCGGTATTGTGTGTTTATTTGTATTTTAACTGAATAAGTTCAAAATACAATTTTAGCAAATATTTATACTATTTAGAATTGTGGATTGAATTGAACATCACATCACAATCACGAAACTATTTCTAAATTTTTAATTCTAGTACCTAATTTATTTTGAATTTTTCTTTCAAAGCTAAAGCGTTAAAAAATGTTTTAATTTTGTAATTACTTTGCACTCGCTATAATTCTTCAGGGCCCCGCAGGTCGTATGAAAAGGGTATGACGGCAAAATATAATTATGTAGGTTAATCCAAGTAAATTACGCTTACATTTACGTTTTATATTAAGTAGGATATTTAAAGATTTTAATAGAATGCCCAATTTATACTGCACTTAGATTTTAAGTGAGGATCGAAAATAATATACACTATTTCACGGTTTTTTTGGATCCAGTACAACGAGATACAATGTCAACGTCAGAAAAATTATGAATATAACTGTAATTTCAAGTGTTTTTATACTGGTAAGATGACAGACTACGATCGTTTTCAGTCAGCATCTGTCAATAGATTTATAACTGTAACATTCACCCTGTTCACGCCCCAGGGAGGGTCATGTGTGGTGTCTGGATCCGCTAATGGTTCAGAAATCAAATTTGTACAATATAATGTATGTTTAAACGGATTAAAAAAAACTACAAGACCGATATAAAAAAAATATTTCACCATTATAAGTTCAGTAGCCCCGAGTAACATAGGCTTTCCGATTAAATATCCACACATGCGAAACGTGTCGCACATCCATATTATATCTTAAATTATCGTGATTTATGGGTCTTTTTATTTTCTATTTTTAATGATGATACATTAGTTTTTAGTTTCGTTTGTTTTTTTTTGTTCCTGTTTAGTTTTGTCTTAATAAATGTGTATAACATGTATTTTTGTACTACTTGCCTATCTTATGTAATTTAATACATTTTTATTTTTTCTTTACTCACAGTGGTAGCCTGGAAGAGATCGCTCGTAAGCGATAAGGCCGCAAGTTGCCCTCCTTTTGATTTAATTATGTACAAAAAAAATATTGTAGTGTAACTGTAAATAAATTTATATTATAGATTTGGTCTTTATTTTTTTATCCAGTGCATACAAAAAATAATAGATTTAAAATTCGTCTAATAAAGAAAGACTATTCGGAAATTTAAAGGCTGAGCGGTACTGCCGGCCTTACCGCTTATGTATCTCCCAGGCAACGTGCTAAAGATAAACCATATCTGTCAAACCTAAAAATCGTTTTCCGCAAAACGTCAGAACGTCAATGAATTACCTTTTATTCCTAGTACGAACCATTTATCGTTACGTTCAACGTAGAAAGTTATCGAAAGAAAAGGAAATTGCATGTCGTTTGTGATGCATTTTACTTTGGTTTCTATTCAGAGCTTGAAGAAAATGAATACGTAGCAATGACTAATGATGAAAGTGTTTTCACATATTTCCTTTAGAAAAACACAGTTCTATTCTTTATGGTATAGATTTTCATAAGGATCTTTAATATGATTATGTACTCTGACATTTATAATGAACTACAGGACGCAGTGAACTTTGAACCTGACCAAAGAAATCAGAGTTTATACTACACATTTTCAAAGAGCATCTATATATATATGACAACCCAGTGACAATTTTTTATTTATATACAGACAAAATACATTAAATATACTAGGAATAGATTTTATTGGAACATTCAGTTGTCGTTTTTAAGATTTATTTTTAGTTAATATTTATGTTTACCATCGTTTAAACCTTCCCTAAATTTCCACAAATATTACAAGATCCAAATGGATCCACCATTCCGGACCATTTTCGAATATTAGTGAGACAAACTAACCACAATTCATTTATATATACAAATATAAGATATTTTACTATTACAAATATTGATGCGTCACACGCTAAAAATATTTATTTTCATGCTAAGTACATAATAGAACATGGTTTTATCACAAAAAGCTCTATTTTAACATATAGCTTTGTTTTATCGTCTGAAATTGCTAAGCTTCCTTCTTAATGCTTTAATTCTTTGTTCTTAGGGTGGTTACAGACTAACGTATTTTTTTTTTCGTTTCAGCATACTGACGCGCACGCTACAATACGCGCTTTGAAAAACCGGACACGCGGGAACTGGCATATTTCGGCGTGTTCGCTCGAACCGGTAGTGGCGTCAGTATCAACATGGATTCTGCCAAAGAAATATTGCTACTTGTGTTACTTATTCGCCGTCGACTGAAGACGAATAAGATGCTGCATCAATGGTTGCCTCAAGACAGAGAACCGGTAACTTTAATACACTCAGGCGGCGGCAGGAGAGTGACGTATCGATTGTGTGATTGGTAAATCAATTAACGTTTGTGTCCAACGCTGTGTACGATGCGCAAAATTTCTCCTATTCCCTTGTTTAATGCTCGAGAAGTTTGCCGGTATCTGTACGAATAGCGCCTATACGTGCCTACATGCGCTTTCAAAAACGAATACGCGTGTAAAAACGCTAGTATCTAACCGCCCTGAAGCAGACAACACTTACCTACGTTGCTCCAAGATTTTTTGCATGCGCTATGCAATTTAATTATATGCCGGGGCATTTTTAATTTTCAATTCTGCATCTTGCATTTTAAATAACAAATGTATTAAAAAGTTAATTTAATAGATAGTAGAAAATGAAGCAGTTCTAACAGGAGCCTCAAAAGAATGTTTACAATCAATTCAGAGCGTGAAAATGTTAGACGACTTCTTGGTGCCTGAACTTCAGAACTTTCCTGGCCAAAGAACACGGTTCCAGCAGGACGCAGCAACGTCACACACGTCCAATACGTCTCTGCAACAAGTTCGTGAAATTTTGTCAGGCAAATTATCTCCAGGAGAGCTGACATAAATTTGCCTCCACACAGTTCTGATTTAACCCCTATAGACTTTCTCTTATGGGGTTACCTTAAATCTAAAGTCTACGCCCACAAGCCGACTTCTCTTGCGCAATTGAAATAAAATATGCACGAAATGGCAGCCATCACTGAGTCCACTTGCCGAGCCGTACTAAGTAATTTTATTGTACGATTAAACGAGTGCCGCGAGGGTATACATTTCGAAGGTATTATTTAAAAAAAAACCCCGATAATGTGTACTTCAATAATGGATAAACACTTTTTCGATACAGGATTTACTTTTTTTTAAATACAAACATTCTTTTAAGACACCTTGTATAAAGTTTTCTTTAGGACTTGTTAACTACTTTTTTGTATGTAACGAGTTCACGTTTTATTAGATGCTTAAAGTTGCTGACATATAAGACATAAGACAATTGTGACGGACACTGAAATAATTTATCACAATTTCGCAATTAATTATCAAACTCTTCTATCGTTTCGTTCTTTGTGCAGCAATCAATATTCACATAAAAAAACGAGTGGCGCTACAACCTTCTTAGGTGTAGTCCTCAGATTTCTAGTATTTGTTTTATGATCATTTGTCAATGAATAGCAAGCAAATGTTAAATGCGAACATAGAAAGAAAGTCCATTGGTGCACAGCCGGTAAACGTATTTACGACCTCAGGGATGAGTCACACGTTCAAGCCACTAGGTCAACACTGCTCGATAATATTCACATATAATTTGAGTGTTATATTAATCCACAACTCCTTTTTGGAAATTGTATTCGTTTTTACAACTAACTCCCAAGAGAATTGTCACTAAAGTAACTCAAAGTTAAACGTAAATTAATCAATAAAACTTTTTATAAATTTTACGAATACTTAATGATCCTAATCCTTGGGCTTGATTTGCTCCAATTCAAACAATTTGTATGACTCAAAACTTAGCGATTAAAGAGTGGCAGAGAGCTACTTGCCAGTTCTTCATGCCCGCTCTACGTCCTGGACTTGCGAACTGAGAGTAAATGTAAATTTACAATTAATTTAACTTCTTTTCTGGCGTTCATAAGTTTACTAGTTTACCTATATGAATAAAGTTATTTTGAGTTTGAGTTAAATATATTAAGAATAATAAAATCTCGCAAATTCCACTCCAAAACACCTACTTTATAAGCAGCAGGTAGGTAGGTGGCGTAAAAATATATATATTACAAATACTTTTTAATATTCAAGACATTTAGAAGCTGGATATCAAATCAAGCCGCTTGGCAAATAGGTCAAGCAGAAGCAATATCCTAATGTGCCGAACGGTGAACGTGGCACGAATAAAAGTGTTTTATATGTCTGTTTTTTTTATTATTGTTGCGTCCAAGATAGATTATTTAGAGAATTTAGAACAAATTAGGACTCACCGCCACGCACGCTGAAAAGTATGCGAAACGTCGAAAAAATTTTCAAATTATGTAAATAATTATAAGTTTTTAATAATAGTTAGTTTCAATTCGTTTAAAAAGTGTTTTCTTAAATTGTCCTAATTTACTTACTGTTGGAAATAATTTATTGCATCTTTTGGTGAATCTTGTAAGCTAAACCATTGTTGAAAAGAGTGTCCATGGAGTTTCTTGTCGGTTCTTCTCCATGAGACCCACTTTTTGGAACCGTGCAACTAGACGTTTCATAAGAGCCTGCAAAGGCCTATTTGAAATAAAAACTTTTGATTTTTGATTTTTGAATATCGACTCGAAAATTTTTATTTTCATTTCCAATATGTAACCGTGTCAAGAAGACTTATTTATTTACTGTATACACGCCAACAACAACTTACATCATATCTCAGTCTCAAAGCTGTCACAGATTTATCCAGTTCTGATGCAGAAGTAAGGAAACGGTTAACCCAAGAGATCATTAGCGGAACCAGTGACCGCTGGTGGAGGACAATTAGTGAGCTCAGACGGCAAGGCCATGTCTCTGGTATCTGAAATACTTTTCTGGCCCATACAGTCGCCAGCAATGCGGCCCAAAATATTTAGTGTAAACTAGATTGCCAGTTGCTCTCTCCGTAGTTCAAGTGATTAAAACCCCAACGTACCCAGAAACAACACTGATGGGTTCAAGAAGGGGTTATAGTAATATTTACACCGGCAATGTTGCCGTAAGTACCACGTCTGTTCACAACATTAGCCTATTTTTTCGAGTGCACTCCGAACAAAAAAAATCAATGGCGGTACACCCTTTTTAGGCCTGGGCCTCAGATTTCTGTATCTGTTTCATGATCATTTGTAAATCGAATAGGCTAGTAGGTGACCAGCCTCCTGTACCTGACACACACCGTCGACTTTTTTGTCTACGGCAAGCCCGTTTCCTCACGATTCACCGTTCGAGCTAATGTTAAATGCGCACTTAGAAAGAAAATCCAGTGATCAAACCTACAACCTTAAGGATGACAGTCGCATGCTGAAGCCACTAGGCCAACACTGCTCTCATCCGAACAAGTCCCTCTCATCCAATAAAGTGTCTACGTTGCTCTGTCCGAGAATTCCTTAGAATTACGCATAATAAATCCGAGATTATTGCAGCATCAGCCAGTGAACGAATGTGTACTCCTAAAACGGTATCGAGCCTACTGATTAACCTTACCTAATGATACCTACCGATTTGTAAATATCGGTGAGGTTTTATGGGAGCTAAAAAAAATGAACCCAACGGCACTTTTCAATATTAAATAAGAGTTTAATTTTTTTTACTCCAAGCATACTTTGTGCCGACTGAACAAACATACCACATACATAGGCTATTATTGATATTTCTAAACATTTTAATATCATCTGCAAATAATAGTGTTTCGCGTGACTGAATTGCGTCGAGTACGTCGTAATTAGTTAATTAGTCGTAATTAATATAAGAAATAGGAGCGGTCCGAGGTTCAAACCTTGGTTTATTCCAGAGTGTGATAGGTATGTTTTGGAACGAAAGCGTCTTAATAAGCTGCAGCCGGCCAGGTAGATAATTTGAAAAAATACCTCAACCAATGTTAATTTTATTTAAAAAAACGACGACAGAACGCCGATTTAAAATGATTTTGCGTATGCCTCTGCGATATCCATTCTCTAATATTCAACATTAAATAGGAGTTGTTTTAAGACAATTGGTTAGTCAGTGAAGGGCTAACCCCTTAGTTTTCTAATTTTAGAATAATATTACTGGATAAATTACTTTGGGAAGTACCTTTATAAATAGAAAGACAATATAGCTAAAAAGATCGCAAGCGTCGTACCAGCGATTATTGGCTACCAACACTTACCATTTTATTTTGTATGTGTACTCGACGAAAAATAAAAATAAAAAATAAGAAAAATAATTTATTCAATAACTAAGTATAAAAATTATTACATCACATATTTTTACATTTAGGGTTTTTTGTGAATAGACGGTGATTTACTAGACTAGCTTAAAGTTTGTAATAGTATACATATCTTAAAGATTTTGGTGATACAGAGGATAAATCAGGAAAGAGAAGTTGAAAGATGGCGACTGTATTGTCTCGGCATGTGAATTGGCAAGATTTTGCGTAATAGATATTTATGAAACTGATATATAATAAAAGTTTTAAAAATTTAAAAAGTAAACTAGATAATTACGTATTTTGTCTAAAGCTTAATCTGTGAAGAAAATTAAAGTTTACTAACGTTATGTCAACTGTCAAACATCGCGGCCACAGATTAGTAAAATATGTCATAGTCAAATATATATATCATATAGATACACAATAGAGATGGCGCCAAAAACTATTTTGAAGTTTGACTTATGAGCAAAGCTTTGTAATGAATATTAAGAAAATTACTTATAAAATATGAAAATTGCATTGGAAAAAACATTAGAGACTCCTGCGCTAACTCTTGCCAACTTATTTGCCGGGAAGCATAACGATGGAACTGAAAGTCTAACACATCAAGCCAAAATTTGCATTTGAACCATAAAGTCAGGATTTTAAATATGTAATCCTGTAATAATGTGACTATAGATAATATTTTATTTCTAACCGATAATCAAGTCAGCGCCCTCTCGTGTTTCTTACGTCACTTTCAGTACCATTCTATGTTAAAAATCTATGGTTGATAATTTAGTACAGATAAAATATGTTCTATAATTTATAGATTTTATATTAAGAATTTTTTGCATGAACGAGAAATCTCTATAAATACTACATATAAAACAAATTGAAATATTATCAAATGATTCATTTCTATGCTGTCACCCAGAAACAGAAATATAAAAAATATAATTTACAAATAAATTTAAAATTAAAATTAAATAAAAATGTTGTTTACGTTTGATACAGCACCAAAATTTTGAGTATTGTTCACCAATATTGCACATACGTCATTTTTATACTACGACCAGTATTACCACAGATAAAAATATCTCATTATGCAGAAGAAATCACAGATAACATAATCTTAATACTAAAGAGAAAATGCTTTCATTATATATACAAATTGTGATTTTGTGCTATGACTTCTCAAGCCACTAATTTGAAAAATTTATCCACCCAAAAACTAGTGGGGCATGGGGCACACATAACACGTCCGTTTCAATAATAATTTTGAGCCTAATCCGAAATCTGCAGGTAATCGAACCTAGGAATTAATCCACTCTGTGGAGGCTTCTCAACCTACGGCCTCATTCGTATATCAGTTCAATCAATCTATTCTTGATGTCAAATGTTTCAACAAATTTGACAGCTCCGGAAACTAGTTTGAAGAAAAAGATTTGGTGCACACATGTTTTTAGGCAATATAGAATGTATCTCATTCAATTTAAAGCCATAAGCCAACTACCTATATGTGATTCCATATCGCGTGGCCACTTGTGGTGTATGCGTACTCGCCACAGCCAACAACAACGGCACATCATTAACATCAATATTGAGTGATGTGGTAAGCGTACTGATGTCACAAAAGTCGGTTGACATAAGCATATCTGCGAGGGTTTTGGACAAAACGCAGAATTCCCGAAGTTTGCTCTCAAGGAAGAGGAGACACTGTAAAAAACAAAACATTTGTAAGGAATAATTTAAATATTTCACATACATCAATTATATTATATTAGAACAAGCAATCTAGCAAGGGAAAACATAAACAGGCCACGACAAAATAAAAAAGACAAAAAATAATAATAACAATAATTAAATAGAAACTTAAACCTCATTAAGAGCGTGATAAACAAAGTTACGTTAAGTTGAAAGACATCAATGACAGTTGTAAGATCGATATTAATCACTCACGTGTTTTATGTTTTTTTATGTAATGGGAGGCAGACGGGCTCACCTGATGTTAAGTGATACCACCGCCCATGGACAGTTACATTGCCAGAAGGCTCGCAAATGCGTTGCCGGTCTTTCAAGAATTGAATTCTTTTCTTGAAGGACCCTAAGTCGAATTGGTTCGGAAATACTTTGGTGGGCAGCTGGTTCCACATAGTGGTGGTGCGTGGAAAAAACTGCCTTAGAAAACGCTCAGTTGTGGAACGACGGACGTCGAGGTGATACGGATGGTATTTCGTATTTTACCTTGACGTCCGTGTAACAAAAGAATGTATCAATGTGAATTAATTAAATACTATGAATGCTAAATAAAATGCTATGCTATGCTTATGATGCTGAAGAGCCTCTGGCTTTACTCTCGGGGCGTATCTACCGCGATTTATGTTGAGGAATTATTTATATAATCATTTGTCGCGCTCCTAACAAGACAAGATTTACATTGATACAAACAACAGTGGTTCAGATTGAATTATTTTCTAAAATAAATTAATTAAAAATAAGTAGTCGCTTATTAAGAAAGCCGAAGTGAGCAAAATACAGCCTTGGCAATAGTCACTAAGGACGCGCTTTCAAGGCCTTAATATTAAAGATTTATTATTTCTAAGGCAATTAATCCGCGATGTTGTATAAAGAAAACTTATTAATGAAATATCGTTCCATGCCTGATCACTATAGAGCATATAGGATATAAGACATGGTTTCCATGGTGAATTAAAATAAGGCTGTATGTGTGTGTGTTAACTGTGCAGATATAAAATTAACCAATCAATTGAATTTGTTTCTTTTATTCAATCTTTAAGATTCCGAAAAAATGGGTATGATGTCAATAGTCTTTCTAATATGTCAACTATATATGTGTTTTTACTTTAGTGTTAAGATATAATTATATGTATAGATAATATATAAATAGTCATATTTCTATTTAGTTCTATTAATGTTTGTAACTAAAATTTGCTACTCATAATTTACCTGATGTGCGGGTACCCTCGCCATGCGCATTGCGGGTATCGCGTCCAACATTCCGCCAACCAGTGGTGATAAACCACCACAGCCACAATCCCTACCTAATATACGCACTTCCCTGAAAAAAAAAATTATTGACAGTATATTTCAAAGTGGTTGCCTAGTGGCTTTAACTTGGACACTCATCACTGAGATCGTAAGTTTATACCCTGGCTGTTCATCAATGTACTTTCTCTCCATGTGCTCAATTAACACTCGCTCGTACGGTGACGGAAAACATCGTGAGAAAACCGGCATGCCTAAGACTCAAAAACTCCAAGGCGGTGATCCGACGTTTCTTCTTACATTTGATCCAATTTTTAAATGTTATCACATTAAGTGATAATGCAACCCATGGTTTGCACCCACATTGCCAGAACACACTCACATTGCATTGCCGACAAAAACCAATAATGCGTCACAAAGTTGGTTCATTATTGAAACCAGCAGTAGGTCTGTTTAAGGATGCTTAAATAATATAAAACACAACTCTTCAAGTTGCATATAACTGGTTTACGGAAGATGCTTAGCTATGAGGCTAATAAATGATACAAATAAAACATTACATACCAATTGTTAGTATCGCCAACGATGGCCACCGCTTGCATTGGCGAGTCCAAAGTCTTATTCAGGTACAAAGTCAAGTCCAGCTCCCTCCGCAAATCAGCTTCCCAGACTTTGGGATTCGCTAGAGTCCCTGAAAAATCGAAAGTAATAAATGCTTTACATTTGATGTTTACTGTATTGTTTGCAGGCAGCAAGAAGACATTACTGCGTCTCCTTTGTAGATATTTCAAGCTAGTTGACAGCTTTCAGTCCACCAACCAAAGGTAGTTCTCTAGAATGTTCGGGTCATATATCATTTGCGTTAATGTGATAAGCAGGGGGCATTGAAGCGGTTTATTGACGTAATTTTGTATTTTCGCGCGTTTTCCAAAATGTCACAATTGGAAATTCATAGTCAAGTCAAACATTGACAGGTCTTAAAACAAAAATAAATTTCATCACAATCAAAAATATGTCTATAATCTCTGTATCTAGTTCGTTATGAAATAAATACGTGATTTACATTACTTCAAATATCAATTAAATTTAAATCCTTATTTTATTTAACTATGACAGTAAAATTATTTGAGTAACCTTATCTGTTCATTATATAATTCTACTGATTACAATTTAATAATGACTTAAACACATACTAATTGCATGTATTACATAAATTGCAAAGGCAAATAAGATATATAAGTTTACGTATGCCAAACAATGTCTGGTTGTGACAGGAAACATGTGTGATACAGGAAAGGAAAAATACCGAATATGTACAAATGTATGCCATCGCTGTATTATAATTTAGAAATATTCCTCTCTCCACGAGAGACTCTGTGTACGAAACCAGCGAGTTCCCGAGCCAAAAAGTCGCCAGACTGTATGAGGGACATGAGTCCCTCCCTGAGAGAGCCATGAGGCTGTACATACTTGTCTATTAAGAAAAAATAATCTTGAAACAGATACAATAATCTCACGCCAGTCCAAAGTTTGTAGCGCCACTGGACATCCAAATAATAAAAAACAGCTTACAGAAATTGAATTTTTAAGCACAACTCACCTTGTAAAACTAAATCAGGTACATAATGATCTGTGACTCCGCCAAGAAGGGAGACATCAAACCCAGTGTTCAGTTTGTTCACTGAATTTATGACAGGAAGTGGAAACTCTATCACTTGTTTCACATCCACTCTTTCTTTCTTCGCACGTGAAACCTTCGTTGCAGACATCACTCTGGCCTGCAGTTTGCTTTGCGAAGATTCCTTTAAGTTCGGCGATGTTGATAAGCTCGCGTTTTCATGACGTAATGATTCTATCTGTGCATCTTCGTTTTTCTTTACGTTTATAATGACAGTATTTTCTTTTCTTTTCCGAACAAATGTTTTCGGAGAGATCTCTCGCTGACTCTCCTGCGTGACTGTTTCCTTCGCGTATTGGAGCTCCTGCCGGGGCATGTCGTTCATGTACTCCATTTCAGAGGCGTTAGTAGGTGTCTGCAGTAGAGATTCCATCATCTGGCACTTGTAGCAAGCCTCACATCTCTCTTCTTGTATTGGCGGGATTATAGTGGGGTCGAACTGGAAATTGTCCAACTTCAAATTTCCCGGCTTGCCTATATAATGTCTATCTAAAATCTCCAAGTTCTTGCTCTTCATGTAGTTGGTCACTATTTGAGGATACTTATCGAACTCAAACTTAAAACCGGAATGTTTAATGGGTTTGGAATGTTCAAGTGTTAGGCTGCAGCATTTGGATGAACCGTCTAGTGGTTTCTTCTCGCAACTTTTATCACAATTTGTTTTTTCTGGAAGGTCTACGTTGACTGGTTCGTTGTGCACTTTAGACGATCTCTTCACACTTTTCCCGTCAACCGATTTATTCTTCAAGCCTACTAATTTTTCATCGTCTCCTAGAACAAAAACTACTTTCTTCTCGAGTTCACTTTCTTCTGTTAACGAGGATTTTTGACTCGAATCTGTCGACCCTCCCAGAGTGATCATGATAGATGGATTTCTTCGCATCTGGCCCGCCTCACTCTTTGAACTGGTTTCTGGGTTAGAGAGCTTGTGACTTAAATTAGTGAGTGTTGTAGATTTTTTAAGACCATCTGCGATAGCCAACCGACTATCGCTTGACGTATTCACTGTTAAGTTTTCATCATTATCATTCACACCACGCACTGTACTCGAAACCTCGGTTTCAAAAGTCCGAGAGTCAACTAACGTAACTTTACTACCTTGCGCACAGTCTTCATATAGAAAATCGTTTCGTTTCACATCACCGCACCTCACGAAATAGGTAAGAACACTTAAGAGTCTATTGATAAATGGTGTATTTGCAGAACCGGCCACAATAGTCCTTGCAGTTCGAGGTGGAAAGCCAATGCTTCCACAGAGATCTCCTAATTGTGCCCATAACGCGTTATATGGCCTTTTGTAATCCCCTTTTGAAAGTTTTGTGGGAACGACGGCATCGTAAGGGCTGACTGTAGTCACCCAGCCGAGATGATGTGTCAGCACATGTGTTAGTAAGGTGCTGATGAAACTGAAACAAAAGATATCATTTTATTGCTCTCCTCCATTATCACAGTTTATTTATTTATTAAGGCATGAGGTCTGATAATTCATTTCCGTCGAAACAATAGTAATTATACTACAAAAGCGAAAGTTTGACAGAGTTAAACACATTCGAAAATTGTGATTGATGTACCTTAATCATGACATTATAAAAATAATATAATAAAAAAAACGAATCAGCGTATTGGCACATTATACATGATATAAACCTTATCTCAGCGTAATACAAATCATTCAATGGCTCTCGTCATGTTCATTGATGCGTCGATATCACTATCACCTCATTGGCACAATCATCAAAACAGGAAGTACACCGTATTTGCTTGATATTAAAGTACGTACGTAAGCATTAAAGACTTCGGCTTTTGGCCTTAAATAAGTCAATGTTAATTTAAAATTTTAGGAAATTTAACATGTTTTATTTACTCATAACTTTATCTATTTATTCAGATGCTTAATATTACTATCCTAGAAAATGTTAACTTTTTGGATACTGTTTATCTAAATAATGATGTTTATGGTGTATAAGACAAAGGAACCACAAACTAAAGACTATAATTTTGCCTCAATTTAAAATGCTTCTACTCTCTTATTACTGCCCAATTACGTATCATTTCATTACACACTGTATTCGTACTTTGATTGCGTACGTCAACGCAGCTCCATCACGTGAACGTACATGTACGCAAATATATCAACTCAAAATAAAAATATCCTGTTTTCGAGTACTATAAGATTATATTAAGTTTATCTTATTATTTGATATTAGTACACGACCTCGGACAGAGTGAAGGTCTCCTTCAGAATCTTCCATTTGTCTCTCTTCTCTTTGTCACTATTTTCCAATATTTCCCTGCTATCTCTTTTCCTTCTTCTTCTTCCATTCTTCATTCACTCGAACGGTGAAGGGAAACATCGCGATGAACCGGCTTGCCTTTGACCCAGAAGTCGATGGCGTCTGTCAGGCATAGGAGGCTGATCACCTTGCATATTGACAAATGATCACCACAGATAGAGAAATCGGAGGACCAGACATAAAAAAAGTGCGTTGACAATTCAGAAACTAAAAATACTGAACCAAATATAATTAAGCATTCCTTCACACGTCTCCGTAATTATGGAACCGGCCAAAGATAAGAGTTTTTCTTTTTACTGATCGCTCATTAATTGTAAACGCGTATTGGCTGACGCCCAATGCTACTAAAACTAAAGCTGTCAAAACTGAATTACTCGAGATTAAAACTTTACTTATTTTTTGACAGTGCTAAAAACATCGTAAAATTGTTAAAATAGTTAATAATTGCTAAATTATTGAAATTGAAATGAAGAGGTTCACTATACACCGAAATCTATATGTTATTGGGTGACTCGAATTGGCTGTACCGATAATTCCACAATCAGGATCTAATGAGATGAAACAAGGCAACTCATAAAATATTGTGTTCACGTATTTTTTCGTGCATTTCGGAAATTACAACTTGCTGAACTTCATATAACCTACATATATGTCAAAAGTTAAAATATATTTTTTTTAAAACAGAGTCTAAGTCAAAGTCGAAAATCATTTATTCATATAGTACACAATGTACACTTATGAACGTCATAAAAAGCAATATACATTAAATGCAACAATTTTACATTAATGTCAGTTCGCAAATCAAAGGCGTAGAACGGAAGAGAACTGGTAATAGGCTGTCCGCAACTCTTTTAAATTGCCAAGTTTTTTTTTGTTTTACACAACGTTTGTAAGGAGCTTCAACCATTACATAATTAATAAAATAGATTAAAAACACAGATCCTGTATCAGCAGGAGGCATGGTGAAATAGGAGCACGCACTTAACATTCTCGTGGGAACAACACGCAAATACGTAGTCGAATTAACCAACATCACCGCATACACGAATTCAAGTCCGACCAGTCACCACAAGTAGCTCCCGTTCACGATAAGCCAAATACCAAACAGATCGAACCTCATACTTCTTCTTCTTCTTAACATATAACAACCAAGTGATATTTTTTTATTTCTAAAAAAGACATAATTACTTCCCAGCTAGGAACAGTTTTTATTGAAAAAATCATTTGTTATTTATTATTATTATTAAGGAGGTTTGTATTGTTCAACTATTGAGTTAACAATAGGACGGTAGAAAAATGCACTGGAATCGAAAGGAGTGATAATACATATTTATGTCAAAAAATAACTAAAGAATTAACGTTTATTATATTGTATTTGGACAAGGCGTTAACATGAAGGCGATAAAAGTACTAAACAAAACTGTATGACGATCAATATCAAATGTATTAATTTCTGTGCAAATTTTATGTATTTTATCAAAATGATTTTGAATACAACAGTACAAGGTAGGGGTTGACAAGAGGACACGTTACTCAGCACTCCAGATGTCGTAACGTCATATTTATCGTGAGATATATCTATTTATAGCTTTAAATCGTTTTATAATTTCTATTAACATATGAATCTAAAAGTACCAATCTTAAAAGGCTTTTTTCATTGAATACCCATTGGCAGCGATATCACTTAACATCAGGTTCACCTTCACCTTCTGCCCGTTTGTTCTACAAAAAAACCTAGCAATATTAACTATAGCTTTTTATTAATCAAAAGGGTCATGTGTATTATAAAATCCAAGACGATAAAGATGTAAGGCGCTAATTCATCTCTGCATGTGCGGCTTCCCTGGCAACTTGCGCTGTGCAAGTGTGTGTATCTCATTTTACACTAATAGTAAAAACTCAATTTTCTTTTGCATTGTATAGAATCTCTGTATACCTTGCATTATATAAACTTCTCAGCCGATTATTACTATTGTAACCGAGTCTTTGTAAGCTAAACCATTGTTGAAAAGAGTGTCCATGGAGTTTCTTGCCGGTTCTTCTCCATGAGACCCACTTTTTGGAACCGTGCAACTAGACGTTTCATAAGAGCCTGCAAAGGCCTATTTGAAATAAAAACTTATGATTTTGATGATTTTTTTGATCTGTTAGGTTCATTACTTTTAGTATATTATCTGAGTTAGATGTAAGTGGATGCTATCTGAGAATAAATTCAAGAAACACGAAAGAGTTTATTCGTATTGTTAAAACTATACATAATCGCAAACAATTCCCATCTGTTGTAACTAGGACGGGATTTTTCCTTATTTATCAATAGAGATATTAAATTTTTATTTGTGTCAATTTCAACAACAAAAAAAATAGTTTTTAGCGTAGCGTCCTTGAGGTATATTTTCTAATCCAACAACAATGGATTTTTCTTACTAAGTGCGCATTTAGGACCTTTCGTACTGTGAAGGAAAACCAGGCTCCCGGGTGTTTTAATTTTTTAAAGCATTTACGATAAACAAAAGTTCAACTTTAACGTTACGGGACTAATCATGTGATTCAAAGATTATAAAACGACGTCACTGTTTAACGACAACATGGGCTATTTTTATCACCTGCGCACGATTCATTTTTAGAATATACAAAGTGATCTTTTCCTGGCATGAAGCATTTAGTTGCATAACTTATTTTGCTACTTTCTTTCAATTGGTCATACTTTTGGCAGGCGTTATCTTTTTGGCTGTGAACACAGACTATTTTGTATGAACAATTTACATCAATATTACTTTCGCGACATAAAAATAATTACCATACAACAAAACAGTAAAGATACATTTGTTGTATGAAATAAACAAATACACGCATACACTATATATCATAGATATTAAAATTGTTCATCAATACTTAATCTTTACAAATATTCACAACAAATTCAAACAAAGAAAAACGTAATAATTGTACGGACAAAAATGTTGATACAGACACTTTTATTTTCGAACAGGAGCAAACAGGCAGGAGGCCCACCTGATGACTTAACATCATTCTTTACGCCGATATTCGATAACGCCCATGGACACTTTCAATGCCAGAGGACTTTGTGTTGCCGGCCTTTTAAGAATTGGTAAAAAAAACATAAATATCTCCGATACCCGTAATAATAATATTTAGGCCCGTTTAATTTCTAATCGTGACAAAAAATTCTAATATACAGCTTGGAATTTTTAAATTTTTTTTGTTATTCTATATCCTAGCTACCTTCAGTACCGTCGATCTAAATCCCTTCACGGCTAAAGGCCTCCTCCAGCTTCTTCCAACTGTCTCTGACTTTCTTTTTCCATTCGCTTCCTGCTACCGCTCCTATTTCTTCTATCTATCTTCTCTATCTTCTTTGTTTTGGGGCGCACTCTTCTCCTTTTTCGCCTTGGTCCTTCCATATAGTTGTCTTTAAGTTCACCTTTTATCTTTTCTCACTTCTGTTTTCGGTCTTAACGGCATCTAACACTTTTATTTTACCCATCGTAACTATTGCCAAAATATCCAAAAGTATTTAGATTTAATATATATTATTTTAATTATAAGTGGAAATTCTTTAAAAACAAATGTTGTTTGTGAAAATTTATGACTATCCTATTTAAAAGCTTTAAACGTTTACGACTCGTTTTATGACATCATAAATCGTGTCACGTACTAGCAGACTCACGTGAGTTTAGATAAAAAAGGAGTTCAGTTATAGATACTAGAAAATGTAATGTGTAATTTGATAACGCCACGTGATGGATTGTTTACAATAATCATCAAAAGCAATGTCAATCAGTTCTAAACCTAAACCCGAGTTATATTTTTAAATGATGCATGAATGGTGAAGTAATGTTCGATCGAAATCCGATAATTAAAGGCAATTATAGATATTGTGATATCTGTCTGTCGATACATCAATTAAATCCCAAATCAAAGAGCAAACACGACTAAAACATACAAAATTTTCATCGACAAAAATATAAAAAATCTGCAATAATTATGATTCGTTACAGTCCATGTTAGGTTATAGCGCGACTGAATCCTTATTAAAAACCAACACAACATAGGTTGATTAATCGAAATTGAATAAAAGATATAATTTCATTATAACAGGTATACCTACACAAATTTAATTCTTTACGCTCTGGTTGCATTAAATCCCTGGAATTCTTCTTTGGCGTGTAGTTTCTAATGTTATGCCTTTTCCGATTATTTATGTTTTTTATTTAACGTGATGGTAAGCATGATGTGGTTGCAGCCACAAACTTTTTGTGGAGAAAATTAAGAATTTATTAACAGTTTTTAAGTCCATTGACGACGGTAAATGTATGGTTCGAAGCATTTTCTGTCTGCAGTACAATATATAAATGTTATTTTTATAGATTATTTAACAAATACTTACAAATTAGTGGTCTTTGTGTCTCCAAAGGCGATCACCGAACAGAGGTCTGACACTATGCACTCAGCGATTTTATTTGACTGCCTCGTGTCACTTGTAACGAGGTTTGACCATAGTGGCTGCAATCGTACACCATACATTAGATCCGACAACCTGAAAATACATATGAACCTCTTAATGAAAAAAGTCCATACGTTTTTTGAAACACCAATGTACAAAGCACCATTTGTATATAAAAACAACATCTCGTATCTAAATTAACCAAGAGTTAACTTTACGGTCCGTTAATTCGAAACCAGCAGTTCCTGTATTATGATAGGAGGAGATAGGAGAATTGTGCCTATTATGATAGGCAAAATTAAACGCAAAACTGATAGGAGCAAAATGTCTTGGCTACAGAATATCCATGGATCCAGGATGGAACAACAGTTTAGATTGACAATGACAAGGATAAATTTCGGAGATTGACTGCCGGCAGTAATTGAAAAGTTTTTATACTGGATGGATGGAATTGGCTACCAGATTTTAATTGTTAACAGATGAGACTACGTTGAATTGAAGTTGCCCCTTCAATCTTGCCCCTGCCTAAATCGTGTAGCAGAACTTGGAAATGTCTACGAGGGGGTTTAAACAGTCTCAAAAACAGTAAATTATTAGAGACAACATCAACGAAGACTCAATCGTAATTGTTTAAAAAATAAATACATTTTTTCTTTGTGTTAATCTTAGCTTATCACGGTTTGGTTGGACGCTTATAAGTTCGTTGCACACAGCTTATAGATTATCAATCACATTCCTGTGTGTAAATAGAAATTGTATTGAAATTAATGAATCTCTGTGATACCTTATATACATCGTCATTTCACGAAACATGGCAAGTTGCCGTATCGCTTTATAATCATACGACCGGAAGTCATAAGTGTGTAGGTTGATTCTGGATTGAATTGGATTTATTTCTTTGACTATTGCGCCATTTCTACAGTACATTCGATAACAGGCCAGGATTTTTAACGTCGAGTTATGTATATTATATTCGTCTAATAACTGTAAAAGTATTTTTTAAACTAAGCCAGTTATTTTTAAATAAAAATGTTGGCCCTTTATTTTCCATTCCAATCGATAACAGCTGGCGTTATTTACGTTTAATATAAATTATCATTATTCCTAATCAAACATTTTTCTATAATAAAATTGATGAATGGATTTTATTTTTGGGAAATTTAAAAATATAAATAGATAGGAATAGCATTTTTGGTAATATACTCACATGAAATATACAAAATTTAGGCCTGAATTTGAAAGATTTAACAGCGTTTGTAAAATCACCTCCGAAACGGCTTAACGATTTTAATTATTTTTGTCGGTAGTTCTAAGAAATGGGTAAGTAGAAATTATTTTTAAACCATTGTTTTTTTTAATGATTTGAGCCTAAATGTTGCCCTTGATTTCTCCATTCCACCCCCAACCCTTATTATAATATAGCGATATTATTATATAGCAAAACAACTTTTGAGTTGTTTGTTAATAAATCTTACCATTTCGCTGCGTCTTCAGTGGCCTTATACAATGTCGAAACGAATTTGTTCCCAGATCCAGCTCTTAAAGTAGCCAGCCGCAATCGGCACACCAAGGATTGGAGCTGGTTTGAATGCTCCACACACCGTCGTATTACGTCCCTTTAAGAAAAATCATATTTATTATACACACAGAACACCACCTTAATAGGTGTATAATAATTCTTAAAAGGAGAGCCCTCTGGCGAGGTAAGTGTGTATGGGCAGCGGTATCACTTAAAATCGTTTGAATGCCCGTTTGATTATTATTTTAATAAAAATTATATAAAAAATACAATGCTGCATTTTTGGGTGATACAAGGTATTGAAAATTCAACAAATACAAATAGATCAGTATCGATTTTTGAAGTGCCATCTGAAGGCACAAATGAATATAGAAGGTTGTATCTTGTTGTGTATTTTTACACACCAAGTTTCCAGTGTTATATACATAGGACAATATATCGCAACAATAAATCTCTGTCCAAGACAGATTGCCTATAATTTTTATTTGTGGAATTTTAATTTAGGTTCTCGAATAGACGTGCTGATTTCTGCACGAAATTTATCCACACAGTACGAAGAAAATGAATAAAAATTCCATAGGAATCACAACACAATTTAGGTTGTGAACTCACGTATAGCTACACAAGGTGTTTCATAACGATGCGTCAAATTTAATACTGTCAAAGTCAAAATATTATATAGACAAGGTATTGTGTACAAAAATTAACTAAATTTATTGTCAACCCTCACATCAAGCACACAAGAAGAACTGGTAAGAAACTCTCCGCCTCTATTAAACGAAAGCTACAAGGTCACTACTTTTTTATTTAAGTTATTATTGTTGGGAAATCAATTTACGGACCCCCGTGTCACTTTTAAGTTGCCCCGGCGTCGGTGTGTCGGTCCGTGAGTGGCAATGGATCCAGTACCCACTAAAATTCACAGCCCTCATCTGCTCGCTATAGACCAGAGGCATGATAACAGTAATCCATGTCGCCGTCAAGAGCTTCTGCTTCGAGATTGGCCAATCCGGTGCGGTCTCTTGCCTAACTAAACATACATGACCGTTTACGGTGGTCCCTTTTTTATCACAGCAGATAATACGAGTTAAAACCACAATTAATATGTCTAAAGAATTTTAAATTGATATCTGTTTTCGCATGTACACCATTTGGTCCAGTATACGTAATCAAAATATCAACATTTTTAAAAGTGCATACATTAACACTTCCAACGCACCTAAACCTCGTGTCAAATCACTTAGCAACGTCACAATCGGACGTACTATTAATAAATCCACAAATTCTCATTTTTTTTTCACACGCATTTATATATTGTAAACAGCACTTGACTCACAGTCACATGTCTTGTGACGTTAGTACATACCTACTCATTCATAAATAGATATCTCGCCACGCTCGCGAGGACTTTTTATTATGACTTGAGTGTATTTAAATATTAGTTATTTTAATTATTTATTTTAAGAGAATCCTTTTTGATGGCTTTAAGACGCTTTTAATTATTTAGTTCTAACAATTTGTAGTAATTTATTATATTATAAGGGCCAAGGTCCGTAATTCAAAAATGTATTGAATGTCCACATACGGGAGTCGCGATTCGCTACATCTCGACATTGAATAACGCTAAAACGTGCCAGACACGATATTTGGCACAGCCAGATTTCAACAAATTCAGAGTACACACGCCTAACCACTGATATGGCTCTTAATTAATTTACTATTTCGTATTTAAAACTATTAAGAAGCGGATGTTTTGTGTCTTTTGCAGTGGTATTATTGTATTTTAAAGAAAACATATTTTTTTATATATTTAATACTTAAATAAATATATACGCAATTATCAAACAAAACAATAATCCAGCAGTTCTACAACCTTATATGGATCATGGGCGCAGACTGCATCCGTTTCGTCAACCAATTTATTTAATAGACTAGAAGCTAATCAGCCTTCTCCGTCGTCGATTTTTGGATTTGATTTGATGTCTGCCTTCACAATACGAGCGATTGTTGGTTGCGCATTAACTTTCGTTTCTAGGTATTTTTTTAGGTATGAAATATAACATTATTTCTATGAACGGAACATTCTACATATAGTTATAGTCACATATTTCTTTTTAGTAACAAGCCAAATCTCTTTTATTAATTTAAACTATTGGGATAGCAGCCAACACTGACCTACCCAATAAATCACATACAAAAACCATTTAATGAATTTTAATTAAGGAATTAGATACAAAACAAACATCCTTTATTATCATTGCATTAACGTTATAATCCTGTTTAGAACTAGCCACATTATTTATTCCAATGATATGGTAAAATATTAATAATTTATTTATAAGAAAATTTTTAATTAATTAAATTAAAATTTTGCTTGTAACTGGGAATGTACCGGCTACTGAAACACAGCTATAACTACAGGAGGCATATGTTCTTTTGTTGCAAATAATTACGCAATTGCACTTACAGCAAATGGCATGTAACAGGTGTGCAACGAGCAGGCTATATCAAAAGCTCTTAAAAGCTTTTTGAGAATAAAAACAAGTCTACTATATGGATTGTAACTTTATATAAACTTAACATAAACCAATTATTTTTTTATTTATGTAAATTGTTGAAATGAATTCTCGATTTAGATACACTTCTCACTACACCAGAAGCCTGATTGAAAAAATAAATTTAACAAACACTTCCGCAATAGACATTATGACCGTTCAGAATTATAACGCGCTTCAATTCCCGTTCCATTTTCCCGGCACATCTGGACCTGATGCTCTTGGATAATAAGACAGCTATTTGTTTATATATATTACTCACACATCAGCACTCTCAGATACTGTGATCAGCAACGCGAGGCCCAGTTTCCGTCTTCTAGATGGCGGACACGAAGCGAGGCTGTCATTCGTCCTACTTGAACTATTACTGTATACCTGTGAAAATATTAAACTTATCTTGACTGGTCCGGAGAGGTGTTGGTGAATAATAAATAAATCAATGGCGCTACAACCTTTTTAGGTCTGGGCCTCAGATTTCTGTATATGTTTCATGATCATTTGTTAATCTAATAGGCAAGTAGGTGATCAGACTTCTGTGCCTGACGCACGCCGTCGACGTTTTTGGGTCTAAAGCAAGCCGGTTTCCTCTCGATAATTTCCTTCACCGTTTGAACGAATGTTAAAATACGCACATAGAAAGAAAATCCATTGGAGCACAGCCGGGGATCGAACCTACGACCTCAGGGATGAGAGTCACACGCTGAAGCCACTAGGCCAACACTGCTCTTAGAATAATAACATCAATATATATTTAAGTTATAAACAATAAATAATGTTGCATGCATAATTCGCCAATGTTCCGGGTTTTATTTAACTATGATAATATTGACATTTTCCACCTCACCAAAGAATAGGAAGTATTTGAAAAGGCGGGAAGACTTTGATTCTGTTTAAGCAGTAATTTGAATTATTAAGTATTATTTGTTGTTTCAAATGTTAAATTTCCGTTTTCTTATATATTTTTACACTTGAGCCGTGAAGGACTCGCTTGTGTGGTTCTCATTGACGTAGGTTCAATCCCAACTGTAAATTGACTTTTATTTTTACATTATTAATTATTATTAGTTGTTTTAAAATTTCAGTTTTATTTAGATATTTGCTTTTATTTTTTTTGTCTATTAATGTACGAGTTACTTGTTTTCTGTTTCACATATAGTATATTGTTTAGCTACGTTTTGGCTTTACATACCGTCTAAGTGTTTTGTTTTATAATATGTTAGCCGTGAGATTACTACTACATAAATAAATAAATAATAACATATCCTTAAGAAAAACACTTTTTGACCGGATTAAACGGATTAAATCTAAATTGACCGTGACCACGCACACTGAAAAGCACGCAAAACGTCGGAAAAAATTTAAAATTTAGAATTATGTAAATAACTATAAGTTTTAATAATAATACATAGCTTTAATCCGTTCAAAAAGTGTTTTTCTTAATGTGTAAAAGCTATTTTAACAAAAGACAATATTAATAACATATCCTATTAATTTTGCCTTATATATTGAGAATGGAACATATTTATATACAACTGGTATGCGCTCTCTTCAAGCATATATCATAGGGAGTGTTCCGAAAAACTCCTCAGCAAAATACATCATCTGACGTCAAAAATGAATACTATTATTGCAACCATTCCACATTGACGTTCCACGACAGACCGTCCAAAAAACTTCAGCCTGCTGTCCCAATAAATCAAAATGCATCAACAAAACACGTAAAGCAAACCTCTTTGGGTATTTTCCTTTAGTCCTGATATCGGGGATTATTAGTAAACACTTTTTAGGTATATTATATACTAACAGAGCAGTATTGGACGATGGACTTTTGTCTATGTGCGCATCTAAGGAAACCGGCTTGCCTCTGTATAATTAACGTCAATATTTATCATTCATTCACGAAGAGATTTTATTAGAGATTGATAACTAATCTAATAGCTCATTATTTTTCTGTGTCGGCTGTAATCAATGTCTGATTAAATATTTGAATGACTTTTATGATTTGTGTTTCTCGTGTCTTTTATGAGTGTTTAATGCTAGTTATTTAATTATTAGTAATGTTACAGCTAACAAGCTTATTATAAAACAAATATTTACACAATACAGAAAGCCAAAACAGATTACATAAGTAACTTGTACATTCATAGATAAAAAAATATCGAAAGAAAACTGAAAATTAACATTACAAACTACAAATTAATAAGGTAAAAATAAAAGTCAATTCACAGTTGGGGTTGAACCTACGTCAATGAGAACCACACAAGGAAGTCCTTCATGTGTATTAAAAGTTACTACTTTTGTTATACTTTTAATAGAATTCGCAAATAATTGCGAATTGACAGTATTGTGAGCAATGAAATTATCGCAATTACAAGAGTTAATAATTTATAGCGATAAGACCATCACATGACTGAGAATATACGGTCATTCATGTGACAAATCACGAGTGCTTTGATAGTAGATAAATAAAAGCCTGTTAAGTAAATAAATCGTGTCTGCTTTTGTAAATTCGGTAATCCTCGAAGTAACGGAATACTTGTATCAGCGAAGAATTCCAGTTTCTATAGCAACCCGTTCCCTTTCAAATCTGGCTTGTGATTATCGTAATCATCGTAATGCTCGTTGTCACAGCAACGAAGTATTCCAGATTCTATAGCAACGCGTTTCTTTAGAAATATGGCTAGTAATCATCGTAATGCTCGTTGTCACAGCAACGAAGTATTCCAGTTTCTATAGCAACGCGTTTCTTTAGAAATATGGCTAGTAATCATCGTAATACTCGTTGTCACAGCAACGAAGAATTCCAGTTTCTGTAGCAACGCGTTTCTTTAGAAATATGGCTAGTAATCATCGTAATACTCGTTGTCACAGCAACGAAGTATTCCAGTTTCTATAGCAACGCGTTTCTTTAGAAATATGGCTAGTAATCATCGTAATACTCGTTGTCACAGCAACGAAGAATTCCAGTTTCTATAGCAACGCGTTTCTTTAGAAATATGGCTAGTAATCATCGTAATACTCGTTGTCACAGCAACGAAGAATTCCAGTTTCTATAGCAACGCGTTTCTTTAGAAATATGGCTAGTAATCATCGTAATACTCGTTGTCACAGCAACGAAGAATTCCAGTTTCTATAGCAACGCGTTTCTTTAGAAATATGGCTAGTAATCATCGTAATACTTGTTGTCACAGCAACGAAGAATTCCAGTTTCTATAGCAACGCGTTTCTTTAGAAATATGGCTAGTAATCATCGTAATACTCGTTGTCACAGCAACGAAGAATTCCAGTTTCTATAGCAACGCGTTTCTTTAGAAATATGGCTAGTAATCATCGTAATACTCGTTGTCACAGCAACGAAGACTTCCAGTTTCTATAGCAACGCGTTTCTTTAGAAATATGGCTAGTAATCATCGTAATACTTGTTGTCACAGCAACGAAGAATTCCAGTTTCTATAGCAACGCGTTTCTTTAGAAATATGGCTAGTAATCATCGTAATACTCGTTGTCACAGCAACGAAGAATTCCAGTTTCTATAGCAACGCGTTTCTTTAGAAATATGGCTAGTAATCATCGTAATACTTGTTGTCACAGCAACGAAGAATTCCAGTTTCTATAGCAACGCGTTTCTTTAGAAATATGGCTAGTAATCATCGTAATACTCGTTGTCACAGCAACGAAGACTTCCAGTTTCTATAGCAACGCGTTTCTTTAGAAATATGGCTAGTAATCATCGTAATACTTGTTGTCACAGCAACGAAGAATTCCAGTTTCTATAGCAACGCGTTTCTTTAGAAATATGGCTAGTAATCATCGTAATACTCGTTGTCACAGCAACGAAGAATTCCAGTTTCTATAGCAACGCGTTCCTTTAGAGATATGGCTAGTAATCATCGTAATACTCGTTGTCACAGCAACGAAGAATTCCAGTTTCCATAGCAACGCGTTTCTTTAGAAATATGGCTAGTAATCATCGTAATACTCGTTGTCACAGCAACGAAGAATTTCAGTTTCTATAGCAACGCGTTTCTTTAGAAATATGGCTAGTAATCATCGTAATACTCGTTGTCACAGCAACGAAGAATTTCAGTTTCTATAGCAACGCGTTTCTTTAGAAATATGGCTAGTAATCATCGTAATACTCGTTGTCACAGCAACGAAGAATTCCAGTTTCTGTAGCAACGCGTTTCCTTTCACATAAGCTTTTAATAATCGGAATATTGAATTTCAGTTTCTATTAGAACGTGTTTCCTTTGAAATATGGCTAGTAATCATTGTAATACTTGTTGACATGACAACTAATAATTCCAATAGCGAGGTGTTTCCTTTCAATAGCGAAAATAACACTACGTTTTATTTTAAATCAATTTAAATACCAACATCAGATAAAAAAGTATCTATATAAATCAAAATCAATTGTAATATGTTGCTAAGCTCAAAACTCGAAGGCGGTTAGACCAATTCGAGTTTTTTTTTAATTTTTCTTTGAATTCTGAGAAAGGGTATTATGGAAAGGGAAATTGGAAAAATATAAAAAAAAACATTGAAAAGTTTAGTTTTATTTAGTACTTAGGTTTTTTTTTGGAGAAGCTAATCTATATGGTAGCAAAACAAAATGTTCCATATGTATATAGTTACTAAAATGGTAGGCTTAGTTAAAAATCTTAGAGGAAACATTGTTGCCGCGGACAGCTAGTTTAAAAAAAAATTACAGTAACATTAACATAGTTTAGGAATTAAAATATATCAGATGTTGATTATATGCTATTCATACTGAATTATATGATACGATACAGTTTCATGAAAGGGCACATCAGGAAGGAAAATTATTCAGTAAAAAAAGGTATATTACGTCCAGTCATAGGATCATCGTGATCAGTATTTTCCAACTTTTTTGGCTTTTTGTGCCTTAGCCTACCTAAACTTCATATTTTCCTCACGAGATTTCTTTCACCATTCGAGCTAGTGTTAAATGTGCACATAAAAAGAAAATACATTGGTGCACAGCCGGGGCTCGAACCTACAACCTCAGTGATGAGAGTCTCACGCTGAAGCCAACACTGCTCAATATTTAATATATTTCTCAAAATATAAACGCATGCTACGAATTAATGAACAATACAAATATTAATTGTACTGTTCATTAATTCGAAACAGCAGGTAATCTAGGAAAATATAAAGCCATAGAAACGCCGCTTACCTGTGAATCAGTGGAGATAGTGGAAATAGTGGGCACCCGCAGTGACGTAGAGAGATCGAATCGCGTCGCAAGACTTTGTGACGTGCGCCTGCGCAAGCTGCCACTTGAGCTAAGCACGCTGGACGCTGGCAAATCACACGACTATTTATACAATAAACTCAGTTTAGTTAGACGCCTATGATAAAGTCCAGGGATATTTGGTAAATGGACGAAATTAACGTATCGTGTCGTGTCTCAACGCAAATAAAGAGACGCCATTGACTAATCACAATCGAAAGCGTCGTTTCCTCATTCGTTTTACACGTTCACCACACAAGTGTAGGACGTGCTCCCAGTATATCATCATCATCGGCCTTAGCCTCCATTCATTAAAATATATAATAGAGGCGCAATGAAGCCTGCAGGTCGCCCAAAATGGGCAGTCATCGCAGCCCATATACACCATTTTTAGTGAGTGCGTTGCCAGCCTTTGAGGAAGATTACACTCGAATTTTGAAGAGTTGGAGGACGTATCTCTCAGGAAGTCGATTCCACAGTTCGCTAGTTCGCAAAAGAAAATGCTTCGTGAAACGGAAAATCAAATAAATGTTTATCTTGCTTTTATTAACTTTATATACAGACCTTTGAGGCCATTAGGATTTAGCCTATATTTATGATGCTATAGAATCACGATGCGTAGAATTTACGACTCGTATTTTGCATATAAAAACCAGAGCCAGTCAACTCTAAAGATACTTACATGAAAACGAATATTCTTGGGTATTTCCATCCCAATTTTCCATAACGGGATAGAAATCGATGTTAGACCCCAATGTGCTGTATGAAGATTGATCGCCATAGAAACCTGTGAATATAGATTGTATTGTAATGATTATCCAAATTCCTTCTGAAACCCAACCAAGGCGTTCAGGCCCCTCTCTTTCGAATTCTTCGAGATTTGAACGCGATTAAACTGTACTTATTCGGAGCTAGGATACAATCGGTTTTAAATATTATTTATCATGTATGTTGGACCGGTTTTGTGTACAAAGATGTGTTACTAACACATCTTTGTAATCCAAACAACAATTATAGAAAAAATATATCCAAAAATGGAATAAATACATTTAACTTATTAAAACCAACATGACGGTGCGTAGTTGATCCCTCAATGTGTCAATCATGAATAACAGTATGGATATTTTGAATCACGAGGTTTTTATGGTCTTTAAATTTCAAGGGGCAAAGGGGTTAAGGCAAAAAAAAATTGACTTAACTAAGAAAATTGAATAATTGAGTTTGAGAATGAATTTTCAAAATTCCCTTTGGAAATGGCTGTGGTATTCGAAAGTTTTTTTGCGTAATTTTTAAAATAAAATAAAGCCGGATAAATTTAAATAATTTCAATGAATATAGGCACTGTTAAAAACTAAAATTACGCAGAAAAATAGCACAGAATTGCATACAAAATCATTACCTAAGTTTACATATAAGTTTTACTCTTTTTGTCATACATCTATCATTAATTATTGCGATATAAAAATAATAGGCAAGTTTGTTTTTACATTTAAAACACCAGTAACGCTTCAAACTTTTTAGGTCTGGCCTCAGACTTTTGTATATATTCTTGATCATATGTCAATTGAATAGGCAAGTAGGTGATCAGCCTTCTGTGCCTGATACGCTCTCGACTTTCTGGTTCTAAAGCAAGCCCGTTTGTGTGTTTTCCTTCACCGTTCGAGCGATGTTAAATGCGCACATAGACAGAAAGTCCATGAGCGACCTCAGGGTTGAGAGTCGCACACTTAACTCATGAGGCAACACTGCTCATCAGTTTTTGCATTACAGAAATGTTTAATGTGTTACACAATAAACGTGATCTGACCTTAATTGTCAAACCACAACTAAAACGGAATACCGCCACCTACATGTTAATAGTTTCCCAATGGGGTTTGGAGCAAAGGAATGTTTTATTGTTTCGGGTTTTTGCTAACTATAACACAAATTATGAAGATTTTGACATTTTCAATCTTGAAAGAAAACAATTTTTTAATCGGATTTTTATTATTATAAACTTATAATTATTACATAATTTAAAATTTTCCGACGTTTCGCGTGCTTTACAGCGTACGTGGTCACGGTGACGGAAGACAAAAGGTGTTGAATGTCAAAAGTATCACAGCTGTAGAGAAAGTTGTGTTATCTGTATTTATTTCCCCGGAGTTGGTATCGACTAAAAGATGACGGGTTTTTACAGAAACAGTGTTCTGCAGCTATGTTAACCAAAGACAATACTATTTTCAACCTTACTTAAGGGGATGTGAGGACATATTTATAGAATCGGGAAGTCTTTGACTTCATTTAGCAGTAGTAACAAATTAGTTTATTATTTAAAATATTAAGCTGTTGTTTGTTTAATTAGGATTTTATCTATAAATGTACTTTGTATGAACCCAGGCTGAACATTTTGCTCACTCAGGCTTTCTTAATTTTATAAGCGTGGCTATTTTCTAAATAATCGGAGTTACGCCCTGAGACGCCAGACTTAGACACTCTCTTCAACTGTTACATTGCATTCATTCGTTACATAGCAATTAAAATTTTATTATTTCACTTATATTCTATTG
This sequence comes from Pieris brassicae, assembly GCF_905147105.1. Lineage (NCBI taxonomy): Eukaryota > Metazoa > Arthropoda > Insecta > Lepidoptera > Pieridae > Pieris > Pieris brassicae. Next base: position 21,288,255 of record NC_059668.1, on the reverse strand, counting down.
TTGTACGCGAGTGTAATATAGAGTATACCTAAAATCCTCTATTATTTAAACCACCCAATGACGATACATCATACTTAATTTACTTATATTTTCTATTTCGTATATTTTGTTTAACAATGTAATGTGTTTTGGCTTTGTAAGTGTCTAAGTATTTTATTTTATAAAATTACTTTTAAATAAATAAATTATATTAATTTAATTTAAGTGTTTAATGTTCCAAAATCTACAGAGGCACTTTCAGCGTCATTTATGTTTTTTTTTAAATAAGAGCCGACCAATTACGGTTTTCTTGATTTATTTATATGTCAGTTTTTAGTTCTATTAATAAGTAACCCGTAAGCATTATGAAGTCTTAAAACTCTTCTGTAGAACTCAGTCATAGATCTCTTATTTATAGCAAAAAAAACCGTTTTTGTTCGACCGTTTTTTCTTTGAATTTCTTTGCATTTTCGATTAGCACGAAGATCTTCATTATATGGGTCTATATCTAGACTATGACACTTAGCAATAACGTGGTTTTCTATTGGTAAAATAATTCATATATTAACGGGAAGTAATCAAACATTTGAAAGTACTGAAAACGTCTAGTTATGTAAATAATGTATGTATGTGGAATACATGTGCCGGTTAGTATGACTACACATGTTTTGAATATTTCGGAAAAAACCTATAGGGGTAGCATTCAAATGGCTAAAGATCTTGCAATAGGTCGAGTAGTTTTTTAATATCTATCGTTTAATAGAGATGACACATATATCAACGTCAAGCCGAAGTCAGGAGGCTAACCCCAGATTTTTTTGTAAACTTTGCAATTAGGACATGCGCCATCTTTTTGTGTCATTTTTCATCGATAATTATTGGTTGTAATAATAAAACATTACAGGGCGCATAAAATTAATTTATATGTAATAATTTAGAGATTACTTCTATAAATATTCTGGTGTTAATTTCCTACCCGATTCCGGCTTGTTAATTGATGAACGCTGTATATATTTTTAGTATCACTGACCTGAATCACCACGATCAATTGAGAAGCTCAAGGACATTCCCTCTTTCGTTGGTACATTTAATGGCGAAGAAGAATTCATATCACTTATATTCCCATTTATATCTGGCTTGCCACGACTTGTTCTTCTTTTTGTTGGTACACAAAATATCTTTGTGCACATCAGCCTAAAAAAATAAATTTTATATTTGACGAATATATATACTTGCATTTATATGCTGTTGGTACACTGTGATTTTGTTCGCAATTATGCCAATAGCGTGCTAATTTGTGGTTTAGGCAATGTTATTTCAATACAAATTCTATTTTTATCCTTATTATAATTTGTGCAAATATTAGATACTATATTGGTAAAATAATTCGTAGAAGACTGATAGGAAGTATAGGGCTGTAGCGTGACCAAAACTTATTTAAACTTGGGGTTATAACAAATTACATATTCACGGCATAAGTAAGTGTTAACTCTTAAAGAGTTTCAGACATAAAATACACAGTAATATATAGTCAATACAATAATATTCATGAGTATTAAATTTTTTACACAACTTTGTATAAGGTATAATCGTAATAAAAGACAACTTTAGCTAGGTGCTAAGCGATTAATAGATGACCGAGGTAAGTCTTTAGTGTATAATTTGTTGTGAATCTTACACTCATAATCATTAGATGTCGACACAGATACTAAAAAGTACTTTTTACAAAGTAGTAGTTACAAAGACAGGCGATTCTTAAACCTGAAGTAGTTCGCTTAAAGGATTAATTGGATCATCTAAGACTCAAAAGCGACGGCCTAAAGGCAATTTGCCTATTAAGGAAACCTACATAGATCTGCAATGTATTTCATACCAGATTTGTACCACTATCAAATCCCATTTCTTAGTAAAACGTGTTCCATACATTCGATTAGGTTATTAGGTAAACCTACCTACCTACCTACTACGCACATACTGTCTCCATTGGAATTTTGAGTCGAGAATACAGTTTCAAGATATTTTGAAAACTGATATCAGATAACTAAATTGTCACCGGTATTTTATCTTTACAATTATTTATGTTTGTACAGTGAAGCTTTTAAGCTTATTAAATCTATAGCGACTTTAACCCCCTAACTTATAAAAGAACTCATCGTACAATTATCAGTTAGAGAAAGAAGATAGATTACTGAAAACAGTACTAAACTATAGTATTGTCTTTTGTTAATATAGCTTTTACACATTGAAAGAAAACACTTTTTTATCGGATTGAAGCTATGTATTATTATAAACTTATAATTAAATAGCTTCAATCCGGTAAAAAAGTGTTTTCTTTCAGTACTAAACTAAATTAGTATTTATAAAAAAGGGATATTCATATAATAAGAATAAATCTAGTGGCTACACCAGCGGTTCTCTACCCAGCTTGTGCGAACAAAGCTTAGAATTGTCATTTTATAAATGCGCAATTAATCTTATAAAGTAAAGAATTTGTAAGGAAGACGTGTACAAATCTACGACAAGCTTACAGCCTATAAAAAAGAAGGACCAAAAACCCCTAACTGTTTTTTATTAATATAAAAATTAGTAGGTATTGCAACGCAGGCTTTTTTCAATTCAGAGGTACCATCCTCTAACGTTAACGTTAACTCAATAAATAAATGGTAGCACAAGGAGCCGTAAACTAAGTACGAAGCCAAGTGAAAACAAAGGACAATTATTAACCATATTTTGCAACGTCCGTGAAACGACATCACGTGCTTCTTGCACAATTCGCCTTTCACATTGTGTTCCTATACAAAAATACTTAGAGAGGATCCTCGATACTAACAGTACTTGTATTTACAATTTATGAATTATTATAACTGTACCGGGTTACAGTCGACGATCCAGCTCGTACTGTACGGCACCTGGGAATGTCAAAAACCAAGGGGATGAACTTCCAGCGGTATAGACGAGAGACTAATCCCTCAAACAAGTATTAAAGATATAAACAACGTGTTTGTTGTCTTGGTTACGATGTTTTTACCATGAAAGAATAGTCTAGGTTTTTTTTTAAGAACAAACGAGCAGGAGGCTCACTAAGTGATACCGCCGCAGATGGACACTCACAAGAGGGCTCGCGAATGCGTTGCCAGCCTTTTAAGAATTGGTACGCCCTTTCCTAAAGGACCCTAAGCCGAATTGGTTGGGAAATACTTCAGTGGGCAGCTAGTTCCATATAGCGGTGGTGCGCGCCAAACATTGGCGTTTTATAACAATACTTACAAAATTAAGCGTATTTTTATAGTCAAATTTGAATAATAATTTAACTTTAGTTTTGTAGTACATATATCATAGACCCAGCCCTCATTAGATAATTGTTGTTAAAACCCTATGGAAGTAACGCAAAAATACGTAAATTAAACAGAAATCAATTGATAATTATTATTAATCTACTAATCAATTAATAATAACGACTATAAGGTCAAACCACTGCAACACGATAAGCATTTGAAGGATAATATTCTTACGTATAGTTAGGACAATCTATTTATGACTTTGGTGTCCTGCAAGTACCAATAGTGTATCCATCATTTAAGAGGTACACACGTAATATATACACACATTATCCTTACAGTTCTGTAATATAAGTAAAAGATAATACCAACAAGATAATATCGAAAAAATAATAATATTAAAAATATAATATACACAATATCGGTACTGTGAACGTGTCGAACACTGCGAACATATAAAGATGTCGATAGTGTAGGAGATATATAAATTAAGTATTTGCAATAATTTAATAAAACTGTATGAAATTTTAAATATTAACATTTTATTTTAATTAAAGTTCAAAGCTTATCTAAAAATAAGGACGGCTGTCTGATGACATTTCGTTCGTATTATAAAAGTCAAATGGGTAAAAAAAATATAATTTTGCAATCAGAAATAAAGTAACGTAAATAAGTGTATTTTCAGGTCAGAGTGATTTGTCTCATTTCATCACATAATAAACACAATTTCACTGAAAGAGACAAGTGTCAAAATTGTTTTTTTCGTTCGTGCTAATTTAAAAAAAAAAACGTAAATTTCAATTTTAAATTTGATTATTACAGTTTCCTTTTTGGTAGCACTCGGTAGATCTACTACGCCTTATACAAATTGAAGGAGTTATCTGTCTCTTTAAATCATACAAAAATCACAATTTCATTGAACGAGACAAGTGTATGCCTTTGTCAAAATTGTTTTTTTCGTTCCTGCTAATTCATTACACTAAATAAAGTGTCACAAACTTTTCATGACCGGCGCCTTAATTTCATATTAACGTCGCCATTTTGAAATGTCAGACTGACATTGTATATTTTCTGTAATTTATTTGTGTGTACAATAAATAATTTTACTGTCTACCAACATCTCATAAAAATCCAACTAAAATGTATTTATTATTATGCATTACAATGGCAAAGTTTTAATTATTAAACGGTTCTAATTGCTAGGTATCTTAAAGATATTATATTAATAGTAAAGGTAACAAAACCTATCATATCAGTTGTTCCTAAGTTTGTGTCACATTTATTTAAGCCTAGAACTGTATTTTCTGGTTACTAGTTTTATTAATACATTTTAATAAATTATAAAGTTAGCTTGCATGGCTTCAAATGATTCCTCTAATGGTTATATCTGAAGAGAAACTGCGTTATCGGCGTTGGAAAAAAATCTACCGTCACATTTTTCCGTTACGCGCCAACTTTTTTTTGTCCCTACCATGGTTGATTCGAAGAGATTCGCGAAGCCATTCATAATATAAATATATAATAACGATAACAATGATAGTAATAATTATATTACAATTAATAAAATTCCTTAATAATCCTAGTAGTAAATAAGGTATAAGGTAAATGAAATAATTGTATTATTTGTATTGTATGTTAACAAACTATATAATTTAACTTTATTTAACCTATTTCTGAAAAGTTGCATATAGTAGATCATTTTTCGAAAAATATGGTCGTAAGAAGTGAAACTTCTTTATGTGTGTGTACACTAGTACACGCACATATTTTTTATTTACTGGCAATACTAATATCTACGACAGCGACGCTATAACCGGCGAAGAAAAGATTGTGGCACTATCAAGCTTTGTAATACCTTAAACAATGAATGCAAAGACTTCAAAATAATTATCATCAAAACGACATTTTGTTAGTTAAAATATAAATTTAATTCGTAAACGATGCAATGATAAATTGCCTCAATTACACGTTATTGCCTAATTCTAACGTTATCTGGTTTTCACCAACTCTAGTTAAGTGTTGCGTGTTTAATATTCGACGTCGATATACATCTTAATAATAAACTAAATAATTGAGGATTATTTGTATCTATTTTAATGTACATTTACGTGTAATTCGCTTCGTCTGTTAATGTAATATAGAACATGAAACATTCAAGAAACTTTGACTAGTTATAATTCTTAGTAATTAAATTGGAAATATACCGTGTTTATACAATGCCTGCATTAGTTTTGTTCGCAGCGAAGTTATAGTCGAAAATGAACTGTTTCGAGACAAGGATGATACGGCAGTGTTAATGTTATTAATAATATACATATATCAAAATCAGTGGCGCTACATCGTTTTTAGTTGTGGGCCTCAGATTTCTGTATATGTTCATGATCATTTTTTAATCTAATAGGCAATTAGAAGATCAGCCTCCCGTCAGACGCACAACAGTGCTTGCCAAAAAACCTACAAGAAATATGTATTTCTCTAACGTAATACGTACTTATATAGGCCAGTAAGATCCGAGTGTCTTATAGACCCCTAAATAGACTCTCTATTACTAGAAGTAAGAACTGTTTCTGGACATTTTCTTATGTTAAATATCCTTTTTTGTTAATTTGGTTCGACCTACATTACTTATTGGTCATAGTAAAGTTAAATTACATCTTTGTGTAGAGCAAACATATAAATCAAGTAATACGGACCTTTTAGGGTCATCCATGATGTGAATTTTCAATGAGACACTCTTGCAGTTCATGGCCACAGCTCCGAACATCATCTCACCGAGTACGCCCGCATCAGTTGCCGGGCCTTTATACTAAAAGGGAAAAACTAAATTTTAATAAAACAATTCCTTGACAATGGCTAATATATTAGACACGTTTTGATTTAGTTATGCAGGGATACGTTACAAGATTTTTTTAACTTGTCAAAATTACATATTACGCGACTTCAGTCCCTATAACAATCAACACTTTTCGCGTTATATTTCTGTACTGAGATATTTCAACACGTGCATATTTCATCCATAACATATTTTTTTCATAAAATTTTTGTTTTGAATCTCCTTTAACGAGAACTATGAAACGTGAATCATTTTTACATAACGCGTTATATGGGCTCCTACAAGCCTTATGCGAGAATACTGTTACAACGCGTTTCCTATAACGCGGCACCGCGTAAACAGATTTTATTGCTGAATGTGTGTTATGTTGTGGTTGTTCTATCCTTGGCAAGAGTACATAGTTCGCCCTATTACCTAATAGTTTGCGTAACTTTCAAGTTTACCACATCATACATAATACTATTACGGTATATGTTTACAAGCTTTTTTTTATGTATGACAATTAAGGTAAACATAAATATTACAATAAGCATACAATAATAACCAGAAAAACACAGCAAAACAGCGGACTAGGTAGGAGACAAGATAGACTTAACTTAACAGTACTTCTTTTAATATTAATTATGTTATTAAATAAAAGTATTCTTTTGTTTATTTTTAAATAAACTAAACACTTAAACGTGCCTTTCTTTCACACAAAATAAAACTAACACACAAACAATAAATATTACATCAACTAATACAATTATATCAAATGATGTCATTGATAGAAATCTCGAACTTTGATTTACAAGTTTCCTTGACCTTATAAAAGATCGTTACCACTTACCACTGGTCGTTTAACTTTCAAACAATTTGCAAACGATGCTGTGTTGTATATATACGAATTTTCTTACGTTGTTTAGTTTCTGCATGCCGTATTTCTACCTTTATATTTATTTATTTGAGTTTCGCTATATTACAAATAAAAAACTAACATTCATTCTTAGGGACGCAACGGGCGGCCCTACAAAGCGATATTTTCCAGATAACCTAATAATTACTAAAAAATAAATACTAAGTGTAAATTGTTTAAGTAAATCAACATAAACTACCGGAAACATAAACAATTACCAAACAATCTAAAATAAACCAGGAACCAGGATATGGTTAATGGTTTTATGTAGTAGACTATGAAAAGAGGTTAAAGAGGAAGGCAATTGTATGGAGTCGGGGAGCGTTCACAATCTTTGTAGACCAGAGACAAGAGTGTATATCAACTTATTAGTCCTATAATAACGAAATCAGTGTAATTCCACTATTTTAATATAAATAGTCTTTCGTCTCTTTCTGCCAAATTGCGGTAACGTTGTGAAGTCAGTACTGTCAGTTTTCAACGGGTAAATGAGTTTTTTTTTTTTTATAGTGCATTAATAAAAGTAATTCAGGTTCTATGAACTATGTAATACTGGAGCAACTTTTACCTCTTTAAGTAGGTAAGTAAAACAATATTTCTCTAATATTGTTCTTCCCATAGTAATGACACCTTTCACGTACATATTTTATAAATGTCCAATCATTTACATTGCTAACCTTCAACTCGCAAAGGTTAGTCTGTTAAAACCGAAACAGTTTTCCCAGGAATATATGTGCTTCCTTAATTAATCCGTGGAAGAGACTAGTTAGTATATTAATCCTCTTTGTGTTTGCAGACGTATATATATTATAACTATATTTATATTATATTAGCGACGCTGTGGAAAATCTATACGACGCAAGTGGAAAGTAGATTTTAATTAGTAGAGTTCGGAACAGATTTAGCTAGTTCTTTTTTTTAAATTTGGGTAAACGTGCTTACGGCCATTAACTACAGACTAGTCGATAACAACTCCGGGAAAATAAATACAGATAATACAACTTTCTTTACAGCTGTGATACCTTTTGACATTCGACACCTTTTGTCTTCAGTTACGGTGACCACGCACGCTGTAAAGCATGCGAAATGTCGTAAAAAATTAAAATTATGTAAAATAATTATAAGTTAACTATCAATGGGTTCGTTGCCGTTCTTAATTTGAATCTAAAAACTTAAGACAAGATTATTTATTTTACCACAGATTGGCGTGACAATGAGAGAAAAAATCGTTATCGTAAAGTTATAATTAGAAAGTCCGACAAAGCCAATAATAAATGCGGACATTTGAAGCCGCATAAAATACCACAGTTCACCGTTTCAAACACGCATCACGTGAGACGAGATGAATTATAAAAACCGGTTTTGAATTTAAAAAAACCGGTTTTGAATCGCGAAACCGGCGTGTTTATTCACTATAAGTCTTTTAGGCCAGTCTACGAATAGTCTGGCTCCTGGAATCGATACATCCTTCAGCTCTACATGAAATAGCCTTAGTTAGATATCAAACTCAAACTCAAAATAACTTTATTCATACAGGTAACCAACTACACTTATAAACGTCAACAGAAAATATGTTAAATTTATTCTAAATTTAAATTCACTACCAGATCGCAAGTCAAGGGCGGGCAAGAAGAACTGGAAAAAAAACTCTTCGCCACTCCAGCAAATCAATCCCAAGGAAAAGGATCATTTATATAATCATGAAATATTTAGATATTTAGAGAAGTTAATAATTTAATTTGCAAATTATATTCTATTGTATTACTGTTGGATGTCCCGTACCTTACAGAAAAAAATTAGGTTGAGAAGCGGTTCGAAAAGCCGTTAAAATTTCAACAATACTTTAAAATTAGGCTCAAGCTGATTGAGTTTATCTTAAAAATATACAGTCATCAATTAAAATTAATAAACGCCTAAGAATTAGTACACAATACATCAGCTTAGCGAGCTACATTCATTAATATGAATGAAGCTAAAATTACAGTCCCAAGTGAGCATTATTTACGTTGTAATCAAAAGGACTAACATCTAAAGTGGTCTAAATATAGATACGAGTAGTGCGAATAAACTGTGAATTGAGTCTCGTGACGTTCAATTGTTTGTTATTTTTATTCTGTAACAGTTAATACGATATCCACAGACTAAAACAGAAGAAATATAAATTATTTTTAATTCGAAAAATTTCATTTTAATTCTATAAGCATAAAAATGAAATAATCATAGATTGAAGATCAGATATAATAAATGATAATAGAATAATAATAGTGTATTGCACAATATAAAATCTAATAGAACTGCTAGTGTTTGTAAAGTGATGGGATTCATGCCTTAGGCTAGTATTGTTGATACTGTTGCATTTGTATGCTGACTTATACAGAGTGGCCAAAAAGTCTGGCCAAAGATTCTTCCCTGGCGCAAAAGCCATATAGATAATTCATTTCTGCATAATCCAGTTGAGTGTATTCTCTCTGTTTGAATCTAGCCCGATTCATACAGTACTGGTCACAGGTTATCATAAGTCTGAATCATTGTTTTGTATTTTCGTTCTAGAAAGAAATTAAGAGCCACTAATGGCCATGTCTAATAACTTTTTAGAATCTCTATTAAATGCGCCAACAACTTGTAATATAGTGTCACTTTTGGGTAGAGTATTTTTTGTAACAGTGTGGTCCGAAGTAAACAAGAAGTTATGATTTGAGAAATTTTCATTTCGTAAAACTTAATATTATCTTCAATAAACAACCATAAATAGCATGTCTAATGCAAGTACTCATCAGTACCAAAAGATACAGGTATAGATTTTTTCGAATTTTAATAAGCATTAGTAAAAAAAGGAAATTGTCTTTTAAAACGCAAAATAAATCATAACTCTGCAGGGGTTGATTAAGTTAAATACTTTACTGAATTTGGAGAATAAATTTGTTATATTTATAATTTTTAAACAAAGTTTTTGATCCTAGTATTAGAATTGTGTTATTTTTAAACAAAGTCAATATCCCCAAATAACGAGATTTAAATATAATAATAATATATTTACTAAACTTAAATATAAAGTGTTATTTCTCAGGGACATTCTACAGCAAAGAAAAACTAAATAACATTAAAATATGAAACTGACTGATTCATATTTGTTATAAAATAAAGCTATAAGCTCCATTTTTCAGAAAGATAATGGGTTGTTAACACTGAAAATCCTAGTATTTTATTTAAATTTATATATATAAAAATCACTTACCAAATATGTATGGCCTTCAGACACTTCCAAAATGCAGGGTATAGTACCACTCTCAGGTTTGTCATTTTTATTTGCTGATAATTTTTCTATTGTTGATGAATCAAATAATACTTTTTTGCCTCTTTTATCACACTCTTTATATAGCAGTAAACGCACTTGCTCTATAGCTCCTTCACAAGATCTATCAAAAAAACACTCATTTTTACACCAACACTATAAAACTATTTCACTTTACACAAGGACAAGCTATAGTATGATTATTCATAAGTATAATCTAATATAAATATAGCAAGAAATAATAACTAATACAATAATGTGTAAATCATTAAGTATTAAGAAAGTATATTCAATACATATATACAACTTCACTTTCTCTTGCGTAGTACAAGTGATGTGCTTTAAACCTACATTTCAATGTTGTGTTGTGTTTAATATTTACCACATAATTCAATTGTATATAAATAGTTATTCATATAGCAAATAATGTATTAGCTAAAAAGCTACATTGGATTTTTTTTAATACATGTGCAATATCTATGTTCTACTTCTTGTAATATGTTCCAAATACGTACAAATCTAGAATCTACTTGTCACCACACTTAAGTCAGCATAGGTAAATTGCAAAATAGCAAAACTTTTGTTTAAACTAGTTAAATTACCTCAATATCATCTTAATACATAGTCGTTTACAATAACCTCACAGCTGTTTCCTAGTGTTACATACAAGTACTGATAGATACACACATGCACTTATACAGGAAATGCAATAGGAGTTTCTCTATAAATGCAGTCCGATGAAGAGGTGAGAATAGGTAATCGGCCGAATTGTATGGAATGTGCTATCGTACTGGCTCGCGTGTAAATAACAAGTAAACATTGATTGAGTAGCGACCGTCCCCCTTCCGCTATGACGACTGACGTGATCACTGAACGAGCACTCGCCCACACGTCCCCCCCGCACCAACCTTGCTTATCACATGTTTTCTGCTTCCCTTTTCGACCACTCGCCAACCGTGAATTGTGAATCGCAGGCTATTGTAAAATCTGACGCTGAATGGACTGGTTGTTATTACGAGAAAATATTTGCGAAGCCATAGACGAAAATTGACGATGGGTTGTTGTGTGCGCAATTACACAAACCCAAAAGAACATAATGAGTTTAATGTAGGTCTCTTACCTGCTTCGTAAGTTCCGATTGTCATTGTTTTGTTTTCGATATCTTGTAACAAAGATCTTTTCTAATAAAGCCATTACGTCACATGCTACATTTCACAACATCTTCTTCTATAGGTGTATATTTCGTCATTATGAGAAATACGTTTTTTAAAATCTTAAAATTAAAGTTATTTCCATCTACGAAAACCCTAACATTGTAAATAAAAATAATTCATGACACTCGACAGCTGATATTACATCTGGTCTGACAGGTCACGTGATTGAAGTCATGTGATTTTCCACAGATCAAAAAATGTGTGTTGCGGGAAGTGCATGCATATTGTATTCAGTATTGTATTTATTTATTACCATTATTCATTAAATGTCCTTTTATACATGACTTGAGTATCAAAAATAAAAAAGGGACATTCATAATACGCCACTGTAATATATAGAATCACGAGCGTGAGAATACTGACTTATGATCTTTAAATAAAAGAAACGTATACAGTGTAAGCACGGCGATAGTCTTAAATCTTAGTTGACTGTTACTTTGTCATTTATCATAATATGCCGATTGCCGAGAAACTTTTGACAGTTATAAACTATAAAGTTTTACCGAAAGGTAAACATTAAAAACGTACAAATATTATATATTTTATTGAGTAGAGATAGGAAGAATTTAAATTATAACTTATAAAATCCTAATTACAGTCATAGTATATTTCAATAAACATTTGTGTCCACGTCTAGGTGGGAAGTCGGACAATACGATTTATTTGTATTGGTTTCAGTTTTTTTTATTATTTTCTAACAATGTCTAAAGCTTTAGAAATTCGAGAAATGATATTGTCTTTCATGCCAAAAGTAGTTTCTTCGCTAGATTGTGTCTCAGAATTGGATCACGCTTCTTACTCTGTATTAGAAGGTTTTCTTCAAGGTAATAAATCATTAAAATCTAGAGATTCTATTGTTATAATACAAGGTGTGATTGATTATATGTATGAAAGTATTAACATAGGCAACTGGAAAGATGTGAGATTATTTTTAAGGCAAACAATAACTATAGCAACATACCTTAAACTGATAGCACTTCTAGACAATCATTCTGAACTTACTGACACAGCTATAAAGGATTTATTAGAAACTATTGATTTTGGAATAATGTTTGGAAGTTTAATTCATAATGAACCACAATTACTACAAAAATGTGCCACAATATTAAATCCATTTATTTTGCAAAGTGACATTTCTATTGAAACTGGTAATCTAAACTCTAAAGAAAGTATTAGCAGTACAGTAATCCCTGAAGGTGTTATTAATATAGATTTAATAAAATGTCCTAGTATGGAAAGGTTTTATACAGACTACATAATGCAAGAGAAGCCTGTTATTCTAGAAGAATGTATGACTCACTGGCCAGCTTTGACCAAATGGACTGACAACAATTATTTTATAAATCTAGCTGGTTTACGAACAGTTTCTATAGAGATTGGCAAGGAATATACTGACTCTGAGTGGACACAAAAACTAATAACTATGAAAGAATTTATTGAAACATATATTTACCAAAATAAGGGACCAACAGGTTACCTAGCGCAGTATCCATTGTTTACGCAAATTCCAGAACTACATGAAGATATCATAGAGCCTGAATACTGTAGTTTTGCAGAAACAGATGATGGTGTCAATATTATGGCATGGTATGGACCAAAAGGTACCGTATCTCCTTTGCATCATGATCCAACAAAAAATTTGCTGGCTCAAGTTGTAGGTGAAAAAAAAATTTACCTATTTTCTCCGAATGACTCAGAAAATTTATATCCTTATGAAAGTGAACTTCTTGATAATACCGCAAGAGTAGATCCTAGGATTCCTGATTTGAACAAGTATCCTAAATACCAAGATGCTAAAGCCTATTATTGTGTATTAAAACCAGGACAAATGTTGTTCATACCACCAAAATGGTGGCACTTTGTTGAGTCACTTTCTATTAGTTTTTCAGTCAGCTTTTGGTGGACATAGCACATCAATTATTTGTCACAGCCACCTTTGAAAACTCAGTGTAAACTCTATATAGCGACACCGAAGGAACTGACCATGTTCTTGGAGAGCTGTTATATGAATAGACATCTAAATAGTATGTACTACAGAGTAACAAACAAATAGATACATTTTAGTGAGTTGTGTTGATGTGAATTCAAGAGGTACTACTTGGAGTTCAAACTTTTACAATTAATATGAATATTTTTTTTTAACATCTGTTCTTTTTCTACAAAAATATATAACTGTAATGTATGAAGCCCAAATATGTAATTAATTTATGAGTTAAATAACCTAGTCATTAAATGTATGTTGTACAAAATCTAGAAAGTTTTTATTTACATAAAAAAGCAAAAATAATATTTAAAATATATTTTTTCTTAAGAATACATTTTTTATTTATATTCGATGTTTAATGCTCGTCCTATAAGCATTCTTCTAATTTCAGATGTACCAGCACCAATTTCATATAGTTTTGCATCTCTGAGTATTCTTCCAGTGGGGTAGTCATTAATGTAGCCGTTGCCCCCTGAAACAGAATTAATTTGATAAATTTACTTTCCTGCGTATTACGTCACGCAATTTTTTGGAGATTCTTGACCCCCCCCCCCATGAAACGCGCCGTAACGTTTCTGTTTCCAATAGCAAAACGTTTCGTAACCAACCCCAGTGACTCTTTACTAAAACTTACCAATATGTGGTGTAAAGTACTGGAAAGTAGAAAATAATATTAACAATAACGCGTAACTCAATCCCCGTCCCGCATCGTAACGTTTTACAAAAGGACCCCCCCCCAAGCCAGAGTCTGTCGACGTCTATTTAAATCCTTTAGTATCGCGCAGCCTGGACGCGCAAAATCACCTGCATCATGAACGTACATACCCTCAAACTTACACCATCACAACACACAGCCAAATTTGGTATCTTAGTTAAATGTATTGAATAATTTTTATTGTTTGTAAATACTATGTATTAGGGTGATACGACATCTCTGGCTATATTTTAGTGTAATTGTTTGTTATATATATTTTTTGTTAGCTGTTAGATTAAATAAATATGTAATTGTAATCTTAACTGTTCCTATAAGTTCAACCTCTAGGTTTATTAGTCGTGAGACCGGAACTTCGGTAGTCGATATAGGGAACAATTACGAAGCCGAGTCTACGACTGGTATAGATACCGGCAAACATCTTGAACAAATGTCATTGGGCCGGAGAGTGACGTGTCGATCGCTTGATTAATAAAACAGTTGAAGTTTGTGTCCCGCGCTGTGTACTCAAGAAGTTTGCCGGTATCTGTACAGTCGGAATTAAAGACGTATATTTATATACTTTAAGTTAAACCTCCTTGTAAAAATCTTTACAAGGCTGGTACATATTTATTTGGCTTTTAAATGTATTTAAACAGAGGGTACATTCAATGTACCTAATATTGGGAAATCTCGGCTAAGTGATATAAATTATATGACCACGTATACCTAATATCTGTATAGCGTCTAATGCTATTTGTGTAGCCTTCTCAGCGCTGTATAAAATGACTCCGGCGCAGTCCTTACTATTTACATGGCCTTCGTCGCAGGCTTTAGCCACGTTGTAAAGATAACAGCGAGTGGCACTTAACGTTGTGTACATATCGGCCATTTTCCCCTGAAAATTAAATTTATGAATTAGTTTATGTCATTTTAAGATATTAAGAAAAGGTAAACACATTCTTCGTTCATAGATATAAAAATAATTTACTTGAATTCTACTCGGTAAGCTTACAACAAGCGTTCGTCCCACGGAGGTCCCGGGTTCAATCGATGCAATATGATCACAATTCAAAACCATTTATTCATATAGGTAATACAATGTACACTTATGAACGTCAAAACAGAAATGTTTATAAAATGTTCCGCAATGTGTGTGTGTTATGTTCGTTAATAGCTCTTATTTTAAACAATTAAGCAAACTTATTTCGAGTAAGAAAAAAAAATCATTGCATTTATTATTACACAACAAGTCGATATACCTGTAAAAGCTGAAATTCTCCTATATTCTTTCCAAATTGTTTCCTAGTGTGTGCATAATGGAACGCAGTATCAATAGCAGCTTGCATAAGACCCACCGGTCCACCGGCAAGAACTAACCTTTCTAAATCCAAACCGGACATTAGTACATAGACACCTTTATTTACTTCACCTAGTAAGTTTTCCGCTGGAACCTAAAATACATTTACATTAAAACAACTGCGTTCAACTATTTAAATAAGTTCAAAAACAATGGAAAACATTTTATTACGCTTATAAATAGTGCCAATTCCCTTACAATGTTTTTCTTGAGCGTACAAGTAAGTAACTGTACTAATATATTAAAAAACACAATTCCATAGCTAATGTTACCGGCAAACATCTTGAACAAATCTCCTTGCTTGCGCACAAGCGATTTTTAGGTATCACTGGGGGGGGGGGGGGGGGTGACGTGTTCATCGCGGGATTGGTAAATCAGTTTACATTTGTGTCCCGCGCTGTGAACGATGCGCAAACTCCCTTGTTTAATGCTCAAGAAGTTTGCCGGTATCTACAAACTGCTACAGCCGTTTGGCTTCGGATGTTAGGATAATTGCTTACTAAGGGACTCAACTACAATTTTGGAGTCTCTTTATTACTGGTTAGCCCTCTGTGTCGTGAACCGTGTCTTATCCTGTGGTAGAAGCAGTAACTCTTCCGCAGTTCCAATACACTATAATAACGTCACGTATGTTTTTTTTCATTCTACCAACAGGTGCCCTAGATTTAACCCATCATAATTAATTAAAGGAGGTGAATAGGCCACAGCGTAACACGTGGTCCAGGTACGTAACTTTACGTTGCTTGATGCTCTGTATTAGTTTTCTCGATGTTCTAACTCGATCAGGAACTTTCTTGTTATAGAACTTCTGCATCCAATTGTGAAGGAAGCACCATATCACACATGCGACAAACCGGCGGCGGGCCAAGCTTCACAATCATACAGAACGATTGGCCACATGTAACAGAGGATAATTCGGGCTCGGAGTTTAATGTTCAAGTGACAACACCATTTTCTGATTTTGTTGAAAGATTCTCGGTGAATTTAAATTCGAGAATTCAATTATCCTGATCAGAATTCCACTCATTTATAGCACATGTTCCCATATACTTGTATTGGAGCACTTGTTTCAGCGCCCTTCCAGCTACAAATATATTAAAGTGTCGTTCCGAGAAATTCCATTACCTTCGTCTTCACTTCATTAAGCCAGATCGCCTTCGCTAGTTCCATAAACTCTTTTAACAAGCATCTGAAGATCGTCCATTAATCCTGCTATGCTGCAGGTGTATTCTGCATAGCGAATGTTGTTGCTGATCTACAATAGGCTGTATAGTCCCATTTGTTCCCATAGACCCGACACCATTTGTTCTGGATATGGTGGGTTGTGACCAGGTACCCCGAAGAAAGTACCTATATCAGTGGTAGATAGAGACTCCACCATGTTATTGATAACGTTTCTATAAGGACGTAGGAGAAAGTCGACCTTTTTGTTTGTACTCTGGCTGAGTTTACCTCCTAATTTTATTATTACTTATAAGATCTAGGTAGTTAGTATATATGTATATATATATTTTAATTATCACTTTACGTATTATTACGTAGTTCTATCGTAGTAGTCATAACTATGAATATAGAATATGGTTTAAATAAATATTTCCGTTAACTTTATCTCCAACCTGGGTTCTAATATAGTTAAATCAGAATTTACATTCAATAGAAATTGTGACAATATACAGCCTCGACGACTTCAATCAGCGTCCTTGAAAAATCATCTTTAAACTCTATCTAAGTTTACCGAAGAACAATGAAGGTGTGCACACAATATGGCGTGGGTTACATAGATTAATCAATATAGGTATTATTTTTTAAGTAATTCCTAATTTCATTAAATGGTTAAAATAGTTCACCAATGAAAAACATATACAAACCTTACAATCTTCAAAAACTAATTCTCCGGTATTCGAGCCTCTCATTCCTAATTTGTCTAACTTCTGCGCTGTCGAGAATCCCGGAAAGCTTTTCTCGATTATAAACGCAGTGATTCCGTGTTGTGGCTTCGTGTTAAATTCTGTTCTGGCATATACCTAGAACGTAATTTTTGTTAAAAATTTACGTTTATGATATAAACAATATCAGAGTTTATATTCTGCTATAAAACTTTAGCTTTTTATTTAAGTAGTTTGTTGATTTCAGTATAATTTACTTTTTGTAAATTGATTTATAGCCTATAGGATTTATTGTATCTGCTAAATAACATTTAGCTCCACTTAACCAATTAGTATAATATTTGAAGTGTCATTTTATTTAGTTCGTCTATACTTTCGCCTTATAAAAAAATCCAAAGCAATATTTGGTAATTAACAAAAATGAAAGCTCTGCAGCGACACGCGCAACGACCCTGAAACGCGATAGCATAGTTATTCCATCAGTAAAGTATATAAACTAAATTATCGACCTATGCCACTGAGGCCTGCCCTTCAGGCGATTGACCACCCGCGACGGCCCAAGCCGAGGTTCTAGTCTGACAGGAGACGCCCTAACGCTAGCCGCGAGATATTTTTTTACAGGCAGAGCTACGCTCGCGAAAACTGCCCCCGAGCTGGGCTGTAAAGGCCCTTAAGGCCAACAGCGAGATTCCATTTAAAAAAAAAATGCCACTGAGTCCTTCGGGCCGTACAGTCAGTAGAGGAACAGTATACCATACATCACAGCTCTTACCACTAAGACATCAGCATCAGGTCCATTCGTGATCCAAAATTTGTTTCCATTTAAAACATAATAATCGCCCTTTTTCTCCGCTCGCAGCTTCATTGATACTACGTCACTACCGGCTCCTGGCTCAGACATAGCCAATGCTCCCATATGTTCACCTGAACATAACTAAAAAAAAAATTTAGTGTTATACATTAGTCCTGTTGTAGTCTTACTTATCTGTGGATTCTACCTAAAAAGTTTGATAGTCTCCGTTTTTTTACTTCAATCATAAGTACATATTGTAAGCAACCGGCCGCGGCTGTATAAAATAAACATACAGACATTTAGAATACACTTTTTGAACGGATTGAAGCTATGTATTATAACTTATAAGTTTATAGTAATAATACATAGCTTCAATCCGTTAAAAAAGTGTTTTTAATGTGTAAAAGCTACGTTAACAAAAGACAATACTATACAGACATTTGTTGAGTGAGTTATTTAATTGTTTATTTTAATTGCCAAACAAGCCTTGGTTGATAGAAAAATGATTATATAATATGACGTAACAGAGTCATTCATGTTTAAAAATAACATTGATTAGACAAAATATGTCAATGAATGATGAACAAACGGGAACTATGTGGTTGTAAGTCTTAAAACTCATTCAGAATATCTGGATAGACTGCGCTAACTGTGAACCCCGCCAGGCCACCCGTATGTCAAAATTCATACGGTTTTTATGTATAGGAGGCATAATTAGCATGCAATAGTATACTGAATCGCACTAGACATGTATTTCATTTACACGAATTTCAATACAAATATGTATAATGTACCTTGGGTAAAAATTTACTTTTCTGTTCATGAGTTCCATTTCTGTTAATTTGATTGACACAGAGATTTGAGTGTGCTCCGTACGATAACGCGATCCCTCCGCTCGCTCTGAACATTTAAGTACAATTGTAAATAATTTAATTAACATTTGCCTTTGAGCAGGGCAGTGTTGGCCTAGTGGCTACAGCATACGACTCTCATCCCTGAGGACGGTCCATCCCCGGCAGTACTCCAATGTACTTTCTTTCTATGTGCGCATTTAACATTAGCTCGAACGGTGTAGGAAAACATCGTGAGGAAACCGGCTTGCCTTAGACCCAAAAGGTCGATGGCGTGCGTCAAACACAGAAAGCTGATTACCTACTTGCATAAATCATCAAATATCAATGATCATATAACAGACATAGAAATATGAGGCCCATACCTAAGAAGGTTGAAGCGCTATTGATTTTTTATTGTTAAGACTAGAGGTCTTACATTCGGTAATAGGTCATTATGCAGACTTAATGCTGGCCTAGAATGATCGATGAATCGTTAACTTGTAGTTAACTTTCTTAGTGATATTCTTTTGCATTCTATCTTATCTTATATGCATGTACTGTACTGTATCTTATTTTGTCTTTGTGCGTAGAACAATTATTTTAATATTTATTATCGATTGTTTTCTTTATCGATTTATGTTAAGAAATTAAAACAATAATAGCCATTTAGTTCAGATACATTTACATTTTAACACGTGTCTATTCGATCTTTTCTAAGGTATCTGTATGCCCTTTTTGGCAAAGGCCTCCTCCAAATCCCGCCAATTATTAATTAATTAAATAATAATAATTTATATAATAGCTAACATAATTATTTATTTTTATCGTAAATTCTGTTACCTTAATTGTTTTTCTTAAAGTTGTATTCTTTATTTTGTGTTTATATTTATATACAGACGTCTAATAATTTTTATATATTTATCCAAATAGGGTGTAGTAGAAATTGACATAAAATTACACTAAATTTAATGGACGACTCTGAAGTAATTATCATTGTTATCATATTTCTAAACGAATATTACAAAAATACTGATATTTAACCAACCTTGATAACTCTTCCATAATTAGACAATGATCAGAATATTTTCCTCCTGTACCTCCATAGTCAGGGTTTGCAGTTATACCTATAAGTTTAAACCATTCATAAAAATTTATTCTCCTGAAAAAGTATACCGCAAATTTTCTCTCATAATATAATAATAAGTATAAAGTTTTAAATAAAAAAAACATTTAAAATATAAGAAAAGTGTTAATTCGACAATGTAGAGATTATTCCGTTTATTGATCTGAATGATTTTACTTCCGTAACGTGAATGAAAAACTTCCGAAAGTTTGTTTGGTTGCTATACGAAAATCGATTGAAAAAGAAAGGCTTTTGAATATGAGTGACTATGAGTCTGTATCTAAAGGGCTTTAGGCGACTGCCACAATAGAAAATGTTTTAAATTCCGACTAGTAAACTACTTTTTATATGCTAAAAATTGATTGAAAAACTCGACTGAATTTTTTTAAATTTTATTTGGGACCTCTAAATCTGGCCATAGTATCTGTATGTATCTCGCTAGTTTAATTTAAAAAAAAAGTTTATTATGATAAGATATCACTTTTTCCACGTCATTAAATTTGCATTTCATCCCTACTTATCGGCAAAGGCACCTGCCTTATAAAAGACATCATACTTCTTTTGCGTAAAATTATTCTGATGCAGGATGATGATGATGATTCTTTTATTTCGCAGGAAGTAAATAATTATTTCATTTCCTTTACGATTTAAACGAGAACCACGCTATAAAGGCCACGACGTGATGGCTGTATAGAATGGGCTTAGTGGTATTTCATGAAAGGGGCCGTTCAAGTTTTACTTAAGTGGATTTACTGCGATTTATACTCAAACCCTCTTTAACAATAGTAAGCAAATAGTATTAATAGTAGTCTTTTGTTAAAATAGCTTTTACACATTAAGAAAAACACTTTTTGAACGGATTAAAGCTATGTATTATTTTTAAAACTGCTTCAGTGTGCGTGATCACCGTGACCACTGCAAGCACTGAAAAGTACGCGAAACGTTGGAAAAAATTTAAAATTTAGAATTATTTAAATAACTATAAGTTTTAAAAATAATAAATAGCTTTAATCCGTTCAAAAAGTGTTTTTCTTAATGGTAAGCAAAGCTGTCAAAAATAATAGCACATAAACGTAGTAATTTTACATTTTCAAGCATAGACAATTTGTGGGTAATATGTGAAAGAAAGTAAATAATTGTTACCATAATCACCAAATAAGAAAATCAATGAAAGTCTTTATTATGTACCATTGCACTTAGTAGAAGAATCCTATATATATATTCATAGGCCGGCATCGCACTCGCGAGCCCTCTGTGATTGTGTGTCCATGGGCGGAGGTATCACTTAACATCAGATGAGCGTGATGCACGTTTGCCCACTGTTCTTTTGAAAAATAGATAGACAACTAGCTTTATTCTAAGCAGACGTAATCTAGAAATATCAAAGTTAAGTATCACAACGACTGTAATGCATCTAACCGAGTAATCCGAGGCTGCCAAGTTTTTTCCAGAACACTCTTAGTTCTTTGAAATTATTTTCCTTATCAATCTCAGCAGCTTGAGGTGCTAATTCCTTTTGTGCAAAGTCAAATACCACTTGCCTTAGCTGTAAATTAGCAGATGTTATGATTAAAAAAAAATAGAAAAAAAAAACTAATTGTTAAAAAACTTACAATCGCAATGAGCTGTGTTAACAACAACACAGACTATATTATGTTTATATATTTGTCTGCAAATCAATTCATGTGTTTGTCTCATTTATAATATAACATATGTAAATTCTTATGAAATGTTTTTTTTTTGTGTAACAGACAGTTACGTTGCCAGAATTCTTACAAGTGCCAGCCTTTTAGGAACTCTTTTCTTGAAGGACACTAAGTGGAATTGTTACGGATTACTTCAATGGGTTTGCATATGGTAATGGTGCGCGACGAAAACTGTTTTAAAAAACGCTCAGTTGTAGAAAGACGGACGTCGAGGTGAGACGAGCATAGATGTAGAGACCTGTACGCAACGCCAAGGGTTCAAACCGTATGGAAAGAAACTGGCCATCGACGATTCGAACTGCTCTTTGTTAATTACGCTCAAATAGAAAATATGTTCCGAGTTCCATTAAACCCAAATACAAAAATACACGTTCTTACCTGTTTTTGTTCATCGCTTAGTCCAAATATATGTTCATCTATTGGGTAATGCGACATACATCGTTTATTATTTGTATTTAAAATCCGTTTCGCACACAATCGGAGAGCCATAACACGACTTTTCTCATAAACGACTTCTAATGAACTGATAACACTGACGTAACAATTAATTATTTAACCCTTATTACGTAAGTGTTAAGCGTATTATCGCATGTCAACGAAAACAATGATAAATTTAAATGCTAAAATGATAAAGGTCAGTTTCGTATCTGTATTTAATTTCGGTTGATAAATAATGCTGGTTTTCGTTCGAGTTTTAATATTTCGAGAAAAAATGTTTATGAGCTCGCTAAGTAAGGCCGTTAAACAAAAGTATGAATATATCAAAAAGTTATGTTATTTAACATTCATTCTGATGCTCGGAACTGGATGTAATACGTAAAAAAACAATTTAAGTTAATAAAACCAATGATAACTATAAACTTTTGATTAAGTTTATAGGCGAGGACAATAACTATGAGATAACCTTATCACAAATTATATTGTGTGAAACGTTTTCTATCTATAGTATAGAATTATTAAATTCGTTTGAATTAAATTGCTGTTATAATGCGACAATTAAAAGAGAAACGAAACAGAATTCGTTTTTATAAAGTTGCGCTATAACCCTGGCCGAAAGATTTCTATATATTTCGTGTTTTTCAAATAAAATTACTATGTGAAAGGTCATTCGCTATAACGAAAAACTCTCTATAACGTAACAAATTAGTAACATCTGTTTGGTTCAACACAAAACCCATACAATTATTCACTCTTTATAACGCAACGCCTACCCTCTATTATGAAGAAATGTTTTCATATTGAGACATCAACAACATACTTAAGTGTAATTGTTTTTACAATCAGCTTAAAAAATCGAACCTTTTGAGATGCCGAAATTTCTTAGAAAAGGTCATAAACAGCTGTCTCGCCTTTGTTATTGTTAATTGCATTAACTCGTGCCATTTTAAGATTACATTGCTTGTAGGAAATTTTGGTCTCAATTACTAAACGCATGGTGCGTTTCACATATCGTGAATTATCAGTCGTAAACAAAGTTTGAAGCTGTCATGTTGACCAGACTAAACGCGTAATGTGTCAACGAAAAAGTTTGCTTGATACGTGCGATACATAGGTTAGGTTTATTTCTCTCTAAACTCCGTATAACGAAAATGAAATTCGTTATAAAGAGTTTATACGTTATGTTTATTATGGAATATAAGATACAAGTATCACTTATTCCATGTTATTAAATTTGTATAACAGACATCCCTACTCATCGGCAAAGAAGACAGGTGTAGGCCAAGAGAAAAAGCTGGCCTAAAAAACTCTCCGTACTCTTTTGCTGTAGGAGGTTCATTCAATGATAGCAGGATGACCTCTAATAGGCTACGATGATGAAACGTGGTGAAGCGCAGCACATCTGCCCCTTCTAAAACTACTACATAGTGATCACGACCGCTCTGTCAAGAGAGTAGTATAGCCAGTTTTTCAAATAGGGATTATTAAAAAAAAACACATTTTACTGTATTTATATATTAAATAAATCTTTAGATTTTAAGCACCATAATTATGTTTTACAATAAAATTCTCTTACAGCATAACATCCATAACCTTTATAAATTTGAATATATTCAATAAAAACGGAATGTGTAAAACTACACAAATAGATAGAGGAATGTCATAAATAAAATGTTTGCAAAGAATAAATTACCGCTTTGTGACAGATTCGTAAAATCAGTTTGTGTCCATTTTCGCTTTTAATGACTGGTAATATTCCGACAGAATCTTCCAGGCCGATGGCGCCATGAAGCCTTTGGGTGGTTCCTTACCGGTTCTGGCAAGACCTGTAATAATATTACTTCATCAAGTAGTTTATTACACAGTTGTGGCATGGTCAGTGAATCTGAATTTGAGTTCCAGAAGCAGGTGAACACTGAAATAGCCACAGCCTAAAACACCAAGGGGCAGATATTTTGTTAGTCGTCAGAATTATGGGCACACTTCAAAAAATTATTTGGAAATATCTAACGGAACAAAATTCAAGAGTCGAAATTTAAGTCTAAATGACTCCCAGTATGTGAAAGTCGAATTTTGACAGTTGACACTTATGTCAAAGTCGAATTTTAACATATGACACCTATATGTCAACGTCAGTTTTTGACAGTTGACACTTATTCATTTGACGTCTTGAATCTGACACGAGGGGAATTGACACCAATGTCATTGAAGGATCCCAAAATACCTCTCATCCTAGTCCCAGAAATAAAATCGAAGTCCTCTTTTCTTGTGGGATCAAAGAACGCCATTTTACCGGCGGATGCGTCGTACGCCGCCACACGGAATGGAATAATCTAAAAAATACAGTAACATTAAATATACTTTTTTTTTAAATTAAGTCATGTCATATATATATATATTTGTGGCCTCAATCTAGAAAATGCATGTTTTTCTCATGGTCAATTGTACGTGGCATGGTCACGTGTCGGAAAACCATCCGCTTTATTTGTTCTTGCGCCTGACCAAAAAACAAAGAATGTCGTTTACAACAAAGTGCTTGAATGAAAATCCTATTAATGAATTAATCCGAGTTTTTTTTTCTCCCAACCTGCACAACATAGTTTTCAAACATTTTTTTCTGACATGAGTTTGAAGTACTTAATTATTATTTTTTATTTTTATTCTCATTCTGTATGTATGTTTTCATCATAATAAAATACTTTTTTGTTTCTATCTATATAAATATATTATTTTGTATCATTGTTTTACGTTCATCAAAGCCTAAATTAGTTCAGCTAAAAAGTAACACGACATTCATTGACTGTTAGGCGGTACGAAGTTCGCCGGGTCAGCTAGTATATATATATATATATATATATTTGTTAATTAAAATAATATGACTAAAAATAATGATACACAAATCATTGGTACAATTTTATACCTTATTTTGAATGTAGTACAGATGAAATTACTAAAATCAACGACATCTATTATCGTGATATAGCGTTACAAATTTATAAACTGGTGCTCACCTCGAGATGGTTAAGTCCAGGTGCCATCTTAAGCACCATGCCCCCGTGCCTGGCGTCGTAGAGATCGCCACCACCATCAGGGTGGGGCAGACCGGCTGGATCACGTCCCACTATGTAGTGGTTCGCCCCCGCGTTCATTCTGCACTTGGCGTGCCATTGTACCTAAAAAAGATATACAGCTGTTTTAATTAACATATCAGGGAATGTCTCCTATTATTTTTTAAATCATAATTTAATATTTTTTTTTATATGGATCATTATTTAACGAATAAAAGTGCGAATATTGTTCAATCAGAGCAGAGCAAAACGCTCGAGTGGGGGCGAGCGGCCATCTTGACTTTTGACGGTGCGTTCAGGGAACAGAAGACAGTGTTGATTGAGTATTATGGTATGAGTTGTGATGGCCTAGCGACTTCGGCGTGCGACTCTCATCTCTGAGGTCGTAGGTTCGATCCCGGGCTGTACAAACTTTCTGTCTATGAATGCATTTAACATTCGCTCGAACGGTGAAGGAAAACATCGTGAGATAATCGGCTTGCCTAAGACCTGAAAAGTCGACGGCTGGTCACCTGCTTGCCTATTAGATTAACAAATGATCATGAAACAGATACAGAAATCTGAGGCGCAGACCTAAAAAGCGCCACGGATTTATTTATTTATTAAATGGTATTTACAGGTTAGACTAAAACTAGTAGATTGTGGTTAAAAGTGAAATTGTTGTTCTGAACCCACTGCTCGTTCTAATTCATGCTAAAGTGTGTAGTGTGAGCAGGAATCAAACGAAATTAAATATTGTACGATCATAATTCATGTCTTTTGTGGTCCTAATGACGCCTCAATCCCGTTATGACGTTTCTATATGGATAGTGGCGATATTTCTCCGGCATATGAAGGAAAACATCGCGAGGTAATTGAGGATGGATACAAAAATGGTCAAACACAGAAGGCATATTAAATCGTGTGAAATATACCTCTGTCGGCCCAGCATACATCATTGGTGATGGGAAAATCGCCAAGACTGTGGAGTTGGGGTCCAGCACACCCTCATTCAATACAGCCTTATGCTGATTGATGCGGACTTCTAGTGGGACATCATCGTCTTTAGTCCAACCACCTATAAACAAACAACATGAAAAAAAACTTCATATCAACATTTAAATATATATATCTTTAAAAACCTTACTTTAATGTTTTAAAAAAATATCTTTAAAAACTTCGTTTCAATATTAAAAACAATTGTATATACATATATTATGTATTTAAAAACGTCACTTCAATATTAAAAAAAATACTGGATTAAAAATCGTTTAAGCTAAATTTAAAATATATCTTTAAAAACCTTACTTTAATGTTTTAAAAAAATATCTTTAAAAACTTCGTTTCAATATTAAAAACAATTGTATATACATATATTATGTATTTGAAAACGTCACTTAAATATTTAAAGAAAAAATTACTGGATTAAAAATCGTTTAAGCTAAATTAAAAATATATTTAAATATCTTTAAAAACCTTACTTTAATGTTTAAAAAAAATATCTTGAAAAAACTTCATTTCAATCTTAAAAACAATTGTATATACATATAGTGTGTATTTGAAAACGTCACTTGAATATTTAAAGAAAAAATTACTGGATTAAAAATCATTTGAGCTAAATTAACAATATATTTAAATATCTTTAAAAACCTTACTTTAATGTTTTAAAAAAATATCTTGAAAAAACTTCATTTCAATATTAAAAACAATTGTATATACATATAGTATGTATTTAAAAACGTTACTACAATATTTAAAAAAAAACCTGGATTAAAAATCGTTTAAGCTAAATTAAAAATATATCTAAATATCTTTAAAAACTTCATTTCAATTTTAAAAGAAAAGTACTGGATTAAAAATCGTTTAAGCTAAATTTAAATACGCTTTAGGATTTATTAAAGACAATCTCACCCAACGGATGCAGTAACAGAACTGGCTTCTTGAATCCTCTCTCGGCGAGCTGACGTTGAGTGTCTTGCATCAAAAGGGCGTGCCCATTGTGGATTGGATTGCGGAGCTGAAGCATCATTTTTAGGTTACACTTTTTATACCGAAGATATATTTTACAATGCTTAAA
This sequence comes from Pieris brassicae, assembly GCF_905147105.1. Taxonomy (NCBI): domain Eukaryota; kingdom Metazoa; phylum Arthropoda; class Insecta; order Lepidoptera; family Pieridae; genus Pieris; species Pieris brassicae. The sequence continues at coordinate 21,260,826 of NC_059668.1, read as the reverse complement.
AATTAAGTAAGCAATAACACGTAAGCAATAACTTTATTCCATGTCCATCAATTATTAGACTTATAAATATTATAATTTCAAAATCTCATTGAATCTATGGAATTATTATCGATCTATATTTGTCTTTGAGACTTTAATATTTATTTTGTTGCTTTCGTATGAAATATATTTTCCAAAAAATATATGAGTCAATAAGTAATCGGATTTTTTTTGCAATTTAATGAGTTTTTCCTACTTTATTACGCCTAATAGTAATTTCAAAAAATATATCCGATTTCAAAAAACGATAATGAGGTTAACAATCAAAACAGCTTTTTTAAAATTATTCCTGGCTCTATCTGTAAATTAAATTCTTTACCTGGAAGGCGAACACAGCATCAGCGCCGAGTTCCTTGAACTTCTCCCTCAGCTCGTTAGGCGTTAGGCGGAATGCGTCCAGTCCGTCATTCCAACGCACACGCTCAAACACCTCCAAATTACCACCAACAAGCCAATCTCCAGATTCAGCGATCATCTACAATAAAAAAGGAATCAGTGGCGCTACAAGCATTTTTTTAGGTCTAAGCCTCAGATCATTATCATCATCATTTGTCAATCTAGTAGGCAAGTAGGTGATCAGCCTCGTGTGCCTCACACACCGTAAGACTTATTGGGTCTAAGGGGTTTTGGAAACGGGTTTGGGAAACGCATTTTGTGAGGGGGGGGGGGTCCTCTTGTAAAACATTACGATGCGGGACGGGGATTGAATTGAATTACGCGTTATTGTTAATATTATTTTTCACCACATAATTGTAAGTTTTAAATATAAAGAGTCATTGGGGGTGGTCACGAAACGTTTTACTATTGGATACAGGAAACGTTACGGCCCGTTCCATGGGGGGGGGGGGTTGTCAAGAATTTCCAAAAATTGCGTGACGTAATACAGCACGTTGAAGCCACTAGGCTAACAACTGCTCAATACATTATTAACCCAAATTAAATGGTTAAAAAAATGGATCAAACAAGGATAACGAAAACATATTTACCTGAATATACGGATGACCAGTGTGATATATTCCAAATTGCCGGGAGCATCTTTCCTTTTGCCTGTGCGGGTAGAATTCAGGCTCCCTAATAATGGCAACGGTCTTGTCATCGTATACCAGGGAAATTGCCGAAGATCCAGTGAGGCGTTCTTTGTCCTCTGTTGTAATTGGCAACACCACTGGTACCGATTGATTCACGATTGTACCGTCAGAGAGAGTGAGGCAGTTTGAGTGGAGGGCCTGAAAGAAATTTCGGATGATACAGAGGAATTTCTTACACTTCTCTTAATTGCCCATAATTATTGATTATATTATATTAAAATAATGTCTGAACACGTGTAAGCGTTTTACATTTATTTTCTTTAGGTTCTACAGCAGAAACTAATTACCAGGGTATCGATTCCAAGACCTTCGCGTAAATGTAAAGATACTTCATTCGTTTTCACTATTAAAGTTTTATATGTAAGCTTGAACTGTTCTGTATAATTAAGGACGTTATTGGAATGTATGGAAAGTACAAAAATCTGATTCAACAAGTACGAGATCAATGAACCTTCTTCAACTCACTTGTAAATATTCTGTCTCCCTCATGAATCCTTTTAATGGATATGCCCAGCCTTCAGATAAAACCTGAAAAGAAAATTAATGAGAATTCAAAAAAAAAAAAATTGACTGGCCATAAATGGTTCTTCATTTGTTTGAATTTTTTATCCCATCGCCCAGCAAATGAGGACCAGGAGTTGACTCCACAGTTCGCTAGTTCACAAAACAAAATGTCTTGTGAAGCGGACCGTGAGAAACGTCTGGTCAACAAGGTTTTTTTTATATACATGTGTCTTTACTACGACATCATGGAACATTACGATCTAGCCTAATTTAAGACTAATAAGTAATTTAAGTCTATCGTAATTTACTAAAAAGGATTGTTATCATAAGTAAGTGTCCAATAACGCTACTTATAGTCTCTATTAAAGGGAATACACTCTGTTCTTGTGTTCAGTATATTTTTCTTTTCATTCACTGTTTAGCACTTAATAATAAAGTTCACTAACACTAGTTCACTAGTTCAAATGGTTTTATCCTTTTCAATCTTCTCACTAGGCCAGTGGTGTCAAGGAGTTGAATAGCCTCGACATTCACGTGATGGTCAACAAGGTGATGTAGATGAAATTTTGAGTTAATACGAACCGTGCGATGATGAAACTAGGTAGAAGGGATAAACCCAAACAAATTATCAGAACACTATCCATAGTACACGGTTGAGAAAACGCAGACACGTATAGATTTTCTAGAGCGAAAGAGAAGCAAGACGATCGGTAATACTTTGGAGATAGACAATTTCGACCTTCACCTAATTTGGTCATAAGGCCATATAAGGCCGTACTTGAGCCTTGCAGAGTTTGAACGTTCCTGAGTTGACGGAACAACTTTTTTTATTTGTAAATTAATTTAATTTTACAACAGGGCAACAGGTATCTTTGTCATGGAGTACCAGAGGAATAAGAAAATTGCTAAATTGTATAGGAACTAATAAAACAATTTGTATATTTCACGATTGCATTGAGAAAGCGTACATATGGATTTAAGAATTAGATTTTTCATGTGAAACTTCTTTATCGGCATTGTAAAAAAAATACCGTCATATTTTTTCGGTGACGCGTCACATTTTCCGTTACGCGCCATCTTTCTCTTGTCCCTACCACGGTTGATTTAAAGAGATTCGAAGCCATTAACAACAATATATATAATAACGATAACAATGATTATAATAATTCTATTACAATTAATGAAATTCTGTAATAATTTTAGTAGTAATAAGGTAAAATTAAGCAATTGTATTATTTGTATTCATGTCTATGATAATAAAAGCCTTTTGTTAAACTCCATGTAATTTTATTTTATTTTATGGAAAGTTGCACATAGTAGATCATTTTTCGAAAACTAAGGTCATAAAGAAGTTTCATTTCGTACTTGTGTACACTAGTACACGCACATATTTTTAATTTGTATATAAAACGTTTGTATATATTAACTGTCGTGTCCTCAACATAGTATACAGCAAAACGTATCATTAGTGTGTATTAAAGTTATTTTATTATATAAGTATCCTACTATCTTTCTGAATTACACGTCCATGTATTTTTTATACCTTATAAGAATGAAAGATTTTATACAATTATATTTATGTTTGTTCAGAAATAAAATCAAAAGATCTGGATAAATTATCACCATTACAATACTCCATTATGAGTAAATAAATATATTTATTTCAATACATTAAGTATTGAATTCGCAGGCTTCTATGTGTGCGTTGCGTGTACGCATCTTGACCGTAGTACGTATTGTACACGAATGCTTATCTATCGCACACATTCCTTTTTTATATTATCACTCACCTGTACCCACTCCAGGTCCAACTTAGTGATGTTTATTTGGGGGAGCTTCGCGGCCTCTTCGATGGCACTGCTTAGCCGGTTCCCATAAATAAACAACTCGTTCACCCCGGACACACTTTCGTAGTGTGGTATTATACCCTAAAATATATATATATATGTTGTACCCACTGACGTTTTTTCAAACCAATCCGACTTAGGGTCTTTCAGGAAATGAGCGTACTTATTCTTAAAAGGCCGGCAACACTTGCGAACCTTGGCAATGTGAGTGTACATGGGCGGTGGTTTCATAGATCATCAGTCGAGCTCGTTTGCAATTATATTGTATATTAATACATATAATTAATAAAGTTTTTATCACTGAGGTTATTGTAGATTAAAAATTATTGAAAGCATGCCGGTACTTATAAAAATTATAATTATATTTGCTAATTAATTCTCCACCCTGGTGGTGCGTTGAAACCCACAAAGCCATACAGAAATCTGAGGCCAAGAGATTTAGGCATGGGTATTTTGCATAATTGTGTATATGTCGCAGTAAAGTAAAAAAATGGAGTTAATTGAATCTCTAGACAGTTGATTAAATATCGATATTCAATCAATTCGCTAGTATTTTGATTTAAATAAAGCAACATTGAAAACGTTTAACTATCTGTCTGACCGAAAGCCAGTGTGTTGATTAACAAGGCTCCGCCATGATTATTTCATTTGTTTGTGTTATTTCGGTGTGATCGCGAAGAACTGAGAGCTTGGAGATTCCATGTTTTGCTTTATTGTAAATGGTTAGGTTAGGTTAGTCTTATTGCTTAGGAACGTTTAGGAAACTCGTTAAACGTTTCGTTCACTCACTTGTCTGACGGAACTTTAGCGACTTGATTGAATATCGATCTTTAATTAACTGTCTAGAGATTCAATTAACTCTCAGATTTAACTACTCTACTGCGACATATAGATCAGTGTTGGCCTAGTGGCTTCAGCGTGCGACTCTCATCCCTGAGGTAGCAGGTTCGATCCCCGGTTGTACACCAATAGACTTTCTCTGTGCGCATTTAACATTCGCTCGAACATTGAAGGAAAACATCGTGAAAAAACCGGATTTAGACACAAAAACTCGTCTGCGTGTCAGCCCCAGGAGTTTGATCACCTACTTGCCTATTAGATTGACAAATCATCATGAAACGGATACAAAAACCTGAGGCCCAGACCTAAATAGGTTGTAGAGTATTATTTTGAATAACTTATGAAAAACACAAATAAATAAATGAAAATAAACTACAACATCAACGTTATCTTACACTTAACTTCTCATATATATCTTTAATAAATATGTACTTGTATATGTACCTGTGATTCCAAAAGCTTTATGACTTCCATAGTAGACTCTTCAATGGAGCGACCCACTGTCTCAATAACTAGTTCGGGCTGGTCAGGTCTTTCGTAATCTTGTGTTATTCCCGTGAAACCCTGAAAAAAAATCACTGTAATATTATTTATTCTTCTAGAGCAGTGTTGGCCAAGTGGCTTCAGCGTGCGCCACCCATACGCTGAGGTCGTATTAAATAAAAAATAACAATCACGCACAGTTACTTAAATAATGGTACACAGTTATGTATATTATTTGTATTTAAAATATTAAAAAAAAAATAAAACCACAGACCACGGCAATATTTTACCTAAGTTACCACATTCATTTGCGTTTGTGTATTTCCTGTTTATATCTGGTATTATTATTGAACTAGCTATTGGAAGATTGCATTGTGTTCATCTATGGTCGGAGAAGCCAACAGTAGCTGGCAATACTTACTAAAACTGAATAAGATCTTTATAAGTGTAAACAGATCGTTTGAACAATGGCAGATGGAAAATGAGGGTAACAAAGTGGAAAGGTTCACCAAGATACAGAAAGAGACCTCTTGCACGAGCTTAAGGGAGTTGATGGAGAAGATTGGGACAAATTTAAACAGAGGGAGTTGAAGCCAATTAGAGAAGGCATATACTCTTTATTTAAGAGGTCCTTGAAAAAAAAATCCATAATTATCATTAATCATTTAGGTACCTTAATCTGTCCGTCACGGGCCTTTTTGTACAGACCCTTCACGTCACGCTGCTCGCACACTTCCAACGGCGTGTCGATGAACACTTCGAAGAATGGCAGACCAGAATCCGTGTGAATACGACGCGCTATTTCTCTGTCCTGTGTGAATTACATATTAAGTCGTCAGGCCATAGTATAGTTATAATTATGTACTTATAAATTACAAAAAATATGTTACGGTTGATAACCAAGAATATTTGTATAACTAAACGTAAAAAGCAGAGCAGTGTTTGCCTAGCGACTTCAGCGTCCTTGGGTAGAATGCCTGGCGAACCCCGAGGGCCCATCTTAAGGGCGTGTGAAGGGCTGAGTTGTTTTTAGTGGGTGGCGTCTCGCTACCTTTCTGAATAGCAGAGGAATTTGAGTGTAGACTCAGCCCCACAGTCCCCGCGTCAAGCTCGACATCCTTGGAGCGGGATAAGTGAAATTCACTTTTAAAAAAATAGGGACTTCAGCGTGGGAGAAGCACGCTGAAGTCACTATATCACTGAGGTCGTAGGTTCGATCTCCGGTTGTGCAGCAATGGACTCTCTATGAACATATGTAACTCGTCCATACATTGAAGGAAAGCATTGTCAAATGTAAAACCCAAAAATCAAACTTGTAAGCACCAAAAGATAACCTACTTGTTCATAAAAAGGAATAATCGAAATTCATGCTGTGAATAAGATCAGACGAAAAAATTGTGATTAACTTGCATCTGATACATTATAATTAATCTGTTTACGGTTCATTGACCTTTGATATTAGCAATTAAAAGTAACTATAAGATAACCTTACACGAACACTGCCCTATATTTTTAATTATATTAAATATGTGTTTATACAATGCGTCGGATATGCTTAATTATATTTAAACAAAAAATATAACGAATGAACACAAAAACGACTGGTATGTATCAAAATATTCTACATTTCCTACATTTTTCAAACATAACGTCGGTTAATACAAAACATTTCCATTCCGGGGATGAATTTAAAACAGAGAATAGATTCTTAATGTTAATATTATTAATCAATTAATGATAAGTGAGGTTTGTAGACATTGTTACTCTTAATTCCACCGGGATTTTGTCTAAAGATTTATGCCATCATTATGGCAATACATTCATTTTGGAAAGATGCAAAATTACTGGCAGGCATAGCACAGATTAGAATTAACAATAAAAAAGCAATCGATCCTCTTTTGTTTTTTAAAAATAGAATACATTTGGTTCGGTCGTGTCGGAACCTGTTTTTTAAAATGTTATCAATTAAAGTTAATGCGGTTATAAAATATCTCGATTTTTTTTATTACGGAGCCAGTAAAACAGGATAAGAGACCAACATCAGGGGTTCATGCTGCTCCATGTTGGTGTGCTGAGTTCAAACAAAGAACTTGTAAACGCGGAACGCCCTATATCGGTAGAGACTGAACAAATGTTTTATTGCAGATGAAGATTTGTAACAAACATTTGGGTATGAAGAAAAGTTTCAGTGCTGGGTGGGGTCAGACTTGTATCATATATTTAACATAATATATGGCATTTTGTGCGTCAACATATACAATAAATGATGAATTATTTTCAGTTACCTCAGCGAATGGTGATACGAAACTGCACAGACAAACGACTCCACTGTCCGCAAATAACTTGGCGACTTCGGAGACACGTCTAATATTCTCTTCTCTGTCTTCCTTGCTGAAACCCAGGTTCTTGTTGAGGCCTGTACGTACATTGTCGCCATCAAGACCGTAAGCTGGGATACCTGTAATCATTGTTACACTGTGACACAACTGTAAAACAGTTACAGTATCTATACATAGAGGACTCCATACGTTGGGTTATCTCTCTTCCTTAATGCCTTTGAGGCTGATAGATGGCCATGCTTTGGCTTTAAAGGTTTTTTTTTTTAATTTTTATTAAGTTACAATAATTAAGATACTTTAACAAGTTTTGTAAAAAAATGGCGATTTAACAGTTTGAAGAAAAGTTTATTGATAGTTCTTCTCGTCCGTTCTACGGCATTTGGGAACTGGCTTTAGAAGCATTCATTTTTCTGAAATTTATACGTGTACTTAAGTAACCTAAGCTAATAAATATTTAGATTGTATTAGCTTTAAATTGAAATAAAGGAACCTAATTGAAAATGTCAAAAAGACAAACACTTTATTCAGAATCTACCTGGCATAAAAATATCACTAAAAAAAGAGTTACTCTTTTTGTGATACCTCTCGCAAGATAAGCGAAAAAATGCATTTAAAAACTTCGTACTTCGCTGACAAACAAGTATTAGACAGGTTTCATCGTTAACCCTTTGAAACAGGACACATTAAAATTTAAATAACAAAAAAACAGTTCAATAAAGGTCGGCGTAAAATCTAAATTTCGCAATATACCGATGAAGAGTTTCGATAAACTCGCTCATATAAGAAAAGTATATTTTAGTCCATTCATTAAGGATATACACAATCTACAATTTCAGGCTTGCTTGGCTAGAACAGATACCGGCAAACTTCTTGAACAAATGTCCTTGCCTGCGCAAAAGCGATTTTTAGGTATTACTGGGAGGGGGGCGGCGGAAGAGACACGCGTCGATCGCGTGATTGGTGAATCGGTTCACGTTTGTGTTCCGCGCTGTGTACCATGCGCAAACTTTCCCCCACTACCTTGATTAATGTTCAAGAAGTTTGCCGGTATCTTCTAAAAAACAGAGAGTTTCGGGAAAACAAAGAGTTTGCTAATTTGGATAATTATCAGTGATATGGTCAGGGATGATGGGCGTAGCGAATTGGAAAGTCGATTGGCGGATCCCAGAACCAAGATCCTTACTGAACTAACAACCTGGTGGCATGAGAAAACCCGGTAGACCGGGGGCGCGTTGGTGGGATGGAGTTCAAAGTCGGACTCAAGAAGCCTGAGATAGATTGCTATGGTGATGGTGGCGACTAGGGCCCATAAAGTTGGTGACTACTGATTTTCCAATCGAATTGTATAAAAATCAAGTGTTTCAATTGCAAAAAATTAACTCTTTAAACACATACAGTGATAAAGCCGTGCCAGGAAATCCGAAATTATATAACAAAGAAGTTTATGTCACACTAATTTTTTTTAAACTTAAAAGATATACTAAAAATATATCTTATTTGATCGAGTGAACTAAATGTAATGTAAAGTTTATAAACTTTACCACACACCAGACATATAAACTGATTTAAATCTTTTTTAAGGAATCAACTTTGACGTAGCTCACACTGTTTGACTGTTAGTTAACTATTCCTTATAGAGAGCAATGTAAAATCTATTGATGCAATATTTGCAAATATGTGAGCACTATATATCTACATAATAATACAGTTATATACTGCATTATTTTTTATAACACCGCGCCTATTTTATTTTTATATATTAGTACTTTTGCTTTAGGTACATCGTCTTTACATATAAATCAAATCAATAACATACAATATATTGTAAAAACTATTTTAAAATAGTGAGTATGGAGTTTATTGGCAATTCTTCTCCATATACCTTTTGGTATGGGCCACAAGAGCCTTTTTTTTTTAAATATTGTAATAAATTATAATTTTGACTTTTAAAAGTGCCTTTTTAATTGGCTTTATTAAAATAAATGAAGACACTAATATAAAAATACTATAAAAACAAATGCTTCTATTTTTAAATTATACAAATTGTCGTACGGACGGAGGCACTATTGGACATAAAAAGGGAAAAGGGAACGTGAGGAATAGATAAGAACAAAATTACCTTTAGAAACAAGGTACGCCTCCAATGCGAAGGCAATACTGGTTTTTCCGGCTCCACTGAGTCCAGTGAACCAAACTGTGCTGCCTCTAAATGCTTTGCTGCCCAGCGCCTTACTCCTCTTTATCCTTGACACTTGGTGTTTTTGTTCCACTACATTAGTCGCTACTTGGGCGCACTGAAAAAAACAATTACCATGACAATTAGGGGCTTGGAATTCAGTTGAACAATTTACTAAAACCAGTTGCGCTACGACCTTTTTATTATATACCTCTAATAGCCACGCGATCAGGCAGATCTGTGGCGGAGAAGCTAAACAGGGGAGTATCTAATCTCTTTTTATGCTGTTTATCTTGACATATTTTACGATTATGTGGCAATTTTTTTCCATCTGCGATCTGTGCTCAAGCAACATGCCAATCCCGGCATACCCTCATCCTTGTCTCGAGCTCCAAATCGCATCTGGCTCTCCCGAAAGGCGGATAGTCAACAAGGAAATGAACCACGGTATAGATGGTTCATTTATTTGCTACAAACTTTTATGTCTGGGCCTCAGATTTCTGTATATATTTCGTGATATTTATTACCATACAAGTGTTAAGTGGCACACCGAAGCCACTATTTTTTATATAGAACAGGGGACAAACGGGCAGAAGGCTTATACTCTCAATGCCAGAGGGACCGTGTGTGCGTTGTCGGCCTTTAAAACATTGGTACGCTCTTTTCTTGAAGGACCCTAAGTCGAATTGGTTCGGAAATATTTTAGAGAAACACCTTTATACACGATTGTCCAGACAGCCCAAACGGATTACATCTTATTACTGTATTTGCACACAAAAAAAATTGTATAATACAAAACAATTTTTTTTAGTTTCAATAAATAATTTCAACCTTCTAAATATTTAGAGGAAGCTCATATGTGCTAGCTAGTCTGTAGTGAGGGTCTAGACCGCGGCTACCACCTACACAGCATTCTGAACTTAACATAAGTAAGAAATTCGCTTTTAAAGATTAATTCAAATTCCTATATAGTATAAAGATATAAATAAATGCAAGACTTTTATTATAATTTTCGTATGTTGAATATTGTTTTTTAACAACACTAAGTATTATAGGATTTCCAATGCGTAAACAGGTTCTTGAGATAACGATTAATATATTCTTTGTATCTAAATCGGTTAGATATAGAACAATAAGCGACATTACAATCAGATAAAATGCAGTCACAATTGAGTTGTATTGATACGTAATATATACTTACTAGTCATCCATCTCTTTCGTCATAACCTAAATGCAATTTAACAGAAAGAGACGAAATGTATTGAACATTATATAACATTGATATCTTATCATAAATGTATCATTAACGATAACTTAGTTAGTGCCTTAAATAATACACATTATTAGTATTACAATGAAATGTACTTTAAAAGTACTTGAACCTAGATCTTTGTATGACGAGGATGACGAGCCAGAATAAGAAATTCCACCCGTATCACCTCCTTATAGGAAACCAGCTGCCCACCTAAGTATTTCCGAACTGCACTTAGGCCTTTGAGAAAAGATCGTACCAATTCTTAAAAGGCCGTCAACGCACTTGTCAGACTTCTGGCAATGTGAGTGCCCATGGGCGGTATCGCTTCGTAACCGAAGACACCTGTCCGTTTTGCCCGTAATGAAAATTCACATAGAAAAATGTTCAGAGATTAGAACCGTCCTCTCAGGGTCACAGTTGGAAGCCCCTAGCACAACATTGCTCAAAAAATATTACTGGGGTTTATTTTGAGATGGTTGATACTAATTTTACTACACGTACGTACTTAATCTTAAACTACGATTCACAGCCGAAACTTGGTTCGAACTGTTATGACTTAGGGTGACATTCAAAGTTTTGGCGCTAAGTCTGACCCCTTTTGTCAAAAACGTATTGGAATTTGACATACAGGAATCAATGTTTGCTTTTTTTATGTACCCTATATAGCAGTGTTGGCCTAGTGGCTTCGACGTGCGACTTTCATCCCTGAGGTCATAAGTTCGATCCCCGGCTGTGGACCAATGGATTTTCCTTCTATGTGCTCATTTAACACTCGCTCGAACGGTGAAGGAAAACATCGCGAGGAAACCGGCTTGCCGTAGACACGGCGTACGTCAGGCACAGAAGGCTGATCACCTACTTGCCTATTAGATTAACAAATTATCATGCAACAGATATCTGAGACCCAGACTTAAGAAGGTTGTAGCGCCTTTGATTTATATATAAATCGACCCTACGAGACGCCATAAAAGAGCAGTCTTCACAGACCATGGAAACCCCTTGTCCCGTTTCGCATACCTTTGCAGTTGTGTATAGTATCTATGATAATTAAAATATTGTAGGCTATTCTCCATGGGTACCTCTTAGAATTATTAAAATTTCAACATAATTGTTTCGCAGTGTTTCTCAAGTAGGAACTTCTAACTTTATAATCGGCGTAACTAATTGTTGTGCAATAACCAAAATGCAATTTTTCATCTGACTGAACAACAATCATATCCGCCCTTGCACAAAGGTTACACCTGGCTTCCTCTTCCGTAACCATGTTCTATCAATAAAAAATCCAATTGATTTTCCTATAACAAATCGTTTAAATTATTTGTTTAAATTTCATACATATTATTTATACACGTACAAACTGAAATAGTTTAATGTAACAGTTAAAGTCTATTATAGACAAGTATTGAGCAATATCAATTATTTAAAAAAAAAACTGTGTCGGTACTTTTTAGGTTTAATACAGATATCTGTTTTAAGATCAAATTTGTCCAGTACGTGACCAGCATACTGTGTACACGCCGTCAACTTTTTGGATCTAAGGAAAGCGTTTCGCTATGTTTTCTTTCACCGTTCGAGCGAATGTTAAATGCGCACATAGAAAGGTCATTCATACAGCTTGGGATCGAACCTACGACCTCAGGCATGCGAGTCGCACGTCGAAGCCACTAGGCCAATGCCGCTCTGTCAAATTAGCTACTTTAGTCTCTTATCTATTAGTCGTGAACACAGATACAATACAGTCTTTTAGTGGTATATTTTGATTCTGAGAGATGGCTTCGTAATTAAATTTATTCGTATAACACATGTGATAGCGAATGTTGCAGGATATTTTAATCATTTAATTTAATATGATAATTATTCATTAATCAGTTTATAAGAAGCCAAAAAACTGATTTGTGTGAGTGTGTGTGTATTCACTTAAAACATAAGTTATGTAATCTTATAATACAGTTACGTACATTTTGGTTACGTTGATTTGCTTCAGTTCAAACAATTTGTATGACTCAAAACTTAGCGATAAAAAAGAGTGGCGGAAAGTTTCTTGCTAGTTTTTCTTGCCCGCTCTACGCCCTTGACTTGCAAACTGGTAGTAAATGTAAGTATACTTGATTACCTATATGAATAAAGTTATTTTGAGTTTCGAGTTACATACTACGAAAATATTGTTCAATTACATTTTAATAACGCGCTCAAAAACTACGGCTTATAATATAATTAGTTTGTTCTAGTTTATTTTTCTTTTTTTTTTATATATCGTCGTAATATCGTGGTATTTTTCTCAAATGTTTTATTATTATTAATATTTCTAACACATATATATGTAAGATATTTCATATAACGTTTCCATTTTTATAGTGTAATGCAATGTTAATAAATAAGTGTCAGTGGGCAGACCACATACCGCGCATGAACAAGAACGAATGGACCCAAATGCTCATTGAATGGAGATCTCGGCAGAACAAAAGACCGCGCCGGCCCCCACCGACAAGGTGGACTGACGACATCGTCAAGGTGGTTGGCTCCCAGTGGATACAGAGAGGCCAGTGCAAGGCCTACTGGAGGGAAATGGAAGATGCCAATGTCCAGAAATGGACCAAATAAAGAGGCTGATGATAACGATGATCGATTATTTAAAATAGTTCCTAAATCACGTCAGTGTTGTGGGTTTGTAATTATAAATGGTTAGATTCGTTGTATCCATGTTAAGTACAAAAAAACTGATACATTGCATGCATTAAAATTACAGCGATTACGTTGGCAAGATGCCCTTGATCAAATAATGCAGAACATTCGCTCTGATACGATTAGATTGAGACACATTTTATCGAAGATTTCTTCCATAGTTAAAAGATATCTGATATATATATTTGGTTAGTGTAAACGTTTATGTTACAACGAAATATATACACGCATACAACTGTAGATATAAGATATTTTTATAAGAATAAACGCTATGAAAAAACGTACTAATCAAGCATTATTGTAATAGAATTATAATCAGTATTACAAGCATTATGCACGTAATTAACATACATTTATGATCATTGCATCTTTGGTTATAGATAATCGTTAGTTTACGTCTGTATCAAAATGTGTATATACCAATCCATCACGCTGGTATTAGGATTATTAAAATGAATTGTCAAAAAAATATAACATTATTGTTTTAATAAAATTCTCCAAAATAAAAGCGAAAGACAAATCTCATAACAAAGACATTGTTCAGTTAGGCATGTGTTAAAATATATCTGAGATGAAGACACACAATATAGATCTTGTACCGTTACGGAATTAGTTTTTAAATCTATATAAATAAAAATTCATCGAAAAATAACTCGATAAACTGGACCAATTCCATTTTTTTACTGATTAAAATTTGAAAAATATAGTTACAAAAATGATTTTTAATTAGTATTTAGGTTTTCATTACGGAAAAGGGATGATTTTTTTTATTTAATTTTTTTTTCTACTTTACCCAACATTTCTGCTAATTTAATAGAGCGCGTATTTTATCTTGTAATGTTTTGGTTGTATTTTTAAATTTTTAATTTCTATTTTGAAACACTTATGTTTACTTAAATTGTCATACATGTTAGATGAAGGATTTTGTAAAATATGCAGTAGATTTAGTACAATTTATGATGTTAATAAAGAAAATTAAAAAAACGAATAGTTTCTATGGGGTAGCATAAAAAGATTGGCTTAAAAAGCATATTAAGACGAAGCTCGAGGGTGTAGCTAGTTTAATAATAATAATGTTTTAGAATGAATATTATTAACAGAGCAGACTGTACAACAATAGTTGTTTCCTTGTACTGTATTCATTTGGGACTTTATTATATTATGAACACTTTACGATTAAGAATAATAAGATTAAAAATATAATTAAGTATAATAAAGAATGCAATCTTACAACATCGAAGTACCTAAGATCCTTATTGAAACGAAATTATAACATGTGACCTGCAAAGGAATGCAATAAAGATTTGACTTTGAAGTTAGAAGATCTACATTTATACATATATGATAGTAGTAAAGTGATGATGTAATTTGTATATAAGTGCAACAATATAAGCTAGTGTTATGAAGTTAAGTATGTGCTAAAGATGCTTTGTTAGTTTTCAACTTTGAGTACAGAAAAATAATATAATTCAAATAAATGTTCTTTAGAAATAATTACGATATATTGAATATAAATCAAGTATTAAGATGGGCTCTCTAACCAGCAAAGTGACATAGCTAGAACACTGCCAAAGAGTGAAAACAAAGAAGCGGCCAATAACGCAAAAGATGGGAGGACGAACTCAAATTAACAGCAGGCTACAAGAGTCGCCAAGGAAAAAGGTTACAGAAGCCACACCGAAATCCGAGATATGCTCTAGTGAAAATATTTTAATGATCACAGATCACAATGTTTCAGAATATAAAGGCTATATTATTATTATAAATTAAAGATTTAATTTTTTTAAAGTATAAATGGATACTAATTTATTAAATTTATTGAAGATAATATGCATAAAATTCTAACGCGAGATTCAACAAATTAAATAATCGTATTAATAATTAGAACACGATTAGCTTATGTTATTTATTATTTCCTATCCATAAAAGAAAGTAAATAATATCCAGTTTGCATCAATCTTAAGGAAATAAACAAAGTGAAAGTGTAGTCGCTCATTCTAGTTGTTGTATCGTAAACATCATTCACATATAGAAACATCAAGACTTTCGTTTCACAATATATAATATTTAAAAAAAAATACACACCGGTCTCAAACTTGCGCCTCCCCAGCCTCCGATGTTATATTTTTCAAAATGCTCAGCCACCTTCTTATTTCTTTGTTCTAAACTCATTTTTATAATATTTTACAATTTAAATAATTCCCGCCAAAAGTCAACTTTTTTTTTAAATACGGCAGCGCACGCGCTGTTTCAAATAATACTAGCTCGAATGATACTCGATTGTGACTCTCCCCCACTTGCGATGGTGGAATTTAAATAGTATTTTTCAGATATCGATAATTTTTATTGATAAGGTATACGAAATAATTTTACACGCATCGAAATCTATTTTTTCTTTTATTATTAGATTTTTTTTTTTTTCAATTAAGTCAAGTTGTAGAATATTACCTATACTTTTAAATATTTGTCTGTAAGTAACTTTACAATACATCTCAATATTTATATGAACTGATTAGTAATTGCTAATTCTAAAAAAGTAAGTGTCATTATTCCAATGTACACTAGAATTGGTATTATGAATTTAACAATTACAACATAGCGATCCAATGCATTAAGGCAGGGAAAATAAATGATAAAATTGTTTCTTATTTAAATTAAGTAATTTTTTACATGACTGATGCTTTATTGTTTATATACAATAATAGAATTCAAAATAGCAAGTTATTTACTGCTTTTATAATTTAAATTACTGAGTATTATGCTTTCTGTGCACTTAATAATAAGTTATGTTGCAATTTATGTGATACTATGAGAATGTACCACAATTATTTATATAGTGCATACCAAGCAAAACATATAATATTATTCATAGGGTGATGTAACATATTTATAGTACATGTATAATCAAACATAAAATTTTATTGTCTTTTTATTATGTTAAAAGCATATTATACTTTTTAAGAAAATTACAATACTAATGTACGAACTAGAGCATTGTTACTCATGCATGGGTTGCAACCCCCCAATAATCGAGTTTGTTTTAAATGGGAGTCACTGTCTGTTGAAAGAAAATAAAAACAAACTACATATAGGCACAAAAGATTTGTTAAAAATACCATGCTATGTACATCTTATTATAATTTTACAGTGATGGGGTTGCAAGACTGTTTTACTAAATTTTTTGGCTTTTTCGTGTTTCGCAACATGGTTAAGAAAAGATGAACTAGAGAATTATTACTATAAAGCCATAATTATCTATTTAATCTAGTTATTAGAAATTCAAAGACAATCAAGCCTTATAATAAAGAGGCACGGCTTTATTGATTAAAATGGAAAAATATGGGTATGGTCTGTAAAAACTTTATCTTAAGAAAATTGCATAATAATACCTAATTGAATAATTTATATTGGAACATTAATAAATAAAACCTTTGCTAATCTAATCACTGGTAATTTATCACACTATTATAATAATCAGTGACTTCAGAAATGATAAAATGTGTAGAAAAATATGATGATTATGATAAAATAAAAATAAAATGTTTAAAAACTGACAATTCATTCAGTAATAAAATGTATAAAGGTAAAGCTGTACCTCCTATGAGTTTAGTACATTATTAAGAATTTTCCTTCATTCCAAAATTAAGTTTTCCTTGTTTAGTATTTACAGTATGTTAGATATTTTGGATTTAGTGCAAGTGAAATTTGAGTAAATTATTAATTTTAAACACATTTATCATTTCAAACGTAAAAATGAACGTAAGCTACATAAAACCAATGACCTGATTTTACATGATACACAAACAAAAAAGATTACAATAATGTAAGCTTTGATGTTAACAAAACTTACCACTTTAAGCTTCTTTCTTGGTCTTGAAGGTCCATCCATGATTTACTTAAAAAGTATTACAAAATGCAAAAAAAATATTTAAAACCGATAAAATTATCAATTAAGTTATTAATCGTGCTGGATTTGATTTATTTTAGGTATTTAATAGCAAAGCATTCGGTATTTGGTTGCAGTTAACAGAGATTGTGCACTTGGACACCTTGACTTAGATTTACATTAATGTGATCTTAACATTATTGTACTAGTAAATGTAAGAACTAAGTTCAAAAAATTCAAAATATAATCTAGCTAGGCTCTCTCTCTATAGGAGTTGTTCAACTTCTTCAATTTTGACAGCTTGTTGTCTATATTAAAATCGATGTGCTTTAATCTATGTTATGATGTCAGTTGTATGTATTTAGGTTAATCATAAGTCTTATATTAAACTATTCCGACAATCATAATATGGATAATATTAAACAGTTATCTTTATTTAGAAATAACTTATTATTAACAAGTCTCTCTTTTTTTAGAATATTCATTATTAGTTAATTAGATGGTTTTTGTTGCCGACGAGGTCTCATTATATTATTGATATAACGAAGTGTTAATAAATAAATTATATTGATATTTGTTTTCTTTGGATTTATTTGGATAATGATTTTCTTACAGACTAATATGTACATTTATTATATAGTTAATAAGTTAGTAATCTGTGGTAGTCTATGGTAGTTTCTGATTGGCAATTTCTATTTTCTAATGTAAATTGTTGATAAACTTATCACTTGCGAAAAGCAAAAATATAAATACTGCTGGCTTGTTCATTGTTGTAAACCTCCAATTAGAGAAAATATCTACACTAACTTTTAGTGTTGTTTTATTATAGAATATTTTTACATACTAATTCAAAATAACACCAGTCCTGGAGACTACGTCCTTGAAAATGCCAGCAGTTACTTCAACAACTGCTGAAGAACAAAATGAGGGCGATCAGAAGATGTGGAATGCTCTCAAACGCTACATTATACGAGAAAGACAAAGAAAAAAAGAAGGTTCTTATATAAAGTTCATGATGCCTAGTTTATTTCACTGATATCAAAAAAACTTGTTATTCAATATGAGTCTATAAACTGTTTTAATTTTAATAAATAAAAATGATTGCTTTTTTTCGAAGCTGCAGATGGTGGCTTGTTTTATACATTTATCTCTTTACTATTATTAGAATATGAAGCCGAGGTGGAGGAGGAGAGACTAAGAAAAGAGCGGGAAGCTAGAGAACGACAAGATGTTATGACACTTGGTAAGTAATAGTCAGACAAGCTGCTTCTTATGAACTAAAATGTAGGGCTGTAATTACCATATCTGAATTTATAAAACGGGAAATGCTAAAAGAAAGCATACTTCCAATCTTTAATATTATTTTTTTATAGAAAACTATTAAACTAGTATGTACTTTGCACCTGTTCCTTTTAAATTTATTTTATTTCTATATACATAACTTTTTCACTACATACAGGTATGTAGTAAGTAACTGATATCCTTCTGAATTAAAAAAAATATGCATACATTTCAGTCAGCATTTTAATAGTTGAGATTTTCAGTTGTAATCACAATTTTAAAGTCACTACTTTGCTATGATTAGACAATACTTGTACCATACAACAATTGCACACCATGTAACCATTTTCTATTGCTCCCTTTAATTAGGTAAGCTGTACAAAGCGTCTTAGGAAGTTATTACAAATGTTTGTAAATTTTTGTGTATAAATGTAGGTACTCTCTTTCTTCTATTATTATTTAAAAATATTTTGTAAAGTGGGTGATACATCACTCAGGTTATGGCTTATGATATCAATTGATTCTTAAATCTGCACTTGCAGTATTATTAGCATACATAATATTATATAAAAATAATACTTGTTTGTTGAATGGACTGCCTTCTTAGATTAGAGTATATTTGTCTTATGAAATAGATTCCTGGGTACTTTTAAAAACCTTCCTTTGGAAAATGACTTTAAATCATTATTTATTTTTAGAGGAAACAAAGGAGCAAATTGATCAACTTGAACAAAAGTTAAAACAACTAGAAAAAGAGAAACAACAACTGTTTATGCAATTGAAGCGAGTACTGAATGAGGATGAGGTTAGAAAGAGACAGCAACAAAAGGAAGCAAAGTGAGTAAAGGAGATGTAAAGTGATTTACTTTTATAATATTATTATTACAGGTTTTTTCATGTTTTATCTATGTCTCTTATGGATATGATATTTTTGATCTCACATCACTTATATAGCCTTTGTTACTTCATTATCTGTAGATGAAAAATCATATTTTTAGTAACAAATATAAATGTAAAAACAGATTTTACATAAGTGGACAAGCTTAAATATACTCTTATATTGCATTATATCATAAATGTTATATTAGAAAATGCACTTATGTACTTTTCCAGTGAAATGCAACCAATGAAAATGCCAATGGGTAATATACAAATGCCGATGTTTCCGATGCCATCGTCCCAGGGGCAAGGGGAGCCACCACCTCAAGGCCGACCACCTCATCTTAATTCTCATATGCTTAATAAGGTATTTTAAGTTTCAATATAAAATGTTTAGGGTAACATTCAGTATCTAAGAAATTACCTTTTGTCTATTCTTATAAAGAGATCTTCAATGACATTATGCCATAAGCGGAAATTTGTTTCTCCCAGTTAATATACAATATTGATTTTTTTTTGAAATTAGAACCTTTTCTATAGTTCAGTCATTTTCAATCATATTTTAAAATTTACTAGTTTAAGAGAACAAATGAATTCCAAATTTGAAATTAATTATATAAAAATCTATATATTGTTTAATAAGTTTACAGTTCAACATTTTTATGTATGAAGGAGTTAAAGGTATAAAATTTATATTGTCTTGATGTTCAACTGCTTTTATTGTTTTTATTTTACTATGAACTTTATATTTATTTGTTTGTCGATGTTATTGCAAAGTTGGAATTGGTATGAATGGTCACCGATATTTTGTAATTACTTCCTAAACGTAAAATAAATAATTATAAAGATCAATGCTATGCTAAATCTAGCAATTTTGTCTTAATAGAGATTTTATTTATAATAATGGGATAATGCAATAAAATAGTACAGAAACAAACAAAAATCAATTAAGGTAAAAGATACAGATATCTAAAGGACAGAAGTTGTCAAAATTACAAAAAATACACACATTTTAATTTGTTTTTGACCTCTTTACTTTTGTAAGATTGTGCCTGAAAGCTCCTATGATGTGTCATTTAAAAATAAAAACATCTGGAAGAAGGAGCCATCATTATCAAAACCAAAATCAGATTGATATGAGTGTTCCCTATCTTCCTGTACGTAGCTGCTGTAGCTGTATGTGGACTATCCTGGCTTGAGAAAAGCCAAGGATTGATGGGTTAGAGATGTGCAGGAGTAGAATACTGTGGGCTTTACTCTGTTCTAATACTAATAAATGTTATGTCTATGACTAAGCGCACCAATACATCTTGACCCAACTCCGCATACGGACTGGCCTGTCTACCGTATGGGGACAACGAATCAGCTCATATTTCTATAAAGTGTACTACGGTGAGTGTTCTGAAAAATTGTTTGGGGTGATCCCTCCTGCCTCGTTTCAGCACCGTACGAGCCGTATTAATTCCAAATTTCACCAACATCACCTTGATGGCTGGAAATCTTCCACAGTCCGTATCACAAGGCATTTTCTTTTGCGAACTAGCGAACTGTGGAATAGCCTCCCGGTGGAGGTCTTCCCTGAGAGATACGATCTCCAACTGTTCAAAATTCGAGCGTACTCCACCCTCAAAGGGCGGCAACGCACACACTAAAAATGGGTGTCTATGGGCTGCGATAACAACCCTTTTTGGGTGTTCCGCAGGCTAGTTTGCCCCTCTATTATATAAAAAAAAATTCAATGCGCAGAGGCGATGAGTATTTGGAGAACTGATTGTGGTAACTCAGAAAGCAAAAGACCAGGTGGCCGTCAACTAACCAGATGGACCGATCAAGTTAAAGACTCCTCGTCCTAAAAACTGTACACTGTAATGAGAGAGACGCTCGACAGAAACCAGTGGAAACAAGTCTTCGCCAGATTTTTTTTTGCTGACCATGACGTTCAGCTACCGACCAAATTTTTTTTTTAAAGTTTCTGTCAACAATTCTCAGCACTAATCACCAAGCTATGCGTGATCCGTGTCATCTAGAAAGAAACAGTTATTCAGCGAAATTTTATATATATATGTTTTCATGCATTTAATTAATTAATTAATTGGTGGGTGTGTCTACGCATTCGTGATAAAGTTGTTTTCGATAAAACCAAGGTACACAGGTACATATAATCACAATGTAGATTAGTGTTATATATATTTTTTTTAACTAAACATGAAAGTCTGTCGTGAAAAATGTTTAATAAATTCCATATCATATTGTTGTCTAAGGATTCTCTTTTATTTTTGGTTTTGTTTGTTTGGTTTTTGTTTATTTATTCAAGTTTACCACATCATACATAATACTAAACCTACGGTATATGTTACAAAGGGTTTTATTAACAATATATGACAATTATAATAAACATAAATGTTACAAAAAAAATAAATACAATAAAACATGCACAAAATAAAAATACCAGCAACTTTTGTTAAGCAGAAAAAGTACCAGAAAAGGCTTTCTTTAAAATTGATCAGCAAATATTTTTGAATTGATTGATTGACAGTCTAATACACTTAAATATATTTAAATACAATTGTTTACACTAGATTGGCTAGCAAGCTGCACATTGGTCCTTCGAGCCGGATTATGCTTGTAACACTACTTCAATTATAATTTCAAATTCAATATAAATCATTGTTTCTATTGATATTTCAAGATATTATTGTTACTGAAAACCACTCATACCAATTCTGAAAGCTCTTTACCCTTTCTCGGTGTTGTGGTAGTTACAAACACGGAGTTCAAAGGTTGTTTCTCTTTGTTCAAGAAAGCGTACTCAAAGTACAAATTGTTTCCACAACAGCAAACTATTGTACGTGGTCCCATACAGTCTGGTGTCAAACGGCAGAGGTCCCCATCACCCACATACGCCTTGTATGCCCATCGGCTACACCAGCCGGCTATGAAACAGCACACTGTATACTCCGATCATAGTAAGTAAAATATTGTGGCAAATTAAACTTGCGAATTTGTTTTGCTTAGCAATTAAATTGATTTTAATAAATGCTTGTTTTTAACCAACTTTCAAAGTCTGTTATCAAGTTGATCCGATTGTATGTTATATGTGAAGCCTATAGTATTCGGTATAGTATATAATATTTCTAGTTACTGAGAGTATTACGTTCAGTCAAATAAATATTAATAATATCATTTAAAAAAAATATCGATAATAAGGTAGCTCCATAAGTAAATCGTTATAGAATGACCGTGTTTTCAGCAGATATTCACGCCAAAAACTGTATTTTATAGACCGTTTTTAACATTTGTGCTTTGCCAAATATTTCTTAATATTGCGCCGAATATTGGTCATAGTCAGCGAAAAGAAGTATTTCGGTTTGAAAGAAAAAAAGAAGCTATTTTTATATATTGTATAAAAATTTATTTCACTTCGTTAAGCTCAATAACTCGAGAATGGCTTGACCGATTTGGCCATTTTGATCTTGAAATGTTTAAGGTAAGAAACATAATAATACGCAAAGAAAAATTCTAAAAACGAAAATATATAATATATAAAAACTTTTTGAAATAAAAAAATTGTCACGTATTCTTAAGTATTTATAATTGTTGTACTCCGAATTGTTTTTGTGTAAAATATTGTATTAAGTTTTTATACATATGTAGGTGATACGAATTTCACCGGTCAACTATTAATAGGTATTAATAGTTGTTTAAAAATTATTTTGCAGAAGTTGAGGATGGTCGAATGGGCCGCCAAATGGCTCGAGCGGTTTTGTGGAACAGTGAGTTGTCACTAGGTGTCATATTACGCTTGTGCACGAGTTTTCATTATCATTTTCGTTATTTATATTAACTTTTCCTGTAGTACCTGTAGTAGCCTTCCATCTTGTGGTTCGTTTGTAGTACTAAAAATCTAATATGCGAGGTCTGAATATAATCCTATAAAAAGTATCGACATATCGCTAGTTTTCATTTGCTTTTTGTTTTTATTCCTGTAGGACCCTAGACCTTAAAGATTTTATTGCACTGCCTAGAGAAAAATTTCTTTTCAAAGATACTTTATTATGTCAAATAATTACATTTATTTAGTGAGAAAATGTAGGGTAGGGTACCTACAAGAAATTATTGAAAAATAAGGTAGATCATATAAAAATGTCAGGTAGAATATTTTTACAAAAGTGAAGGTAGATCGCATCGATATTATTACAGGTATCGTGTGACTTATAGCAATCATTTTTTAGATAATAAATAGAGTAAAAAATACTACTTAATGTTTTGTTCAAATTATACAAATGTTTATAGTTAACATTTCATTTATTTCTTGCCAATGTGTCCCTCTCACAACCCGAACGATATGTTGTCCTATCCTAAAAAAATCTCTTATGGTGAATTTAACTCGATCCTTAGAAGTTGTTTTATACTAATTTGGTAATTGGTAACTAAATATTTATTTTGTTTGAATAATAACTTAACTATACTAACACTAAATCATTGTGTTGCGCCTTTAACAAAACTAAAATGAAATTTTCACTTACCGTCCTAACATACACTCATAAAGTGCTTGCTTATAAAACATTGTGTATAAATTGATTTCTATATTCCTTAAAAGGGCGGTAACGCACTCGCCAGCCTTGACAGTGTCCATGCGGTATCACGTAACAGTCTCTGTTATTCAGTTATCCATATACAGTTAAAACCATTTACGATGACATATTTGACTGTATTTAAATTTGACTTTTGATTACTAAGTTAGTCTACACTTGAAATAAAAAAAAAAATTTTGTCTCTTTATCTCAAATTATAATTATGATGTGGTGAAATGAGATAAGTGGAAGTAAATTCTGTTGGGTTTATCACATGTTTGTTTTTAACGCACGTCGTTATCATATCTAGATATGTTTTTCCACTGATATGTTGCCTTGTTCGATTGAAGATAACTGTCGATATTGATATTTGTTTTCTTTCAACTCATGGTGACTAGTACATTACGAATTTGTTGGTCACGGTGACTGGCTGGTGACTCATAACATATAAAACTTAGTTTATTGGCTGATTTACTATGTGTGTTGTTGTGTATTAATTGTGTGTCAATATTATATATTTTGTAAATCTATTCACTGTCTATACTTGGCAAATATCTTAGCAAGCACACTTGGTTTATAGAAACATCTCAATATGCGTCAAATGTCAGCGGTTCCGGTGTTTCCTCTGGGGGGTACTACGCGATGCCGACAAGCGTTGTGGGCGTGGTCACTGAGCGTCCACCACCTCTGCTGTACGCTCATCATGCGCATACTCCCCACACTCCACACACGCCCCATACCCCGCATCATTCGAACCTGATGTATGCGCCGGCGCCCCAGTCGCAGCTATATTTGGATATGCTGAAGAATAGGGAGGGGCAGCAACATCCGGAGCCCAAGAAGGATCAGCAGGTAAGCTATGACATAATTTATTGAGAACAGCCCATCTTTTTTTCCTGCTTATTCATGACAAGAAAATTAAGGTTAATATGAAGAGGCAACACTTAGAGCTGAAGAACAGTGTAGATCTGAGCATGCGCCACTCAATCCACAGAAACAGTTAGAATCGTGACCAAATAACACTCACTCAAGGGTGGATAACACTTGAAGCAACGTCCGACTTAGAAATCGTACTAATTTATTTTTCCGTATTTGGTGTAAGATATTTTTTTTACTTGTATATTAATAAAGAAAATATCAGATACAAAAATCTATAAAATTTATTTCGAAGTTAAAGTCGGTAATATTAAATTACAAACAAAGCCGCTTTTTTGTTTCGTGATAGTTTTTTCTTTATAGCTGTACCACCAATGTATTTCAGAAGCAATTCGACTTAGGGTCCGTCAAGAAAAGAGCGTACCAATACATAAAAGGCCGGCAACGCACTTGCGTGCCTATGTCTATGGGCGGCGGTATCAGTTAACATTATGTGAGCAATTCGTTTGCCCCTTTTTATGTATATTAAGAAAGGTCAACAGCCTTCTGTGCCTGACACGATTTTTAGGTCAAAATTCAAATTTCGTCATCATTTTAACACACTGTGGGTTACGCGAACACTTCTTCAGCGTTAAGTATCGCTTCTTAATTTTACCCTACCAGCGCGCAATAAATTTTCGCCTTTTTTTCTATTTTGAGCCAGTTGTAACATCATATATGTATGTGCTAATAACAAAATAGTGTGTGCGTACATATACAAAGTACATATGTCAGAAATGAAACTTCTTTGGCAATTTTAAAGTCTTCTTCATATACAAATCTAAAATTTAAAACGAGACTTCGAGGGAAGATATGTTTGAAATTAAATGAATTTAATAGTCATTAAAAGGTTAAAAGTGTCGAAAATTTATATTTTAATCTAATTTTTTTTAAATTAAAATTTCGTTAATATATTACAAAATCGTGAACGTTTTTTTTTATGTAATAGCAGGCAAACGGGCAAGAGGCTCACCTGATGTGAAGCGATACCGCCGCCCATGGACACTCTCAACGCCAGAGGGCTCGCGAGTGCGTTGCCGGCCTTTTAAGAATTTGTACGCTCTTTTCTTGAATGACCCTAAGTCGAATTGGTTCGGAAATACGCAGTTTACTTAGCTGGTTCAACATAATTAGATTATAATATGAATTAAAATGATTTAGGAGATAAATGCCTACCTAGTGGTATATTAAGCGTAGCGCAAGGCTTGTATATATAATAGGTAAGAATAATAATAAAAATAGGTACCAATTCTTAAAAGGCCGGTAGCGCACCTGCGAGCCTTCTGTCAATGTGAGTGTCCATGGATGGCGTGAAGCCTTCTGCCCGTTTGCCTCCTATTACATAAAAAAAGGTTATGTTTTTTTTCGTACTAAGTACAAGTGGACTTTGTACGCTAATTATATAAAATCAATCTGAAATAAATACTTGCCTTATGAAGCAGTACTGTGTCATACTCAGGGTATAACGATATCATTATATTTTTAGGCTCCACAAGTGTTAATAGGGCTGAGTGAAGCCCACCATCCAGCAGTTAGTAGCGGAGTTGTTTATGCGCAACCGCCCGTGTCCCGTCATCTGGCCATACATCCACCGCAACACAACACAATACAGGTAATATATTCTTTTACAATCCTCGATTTCTCTCCCTCTCTTCTCTTTGAAATTCTCTTCCTTATAAAATAATATGATCCTCCAGTTATATATCCTAATGTGTGTGTATAATTAGAACCTTCATATTTTAGTTAATAATTAAAAGTCGCACGCTTGAAGCCAAAAAGAGCCCTTTAGTGTTTTCCAGACTCATAAATTGTAATACAACATTCCAGTTTCCGATAACGTCCAAACAGGTCGACTGTATATTGTCACAATGCAAGTATCACTTAGATATTTTGTGAACCCTCTTTCGATATACAGGGCGTCCCAAAGTTATGGGACATGAATGGAAATTATCTTAAATATCGTAGGTATTTTACTGAAAGAAGACTTTTTAGAAGTTAGTAATTCTGCAATCAAAGACTTTCTCTTGCCTCGTCTGGGATGAAATGTAAAAAACAACCCCTACTTATGATGCCAATCGAAAGAATGCCCAAAAACTAATAACTCTTCTTGAGTAATATAGTATTTTAAAAAGAAACGAACAGTGTGAAGTGAATTTAACTGCTGTAGTCAATTAATTGGTTATGTTTTTGTAAATTAATGAAAAAAAAATCTCAAAATTTGATCCCTCCTGTCTTACGCAAATCGCCAATCTTTTATTGAGTCCGCTGCCCGTTGATTCGCTTATCATTTCATGATTGGCACAATTCTGTTTGCCACCCACGTTCTCGTATCGCTTTTTGTATTTTTTTTTATATGAGGTGAAAATGTTACTTTTACTATTATTATTATTATTTGTTTCTACTGAGTATTAGATTCGTATTTGTTTTTTTTTACGGCTGAGGCGCAAACTAGCTGCTGTGGTCTCTGGCAGAATGACCAGCGCTGTGGAACAACTCTGCTCCACAGCATAATGCTGAGCCAGGGCCAATTCCAACCACAGCACACACGCAAAACACAATTAAACCTTTTTCTTTAAAAAAAATTGTTATCTGTCTATTATTAATATTTTTATTTATTTTTCTGTTTGATTATTGTTATTTTATGTGTTTCTGTGTGTGTTGGAATTATGTTACGGAAAATGCGCATGCGCAGGCCCGCGTCAAGCTCGACATCCTTGGCTTGGATCACTTTTTGTATAGCATATGTATAAATAAGTTATAATAGAAGGAGTAATATAGGACTCTCAGATAAATATAAAAATATCCAAACTGACTTCACTAGTCACTTTTTTTTACAAAAGCTTGCCAACATATAGTAATATACAATTTTTAATGTGACAAGCACCTATTGGCAAACATGACATACAGGAAGAGATAACAAATATTAAACAAAATAATTAAAATTACAAAAACTAAACGAAAATCTATTTTAAAGTGTCAAGCAATTATGGATTGACCCAGAATATATTTGTAAACTACGGATATTTTTCATAAGATTATATTTATAACATTATTTTGCAGGCAAAACCTGGCAGCATCACTCAAGGCTATCCCGTCCAGCAGTCAAATCCAAACGTACAAAACCCAAACATATATCCAAGCAGACATCGTTATTAGCTGGTTGGCAAACACTCCACCAAACCGCGAAAGATTTAGACGGTTTTGTAATTCGTAAATGTTGTATTAAAATATATATAAGAATGCGTACTTTTATTATGTAGTGACAGATCTGTAAAGGAAATATATTTTTACCAAAATAGAGGGTATTCTTTGGGGTCATTGACCTCGTTAAGGTCATGAACTATCAGCTGTTAATTATTTTACATTTTTTCCTTTTTTGACATTGACAGCGTTTTTATTATTTTTTATTTAGTTAGGGTTGATGAATACATGATATAGATGTGTAAAAATACAACCCAAGTGATGAAATTCATTATTTGCTAGGACAAACTAAAACTTAATTTATTTATGTAGATTCCATGTTGTGTACAAGTTACTTGAGGTTTCGTTGCGGCCTAAACTAATCTAGTATAAATCTTTAATTGTAAATTGTGTCATTTATTATCAAAAATTTAACCAATCTTTATGACTCATACAGATATGATAAACTGTTACCATATCTCTTATGACGATTATCTACTGTTATCATAAATATATACATTCTCGATTATGCTGATGTGTGTTATCGAGATTTAACTGAACTACAGGTCGATAAGTCCGAGCACATATGTACCTAGTCCAGCTATACGTTCTGTTACAAATGACAAGCATTTTTTAATGAAGTAATATAATATCAGAATATATACCTACATATTAAAGTCTCAGCTAAATTGAAAAAAAAAACCTGTTTCCAAGGGAAATTTCGCCACTGCTTGCTAGAAAGATATTTTAAGAGACTCAAAGTCGCCGTATCTTTAAGAACAATGTCCTCTAATACTGACCATGATTTGAAGTCTGAAAGGTTGAGGTCTGGGCTAGATGATGGCCAGTTGAAGACTGCTCTTATAAAGTCCGGAACGTTGGTTACAAGCCAGGCTTTGGAAGTTCCTGCGAGAACTTTCGTTTCTCTATAGCATGTGTGCTTCCAAATGGTTTCGACGAATTCTAGCTTTAAAAGCTTTTGTGCTTCTCACAGCACGCGGCTGCCGACGCATTACTTAAAGTAAAAAGCTCCTCCCTGGCGGTAGTTTTGATTTGGATTCCCTTGACAATCCAATTCTTGAAACCCCTACTCATTATACTGAATTCTATCAGGCCTTTTCTGTGCAAAGTTTCCAGCTGTGGAACTTGATTTCAGATGAGCTTAACCCTAAGATTACATTATTGTTTAGATTTTTCTTAGATGTTAGTTTATTCTAGTTATAGTTAGTGTTACTTTTGTATAAGGTAGCGAAGTGTAAATAAATAAATAACAAAAAATAACACAGTATTAATCACATTGTGTCGGTTGATTGTGATTAGATTATGTTCTTCGCCAGTAACTTATACGAATATTTATTGTACAGAATTGCTGTTGTAGGTACTAAACGAAACATTCTAGAATAATTATAAAATGATATATTATTGCGTGATACCTATCAATATAAAAATACGGTAAGTATCGCGTACTCATTTGTAAGTAGCTCTTATATAATTATTAAGTAATATATGTACGTGAAGGAAATAAGCTATTTGGTGGAAAAAATAAAAACATATAAACAATCTGTTTTTTTAATTACCTCTATTGTAAATGCGATTTTATCTACGTTATATTAAACATTCTTAGGTATGGTTCTTTCAAATATATTTACTAGTGCCACTCTACATAATCTGTATTTATTATACTTATATATAATTTTCTTTTATTTTCAAAGACAAGAAAGTGATCAACCTTCTAATTATAAATAGTCTGGCCATAAATAATGTTACATAAAAACTTTTCTTTTATTCAACTTTTTGATTATTTTAAATTTGGAACACGTATATTATTTTAAAAACTTCTTAGTTCTTTTCATTTTGCGCCGTTTCACATATTTTTTCGTGTACATTATCAAATTACAATATGAAATAGGGTGTTTAAGAAAATAGGATTGCAGTGATTGCCTTGCACCAAGTGGGTATGAAGCCGTCGGTCATATTCCAAAAACTTGGTGCAGATACCGGAAAACTTCTTAAGCATTAAACCAGGCTCATGGGAAATTACTAATTAATTACTATACGGAAAAATATTAAAGAATATATTTATTTATGTATTTATTAATAATACTACTGGGCACAGGTCTCCACTCAGAACAAGAGGGCTTGGGCCATAGTTCCCACGCGGATTGAGAACTTCATACGACCGCCATTGAATTGCTTTGCAGGTTGGTGTAGGTTTCCTAACGATGTTTTCCTTCACCGCAAAGCTCGTGATAAATTTCAAATGTTATTAATAATGATTGCGGAAGAAATATTTAAATAATTTAATCATCATCTCAAAAACATATTATACATTAGCAGAGCTAGTGCTTGGCCTAGGTTTAGGGGTGATGGAGTTATCATGATGCTCATCGTCATCACTGTCTTTTTCATCATCATCATCATCTTCGGACTCACTACCATCGTCAGCATAATTAACGAAATGGTCGGTAACTAAATCTACCACATGATCACTTTTCATGCACGCCAGTTTATTTAGGTGGCAAAAGAACGTGAACGCAGCGCAGGACACAAACGTCAACTGATTTACCAATCAAGCGATCGAAACGTCACTCTCCCGCCGCCGCGCACCACCGACCCCCCCCCCCCCCGTGACTCCTAAAAATCGCTTCTGC
The DNA here is from genome assembly GCF_905147105.1 of Pieris brassicae. Taxonomy (NCBI): domain Eukaryota; kingdom Metazoa; phylum Arthropoda; class Insecta; order Lepidoptera; family Pieridae; genus Pieris; species Pieris brassicae. The sequence continues at coordinate 21,230,207 of NC_059668.1, read as the reverse complement.
GCAGGCAAGGACATTTGTTCAAGATATTTGCTTGTATCAGCCGTATGTTCTTAAATCGTACTATCAACAGATACAACAACATTTCGTCTGTTGACCAAAAAAGATCGGGTCGGCCGCGTCCTGTGAGAACTACAAAAGGCTGTAATGCTGTTAAAGCCAGAATTCGTCATAAGGATCCAAAAAATCTTATTGCGAGAAATGAAGATTCCCGCTAGGACTCTGTCACGTGATACATAACAGGACCTCTGTGCGTACGCCTTCCGTCGCGATATGCAAGCGAAAAGCACAAAAATAACCTCTTTACATTACATTCATAAAAAAAGTATTTTCAATTGTTACAGAACTTATGGCTGGACTAGGTATAGTTTGTATAGTTCACAGAACATGGCAGTTTCTCGCGATGTTTTTCTTCGCCATATAAGTGCGCATATATATGTATAATGAAATCTACTGGTACATAGCGTTTCGATTAAGAATTGAAAGATGTTTTGATTCCTACTTATAAACTTGTCCAATCATATAAATTAGAATTAAACAGACTAGCTTTGTATATTCAGTATTATTATTAGATCGTAAGTATAAACCAGAGCGATATTTTCATATAGAAGTTTATATTTTTTTATAGAACCAATAGGCAGGAGGCTCACCGCCCATGGCCACTCTCAATGCCCGAGGGCTCGCGAGTGCGTTGCCGTCAAAAATATTACATGTTGTACATTACGAAGTACATGTTGAGCCTATATACAGCTCATATATAGGACGCCAATGAAGTTCAATTATAGGCATAGGAACAATGAAGTCGCATATTATTGGTATACTATACACTTTAATATAGTTTTATTAATACAGCCTTAACCTACCTCACGTGTAGTGCAGGAGGAGAGGTCCGGGTGAAGACGCGCGGGGTTTGACCGGGAACTAGGTCACTGCATTGATCGCCATTGCATCTTATTGCGCCGTTCATATGCGAATTGGTCAGTGATATTTATATAAACTAGATTATTACTTGATTGTAGATTCTTATATTAATTCCGATTATTAGGTCAAAATTAAAATCATAGTTATTGATTTAAAGTATGAAAGTTACACTTTGTTAAGCATTTCTTTAGAATTGTTTATATTAGTGAAAGTTGTCGAATGTGACAGTAACTTCATTCGTAGGTAGCACCAATCGTAATTTTAAATATTTAATAATATATTAATTTTGATTATATGAGTATATATTTAATTAACTTTAGTTTAAGATATTTATGAATAAGATTAGTAGACCATACTCTTATCTAAATTTAAATATCGTGTACCATCTTTCTAGAGATAAATGTGTAGATACCCAAGATATCCCGTAGTCCCATTTGTCCCTTTACGAAGAACGCTTTTTGGCCAAATGGTTTTTTCCTTGAATCCTAAATTTTATTTTCGTACGAAATTGGAAATATACATTATATACAATGATACACTCTTCATAGTATCCACCCTCAATAACGACAACAATTAAGAAATAAATATTTGCTAAAATAAGTAAAAACTGCGCAGCTGTGTAAGTTCTTTTGTCGCTTTATTATCCTAGCCCGCAATAAACTTCACTTTCGACATTATGCATACGAACTTTCTCAGAAATTCGTTCTTTTGTTTACAAATTGGGATTGCTTGCACGTGTAGACTGTTGTTGACCATGACTAATAAGTAGGAGTTATGAATTATCTATACGATTTTCTTTTCTGCACTTAAGTTTTAATTTTCTCCAGTGTCGCAATTGCAAGTGATACAATATATGTGATGAGACTAAACCCTTCAAAATTCAAAAGTTGTTGACTTTTTCTTCCATTAGAATCCGTAAAGTTTGCGACGGACATATTATATACAGAGGTTGTGGTCGAATCAAGGTACAGGTGGATTGTTCTTTCTATGTGTTCTTTCACTCATGCAGTGATGAAATTGTGAGAAAATCTTAGACCCAACAATTGACGGTGTGTGTTAGACTGATTGCCTATTATGAAAGATGACAAAACAGATACAAAATCTGATCAAATTAATCTGTAAAACATTTTTTGTAGAATTAGTATTTTACAGTTTACATATAGTTTTAACAACTATTTATAACAACGCGAGGGAGAATCCAATTAATGCGGCCTAAGTATTCTCTATAAGTCAATTTAATGATTGTTATATGAACAAACGTATTACATTTAGTAGGCTTCATTATAAGGAGTAATTATAGTACATATCATAGTGCTTGAATTGTATTAACTTGCACGAATAAACACCTTTTTTTCTAAGGCCACCCTTGAAAACACCACATCTGTATGCCAATATAGCCTCGTACTATGTACCTACAGTTTGTCTATGATTTGCGCCAGTGAGTCCGTCTCTTCGTTCGTCAGTTCAGATTCAGAGTTTGATAGTAAATATGACTCCAGTCCTTGAGAACGAGGTTCATAATAGATATACTCGTCTCCTGCTTGCAAGTATATTAAATAAGAAAAATATTCTTGTAATTTTGTTTTTCCTAAGTAAATTCGTTTAAAAAATATGTTTATTGTTTCGTGTGTAATTGTTTTTCATTGGTTATGCATGTAGATTTAGGGTCACTTGTTAGGACAGGATTGTGTTTTTTGTAAATAAATAAATTAAGGTAACGTACTAACATGGAGTTTCGGGCCTCCATAGTGTTATTTCCTATCACACCCACTTTTTGACTGTTGTTAGGTTTTTGTACTGTAATAAGCACCTTTTAAAATAATTGTTAATTTATGTACTCTAAATTGTTTTTTACCGGTAACTATTGTAAATTATTTTAGTTATGTTACTTTTATTTTTTCTTACCTGTGAAATTATTTAAGAAAATGTATATAATTGCAAATTGTGTTTGTTTATATCTTGAATCTGTGATGTCTATCATGTTTTCATATTAAATCAATAAATATATAGAGTCATACGATGTCTGGCTAAGTTCCAATCGACGCTCGTCAAACGATTCCTAATCGAATTCGTTCGTTGGAGATTGATAAAGCGGATCTTTATTTTGGATATTGTTATCGATTTAGATTTATATTAACAAAGTTATAGGTTTCCGTGTAATCAACGGTGATGAACCGGAATCATTGTCTTGCCATGTATACAAATAGCTATTAATTTTCTAAATATTTTAATCTATTACTGGTTAATGTTGTGATTTTTCTTCTATGTGTATGTATTGTTGGTAAATTTGTCAAATCACGACTCCACCTTGATCAAAGTCAAAAATAATTTCTTCATATAGGTAAAACAATGTACACTTATGAACGTCAATAAAAAAGAAATTGTTTTCTATGCACTTTTGCCATCTCATAGGTAGTTCATTGATCCCTTTACTAAAAAAACCAGTCGGACGGGAATCAATAAAATCTGTGAAGGCGATTTGGACTGCCCTATCAGAGTTAAATTTTTTCCCTTGCAAGAAGTTGTCCAAATTTCGAAAAAAATGGTAATCTGTTGGAGCAAGGTCCGGGGAGTACGGAGGATGTCTTAGACATTCCAATTGAAGCTCTTCTAATTTGGTAGCCGTCTGTTGTGCAGTGTGTGGTCTAGCGTTGTCGTGAAGTAGCAGGGGCGTGGAGCGATTGACCAGCCTAGGTTGTTAAGCTTTTCCGTCATGGTTTGCAATTGCTGACAATAAATATCAGCCGTAATAGTCTGGCCAGATTTGAGAAAACTGCAATGAACAATACCGGCACTAGTCCACCAAACGCTTACAAGTAACTTTTTTGGGGTTGATTTTCGCTTGGGGCAGGATTTGGCTGGCTGGCCAGGATCCAACCATTGCGCTTAGCGCTTCCGATTATCGTAAAGAATCCATTTTTCATCACAAGTAATGATTCGGTTTAAAATACCTTAATTATTGTGCCGGTTCAGTAATGTTACGTAGCAGTCGACGCGCGTTTGCCGGTTTGCTTCAGTCAATTCGTGAGGTACCCACCTTTCAAGCTTTTTTTATCTTCCCAATTTGCTTTAAGTGAATTAAAACAGTTTTATTACTAACACCGCAGCCTGCAGCTAACTCGGACGTGGTTTGCGATGGATCGGCTTCCACAATAGCATGGGTCCCAGGCCGTCCACGGGGTTTGTTCTGCAGGTCGAAATTTCCAGAACGAAAACGTTGGAACCAAAAACGAACTGTGTTTTCTTTTGCAACATGACCGCTATACACATCATTCACCCTTCGAGTCGTTTCCGCAGCACTAGTGCCACGGCGGAACTCGTACTCGTAAATAATGCGATACTTTAAGTTTTCCATTTTGTAAAATGAGTGACGCAAACAGAAAAAAACAAATGAATGACGGTCATCGAAGCACAAATACACGAGTAAATAGCTATACAAATTTGAATTTGGAATTCCTTACCAAAGAGGAGAACACCGTGATTAAAGTGGCCAGTACGAAATACGCCAATTAAATGCTTCTAAATTTACTGCCAGTTTTCAAATCAAGGGCGTGGAACGGAAGAGAAGAACTGACAATAAACACTTCACCACTCTTTTTAATCGCCAAGTTTTTGAAATAATACTTAGTACTACTAAGAAAATTAAAAAAAAAACTGATAATATTACATGCATGTTGTAGCTAAATTGTCTCAATTCCCAGTGGTAAGTAACATTAAGTTAGGTTAGGTTTTTTGGTCTATTCTTTTTTTAAAATCTTAGTGGCGTTTGTGATCACGTTAGGTTAGGTTGAAGCCAAATATTTGTACCTTCATTCACTAATTTCACAAATCATGATATTTCTATAGAGTTAAATAGCAAGCGCCACCACATTACTGCATGTTTTTTTATATATACATAAATTTCGCAATAGCCGCGATCCTTGCAGACTGTTGTGTGAGAACGTGGTATCTTTATTCCATTTTCGTCCACAATGTTTCCCGCGCCGCCTCCTTTGCTAAGGCGTCCGCTCTTTCATTTCCTGGTATATCAATGTGGACCTTAATCCAATCTTCTCTGTTGAAGCCAAAAAGGTGGGGTTGGAGAAGGCATAAAAAATGTTGTGGGCCTTGAGGTGGGCCAGCCTTAGGGATATAAAAATACTTGATATCCTATTTTTAGACCAACCTACACAAAAAGTTTCATAAAAATCGATCCAGCCGTATCGGAGGAGTTTTGTTATAATTACTGTCACAAAGTTTGTATATATAAAGATATAAAAAAACACATGAATAGTGGTGGCTAACCATACGACTGTCAACACTGAGAACTCGTGTGTTTTAACTCCAGCTGCAGATGGAGTATGAGACTAATTAATCCTCGCCTAAAATATATAAGCCGAATCTTTTATGCTAATTCTTTATGACCCCTTGGCTATCAACCTGCCCGTAGTCTTGCTTTATCTGTTTTAACAGTTTTACAACCAAATTCAAACATTAGATACTAATTAACGCACCGTCTTTTAACTGTCATTTCCTTTCAATTGGGTTGTAATGTATTATCAGGTCAGCCACTGTATCTAATAAATCTCGCCATTGCTTTGATATTAGTTAACAAGTGCTAAAAAAATTGTTATGTATTTTAAACAATAAGATTTATTAGATTTAGAACAAGTTTATTTTATTTTTCACCTCAAAAATCACACGCGTTACAAGGAGGACAATTACATACTTATTTATATATGTTATAGAAGAGATATACATGTGTGAAAATAACATGAGAACTTAAGAAGGCGCAGTTCTAACCAGATCATTAAACTTATCACAATATGGCAGCACATAACTCGCGAGGGACTCTTGGTATTGAAGAAGTCGCATGGGTGCAAGCATTCACGAATATACACTATAAAATATAATTATGTTGTTTTTCAGCAAATAATTACAATACCAAATAATTACCAAAAGGTTTCTAAAACGACTCGGCGAAAAGTCTCTTAGGAGTTTCTGAAAATGTCCACCGAGTTTTCATTTTAATAGTAAATATAGGTTAATAATAATTATTTTTAACAACAGAGATAAAAAATATAAATATTTATATATTTTTACAGTAACTTAATTCTACTATAATAGAAAACTATGAACAATGTATAAAACCACCGCTATGTGGAACCAGCTGCCTACTGAAGTATTTCCGAACCAATTCGACTAAGGGTCCTTCAAGAAAAGAGTGTACCAATTCTTAAAAGGCCGGCAACGCACTCGCGAGCCCTCTGGCATTGAGAGTGTCCATGGGCGGAGGTATCACTTAACATCAGGTGGGCCTCCTGCCCGTTTGCCCCCTGTTCTATGTATATAAAAAAAACTGTTAATATAAAAATTAAATTAAACAAGTTAAAAGACCTAAACCTTTTTATAAATAATGCAATTCTTGTGAATTTAGCTAGTGTACAACTAATTATATCTGTCTCACAAGCAATAATGTTTAGGATGCGCAAGACATGCGTAAATCATGCTTCTCTGAGTGAGTTTGTACGCGACCGAGGCACTGCAAGCAATTACGACCGCCACTAGTGATTATTTTGCACACGCAGCCCCAGTCTCTCCATTTCCGCATTATATATTTATTTACACTTCTTAATTAAATCAAAATAAATCAAAAGGAGGGCAACTGGCGGCCTTATCGCTTTCGAGCGATCTCTTCCATGCAACCACTGTGAGTAAAGAAAAAAAATGTATTGAATTACATAAGATAGGCAAGTAGTGCAAAAATACATGTAATACACATTTATTAAGACAAAACTAAATATAGTTATGGGCTCCAACTAAATATAGGAAGGAGTTTTAGGGTTGAAGAAATAGGCCTTTGTAGGCTCTTATGAAACGTTTAGTTGCACGGTTCCAAAAAGTGGGTCTCATGGAGAAGAACCGGCAAGAAACTCCATGGACACTCTTTTCAACAATGGTTTAGCTTACAAAGACTCGGTTACAATAGTAATAATCGGCTAAGAAGTTTATATAATGCAAGGTATACAGAGATTCGATACAATGCAAAAGAAAATTGAATTTTTACAATTAGTGTAAAATGAGATACACACACTTGCACAGCGCAAGTTGCCAGGGAAGCCGCACATGCAGAGATGAATTAGCGCCATACATCTTTATCGTCAACATAGTCTTGGATTTTATAATACGCTTTTTTTAATTAGGCTTCCTTTGATGACGTTTTTGAACTTTTTAGTCGTAAGATCAGTTACACACTTCGGTAACCTGTTGTAGAATCTGACACAATTCCCAAGAAACGATTTATTCGATTTTGTTAATCTGTATTTTGGGACTACTATTTTATGCTTATTCCTGGTATTTATAGAATGAATAACACTTTTGACAGTGAATTGATGCAAGTTTTTACGAACAAACATGATATTCTCTAGAATGTAAAGGGAAGGCAACGTGAGTATATTAATTTCTTTAAATAATTCTCTCAGAGACTCGCGGGGGCCAAGATTGTAAATTGCACGAATTGCCCTTTTCTGGAGAATGAATATGGCATCTACGTCAGCCGCTGCGCCCCACAGTAGAATACCATAGGACATTATGCTATGAAAGTAAGCAAAATATACAAGCCTAGCTGTAGCAACGTCATTAAGCTGTCTTATTTTTCTTTTGCATAAGCTGCAGAACTTAGTCTACCTGATAATGCTGCGATGTGAGCCGTATTATGAATATATCCGTCATTACCTCTAACTTGCTGTATCCTACCATACCCAACACAAACAAAGTTGGATACATAAATAGTGAAAATGGATACACTCCATACAACCTCATATAAATAAAGCTTACCTACTAACTTTAACTAACCACTTACAATATGAAACCTCTTAGATTCCTCTTAGTCCTCCGCCGGTCACAAAATATTAATATAGCTCAGAATTTAATCACTATACCTCAGTTCTAATTGAATCATCTCTCATCTACGGAGGCGGTTATAATATTAAATTCAACAAGCATTGTACAACGCAATTGCCCTGGTAATATACGGCTTCCATGTTGTGTCATACAATAATCCTCTATTCATTCTACTATTGTTATCATTTCTTATCCCATTACCGAGTCTTAGACTTCCTTGCTTGCGTTGTTTGAAGATTTACGAAGTCGTTATACAATCCAGTTCTAGTCGCCTTTGGTTAGATTTAGTGGTCTGCTTTTTGTATATACCATCCTTGTATATCAATTTAGATAATATACAGGATTTTAAAAACGTTTGGAGATTGGAATGTTGCCTCTACTGGACGGCAATGTGTAAAACCAGAAAGATTTATATATAACCTAAAAATTTAGATTCAGTTCACTGAAGTATTTCGAATCAATTCGAACTAACGAAAACTACTAATTCTTTAAAGTTCCGCAACGCATTTGCCCTCTGGCATTGAGAGTTCCCAAACGTATATTTAAACGTGAGGTGAGCCCCAGTTTCCCCCTGTTATATAAAATATTAGGCTCCTCGAAAATGAAGGAACATTTTTATTTGCAACTTACTTCATATTTTTCATACTAAAAAAATTGGTCTCATTTAATTATTTTAATTAACTCTTTCGTCTGTCTCTGTCAAGTAATGTTTTCGGTGTAATGAAAAAAGTCAGATTAGTAGTTAGAACGATGCACTGATTTGTGTATAAGGACTTATTATTTACGTTAAAAATATGTTTTAATTACTTTCGTGTGATAAGGTCACAATTGTTGTGAACTTTTTGATGCTGTTACTTTTGCGAAAGCTCTCGTAGTAATCTCTTGAACGAAATATTGGTTTTATAATTATTTTTCCTCCAAATTAAAAATTCCACTTCAAGTAAAAATAATCTTTTATTGTATATTTACAGATATATCAAACATTTATAGTACTATCCGTGCATTTAACTTTGGACAGTTAACTGAACAGTATATCAAGGATAAACATGCTTTATCAGTATTTATCAAATTACTAATAGTGTATATTGCTACTAATAAAAGATTAACGTAATTGTAATTGCAATTACGTTAATCTTTTATCCGTGATATTTTATCCGTTATTATTATTATGTTATCCGTATTAATTTATCCGTGGTTAAGATAGGAAATTATTCAACATACCTATACCAACTTTTTATTGAATAGAGAAAGAGCAGGCGAGCTTACGGAATGCCCAAAAAGTGCATCGCAGCACACCGACAGCAATATTTGTCGGCCTTTGATGTAAGAGCATACTCATACTTTGAATGATTGGAGTACGTATCTCTCAGGGAAAGCTCCCACCGTACTATAAAACTTAAATTCTAACTGCGTTAAAATTCGCTCAATAACTTTGGAAAACACAAAAAACCTTTCTGGGTTATTCTGACATTTTTATTATTTATTTTAAGCCTTAATTTATTTCCCGATCCACTAATATCCGGATATCCTATGTGTTAGTAATTATTTGTAACAGTTAGTATTTGTAACAGTTAGTATGTATCAGGAACCCTCTCCGGTAAGGGCCTCCTCCAAGGCTTGCCATATTTTCATATTATGACATTATTCTTGTCTAATTATTATTTAATATGTATATTACCTGATATACATATAAACTTCAACTAAAAATACATTAAAGGAATCATGACGTGGCATATGATTACAGTAGTTCTTTGTCTCAATTCTCTATTACATTGTGCGCATGCGTCGTGCTATCGACGCATCGTCGTAAACCTGAATCTCGTATAATGCCTATAGGTTTAGGTGAGTAACAAAATGGTTTTTGTCTAGGTTAAATTTCTCTTTCTTGAATTCGATATTTTAAATATACAGTAGACAAAGTTATGAAGATTAGTATTTAATATCTACTACTTTTAATGGTCCAGTGGCTAGGCTATCTCGCTCTTACAATTACTATCATTAAAGAAAATATTGTTATATTTTACAACAGTCTTCCAACTTATCGTAACTTTGTTTATCACGCTCTTTATTTTGTGGTGGCTTGTTTATTTTTTCCCTTTCTAGCTTATGTTCTATATATTTGTTGTGTATAACATTTTAGACTTCATATTTTCTTGTTCAATTTTATGCATACACCTTTTAGAACTTATAAATAAATACAAAACTGTCTTGTTGTTAATTGACATTTTAAGGCAAGCCTTTTTTGTTAGCCAATTTCGAATAACATAAGTTACGATTGTATGTGGCAGTCCCTTGAGAGTATATATACTCGTTTATATTCATTAAAAAAGTATTTGAATGGGAATGCATTTACGATTCCCCCTCGCCCAGGGCAGGGGTAAGAGAGACTCGACCTTCGTCACACACACTGAGGTTTTACGGTAGTTTCAAGATTGTATCAGTGACGTCTTTGGGTTTGCTTTCACGTTCTTCCGGGACTATTTCACACAGAGCATTTAATTTATAAGAAAGAAAAACATTATTAAATGCCTAAGTAATTTTTCCTTAACAATAAAAGAAAAGTTTAGTAGTGAAATCGAAAACTTTGAAGTTTATTTTTATTATATAATAATACAATTATTTCATTTTACCTTATTACTACTAAGATTATTACAGAATTTCATTAATTGTAATAGATTTAACAATCGTTATTATATATTTTTGTTCGAAGCTTCGAATCTCTTCGAACCAAACGTGGTAGGGACAAATAATATGGCTCGTAACGGAAAAATATGACGCGTAACCAAAAAATGTGGCGGTAAATTTTTTTAGAATAATTTTCACGTAATTTAGAAAACATACCTTGTAACATATACTGTGAATATAGCATTATATATGATGTGGTGAACTTAAATAAATGAATGTATATAATTACCGTATATTAATATTTAAGTATATACAAATTAGTATTTGGCAGCCCATAGAACTACTCACATGACACCTAACCAGTAGGAGGAATTTATTATAATAATTTGTACGTCTGAAGTTCATAGGCACAGATGATAAATAATATTTCTTTAAAAATTGTCAATGTCAGTTATGCAGTCACTTGTCTGTGCCTTGAGAGTTCATGTTGGTTCATAGTTTTTGCTAAAGGCCAAGTTTAAGGGAATTAAAGCTTTGTATACAAGAAATGTATGTAACACACATTGTTAGGAATACTTTCAACTGTACATTGACCTTTTAGTTAGGTTTTAATAATTATGTTTTGTTATATTTTGGGCTTAACTGTTGCACGCAAGAACGCAATTTTCATTACGATAATTACATCATAATAGAAGCTGTTTATTGTATAAAATACTTAAGTAATTTTTCTTAGTAATTGATAATACGTAAAAGCGAGGGAGGTGACCTATTTTTCTTGTTTTGACTTCGTTCCATTAATAACACTGGACCAACAAACTTATTGTAAGTTTTTTTTATAAGGTAATCAATCACATTTAGTTTTCCCTCTATTATAATTTTTTTAATACTAGTTTATACCGTCTTTGAAACAGGCTTGCCTTAGACTCAAAAAGTTGACGGCGTGCGTCAGGCACAGAAGGCTGATCACCTACTTGCCTCTTCGATTAACCAATGATCATGAAACAGATACAGAAATCTGAGGCCCAGACCTAAAAATGTTGTAGCACCGCCGCCCATGGACACTCCCAATGCCAGAGGGCACGCGAGTCAGTTGCAGGCCTAAGTGCATATCGCACTTACGTACTTGGTACGTAGGTAATTGTAGCCGGAAATTAGTCTGTAAGATTTATTACCTATGGTTATGATCTGACTCAAAACTGCACAAATCAGATACATATTCATAACTATATGACATAAAATTAAATTATATCCAGTGGGGTAAATTCCGCACTGCCAAGGTCACATCGATCGATGAGCGAGTAAGGGATAGTGAAGCTCCTTGTCTAAGGACGAAGGGGAAGAGTATATATGAAGTAATTCCTCGACGTACTTAGGGCATACAATACGTACAATACCTTGCTAGGTTTGTTTGTACACCTACTATCTTTAAGCTGACGTCATACACTGAATGCTGTCAAAGTTATTCTGACCTCAAGGATAAATACACCTTCTCAAGCCTCAGCCAACAACTAATTTGCCGGGGATAACTAGGCTTAGCAGAACTAAGGATAATATGTTCTTTATATTACTGGAAAAGAGCAGCGCATGGTAGAAGTCCCAGAACAAATTGAAAACTAAATTTAAAGTAAGATAAATTTTGTTCAGTATAAATGGGTTAATCTTTATTTTGTGGAAGGCAAAGTCAGTATGTTTTTATTTAGATATTTATTTTAAAGCGAGTGCAACCATACTGATAAATGTTTGAAATTAATATTTCAATGTCATTAAGGCTTCAAATTTCTTATCTTGAGGAGTGACAAACGAGTCAAACCTAATAGGGAAAAATAATTTGACACCTTGACACAATTTCCCGTATCTTCATGTTTTAAAATAAATAATTTCTTATGTTTTATACATGAGCTATTATATTTCTATATGAAATGTAAACTAATATTGTCAAAGAGTTTATTTAACTTAACAAACTAAAATGAGAGAAACAGGTTTAATTATTTTTCATTGTTGTCAATTGATCGACGAACGCTTTATACAAGGAAAAATATGTTTATTATGGAATATAAGATACAGATATCACTTATTCCACGTCATTTAATTTGTATCGGTAGACATCCCTGCATATCGGCAAAAAGACAGAGGGTGTAGGCCGAGAGAAAAAGCCGGAGTAAAAAACTCTCGGTACTCTTTTAAAATAGAAAATCATCATATAAAATGGCCAACAACACTTATTGTATAAAAAATATCGCAAATTAATTTGTAACCCTTTTATCAACTAGATAATCGTTACCTTTATAGTAAGCCTTTATACACAGCTTTTCTTTAATACATTTATTAAATTTATTAAAAGAAATATACTTCTAAACTTTAACATAACTACAACTTTTTGTAAATATATAGACAATTGTAAATAATTATGACTGGCAGTATATTGACAGCATTTCAATTTGTAGAGTTTGATTGGAATGTTTTGTATTCGACATGATGAAAATACATCCGGTAAATTATCAGTTCTGTTTATTTTCACAGTACAGTTGTTCTCTTTGATGAAACAATGTAGGAAAACGTTAATTTTACTCACATCGATACCCGATAATCGAAAATATGTATTAAATTTTAAAATATATACCTATTTATAAAAACGAAATCTTTCTTCAAAAGGGTTAATGAGAAATATTTTGTTGAAAGATGTTACATAGGCATAGAAGCGTGGAGAATATATTTAAAATTTCGTACTGGTAATTTTAATTGTATTTACAAACAACTAATATTAAAAATAAAGCCAATAATATAGCAGCAGTATTGGCTACTAGTGGCTTCGACTGTCATCCCTCAGGTAGGTTCGACCCCGGCTATGCACCAATGGACTTTCTTTATATGTGCGCATTTAACATTCACTCGAACGGCGAAGCAAAATATCGTGAGAAAAAACATCCCAATAATCGACGGTGACTTTCAGGCACATAAGCCTGATTGCCAGAAATCTGAGGCCCTGATATAAAAAGGATGTAGACTAATGATTTATTTATTAGAATACTGTTTAGTGACTTAAATAATGGAGGGTAAGGCGGCTGTAAATAAGAACGCGCCGGCTATTGGCGCGCGTCGTCGTCGTTTTTCTTGTGATTTATAACAATACTCATTATACAGAAAAAGGTTAAATCTTTAAAAAATAAATATATTAAAAGAAAACAATTTTTTAAACGGATTAAAGCTATGTGTATTATTATAAACTTATAATTATTTACATAATTTTAAATTTAAATAGAAACTAAATTAAATATATATATGCCCGGGAAATATGCCCGGAGATGGAAATAAATACAGATAACACAACTTTCTCTACAGCTGTGATACTTTTGACATTCAACACCTTTTTTTCTTCAGTCACCGTGACCACGCACGCTGTAAATCACGCGAAATGTCGGAAAATTTAAAATTTAAAATTATGTAAATAATTATAAGTTTATAATAATACACATAGCTTTAATCCGTTAAAAAAAATGTTTTCTTTCAATGTGTAAAAGCTATGTTAACCAAAGACAATACTAAATAAATATATGTATTTATAAAAACTTAACATAACAATCAAATATATAGTATTTACAATTATCTTAACCCACTAATCAATCTGTCTTAATGTACAATATTTTTATCAAAGACAGAAAACATAATACCGAAGACTATATTTAAGTAATATTACATATTAACAAAGTAATTTCTCGAGAGTTTGAGATTCATCTGACATAGTTATTTTTAAAACTGTCCAAAAGTCAACACTCACATAAAGCTTTTATTTGATAAAATTAAAGAAGAAAATACAACCCTAATAAAATAACTGTCGTTTGAAAGTTACAGTCAAAACATTCTTTAAAAAGTTCAAGTTAGCACACGGCTCATCAAGGCCGTCAATATTACAGAATATCTATAATTGTCGTTCCCCAGACACTGGTATTGCGAGACATTAGAACAATAGCATTTTATATAATAATTGTAACATAATAACAGGAAATATGACACGGCGATAAATGTCTTTGTTTCCTGTGTTTATTTTAGATATATGTACATAAATAACGGACATTAATTTAAAAAAAAATTGGTAACATCTTTTTTTGATAAAGATTTGGGAAACTCTTTACGGTAGCCGAAATAGACATAGATATAACATTTATTACGAACGAAACACACACACACAATACAATAAAAATAATAATCAATAATGAAAAATAACAAAAAAAAATTTGGTACGAAAAACATGATAGTAAAATTGACAGTGGTGTACGTAGGTTACATAATAATGTAGAAAATATTCATTCACCGTTCAATAAGTGTCTTGGTATGACTCAATGAAAATATGCGCCTGGTGAGTTATGTGGCGCAAATGTTCGCTTTTCTAAATGAAAATCCCCGTCGCAATACGCTAGTGGCGTAGGTAATTTAAGATAACGTAAGGTCAGGAAAAGCTTAAAAATTCAGCTCTTAGCTGCGCCGGCCGGCTTCAAGGAGTGTACTTCTATTGTTGACGAATTTAGTGTTGTTCATAGGACGTCGATATTGTTAAAAGATGTTAAAACGTATTGACATAAACAAACTATTGTTTTACTACGATGATGATTAAACTATTTAAACAGCTGAAATTATAAGTTCTACTCCTTTATAGTAGAAAAAATTGCACAAAATACCTAACCAGGTTTAAAGAAGCTTATTTTCTATCTACTAAACTGTAGACCGTGTATTCTAAACGGGTCTACTGCTTGATTTTTGGTATGTTATAAGTGTTACCGGCTACAAGTGAGATTGAAGTTAAATTTAATGTTAGTGTATGTTTGTTTAAGTATTATAAATTAGAGAGGATTAGTAGAAACTGAAGTTTTTTGAGTTTACTAATTGAAGCGCTACCCTAAACTTCTATCCTGTATAATAAATGCGATTTTAAAATAATTAACGGCTGAAATATTAGAGTCTTTCCTCCAACTTCGATATTGTTCGCTTTGGAGTAGAGACTTTTGGGCCGTAGGGTTCAAGTGTACAGGCGCTAATTAAAGATTTAAAATGGCATCGGTACTACATAGTGATGCCAGAGCCGTTGCTCTCCTCATTCAACGAATAAGTATCGCAATACGGCGAAGAAATGCTGGCAGCATAACGGTACACTTCTGCAGGTATTAGTATAGTATGTATGTTAATAATATTGTAAATACTGTATATTTGTGTGTTGGAAATAAATCTTTTTAAAATATTGTAACTAAAAGTGTTTCCTAAGAACTAGTATAATAATAATATTTTTTAAAGATTCATGGCAGCACTGTAACAGAATATGCTTATGTCAAAAACCAAATTCCAAATATTAGCGATACATTTGATAATATTTATCCCCTATATCGTGTTACTTCATAAACAAAGTACGCGTTTCACAACGAGTTAAAACATCACAATACAACATGCAAGAACATGCAACCTTCAAGAATGCATTTTTATCGATATTTCCCTCTGTCAGTACGACACTACGACAACGACGCAGCCCGCCCAACATTTCAGTGTGTCTCGTTTGGCGCTAGAGAGCAGTCATTTTCGCCGCCATTTTCTCTGCGACGCCATAGTGTTACATTTCCTTGTTTTCTTTTACAATTTTCTTTTAAAACAACTGTTTCAACCGGTAAGTTGTCATTTAATCTCGTGCTATAAGTGTGTATACTGTATAGTCTCGCTTTTTAATTCTCAAGGACATTTTCCGTCCTTCTCTGTAGTCTTTGATCTTTTTCCGCCTAATTTCAAGGGTGTCGAATGAACGAATTGTGAAGGTTTTCAATTCATTCACATTGTAATACTCAATTGTGTATATTAGTGTTGCATAAGGTTACAACACACACACAAAAGGCAATTCAAAGTAATGTGGTAATAAAGATAATTTACTTAATTCATGTCGCTAATTTATTGAAAATTATTTATTTATAAAAACAATAATCATGTATTAATTATTCGTTTATTTAACCACATATATATTAGGTTTAATCATATTAGAGGTTTCTCTGGTATGAGATTTTCCGCTAAAGACACGCCCACAGCGATCAGCGAACTCAGTGAAATCGGGTCAAATGCATCTTCACCCTGTTTACATAACAGATTATTATTAGTTTCTTCAATATTTACGCAATATACCTTATTATTAGCCTGGCTTTAAAGTTATATACGTCTTTGATCAAATTAACAAATATAACAAAAATATATAATTTATATAAGGTACCACAAGACCTTCAAAAATACATCATGTTTAGACTTATTAAAAAGGTCCTAATTCTCCATGTCCGTTAAGTGTAATATATTTCTATAGTTAATTATTTAATATAAGGAATTATATGATATTTTTATTTTCATATGCCATATACAGAAAAACTATTGTCACAATACTGGACACAAAGACAATAATTATCTATAGGCCACATAAATGGCTTATTAGAAATTCTATGGGTTTTCTTTTATCCATAATAAAATGGAAATGTTATTTAAAAATGTAATGAATGACTTATGCATACTATTGCATCATTTATGTAGAATTCTGAAATAATTGTCAACGGGCAATGTTGACAGTTATTTATGTCAGACTTTCTATGGTTGTCTATTGCTCCGTGTTTTTTTTTATTTTCGTAAAAACTGTCGTTGATTGGTAAAGATTATTGAAGTATTCTTTCAAAAAATTATATCTAAGCTATTTTAAATTACTTTATTTATTTATTATAGTTTTTTTATTGTAACAGTAGGCAAACGGGTAGGAAGTTCATCTGATGTTAAGTGATACCGCTGCAGTGCGTTGTCGACCTTTTAAGAATTGTTTTTTTTTATCGAAGGACCCTAAGTCGCATTAGTTTGGAAATACTTCGGTGGGCAACTGGTTCCACATAGTGATGGTGCGCGGCAAAAACTGCCTCAATGTGGCAATTGTTTTGTCAACATACATATTGAATCATTACAAAACATTCCATTCAACCACATCCTATAATATATGTTGTTTCAGATTCCATAAGTGAAAAGAGTACCACGATGTCCACCACCGTAGATGAGAATTGAAAACCGTATACTAGAAGCCACAATCGTACATCAAGAATGTCCAAAGCGATTTTCTTGAGCCTTTAGGAGCTAGAAGGCTCTTCACAACCCTCCGGAACTATCAATGCTAAATTACAGGCTTGTCTCAACGCACTTCTTGAAGCAGCCGTAGATTGTTGAGACCGTGCGAACTTTATCGACTGCAAGAGTCGTACCAGTATGTGTCGGGACCGAGATATGACGAGGCAGAGTTGTGAAATTATCAAATAGACTGTTTTGTTTGACAGTATAGTCTGTATTAGTAAATAGTATACCCGTCAAAACGGCGTTCGTTTCCGTGCTACCGTTTCGTTTTGTTTCTTTCATTTTGTTTTACATTAAAGGATAAATCATAGGCCGGTTGTTTAGTGATTGGTTGTGGATCATACGGCTGGCCCGCGTCCGGGCTTAAGAGTCGTGGCAAGTCGAAACCGGGACAACATTTCCAGAATTCTCAACTCCATAGTAGGCGCTGCCAGATACTGCATTGTAAGTATAACAATGCATGGGAACTAGGTAATCTCAATTGGCTTCATACAGTGCCGATACACGTCATACAATATACATTAGTTTTGGGTATCATGTTTCAGAAACACATTTCGACCGGTTACTTTTGGAAATTGGGGATTTAGTTTCGAGGGTAGACTTAGCAAGATGGTACTTTTGGAAATTCAGGTACTAAGTAGGCTGGGGTATTGTTTGTATTAGTAGTTTTTACACGACATCTTTGATCAACATTTAGGTTAAAGCTTTATATTCGCTTTGGCTAAAGCAGGTTATTGGAGTTATTTTAGATTGAGTAATTTTCCATTAACCTTTATAAATTCGCGTTGTGGAAGTTAGCTTAGTACACTTAGAACGCGCTTTAGGCCAGACAACTGAATACACGATTATGTACTACGACATTGCTATACACGTAACTTTCATGCCACAGAACATCTCATTACATAAAGCATACTGTGTCAAGCTTGTCACGAATCACTAACACCAACATCCACATATGTAGGGTTTCGGCCAAGCATCCGATCGTTCGAGCGACCGTCGCATTGTAATATCAAACGGGTGGCGTGCGCAGTGCTGTGAACAGGATCACGAGGGGAGAGAGAGGGAGGATATGGCTGCCCCCGAGTGTGAAAGAGAAGCCCGCAAGCGACGTGAGCGCCGGGACTCTGGTTGTGCTCACGAGCGCAAAGAAAGAAGACCACACAGCGAAGAGCGGCTTCCACCTCCGCCGCCGCCACCACCTCTACATGATTACAATCGACTCGAGGTATAGTATAATGTCCGTCAGCGCATAGTTCTATTTTGATTAAGTTACTTATAATGCTTTTTATTTTTTTATTATTTTTTCTTCATGGTTTGACCTTGATGGCTGAAAGGCTACAGTACAAATTTTAAATTTCTAACAAATAAATGAATCCATAAAATAAATTGAAAACGTAACAACTAGCAGTGAAAAATAAAGTCGTTTTATACCTTACATAATATTATATCTATCTTAAATTTATGAATCCCTAATCACATCCCTTTTCAAGCTATTTTTAGACATTTTTTGTAATTTTCGGGTGACAAAACAATTAACGCGTGGAACAATAAATGAGATTGTTTCGTCCCCGTATACATTATTTGCGCGGACTGTCCTTATTTTGAAGTAGTTAACAGGGACATTAGGAATTAGCTACCGTCTTTTAGCATATTAGTGTATATCCTCAAGAACTTTTGTTATAATGGAACAATATTAACAACCACATAAGTAATATTTTATTACTTATTGATTTTATAAAGATCTTGTTTACTTTCCGCTACCTAGGTTGGGTTGGCAGATAAACGTGGATGTTATTGTATTGAAAATAAAATTTATATGCCTCTGGGAGCGTTCAAGTATTACGTCACGCAGTTTTTGGAGGTCCTTGAAACCCCCACCATGAAACGCACCGTAACATTTTCTGAACCCAATAGTAAAACGTTTCGTGACCACCCAGTGCCTCTTTATACCTAAAAGTTAGACGAACCCCAAAATCGTTACGTAAAACTTGAACACTCCTTCTTATAAAATACAAGAAGCTAAAAGGAGACGATCTGTATGGTATATAAAACAAATGGCTATTAAAAATCATTCGTTCACTTTCAGTCCGAACGCCGTGCAGAGAGGTTGTCTCGCGCACGTAGACCACAGTTCGGCAAAAGACGCCGCGCACCCCGTCTCCCGCGACAGCCCAAGGAAAATGATCGTCCAGACGACACACGAAGCGAAACACCCCCACATTTCGAATACGTTGTCCAACAGAAACCAGAATGTATGTACACGGATTGGATATATCGAAAGTTATGTAATTAAACAGCAAATTCCAAAGGAAAGCTCGGTAATCTTCTAACCTAAACTTTTACAAGCTTTGTTAGGTTTTGTTTCGATTATTCAAATATCTGATTAAGAGTAATTAAGTATTTTGAACATTTTAATAAATAGTTACTTGTAATATGTTATAACGTCTTTAAAGTGTATGAAGAAATCCTACCAGCATCCCAAACGCAGACTTACTATTGTGAGGAACCTGGGTTTAGTAGGCGTGACGAACGCAGTGTCCCACCTCGTCGCACGCAAGCGAGCCCTGACAGACGGCTTGAGAAGATTAACAAAAAGGTATTGTGCTTCTAATTATACATGAATACCGTTTTCATTATAGTTAATGATTAAATGTTGAATATAGTGTCGGTAGTCTATGGTAAATGCCTGCATAAATCTTTATAGCACAAATATTTACATGGTAATAATAATAATAATAAAAATCTCGTTATTTTGTCCCATATAACATTTGCAACAAACAATAAGATTACAGTTAAGTGGGCGTTGGGAGACTGGTTGTATATATATTTTGATTATAGTGAAATATTTAATGCACACGCTCCGGCCAAGCTAATATCTGTAATAAAAATAATAAAACTGTGTTAGGAACAATTCTATTTTATATCCCTATATATTGTACTACGAATCTACAGAGGCCTTACTACGTATCTTGGCATGACTTTGAGGTTCCACAAACTGATCATGATGGTAATATCTCTCAGCTACAGTTTCAAATACATGTCCATTCACACACTCAAACATTCACTCATACTTAATGTCTTATAAGACATAAGTGTAACACTAAAAATCACAATTTTTTTAAACTGCTTGAAACTTGTACCATGTACAACGGAATAATTGTCATCTAGTTACCTACAACACAGGGACGCCCTACGTGTAGGGGCTAGAAGTATATAAATTTTGTCACAACCCTTTTTCTTATATAATAGTAATAATATAAACAGTTTTTATTATTATTATAAAAGTTATTAATATATACAGAAAGTGAACACATGGTTTTTACTTGTCAATTAGATAAAGCTGTCTCTAACGTAACTATGTGTAAGATCCAACACGAAAACGCTTACGTTATACTTATAAATTGGTAAAATGATTTTTTTAGATCACCGTTCTAAAAAAGACAATTTTCAAATACGAAAACGACTTCGAAACACAAAATGGACGCGCAATATCTCCCGGCGAACGAATGACCGATGTTCAATACAATCGAATGTTGGAGTCGCTTAGACGCCTGCAAGCAGAAAAGCGCTGCATCAAATCGGACCCCGTAGAGTACGCGCTGAAAGTTCAAGCAGCTAAATTGCAAAAGGAAAGAGATGAGAAGCTGGATGCAGCGCTAAGAAGCGATAAGCCAATGGGGGATATTGTTAGGGACATTGAAGAGGTAAGTTTTGTGCAAGCAATTTATTTTTTGTTAAATGGATTTATGAGCAGTGTTGGCTTAGAGACTTGTGTCGTAGGGTTGTAGGTTCTAACCCCGGCAATGGACTTTTCATTATATATGAGTATTTAAGACGCACTTAAGCATAGGCCTCTAGTATAAACGATCACAAAATAGGTACCAACAGAACTCTGAGGCCAAGAGGACAAGGGGTTGCGCTTCTGATTTTTTACTCTCGGCTGACGTCGAAAATTAAAATACGTGAAAATATTCTTTAACTGAGATATATCGAATCAAACGTTAATTAGTATTTTGTCATATTATAAAACAATGTTATTCAGTCAATTGCGTTACGAGAAAATTATTAGGACCTTGTTTGAGGACCTTATATAAATCATTTCCAAGACAAGATTATTTTGTCTAAATAATATACCTGCCTAAAAGTCAAGGCAAAAGTAAAAAATCATTTATTCATATAGGTACCACAATGTACACTTATGAACGTCATCAAAAGGAAAAATACATTATGCTTCTAATTTTACATTTACTGCACAGTGACATAAATACTAAAAGATCAATATATATTCTTTATAACAACAATGTTATAATGAAATAATAAATACGCTTTTATTACAACTATAAAAATGTATCTCCTTTTTTTAATGCCATCAGTATATTCTACGATTTGTATACTTTCTTTAGAAAAAAGTAAAAACAGTAGGGTTAAGTTATAAGAATTGTCTACAATCTTACAATAATAATAATTATAATTCGTAATTCTATTTAAACCTATTATATAAATGGAAGGGAACGATAAAAGCTAAACTCAGACTGTGCCTTAAAATAATAATAATTGTAAAACTATTTTTTATTTTCACATATTTATTCTATAATAACTTTTATGTAATAAAATTTTAAAATGTATCAAATTCCTTCATTAGATTCATTCATCTTGTCAGTATGAAAAATAAATAAAAATCACACATTTTCCCAATTTGAATTTGGAATTAGCTTCATTAAAATTTTAACTTTTAATGATACCAAAACCAGCCAGATATAAATAGAATACCCAAAGAGATTTTATTACAAGTTCACAATGCGAAAATACCTTTTTCTCAACCTAATATTATAACCAATGATATAGCAAGCAATTCTTGAGAACTCAGCCAATGTACAACCAATAGGACTACCTCAAGAGACATTCAATTTATTAAATGTATTGCTCGTGTGAATGGCGCTTCGCTAGCCAAGTTGGAATGTGCGCGCGGTGTATCGAAAAGTTGAGACTTCCGCCTCAGGTTCTTGCTTGATATCCGTAGACCCAGTCTATTCATTATATCTAGATTATAATCCGACCCGTAACTATCCTAAATAAATATACCAACAAAGCAAGCTCTCGTCTGAGGTGTAGCTGGTTATAACTCACAAACAAATCATACAATGAATTTAAAGTATTTATGTTTGTTTTAAATTCATAGGTCTTATTGTTGTTATACTATACGAAAGCTTAACATTCAAGCGTCATTCAGTTTAACATTAAAATCACGTTTTGGCACAGCAATGTTTTGTTTGAAGGTTAATTCTAACTTATGCCAACAAGCATATTATTGCCTTTCATTAAAGTCACCTTGACATATATAGAACGCGATTTCCGCAACAAATTCAGACGCAATTTATTCCTTTATTTATTTTACAGAGATATAAAGTTATAAAAGAGTGAAAGATACATTAAAAATAGTTCCGTTTACTATATTATCGCCTTATATTGTACTAATTTTAAACTATAAATAAATGTAGGATAGGTCAAGATGTTTCTTGCACAATGCATGTACGTACATAATAATTTCAACTTGCTCAAATGATGGCAAGACGCCAACTTTGCGGTGAAGTAATTTCGGACCATCTACATCACTGTGGTATATATTAGTTATTTATTTATGAGACAGTAGACTGTTATTTATAATATTTATAGTTTGTTTTAATTTATCAGAATTATTACGCAGTGAAAAAATTGTGCATTTGATTCACAGCTATGTATTTTTCTTTCTGTGGGAGTTTAACAGGGTTGTTTAACACTCGCTATAGGTAAACATAGCGAGGAAACCTGGCATGGTTTGACCCAAAAATTGATGATCAGGCACAGAACGCTGATCATTTTCTTGCCTATTCAACACCAGATATAGAAATCTAAGGCCAAGCACAACTCAAAAATGTAGACGAAACTTAACTTTGTTTTTAAAACAACTAGTTTTCTATTTTTGAAGTGAAACTTTTTTATCGGCGTTGGAAAAAAAACACCGTCACATTTTTCGGTTGCGTGTCACATTATTTTCGTTACGCGCCATTTTTTTTGAAGTGAAACTTCTTTACCGGCGTTGGAAAAAAATTACCGTCACATTTTTCGGTTACGCGTTTCATTTTTCTTGTTCCTACCACGGTTAATTAGAAGAGATTCGAAGCCATTAATAACAAAAATATATAATAACGATAACAATTATAGTAACAATTCTATTACAATTAATGAAATTCTGTAATAATCTTACTAATATTAAGGTAAAATGAAATAATTGTATTATTTGTATTGATGTCTATGATAATAAAAGCCTTTTGTTAAACTTTATCTTATTTAACCAATTTCTGTAAAATAGCATATCATTAAGTAATCATTTTTCGAAAAATAAGGTCATAATGAAGTTTCACTTTTTACGTTTGTACACTAGTGTGATTAATCTGCCAATTTTACAAAAAATAAAGCTTTTTATTATTTTATTTTGTGTGTATTTGATAATCGAATTAAAGCTAGAATTGTTTCTAATTTAAAATGTCTAAAATTTATAAGTATAAAAATGGATCTTTAGCATGATTACGCAAGTATTACACATTTGAATAAGAATGTAGCAACATCTTGAATCAATACAATCAGTACGTAGACACCTAGAAGGGTGATAGCGAATTGTTTCCGCTAAGATTGCTGCTGTTTACTCTTCGGTTAAAGGAATAGGGCGCAAACTTTAAAAACTTTAACTTTAACCCCATTAATGTACCACGATAAAATACACGTGGAGAGTGAATAAGTGAATTCGCCAATGTTTCGGATATTATCTAATTATGACTCATGATTATAAGGATATTGATATTTTCCACCACACCAAAGAGGATATGAGGAAATATTTGAAGAGGCATGACTTTGTTTAAGCAATAATTTGAAATGTTCAGTATTATTTTTTGTTTCAAATGTTAAATTTCAGTTTTCTTTAGTATGTACAAGTTACTTGTTTTCTGTTTCATATATAGTATATTGTTTTTCTATGTAATCTGTTCTGGATTTCTATACTGTTTAAGTTTTTGTTTTATAATATATATGTTAGCCGTAAGATTACTAATAATAAAATAAATTTAATTAAACTAAGAATATAATTTTTATCTATAGTAACTCCTTTGTAGAACTGGTGTAAACGTTTAACAATTTACAGAGCAGTGTGCAGCGTGCGTCTTTCATCCCTGAGGTCGCAGGTTCGATCCCCTGCCACCAATGAGTCATCTTTATATGTGCGCATTTTACAGTCACTCGAACGTTGAAGGAAAACATCGTGAGGAAACTGGCTGGCCCTAGACAAAATCGCAGACGTGTCGGAGGCCTATCATCTACTTGTCTATTAGATTAACAAATGATTATGAAACAGATGCAGATATCTGAAGACCAGATCTAAAAAGGTTGTAGCGTTACTGATATATTATTTATTTTGATCAATTCTAGTGGATCGAAGGCTGTCGCCAAGCAGCGGGTAGAGCAGCCATACCCGAGTCGTCTTGGACGTCAGCCCAGCTTGCAGCAGAAAAGGCGTGTGTTCAAAGAGCCTTGTTACGTCTAGAGGCGGCAAGAGGCAGGCCGGCAGCGAACACTGCGGAACGCGGAGCCGCCAGACATTTATATGAACGATACAGAGCTGTCAAACGGAACTTGCAAACTAGATCTGATAATGTAAGTTGGGTATATTAGTTTTTTAACACTTAATTGCAGATACACAGTTCAAATAAACATAGCGGTCACCGATACCGAGCGGGCGACCTTACCGCTATAAGCATTGTTTTCCAGGCAGGTAAATAGGTTTAGCAATGATTTATTCAATAAAAAACTGTGTGCGTGTACACACGTAAGAAGTGAAACTTCCTTAGGACCTTATTTTTACAAAAATCATCTAGTATATGCAACTTTACAAAAAATTATTAAATAAAGTTAAATTAGATAACGTTAAATAAAAGGCTTTTATTATCATAGACATGAATACAAATAATACAATTATTTCATTTTACCTTATTATTACTAAGATTATTACAGAATTTCATTAATTGTAATTGAATTATTACTATCATTGTTATCGTTATTATGTATCTTTGTTATAAATGACTTCGAATCTCTTCGAGTCAACCGTACTAGGGACAAGAAAAAGGTGGCACGTAACGGAAAAATGTGACGCGTAACCGAAAAATGTGACGGTTTTTTTTACCAACAGCGATAAAGAAGTCACTTCAAACATTAAAAAAAAATCAATGCCGCTACAACCTTTTTAGGTCTGGGCCTCAGATTTCTGTATCTGTTTCATGATCATGATTATTTGTTAATCTAATAGGCAAGTAGGTGATCAGCCTTCTGTGCCTGACGCACGCCGTCGACGTTTTTGGGTCTAAGGCAAGCCGGTTTCCTCACGATGTTTTCCATCACCGTACGAGCGAATGTTAAATGTACACATGGAAAGAAAGTCCATTGGTGTACAGCCGGGGTTCGAACCTACGATCTCAGGGATGTAAATCGCTAGAAATTTATGGTATTAATGAATTATATTAGGATTTTAGTTGCCATACACTAATAAAACTGTTAAATTCTTTCAGATGGGAACAAATGGTGAATTAGCGACAATTCATGAACATGAAACAATGCTGTTCACGAGCGTTGACAGTTCCAGTGATTCTCAGGAGAAACCATCTGATTCTTCACAGGTATACATTTTACACTAATAGTATAAAGATTTCATTCATATTTGTAACGATTTCAAAAACTAATGGACGGAGATAAAAAGTTTTGTCACCATCACACTAATATTTTACAGTGAGTCCTCAAACGTAACAAATGTAATGCATATTTAATTATAACGAAGTGCAGTTGCTACATTTGTGTATAAATACTATTTAACTGTATATAATTGTTACTATCCTGTTGTTTTTTATGAAATAGGAGGCTCATCTGATGTTAAGTGATACCGCCGCCCGTGGTCACTCACATTGCCAGAAGGCTCGCAACTGTATTGCCGGCCTATATTAATTTACAAAAAATACCCAGAACTACAAAACGGGAAGACGCCATTATTTTATATTAATATATTATATTATGTATTAAAGCTTTTTTTATCATGATTTTATTTTCCCAAAATTATAAATTTATATTTTATTACATTTGGGTTTTAAGCCAAAATCGTGATTGATCGATCATGGATTTGTTCTTAAATACATGTATTGAAATTATAGGAAACAACTGAAACTCCCCTTCAGTCACCCCCCAGTCGTGACATAATGGAGGAGATGCCTTCTTCCACTTCTTCAGCGAAGTCAGCCACGAGTGAGGAGACTCCCTCCAATGAGGGACTCCATTTTCTCGGGCTTGAAGACCTGGCGCGAGCTCTAAGTGAAGCTAAAATGCAGAAATGCGTAAGTTTTTAACTGATTTGTTTGATTGAACTCGCTAATAGAATCTGCTGGTTAGTGATAAAAAATATTGGAATGGACCATTTACTGAGGATCCTATACGGGCTCTAATACAGCACCACAACTTTAGGAGCCAAGCATAAGCATAAAATATTTCTTTGGGCTTCCTTTGTGTGCTCTGAAAACAGTGTCTTGAATCTTAAACAGTACCCTGCTAAACATGACATGATGATGAAGCGTCAAATTTTGCATATAAATTTTCAGGTCCTACGTCGAACAATAAAAGAATATGAGTTCAACTTTGAGGTGCAGAACAGCAGGAAAGTGCAAAGAGATGACAAGAAGGGAAGAGAGGAAGAGTATCAACGGTATAAAGCAATAAAGGCGCGTATTAAATTATTAAACGCACTCATAAATAAGCAGAAAGCTCTTCAAAATATTTAAATAATGTAAATATCGTCGTTTTGATAGCAACAATTCTATTCTCCTTATAAATATAATCATTATTGAAGATTCAATAGAAAATTGTCAATATCATTTCCTAAACACTGATAGTCTATTGCCAATAGATCTGTAAGAAATTCAAATTAATTTGTAATCGTCTTATCTGTCAAAGTTTCAGTAGAATCAAATCAAGTGGCTATAAATAACACGTGTCAATTGTCACCTCTGCCTAACGTGCCATGCCATGCCATAATAGGAAATACTTTGATACAAATGGCCATAAATGTCATCTCTGTAAGAAAAGAGTTTTGTGTTTGTGTTCCAATGGAGATCTTTGAAGCATGTATATATATAATCAAGCGTTAAGCAGACAAACTTTTCAGGTTACAAAGACAGTATTTACTTAGGTTTTAACAAATACTTATTTTTCACATTAATTATGCTTCTAACATTACAATAAAACAACCAGAACTCAATATCTTAAAGTAAATTTAAGGTATTTAAATATATTTGTATATTATATGCCACACGACAAAATATCGTATTTTATTGTAATTATAATGTTTTATTTATCAATTCTTACTTTGTAAATAAGTACATATGAAATAAATAGCTTGTAAATTTTAGTTTTCAAGCCTAACAATAAGCTTCTATGAAATAGGAGTAGGGTAAATACCATTTGATCTTAGCTTAAAAATTCTTATTTTATACAAATTATTACATTTGTTTATGTAAATTGTATGTAACATGTGTAGCCCGAAAACTTGATAGATTATTTCATCATACAGTTCTTTAATTCGCCTATAATTTTACTGAATCGATTTTGCAATCAAGCGACGACACTTAATTTCTAGAAATTAATACTCACTGCTGTCATAAGGGTGAAAATTCTACCAATTTTTTAATCTTACAAATCTATGAATAGATCTTACTAACTCTAGTCATGCTTTAACTAACTAAGATGTGATTGATATTATATATTGATATTGCCTTTCTGTAAAACCAGCTTAAGATGTTTTCCCCCATAAAACGCTATTTTATCAGTTCTGAAACGTTTTTCATGTGCGTTTATAGAGTCCCTATGAAATTGTCTTAATCGACGAGGTTGTACTGTTATGATTAACTTAAATATTATTTTATAACATAATATAACTACGCAGTCCAAATAGTAAATTAATCTATACTACAATTTTTGTTTGTACAATTAATATTCTAAAAACCCTTAGTGATATGGTAACACAGACTATCTACTTCATGCTACCTTATACCATAGATAATAAAAACTAACGTCACCTTCATTCTAAGGAGTGTGAAGAATAAGATAAGACCTCAAATAAATAGCAACCAATTTTTGTATACAAATAAATTGTCAATGAAAAAACACCTTTAAGGTCCATATTTACGACGGAGAGGTAACAAATAAAAATAAATTCTTAAAATAAAGGAAATTACATAAATACAAACATGAATTCTATCTAATAAATTGCGAGTACGAGGCGTGGCTTATATTTTTTTATTAAATTATGTAATTTTAGTATGTTTTCTATATCTTTAGGTCTAAAATATAGAATCTGTTATAATTTGTTTTTCGCTATATAAAAGTGATTCATGGAAAATATTCCCCTATTAAAGAAATTTAACAATAAAAAAGAATTATTATATATATTTCTAAGCAATGAAAAATGCGCGCGATTTTAACCTGATGTTTAGGTAAATATTAGAAAAGGCCACGATTTAATAATGTTATAGTTAAACGGCCTTATAAAACGTGAACTTAAGTGGCTGTTACTATGGCTACGGTATCTTTAGTCCACGTATTATAATTAGGCCGAAAGAGTATATTAAAATTGTAAAACTGACAAACAACTCGTATGGGATGTGCGCAGTTCTTATCAGCTCAGTTTTACGTCAATACAAATCTTGGAAAGTAACTTAACCGGACTTTTAAATTTTCGTAGATAGAAATATTTTTTAAAAATTTGACGACATTATTTGGAACTATTCATCCCCGCGAACTTCGTTTCGCCTTTATATGATTTTAGCGTATCTTTTTAGTAGTTACATTACAAAAGCTATTTTTTGATATGCTACACGCTTGAACACTACTACTAAATTAAACTAAATAAAAACTTAAAGAAGGGTTTAAAAAAAATACTCGAATTGGCCCAGCAGTGTTTGAGTTTCACGCATAGCCACATATTTTGCGATTCATTTTTATTTATATATATATATATATATTGATTACAACAAAGAATAAAACGTAGGAAGTGGCCATTTATTTACGTAAATCTTTAACCGGACGTATACAATATAACTTTACATAAACACTGTTGAAATTAAACTTTATAAAGAAAGTTCTATGAACTATACTTTATAGATTTCGCATTTTTTAATTTCGAGTTAGTCAAAAGGGCACTGGTTCAGGGCGATCATAGACTATATGTTCCATTTTCATTCGAAATAAAGCGTTATAAAATAAATTATGGCTATACAATCGTTTAATTGTTTAAATGTTACCATATCAAACTGTAACTTGAAACTTATGTTCAAAAAGTATTTTTTAAGTTTGTTATATTTTATATCTAACACGATGTAATAAGAAAAAGTTATTGCCAAATAGAGATCAGAGTTTACCGATATGAATTTTTGATAACCCACTATACTGATAATGACACACAACACTATGACCTTAACATTATATATCTAGCAAACATCTAATGATAGCAAAATGTAATAAATTAAATAACAAAGTATATACCTAGTTATTTGTTTACTTATTTGTTATTTTATAGCTTAATTCTTTTATATATTCACCATGAAACGACGGCGCCATATTGAACAATGTGTCTAAAATGATATTTTGAATATCTTTCTGAAAATAAGACTAAATAATGCAATAAGTCAACAACATATTTTGGAAAAATAGCTTCGGCGTCCACGTTAATAGGTTGAAAACATGAAAATATTTGCTGATGTCGTTACAATGCCAACGTTTTATAACGAAAGAAATAACGATTAATACTTCATCATAATAATGGGAGAAAAAACTTTACCGTAGCATACTTTCAACAAAATGCTACGAGATTTCGTAGCTGATCTACACGCCTGCAACGAAACCAGCAATAACCAATCGTGTTATTTAGGGCGAGGACTTGTTTCTTAAATATGTATATAATTCCTTTCTAACATTCATTTACAATTACCTCACAGAGGTAACATTTTCCTGCGTATTATTTGAGCTTAGAAATAAGTGATTAGCTGTGATTTATTATAAAATCCCTTGTATGACAAGTGTAGTAGTTTTATTTAGATTTTATAACGTGTTTCTTGTCCTAGACACAAATTTATTTCAACAAACACCTTGTATAACTTGAATATTATTTTATATAGAGTATTAGTTCACTTCGAGACACAGAGATACTAAATATAAATGAATATTTGTATAAAAATCAAGCATCGATCATGACAAAATATAAAGATTTAATGGAAACCCGACGATAAATTATACATGGAGTTCAGTAGCCACTGTTCATGGCCTTTTGAAGGTTTGCTAAGAAGTTTTGTACTATGAATAAGATGTAGAGTAAATGCTTATATTTGTAACTGTAAGAACCGATTTTTCTAAAACGTAGATTAAGTAAACATCTTTATTAATAACACAATATAGGAGTAGTGTGTAGACATTTTGGCTAAATGCAGATAATTATACTTCTGAAAGATCGTTTCTTACATTGAAGTAACTTATGTACAACCAATCAAAAAACAGTTGTATTCAAATTGATCTTACGTAATGTTATCGTGACAATTAGCGTCTTTACTATATTAATATTATTGGACGTTTTAAATAAAGGATGATTTAACAATGTTCTGTTATATTTTACTATGTATTATCACTTTCTTTTGTTTCCCATGATTTTACAAAGTTTCTGCTTAGCAATGTTATTTAAAACACCTTAGCATTCATAAAACACAATACAACATTATACAACTTTTCATCCACTATTTTATCGTAATAATAATTTTAATAATAATTCTATTCACATTTGAAACCGTTCGCTTCTAAAGATAACAGACAATTACATTACAGAGTTACCTGATTAATAATAATATCACACATATGTTTTAAGACCCATTTACTCATAATGTGTTCGCAAACCAAGTTGTTCAGGGGTCATGGTCAGACGTCTTACGACTAGATTA
Organism: Pieris brassicae; assembly: GCF_905147105.1. Taxonomy (NCBI): domain Eukaryota; kingdom Metazoa; phylum Arthropoda; class Insecta; order Lepidoptera; family Pieridae; genus Pieris; species Pieris brassicae. Next base: position 21,198,618 of record NC_059668.1, on the reverse strand, counting down.
CGTTATCTTAGCACATGTTCCGTTATCTCGGCATTGTTACCGGTCGAATTGGCTTCTTAGGGTCTATTTACTATTACACTATTTTTAATTTTAATTTACCCAAAATATACCGATACTATATTACAAATATGACTGTACCAGTACACATTAGTTTAATTAAATCACTGAAGAGTTTGTCATTGAGAATTTCCCATACACCAAACCTGCATTATTTAATTGTTACTATTATTATATTTCAATATACTACATAACATTCAAGAGCCGTGTTGGCCTAGTGCCTATGCGACTCTCTTCCGTGACACGGTTCGAATCCCGGTATACAACAATACACTTTCAATGTGCGCTAACACTTACACGTATACCCAAAAAACGTCGCCGGCGTGTGTCAGACCCAGATTGCCTGTTAAAAAAACATGATCACGAAACGGACGCCCAAAAATCTTAGGCTCAGACCTATAAGTTTTATTAGAAGATAATTTTTTAAAACTATCAGACAGGCTCATAAAGGACCTCAAAAAGACAGTATTTTCAAGAAGTTATTACATGTTATCAGGTAATTAATGTATTTCCGAGTGATATTATAGTGATACCAGAATAGGGTCCAGGTGACGTCATGATAACGGATAATATAAATGTGTGGTCATTCGTTTCTTTGCATCAGTGTTTGTGATTTGACCACCACAAAATGTTTATGAAACTGTTGATCGTTGCTTGTTTGGCTGTGGGTAAGTTGACCTTTTGTATTGGTTTCATTTTTATTAATAAGAAGTAGTAAAGTAAGAAATATTTATAATTTGGCCCACGTCAGTATAAATAAATTAGTATTATATAATATTATGTAAGGCATTTAACAACAGGAATTTTTATTAGAAAATTAAACATATATTTTTTTATATTTGTTAATTCTTACGATATGGTCTATGTGATGAATGAACCATTTAATGTTACAAGTTGGGTATTAAAATTTCAGCCGTTTTCGGACGCCACACCTTTAACGAAGAGGACCGCAACCGGTTCAAAGATGCATTTAAAAAAACCTGCATAAAAAATGGCGCAGAAGACAAGGCTCCTCAGGCTCAGGTTAGTTCAGGCAGACATAACCCATGCAGTGAATTAATTAATATGTTATAGTTAAATGAATTTTAATATGTTTATTTAATTTTCTATTATTCGTGTTCCTGTAAAGCACAGGAAGCTGAACATCTACTTGCCAATTTAGATGGAAATTATCATGAAACTAAAACGTTAGCGGCACTGATTTATTTATTTTATTATTTGTGTCTGCTGGCAGATATTTTAAAGCAAATAAACAACTATCAAACTACTGCACCAGTCGAGGACGGACATGAAAGATGTAACTAATAACATGCTGCATTCGTGTAAAATTTCTTTCAATTATATGTCATATGATAATTATTATTTTTTTGTTATTACAGGCTGCTTTAGACACTTTTGTGGATTGCATCAAGGCTCAGATCGACCCTGACACAGTGAAAAGCGAAATCGAAGCAGCCAGACCCCAAGGAGCCGTTGATGAGGTCTTCAAGAAGTGAGCTACTTTTTAAATTTAACGAAATTAACTAAAGTAATACCTACCGTACCAAACTTTAATTGTTTCGTATTTGTTGGTATTGAAATTGATAAACTAAATAAATGTGCTTTCTTAGTTTTATAAGCGTGGCATTTACCGTAATCTTCGGACTTACTCCCTGAGAGTATAGCCAGACTCAGGCACTTTCTTCAGCATAGCATAATTAGTATTTAATTATCCAGTCCGTACTGTTGCACATAGTATTGTCTTTTGTTAAAATAGCTTTTACACATTAAGAAAAACACTTTTTGAACGGATTGAAGCTATGTATTATTATTAAAAACTTATAATTATTTACATAATTTTAAATTTTTTCCGACGTTTCACGTGATTTTTAGCGTGCGTGGTCACGGTGACTGAAGACAAAAGGTGTTAAATGTCAAAAGTATCACAGCTGCAGAGAAAGTTGTTTTATCTGTATTTATTGCCCCGAAGTTAATTATAAGTTTTTAATAATAATACATGGTTTTAATCCGTTCAAAAAGTGTTTTTCTTAGTATTTAATTAATTAGCGTCAATTTATTTCGTATACATAAGATAATTTTATACTATTACACTATTTAGAGCATCCCGTCAACCCAGGTACGATTTACAGTACTCATGTGTGTTCGACTAACATATTTTTATTATATACACCTCGCTGGGTCGAGGGCATACAACGACTTTATTTCTTATAATGTTCTATTAGTTATGATTTATATCCAGATACTGTGACAAGAAGCCTGCATTCAAATCCTGCATGACTGGTTTGTTCGACGGAGTCTACCCATGCTTGAGCGCCGATGTTCGCGGTCATTATGGTTCTGATATAAATGCTACTGACCGTTTCCTGAACTTCATATGCCACAATGACGGAGAGAGAATTGCTTGTAAGTAGTCTTTACATAAAACCTTTTAATCAAAAATACCCATTGTATCTATAAACAGTATATCTAAGCCAAAGTTTAATCAAAATATTTTATATAAAAGCTGCGTTCGCGACATTCGATTCACTTTAATATGTTTTCTTCACTTAGCCTAGCCCTTAAGTATACTGGTATATGGAACATTTTGCTATGCTGTAGAGACTGTTTGCATTACGGAATAGAAACTAAATATATAATATAATATTTTTTAGGATTTTTAGCTCAAGGAGTAAATTTAAAAATTCTCGAATTTGTCCAGCGGTCTTGCGTTCAGCAACATATCTTGCGATTTATTTTTATTCATACTAGAGATAATTGTTATACAATTAGTACTGTCTATTTTTTATTTATTAGGAAACATACACACTTTATAAAGAAATCAATCAACAATTTGACAGATAGTAAAATCAATAATTTTATGTAAACATGATAGCAGATCCGTAATAAGATTATAGACTTTTTGATGATTCTTCAAATATAAACCCACTGAGAAGAGAAAACAGCGAAATTGTTGTTTTCGGAAGCAGTGATAGTTTTCGGGAAAGTATGTGCCATACAATTAGTGGCCCTAGAATATTTTATGTCACACTTCCAATGTATATAATTTTTATTATATGCGTATAAGTAATATATAAGAATCATTAGATAATTTTGCTATATTTTCCGTTACCATACGAGTAAGGGTCTAATTCGCATCCTATTTTCAATGACATGCTTAACCTAGATTTATACTCTAGGGGTTCAAAGAGTTAAGCTAAATATGTGATGACAAGACAACTTGAACATTGAGCTAGCTAACATATGGCAATCGATTTACTGATTGTTATTATACACATACATTATATATTTATACTACGTAATATGATAGTTTGTCATCAAAATCCTTTTTAATTCTCTTTTTGGTTCATATGTGTACAATTACAGTATACGTTGTACCTGTTTATATATGTTCAAGAAGTTTATTAAAATACATATAAATAGAAAATAGTTAATGATCATATGGAAGCTTGAACTAAAACTCAAAATTCTACGCAAATAAAGTTTTATATATTTTTTATTAAAAAAAATATTTTGTTTTACTATTTACTGTTTACACAGGTATGTCCCTAGTGTGGGTCTAGAATAAAACAAGTATCCTGGATATTTTTTTATACCAACATTCAAATATATTTCAGTATTCATTGCTGAGGATGGAGTCAGCTGTTTCAACGAAAAAGAAAAAGAAATCGTAACTTGCGTGGAGAACCTTCGCAAGGATGTTGATGCCGAAGAAAAAGTCAGACATATGTCCATTGATGTATGTATAAACTTATATAAAAATACCGCATAGATTATATATAATCACCAAAAGAAGACGGTCAAATACACTTTAAATTTAATAATATTAATAAAAAATTCAAGTACTTGTCAACTGAAGTAATGGTTATCACACACCATAAACTGTGTCCAAGTGACATCAATCACTTGGACTGTTCCCTAACCTATATTAATTTAAACAAAAAGAATCATCTCGAGTTAAGTTCGATGGTGGTTATTGTAGATGTGTTCAAATATAACGCTTGCCCCTGGGAACAAAGTCGTAAAAGTAAAATCTATATTGTGTAGGAAAAATAAAACAGGGTAACTAACTAACTACATTAGATATACAGTTGTCATGACTGAAGAGCAAAAGCGTTTTCTATTGTTTCACTGTTTAAACATAATTGCAGGCGACACAGTAACCGCAAATTACAACGGCATATTTCGACAAAAGATAGGAACGTAATAATAAATATTATTTCGGACTTTGGTCAAACAGCGATCTTATATTACCACACTTAATTAGTTTTTAAACTAGTGCATTAACTTTTCATGATTATTTGGTAGAATCACAATATCAACTAAAGCTATCTTTATGGTTGTTGCGATCTGTTTCAGAGAAGGTAAAATTAGGTAACCCAAGGAAGTCAAAAATGAGAAAACATTAAAACAGTCGTATCAGTGCTTTATGACTTTGTTCCTCGTGGCAAGGGATAAGTTAAATGAAACACTTTGTAATGAGCTTATATGAGCTTATAACTTGCATAAAATTAGGGGTAATGGGGTTGTGACGTTAAAACAATAACTTGGCTTACTCTTAAGGGTTCTTAAATCTAATTGACAATTCAATATAAGTCGTTTCGACCTTTTCGTACATTATCTGAAACAAGAATGTTATATTACAATTTATGAGTGTGTGGAAAAGTAAAGGGCTAATTTTGCCTTCAAGTGTGCGATGATTATGATGAACTAGTTTCAGGTTACATAACTTTCGTTATGACTTTTACTTTCTGTCTAACTTCTGGAAATGTATTTTTGGAGTAATGATTATTTGAGTGAAGCATTTTTTTTATTTATATACACATGTCTTTACTACGACATCATGGAACATTACGATCTAGCCTAATTTACTAAAAAGGGTTGTTATCATAAGTAAGTGTCCAATAACGCTACTTATAGTCTCTATTAAATAGAAGACACTCTGTTCTTGTGTTTTCATTTTTACATTCACTGTTTAGCACTTAATATTAAAGTACACTAACACTAATTCACTAGTTCAAATAAAGTGAAGCATTATAATTAATATTAATTTGATAAGGTTTTGAATATATTTTACTAATGTAATGATATAGTGATACTATAATATAATAATTGACTATGATGATATAATTGATAACGTAATGACTATTTAGAATTCTACCAAATTAATATTTAATTATGTAAGACACTGTGTGTGACAGAATGTACGAAGTTTAGATTGTACCACAAAAATATTTCAGTACCACAAAACTAGAAAAAAAAAAATATTACTATTACAAAATTTAGCACACATGCACAGCTGCATCATATTTGCAGGACTAAAAAAATCATAAGAATTGTTTTAATGTAATCGTATTTTTTTCAGTCCTTCTGTAATAGACTTACAGCCATGGCCTCATGTACTGTGAATGCTTTAGAGAACTGCTCCTCCCCCACGCCCAGCAACATGGCGGAGTCTCTCTTCAAATACGTCAAAAACAGCACACCATGCAAGAAATCTGTAAGTTATTTATTTACGTACAATATAATCAGTATATATAGTAATCCCCCTATTACGCGGTACGCCCGGACCGCGTTATAGATAATTGCGTTGTAGGAGTATTTTCGGAAAACCTGATTAACAGCACAATTCAAACAGGTGCAAAGATACGCAAAACTAAATATGACTAAACTACGGACTTGACAAATCATAATAAATCTCCGCGTTATAGGGAGGACACATCGTTTACTTTGTACTAGGGATTACTGGATACTAATACTATAATAATTATTGTAGTGTTTTACATGAAGGACTCGTGTCTTTTATGGCACAATTGGACAAAACTAAATATAATTTACATAAAATTGTACAATTAATGTGATTTCGATTTTTTATGAACAAGGCGGCTACTTTTACCACCATAATAATGACATACACATTATGACAAAGGCAGGGGCCTCACGCTATTAAATTTATTATTTATATTATTACTTTATGAATAATTGAATAAGTTATCACTTACGTGTAAAAGAAATCAAATTACAAGTAAAATTAATATTATTTCTTATTTCAATTTCAGGAGGAATAAGCAGCATTATGTTAGCGTATGAACTTGTAAATAGTGAATATACACATACATAGTAACAAAACTTTGTGCAAAGATTAACAACCACTCAAGATATAGACACTACGTATTACAATCAAAAGTTTTGATGAATTTTACCAAAAAGTTTTTATGAAGAATCTGGAATCATCTGGACGAAAAAAAGTAACAAAAAGTCACATGGTTTTGTGGCAATTATTCGTCAGGCTTAGCTGCTGGCTGGAAATGATTGATAAAACATACTCGGATGTGGGTGATCAATCAAAAAAAACCTTCTTAAGTACCTGTCTGATGCCTAATCCGCTGTTTTGCTAGTAATTTTTTTTAATCTAATGGAGAGAAATTACTAGTTAAATGTAAAATTGTAACATGTATGCTAAGCATAGTTCTCATGTATTTTAGAAAAGATAGCTTGTAACATATACTATACATATGATGTGGCGAACTTAATTAAATAAATAAAAACTAAAATTTGTAGTTGGAAGTGTATTTTTTTACAATTTTTAGTACAATTTATGTTCACTATGATGTGTACTTAAACAAATTAATTTACTAACAACAAGCCACTAAAACAGCCGCCATTTTGTCCTGCATGCCATGCCACCTTTACCCAGACTCATTTCTATATATGTAAGTATTATGAAGACAAACTGAGCGAGACATGACGTTTATTAATATATTTCAATCGTATGCCTTCAAACCAATCCCAGTTTCTAGCTTAAATTCGATTTTAGTTAAATTCACAGTTTTACATGATTTTATTATTATTGACTGTACAATACATAACAACAAATAACATCGAACAGTTCTTATGATAGAAAAGTAACGTTTTGTATGGAAGAGTTTAGTATAGATAACCTAAGAAGCTATCTTTGTATCGTCAAAATAAACGGAAACACGAATCTGTATGGTTCAAATTGAGTATCTAAGAGGTGTAAATTAGAAAATGGCTACTTTAAAACTGACAAAACTGGAGTTATAGTCATGAAGTCAACTTGACTTATCAAATTAATATAAATAGGCCAGTTAAAAAACGATTGCGATTGTAAAAACAAAATTTTCTATTAAAACGTTTTTTTAAAGGCTGGCACTCGCGAGTTTTTGCCGTAGAGAGTGTTGCTAGCACTTAACATCAGACGAGCCTCTGCCTGCCCCCTGTTATATAAAAGCCTTAAATAATGTTATGTTGCTTTTGATTACATAAGTCTATGCCGTTTATTTACCTGTTCATATCAGATCTTAGGAAGATTTATCGTAAAATGTTATAGCACTGATAACGTGTATTGAACTGTACCCAAAGTAACAAATCCTTGAACCTTAACCATCATAAAATATTAATACGTTATTTATAAAAAAAAACATCAATGGAAGGTGAACCAATCACAATTTTGGCTCAAAAACCAAATGAGTTAAAAAGTGACAATTTGGGGAAAATAAAAACATTACAGAATATAATATATTAATATTAAAAACTGGTGGTTCCCGCTTTGATATATATTTGTTATATTTTGATAATTATATATACAATGTTAGTCAAAATTATATACAGTAATTTAGTATTTATACAAAATTTTTGTATCATTTTTGAAATCGATCCAATATTTTAAAAATCTGTAATCTTTATATTATCAGTGTAACATATATATTTTGTTACATTAAAATTATAGGAAACGACTGAAAGGAGGAGACATAAAGGAGGAGATGCCTTTCCCCACTTCTTCAGCAAAGTCAGGCAGAACTGACGAGGCTTGAAGACCTGGCGCGAGCACTGAAAACAGCTAAGGTGTCTAGTATCTTAAATAGTAGCCTGCTAAACATAACAAGATAATGATACGACAAATTTAGGCATACAAATTTTCAGGTCGAACAATAAAAGAATATGACTTCAACTTTGAGGTGCAGATCAGCAGGAAAGTACAAAGAGATGAGAAGAAGGGAATAGAGGAAAAGTATCAATCGTATACAGCAATAAAGGCGCGTATTAAATTATTAAACGCACTCATTAATAAGCAGAATGCTCTTCAAAATATTTAAATAATGTAAATATCGACGTTTTGATAACAAAAAATAAAAGCTCATGAAACAAATTCTAATAGTAATATTATGTTGTAATATAAAAAGTAGGTTTAGCTAAAAAACGAATGATGAAACATGCATCTTCAACCTTTGAGAAAAGCATGTATTACTAAATAGCATAGTTATTGATTAGAAATTCCTTTAAATTCAATTTTAAAACAACGAATATTGAGTGAAAGACATATATTAACGATAAAAACTAAAAACTTTATCAAATACACATAAGGGTTATCAAAAAATTATTTATTTTTATACAAAAAAACCCGCCTACTACCTACTATCAAATTTCGGCACAACTTTCCTTAAAGCAAGTTTTGTATGAATCACGTTTTTTTATCACATGCCGACATTGCAACTTCTTTAACTATCTTTACACTTCGTTCGACCGCTTGTGTACGGCAATGCACCTTATGAACATCATCCTTTCGTCACCTTTTTTCTCTATTATCTGAATAAGTCCGTCATTCGTTTGATCTCTTGGAACAAAATTGGTTTCTTACCAGTTTATTAGGTCAATGTAGAATTTCTCCGTTGTAGATGAACTACGCGCTTTTAGAATTCTTCTAGCTGTAAGTTCTCTTATATGCTTTTCCATCTCCATCCTCCTCCATAAGCTTTCCATCGCTAATGGTCGATTTTCAGGGTGAGCAAAATATGCGATTTTTTCTTTCTTTCAAACATTTACCAGGGTACCAGAACCGTCTTCGCATGATGAGTGTGTCCATATTTGGAACCACGTGGAGGCTGTTGAGTGAGTGTTGAGTAAAAACTATTAAAATAGTTGATGGCGTTGGCGTATAAATGTAAATACGAAAGGTCAAGCTGTTGTTGCTTGTTAAATCATCTGGACAACTTACAGTCATTACTGCCAAGGCCCGTTCACATATTTGTACAACGCCGGTAAACTTTTCACGCATTTCTTATTTTCCATAGTTCCCGAGGTAAAAGGTAAGGGCTCTTCTATATATTTGTGAAGCTGTTTAGAAAATGAAATACTTGTATCAGAATCACTGTTTTGGAGGGGTTGTTATCGCTCTTTCTTCGCAGATTTTTGTTGGTTTTTGAGGTTACATTTTCATACGTATTATTTGAGCTTAGATTTCTTGTCCTAGACAAGTTTATTTTACCAAACACTTTGTATAATTTCAATATTATTTTATATAGAGTTTTAGTTTACTTCGAGACACAGAGATACTATAAATGAATATTTGTATAAAAATCAAGCATCGATCATGACAAAATATAAATATTTAATGGAAACCCGATGATAAATAATACATGGAGTTCAGTAGTCACACTTTTCATGGCCTTTTGAAGGTTTGATAAGAAGTTTTGTACCGTGAATAAGATGTAGAGTAAATGCTTATGTTTGTAACTGTAAGAACCGATTTTTCTAAAACGTAGATTAAGTAAACATCTTTATTAATAACACAATATAGGAGTAGTGTGTAGACATTTTGGCTAAATGCAGATAATTATACTTCTGAAAGATCGTTTCTTACATTGAAGTAACTTATGTACAACCAATCCAAAATAGTTGTATTCAAATTGATCTTACGTAATGTTATCGTGACAATTAGCGTCTTTAGTATATTAATATTATTGGACGTTTTAAATAAAGATAAATATATATATTTTACTATGTATTATCACTTTCTTTTGTTTCCCTTTATTTTACAAAGTTTCTGCTTAGCAGTGTTATTTAAAACACCTTAGCATTCATAAAACACAGTACAGCATTATACAACTTTTCATCCACTATTTTAACGTAATAATAATTTGATTTTATATTACCTTACCTAACGCCCGTAGACCCGCCAAAGACAATTTCTGTTCACATTATAAACCGTTAGCTTTGAAGAAAACCTACAATTATTTTTTCAGTTTTACCTGTTTAAGATAAATATAACATAAATGTGGAAAGACCCAGTTACTCATAATGTTTTCGCAAACCAGATTGTTAAGGGGTCAGTCATCTTACGAGTGGATAACGTTATCATTGCACGAAATGTGCATATATGTTACAGATCGAATTGGCAACAAAGTCAAAGTCAAACTAACTTTATTCATATAGGTAGACAAGTACACTTAAGAACGTCAGAAAAGAAGTAAAATTAATTGTAACTTTACATTTACTACTAGTTAGCAAGTTAAGGGCGTAGAGCGAGCAAGAAGAACTAGCAAGAAACTTTCGGCCACGCTTTCTTCTTTCTTTATTTAATGCTTGCTAGCTATTTTTCGAGACTCATTATGCGCTGCAAAGCAACTTCCTACTCATTGCCATAACTATCAAGTTTTTTAATTCCTGCTGGAGCATATCACAATGATCTAAGTGAATTATTTTGTTGAAATAGCAAGAACAATTAATTTATTTATGTAGTACATTTTTATAGAATAGCCAGAGGGCATGCGAGTACGTTGCCGGCCTTTTAAGAATTGGTACGCTCCTTTCTTGCATTATCCTAAGTCGAATTGGTCCGGAAATACTTCAGTGGGCAGCTTGATCCACATACCGTTGGTGCGCGGCAAAAAAGCCTTGAAAAACGCTCAGTTGTGGAAAAATGGCCTGGGCGATGGTCGTCGATTTTGTTTCCACTAGTTGTCAAACAAACGGAGACATAAACCACGCCAATGTATGATGGACGTAGCTCAAATAACGAATAAAATACTATCGAGTTTCACGATATTTTAAAGTTCGTCACCGTTAAGGCGTTGAGTTGACAACCGGTTTTTGTTCACTGTTTTGCCAAGTTCTCGCAACAAAAAGACGCTGTATAATCACGTTATATTATACACAATTCTTATTTTAAACTATATTAAATCAAATGAAGATGAAGTTTTCTAATAACCTGCTACTGCTAGGGCTGCTAGGGTCTATTATAATATTATTACACAACAAACCTTAATTTTTTTTAGAATATACCCCAAAATATATCGATAATATTTTACAAATACAAATATAACTGTACTACTGGTACAGTACACTAATGTTTCTACAAGCACACATTAGTTTACCTTAATTACTGAACTGTTTAAAACAATGTATATTTCTCATGTACCAAACCTCCATTATTTAATTGTTACTCTTTCTAAAGAGACGTTTTGATTTTCAATTCACTACATAATATTTAAGAGCAGTGTTGGCCTAGTGGCTTATGCAACTCTCATCCCTGAGACGGTTCCAACCCCGGTGAGCACAAATGTACTTTCTATGTGCGCTAGTAGTAGACCGGAAAACGTTGAAGGCGTGCCTTGAGCCGTGAGCCTTCTGGGCCTGACAGGCTCAGCACCTACTTGTCTGTAAGAAAAATACAGAAATCTGAGGCTCAGACCTAAAAGTTTTTTTAAATTTTTGTCCTCCCTAAAATATGATGAGGAGCCCGATGGCTGGCCATGCGTCATATGTATGCGGTGATAGTAGTTATTTCGACATAGTCGAATTTGCGTGTTGTCTCGAGAATGTAAGTGCGTGGTACCATTTCACCCTGCCTTCTGCTGATAGAGGACAAATGTTTGTTTTTAATTTATTTTATTATTGTTAATAAACTATTAACTAACTAACTTAAGATGTCATGTCAAACATGGTGTAATGGTTACAGCTCTTTACAAACATTGTATAAAACAAAAAAATTGGCGATTAAATAGTAGCGGAGAGTTTATTGCCAGTTCTTCTCCCACCCTTGATTTGAGAAATGGCAGTAAATGTGAAATTAGAAGCATTTACCATTTAATATATATATTTTTTATGGATTTTCATAAGTGTACATTGTGTTACCTAAATTAACGATTTTGACTTTGCTCACCTCAAAAAGACGGTATTTCCCAGAAATGATAACAAGTAATTATTAAACTGTAATTGCGAGTGATATTATATAGAGTGTAACAAAAATAGAGTGCATCATGATAACGGATAATATAAATATGTGGTCATTCGATTTTTTGCTTCAGTGTTTGTGATTTGACGACCACAAAATGTTTATGAAATTGTTCATAGTTGCCTGTTTGGCTGTTGGTAAGTTGACCTTTATTTGTTTAATTCTATTATTATCTTATAATTACCTTGAAGATAGAAAATAAATCCTATTTTTAGAAATTCGGAAGCACGTCAATATAAATAAATGAGTAGGTATTATGTAAGTAATTTTATAAATGGCTTCTGATGTGTTTTCTATATTTAAAATTCATCTAGATTATTATTTTAGCTAGTATGTAATAGTTCAAATTTTTACTAGCAATGGTTGGACCATTCAATGTTATTACAAGTTGGGTATTAAAATTTTAGCCGTCTTCGAATGTGGCATCCCACCGTCGTCGATGACGACGGCAGACCTTAACCAGAAGGGCCTGCTTAAGGATGCATTTAGAAGAACCTGTATACAAAATGACGCAGAAGACAAGGCTCCTCAGACTGAGGTTAGTCTTAGTAGAATTGCAATACAGTTTAGTTTTCTATTATTTGTGTCCCTATGATGAGGCACAGGAGGCTTATCACCTACTTGCCTATTAGATAGACAAATGATCATCAAATAGAAATAGAAAGATCTTAGACTTTAGCGCTACTGATTTATTCATTATATTATTTGACTCCGCTGGCAGATCTTTTTTAATAAATTGTAACTAATAAGTGGTTGTATTATAAAAACGTTAAATTAAATCAATTATATAATAATGTTACAGGCTGCTATAGACACTTTTCTGGATTGCATCAAGGCTCAGATCGACACTGACACACTGAATAACGAGCTGTATGCAATCGAACGCGACGGAGCCGTTCATCCGGAGGTCATCAAGAAGTAAGCTACAAAAAAATATTACATCTAAAGTAATGTGTACCTTACCTAACTTTTCAGTCAAGGTAACTTGTCAGTTTGTTCCCATTTGTTGATATTGATTGATAAACTATATAAATTTGAGCATAAGAGCCAAGCGTGTATGTGCGTGTATGTGTGTAATCTTCGGACTTACTCCCTGAGAGTATAGCCAGACTCAGGCACTCTCTTCAGCATAGCATAATTACTATTTAATTAATTAGCATCAATTTATTCTTATATATAAGATAATTTTATACTATTACACTATTTAGAGCATACCGTCAACCCAGGAATCGAACATATTTTTATAATTATTTACACCGCGTAATTTTTGTGCGTAAGATAGAGGGAGACATTTCGAGACTTTTTATCATGTTCTATTAGTTATTTTTTTATATCCAGGTACTGTGACAAGAAACCAGCATTCCAATCCTGCATAGCTGGTTTGTTCGACGGAGTCTACCCATGCTTGAGCGCTGATGTTCGTGGTGATCTTGATTCTGACAAAAATGCTACCGACCACTTCCTGAATTACATCTGCCACAACCACGGAGAGAGAATTATTTGTGAGTAATATTCCAATAGAGCGTTCAAAAATACCCTTTATATATATTTATTTATTGTTGTAAGGCAATTTACCATAACTCACTATGGTTTCACCCATTTTTTTCTCTCTTATTATTATTATGTTTAGGCGTATTGAACTTGTGAATTGTGATCTTTCCCGTAATAAAAATGAATTATGTCAAGGGAGGAACAACCTTGCCAAGTTTTTGTGCCCGTTCTTTTCAGAAGAAAGCCTTCTGGTAGACTAATGATCGGATGGCGTAAATTTGACATGCATAACATCAGTAAATTGATTGTTATGAAGTTTATTTAAATACATTAAAAATTCGTACATGATTTTTAAAAAAATCATATGGGACCTTCAACTAAAACACCAATAATTCTACACATATAAAGTTTTCTTCTTTATTCTACTATTTACTGTTTACACATATATGTGGATCAAGAATCAAAAAAATGTTATTTTTGTATTACTTAACATTAACATATATTTCAGTATTCATGGCTGAGGGTGAATTCCGCTGTTTTAACGAAAAAAAAGACGTAATCGCAACTTGCATGGAGTCCCATCGCAAGGATGTTATTGAAGCCGGAAAAGACGTCAAAAATATGAACATCAATGTATGTATAGACTTATATAAAAATACCGCGTAGATGAATCACCAAAACAAGACAGTCTTCAAATAATACACTTTAAATTGAATAAGGTTTATAAAAGCTTTAAATATTTGTCAACTGACGCAATGGGTACATACGCCATAAACTCTATCTAGTGACATCAATAACCTGGACTGTTTCCTAAGCTGAATTGATTTAAACAAAAAGAATCATCTCGAGTTAAGTTCGATGGTGGTTATTGTAGATATGTTCAAATATAACGCTTGCCCCTGGGAACAAAGTCGTAAAAGCAAAATCTATATTGTTCAGGAAAAATAATATAGGATAATGCTGTTATTACTAGGATACTAACTACATTAGATATACAATTAGACATATCAAATGAAAGCTTATGTTTTCCTATTCGACGATTGAAACATTTTTGTCATGTATTTTGCAAAAGCGTTTTCGATTGTTTCACTATTTAGACATCATTTCGGATGACACATATTGAAGAATGTTTAGGAGATCTATTAACACTCTTTTCGCTGAAATATTATATTAACTTTTCGTTATTAATTAATAGAATTACAATCGAAACTAAATCTTTACGGTTGTTGCGATCTATTTCAGGGAAGGTACAGTTAGGCAAACGAGTATAACTAATATTGTGCACAAAATAATTTACGTGGATTAAACACATTTAAGGGGTTCTTAATTCTAATTGACAATTCAATACAAGTCGTTTCGTCATTTTTGGACATTATCGGAAACAATAATGTTATATTACAATTTATGAGTGTGTGGAAAACTCATTTTGGCTTCAAGTGTGTGATGATTGCTAAGATACTGTTTACGATTTTAATTATTTACTAATATATACCTATATATTTTACTGAACTAATGTTAGGTTACATAACTTTCGTTATGAATTTGACTTTCTGACAAACTAGTGGAAATATATTGTTGGAGTAGTGATTATTTGAGTGTAACATTATAATTAATATTAATTTAGTAAGGTTTGAATATATTTTACTAATGTAATGATGTAGTGATACAATAATATAAGAATTGACTATGATGATATGCTAGACGATATAATGACTATTTAAAATACTACCATATTGATTTGGACGCCATTGTGTGTGATAGAATGTGCGAAGTTCAGATTGTACCACAAACATATTTCAGTACCACAAACCTTGCAAAAAATTATTATTATTAATTTAGCACAGATGCTCAGGATGAGCAGGACTAAAAAAATCATAAGAACAGTTTTAAAGCAATTGTATTTTTTTTCAGTACTTCTGTAACAATTTTATGCTCACGACCTCATGTGCTATGAGTGCTTTGGAGAACTGCACCTCTCGCACGCCCAGCAACGTGTTGGAGTCTTTCTCCAAATACGTCAAAAACAGCACACCATGCAAAAAATCTGTAAGTTACTTATTTACGTACAATATACATTCGCAACTATTTAATAGCCCCCATATTCTTAAGAAATAATCAGAATATACAGTAATACCCCTATAACGCGGTCCGGTGCTACCGCGTTATAGGAAATCGCGTTGTAGGAGTATTCTTGGAAAACCTGATTATGAAGTTACCAAATCATTATAAATTTAACACTACAGAATTAAAACTTTAGAAATCTCCGCGTTATAGGGAGGACACATCGTTTACTTTGTACTAGGGATTACTGGATACTAATACTATAATAATTATTGTAGTGTTTTACATGAAAGACTCCTGTCTTTTATGGCACAATTGGAGAAAACTAAAAATAATTTACATAAAATTGTACAATTAGTGTGATTTAGATTTTTTATGAACAAGGCGGCTACTTTTACAAATTAATAATGACATACAGTTCATGACGATTCCTGCCTCATTACATTTGTATATTATTACTTTATTAATTATTGAATCCGTTTTTTCGTACGTGTATAATCTTAAATATAACTTATTAATAAAATTCTTAATTTCAAGTAAAATTAATGTTATTTCTTGTTTTAATTTCAGAAGCAATAAGCAGCATAAAGATTGCGTATGAACTTCTAATTATAAGTGAATATATTAAGTCGAAGAAAACAAAGTTTAAACGTCTTTTTTCTACTTGTCCCTGATTCATTTAACCCAAGTACAAGAGATTTGAAGCTTTATATTTTAAATATTGTTTATAATTTATAAAAACCTACCACCTACCCAAATGTATATGTATATAGTCATCATGTAGAACTATATTTTCCTAAACCTTCCGGAACCAGATAAACCGTTATTCATAAAAAAAAAATTAGTCCAATAATATCATTTTAACTAAAGTTCTCTGCCTCTCTTTATAACATCGTAAACAAGGTTTGACAGATAGAGACGAAAGAGTACAATCCGACTAATTTTGTTTTAACAGAACATATAAAAATGTAAACTTGACTTGAAAATGATTGCTTTTAGGGATTTTATTGTACAATGCATTAGCGGTAATAAGAAATATACAAGTGTGATATCAGAATTATGGACTAAAAACCGATGAAATGGCATAAAAGTACTGTTTGTAGTGGCATTTAATTTCCCGCATGACCTATGAATTGTCATGATAAGCTTTCATGCACGTAATAGGTCAGCGAAGAACATGACAGTTATGTCATGTGTCAGTAGGCTGTGTTCAGATTTTATTTGAACATTGACCAACTGCTGACACGGCTCATGTGGCTATTGTATACTTTAATAGCTGAAGATGCGCGATACCCCAACAGCTCAAAATAATAATATGAGTGAATAGATGTAAGTAGTATTTAGGATATTGTTTTATAACAATAAACCAGATTTGAATATTGCTGTGTCATATTCTTTCTTGCTTCCTCTCAATGTGGCGAAGACTAATTCAAGCCCTTAACTATCGTGGTGAGCCTGCCCGATAGCTTTGAGATAATCCCAGTACCTTGAACCTATGATCCTAACTGTAGGGCTCCGCCCTTAGGTCTCTTGATGCAGACAACCCTTACTCATTTATATGTTCACTATTTATGCGTTAGGGTGCGTTTGTAGGGCTTAGGGATCCGTAGGGTTGTTAGGTTCTGGCATTCCACCCTGACATATATTTAGTTATCTAGTGCAGCTTGCTAATACGCACACTAAATATACTATACAGATACTTCTGACATTTAATGCATATAAATTTAAATACACATTTCACAATCTATGCCTGGAAAGCTGTACATTGGTCCTTCGAACCAGACAACAGTTATTGACTGTTTCAAAAATTAACACCTCTATTATAAGAAAATACAGTTTTACAAAATTAGTATTACAAAGTAAATACAACTTTAATTGTGTTTTGGCATAAGCGGTAGCGGTATTTATTTTTCCACACTTTAATCAAAATATAATTTATTTTACACTTAAAGACACCATTTGTCCAAGTTGTATATCAAGATTCAGGTGACCTTAATCAGGGACTGGTTGGTATTCTCGTTTTTGTAATAAGTGTAGTCTACAATCTACTAAGAAAACTCTGAAACGTGCTACTTCCACTGATGGATATATACGAAATATCGACCTTATCCGATTAAACGGGTTGATCATCCTCCCTTCAGGTTGAAGGAGCAGAAGCGTTATTCGTGCTCCGCATAAGTAGAAGTTTATCTTATTTCAAGTACCATATTCACTTGATAACTTTTGTCGTTTGACTAGCTTCGACAAAAGTTACTTATGATATTGAACATGCCGTGGTGTTACCGAGCCACGGAAATTAACTTACGAGTTAAAGAGCACTTATCTTTAAAAAACTGTTGTCGTAACGAGATAACGTGGAGTAAAGTAAGCAACAACATTACAAATCAAAAGCTTAACGTTGTATTTTGAAATTTGTCCTTCTGAACGGATCAATCAATACAACTCGCGTTTTTTAGAAATTATGTATTTATTAATTTTCCACCAACCATTTAAAAGGTTTTATTAACATGTCTCGAAACCTAACTTCATATATTGCATGTGAGTATTATTTTAATAAATTTAATTATAAAAAGTTGAAACGAATCTGTGCTCAATTATGATTAGCCAACAGCATATTTAGCCCAATAGGCGCTACAACTCGACATAATACGACATGTTACGTTTGTCCAAACACAATTTAAAATGTATTTTGAAAATGATAAAGAGACATGAAAGAAAATATTATACTTTATACTTATGTTTTAAATATCATAAGCTCGGGAATTTATGTTAAAAAGTTGTGGTAGAGTTTCATACTTTAGAATTAAATTACTTCCAGCTGGTCATATCGAGTAAGTACTTTTAAAACCTTTCGATACTTATGGCATATTAAAAGCACATTTATATTTTTTACTTATTTCTCATAACAGACTCTTAATAACAGAATGGTATTTAATTTAAAGCAAATACACATTTACAACATAAACATGACACACAGTTAACAACTATTACCTACTTATACAAAATACATATTCTATATCTTAATATATATAAATCTCCTGTCACGATGTTTTTCCGCGATGGACTCCTAAACTACTTAACCGATTTTAAATTAAATTGTCACACCGTGAGCAGTCTGGTCCAACTTAAGAGATAGGATAGCTCAGATCTTTAATTATTGTCGCAATTTTATTTTATTGCAAATTATTTGTCTATAATTAATTGACGGTCACAATTATCTGTTAACTCCTAAAGATTCTAACAGATGTCGATACCTTTTGACTGGATTGAGTAAGTAATCAATAGATGGCACTGCTATGGTAAACAGAAATTCAATTATTTCTACTTTTTTAATTTTTGGTGTTAGCATAGCCACGTGTTACTTAGACCGAAGTGTAAATCAAATTCAAATTATAGTGACGATAATACATTGAAAATATTCTTTCGTGTCACGGTATTAAGACTAACTAAAACCACATTAAGAAGAAACGAAGTTCGCGGGGGCAGCTAGTTTATAATAAATTACGTTTAATAAAGGATACACGTGTTTTTTTATAGAATTACTCAAGCATTTTTAGTTATATTAAATTTATCAATTTACTGGTAATTTGTGTTTTAATCTGAAGATATACGATACATAGCCGAGTTAAGAAAACAGTATGTATTAGACCGAGGAATTTGAAATACTTGGGTTTGCCTTGTCAATATGAAGAAGGGGTGTGAAATAGTAAAAGCGAGAATAAGTCAGGACAATTAACCGCTGCAAATAGCGTGTAAAAATATAGTTTACGGCTACATTCCAGGGATTCAATACCAAAGCAGTAGCTGGAATCTATATAGTCAGCCGGCAAATGTTCATATTCATGCACTACTAGTTGTACATAAATTGATTGAAATGAATATCATTAAAATATTAATTCAAAGAGTTAAAATCGCCCTTAATTTTGAGTTTTTTCGTATAAATGAAGAACTTTATTGTTGATAATATTTGTATAACTATGAGCCTCGAGGATCAACTTTTTACGTTGTTGTTCTATTTAGTGTTCGCTATGTTGCGTTTTGTTTCCACGAGAATGTAAGTGCGTGCTCCTATTTCACTCCTATTTCATAAAGAAAACTGAAATTTAAGATTTGAAAAAGCAAATAATAATTAATATTTTAAATTACTGCTTAAACAAAATCAGAGTCTTCCCGCCTCTTCAAAAACCTCCTCACATCTTCTATGGTGAGGTGGAAAATATCAATATTCTCATAATTGGTGTCATAGTTAGATAAAACCCGAAACATTGGCGAATTATG
This sequence comes from Pieris brassicae, assembly GCF_905147105.1. Lineage (NCBI taxonomy): Eukaryota > Metazoa > Arthropoda > Insecta > Lepidoptera > Pieridae > Pieris > Pieris brassicae. The sequence continues at coordinate 21,178,700 of NC_059668.1, read as the reverse complement.
TAGGTAATTCGATTTCGTACGAGGCACCTGGAACAATTTTATGTATCTTGTCGCATAAGGAGGAGGGATTTTAATAGAAATTAACGACAACAAATAATAATTAAATAAATATGTAATCCCTTAATCAGACAAATTCCTACACTTGCGAGATCTTTTCGATGTTTCCCCGCCAGTGTCAGATTCGAGTTGCCTCACTGTTTGTCGCATACTCTTGACTGTTGCCTGAAAGATTGGGACAGGAAGTCTAAATTGAAGTGAAGTTTTCTCATTAATTTGATTACGTCGATCTCAGGGTCGGACCCGTGTCACAAGTTACTTCATTAGTTACGCAGCTCGCTGAAAGTAATCCGCTAGAATTACGTAAGACACGGATTATAGAAATTATTTTGCCTTTTTCTCTTTTTTCGAAGGAATAATTAATTTTCTTTTGTATTGTTTTGCCTATTCCTACGCATACTGTAGATTTTTTAACTAGATTCAACCTTTCAGGTTTAAAAATACACTAAGACTTAATGTACAATTTACCTTAGTTTAAACTATTCTACAATACTATTGTAGAAAATTGAGTCAACGTAATATGTGACCGTTATTCTAGAAAATTATAATAATATAGTTACATATTTATGACCTTTTCGTATCCGAGATAGAAATCATTTGCGCACCACTGCATCAAAAAGTATTATTTTCGTGTTCCTGTACAAGGCCGTAAGAGTCTCCGGGGTCTCGCATTCTCGTGGTGACATTTTTAGGATCTGCATTGAGGTAAAAAATCTAAGACTTCATAATTATATGAATAAATGATCTTTCGTAGATTACCATCGAGCCTCGGACGCCAGTAATAAGAAGCGCAAAAATTTTTTCAAATCTTTATCATTAATTCTTACTTTATAAGTAGGTGAGTATTTTTCTGCTTGATATACAAGAGAGTACCAATTCTTAACAGGCCGGAAACGTACTCGCGAGTCCTCTGGCTTTGACAGTGTCCACCGGCGGCAGAATCACTTAACATCAGGGGAGCCTCCTGCTCATTTGCCCCGTGTTCTATAAAAAAATATTTTTGGGTCCGTGTGGGACCCAAAAATCCCAAAAGGTCCCACACTTTTTCTCGTTTGTTACTTTCATTACAGCTAACTCATATTTAAAAAAAAACTTGGTGCACAATCGGGTTTCAAAGGCACGATATCACAGTCGAGAACTACTAAACACTAGGTTATCATTGTTCATATAAATCATTATCATAATTATAAAATAAATGAAATTCAAAATCATTTCAAAGTCGTATAAATTGTGATATAACACAACTTGACACATAAGTGCTTCCAAAACACATCGTCTCTCTGATATGTAAATGGGAAGAATCATAAAATTAGAATTTAAAATCAAAATTCAGTTTCAGAGGTGTTTTTGTGTAGCGGGGTTGCGGCGGGCCACCGCGCGCATAACTTACGAATATTTATGTCGGCAATGCCACTAGCAGGCTTACAATATTTTCGGGCTTCCCGTACAATGTGCAATTTAATTCTACCTTTAACAACACCTTTTGTATAGGAGTCAGTGACTCAGTTGACATAATAAAACAGTTTCAATTCAAAAAGTTAACGCGTTTTCATGTAAGAGCTTTTTTTATTGAAGTGAAACTTCCTTATCGGCGTTGGGAAAAAAATTACCGTCACATTTTTCCGTTACGCGCCATCTTGTTCATGTGCCTACCACGGTTGATTCGAAAAGATTCGAAGCCATTAATAACAAAAATATATAATAACGATAACAATGATAGTTATAATTTTTGATATGATTGAATGATAGTTATACAATTAATGAAATTCTGTAATAATTTTTGTAGTAATAAGGTAAAATGAAATCATTATATTATTTGTACTCGTGTCTATGATAATAAAAGGCTTATGTTAAACTTCATCTAATTTAAATTTATTTAACCATTTTCTGTGAAGTTGTATATTGTAGATCATTTTTACACTTATTACAGCCATTGATTATTATTTTATATATCAACAATCGAATGAACTTTTAAAATAAGGTGTCATATTATAAATGAGTGGTTTCCACGTGTGAATTTCATCCTTAAAGAGGTGTCAGGAGCAGAAGAAGCTACACTTGCCTATTAAGAAAAATAAATGATTACGAAACAGATACAAAACCGTGACCTAGACGTAAACGTACTAAGAATATTAACATCAAACAACGATGGTGAATCGAAAATCATTATAACTGAAAATCGTAAAATACGATAAAGCTGCAATTAAAAATTAAAAAGTTTCCCTTTTACAAATCCCTTCACAAAATATTTGAGCATTGTATTAACTCGATCGCTAACGAATTTTAGTGGACGCTTCCAAAAAGCTCAAAGGAGATGTAGCAAAGTGTTCAAATTAACGTTTTATAAAAGCTCGTAAGCTGCGCTGGTGACAAGCAACTTAATTAACTTCATATAAATACAATAGCTTTAATAACAACGGTAAGCGCGAGGTAAACTGTAAATTTAATTAAAAGTTTGCTTCTGCTTTAGATTTAAGAGGTGTTGCTAATATTGTTAATTTGTGACCCCCCCCCTCATTTATAAGCAGTCAGTTGTTACGTATGTTAATTTTTCATAGGAGGCTTAATGGAATTCTATAGATTTTATAAAATAGTATTTAGTTGAAATGAAAATCTTTTTAATTGCAAGCAAACATAATAAATGTATAACAATTAACAAAACGTTCTTGCTTGTGCCAAATATTGCGTGTCAGATTTCTGTGTGTGTTCATGATAATTTGTTAATCTAATACGCAAGTAGGTGATCCGGCTTCTGTGCATGACGCACGCCTTCGACTTTTTCGGTTAAAGGCAAGCAAGGTTTACTCACGATGTTTTCCTTCACCGTTCGAGCGAATAGTGCATTGGTGGACAGCCGGGGATCGTACCTACGACCACAGGGATGAGAGTCACACGCTGAAGCCACTAGGCCAACACTGCTCTTGGTGTGTCAAATATAAGTGCAATTATTAAAAGTACACACCATTTAAATAGTGACTTAAACAATAATACAATACAATATGTTAACCGTATCCTATCTCGCTCAAACGTGACTTTTGTAATTCTTGTTTTAGAATAAGTTTGGCTTTTTATAAGATTTGGTTATTATTACACTTCACCCATCGTGTTTTTAGATTAGAGAATTAATTTTTTAGATTATTCCTCATCGAAATCGCTTGCGAGCTATAAGGCCCGTTGCATCCCTTATATTTTAAATTGAAACTTTTTTATCGGCGTTATAAAGAAATTTACCGTCACATTTTTCGGTTACGCGTCACATTAATCCGTTACGCATCACATTTTTTCGTTACGCGCCATATTTTTCTTGCCCGTACCACGGTAAAATAATTAACAACGATAGTAATAATTATGTTACAATTAATGAAATTATGTAATAATCTTAGTATTAATAAGGTAAAATGAAATAATTATATTATTTGTATTCATGCCTATGATAATAAAAGCCTTTTGTAACTTTATCTTATTTATCTTTATTTAACCAATTTCAGTCAAGTTGTATATAGTAGATAATTTTTCGAAAAATAAGGTCATAAAGAAGTTTAACTTTTTACGTGTATACACACACATTTTTTAAATGTATTATGTTATTTGCTTTCGTATAAAAGTAACGAAGTGTAAATAAATAAATTAAAACAAAATTTTGTTAATAGACAAAATGAATCGTTTATAGATACTAATTAACGCCCTTGTCTTGCGAACTGGTAGTAAATGTAAAATTACAATTAATTTAATTTCTTTTTGACGTTCATAGGTATACTTGTTTAACTATATGAATAAAGACATTTTGAGTTTGAGTATATGCGATATAAGCACGCGCAAAATATCATCTAATCTAATAGCCTAAATCTAGTTTAAAATTAGTTTTTCTTTTAAAGAAAATTATGAGATTGATTCTCTCTATGTATATTCCTGCAAAATAAAGCTTATATTTAAAGCAGACAAAGATTGAAGAATTCTTCGTTCTCAGTGTGTAAATAACTCAAGGATAAATAGAGGTGAATGAAGACGTTTAAAGGATGAAGTTCGTAATTCTATTACTTAATAAGTACACAAACCTTGCGGAGATCACCGGAGTTCCCAGCGTATAACCTGAGTAATTATTCTTCGGCACGTACAGCCCTAACAGCCTGGAGCCTTAGGGTTGCCACTAGTAAGAGGAAATTATATTTTGAATTTTATTTTATATGATATGTTGGTAATATTACAGCTTCATATATCCTTCAACAGCTTGACTTGTGCGTACGTCTCTTAATACTGTTTTTATTTATTCATTATACATACAATTTTAGTAATAAAAAATCACTACATGCAGTAGTGTTAGCATTGTATATTTTTCTCTCTGGCGTGGACTATGTTCATACACCAGTTTTTGTCCAGCGCCTTTCTTATGACAGTGTACAGTTTTGTGGACGATCAGTCTTTCACCTGATCGGTCCAACTGGTTGGTAAACTCCAGTGATCCTTTGGCTTCTGCGTTACCAACCACGATCAGTTTCTCCAAGTTCTCCTGGTGACTCCTAGAAAAATCATTATTTCACGGGGGATCAAACTGAAGTGTCTTAGCCTTGTCGTTGACGCAGCGTATTAAGAAAAAAGAAAAAAAATGATTGTACTCTATCTTGTGAACACTAGCTGATGCACCTCATAGAAAGAGTTTTGTAAACAGTAAACTAATTTATCTTAATATTACGTTCATGTAACTGCACAAAAACATTGTTATATGTCTATTTTTCCTTGATATTGTAACATAACCCAACGGGGTAACTTTAATGGGTTTGTTATTCACGTCTTCCGTCATTTTGGGAGTAAGATTTAAGGAAAGGCGGTAAATCGTACTTTTAAAGAACATATTCTCGTGATTCTTAAGCAATGTTCTTTGCCAAATGCATTTTCAAAGCGTTAACCTCCTTCTAATGTGTATGAGAAAATAAAATGAGATTAGAAAATTCTTTTTACATTTTACTAATTCATTCTCAACTTCATTGTATTGCAGTTCTTGAGCACCATTTCTCTGTTGAGTTCGTATGAAGAAAAACCAAGGAAACCATCATGTCGTACTTAGAGTTTAAAAGGAAAGACATGCCTCTGGCAATTGCCTAAACATAAAACAGATACAGAACACATATTTAGATATAATATTTTCTCACTTTATTTATTAACAAAATGAAACAAAGACTGCAAATGCAATACCTATTTCAGTACTTCATTAAGAGTTTTTAATTTATCTTTAACGGGATATTAATAATGAAAATTTACAACGGCGCAATAAAGCGACTAAGTTACAAAAGACTAAATAACTCCGTTTTAAGTCTTGGTTAGAAAAAAGTGTATATTATCACGATATTCTTACATTTTTTTTAATGATGTCCCACAGTATCTCCCTATGAATGTATGAAATCCAAAAAATAGTGTAATATATAAAAGGTGTTGGCCTAGTGGCTTCAGCGTGCAACTCTCATCGCTGAGGTCGTAGGTTCGAGCCCCGTCTGTGCACCAATGGACTTTCTCTCTATGTGCGCATTTAGCATTCGCTCGACCGGTGAAGGAAAACTTCGTGAGGAAACCAGCTTGCCTTAGACCCAAAAAGTCGACGGCGTGTTTCAGCCACAGAACGTTGATCACCTGCTTAACTATTAGATTAACAAATGATCATGAAACAGACACATAAATCTGAGGATTCTGAGGAAGTTTGTAGCGCCATTGATTTTTTTTTTGAATAAAAGTTGTGTATAATCATGGTTTTACGTAAATTTACTGAAATAAACGATTATTGTTCAATTATTGTATTGAAGAGTCGCAAAAACGTCGATCAAGAATATAAAATTCCACCTGTATCACCTCGACGTTCGTTGTTCCAAAACTGAGCTTCATTAAATCGTGGAACCAGCTGTCCATTAAAGTCCATTATTTCTGAAATAATTCGATTCGGTCAAGAAAAAACCTTATCAGATTTTTAAAGACCGGTAACACTTCTTAATATCAGACGACAAAGTTCTATCTCTGTTGTATGAAAAAATATCTTGCCAAAATACACGCAATCTACGCGAAGCTGGGGGCGAAAGCTGGTAAGTTATTTAAGAGGACAAATAGAAAGGTCTAATTCATAATATTAATGCGGATGACGTGAGGACATCAAAAGTCACGGCACGTTATGGGCATTCCGCTAAAATCACTTCTCCATCTCCCGCACTGACAGTGACGCATCGTCAAGATTCTTTAACATTCATTTAATAGAATTTTCCCAAGAATGTTTTGAGGTTTCAATTCAAATGTTTGAAATTTGTAGAAACAGAGACTTTTTGTTGTAAATCCCACACCGACGTATCGAACGTAGTTAGTAGGCAAGACGGTACTTCATTTCGGTCTACCTGTAGATTAACTTGATTAATAAAATACTGCAATTAGCTACAAAAAGCAATGTAATCTCGTGGTATGATGGGAATCCCGGTTACGAGACAACGGAGATATATTTTTCTCTTACCACAAATAACGTTTTTAAATTTTGAAGTTTTATAAACATAACGTAAAAACATAACGGGGTTGGGTTTGGATCTATGCTTCTACGGTTTCCAGCACGCTTGCATTAGCATGCTTGCATTAGCATGGTAGCATAGGTGCAAACCCACCCTACCACATCCTTCTGATGGGTAGGGAGGCGTGGTCTTGGGGGTAGCGCAGGTCGCTGTGATCCCCAAGGCAAGTTTGGTGGACTAACCTTCCCGAGGTTGCCAACCCTGTTTTTGGTCTAATACCCTATGTATTAGACGTAACTAAAACCACCAAGCGAACTTTTGCAGGGATGTAGAGGTCATGTCCTTGCGAGTTCATCATCCAAAATAAAAGGACGGTGGACAGTAAATGACCTCCCGCGTGTTTGTGCCGTGCGCGGGGACCCGTACGGGGGGATGAAGGAGTCCTGGAGGTTGAGTGGAGTAGTGCGCCGGTACAGTTGTGCGCTGCACACAACACACCTCTTTGGTCTGGATTTCCCCTCACACGGGAGGCCGTGGATTAGCTGACCACGGTCAACCGGCTGTGGTATCCCGTAAGAGGGCTACCAAGCGAGAGTCGGGGTGTGGGTGGGGGGGGGCGTCGGCGTGGCACGGGACTCGGGGTGAGTTTGCGTCATCGTCTCGGGATGCGAACAGCTCCGTACTCTCTTGCGGCGTGCGGACGCGCCTGCCCCTCTACACGCTGACTCTATACCGAAGGAGTAGCTCTGACGTCGCTTGCTGAGCAAGGGACGTCCCCGACTTGAGGGCTCCGTGGCGGGTGGAGAGCTCCGACGGTGAATCTATTTCATACCACCACATGGATAGAGAGACAAAACACACAAACCAACAAAAGGCTGCATTCACAGGTGCGCCTAAAACTAACAAAAACAGGGTTGCGTCGCAGGACGTGTTGAGGTGCAAGTCACCAGTGACACGATACTCTGATGCCCCTATCTCGCAAACGGATGCACCCAATAGGGCAGCGTCCGAGGCACCAAAGGGCAGCGGCTGAGGAAGCGCCAAACTGGGATGCACCCTTAACCGTGCCCACTCCAATGGTATCTCATACACCACCACACAAGGATGCGTCCACTGTTGCGGCCAGGCTGACTGCGTCGGTCGAGCAGAAGATAGCAACTCCGAAGGATGATACAGCAATGTCTGCGTCCATAGGGGGGGCATCCGAAGCAAGATCGATGCGGAAGACCGAGGCTGCGACGATGAGCACGTCCAGTGCACAAACCTCGACCATGGACATGTCGGCCCTGAAATCAGCGATTCAGGAATCGACTCCCAGGATGGTCCTAAGCTCCTCAAAAAGGCGACGGCTCAGGAAGGCCAAAAGAGCGACGGAACAGCAACAGCTGATTACCGGCTCTCAGAGGATACCTGAGAACCCTGGAACTGCCCCCGCGGTTACCACAACTGCAGGACGCGGGAAAAGGGCACCGAAGCCGACTGGGTCCTCTGCCGCGCTCAAGCCTATTGGCTCTAGGTGCGGTAAAGAACCTAGAGGGGGGTACCAAACCAAAAACCCAAACCAAACCAAACAACAAACAAAGGGCCAGAAACACGATCGGCCAGAGGAAACCGTGACACCGACTGGGGAGAGTAAAAGGGTTAAACCTAACAAACTCCGGCTGGAGTCAGGGACCTCGGCCAGTTACGCGGAAGCGGCAGCATCCTACAAAGCCAACGAGCTTTGTGTTGCCGTGATGACTGAGCCCTTTATAGACATGACACAAGAACAGGCAGATAACATCCGCCTACAAATCGAGGGTAAAATCCAAGATGAGCTCATGGCGGATCTTGAAGCTACCCTAGCAACTGAACCCAACGACATCAGATTCCGGGGAAGAGCCCACTTCTCAGATGGTGTCCTCAAAACTTGGTGCGAGGATACCTACACGCTGGGATGGCTTACCGGAGCATGCGATGTCATCAACAATCCGATACCGGACACCAAACTGGTGGTACGGCCTCAATCAGACATTCCGAAGAAGGTGCCGTGCTTACTGCATGTTCCAGAGTTCACTGGTAGCACGGAAACTTTACGGAAACTGATCACCAGGCAAAACCGCCACCTAAACATCAGATCTTGGACCCTGACTCACGAACGTAGAACACAGGACCCGACAGGCGTATCTTTGTTCCTTCGTCTTCCGGAATATGAGATCTCAAAGATCAAGGCACACGAACGTCGCATCTACTATCTGATGGGGAACATCTATATCCGAATTCTGGAAAAGGATGAACCCTCAGTGGTAGCTGCCGCCACAGTAACTACTGCCAGTACATTGGGGACGGGATCCTCGGGGCCAAAGCCGCCCTCGTCAACGACGGAGATAGCCGCGGTTGCCGAGGTAAACGTCCCCATGGAGACAGTTCAACAACCACCCTCACCGGTGCAACTAACCTCGGATGACGAGTTCTTTCAGGAGACAGGGGGGAGTGAATTCAGCGACAGCTGTTTGCGCTCCTCCTCCTAACCGGACTGACCTTATCCAGACCAACCTCCAGCACAGCCAAACAGCGTCGGCTTCACTACGCAGACTGCTGGAGACCAACCCGAAGACCATTGCCGCGATCCAGGAGCCGTGGATCAGGAATGGCAAGGTATGCGGCCTGGGTAACACCGGTGGTAAACTTTTGCTGGATACCTCAGTAAGTAACCCAAGAACCTGCATTATCATACCTAAACATGTACCAGCATACCTAATTAACGAACTGTGTTCAAGGGACCTTACAACCATTAGGTTACCTAGGGACGCACATCCAGACATCGTCCTGGCGTCCGCCTACCTACCGGGTGACGAGGACGTGCCCACTCCAGAACTCGGCCTTCTGGCTGACTACTGTGAGAGGGAGAAACTGGAGCTTATAATCGCAGCAGACTCCAACGCGCACCACACGCTATGGGGTAATGCAAATACCAACGCTCGAGGTGAGAATATGCTTAACTTCATTCTTAGCAATATTCTTATCTTAGCAAACAGCGGCTCTGAACCAACCTTTATCAACGCACGCTCGCAAACCATAATCGATCTAACAATGGTGACCTCTGGTCTGTCAGATCACATACAGGATTGGCATGTCTCCAGAGAGCTATCATGCTCAGATCACAGGTGGATCCGCTTTACAATCAAAGGGGAGCTACCTAAACCACAACCACGACGCATACCTCGGAGAACTGATTCAGTAAAATTTTACAATATAATCGGCTCAGAGGTAAGCAAACTAACAATACCAACCACCATTGATGTACAAGACATAGACAAACATGTAAATAACCTAACGTCCCTACTCCAGACCAGCTTTGAACGGTCGTGTCCCCTTACCATGCCTAGGTGGGGGAGTAGACATAACTGGTGGTGCCCCGAACTGGAGAGACACCGAAAGAAGGTCAGGAAGCTGTTCAATAGAGCAGGAAATACCCGTTTACCTGCCGACTGGGTCAAGTACACAATCGCGAGAAGACGATTCAAAAAACTTTTACGCTCTAGGAAGCAAGAGTGCTGGAGACACTTCTGCACCAGCATTGAAAGCAACAACCAGGCAACCAGAGTGAAATCATGCCTCTCTAGTGAGCCTTATCACTCAATTGGTTGTCTTAAAAAACCTGATAAATCATTTACAAAAACCGATGCAGAAACATGTGAACTACTGATGGAAACACACTTTCCAGGCTGCATAATTGCCAACGACCAAGCATGGCAACCCTACTCAGAAAGTGCCACCACCGACTCAGACTGGAATGTAGCTCACAAAATAATCACAAATGAAAAAGTAACATGGGCAATCAACTCCTTCCTACCATTCAAAGCGGCTGGCCTGGATGGCATCTTCCCAGGCCTACTAAGATGGAGTGGAAACCTTTTGGTGGACTATCTTGTCTCAATCTTCCGAGCATGTATAGCCCACCGCTACATACCCTTGAAATGGAGGGAAGTGAAAATAATATTCATCCCAAAACCAGGCAGAGAGGACTATACCCAGGCAAAATCCTTCACACCCATAAGCCTCACATCTTTCCTGTTAAAAACAATGGAGAGGCTTGGAGATCTGGAAATACGTAGCCAGGTATCGCTATCCAAATTCCTGCACCCAAATCAGCATGCCTACAGCCCAGGCAAGTCAACGGATTCATCACTCCACAACGTTGTGTCTCGCATTGGCGACTCCCTGAAGTTAAAACAGTCAACCCTTGGTGCATTTATTGACATCGAAGGCGCTTTTGACAAAACAAACTTCACGAGCATTACCAGAGCACTCGTTACATGTGGAGTATCATCAACCCTGATAGGGTGGATAAACAACATGCTAAAACAACGAGCTATACAGTTCACTGTTAATTCCACGACACGGGGCATTGTCAGCAGAGGCTGCCCGCAAGGTGGTGTCTTACCGCCGCTACTGTGGAACCTCGTAGTTAACGAGCTCATCACAGAACTCAACGCTGGCAACCTCTACACAGTGGGTTATGCGGACGACATAGCTATCTTGATATCGGGAAGCTTTGACAGTACCCTATGCGATCTCATGGGAAGGGCTTTCAAAGTAATTGGGAGATGGTGCAACAAGCATGAGCTATCTGTCAACCCATCAAAAACAGAGCTAATACTCTTTACAAACCGGAGGGTTCTGGGACCACACAGGCTTCCAAAACTCTTCAACACACAACTCAAACTCAAAAATGAATTAAAGTACTTGGGTGTGATTCTGGACAGTAAACTGCTCTGGAACAAACACCTAGAACACAAACTGAGCAAAGCAACGATCGCCTTCTATCAATGCAAAAAGATGCTAGGCGTGAAATGGGGCTTATCGCCAAAAATAACATTATGGCTATACACTGCCATAATCAGGCCAATGCTGGCCTATGGAGCCCTGGTTTGGTGGCCAAGATCTGAACTTCAAATGGCGATCACGAAACTGGGACGCTTCCAAAGGCTTGCCTTGTCCGCTGCTAGCGGTTGTATGAGAACAACTCCGACCGCAGCAATGGAGATAGCCCTGCAAATCTTACCTCTAGACCTACACATACAGCAGGAGGCGGCACTTGCGGCCATCAGGCTTATGGTATTGGACCTATGGGGAAAAAACCACTACAGTTCACACACAGTGATTCTCAACAGGACAATAGAGTACCAACCTCTTATAGCTGCGCCATGTGACAGAATCACTAATCAATTAATATTCAACAAGAAATATCTTATACAACTGAGAGAAGAGGAGCAAGATCAGTCGCCCCTGAATGAGCTACGTATATACACTGATGGCTCAAAAACAGGGTGTGGCTCAGGCGCTGGTATTTTCTCCTTTGATCTCAACATCAACATACACCTACCTCTGGGCACACAAAGCACAATCTTCCAATGTGAATGTGTCGCTCTAACCGAAGCAGCCAGAGCCGTACAGCGGATGGGAGTCAACGACTTTTACATTAAGCTCATATCGGACAGTGCATCCGTGCTGATGGCGCTCGGTAACGAAAACACAAACAGCAAACTAATACTAGAGTGTCACCAAGCACTGGAGGCAATAGCTCTAACAAATAGAGTTACCTTACAGTGGATTAAGGGACACAGTGGCTCTCTCGGCAACGATGCAGCCGACGAGCTTGCGAGAAGAGGCTCTGATATGATACCTGCTGGCCCGCATCCGCTCCTCCCCTTGCCCTTCTCGCTAGTTCGAACCTGGATTCGCCAGAGATCCACTGTACTCCAGAATCAACGATGGTCGCGAAGTGTAGATTGCAAACAGTCCAAAATGGCTCTGCCGGCTGTGAACCCGCAACTTACTAAGCGACTTCTAAACCTGAACAGAACCAATCTCAAAACAATCATAGGGACAATCACGGGCCATTGTCTCCTTAACAAACATCTTTTCGTCCTAGGCGCAATAGACAGCCCCTTGTGCAGAGGCTGTTTCAGCGCAGAGGAATCAGTCACCCACGTAGTCCTGGATTGCGAGGCTGTGGCTAATCAACGTACAAAAATCCTCGGAACAGTGAGGTCGCTCCGCGAAGCCTGTGAAGTGCCCGGGAGACTTCTGTGCTTCTGGAAGGAGTTGGGCTGGCTAAATTAGCCAGGGCTTCTACGCACAACGGACCGACTACGTGTCTAAGTACGGAAATTGAGTCCACCTACCTAAACCTAAACCTAAACCTAACATAACGTTCGTCCGAGTGTTTGTGGTATATACATTTCTGAATGGGTTTCATTGCTCGACAAGGACATGATAACCACAGAATAAACACCGTTTTAAAGGTGACCGAATGAACAACGTGGCAAGCCGCACATACAGTGTTTGCCGTGATTCTAAAGTTTTGTATACGCGCGGATTGAAGTTTTGAAATAGACTTAAGGACCTTTCAAATGTCAATATCTGTGGTAATAACTCTGTTGCTTGATGATACTTAACGCTTGACATGTATACAGTGAGGACTCAATTTCCACATATCGACGCTCATTCGGTCTGTTGCTCGTCGAATCCTAATTAAGCCAGCATAGCCCCTTATGCTTAGATAATTCCTGGCACTTCGCTGGCTTCACGGAGCCACATCAAGGATCAAGGATTTCTATTCTTTGGAAAGCCTCAGCCACGCATTCCAGGTCTACGTGGGTAACTGAATCCTTGCGCTGAAACAGCCTCTGCACAAGGGACTGTCTGTCTCATCTAGAACAAAGTGATGTTTATTAAGGAGGCAGTGGCCCGTAATTGTCCCTAACATTATTAAGTGATTAGTTCTGTTGTGTCTTAGAAGTCACATTGTCACTAGCGGGTTTACAACTGGCAATGCCATTTTGGATAGTATGCAGTCTGCGTTCTGTGGATCTTAAGCGAACCCAGGTTCGCACTTGCACAAAAGGCAAGGCAAGCCTGCACCTCTTCTTGCTGAGCTATGCATGTTACAATTTTTAGAAGCCGGGCTTGAAGCCCTATTTAGTATAGAGCCACCTCTTTGAGGACTACGAGGAGACTGCGACTCCGCTATCTAACTGGAACGTTTTATTGCAATCGTGTACTAGTCTGTTTTTTTACAAACACGTCTTCAAGCTACGTCTATACTAAATACATACTCTTCAATACTGATTACTACCAATCTCTTTCGTCTAGACAGCATTACTGAACAAAAACAATTTATTAGCAAATAGAAGTGCAATACAGTCAATTTCTACAATTAACAAGTATTACGACATCGTAAAAACTGAAGTGGCCGTTCGATAGCAATTATTATTTTCAATTCAATGAATGTTGCAGTAACATCAACTGCTCGTTAGCAAGTTTTATTGATTACGTCTTTAGTGCTTGTATTTCGCTACAACTTTCTTGACATTTCGCAAAAGGAACTAAACGGAAATTATATGAAATTATTCATGCCTTTTAGTTTCATTCGTTAGGATGTGGCAGGCCCGTGGACTACGATTTTTATTTAACAAATATTTATTTTGATTATTTCTTAAAATTCGTTATAAATAATTGTTTTGAATTTATTATTAGTTTTAAATTATTTCTAGAATCCACAAACATTTGTAGACATCTATTTAATTGCTAACTTTGTTGCTTAGTTACAATGGTGGCCTTCCATTGATAATTGCCCACGGCTTCGTTCGTATGGAATACTTCCATATTAATAATTGTTTAATTGTTGCTTCAATTGAATTTATTTAAAATGCTTTAAAGACATAGGTAAGAAGGCCATTTAAAGAATGCTAGAATTTTAAAAATTCATCAGCCTTATCTTGATGCCTGGAAGTCTTTTATGGTATCTAGACACTTCACTAGATATTTATTTTCCGAATTAGCGAATTGTGGAATCAACTCCCGGTAGCTTTTCTGGAAGATACGACCTCCAATTGTTTTAAGAGTGTCTTCCTAAAGGCCGGCAAACGTTTTTAAACACAAAACAATTTTTTTTTGTTTGCACAATTTTAGTAGGTGTCCCGTAGGCTACTTCGATAGGGGATCTTAAAAGTTGTAGTATGAATTTTATAAAACTTTTTCAAGTTTGTAGTTTAATTAATGTAGATCGGTCGGATAGATCGGATACATATACTTATTAAAGATGTAACGGTATAAAAATCGGAGAGAAAATCGTAGTTGTCATATAAATATTTGGCATCATTTCTACGAAGGTAATAAAATGACTTTTAAGACTTTTTCATTTAAAATATATAGCAGTTGGTTTTAAATTGCAGACTCGATTTATTGAGAAAACCTCAAATAACTTTTAAATGAATTGAAATTATATTTTCTGAATAGTATTTTATATTTTCCGACCTTGAACGAGAACTTATTAATTATATGTTCCTGTTCAAATAAGTATATGACCACTTAGGTGCAACAGTTTAAGTGGATTTTTTTTTTAATTTTTTTACGTGGACATAGCGATCGTTATTCATATATGACTAAAACAGTTACTTAAATTAACATATATTTTATACAATTTTCTTAATCTACACTAATAATAATAATTAAAAATATATAATACGTAATAATAATAATTAAAAATTAATAAATATAAAAATTAAAACAAATTTAAAAAGTTTGGTTCCTGTGGCAGTGTACCTTTAACGCTGGTAGAATTTTCGCTCTGTATTGCGATACTAATTCGTTGAGCGAGGAAAGCAACAGCTCTGGAGTCACCAGTACTATCTACCAGGCAGCAACTTAAATCTTTAATTAGCGTCTGGTCACTTGAACCCCATAGCACAAGAGTTTCTACTCCAAAGGAAACAAGATCGAAGTTAGTGGAAAGACTCTGATATTTGTCCCGTTTATTACCTCCCGCCTGCATTTTATTAAGTATTTTTAATGTTAATTATGTAATAGTAAATAAACTATTAAATTATAGTTCTCCACCAGCATTCCTAAACGTGTCATAAACATGATATTATTGATAAATATTTTGCAACGGTCGTGATATCCACGCTCTAATTACGCCTTGAACGTGTGTACAAATTAAGTAGAAGTGAAATGAGAGGTAAATCTGTTTTAAACCACAGTAGACGGGTCGGGAGTAGATCTCTCGATCCGTCACGCGTCGCACAAACTTAATCCCTCATCAAATCCAGATTAATTAAACTCGAGCCGACCACGATCCCCTCATCTACTATATACGTACACACGGTCATAACATTAGAAGATTGGCTTAGTAAAATACTTAGAATGTGGAACATAAAATACTTTGTTATAAGATTATAAGTGCTACAAAAGTTTCCTTTATCTTTCAAACGAGCTTTTTGTGTGTAAGCAACTGTTTGGTTAGGTTTTATTAGATGCTTAAAGTAAGTTGCTGACCTAATGTTGGAGAACTAAGTGCAAGGAGAAACTCTAGAAATAGCTGCTTAAATAATAATAATAGCCTTTAATTTAGATACATTTACATTTAAACACGTTTCTATTTCAATCTTCTTTTTTCTTCTCTTGTCCTGTCTATACTGTCCGCACGTTGACATGTAGCATCGTAGTAGTAGTAGTAGCGTTTGCTATTCTCGACTTTTTTCTTCCTGTTGCCACATTTACACTTTGGTAAATACTTTTATTGTAACTTCTGTTAACTTCAGTTGTTTTGCTTAAAGCTTTATTCTTTAATTTGTCTATTTTTTCTTCCCTATTACACATCGTTCCATCGATGTTTGACACACCATCCATGCTCCATAAATAGTGGTTATTAATGAATCTAAAATGTACTAGTAACCTAGCAAGGTAATAAACTAAAAAACCGTATCAAATAAGTAATGAAAATTTGCTTGCCCTTCAGAAATAAGATTTTTTAACATTTTAGGCATTTTATGTTTACATTTACCATATTTTAGTTTATGAACACATATTTTGCCAAACAAGCAAAATAATTACTTTCAAACCACGCTATTTCGCCTTAGAAGTTTTCAATCAGAATTAGTTATTCAAAGCTTTCATCTACTGGGTCTAAATGAAACAAATTTAATACATACGCACATTTGTGTCAGGAATGTTCAGAGAATTTGTGATGTATTAATTCATACGCTTTTGTTTACGCTGCTTACTCTACTCATGTCAGACAGTGGAATAGGATTTGTTTTGAAATACATATCGTTTTTCAAACCTCTCAATGGTTGCTGAATGCGGAATGAGAATAAAAATATGGGGGAATCAGAATAATAAAACGATTTGAAAATGTATAATCACACAATTTTTGTCAATTATTATTTAGAAAATAATCATTATTGCACTGTAGAAGCCGATTTTATACATTTTTGAAATATTTATTGCGACTTAACAATAACTACAAAAAACTGATATGTAATATTTTACTCAAAAATATATATTTATTGGTACGAAATCCATTCAGTAGTTTTAAGTGTATTATATAAAAATAATAATAATGTGTTTATTCATTCTACAACAATTCGTTATATTGTGTAAGATTTGAGAATACAGTCGTGGTGTTCCCAGCTCTTCCATAACAAACTAAATTATAAATTCCTTAAAATATATATATAAATTATATATTTTTTCAATAGATTTGCTGGATTGTCATAATTACATTTAATTCTATTTACCGTGGCAAATAAACTGTATTCTTCTAGGCACTGTACAAGCTGGTCATCCATTGAATCTCGATACATTGTGTTAATGGCTGTTCTAGATTTTGGCATTCAGTTTAGTGGTTCAAATAGTAACAGCATCATACAAGGATAAGGGATTATTGTAGATTAACTCATGAATTTGGCTTGAACCGCCGAAGACAACCGGTGGAGAGGGCCTCCTGAAAATGAAACGTGGGAAGACCACAAAAGTAGTTCATGTATCGCGTCATGTTAGGGTTGCTGGGGAGAAATGGATGGAGGAAGCTATGAAGCGAGGTATGACAATAACAAACGTAGATTAAGAGTATAATAACAAAACTAACACCAGTTTCATGTGTAATTTTTCAACAGTATTTATGGTTTATGAATAACAAAAATGAACAATACTGGCACTTTGTATAACACATATATATATATGTAACAAAAACTTTGTGCAAAGATTAACAACCACTCAAGTCGTAGACTCCACGTAATACAATCAAAAGTTTTGATGAATTTTACCAAAATTGCCTTTGCCGCCTTTAATAGGAGTTAAATAATAAAGTCTAAGTTTGCTTTATAATTTTATTTGTATATGAGATCTCCAGCTTTGCCTCTTCGATCAGTTAAGTTTTTTTCTACATTCGCTAGAAGGACTTGGCTTACATTTTTTATACATATGTGATTATATTATTAATCGACCAAGCCAAATATAGGTAATAAATATGAACAAATACTTTTAGATATACTATAATAAAAAATAAATACTTTAGTTTGTTGATTTTTGTATTGTCATAGTAAAATATCGTTCAATAGGGCAAAATCAATCTCCATTTCGCTACTCGTACATCTATCTCTGGGAAAATGGTAAAACTATAGTGAATGCGTGGAGCGGCATTAAGCCGAAGGTTTTCGTAGTGACAAGCTATATCCATTAATTGAGTGAACGAGTGATTTATAGTGAACGTGAGCGATGCAGCGGTTGCGGCGCGGGTTACAATGAATCACGGATCTTTCTCGAAATGCCTCACAAACGTATTTTCATACGTCGCAAGGGCTCATCCCTGGATCAGCGTGAAGAATTTATCGAGACTGTTTACGCGAAACAACGTTCATAATAATCATTCAAATAGAGGGAATATAGAAAACAATCGCAAATCGGAATCAGATTATCCATACAAATACCTAACACTGCGGTAGTATACGCTGAAAATTATTGGTAAAACATACTCGGTTGTGGCTGATCAATTTAAGAAAAAGCGTTGTTAAGTACCTGTCTGATGCCTAATCCGCTGTTTTGTTAGTAATATTTTTTTTGTTTATCATAAGGAGAGAAATTACTAGTTAAATGTAAAATTGTAACATGTATGCTAAGCATAGTTGTCATGTATTAAAAAAAATAGCTTATATCACATACTATAAATAGCATTATATATGATGTGGCGAACTTAATTAGATAAATAAATAAAAAAAATGTACTTGGAAGTGTATTTTTACAATTTTTTTGTACAATTTATGTTTACCGTAATTGCCATTAATTTAAGAATAGATTTTAGCTGTAAAACGTAGAAAATGCGTTACATATGACATGCATTTAAATATTTTTACTAAAATACATTAGCACCAGATTCACAACAACAATTCACTAATCACATTTATGCTTGTCATGCATGCCTTCCATCTTTATCTTGGCTCATCTCTATATATGTAAGTATTATAAAGAGAAGCTGAGCGAGACATGACGTTCATTAAAATATTCAATCGTATGCCTTCAAACCAATCCCAGTTCAGTCTCATCATTCATTCAAATGTACTCCTGCTTAGGCTTAATATAGGATTCAAATTCAATTTAAGTTTTATATCACGTACCTGTATAGATTAAATATAAATTAGACAATGGGTACTTTTGAACTGTCAAAAACTGGAATTATAGAAATTACGTCTACTTGACTTCTCAAATTCGTATTAAGAATATTAACATAGACATAGAAATAACATTTATAACTAACAAGACACAGTTTTTTTAACAGACCAGTTTAAAAGAAAGATTTCTATTTATGATTTAAAGACAAAACTTTCTATTGCTTTTGAGTACGTAAGTCTAGGCCGTTTATTTACCTGCTCATATCAGAGGTTAGAAAGATTCCTCGTAAAATTTTATAGCACCGAGAACGTGTATTGAACGGTTCCCGAAGTAACTAAGTCTAACTAAACTTAACCCTCATAAAATAATAAATAGATGTATCGTAGTAGTTTATATATTTATATTGTTATGTAGTTAATAAGTTTATATTTATTACTGTAGTAAATACGTTTTGTAATGTATCCGTCATAAAAAGTTGGATATTAGATATAAAAAAACTAGTAGAAAGTGAATGGAGAAAGTTACACATGGCCAATTGTTCTGTACGGCTGTGAAGCTTGGACAATTAAAGAAAATACCCACCTGCGCTTGGAAGCATTTCAGATATGGTGCTATCGTTGTATGCTTCATATAAGCTGGAACCAGAGGGTATCTAACGAGCAGTTCTCAAACTAGTTGATATGTCGAAAAAAAATATGTATAACAATTAACAACGGAAAGATGTGTGCCTGGGCCACGAGTTACGCCATCACGGGGCAAACGGGCAGGATGGACCTGATGTTAAGTGATACCGTCGCCCATGGACACTAATATTGCCCAAAGGCTCGCAAGTGCGTTGCATTTCAAGGAGTTGTTATCCTCCAGGCGTTCTAAATAATTATCATAAAATTATGTTTTAGTATAGTTTTATTTTTTTACATAACAAGGGCAACTGTGAATCTTAAAAATTTATACAAGTATACCTTCCTCATTCTAGATATTAGTGAAACTATAATAAACTCCGCGCAGTAATTTTCGAATGTATTGTGAACATACAGACACATAGACGCGGCGGAGGACTCGCTGATTCATTTGTAGGCATTATGATACAGAGATTTGATTTAGAAAATAGCTGTTGCTGGAATAATCGTAATTCAAATGCACACCACCTGTTTATCCTAATTATAAGGTAATCATTTCGTTTAATGGTTCCGTTTTATTGTACCCGCTATGCATCAAAGGCTCGTCGCAAAAAAAACAGAGGTCACCACATATAAGTATTAGAAGAATGGCAATTGAGCAAGCTTGTATATTCTCAACACGTTCGTTCGCCTTCATTCAAGCGACTCTAACGGCGTAGATAATAGAGACTTACTGCGCACTTACTCCGCCATACCTAAAGTAATAAGTCGTTCGGAGTACGTCCCAGAAATACAATGAATGCCTTCTAAAGGAAAAACTATCAGAATATGAGACGAAAGCTAGCCTAGTGGCATCTCACTCTTGGGATCATATGGAATATATTCTTTATTTATTTACAGCATCGAACTAACTTGACGAACCTTAAGCAACTGCCAAATTGTACAACTATTCACAATCACAATGCTGGAAGCGGGCCCATGCAGTTCTCTTCAAAACATTAACCAGAAAGTAGATTTTCGATTGCTTTCTCTGTAGTTCAATTAATTCATACCCCAACGTGCCCAGCAAAAACACAGATGTGTTCAAGAATCTATCATAAGCTTATAAATATTTACATAAGGCCTTTAAATACAACCAGTGAAACAAATGCAGAATTCTGTCTGGCTAATTGAAGGGTAAAAGGGTTAATAAACAAATACCTCTTAGTTTAAATGAAAACCTAACACGACAGCTAATATGAAGTCAACCTATTTCATGTACATATATCAAACGAGGCAGTTTCTTTGATCTTAAGGTCTGATACTAACACACACATATATATATATATAATATGATACAAAGTGTTCAAATGTTACGTAACTATAATTTAAAATTTAGAACAAGAACTTGAATGACTTATTACAATGGTTTTTCTATGTAATAATGTTATATTATAATAAACAGGAGGTAAACGGGCTGGAGGCTCACCTGATGTTATGTGCCAGAATGAAGCTCTTTTCTTGAAGTACCGTTAGTTGAATCAGTCTGGAAATAGTCTAGTAAGTAGCTGGTTCCACATAGCGGAGGTGCACGGCATAAACTACCTTAAGAGTTGCTCAGATGTGGAATGACGGATGTCGATATATTGTGCACTCTGCCTTGACGTCCGATAGTGAAACTGAGCTGCAGGTATTAGACATAACAACACCTTTGAAAATTATGAATAATTATAAAATTATATAATAAAGTGACACAGCGCTGATTTTAAACTTTAAACACAAATTTCTCAGTAAACCGCGTGACCAGCGGGAGGGGAGGGGTACCGTTCTGTAGGTGACGAGATTTTTTAATCTCTATACGGCACTGGTCTGAATCTCGTCTACGCAGTAGTGGCATACTTTTGTATTAAGTTTTCGTTGAGTGTATCACGACGCAAGTTTTGTTGTCTCTTTGGAATCCGCCGTTTAAGTGACGAAGCATTCAGTCAATTAGTTCGTGGGTAGAAATGTTCAGAGCGACAGGATGTTTACTGAATCAGTTAATCTATATTTCTGCAACATATAACATTTCATGTTCCATTCTTAATTTGTAATAGCAGCGTGTTGTAGACAACAATTGCAACTGTCGGACACATTCGACATCCAGCATTGTAGGATATTATGTTTCTGCTCAGTTAGATTCTAGACCTTTAAATTCTATTGTATTTATATGAACTGCCATAATCCCAACCATATATACATTCTGCAACTATCTATCTCTTTGATATTTTTATTAGCAATACCTATTCGAAATACACAATTTCAATTTAATAGTTTTTGATGAGGGTTATCCCAAATATATTTTCTCGGCCGATCGTCATTTAATAGTTGAGTCATTGTTGAGATTTACTCGGGTTACGTTAGACACATTTCTATTTTGATTTATACTTTTTGTTAATTATAATTGATAATAGTTACGTCAACTATTTAGAATTTTATAGTGAGTGTTTAGTGCGTTTTTGAGAACTATCGTGAGGCAAGGTATTAGCATCAGTCTAACCTCTCTTTGTTCCGAAATTAATAGATTTTCTTCAAATCCTTACGGCTGATAATATTGTGTGCCTTTCTTCCTGGTAAGAAGATATTGTAACAAGGTATCTACTCAGGATAATCTATGTCATGCGTGATGAAGTATAATGTTTTTTAACATATTTATGTATATGTATTATAATTAAAGCGATCCACCCTCTCTCCCTAGTAGCTTAAACAAATCAAACGCACTCACAATTCGTCGAGCGAGTTTGCTTATCTTGCCGAAGCCTCACAGGAATTTAACGAATAAATATGAGGGTATACAATGTTCCGTCCCGTCAAATCCTCCAGGTGACAAAAGGGGTACCAAGCCCGTTTCTATCGTCTCCGTAAGAATAACTAAAAGTTAGTGAAAGTTAGAAAGCTAGAATACTGAAAGTTAATTTACTAACGATTGAATCATAAATGTTTAAAAAATATCTATACTGTTTACACTGAACTTGAATTGAACGATCTCTTACAAATAATACGGAACGTTTTGAAACTAGAAAATAGTAAATTATTATATGCAACTGTTGAAAGTATGAGCTATTTATTGTCAAGTTTACATTTACAACATTTAAAAATAACATTATTGATGCGAGACTCTCTTAATGTAGCATTATTATGATATTTTAAAACGGTCCAGTAGTTTAGAGTCCAGTTTTTTTTTTTAAATGAAATACTAATCTTTCCTCTCTATAATATTTTTTTTTATTTTATGTGTCTTAGTAGAATCATGGAAAATATAGCCTAGCTTAAGACTTTAATTTAAGTCTAACCTAATTTACATTAGTCATTGCTTATGGCGGCGTCCATGCGTCAGGTTGTCTCTCTCCCTAAAATACGGTGAGGCCTATGGCTGGCCATGCGTCATACTCGTGAACTGGTGCCACTTGTGGTGACTGGTACTACTTGAATTCGTGTATGCGGTGATGTTTGTTGATCCCACGAGAATGTAAGTGCGTGCTCCTATTTCACCATGCCTACTGCTGATAGAGGATCTTTGACAATCTGAGACAAATCTTTGTTTTTAATTTATTATTACTTAAGATGTAACATCAATGATTGGAGCTCCTTACAAATGTTGTGTAAAACAAAAAAAAACTTGGCGATTAAAAAGAGTGGCGGAGAGTTTATTGCCAGTTTTTCTCTTCCGTTCTACGCCTTTGATTTGAGAACTGGCAGTAAATGTAAAATTAGAATCATTTAATTTATATTTCCTTTTTTTGACGTTCATAAGTGTACATTGTGTTACCTATATGAATAATTTTTATATGACTCATTTCTATATGACTTTGACTTACAGTCTCTAATAAATGGATAACACTCTGTTCTTAATTTTTTTTCAGTTGCCTCTCTTATAACTAAAGATTTATGGCCTAATTA
This sequence comes from Pieris brassicae, assembly GCF_905147105.1. NCBI lineage: Eukaryota > Metazoa > Arthropoda > Insecta > Lepidoptera > Pieridae > Pieris > Pieris brassicae. The sequence continues at coordinate 21,155,194 of NC_059668.1, read as the reverse complement.
AAGCTCTTAAAATTGCATAAGGGATTTTAGAATGACACAGAAAACTTGGTTATACGTAATTCAATACGTACAATTCTTTTTTATCATCAATTATTGTAAATAGTTGATGACCATTTTACAATTAAAAAATTGTGATTTGTAGTAGAAGGGTGAAAATAAGTGTTATACGAAATTTAATACGTAGAGTTCTTTTTTATTACAAATAGTTTATGACCTATGTAACTAATTAAAATTTAATTAGTAACATTATTGAATTAATATATTTCACAACAATATTTCTACAGTGAATTTGTTTATTACTCTCTTAATGAGGTTTAAATTTCTATTTAGTTTTTATTGTTTGCCTGTTTTGTTTTGTTGCTAGTTTGTATTTTCTGTTCTAATATAACTGATGTGTATGGTGTAAAATTTGTGACGTTATATTGTATTTAAGCACCGAATATACATAAAAGAATACAATATATCTTAAGCTATTTAGGTGAGTTACAAACAACCGATAATCATATAAATAGATTTTTTTTAAATTTAATTGGATGCAAACGGACAGAGGCTCATCTGACGTTACATGACGTAATAGAAGGCTCGCTAGTGTGTGCTAGCCATTTTTTTTTTCAAGGCTGGGGTCTCGACCTCGAGTGGCCCGGAATCGCAGATCCTGAATGATCTCTGTGTGTCGGATTTAAGCCCGGGTCCCTTGGGTAGAATGCCTGGCGAACCCCGAGGGCCCATCTTAAGGGCGTGTGAAGGGCTGAGGTGTTTTTAGTGGGTCGGGTCTCGCTACCCCTCTGAATAGCAGAGGGATTTGAGTGTAGACCCAGCCCCACAGTCCCCGCGTCAAGCTCGATATCCTTGGCGCGGGCCTGCGCAAGCGCATTTTCACCTCATACAAAAAAAAAGTGTGTTGCCATTTAAGAATTGGTACGCTCTTTTCTTGAAGGACCTTTAGTCAAATTGGTTCGGAAATATTTCAGTGGGTAGCGAGAAAAACTGCCTTAGAAACGCTCAGTTGTAGGACGACGGACGTCGAGGTGATACGTATGGTATTTAGAGACATAGATTTAGAAATTGAGTTCGTATTTAGGATTTGACAAATTGTGACAAATTGTTCACTGAACCACACACTTAAAATTCATTCAAATGAAATATTTTTCTCATGCGTACAATGACAAAGTTCTGCCTGGCTAAATATCACATATGAAATGCTTGCTTTAAAATTCCGAATGCTTGACAAAAAATAGGTCGACAGCTCGTCATTGATGTCACGGTTTAATATTTTATCTGTTAGATCTCGTGTCTATAAATAAACACTTAAACAACCCTATAGTGAGGCATACATATTCTTGCAACCGTAATAAATTTAAATATAAAAAATCTGATTGAATTCTCCGCGATATGTTTTCAGATACTCTCAGTTGTGTCGTAATGTTTAGTGAATAAATAATCCAAAAGCTAGATGCTTCAACTCTTTATGGGTCTTTGCGCCAGGTTACAATCAAAATAGCTTAAAAATTACACACTTATTCTTTACTTAAATCAATTTTTAAACGACATGCAAATTTCCTTAGAATATTTCTTTTTCGTTGTGTAAAACATAGCGGAAGGAAAACCTGCACTACCGGAAACACACAAGGTTTAAAATCGCCCGCCTCCAAATATAGCCAAACACTGTTGTTGTTAGGTCAGGATATGATGGAGTATAGTTTACTTTACTTTTTATTCATACATATAAAAGCTAAGTAATCTTGCTTTATGTAGAACATTCGCGTTTTTAAATCTGATATTGTAATAGACACCTAATAAATCCAGATCTCACTTCCGTATGAGCAACTGTATATATGAAAACTAGTTAACAAAGGTATTGAATTTCCAACACACACTTAGGGTCTTTCAAGAAAAGAGCGTACCAATGCTTAAAGGCTGGCAACGCACTTGCGAGCATTCTGGCATTGTGAGTGTCCATGGGCGATGGTATCACTTAACACCAGATGAGCCTCATGCTAGTTTGCTTTCTGTTACATTAAAAAAAACACAATTTTCTCAGTATTTACAATATTTTGATCTACATAGTAATAATAATGATTATAATAATAAATAATGCTTGCAGCATTTCATTGCTGTAAAGTGTACTTATTCGTTAAGTGAGGAAAGCACTTGGGCCCCACGGCCCAAGGCGCGAGGCCACGGCAAGAATATATACTGCAAAGGGAACGAAATCAAGCTACTAGATTTGTAAGCAGATAAGCGCTGGAAGAGCTACAATTTTTATCTTGCGTACTCCTAATCCGCCAAAGCCAATAGGGAGCTTGAAACTTGCAACGTTTAAAATAGATTTCAAAGAAGCTTTTAAAAGATAGAAAAGAACTGAACGATCCCATAGAGGGCAAGAGTCAAGTACAGTAGTTGGTAATAAAAATACAGTTTTGAAATGAACACTGAACAAGTACTGAGTGGGCGGTAATGACCAGAAAAAAGCGTAAAAGTTCTTTAAATTTCGATATTAAAACTAGTTCATTTTCTAACATTCTTAACCTACCAACAATAATTATTATTTAAAATTAATAAATAGCAAATTAGAACACTGTTAAAAAGTTTGGTCCCTGTGGTGAACTTTTAACGCTGGCAACATTTCCGTATTCAGCTGTATTGCGATACTTATTCGATCAGGATAGCGCTAGCTCAGGTAGAGTCAGAGAGGTAACATGAACAGTGTTGGCCTAGTGGCTTCACCATGCGACTCTCATCGCTGAGGTCGAGGCTGTGCACCAATGCATTTTATTTCTATGTGCGCATAACCTTAGCTCGAACGGTGAAGGAAAACATCGTCAGGAAACCGGCTTGTCTTAGACCCAAAAAGTCGACGGCTTGCGTCAGGCACAGAACTGCCTACTTGCCTATTCGATTAACAAATGATCATGAAACAGATACAGAATCTGAGGCCCAGACCTAAAAAGGTTGTAGCGCCATTGATTTTTTTTTCAAGTAACCGGCACTATCTATTTATCTTTGTATGTGTGGGAATTATTTATTTATTAACACTTCGTTACATTACAATTTATATTTTTTTAACATAATTAAATCAACTGGCGGCTTTCGAGCGATTTCTTCCAGGCAACCACTGTGGGTAAAGAAAAAAAATGTATTAAATTTCATAAGATAGGCAAGAAGTGTAAAAATACATGTTATACACAGTTGTTAAGACAAAACTAAACAGGAACAAAAACAACAAACTAAACTAAGAAGATGATACATTAAAAATAAAAAGTAAAAAGATATATAAATCACGATGATTTAAAATATGTCTCACGTCAGTTAGTTAGTAAGAAAGTTAGGCATACGATGTGGACAGGTAATGTTTGTACAGAAGAAATTTAAAGAAAATTTTGAATTACCAAAGTTACAAGTGGAAGAACATAATACCCCACTGTCATGTATAATAACTTAATATTTCATAAAAATCATTACTTATTGTAATAATAGTTTGTGTAATACTATTTTCGTAAATAACAATTTCGTGAGATAAATCACAGCTACTTCTCACCGTGGATGTTTTACTTAATTGGTGTCTGGATGACAGATTACGGCCTGAATATCTCTGACGTAATTGACAGCTTAATCTGAGAGCTTGATTTCAGCAAACAGTATTTAAATATAATATATGATAGCTTCTTCCTTAAATACTTTTTCCTTTTAACCTTTTTGTAATAATATATTCCATCTTTGGCTTTGGTTTATGGTTATATATAATTTATGTTATCTGTAAGATTACGTAATAAATATATAATGGAGTGATTAGAATTCTATATTTTATATTTGTGTGATTATCGTATAACTACTATTATTAATTTAAGTAAACACAGTAATTGATTGTAAAAATTAATTCAATAATCAGTGGCGCTACAACCTTTTTAGCTCTGAGCCTCAGGTTTCTGTAACTGTTTCATGAACTTTTGTCAGTCTAAGGCAAGACACATGAGGCTGATCACCTCACACACACGCCGTTGACTTTTTTGGTCGAAGGCAAGCCGGTGTCCTCACGAATTTTTTCTTCACCGTTTTAGCGAATGTCAAAAGCAAGCAAGGAAGTCCATTGGAACACAGCTGGGGATCAAACCTACTACCTCAGGGATGAGAGTCGCATGCTGAAGCCACAAGGCCAACACTGCTCCGTTATTTTATTTGAGATTTTAAAACTGACCTAACTTATAATTGGGATATTTATGTTACAGAGAACCTCTTTTTTATCGTATAAGATATAAAAATACGGACTAGCAGAGATTACGGTAGCACAAAAAAAATATTGTATATCTGTTAAATCAAGTCAACAGGCGCTAATTAAGTCTCGCATTAAAGGAACACAGACACCGAGCTCTTTAAATTTATTTTAGTTTTCTATTTATCCATTTTAATAATTAATATGTCTTAATCTAATATACAATATTCTCATGTCACAATGTTTCCATACTCTTCCGAAACGACTAGACCGATTCTTATCATTTTTTTATGCATATTCAGTAAGTCTGAGAATTAGCTACTACCTATCTTTCAATACCTACTTTCACTACCTATCAAAATCCAATAAATGATATATTGGAAATATATATACGAATTCTAGTCCTACATTTTGTTATACTCCCGTGTTTTAGATTGGGAACATTACGTATCCTACCAAACGACTCTTCACAAAACAGGAGAGCGGGGACCAATAGAACATTATGGCCTCAAATATAATTTAAATGAAACCTACATTGTACAGATATTAATCTTTCTAATTCTATATAAATGAAAATCAGCTACTCGGTCTGCTAACATTCCATTCCTTCCATTGTTTTCAGTGTTTTGTTTTTTGTTATGTTGCCAAAATCACCATTATTATTTTGTACGTCACTTTAAATAAAAAGCAATAGAGAGTTATGTTACCTTTTCAGCAATTTGGGATTATGCCAAGTAAAAGACACGTTTGATGTCACGCGAACATTCTGATACAATATGAATAGGTGTTTTGGTATTCAGGGGATGGGATTCAATATGCCTTTACATGCTATGAATATTATGATAAAGTTTCCTTTAGCTTTCAGAAATAAAGGTAACGTTGTTAATCTATGACGCGCGAGCATTACGAAATGTAATACGAATATTGGCTTAATCTTCTTTTCTTATTTCTTCGCTGTATAGTGTAATTATTCGTTAAGCCAGGAAAGCACCAGCTCTGGGGGTATCTACCAGGCGCGAAGTTAACTCTTTAATTAGCGCCTGTGCGCTTGAACCGCACGGTCCAAGAGTCTCTACTCCAAAGGGAAATAAATCTTTATCATTTCGTCCATTTTGAATTATTATTATTACTACTATGTAGCTTAAGAATATTGTAAACACTTTTTTTAACGTTACTTCATTTTTTAAATTTTGTTTATGTATAATTAATCTTTTAAAAATTTGACTGCATGACATTCAACTGTTTTATGTATACGATATCTAGTAATTAAATTTTATCATTTAGCGACACCAGTCCATGCGAAGGTGTTTCTGGTTAAGTGGGGAATCCATCAGGTACAAAGGTTCCTGACGCCTAAATGTTTGTGTAATATTTTTTGAACTTGACTCATACCATCATACTTTTTTGCGTCCTACCCTTGGGGGCCCATTTGCTTGTCATTGAGTACTCCGGATGCCGACGCTGACTCTGTCGCTGATGTGGTCCTGCAGGGCATGGAACTCATTATTCCATTCTCTGCGGTGCCGGTCGGTGGCAAGTCCCAGCCTTGGTTTAGGCGTTCGTGCAAAGAGGCTTTGCGCCGTAAGCGTGAATTCTTTAAAGCCTGGGCATAAGCGGCGACATCCTGTGATGCGGCTATCGGCGAACGTAAAAAAGCATACAATGCAGCCTCTAGGTCCTTCAAACGGGAAATCGCTAAGGCAAAGTCAGAGCATATTGCCAGGTTTGGTGAGAGATTGGCCCACCTTCCTTCGGGAATTCGAGCCTTCTGGTCTCTTCCCAAAGCTGTCCAAGGGAATTTCTGTCAGCCCTCTATTCCACATTCCATAAGTCGAGCGGGCCTGATGGCATCCCCCCAATTGTACTGCGTACTTGTGCTCCTGAGTTGGCTCCGGTCCTAACGCGCCTTTTCCGGTACCTGTACTCCCTCAACACTGCTCCTTTGATACATCCGATCCCTAAAAAAGGCGATCGCTCTGATCCGTCCAACTATCGCCCAATCGCAATAACCTCCTTGTTCTCCAAAATAATGGAAACCATTATTAATGGCCAGCTCTTGAGGTATCTAGAGGGCAGCCAGCTGATTAGCAATTCTCAGTACGGCTTTCGTCGTGGTCGCTCAGCTGGTGACCTCCTTGTATACCTTACACATAGGTGGGCAGAGGCAATTGAGTCCAAGGGGGAGGCGCTGGTGGTAAGTTTGGACATAGCGAAAGCCTTCGATCGGGTGTGGCATAGAGCACTGCTCTCGAAGGTTCCCGAGAAATTATGCAACTGGATTTCCAGCTTTCTCGCTGATCGGAGCATTAAGGTCGTCATCGACGGAGCATGCTCCGACCTTAAACCCGTCAATGCTGGTGTCCCACAAGGCTGTGTCCTATCCCCGACCCTGGTTATTCTGCATATTAATGATATGTTGCAACTTAGCAACCTTCATTGCTATGCGGACGACAGCACTGGGGATACTTTTTACACGGGCCGGGCAGGTATTTCTCGGGCTGTTGTTGATGAGTGCCGGAACAAGGAAGTCGAAACTCTTTAACATCTCTCTCGAGTCTCGGACTGGGGTAGACTAAATCTAGTCCAGTTTAACCCCAAGAAGACACAAGTATGCGTGTTTTCCGCTAAAAAAACTCCCTTTGTCGCTCCTCCCTTCCTCTCCCCTCCCCTCCCTCCCCTCACTCCCCTCTTTGAAGGCACTCTCCTTAAAGCCTCAGCTAACATCGGAATATTGGGCGTTGACATATCGAATAACGTCCAGTTTCGCGGTCATTTGGAAGGGAAGGCTAAATTAGCCTCCAAAAAGCTTGGTGTGCTCAGCAAGGCGAGACGGTACTTCACTCCGGGCCACCGCTTGCAACTCTATAAAGCGCAAATTCGGCCCCACATGGAATACTGTTCTCACCTCTGGGCGGGAGCTCCCCAGTACCAGCTCCTTCCACTAGACCGTATTCAACGAAGAGTGGTTCGAATCGTCGACGACCAATTACTTTCCGTGCGGTTTGATCCCTTGGCGTTGCGTAGAGATGTTGGGTCCCTCTGCATCTTCTACCGCATTTACCATGGGGAGTGTTCAGAAGAGTTGTTCGGTCTAATACCCGCAGCTGAGTTTCATTATCGGACGTCAAGGCAAAATACAAAATACCATCCGTATCACCTCGACGTCCGTCGTTCCACAACTGAGCGTTTTCTAAGGCAGTTTTTGCCGCGCACCACCACACATGTGGAACCAGCTGCCCACTGAAGTATTTCCGAACCAATTCGACTTAGGGTCCTTCAAGAAAAGAGCGTACCAATTCTTGAAAGGCCGGCAACGCACTTGCGAGCCTTCTGGCAATGTGAGTGTCCATGGGCAGCGGTATCGCTTCACATCAGGTGAGCCTCTTGCCCGTTTGTCTGCTATTACATAAAAAAACCAATGCCTGCCCGTATCTGCTGATAGGTCACTCTCTTATCTTCCTCTTTCATGCGTCACACAGCACTAATGGTATCTTCAGTAGTCGCTGTTAAAGGACGTCTCTCACACGGATCATTGAGATTGCTACGTCCACGCTTAAACTCGTTAAATCAATTGTAAATAGTGGCTCGAGATGGGGCTTCATTCAAATACTAATCTATGCCTATGATAGTATTGTTGTTGAGTAAGCCCACAACGAAAGTCATAATAAATCATGGACCAAAAATTTTCTCGCGTTAGGTTCATTTTCACGTGTAACAAGAGTTTTAGATTTGCCGCCAATTCATAAAAACAAATGACACATGAATGCAATATTTTACATAAGGTTACCAGTGTTCTAAAATTAAAATTAAAAAAAGTTTTCATTAGCAATGTTTCTAACTGGCCAGTTCTAAACATTTTCAGTGATACCCACATAGTCACCTCTGATTGCAATTATTTAGGAACACTAAAATAAATTGATTTATATCGATACAATTGTATTATTATTTTACAGCTGTTTAACGTAACCGGTTCTAAGATGAGACAGTGTTTGGTTTATAAAAGTGAATGTGAAGGTCGCAGCACCTGCCGGCTGACAAGTTAATATAATTTTGCACTATCAATACATTCATTTTGAATTCATATTTAAACATCAACGCATGTTGCCATCGGACAGTACTAATTTTGTAACATCATTGAATTTAATAACAGTGTCATTTTAATGTTAGGATAGGACCTATGAAAACCAAACCACAGATAATTATATTTTTATAAATATAAATCACAAATGATTTGTTGCGAGTATGCCATATACAGAGATAGAAAATCTTGATGTATGGCAACACGCCAGGGCTCACATGTACACAATATGTTCGTTGCGATCATTATCGGTATAAAGAAAATTGCTTCCAATAGAGATAAAACTGTGACTGGCATGTAATCTAAACAGCTTCCTTATAATTAAACAAAATAGCAAAGAATAAATGATAAGACTACCTACTTATTTTTGCATACAAACTCCACGTTCAACTTTCGATAAGAGCAGCATATTTAGATGGCAGATTATTTTGGATAGTCCAGATATCCAGTTAGTTATAAATTAAAGCCACAGCTAACATCGGAATATTGGGCGTTGACATATACGTTCAGTTTCGCTGCCATTTGGAAAGCAAGGCTACATGGAACATCGCAACTCATTAACTCGCAAATCCTAAGTACAAAAAGTACCAGACTTTACTCTTGACGGTTTTCAATTTAGAGCGTTTATGATAGTTGACGACCAGTCATTTTCCTAGAGGGCTTGAACCCTTGGTACAATTAAATGTGAAGTGTAAATCGATACGATGTCCCCTTAAATATGTAGCTCATTTGTAAAGTTAGTTTCATAAAGACTAAAACGATTATGATAAAAATTTAAATGTAAAGTTCTATCATACAATGTTGTTTTCTTTAAAACTCATATTATAAGGTTTGAAAATGGAGCGAGAGACTGGAGTGTTCGCCTTAATAACATCTTTTATCTCGAGACTGTATTAATTCACGGGAAACTCATTCATCACAGGAATTTGCAGTTGCGGTAGGTTTGGCCTGCATTCTATACGGGAACAGTGTCAGCTATATATCGCACCCAGTTACATTCTTAATTTCAATAGTAGGTCAGTTAACGAAGATTGCTTGAACAGGTTAAATATAATGCAATTTGTATTTCCCAATTTTATAATTTCTAAAAATCGGAATTATTTATTTTTAATAATACAAACATTGTTGTTAAAAAATAATCATAATTTAGTGTTATATAATATGTTTAGAAAATGGCCGAAAGTATGGTGGGTTAAGTAACACTGGGAGAGATAGATAGATATCGACCAAAGTAGACATTATAAAGATAATAAGGCAATTGAAATGGCTCTGGGACGGATACATGACAGAAGCAGGTTGCAATGGATACAAATTATTACAGAATAGCCACCACAACAGAAAAGAGAATAGGTGGCACAACTTAGACAAGAGAAACAACAACAATAATGGAAGCAAATGGAAGAGGCCTATGTGTCACAGGACACGCTGATCATCAAAAGCGGCATCTGATGTATTAGAATAAGTTAGTTTATAACTAAAACAAATGTTTATATATATATATTATACTAGGTGTCAGCAAAGGCTTAATGATAATACAACACAATATCGCTACTGTGATCTCACTCTCACAGTGTCGGAGATAGCATTCAGTAAGCGCAACGTGTTTCTTAAGTTTATAATGACATTGTACATAATTAAAATTTCATAGGAAGTATATATTATCGTAATCGTAAATACACACGTCGCGACTTCGAGGCGATTTTTTAAAGTCCTAGTTAAGACTTACTAGTGGACTTACATTGTTCTAACATCAGTAAAGATCTGAAATGTCTTTTGTTTTAGTACCATAATTAAATATAGTAAAACCATATTCATAACCTACATATCATACAAAAAGTTATAGAGTACGAGCGCAGGTGTGTTAAGACCACACAAAGACAAGTGTAGGAAGTATTTCCATTAAACACTATATACCATTGTTCCTGTGCCGCATTCGTAAACTTAACATGCTCTAACCTATAATAAGAAGGAAAGCTCCAATTCGATACCAACCAACTGGAATATAGAAAGAAATACAATAATTAATTATTTTAAAATACATTTCGGCTTGCACACTATTTTTTACATAAACTTGAAAAACAACCGCGAATGAACACTATTCACGTTGTTTGCTCTTTATCTTAATTAATTTACTGCATAATGGCAACACATTTTGCCATTTTAATAACGTTCGTGAAACTAATTAATTAAAAGTTTGTTTCTATTTGTTTTAAACTATAACAAATCCATGGTTCGTTTAAATTAAATTGTTTTACACGAATCATAAATCTTCAGTCATAAATGGCGCGACATCTATGTTTTAGGTTTTTAAACTTTTTACTAAGCTACCTTTTTTTTTTCTTTATAATATTATTTGGTGTTTTTATTAAAGTTAAGAGCTCTTGTTCGAATATTAACCAATATAATTATTTATTCTCTTTTCGCACAAACAGAAATTCAGATTTTTTATCTGCAAAGTATGCTATATCATTTTAAAATAAGACAAATAATTTTTTTGAAGGACACATAATATTTCTAAATTTTAACCAATTATTACCTATTATAATTTATTGTATTACCTATTTATTACACGTAATAAAAATATATTTTTGATATTATTTGTCTAACTGAAATAGCTATTTGTCGACTAACAATCGAGTATTTTTTTTTCTAGAATTCATTTTATTTATTTATAAACACTTCGTTGCATACATAAATATAATACAATTAACATTAATAAAATGAAAAGGCCCGCGGCCTTATCGCTTTCGATCTCTTTCAGGCAACCATTGTGAGTAGAGATTTAAAGGAAGATAGAGAAGGAGCGGTGTTAGTTTGGTCTAGTGGCTTCCGCGTGCGACTCTCATCCCTGAGGTCGTAGGTTCGGTCCCCGGCTGTGCACCAATGGACTTTCTTTCTATGTCCACACTTAACATTAGCTCGAACGGTGAAGGAAAACATCGTGAGGAAACCAGCTTGCCTTAGACCCAAAAAGTCGAAAGCGTCAGGCACAGAAGGCTGATCACCTACTTGCCTATTCGATTAAACAATGATCATGAAACAGATACAGACATTTGAGGACCAGACCTAAAAAGGTTGTAGCGCCATTGATTTTTTTTTAGAGACGGAGCTAAGCGAATATAGACGGAAAGTGAATTTATTCAGATAACGGTGAATTAAATTAATTTATTCATAACGTATTTCATCTACCTGATCTTTAAAAGCGGGCACATTCATAAAGTATAATCGTAATGTCATTTTTTTACAGGCTAATAAAACTCGGACAACATTTACGAAGACAATGACGTAAAATAGGCATAAAATCCCGGCGCCGAAAATTTTTACGACTTTGCATTCATAAGCCATGAAGAAACGAATGATTGGGCAAAATATTTCTCATAAATAAGGAGAATTTTCATAGAATAATTGTCGGGATTTAAAATGCGGTAAAAATCTATCCATTAGATACTTGTTGTATATGAAAATTTAGGGCAGTTGTAATAAAAAGATTAAAATGTGACGACGTAATATTAGTACGTGCAATGGAAGTGAAATTCAAAAAGACAAATAAAGTTAGCCAAGCAGTCCGAAGTTAAATTAATTTTTTATATGCCTTCTGAACCTGACATACATTATCAATTAGGCTTAAGTTTCCTTGCATTATTTTTTACGTTAGCACGGCCAAATATTAATACAGAACACATTTATGCACATTGGTCTGAAACGCCGGTTTGGATGAGAGATACAAAAAAAAACAAAATTCTTTATTTGTATGTATAATCCGATACAATTCAGATTGAGGTCTCCCTTGTAAGTCAGTGACCTCTGATAGGGAAGCTTCGCTCTGCTTTCAATTAACAAGGTTTCAACAAAGATAACCAAGAAACTTGGTTAAAAAAAGATGAATATAATATGATAATGACGGTATAATTGTGTGTGAAAGACGAAACAAATCAAAGCGAAAGTGTGCATGAAAAGACGGATTACGGGAAATTTATATTAGAGGATTTAACAATGATTCTGTTTTGTTATAGTTGACTGTAGCGAGCCAATGGTTTAATGTTTGTTTTATATTTGTGGTATGTAAGATTATGCAAGCTAAGGGTTTTATTTAAGCTATTGTAGAGACAGGCTAAGCGATAATTGTATTGATTACGTGCTTCACCATTAAAGTAGAAGGGAATTATAAATCAGATTCCACAGAGTATAATACTCGAAACAGAACTAATTTAAGCGTACGACCAACCAGACTCCAGAAGATAAACCACTCTTTATATAGAAATTGTATTCCTTTTTGCAACAAACTCCCAAGCGAAATTATATAATTATCACTGAATAAATTCAAAGCTCTCGTTAAACGTAAATTAATCAAAAAAGCTTTTTATAAAATTGACGACGAAAATTTGATTTTAGTTAAAGATTTTTCAACGGACAACATTTTTTACATTTTCTACCAGTTCGCAAGTTCGTAGAACTATCAAGAAGATCTTTTCAATCGCAAATTTTATACATATATCGCAAAATTTATACAAATTGTTTGAACTGGAGCAAATCAATCCCAAGGATTGGGATCATTCAAATTTTCGCCGCAATTATAAAACAACATCTACTTACTCAAAAAAAATCTCACGTAATATAGTTATTAATCCGCCCAAAAATATTTATTTATTTACTTCTTAACAATTATTCTTATTTTTAATTTTAATTATATATATTTTTCTTAATTGCTTACACTGCTAACTTTTACTATTATTATTATTATTTGTTTCTATCAGTAGAATACTCAGGTATTAGATTCTTATTTGTTTTTTTGCGACTGAGGCACAAACTAGCTGCTGTGGTCTCTGGCAGAATGACCAGCGCTGTGGAACAACTCTGCTCCTCAGCATAATGCTGAGCCAGGGCCAATCACAACCACAGCACACACGCATCACACAATTAAACCGTTTTCTTGAAAAAAATTGCTATCTCTGTATTATTATTATTTTTTAATTTACTTTTATTTTTCGATTATTATTATTTTATGTGTGTGTTTTGTTAGTAATAAATGTTATGTCTATGTCTAATTGTAGAATCAATTTCACGTCTTTTCTGTTGACGTTCATAAGTTTACTTGTTTAACTATACGAATAAAGTTATTTTGAGTGTAATACGTTTTCGAATTTTGGGTCCAAGCTCTGCGGATTTCGTCACAATTTTCCTTCAACTACAAAGCAGTGCAGTGTTGTATGTATAGTACATAGTTTTACTAACGGATATAAACTAAACAAAGCGAACTAAATTGTGCTCGCACCGTTCGCATTGTTCACAGGGATGTAATTTCATCTCAGCTGCATTTAGCTTTGTTAAACTTAACTATCCAACGAGACTTCATTTAAGGGATTCTGAGGGTCGAATGCCGATTACGTCAGTTGGTCTTTACCCTCATTTCAACATAATACTCACCGTACTATAGACGTGTATTTATTTCTTGTTATTTTTATTGAAATTATTCACAGAATTAATGGCTACCAGATTTTCCCTACATAATTCCTACGCAACTCTTTCAAAGGCAGGCAACGCAACCACTAAAATAGCCTTTTTTAACCATCGTATAAGCCCCTCTATACTATAAAAAAGGTATGTTTTTTTGCAATTAGTACGTAATAAATATAACTTTTTTATGCAGTAGGAGGCAAACGGGCAGGAGGCTCAGCTGATCTTATGTGATACCGCCGCCCATGGACACTCGCCAGAAGGCTCTCAAGTTAGCAGTATTTCAAGAATTTTCTTACATATTCATATTATTGATTACCTGTTGTCGAGTAGTAGCGTTTTCTTATTATTACAGATATGATTTATATGTAAAAATTAATGATATCATATCAAACAACATTTAGTAAGTGACATTATTACGTAGAGGTATACGAATTTAATTTTCATGCAACCCAATCCAATATTATATTTGCAAATAACGGTAATATAAACACTTTATGACTTATGGGTCACTCTGCATCTTCTTCCGCATTTACTATAGAGAGTGTTCAGAGGAGTAGTTCGGATTAATACCTGCAGCTGAGTTTCAAAATCGGACGTCGAGGCAGAATACGAAATTCCACCCGTCACCTCGACGGCCGCCGTTCAACGACTGCACGTTTTTCAAGGCAGTTTTTGCCGCGTACAACCGCTATGTGGAACCAGCAGCCCACATGTTTCACATTTCCGGACCATTTCGACTTAGGGTCCTTCAAGAAAAGAGCGTACCAATTCTTTCAAAGACCGGCATGGCACCCGCGAGCCTTCTGACATTGAAAGTGTCCATGGGCGTATCACTTAAGATAAGGTGAAGGCTCACCTTTTGCCCCTGTTCTTTAAAAAATAAGGTATCGTTACCACTTGCATGACTTGCTACAATTTGAAAGTGACAAAACACTTAAAAAATTTACCACTAAATCCGTGAATTAATATTGCATAAGAACGTATCCCAAAGTGCATAGTTGGAAATGTATACTTTACTGTTTTTGAAATAAATTGTTAGTCCAAATGTCAAACCAAAGCTGGTGTTGGCGAGAAAAATCAGCAACGTTATCTATTTCATCTCGGTTAACCAAGTAAAGATGCAACCCTTAAAAGCTGTCACTTATTTAAATTTCAAATTCGAGAAGTCATAAAATACAAATATGAACGAGAAATCAGGTCAAACACATTCGTAAATCACTTGTGTACCTGGTTCTGGCGGGTGATTTGAAAAGTGGGGATGAATCTAGTCCACAAAGACCTTAATTTATTCTTGAAGGGGATTTATTCTGTTGGAACTTGATGACAGAGGGCTCTCACGGTAATGTAGGTCTTGTCAGCGGAAATTGGAGAGACCGCCGATTTGTTACGAGGAATTGAATGTATGTGTGCTTAGGTAATTTATTGAACTATGCCGCAATATATTGGAACATTAGTTAATGTATAGCTGCCGCAGGAGATAATTTGTTAATATATGCAGCACATCATCACCTAAATCAAGTAACTCTTTTACACTTTTGTATTATCTTTAAAAAAACTAGTTATTAGCAACACACAAGTATACAGTATTTGCAATATTTTACCCTACATAGTAATAATAATAATAATCATTACAAAATATATCAAAGTTCGGTCCCTGTGGCAGTGTACCTTTAATGTTGGCAGCATTTCCTTGCTGTCCAAATGAGGTAAGCCCGGGGCTAACGTGTTCATAATAGTAGCATCCCATAGCAAAGGATGGGGACATCCCCATAAGGGATAAAAGATAACCCATCGGGCATAAATGCCTGTTTTGTCCAAAATGACGTGGAAAGAAAAATATTGCACTCTTTTGGCAACGAAAACTATGGTGTCGATTTGTATTAGTATTTATTAAGTACAGTTAATTAAAATTATAGTTGTCGAGTGCAGGCGGTGTTTTCGCTTAAAAAAGCTGTTTAATCCATTGCACGTATCGGTAACTCTATTCTCTACGCGTATCTTTTATTAATGTTAGGTATTATGGAAGTAATTTATGTTTAATATAATATTCATTCTAGTGCTTGCTGCCGAACTTTTTCCTTCTACAAACAAATACATGATTTTTCTTACAAAATACAAAATTTATTAATACTATGAATAGAATAATAGCTTAAATTAAAATAAATATATTCAAGAGATAAAAAAGGTAGCAGACCAGTGCAGTGACAGTATGAAGTTCGTCAATATTTTAAAATGTTGTGTTACAAATTGTCTTACGCTGTTACGATAAGACATATATTATTTATAGACATGTCATACACATTAAATTTGTCGTAAGTCTACGGTGTTTTTAAGGTAGATGTGACCACAGAAAGCTTAATGTAAAAACGGCATAAGCTCTGATGCCGTTTTTACATGTCTATAAATAATATATGTCTTATCGTAACAGCGTAAGACAATTTGTAACACAACATTTTAAAATATTGACGAACTTCATACTGTCACTGCACTGGTCTGCGACCTTTTTTATCTCTTGAATATATTTATTTTAATTTAAGCTATTATTCTATTCATAGTATTAATAAATTTTGTATATGAAGGAATGTTCAGCAAAGCTTAGTCGACATTAACCTTAGAGTCGAGTTACGCAACAATTTTCATTTCCTACATTTTCTAGAGTTCTGATATCGGCAAAATAACTGCAATCATCCAGAGATTCTAATTAACTTTACACTTCGGTTCGTTATACTATTAGACAAAGCCTTTAAACTCATTTCTGATAAAATCAAATACCCTATTTTCTTATTTCCTTTCATATATATGCAAAAAATCATTATTTATGATTTAATTTCGTAATTGAGCAGTATTGGCCTAGTCGCTTTAGCCTGCGAATCTAATTCCAGAGGTCGTAGGATCATTCCCCGACTGTCCAGCAATGGACTTTCTTTCTATGTGCGCATCTAACATTCGCTCGAACGGGGAAGGAAGATATCGTGAGGAAACCGGCTTGCCTAAGACCCCGTCTGTCAGACACAGGAGGCAGATCAACTACTTTTCTATTAAATTATCATGAAATAGATACAGAAATCTGAGGCCCAGACTTAAAAAGGTGGTAGTGCAATCGATTAATTAAATTTTAAAGTTGTATTGTTGTTACACGCTCCTATCATTTCTTGCAAGGCCGGCTTGAAGGACCAATGTACAGCTTGCTAGCTAAGTGGACTGTGTAATGTGTGTTTAATATTTATATGTATTGAAAGTCAGGAGTATCTGTATTGTATATGTAAAGTATGTAGGAGCAAGCTGCACTAGATAACTAAATATATGAGAGGGTGAGATGTAAGAACCTAACAACCCTACGGAGCCCTAAGCCCTACAGATGTACCCTAACACATAAATAGTGAATATATAAATAAGAAATGTCTTTTTTCAAAATTAATTCATATTTATAAAAATAATATATACACACCAATATAAAAAAAATTAAACGATAAAATGATGTCTAATTACAGTATTTTCGTCTCTTTCTTTTTATTACGAATACCGATGATGAAAAGTGACAGATATTTTTACTTAATGTGAAAAATAAGAATTCTTAGTTGTACTTTTCACAACTAAAAACAATGGGAAATCAAATAAAATATTTTCTCCTACTAAGGAAAAAATACTATGTACTCTTGTGTATAACTTTACTAAGGGGTAAATGTTTCATCTCGACCGGTTAAGAACCACTCAGGTACTGTCATGAAAATGTTTTTCGCATCACTGCCCTTCCCTAGTGTTTAAGAGCCCTTAACTGTGTGAAAATATGAACAAGCAAAACTATAATACAAATATATTTTATTTCTATACTGTCTGCAGTAATCATCATTACGACTAACATAGTTATTTTGTTGTGATTTTTTATCATATGATTGGAAACTTAAAAAAATATTTCACTGTCCTGTGCAGAGCACGAGGCTCACTTGCCGTTAAACTCAAACTCAAAATATCTTTTTTCATATAAATGTTTTTTCATGTACAGTTATGAACGTCAAAAAGAAGTTAATTGTAAATTTACGTTTACTACCAGTTCGCAAGTCAAGTAATACTACCGCCAATAGACACTCTCATTGCCAAAAATCGCAATTACGATGCAAATGATGGAAATATCCTTGCCACTATTGGGCATTATTAAACTTTGTATATATAACTATTAATCTACTATTAGATAATGGCTGCAGATCTACAGCTGTTCCTTTAAGTACCGACGCTAATTCATTAGAATGAGTTAAGCCAACCAATAATCGGTTGCTCGTTGTCAGTTTCTTAATATAATTGGACTATTGAAGGCATTGTAGTCATACATGTATACTTATAACGTGTTAACAGATAAACTGAAAGAACATGACGGGAAAATATAGCGTTCCTGACGCCTGGGAAAGTTTTCCACAGTGTATGATTTTCCTTGAAACGTTACATTTACGATTTACGTAGAAGTAAGGTTAGTTGTACGGAGAGATTTCAATATATTCGAACTACGAAAGCTTAACTTATACGTTAAATAAGTTAACTGCTACGAGGTTGATTGGGAATACTCTAAGGATTTGTAATTAAGGTAGTTATTAAGTTGTGTTGCAATACATCATGTATGATATTAATTGAGATGTCAACAATTATATTGACAATGTCAGTCTATTAAAACTGATTTTATATATCAGTCATGTACTTGCCTAATTGCCATTTATTAACATGATCGCCTATAGATGATAAAGTATAAACCCCTGGGTCCTTTTTTAACCAAAAATTAATCAAAGTCACAATGTACACTTATGAACATCAAAGAAATATACATTAAATGCTTCTAATTTTACACTTACTGCCAGTTTTCAAATCAAGGGCGTAGAACGGAAGAGAAGAACTGAAAATAAACTCTCCGCCACACTGTTTAATGGCCAAGTTTTTTTGACAACCCACAGATCGCTCTTAGAACCCGCTTTTGCACTAAAAATATCGATTAATGTTAGTTAGTAACGACTTTTACGGTTTTTGAACACCGCAGATTAGATGAGCATGTCAAGAAGAGATTGAGACCAGAATAAAGCTGTCAGTCAGTCAGTCTGGAGAATTTTATTTTGTCTCATTAAATTAAATTTACTATTCATAAAGCTGAACACGGGGAAGTTCATTAAGAGATAACAAGTCATTTAAATTTTAATAGGTTCGCTACAAATTCAATCAGACGTTATGAAGCAATACTCTGCAACCATCAATATTAATAATATAATAATAATAGCCTTTATTTCAAAAACCTAATTATAAAAGATTAGAAGTTTCATTGATTTTGAATTAAAAAACTTTTTACTGCAGGTAACAACTTACACTTGAACATTTAGGAATTATCATTTGCTTATCAGGTTTTGGTTTGTCCACCGTTGGACATAGGTCTCCTCCATCCGGTTCCACTCGTATCCTTCGTGGGCCAGACGCGGTCAGGTGACCAGGGCGACAGCGGTGATGTCAGCCGCCGCTCCGGCGCGGGTACCAGTGCAGCACTCTCTCGCTCCATCGGTTGTGACACTGTTTTGCAATTGTGATGTCGATTTTAAAGTTGACATTTAGTTCCGCATAATCCCAACTCGACATAAGCGCTACGGCCATTTTAACCACATCGAAATTAGATACAAATACGCGTCAAAATGGCTATTGGAGTTACAGAGTACCAGTGTCGCTTCTGCCTTGAATCAGACCATAACTAATCAATTGATGTATACTTATAAATCTACGATAAGGAATACGTTGCGCTAATAAGAGAAAGGACATTAAGCAAGCAGACCGACCAGGCTGAAGTTCTACGAGATGATACCCTCTGCTCCACATAAGGAACATAGAGAAGTTAGTCAGTTTTTAAAAGAGAAAAAACCTGCCTTTATTATGATTTGTTTATGGTAAGATAATTTCACAATATTTTACAAAAACCTTTTTATTTTTAGTATCTTTTTTCGTAATACTAATGTCTTTTAATGTACCTCGGAGAAAGAACTGGCTTCCACAATACAGGAATTTTCCAAGTGAGGATACTTGTGAGACTCAAATGAGAAATGTTGCCTTATTTTTCATAAATAAATAAATAAATTTGAATAATGGGTGATTTCGGAGCAGCAGTTAAAATAATGTATATAAAAAATATTATTATATACTCGGCCCTTCTGTAAACACTACAGCTCAACTGGGCTTTGGCTGAAATAACAACGTCCATTTGTAGCAAAAAGTCCATTCATCAAATGAGATAACAACGTCACAGCGTTATCAAAACATGAGCCGCGAAGCGATCACAATGTTTTGCGAATTCCCCCATAGCAAAAAGTTAGTACAATGAAAAAGTTTTCTGAAATATACCATTTCATTTATATCCCGAGAACTTTTGTTCCCCACACGTGACCTGACACGTGCTTGAGTTATTAGTGTAAACTGTGTGGAAAACAAAAAAATTAAGAATTTTAATTTTGTATTATTTTAAGTGGCTTATGTAACAGTACAGTGTAAGTACTTTTTTACATATAAATACGTTTATATTTAGGCAAAATATGTATATGTTTATCATGTATGACGCAACATGATTCACCTGGATACTAAGTGTTTGTGTGTTATTACCACGGTAATGAACGTGAATACTCCTATTTTATCACGTCTTTCTGATAGAGGAGAATCGTTTTTTTAAATAGTTATGTGTGATGTGATGATTTAATGTAAGTGTAGTAACGTAAGTGTAGTAACGTAAGTGTAGTAACGTAAGTGTAGTAACGTAAGTGTAGTAACGTAAGTGTAGTAACGTAAGTGTAGTAACGTAAGTGTAGTAACGTAAGTGTAGTAACGTAAGTGTAGTAACGTAAGTGTAGTAACGTAAGTGTAGTAACGTAAGTGTAGTAACGTAAGTGTAGTAACGTAAGTGTAGTAACGTAAGTGTAGTAACGTAAGTGTAGTAACGTAAGTGTAGTAACGTAAGTGTAGTAACGTAAGTGTAGTAACGTAAGTGTAGTAACGTAAGTGTAGTAACGTAAGTGTAGTAACGTAAGTGTAGTAACGTAAGTGTAGTAACGTAAGTGTAGTAACGTAAGTGTAGTAACGTAAGTGTAGTAACGTAAGTGTAGTGTAAGTGACAGAGTTTATTGCCAGTTCTCGTTCGTTCTACACCCTAATTTTAAGAACTGGCAGTAAGTAAAGGTCCCTGTATTTAATTTTTTTGGGTATAATCAACGCTGTGTATATTTATTTAAAAAATATAAATAGTTTCACATTTTCAACCAAGTTGCTCTTTATTATTTTTAAATGTCTCTCTTTGACATACTCGTAAGGCCATCATACAAAAGCCAAGTATTATAATCTAAATGAAACACTTCCTGGAACATACAATGCCAGTCCATCTGTATGTTGCGCAACAATTTCTCGTATCAGCCACCAGCCAGTTGTAAAAAACTGTATAAAATAAAAGTTGTGAGCATTGATTTATCGGTCCGTTAAACAGATACTTTCCCTCCTAAATTGCAGCAAAAGTACACGTTAAATAACAAGAATATTTATATTTAATTTTGCTGTTAACAAAGAAAAACTAATTCGAAGAAATGTTTTTAAAGATACTTTTCGTGTGTCGTGTGATTTATTGTTTCCGCACTTCTATTTGGCCGAGTGCCGAGTGCACTGCAATTAGCCAAAATTATGCTCAAAAACATTTCCGGAAGTAATTAGCAGTGTAGACGCAAGTTAGGGCCTGAAATCAGTTCACTGAAGTCTAACAGCGTAATAAAATTAAAAACGAATTGAAAAATTATAATAAGCTTATTTTTAATCAAAAATTTTACACAAATAATACATTTATCGCATTATCTCCGTATCAGTATCCGTTGGTATGTAATATGTAGAACGCTGAGAGTAAATGGGCGGGCGACCGTTTGCATGAACAATGGCAGATGGGCAAACTATGACAAAAGGACATAGAATGGCAGGTGGAAAGGGCCACCAGAGAAAAGAAAGAGACCTTTGCTCGCGCTCTTGCACAGTGGACTGATGAGCTTAAAGAAGTTGGTAAGAAAGATTCACAGAAAAAGCTCAAGATATAAAGAGATGGAGCCAATCAGAGTGGAGTCTACTGTATAAGAGGTTCTTGAATCAAAAATATAATTATTTCTATATACAATTTTAAGTGTGTGTATTTTTTGTAAAGCTGGATGAATATTTTAAAGAATAAATTAGGCTTAACTTTAATAATTATTTTTATATAGAGCGCTATATAATTTCGAAATTCTAGACTTGACAACGACGCGTATAAAAGTAACAATACTTTGATTGATGTACATTGAAACGAAATTCATAAAAAAATGTGTTTACATTCAAACGTCTTTGTTTTTCTGTTTCTACGCGTGATCGTAATTGTGTAATATGAAAAACAATATTAATACGTCTTTTATAAAAGTGACATGGAAATTCCAAGCGGCCTATTAAGGTATGGCATTTGCGGCCAAGAACGTTTGCAATGTTACACAATTATGTCTCGCATCCCGCATCCCTGTTATGTATACCTCAAAGACATTTATAAATATGAATTTAAAAGTATATTAGTAGTATTTATTGAAGAAATAATTTTATGAGATTTTGATAGCAATAGCTTTGATTTTTATTTGCTTTTTTTATAGAATGATATTAAGTAATATGTAATGGGACACTCAATGCCAGAAGGCTCGCAAGTGTGTTGCCGGCCTTTTAAGAATCGGTACGCTTTTTATGTGTAACATTTTCAATACATGAATTATAGGCAGAAAATAAAAGAAGGCTTCTAAGACAATTGAATTAGGGAACTGTCCCGAAATATATTTGCTTCATTGCAATATTCGGGTCCGAGATATATTAAATTGAATGAAAATACTTATTTAGATGTTTTATTATAAACATTGTATAACAATATTTAGCACGTTTAAATACAAAAAATATTGTAAAAGTCGTAACTCACATGAACCATTTCATTATAAAAACTATGAAATAGGTATGTTTCTTTAAAATTTACAGGCGTCTTTGTTGTTAAATTCCACCGTTTTTTGAGTGATAATCTTAGGACTGTATTTGAACATATATAATACGCTGACAAATGTTATATGACGCGTCAGGGATAACTGGTTCTTCAGCTATAAGGGGCGCGCGATGTGGTTAGGCTTACTTCTTCACTAGTACCACATATAGTTATTATTACTATGTAAATAGTTTTTTTTTAATTTCATTTATTAATTGGTAAATTTTTTATCATACCATCCGTCAAAACCAGCTATTCTCGTGAACAAAGCAAAGTTAATAATGTAATGAAGTTGTTTCATATATCTCATTGTTTCACAGTTCCCGTTTTAAACGTGTAAGACAAGAAACTGTTAAACTTTAAGTTTAAAGTTTGGCCTGATCCCGCGAGCTGTCTAATCCCTTCTATTTACGATTTGGTTCTACATTAACCAAACCAAAGTAAGATCCATGTACTTTTACATTGAGAATATATATGTAACTATACAGGTATAATTAAAACAGAAAACAATGGATGTGCATGTAACTTTTCCTATCGGTTTTTTTTGACAAAACACTATCATTTTTAATGGGAAGCGAAACTGTATCAGATACAATGCTGCAATCACCTACGTTATTTATTAAAATAAATATTTAAAACTTTGTACTATGTATGTAGGAGCTTTGTCGCTAGTGTGTCGCAGCTGCCGTTGTCAATACATGTCACAGAGCTCATAAATTAACGTCGAACTCTAATCAGCTTATAACCTTTAATACTTTTGGTTTATTCGATTCGCCAATATTGATAGATCTACACATTAATGTATATTTGATAGTCTTGTGATTGTATAGACATCATTTTTAAGAGTAATTTATTATATCGAAGCAATAGCTGTTACTGTCAGCTGTCATTGTCATTATCTAACAGAGCTCATAACAGTTTTTTATTTGATCTGACAATGTTGCTAGACTGACAATCTATAAAATAACGACTATTCAATAGTCAGTAATAATAGTAATTACATTGTCATTATTATTATTATTAACAAAAGTAGTCTATAATTATGTTACACCTTTGAAACTTTAAAACATTCAATATTAAAGTAATCGTTTGACATTCGTTCTTACGACTGCCATTTGACTCTGTAGTCGATTTGGGTTCGATCGCGGAACTATACGAATACACATAAACACGAATTGACACCAAACTAATTTCATTTTTGTTAGAAATGTGACGTCTTTAATTACCTTCAATAATTTATTTACAGATCCTGTTTTTGTTAAAATTCAGATAGTGCTTTCTCGCTCTTGTGTCTAGTTCCTCTTCCCTATCCACTTTGTCTGTTTTATCGCCCTTTTCCGTCAATTGTCTTTATCATTCCTTTTAGCTTAACCAATTACTCCGTCATGCATCAATCAATATAAAAAAAAACCTATGACACTAATCTTTGTAAAATGAAACTGTCAGTGGAATCACATAAATATTTGATCTCCGAATATGGATAATATACGGCAGATGTTGGGTTTTCGTAAGCTGTTATATAAGAATACCTATAGTTTAAAGGATTATATTATCACTATCAATGCCAGAGGTTTCACCTGCGCTGTCGGCGTTTTGAGAATTGGTTAGTTTTTTTCTTGAAGGACTCTTACTCGTATTGGTTCGAAATTTTTGTAGTGTGTTGCTAGTTCCATATAGTAGTGGTGCGCAGCAAAAAACTGCCTCAAATAAGGCTCAGTTGTGGAACGACGAACTTCAAGATGATACAGGTGGAATTTCGTATTCTGCCTTTATATCCGACGATGAAAATCAGCTGCGGTTGCTAATTTAAACAACTACCCTGAACAGTCCCTAATCCCCATGGTAAAAGCGGAAGTATATGCAGAGTGAGTGACTCCACATTCCACATTTCTACGTACCGCCAAAAAACCAAGCCGCACGGCGAGAATAAGAGATGAGTAGTCCATGTGGGACCAAATTTGCGTTTTATACAATTGCAAGGTATGGACAGGAATGAAGCACCGTCTTGCTTCGCTGAGCACAAGCTTTTTGGAGGCTAACTTAGCCTTTACCTCCAAATAACTGCGGAGCTGAACGTCAACGTTCGATATGTCAATCATGTATTCTGACGCTGGCTGTGGCTTTAAGAAGATAATTATTTCACTAAAAAACTAAATTGTAAACTTCCATAACAAAACAATATTTTATTAAAGTGATTTATAGAACTAAGCGAAGGAAATACATCTGCTTGTGAATCGTTTAAAATCCAAAGAGACCGAACGAAAGTTTTCAAATAGAAATCAAACTTCAAAGAAGCTTCGAAATACTTATTAAAAAGTTTAAACTGTGAACCTATCGTGAATGTATATAAGTAGTTTTCTTTTTATATCTCAGAGATAATTGGCTATTTAACTTTTTAATCTTTATCTTACGATCTATCCTACTATTTAGTGAAATGTATTTCTTATTTCTAAAACAGAAGAGCGCAAGACAGAGCAATAGATGTAAAGAGGATAGGAGGCACAACTTGGACAGGCTAATATTAGGAAATAATGAAAGCAGCTGGAAGAGGCCGTAGTGTCACAGGGCACGCTAATCAACAAAAGTGGCACATCTAATGTATAGATTAAGGTAGATTATGTAACCAAAATAAATGTTTATATATATACTGAGTGCCACCAATGAAGGCTTAATAATATTTTTTTATTTTTATAAAATGTCTAAGTCTTCGTAGTCCGTAGCGCGTGCTCATTATGTTCTCTACGGCGTAGACATCATAAGGTTCGAATATCGAACAAGCTTGTCAATCCCGCCACTATCACGAAACTCGAGTATGTCTCACGCCGGAGACAGAGTGTCCCAATAGTTATCGCTGCGATACCCAAATCGGCTCTGTTATTGTTTCTAAATTTGTCTGTAAGACAAATCTCTAAATAAATGTTATAAATCTCATCATGTTTCAATCCTATCTTTACATTATGAATACGGCTAAAACATAATTTATTGAAACCCAAATTTATGCAAATTTCGCTCAAAATTCGGTGGGCTTAGCTAAAATAAATCTTCGGAGCGTGTATGACAACAAATTAATCACGGTTAGATAAGTATGTCTCAGGAAGCGTTATATGAGGTCGGAGCGTCGTTTCAGGGGAAACATCCTGGGCTCGAGCAACATATAAAATTTTACGACCACACCGTACGAACATTATGACTCTTGTCTATCGCTACTTCGGGTAAAGGTGTACTCTTAAGAACGTGATCTATTCATATAGTCTGTATTTATTATTTTCTATGATCATTTTTCGTTCAGACCGGCGACTTTTTGGGTCTAAGGCATACCAGTTTCCTCGCAATGTTCACCTTACGAGCGAGTGTTAAATGCCCACATAGAAAGTCAATTGGTGCACAGCCGGGGTTCGAACGGGGAACGAACGAACCACTAGGCCAACACTTCCGGTTTTCGGTTTTCTTTTCCTTGAATATTTATTTATTAACGATTATTAAAAAGCAAAATACATGCAAAAGACAGAAAAGGGGAAAAAATAATAAATTTTAAGTAACGATACAAAATACGGTATAGCAAGTATAAATACAACCTGTTGTATATTTATTTATTGATAATCCAAAATCTAGAGCCTTCCATACATTTTGGCAGATTACAATTTGTAATTTACTGAAGTTGGTTAGAGAATATTATATATAATATACCCTGGCTTGTATAAATTATAAGCCTAGTCATTCCCGTAGAGCAGAACTAAAGTTACAACACCCCACTCGTCATCGTCATTCCTAGCTATTACATAATTTTATTTTATTATTGCATAGCTGAATAAATGTAGGCATCTAGTAGGGGATTCACGTATTTTCTTATCTTCTTCACTATATTTTAAAGCGATATTTTCAGTCTCAATAAGAATACATCCTATTTGTAACTTGAATAAAATTATGCTTTTAGACAAAATATACATTGTAAGACTATTGTACTCAAGATATTGTCCTCATTATAAAGCCTCATTAACCAAAACAAGTGTTCAGTTATATTTTAATTCCCTACCGGACTTAATAGTTGACCACAGTTGGCGAATCTTCTGACAGAACTTTAAATGACAATATTCTTACAGTAAGGGCCGGCGTAGGCTTTTCGGCTTTTCTTAGCTTTTAGATCTGATCAAATAGAAGCTGCCTAAAACAAATTTTAGTTGTTCTATCAGAAATTTAGCCTGGAACTTCTGAGTCAGAATTCGCCTAACACTATAATTATACCATATATTGAATATTAAAAATAGCGTCGAAAGTTGGCGTAAAGTACAACGTTTTGTATTAAAAAACTCGAATAAAACATGAATAAGCGGAATTGTTATAACTTTGTTTTCGTAAACTTCTCTTGGACGAAATATTTCGTATTAAATAGAACACGGGAAACTAGAACGACGATACCTAAGATAGGTCGCATCTGCTTACAGAAACTTATGTACTGCTTTCATAATTACAATACTTTAATATTTTTTGTGATAACATGCTACATACTAAAATTGTTTAATCTAAACTGTCAATACTATCTTTCTTAGTCTTTATTTAATGAATGTTTATAAAGACTATGAAAGATAGTTTTTTTTAATTGGCTTAGTGGCTTTCTGTGTCTCTCATAGTTGTGGTGGTAACTTCGTATCCTATCTGAGCATTTAAAGTCTATGTGCGATAATATTTGCTCATACGTTTAAGGAAAACATCGTAAGGAAACCAGTATTACACCCAAGAAGAGTCCATGAGTGTAGCGCACAGAATGCTCATCACCTACTTGCCTCTTAGAAAAACATCACGAAATAATACATAAATTATTATTATTTAACTGTCAATTATCTCAATGAAACAGTTCTTGTTATAATGATACTCTGCCCCCAAATCTCTCATCTTTAATATTTCTTAATGTCTATTGTATATCTCATTTGCTTTAGATGTCATTGTTCTAGAGCACGTCTTTATATATCTTACTGATTAAGACGTAATAATCCTAGTCATAATAATACATATTGATTACTTTCGTTTTTTTTTTGTTGGACTCCTCTGTATTACTCTAAGCTCACAAAACATGGGTGCCTTATCGATTATAAGAGATAAGTCAGCCCATTGCTATCAAAGCTTTACCTATGAAAATGTTATGTTTATTGTTTTCTTGTATAGAAGGATGTGTTAATAAATCCAGCAAACTTACCAACGACGCATTCACGAGCCTTCCGCCAGTGTGATTTACTTTGGGCGGTATCACTCAACATCAGGTGAACCGCTTGTCCCTTTATTATAAATAAAAAGTCATTTAAAATGTAACATGTATTTTGATGTCTTGCATTTGTTAATCTAATATACCCATTCACACTTTAAAGATACATTTTAGGGAAGTTTTATGCGCTGGGAATCAAATGCAGCAGGTTCAACACCTAAACGACATACTATATAAATAAACCAATTGATTTTGAGCTTCTGTCTGGATGCAATACCGCTTCACAATCGTACCAAAAGTCTAAAAAAAATAAGTGTTATCTTTATTACTTAATTAAACATTTCATATATATTAAAATATTCTTAAACGCCCTGAAGACCCTAAAATCAACACGTGTCAGAAGAAGTCTATGCTATAAAGAAAAGTCTAATTATAATGAAAGATATCTAAAACCAAAAAGGTGTAGCGCAACTAAATTATAACTCATAGTATATATCAATACGGAGTTCGGAGTTCGAATCTTTTTCCAACTTATTTTGCCGATGCAAAACAGCGGACTCCAATAAATCAAGCCACAAAAAGTTCATGCATAACTGGAGGAAAAACACAATAAAAGTTTTTTCCCCTGACAATAACAGCAACAATCCATTGTCCAAAATTAATTAAAGCGAAACACTCGCGATGCGTATGCATTTTCTAAATAAGCAACATGAATTTCAGTAATTAAAGGGTCGTCACTGTTGACAAATTGCGTGTTTGGAAGGAAAACAAATTACAAACTAGCAGTCCGTATTATGCTTACTGTATTTTATAATTGTTCCCTCGATATATATAGGCAAAAATTAACGATATTCTAAAATGATTTAATGTAGTTTTGACGTTGTTGTTTGTTTATTGACTTACAATGGTAATAAAACAGCGTTTGTGTTAACGTGTACATGTGAAAAACAATCAACTCATTACCGTAACAAGATTCGTAAAAACTACGAAAAGTCAAAAAAGTGAACTCCATACTTTAAAATAGTTGTTACAATATTTTGCATACATTGATTTGATAATAATATGTGAACATCCTGTACCAAGAAAAAAAATTGTATTATATAGATGGTGCTCACATGGTGCTCACAATACGGACTAGGTACCAGAGAGGCGCTTTTTTTTAATTTCTTGAATGTATACGTGTAGTTTTTTCTACAAACTAAGAATAAGGCGTAAGAGGCGTTTTTTTTTAATTTATCAGCCTACTATCAAGATAAATGATAATGAATAAATAGTGTTTATACTGTTATATTCGCATATAATTCAAATGAGAGGTGTCAAAACTAAAAATATAATAAACATTTATGTACTTATTTTCCATTCTTACGGTAACTTTATACTAATAATAAAACGATAATAACGACTTTTCATAACAAATTATAAATAATGCAACCTTTGTGAATTTAGCCGGCGTGTAACTAAATTAAATGTTATGAAATAAAGTCAACTACGTAGAAAATTTTCCAACGGATATTTTTGTT
Source organism: Pieris brassicae (assembly GCF_905147105.1). Lineage (NCBI taxonomy): Eukaryota > Metazoa > Arthropoda > Insecta > Lepidoptera > Pieridae > Pieris > Pieris brassicae. The sequence goes on along the minus strand of NC_059668.1, from coordinate 21,125,713 downwards.
AAATTCTTGAATAATGCAAAAATATTGATATAATATGCTCAGGTTCAAGAATGTAACTGAATGGATACAAGAATATTTCATCGAAATTTTTAACAATCTTGCACCTAGCTCCGCTCGTTATTTGGGAGATATTCTGAATTGAAGCATATAAAACTATTGTTGACTAACAGAATATGTATTCGAGATAATTCCGTCGGCTACAGATAAGCCTCAACTTCGTGCAAGTTAACACAACACCAATATATATACTTAGTCTGGCCATAAATACTGTAACAATTGAAAACTAACAAAATATTAAATTTGAATTTAGAATCTGTCATTTTTATCACTGTTCATTGGGTTTTCTCATTTTGGCGCCAATATATTGTACAATATTTTGCGATATTAAAATGGAGTGTGGTGATAAAGAGAACCAAATCGCTCTGATTGGTTACACAAAGTGGGTATGGAGCCAATTGCAATAATTAAACTTAGTATACGCTTAGTATTAGTAAAATGTTTGTGTGCCGGGCTATTAATAGGTACAACGAGAGCTCTGACGGAAAAAGATCTGGCCGTCCACGTAGTGTTAGTACGAAAGGTGGTCAAAGTCGTTAGGGAAAGAATTCGAAAGAAATCCTGTCAGTAGGCAAAAGATTTTATCTCGGGAGATGAAGATAACTAGAACCATGTCGCGTATTTTAAAAGATGACTTAGGACTTGTAGCTTATAAGAGACGTACTAGTCATTTTCTTACTGATATTAAAAAAAGAATAGGGTAAAACCAAAACAACTACTGAAGCGGTACACAAAGGAGGTCACAGAATTTTTTTGTTTACGGATAAGGTTTTTATTACAATTGAGCAACATTTTAACAAAGAATAATATGACCGTATTTAAGCTCTAAGAAAGTTTTCCAATTGGTCAACAGAGTGCAACATGGGCACTCGGACTTCAATGATGGTTTGGTGAGGTATAAGCTATGAAGGAGTGACTGAAACATACTTTTATGAAAAAGGTATCAATACATCGGCACCAGTATATCAAGATACAATTTTTGAGACGGTAGTGAAGCCCCTTAATAACACCATGATGAATAACCAAGAATGTTCAGTTCATAAAGCTCGGTCTACGCAGTCTTGGTCGGAAACGAACGTTTCGGACTTGCCGTCGTCTAGTCCCGATCTTAATCCGCTGCATTATCATTTATTTTCAGTTGTAGAGGTTGCTCTAAACGCCATAATATTTAGGAGTCCCTTACACAATCCGTACGATTGGCAGTGAAGAATTTTCACATTGGCAACAGTGCGTGTTGCTATTGATATCTGGCCTCAACGTTTAAAGGACTGTTCGTAATTTTAGCCAATCGAGACCACTTCGTTCGTTTTATATTTATGTATTAAACTAATACACCGTAAAAGTAATAAATGTTATTTGCAAAAGAAAAAAAATATGGTCATGCCATGCTATGGTTTACTAGTTTAGGTACATACCTATATTTACACATATTCTTTGTTTGAATTAATTGAATTATTTCTGTTTGACTATATATTATAACAACATCTGATACAATAGGTTTAACCTATAGTACTTGTGTTTTATTCTGTAAGTGATAATTCTAAATCAAACTAAGAAAGGCACGCCCATATTCGCCTAAAAAGCCGGTCAATTAAGAGCTTCTAGGCCGTTTCTATCTTCTTCAACATTTTTCGAACAATTTTTCATGCGCTGAGAATTAAATCCAACACCTAGAGATCAAATCACCTCCAAGCCACAACTGACAGCTAATGTACCTACTTTATTATTTACTTAATATTTTCTTATATTATTTAACTGTTAATGTCTTAGTATTACTCAGATCTAACTTTTATGATGATTTTATTAAAACACAACGCAAGCATTATAAAACTGTCGAGTTTGGTAAAACGCGCAAATATCAGCTATTGGTCTTAATTCATTCGAGAAAGATTACAATATATAAACACATTTAATTCTCTGTTCTTTAGACATTGAACGCCCCGAGCTAAAACATGAATTGTTACGCTTTAAAGATTTATTAATTATTCTACATGTGCAATCAACACCTCTTTCGCTTCATTCGTGAAGAAATATATCCTAAGCCAGTTGATATATAGTTGCCTATGAATAAAAATATCAGTAGTTTAAAACGAAGTGTTATAGTGTTATAAGTTATACCCAGACATCCAAGGCAAACAGTATGCATACATTCTTCAGAGGAAAAAAATCTTTACGCCCGAGGGCCGAGGGTGATTGTGATCGAAGATAACGAACTTGAACATAAATTGATTATTGTCACAGCTTGATATTCTTAAACATTTATTTGTAGGCTCGATGGTGGATATTTCCTTATAGTAATACTATTTTTATTTGGTGTCTGTGAAAGTAAAAACATGTCGAATAGGTAATTGTCCATTGAATCTTTCAATATCTGCAAAGGAAAATATAGTTATAAGAGATAAAGAATTATTCAACGATATCACATTTATAACATTAAAAAAAGCGTACTGCTTCTTCAAAGACCGACAATCCAGCTTTAACAATCTTTGGGTGGGTGTCCATGGGCTGTATAGCTACAGCTTGTGGCTAATCTCGTTTGGCCCCTTATTACATGTGGCGGAGTCTTTCATTCCTTTTGCCATAACCTACTCATTAAGGCAAAAGTAAAGACAATTCCTAGAAAAAATAGATTAAGACAGAGTGGACGGGGATGGGAAAATAGGCACAATAACAAGAAATCACGACCTGAATTTTAACAAAAACAGGACCTGCAGATAAATTATTGGAGATAATGTCAAAAATTAGTTTGTTGAATAATAATAGTTAGTATAGAAACACGAGTCGTTAATTTATAGATCTAGCAGCGTTGTCAAATCAAATAAACACATGTATTTACGATTTTGAAATAATTTGACTTTAATCGTATTAGATTATGACAATGGCAGCTGACACTGACGACATTGCTTTGAAAAATACTTTCTAATCACTATTACAATGTATTATCAAAAAGTCATTAATGTGTAGTCTATTAATATTGGCGAATTCAAAAAACCATAGGTATTAAACATTTTTGTAATATATATGATTTCGATGTTGTTAATATGAGCTCTTTGTCATGTTATGACAATAGCAGCTAACAGTGACGGCCATTGCTTCGACATAATAAATAACTTTAAATAAACATGACTATGAAATTACTATTACTATAGACTGTCAAATAGTCGTTAAGCTGTAGATATTGATAAATCGAATAACCGCATTTTTTTATTTATGGCAATAGTTTTAACTTTATGTCATTTCAAGTAAAAGCTTGGTAAACTACACGCGAGAAAAAATAAACAAAGATATCAAGAGGAAACAAATGGATAAACTACTACAAGTATTAAAGGTTATACTGATTAGACGACTAGCTCTAAATTCGAAATTTAGAGCTCTGTGATATGTAATGGCTAAAATTTTACTTAATCTATTAAATATTCAAATTTATATATATTTATAAAAATCACATACTTTTTTTAATCGTTTAAGTAACTTTAGCAAAACAAGTTTATATATCTCTGTTTATCTATTATAATAAGATTACAGAAGTGAAATGTTTTAACTAAATGAGAATGTAATCGGTATGTATTACGGCCCGCAATAAAATGCTTGGCAATGAATTGCGCAGCCCACGGAATTACTGCTCAGTGGCAATTAAAACTTTCTTACTGATCAAAGTTAGCACATTTTCAGGACGCACTGAAACACTTTCAACAAATATACGAATATAAATACATTTTGTATGGAAAAATGGGTTGTAAACTCTTGACTATTACGTATTCTTCTTCATAAGATCCCATTGCTTGTTATTTCAACATAATAATACAGTTACGCTTTAGATATACCTAGTATGCTGCATTTTTTTATTTCTCAAGTTTTCCTACAGATTTTTCCCAGAGAAAGAAAATTCTATTGTTGCTTAACAGCTTCGTATGTTTTATCTGTCTTACTGTGTTTGTCTTCACAAAGCTACACTTTTTTTGAGAACTGGGCCAAATGGGCTTTTTAGAAATTGAAATGTTCTTGAAGGATTTACCAAATAAATGAACTCCACAAGTTCAGTTTTTTAACTTATTTTGAAGTTTTTTCTGAACGTGTACTATGTGTTTTATACGCTTATTCTATACGTATGATTAATCTACGCGTCTCTGTAAGACATTAACTCAATAATATATACCAAACAATTCGTAACTCTCAGCTAATTTGAAATTTACGTCTGACATTAAGTGCAGCGACAACTTGTGATTAGTTGGAGATGTATATTTAGATGTTGACTATGAATAGTTTAGATATTTCCGTTTCACAAGCAAACAATAATTGGCGGAATATTCTGTCATGTTTTAATAAATGAATTAACGCGGAAAAGATGATTTCATTAATTGTTATATCACCTTAAAATAAATATTACAAAATAAATTAGTTGAACATTAAAATAATACTTATTAAATAGATCTTATTTACTTACCTAGTGATTTTTACTAAGGTAAAAGCCCCAATGATCATGTACCAATATATCCATGTATTTGTATATATTCATACTATTTACACACTGTCTAATGTACTAATTCTTATATAAATAAATAAAAATCTGCGTTTACGTTATGCGACTGAATTGCCATCTAAAGTTTTAATGTGTTTTTATTTAACTACTAAACGAATACATCAACCAATAGCGTGTATTATTTTTCTCAATCTCCCTTTCTCACTCTCTCTCAATCGATCTCAATCGCTCTCTCCCTTTTCTTTGACAAAAACGCTGCAAATCCTTGTGAGGTTTCATCCGAAAAAATGTACCCTTTTGTGCCGCGGCTAATGAAGTTTCACTTTAAAAACATCAAAAACGCACCAGATCTGAGGTCACCATTTATCAGAATTATCGACCAGGCGCTACTCAATCTTTGATTAGCTACTGAGCACATGTATATGGTACGAAAATGTCTACTGAAAAGTGAACAAAACGGTAATCTTGAATCTTCTTCACGTCAAATAATAATGCGATAATGCTGTCAATTAATAAGTTTACAAATAATGTTACAAAGAAGAGCTTGAATTATAAAGCATAACAAAAGAACCTAGTAAAGTGATAACAAATCGGAAATCCGAAAATATATAAAAATATTTATTTATACTTTGTTACCATAATTTACATAGTTATACAAACAAAAAACAAAAAGTAAGTAGGATACATAAGTTATTAGGCAACAGGCGGCCTAACGCTAACAAGGGATTTCTTCCAGGCAACCAAATAATATGGAAGAATATAAAACACCTACAGAGGGTAAAGTTAATAATTAATTAACAAAAAAAACTCGAAATACATTGCAACTATAACCAAAATTAAATAAAATGAAATCCAAAGAAAAAATATTAATAATAATATGTGTAAACAGACATCTAAAAGCTCTGTCAAAGGTTAATTGACTCAGAATATTACTTTACCATTATTAAGTTATAAATTCAACTTCAACTAAATTTTATACACACCTATATAAGAACATACATACCATAAATATCTCTCAATTGTTTGAAAATCTTTGTAGAGTTATTATTACATCACGTTGTGTTGTCAGCGTACATGCGGGCAAGCGTTTTCAGGATAAAATTTTCACCTATTTGTCTTTACTTTGGAGGTTGCTATAAATAATACAATATTTATAGGATACAAAAGTATATGTAACATTTATTTAATAACGAAAGGCCACTCCAATAACAGAAGGCACAAATAGAAAATCTCGTAAAATAATTAAATTGCCTGCACACCAAATTAAACAGATAACGGCAAGATTTATATAAAAAATTAATGTATAATAAATGTTTTTATAGCCGTTAATATTGTCTTCATATCGTCAGGATATCTTTATGGTAGCCAAAGACGTAAGGATGGCGTTTTTCTCAAACTTTTGGCACACATACGATGCATCGTTCTGTTTGTCGAATCACATTGTAGCACAACGCGTCAACACTTTTTGTCTTCTTCCCTCTTTGCGCAAGAGTTCTTAAATTATGTAATAAATAAATCAATGAGTCTTTATAAGGCAATTTAGGATGACGTTGCCTATTTTTTCACTTAATATTTTTCCTGTTAAAGGTCCCGAAGGCGATTACATAAACAGGATTCAACCACGACCTTAATGCGCCTAATAAAGTTTTACGACGAACCCTTGGCAAAACGCGAACGTTTCGAGGCGTCAATGCTTTTATCTTCTCTGTTTTACTGATTGTTTCGTTCTTAGAAATATTAACATTACTAGGATATTATGAATTTTAATAATTGCAAAATGGCACGTTTGTGGCAATTTTGTTTTGTACGGAAATTGTCGAGGCAATTTCGTTTAATGACTTCTTTGTTTTTGTTGTAGCTTATAAATAGTTCATGAGGGGATTACTGTCCAGGCTTTTTGACTTGACCAAATGCATTTGTAATGAGGTTAATTCCTTTAACTATATAATTATATTTTATTAGAGCGTCTTAATTGTTAAAAGGCTGACAACACACTTGCGAGCCTTCTAGCAATGTGAGTGTCGTGAAGCCTTCTGGCAGTGACAATGGGAGGTGGTATAACTTAACATCAGCCTTCTGTTCGTTTGCCTCATATTACATTAAAAAAATATATGTAGTAACTAACAATAATTCGCTTTTCCAGCATATTCAAGATGTGTTTTAATAAAAGTAACAAATATTTGTAAATTCGTTGTTTTAATAACAGATGTACTAATAACATCACTGTATGTTTGTATACCAACTTTGCTCTAGTAAATGATGTTTTAAAATTATACAATCGTTTACAATTGAGCAAAATATCACTAAAATCAATATTATATATGTATCGCATCATAATTTACTCTAATATAAATTATAAATATAAACTAAAATTACATTAAATACTACACAAATTATAACGAATACTTAATTTTTGTTCGCAAATGGCTCTTATACAAAATTTTAATTGGCAGATAGCACTATTGGTCAGGCAGTTAGCATTATAAATCGTTTAAGATTCTTCTGTGAACGTATTGGAAATCACTTCTTGGCTCAGTACGAATGACAGTGATGAATAGTATTTCTTACTTACAGCTTTTTATTTCGCTTTCCATTTATCAAATTTGCTGACTATTATATAAGATCGGATACATCTCATAAGCACGTGTAATTTTTACTTAATAGCAATATAAATTGCTTACAATTTTTTCTGTCTACCGACATTCTTTAAAATCTTTGTATATATATATATATATATATATAAAGATGTACGTGTGTTTATCACTGAACTCCTCTAGAAGTTGTGTCTTCTGACCGTTGGCGTTGCAGTAGGGGCTTTCACACTTTGTTTAACATCCTAATCGCTCGAAATATCATGCTGGGCAACGTCTATCGGGTCCGCTAGTAATAATATAATTATCGGTTTACAATATTAAGGTACAAAGTGCGACTGTATGAACCCCTTATTGACACCCTTGCCAAGTGTCGAGGTGTCTTTAAAGTCGACTTTATGTTCGAGTATGTATGTATGTATGTATTTTACATTACACTACCCACTGCTGATAGAGGCTTTTAGCTTGTTGTTAATTACTTTAATATGTGGAACACGGTGTAATGGATCGCAAAAACAAAAAAAAACCTTATGATTATAAAGTTGCGAAGAGTTTATTGCCTGTAAATTGGTTGTAAATATAAATTTAAAAGCATATTTTGGTAATTGACGTTTGTAAGTGTGTTTTATAGTACAGGAGGTCTGAAGCTCACGTGCGCAACATAATTGGACGAAAAACATCTGGCCCATTCCGTATATTTAGGGAAAAAATGTCTGTGGACAGCACTGAATCGGAATATGACTTCCGGCATTGAAGTTTCACATCGTATTAACTTCGGTATATACACCTGGACGTCAAGTGTCAAATTGGACCCAAAAAGAAAGCCAGGATATCATATAAAGCTTTTTCTTTTGAGGTGTGGGCTGCATTTTGTTATTTGTTAGACTAATATATTTAATTCAATTGTTTATGCTTTTTGTATTTTGAAATTTAAGGTTATAACTGTTTTAGACATATTTTACAATTAAAAGTCACTGTATTTTAAAATATTTCCATTTAACTCGCCTAACTTTAACTTTTTTTATTTAATATAATAGAGGGCGATTCGAGTCTACGGGATGCCCAAAAAGGGTAGCCATTGGAGCTCATAGACCCTCATTTTAGCTGCGTTGCCGGCCTTTGTACCGGCCGCAGTACTCTCTAATTTTGAATAGTTGGAGGTCGTATTTCTTCGAGAAGACACCATCGGGAGTCGATTCCAGAGTTCGCTAGTAATTCCCTAATTTATCTTCGTCTCTCTAAAAACCGGTCGCTCATGTTCCCCTCGTATAGGTCCAGCTCTTTTAGTTCCTCCTTCGCTGTCAGAGCCATTCAATTGTGGAATGCTCTGCCTGGAATTAACTAGAATTTCTTTTAAGAAACAATTTAGAAGAATTGACCACGAAACATTTTCTATAACTTAGTTTGAATTGTATTTATTGTTTAAAATCCTGAAAGATTTCTGTCTGATATCAAGACCGCTATTTCACATATTTCGTAACAAAATTTATAATATTTTATCTAAGTAAAAATATGACTTCAAATATATAAAAATCTTCAAGTGTAACATTAATGTAAAAAACTAATTCCTTTATAATTCTGTTCACCTGCCATACTGTCGCATTCGTAATAATTAAAACAAGTGTTTAACGATTATGCCTTGGAATTGTGGAATTAATGCAATAAATCAACGTCGGAACATGTTTACGAGCTAACAGAGTTAATTCCTGTATGACATGACGTTTATATTCGTGAATAATTGTTGATTGCCCGTGCACATTACGTCTATTCCTCGAAGAACCGGCGAATACATTAATTATAAGGGAAATTGCAATTGTGGACTAATTTTAGTGTATTTCGTTTTGTTTATACCATCTGTGATTTTGATTGTTATAGATGCCTCTCAAGGAAGTTTTCTGTAATTGGAATGCATTTGCAACCAATCTTATAGGCCGTTTTTAAATGGCGTATTGCTATTTTTAAAATTAAAATATAAAATAAATTCACAATAAATCTATTTAGATTTAATTTTGACAGTGTTGGCCTAGGGGTTTCAGCGGGCGACTCTCATCCCTGAGATCGTAGGTTCGATGCCCGGAAGTGCAATAATGGGTTTTCTTTCTATGTGCGCATTAGAGATTCGCGCGAACGGTTAAGGAAATAATTGTGAGGAAACTGACTTGCCTTAGACCCAAAAACTTGCCTATTAAATTAACAAATGATCATGAAACAGATACAGAAATCTGAGGCCCAGACATAAGAAAAGGTTGTAGCGATGGCGCTATAATCTATGGAGATTATATTTTTTTTGACACTAACCGAATTAACAACAGTTGCATTGTCCATTATTTGATTTATTTAATAAAAAAATTCTAATAAATAAATAGTGTTCACATAAATAAAATAATTTCAACGAAATATATGATTTTAGTTAAAAAGTCAAGTTAAATTTTCTTTAGGTAATGAACAGGAAATATTCACGCGATAAAAATCTATAATCACAATAAGGAGCTTTGGTATAAAACAAAGTTTAATGCTAAAGTATTTTACGGTATCAGGATAAACTCCAGATTGCCAAGATTTAATGATGGTTTTATCACCTTTATTATAGATCAATATTCAACCTACTTTTTACATTGTTCGGCAGTAAAATAACTCATAACTCAGGTAAAATTTGTCTATCATAACAGCTAACATTTATTATTGCAAGTTATTTTGTTTCATTAGATCTGTTAAATTTGAAATCAAATAGTTGTTATAGTTGTTGTTGTTGTGTTATATTAATAAATATTTAAGTAAAATTACTTTATATACATTAATTATATTATATATGTGATTTTCCTTTAAAATGGAGATGATAATTATACATATTTATATTTGTTATTATAAATTTACTTTTTAGTATTTTGAGATATTTGTAGCTACAGTTTCATACTTAGATGTATATAAACTGTATATGACAGAAACGAGACAGCGTAGATAGGTAGTAGGACTAAAAATGTGATAAAATTTTACATACACCTCGATCATAGTCTCCAATAGGCTTCATTTATCGCGGTATAAGTGTGTTATCTCAAGAAAACCAAGGGTCCAGTCAAAAATACTTTGTCTAATGAGTATTCCTTCCTTGCATTTTATACAGTCCACATAAAATCTCCTCAAAACTTTTATCCACAGTCAAACTATCACTTAAAGAAGCATTTCTCAAGTCTCTCCTCGAACTTGGACGGCGTTCGAGTATTTCCCAATTTCAGTTCGCAACAAAATCAGTTTATTCTCCACTGACAAATTGCATTAAAGTAACAATGTACTCTGTATGCCATATTTTGTATAATTTTAATTTATAATTCCGATAATTTTGCATTCTTAACTAGAATATGAAACAGGAAAGATACTACGACGGCTCATTTCGCTTGATTGATAATTTATCACAAAATTTCTAATTTAAGTTATGAAATTGGCAGTGTTCGAACATCTCGCTCCATTATTCAATGAATATATACTTTTGCAAGAACCCGGCATCTATGAAAATGTACGATCTAAGATGTATTTAAGGACATTTTATTGACTCGCGTAACCTGTATACTTGTAGTGTAAATTAATACTCAAAAAAGAAATTCAAAATTCTTTATTTGTTCAGATATATGTACAATACAATTCAGATAGAGGCCTCCCTAGTAAGTCAGAGACCTGTGACAGGGAAGCTTCGCTCTTCTTTAAATTTACAAAGTTTAATCAACCAACACAATTGGTTTAAAAAAAATAAAAATAAACAAATATATGATTAATACGCGTGAAGTGAATTCATTTTCTATAAAATAAATGTACACGGCCAAACATTAAGTAGTCGGCAATGTAGAAAAAAATATTTTTTAACGATTTAATGGAAAGAAATGAATAAAATAAATATGACAGAAATAGGGAATAAGGGATATAAAATGGGAATTAAAAAAGATCGAATTTTTTCTCGCAATTTACTTGGTAGTGCGACGTACGGTGTTTCAATTACGGTAGCGGTTCACCGGACGTCATTATTTCCTGCACATGCTACAACTCCGTCGCTTCCTTACAGAATTCTAATAGATAACATTTTACTATAATTTAAATTGTAAATTGTCATTTATATAAAGGTAATATGCGCAAGTTTATATTAATTGACATGAGTAAAGTTTTTGAAAGGAAACTTCTTTATCGGTGTTGAAAAAAAAAATTCCGACACATTTTTTCGCTTACACGTGACATTTTACCGCGCCATCTTTTTCTTGTCACTGTTGATTCGAAGCCATCAATAACAGAAGTATATCGTATATAGTACATATTATATAGAAGTACATCGATAACAATGAACAATATAATTCTATTATAATTAATGAAATTCTATAAAAATGAAATAATTTTATTATTTGTATTCATGTCTATGATAATAAAAGCCTTTTGTTAAACTTTAACTTTATTTAACCATTTCTGTAAACTTGCATATAGTAGATAATTTTTCGAAAATAAGGTCTTAAAGAAGTTTCACTTCTTATGTGTGTACTACATGCATATATTTTTAACAAAGAAAAATTATTTTACTAAAACCAGTATAAAAAGAACTGAAATATTAACCATTATTTTGTCAAAAAATTGCACTAACGATGAAACTATACCCATTCTTTTGTCTTTATCTGTGTTTTTGTTTTTACGCTGTGATAAAAAGACACATTCTTTGGTTATTAATGCAATTACAGTGATTTTGTTTTTTTTTTATAAATAAAGCGGAATATTACGAAGATTTGATGATAATTATACCGTTACTATAACTAACTCTTTACTGAGTTTAGTTTCCTTCGTATACGTCTAATTTATATGAAGAATAAATATATCACGTATTAGTTATTCCTTTTGCTATATATATATATATATATATATATAGGCTAAATGCTAATTACAGTATTAATTACGAACACAACAAAGTCTCAATGACAATAGTTGATTAACAATGTTATAAACCGACGCAATATGAAGTTAATTACAGTTTGCGACATTTATCACCAAGCCAATATTATTTTATTGTAATTGGTGGAAATTTACGTATTTTTTAAACATTTGTAAGGAAGATTTAATCATTATGAAGAGGGACTAAACTAGCAATGTCACAATAAAAATAAATAAACTCATGTAGAACCGTGGTACATGGTAAGTGGAAAAGTGTAGCAAGAAAGTTTTAAAGGTATAGACCAGATTAAGGAAAAAAGCAGGTGGTATATAGCAGATACTGGCACAGTGTAGACAGAAATGGCGGATTAGGAGGAAGCCTTTCCCAAAAAAGGGCAAAACGATATCTAGAAAAGATGCGAATTGTCCATCTTTTCTTTTGTTGTCCTATACATCTTTTTCCAGTAGGTCCAGTCCGTTTTTTTACTTCAAGTATTCATCTTCTAACCTGCGCTCTAGAAATATGATCTGTCCATTTCCATTAAAGTCTTAAAGGGTTTATAAGTGCATCTGTTCGTTTTGTTTTATTACAAATGTCAACATTACTTATATTGTTTAATCTCCTCAACTCGAAGATGCTTCCTTCTATTGTATGCAGGATAATTCTTGTTGTTTTCTTGCTGAAAACCCACGTTCGACTTGTAAACGTCAGACGAGGTAGAATAATTGAATCCATTATTATATTTTTATGTTATAGACTGTAGTTTCCTTTTAGAATTTCCTTGTCCAGTACTTATTCTTGTGGAAAGATACTCGAAAACAAGTATAATGTATGTACTCTAACTGGCTGGCACAGACTATTGGATATTGTTATTAGGCCCTTTATTTTACATATATTATATACTTTATAACGCATAGCGTGTTTTCATATACTTACAGCAACGTTTGAGGTATTTAAAAAAGCGAATCAGATTAAATAGTTGTCACATTGTGACACAATAGAAGTTACAGAAATGTTAGTTCACACACAACCAATTTCAGAATAGCATCCATTGGAACAAACACTGTTACACTCTAAATTGGCTAAACTTATATTAATTATTGATGTTAATTATTTTCTATGTAATTTTTGCTTCAAACCTAAAACGTATTATCGAATAGCTTCAGTAATCAACGTTTCAAATTGCCAAATGTTTGCTGATATGAAAACAGGAAAACCTGTAAATACTGGCGCAGGGGTAACCATGTGCAGCAGCCCATTCCAATTACAGACAGGAAGTCATTATTTCCGGAGTGCAGAGCTTCCTACACCGTTCGGCGCTGCTTCGCTGACCTCTGAAATTCATAAAAGGGACCACTTATAATGCAAACCCGGCCCCGTATCAGCCTTTGTAATTGAAGGGCGTATTTGAGTTAGAAATTGCTTATTATTGAATACTACGGGTTTGTCTCCGCCTTTATCAATTACTTGTAAAGTAATGTTATTTGTTGACTCGAACGAATTATAAAATACCATTTTGTTGGTTCATTGATTTTGTAATTATTCATATTATTAAGGATTAAGCTTAACACCTATTTTAATAAGTTTAACACTTATACATGTGAGATATATATAGATAAAAGATTTTGACGTTTTTGCAAAAATATGCTATTTTAAGTGCCATACTTATAATGTTTATTTGGTCTAATAAATGACGTTATCATTATATTTATGATTTGTTGCTTAGTTATCTAAAAAGCGAACAACTCGAAATTTTTGATGTTTTATAATTTATGTTTTTATTTGTTTTGATACAAAATACATAGAAGGCCAGTAATGAAACATATTATTAGTTATTATTATGTGTTAATAATCAATATATTTATGTCATAATAATTAGCAATTGTGCACGTTACGTCAATTATAATACCATTGTTAAATGAAGTGTTAATTATGACCATTCTCTGCCATATCATTAAAGAACAATGACTATTTGACCACTAGGTGATACATATGCCTAGTTTTTATAATGACAGAACCAACAATAGCGCAACCGCTCGCGCCTACATTTCGTATTGTTTCTCTTTACAGAATTCGATGCTCATTAAAACTGGGTATTCGAAACTGAAATGCATATATTTTCTGCTCGGGTATCCAGAATTTTGCCTGAAGCGTTAATAAAACTCAAAGTTCAGCGAGGTATGGCATAGGTACACTGATTATTTTATTAACGAGACTTTTATGCATGTAAATGAAAAACTTACATTTCGAAACAATAAATATAATTTTTTGTTGTTGCAAGCAGTGTCGGCTTTGGCGTGTGATTCTCATCTGAAGTGGTATGTTCGGTCCCTGGCTGCACCACTGGACTATGTCTATATATAGTAGCTCATACGGTGAAGGAAAGGAAGGAGGCCCAGACCTAAAAAGGTTGTTAAGGCCCCTAATTTATTTAAAATCGAATGTGTGTTTTCATTAATTAACAAATTTGACTCAGTAATAAAAACTTACTATACTAAAGTACATTACGTTACAAAGATTATATTGATATACTTACGGGTTTTTTGTCATTATTTTTTTTCCTGTTTTGCACTGTTTAACGCGATGGAGCACCAGTCTGCCCATGACTGCAGTATGTATCAGGTGGACTAGTAAATAGTTTACAGGATGTCATAGAAACTGACTTTTTTTTTTAGAATTTGATTTGATTATTCAATATGAGAGAGGACGTTTATAGCGGTCATAAATTTTTTTGATACCATTTGTCTTTAGCCTCAAAATAATTTTGTGGCTAAGTAAACTGATACGATTAGTTTTGGTGATTAGCTCTTTATCAGTGCAAAATTTCTATTCAGCGACCGTTCTCTTAAGGTTGAGAAGAGAAAATGGCTAGGACCCAAATGATAATCCATATATTATATTAAAATACACATGGAAAATTATATATATTTTCATGTGTTTGTAGCTATATAACAAAAATATGGAAAATAAATCAATTGGTCTATTGGGATGGGGTCTTTTTATTATAGTATTCGTAAAAACAATAATTGATAACTTGCCAATTCGGTGGCCCTGACAAGCAGCGAAAATTATGATTATTGTTCACAAAACTGGTAAATAAGATAGATTTTTAATACAGTCGTGAAAAATCTATGTATAACTATTATACAATTATTAGTTGTATACTATTAGATTGTCACCGTAATTATTTATCAGCTATTTCGTGCTATTTCTTAGTTTTTTAGTTTATGTAATTAACTGACTATTTGTAGAGTTCGAGAAATTTTTAACAATCTCCTAAATCGCCAGATTGGCATTTATGGTATATATATATGTATATATATATATATATATATATATATATATATAACTATACCACGTATGTTGACACTTCACTTCTCGTTTATTTTATAGAAATTTGAATATTTACGAGAATCTTTTCTATGGTTCCCTTATTATATGGAAAACCCAACAGCTACTACTAACCACTCGTATCAATGACGCCCGGTACCCACATTTCCTTGTCATATAAAACTTAGAGTGTTTTAAAGCGTTGAGCATTTAATGTACTTCATCTCAAATATAGTGCTAAACAACGAATTCTCTTTGTACTTTTACACGTACCTCGTTAAATATTTTAACTCCAACGAACAGCTTTTTAGTAAACCACGGGTAATATCCTCAGCGGTTGTATCATTATCTCTCTATAAATTTTTTAAATATCTTTTAAAGTGTAATGTTTGAAAAGTTTTCTTGTAATGTCTCAGACAATGGGACATGGATAATGGAGAAACGACGTTAAAGATTAAGTAACATTAAAATATTGCCGATACAATTTATCGGAAACTCGAGAATTATTTTTAAACTTTTTGCTTTTTCTTTTATTTTATTGTTTGTGTTTGACTGTTTGTGGGGTACATCTATAGGTATCTACCGAAATATTTTTTAAATCAAACCGGAAGGAGGTCTATTATCTCATTCGGTCTTGCCTCGTATTTCACCTCGCTCCAAGTCTTTCCGGCGGTCTTTGCCTCATCTACAACTGTACGACGCCAGATTGGCCTGAGACGACCACGCTTCCACTTTTATTGCGAGTCAAGCGTTCAAGCTATGTAATGTAGTATTAATAGTTGATTTATAACGATTATTATATTTGATAACTTAATATGCATCAAGTATGACTCATAATCCATCTTTATAAATTTTTAACAGCTGGTTCCCTATCAAAATTTTACTTTAATATAAACAGCCGTGTACTATCGTATATTTTAAAATAGTATTTTACATTGTAAATTGTCAAATTAAATATTAATAACTCATTAATTTACAAATAAAATTATTATTCTAAGATTTACGACTCGAGAGTTCCTCACTTTAAAAAACTAAATAAACACTACATTCATCAAGTCGTGTTTCAATTGAGGCTTCATTTATTAATTTAAAATTATGATTTAGTTAAAAATATAAAACTGTTAATTGCAATGAAAAAAGTAATTATACAAGTAGTGAAATGTATTTGTAGAATTGCAGGTCATTGCAATAAGCTACGTGTATAATAAATATAAAATTTTAATGAAAAGAAATTACTTAATAAGGGTAAACTCTACATAAAATGAATGAAGATTATCAAAGAGCCCAGGAAACGTTGATGAGGGCGAGACGCGAGTTCAGCGTGCAGCTATGCTCAGATTATCTTTTTCATCTTCCTGGCATTTCGTTACCTTTAATGAAATCCACTCAAAGGAAAGAAAGAATTTAATTTAAGACGAATCAGAAATTCAGCTGCCGCTTGCTAGTTATAAATCATTTGAATGCTAATAAATTCCAGTATAAGCCCAGGTGCGAAAAGAATTTTTTCACGCTCCGTCATTGTTTTCATAAAATGTGTAAATTACAATATAATGTTTACTTTATTAAGAACTCTTTTAATTAAGCTTTAAGGTTTATAATATTTCGCATTAAATTTTTGCTTTACTTTAAGTTAAGGTAACTTGATGCAAATGTTAACTATATAAGTTTATAACTTTGTATAATTTATACTTATAACATCTCAAATATATCGAACTTCGGAGTCTGTACGAGACTCTAATTAAAGCTTAATAGTGGCTTTGATATTATATTAAACAAATGATACAAGACGGTTAATTACTGTGTAAAGGAAATCCAAAGAGCAAAGTCGTATGCATCGTGCCTGTGTGGTTGTAGCGCAGCCTCTGTACCGAGGGCCTTAGTTCATCGCGACATCTCGACGCGACTGCCCGCGTAGCAGACTGCGTAGCGATAGTGTAGATGCCGCGTAGCATCTGCTTAAAAATTCTGTTACAAGAAATCTGTGAAGTGTTTTTGTATCTGATCGGATGCGACCTTTTATTTGGTAAGTAAGATTTTTTATTAATAAAAATGATACTATTCATTTATAAACAAAGTTAACGAATGCATAAATTACATATACCTCGCAAATATTTTAATATGCAAATAAATGAATTTAGTTACGAAATACTTTACAAGTTTGCTTAATTATTTAGGTCAGTCATGTTTACCATTTTCTTGTCTAATCAGCAAATAAAAATATTTTATTCACAGTAGTTGGTATGTTACGGTATGTGAATTTTAATCCCTCGAAATACATTAAAAATTTACAATAAAATACATTAATTTCGAATTAACAAAAAAAACATTAAAAATGTTTTTTTTTATAAATATTTCAATCCTCGTAGACAAAGGGGTGATTTATTTAAAATGACTCCTTTTATTATTTATAATAGAAAATACAAAAATACTAAAAATAATAATTATGAATTCTAATCAAGTAACATAAAACTACAAATATGCTTCTAATACTTTGAGCATATGCAAGTTTTTTTTTTATGTATTAACAATTGTATTAACCTACATTGTAATAATAAAAATAATTAAGAAAAAGGAAAATTTAAACAAATTTTAAAAGTTTGGTCCCTGTGGCAGTGACACTGGCAGAATTTTCGCGCTGTATTACGATATTCGGTCGTTGAGCGAGGAAAGCACCAGCTCTGGTTATCAGCGGTACTCTCTACCAGGCAGCAACTTAATTCTTTAATTAGCCCCTGTGCATTTGAACCTCACGGCCCAAGAGTATCTACTCCAAAGGGAACAAAATCGAAGTTGGAGGAAAGACTCCTATATTGAGCCGTTTATGATATTTTGCCTTTTGCCTATCCGAGGAAAAAGAGTCGAAAGAAGAAAAAGACTCGGCTTACATGTCCACTTAAGTAACATTTCATACCAAAGCCCGTCCTATCTTTCAAGGGATCAACAATATCCCATGGAGCCGCTTGCCATCGTACTAGCGATACTTTAAGTTAATTCAAGAAAGTATGACAAGACATGTTATTAGTCCTTGAGATTTTTCTTTTTATAGTTTTAAATTTGGAATAATACATGTCAAGTAAACAAAGTCCTTTCTTCTCGTCTTTCGTAATCTGTTTATAATAATTAAAAGAAAACAATTAGGCTTATGTATCATCTTACCCGAACTGTTTTTGTTACTTACTACTCGTATTGTATTCAAACGCAGAACATCTTCGTCAGATAATTATTGTAGTAAAAAATAAGGCACCTAAATATTCTTTTGTCATACTTTTTAAGTCCAAAAGCTCATCATAACAAGATCAGTCACTTCTTTTGAAAGAAGTTATAACTTTGCAACTTGAAGTATTTTTCTTTAAAAGAAATGATAGCTTGATCAAAGCGCTTTGTGTTTGACATAAGCTATTTAAACACAATCGATACATTTTTCATTCATTTATTACAGAGCATATATAAACGGTCTGGCCATAAATACTGTTAAATAAAAACTTTTCTTTATTTCAACTATTGAATTGTTTTGAATTTGGAACTCGTATATTATTTTAAAGGTTCTTTCGATTTTGCGCCATTTTACATATTTTTTCATGTTCATTATCAAATCACAATATGGAATAGGGTGTTAAATAAAATAGGTTTGCAGTGATCGCCTTGCACCAACTTGTTATCAAGCCGTCGGTCATATTCCAGACACTTCAAAAGATTGAAGCATCAGCTGTAGGTTCGTATATCGTACTATCATCAGATACAACAACACTTCGTCTGTCTAAGACCAGAAAAGGGCGGCCGCATGCGGCTAGAACTACAAAAGCTTTTAATGCTGTTTAAGCCAGGATTCGTCCAAACCTTATGAGGAAGCAAAAAATCTTATCGCAAGAAATGAAGATTCCCGTTCGGACTGTGTCGCGTATTATAAAACAACACAAGGCTTGGTGCTTATCGTCGATATACGGCATATGCGGTAAATAAATCTTTACAACTAAAGGGAGTCGATCAACGCAGGTGTAAAACACAAAAATATCCTCATTACCGATGAAAAATCTTTCACGATTTAAGAACACAATACAATAAGCAAAATAATAAAGTGTACGCTCACAGTTCTAAAGATGCTAGTCAAGTGGTGGGAAAGGTGCAACGTGGTCATCATCCTGCGTCAGTGATGATTTGGTGCGGCGTGTCTTATCAAGAATTCAGAAAACTACATTTATGTTAAAGGAGAGTAAACTTTATCCAAAGTGTATCAAGATACAGTCTTGGATCATGTTGTGAAACCTCTCAGCAATACACTTTTTACTTATTACGTTACTTCATTTAAATGCATATTCATTTATAACAGAACTTATGGCTGGTATCAACACAATACAATACCAAAGACGATGATCCTCCTTCAGTGCTGGTTTAAAAAATCTGCGTTTCAGAAGGTTAACAAACCACCAACAATAGAAAGCAAAGCAACGTAAGAAAGTGATGAAGAGAAAGTGGAAACTAAGTCAGTTATACAGTCCATCTTGCATTAATTGAAGCTTAATAATAATCATTAACAAATAAAAATTACAGATTATGTAAAAGTATTAAAATCTTTACAATTCTATGTTTAATGTATGAGGATTATGGGTTGACTGTCACTGTCTGTTTGACATGTCAAAACATAGTCTAGTCTTCTTTCTACAAAAGGAATATTTTCGTCGGAATAAAATCTAGGACTGCAAGATATATCACTTGTAAACTACTAATCGGGACTTGGCATAGCTACCGTAATGTACTGCTTTGTAAATATATGAAAAAGGGGAAATCTTTGATTCCATCGAAAAGAAAAAGAATTCATATTTGTTTTCGCAAATAATGACAGTGTGTTTTTATTAAGCGTATTGATTTTCCTTTTACTTTGTGGATGTACATACAAAATTGCTTTTCTCAATTTTCGTGTATTAATATTACGTACAATGAAAGAGTGCATGAGTGAAAATACTGGTTATAATATAGAAAATACTTTTTCAATTTACCAAAATATTCGTTTAATTTCTGCTTGTAATTTGTACAAAAGTTATTTTGTGCCTTCTTTTCATATAATAATAATCACTGATCACTGTAATCACTGATTAAAAGAGTCTTGTGACGCTATGTTTGAGATTTTGATCATGAAGCATCAAGCTCTTTTTCGAATACTGACGTTAAAACCATCTGTTCGCGTCTTTGTAAATATACCTTACCCATTGTATAGTTAATTCTTCTAGCACTTATAAAGCTTATTTTAAAGTCAAATGAAACTTTATGCAAACTACTGTGAAACACTGTGAGTTAAGAAAGTTTCTTCTGCAATATTATAAATGACTTCAATAAGACAGCGGTGAGTTGAAATGACCGAGTTTGGTATGGGAAATCATTTAAACGTGCATAGTAACTTGGAGCAGCACTCCTTCCAATATTTGGCTGGAGTGTTTTTTTATAGTACTGGAGGTAAATGGGCAGGAGGATCACCTGATGTAAAGCGAGCCCATGGACTCACTTAATGTCAGAGAGCTCGCGAGTGCGTTGCCGGTCTTTTATGAATTGACACGTTCTAATTGAGTTCTAAATTAACGGATTGGTTCGGTTGTACTTCAGTGGGTAGCAGATTCCACATCTTCTGTGTTCTGTTCTATAGTTCATATTCTGTGTTATAGTTCTGCCTTGACGTCTGATGGTAAAACTCAGCTGCCGGTATTAATCCAGAGAAATGGCCTCTGAACATTGAACTGAGTAACTGATTCCAGTAATTATGAATCTCTTTTCCAATAATGTTTATATAACAGATTTTAATATCTACATTAAGTTAGATGTTTATTTCTTTGTCAACGAATATATTCACATTTAAATGAACATGAATCAAACAAATCAATGTTAATATTTAAAAAAAATCTGTGGTATAAACAGTTTGTTAATTATACGTGTTTGAAGTGGCTTAATTCATAGAACATTGGGCAAAGATTCTATGAAACATGTATTCCATATTTATTTCATTTTTGCTCACTTGAAGAACTCAAGTTAATGTTTTAATTAGCTTGAATTTTTTCATTATAAAAAAGGTTTAGGCTGGAGTTATCTGTATTTCGATCTCTTTTCGACCTGCACAAAACCACAAGAAGATGTTTTATAATCTTTATTCAAACTCAAAATCATTTATTCATTTAGGTAACACAATGTACGCTTATGAACGTCAGTAAAAAATACATATTAAATGCTTCTAATTTTACATTTACTGCCAGTTCTCAAATCAAGGTCGAGAAGAACTGGCAATAAACTCTCCGCCACTCTTTTTAATCACCAAGTTTTTTGTTTTACAAAATGTTTGTATGGAACTACAACCATTACACTATGTTCCACATGACATCTCTAAGTAATTATCAGTCAATTAATAATAATAATAAAAAAGCAGTAGGCATGGTGAAATAGGAGCTCGCACTTATATTCTCATGGGAACAACACGCATACATACGAAATAAGTAACATTACCGCATACACGAATTCAAGTCCACCACAAGCAGCACCCGTTCACGAGTATGACGCATGGCTAGCCATCAGCCCGACCACCATATTTTAGGGAGAGTGACAACCCGACGCATTTGGAAATCAATAAAGTTAACAAAAATAAATAAATATATGAAAGGGGTATGAGATATCAGGTGGTATATATCTCTTATCAATATATCTTTAAACCCGCTAAATCACATGCAATTTACACGCAGTATCAGCAATGAGATGCTAACTTTTGGTGAACTAAGCTCATAATCAGTTGAACCATTGTCCAAATAGGTCACTAACAGTTACAGGTACGCTATAAGCAATAAAATTAAGGGTAGTCGCTAATGTGACGCTTGATATCCCGTCGTTACCATTATTGGATATTGAGCTAATTACCATTTCATCAATATTCAAGTATTAATAGTGTATTCGACGCTTGCGGCGATCAATATAACTGTTTTCACGTTAGCATTTAATAGAATCGGTTGTACGAGTTGGCACATGACTTTGTCCGTTTAAAATTATGTTTTATTAACATAAAAGAGAGTTAAATTATTGAAATTTAGCTTTTACTTGGCATTTCGTAGATTTTGATGCTCTGGTTTCCGTGGACCGTTAAGGAAACAAATGTGTCCATACTACGACGGTTACAGGAAATAAATCTTCTTTCAACACTTTGTTACAAACGGATTCCAAGTTGTTTTTGGACATGTAACACGCAGAGGTCCAGAACGTTTAGAAAAAACTCACGACACTGGCAGATTGAAAGGCACCAGATATTGGATAGAATCCCCTACTCACTGAACCGATTAAGTAGCAGAGGCTTGCCGAAGGAAGGGGAGAGTGAAGGCAGTTGTGAGTGCCACTAACACAACCTTGTGAATTGATGAGTACGATTGAAGAAGTAGTATATCAAATATAGAAAAAGATAATTATAGAAAATTAGTTACTATTATTTTCACACATGAACTAATTATAAGTTATAAGTGACATATATCGGATTTACACGGGTGGACATTTCATTAAATATTCGGCAAATAAATAGCCTGATGAATGAATGAGGCATTCTAATGGTGACATTTTCAACATATGTGCAAACAATGTATATAAAATGTAGTCATGGTGTTTGAGCGCACTGCTCTGTAATGTCTCGAACGAATTTTATGATTTTTATGTATTAGTTAGTGGGTATCCAAAAGCTTGTTGTATCCACTAGGTTCAAAATTATAATTTCTGTTTGCGTATGTATTTATAGATACTCGAGGCTTCTGAATTAACGTGCTAAAACACGCAGAGCTAAAAAAGTTAAACAATTTAATACTAACACACAATATTTTTAAACTATCGCTTGTATCGAACAACCTTTAAAAGTTAGTAAAAGTTAAAACTATACGGTAAATATTTTGAACTGAATATTCAAAGTGTAGAATGTGGAAATATATTTTGGAGAGTTCAGATCAAATTGATTCAAATAAAGTTCTATATTCGTAGTTAAAAAGATGTTTCAAATTTTTTATCGACTAAACTGAAATTGATTTACAATTATTAACGGTTTTTATAGTGTTTGTGACTATTATAGTGTTTTTCGTGTATCGTGGAGAATTCAGTCATCCATTTGTAAGTCTAAGTTGCCGGTTTCCTGATGATGTTTTTGTATGGCAAACATTAATAGTACGCAAGTTCATTCAAACAAAACTAGGGCTCGAACCTGATATTAGAATTGAAAATGGCATGTTTTACGGACTCAAAAAAAAAGAAGAATTGGGCTTATTAAATAAAAAAAATGTTTATTTCGGAAAACACGGTTCCATAACTATGTTAGTAAGTATTTTAAATCTTAAATCTAATAACTTAAATCATATTAAAACAAATAATAAGACTTATGATTAGATTCAAAGACAAACTATGGCTCCCGTATGATACAACCCAAGACATTTTTGACGTACAGCAGTGAAACTAAGAGCTAAATCTCGATTCTTAATCTTATCCTTAGGGTAATTCAGAGTTTAGACTTAGCAGAAACTATGACACTATGTGAACATCACCTCAAGGTCCAACGTTCCACAACTAAGCGTTTTTGAGACAGTTTTGCAGCGCTATATGGAACAAATTCAACTTAGAGTTCTTCAATAAAAGAGTGTTACTATTCTCCGCCGGCAATGCCCTCTAGCATTGAGTGTCCATGGGCACTAAAATAATGACATAGAATTTTATCGTTTAACATCAGATGAACCGAGCCACATGCCTGTTTACGTTTGTTCTATATAAAAAAATAGGCTTTTGATATACTCTTGTTTATCTTCGTAGGCAGTTAATGTCCGCAATAACATATTGTTGTGATTCGTAGTTCAATTACATATGAATAATAATCTTAACCCATATAAATATATATAAGTACGTGATAATTATAATCGTGAACACTAGTTATTTCTCGATAGATATTTAGTTTATTAAATATTATTAAGTGATTTCTAATGTAATACTTATGTATATCTATGAAGTATAACGTCGTGCTAATTTTAAATATTCGTTGCATGTTATATAAAAATTTTCAGAGAATAAAAATCAAGTAAGCACGAAATAACACAAAATATACAATTACCCAAGTATGGAAAATTATATGAAGCACTTTTGTGGTAATATTTATTCTTAATATTCATGAAAAATGATTATTACGCAGGTGTAAGCACGTGAGAATCCCTCGAGCCGACTGATACATTTGTTTATATTAAGCGCAAAATTGTTTTATTTTGCAATGCAATCTTTAACAATGATTCTTTATTTCGTTTTCGATACATTTGCACCTGTGTTGAGAATGTTTGTCCTTTCATATTCCTTCCTATGTGAAAGCATACATATATAAAAACATAAACTCACGATTGACTTCAAAGTACATTAAGAAGTGTTTGTACACGGAAAGTTGACCTTATGTTAATGATCCATTACACTTTATTGTTTAACTGTCTTGATTAATATTGGTATTTAAAACTTTGTTGACATAATTATCTGATTATTATATACCACTTGACAATTCTAACCATCGTAAATCTACAACGATATATGTATATCAGATTTATCATTTCAATTAATATCCTGAAATCCATCAGATGACAAATCTATGTGACTAATTCGCTTACCATCTGAATTACAGTTAAAAACAAAATAACATTAATCATAACAAGTACACTTATGAACGTCAGAAAAGAAGTTAAATTAATTCTAAATTAAAAGGCCGGCAACGCACTCGCGAGCCCTCCGGCATTGAGAGTGTCCATGGGCGGCGGTATCACTTAACATCAGGTGAGCCTCCTGCCCGTTTGCCCCCTATTTTATATAAAAAAAACATTTACTACCAGTTCAAGTTAAGGGCGTAAAGCGGGCAAGAAGAACTGGCAAGAAACTTTCCGCCACTCCTTTTAATCGCTAAGTTTTGAGTCATACAATTGTTTGAATTGGAGCAAATCAATGCCAAGGATTGGGAACATTTAAATATTCGTCAAATTTATAAAAAAGCTTTATTTATTAATTTACGTTTAAAGAGAGCTTTGAATTCATTTACAATTCAACCAATTTCAAACTTCAATATCAATGATAAAAGCTCCTGGATTCCAATGGTAAACAAATAATCCCCTGATGATACTACATCTAGAGGACACAATTAGTTATTTGACAATACAGCAGAGTATTGTAAATAAACATCTCGGGAGAAAGTTGTGTCTGCATGGGTTATTTTGAGTGCGGCTCTCAACGAGCATATCTACTTGGTCTTACGATAAAGAAAAATATATATGAAAATTAATTATTAAGAAAAAATCCGATATAAAACTCTAAGGCCAAGACGAAGTTCTTTTTAACTTATCAGCCATAGGCTTAGTCCAATTATAATATCAAGTAGTTATCTGTGAAGTTCTTGTGCCAGTGACACCAATATTGCTGAAAACACTTCAAAACGTCAAGTTATGTAAATATTGTATGAACTCAATAGTGAAGTATTGGCGTTTAATATTAAATTATTTTAACCTGTTTAGAGAAAAAAAATAATGACATGTAGTCTAGAATATTTGTATCGATGTTCCAATAATATTAAACGCTTGAGAAAAGTTCTCCGTTATTCGGGACAGTTCATTGACAGGCGAATAGACAATAAAGTAGAACATGACGCTCTATGCGAGGTTTGAAAATGAAATTTCATTTATAAATGCTTAGAATCTTCTTAACTCTGTAAAAGTGTACTAACACTTACGACTAGAAAGTTATAGTTGTGGTAGTATAGATAGAAACAATTAGTTTCGCTGAAAACATCTATACACGGACACTATCTCTACCGAGAGAACGGATTGTTTTGGTTTTTCTTATGGTGACGTTTTTGTATCTGTCTGCAGAATTGTTATTGAAGTATATATTAATAATTGTTTTAAGAGAAACTTACTTAAAACGAAAATTAAATTTAGAGAACAAAATACAACTTGATCTTATCAACATTTTCATTTTCCCAACGTCTTAGACTAACTTTATAGGTATTCATAGACATTTTAAAATTAAGCTAAGAGCAATCAACAAATTCATCAATTAGGTACAAAGTTCGCCGGCTTAGATACTCTTTTAATCAAGAAATTGGTTAAATTAAATAACATATGACTGCATTCAGCAGTGTTGGCCTAGTGGCTTCAGCGTGCAACTCCCATTCCTAAGGTCGGAGGTTCGATACCCGGCTGTGCACCAATGGACTTTCTTTCTATGTGCGCATTTTACATTCGCTCGAACGACGTAGGAAAACATCGTGAGGAAACCGACTAACCGGCTTGCCTTAGAACCAAAAAAATTGACGGTGTGCAGGCACAGGAGGCTGATCACCTACTTGCCCCTTAGATTAACAAATCATCATGACACAGATACAGAAATCTGTAGTCTAAAAAGATTGTAGCGCCATTGATTTATTTTTTATTTCATTTATTTCTGCACTAAACATTACCATTAAGAATCAAGAATAAGAAGAAGAACAGAAGAACAAAAATCATTTTGTGTTTTTTGTAACGATATTTGCATTTCAAACGTGTGCTTGTGGTTAGTTGAGTGTATTTATATATATATAAATAAACCCAACAAACATTCTTCTAAATGTTATTTGTTTTTACATAATATTTGTTTACAAAATCTTAAATAACTTTGTAGATTTACCTAATGTTTAAGTCAAGTGAAATTCCTCTTAAAGAGGAACACAAGAAACACTTCAGTCCTTTTTTAAGTTCGGACCAACGTGGGTTGTAATGCTCCTCTAAACAGATCTCTATCTGCATTGAACGACGCTCTGAGTACATGCGAAGCAGATACATTTAATGAAAGTCTCCATGTCTTCAGACGTAAGATGCAGCCACTGTTGATCCGTGACCAATAGCGACAATTGCATAGTAGAAATATATTAAAATGTTAAATTTAAAATGTTGCAGATATGTCTTTTACTTTTAATTTTTAAGTTATTTTCTCTTTGTCATTGTAATGTTACGCTTTAAATGTTGTACACACTTGTTATTGATGCACATGCATGTATCGTGTTGTTGTATTTCATGTGTTTTCTGTAAGTGTTTGTATGTGTTTCGTTAGTGTGCCTTTTAAAATAAAAAATAAAAAAAAGGCATTAAACTTTCTTCATCAGCTTTCTTCCCCGGTTGATAGTTCCTACCTTTCCTAACCGGGGTACATTACATTGTGCGGCGGGTGGAAGTTTCCGTGTACGTCAGGGAGGATTTTTTGTTCTACAAAATAGTGAAACCTATTATTAACGGCCGGCTCCATTCTATAATTCCACCAGCTGATTAGCGCTCGTTAATACAGCTTTTGTCGTGGTCGGTCTGCTGGTAATCTCACACATTGATGGGAAAAAAACACACAGAAAATTGTGTCTAAGGGGGAGGCGCTGACGGTGAGTTTGGACATAGCAAAAGCCTTCGATGAGGCGCATGGAGCGCTTCTTTCGAAGCTTCCAGCCTATTGGCTCTCTGAGAAATTTTGCAACTGGATTTCCTAGCCGATCAGCGTATGTTTCAACCTTAAACCCGTGAATACAAGGTGGTGTCCCATCTAGGACCCTGCTTAGTGTGCACATCAATGATATGTTGTTACTTAGCAACATCTTTGCTTGCGGATACTCTTTACACTATATATATAAGTATTTCTCAGGCAGTTATCCATCAGTACCAAACTTGTGTCTGATGTAGAAACACTGTGTTAAAGCCACGGCCAACATCGGATACCGGGCGTAGGGACATATCGAATGGCGTTTAGTCCTGCGGTCATTTGGAAGGGAAGGCAGGGTCTAATGTGCGTACAAGTACGGAAACTGACTTCACTCTCGCTCGATTTTTAAAAAAAAAAAAAAATTTTGAGCAATATCTGTGAACCAGTCATAGGTTAGTCCTAGATTTTGTTTTATAGGGCCTGGTTAAATGCCTATATACATATAACAATAATAGTTTTGTTATTGTTATATGTTTCTCGAATACCGGCCTACGCCACGTAATACAAGTACGGAAATGTAATTGAAAAGTAATGCGTTGGATTGAACTGAAAAACACTTCATAAAAGCTTATAAAAGCTCATTCAATTGATCGTAAGCCTCGGTAAATTAGCTCAATAAATCGCCCTATATATTAACAATAAATATGTACCGACTCTGTCGTTAACGAGTGAATACACATTTAGATTAATCGACTCGCTAAACGTTATTAATATTCATTGAGTTTACTAACCCACTTCTCTAAATTGGAAGTTCTTCCGACGCAATCGGGTTACAAGGGTGATAACTATTTTTCCATAATTGACAGCGCGGAACAGTGGCTTCGATAAGCGCGCGTCAGATGCTCTATTTGTTATATTACTACAAAATAATAAATAAAAATAAATTAGTGGCGCTACAACCGTTTTAGGTCTTCATATTTCTGTATGTGTTTCATAATCATATGTCAATCTAGTAGGCAAGAAGGTGACCAGCCTTCTGCGTGTAAGGCAAGGTTTCCTTACAATTTCACTGTTCCAGTGAATGTTAAATTAAAAAAAGAAAGTCCATTGGTGCACAGCCGGGAATCGAACCAGTCGTAGATTTGATGGGATGGGTTGGAGTCGCACACTGAGGCCACCAGGCCAACACTGCTCATTTAAATATAAATAATTACAAAGTACTCAATTAATTTCGATTAATTGTGTGAGAGTTTATGAGAGTAATGGTTAAATCATTGCTCTCAGCGTATATATATAACATCTTTCAGGCCGCTAGTTAAACGGCTAGGCTGTTAATTGAACAGCTGATTAAGCTAGTTGGCTGCGTATACATAAAATAGTGACTAACCTTAGTTCGTGGTAGTTGTACAAACAATATATACGCAGTAGTAGTGTAGTTGATAGGTTTGTTCATTAAACCTTTATTTGAACATTATAAACAATAATAATAACATAACGTATCAAAATGAACAAATTACTCTATCACACATAAATCTTTTTAACACATAACATTCATATAAAAATATCATGACAGTTAATCATCAAGCTCGTCGAAAATATGATATACAGTCCCACTGGTACTGTTGATATTAAGTTTTTATCTCCAAAGGAAATTTATTTTCCTGCAATTCAAACACTTATAAATAAATTATTTGTAAAATATATATGTCACAATTTAACTACGAATGGAAATAGAATCTGAATGTCTGTTTATATGTTTAATTCAATAAATCACAACGAATATTAGACTTGGATAGCTACAGAGATATTTGAGGATTGTTTATACGAGTGTAAATAGCAATAGAACATTTGAATATTTTTATTACTCAACGTGTTTTGATACAGACTTATTTTTTTATATGTAATAGGAGGCAAACTGGCAGGGGGCTCACCTGCTGTTAAGTTATACCGCCGCCCATGGACATTCACAGTGCCAGAAGGCTCGCAACTGTGTTGCCGGCCTTTCGAGAATTGGTACGCTCTTTTCTTGAAGGACCTTAAGTCAAATTGGTTGGGAAATACTTCAGTGGGCAACTGGTTAAATGTTAATACTTAATAATAATACTAAAGTTATTTCTTTTTACATAAATAAATCATAATTCGTAACGTAGTTTTTTAACAAAAAGGGGTGTTTTTTTCACATTTGAGTAGGTTCGATTCCCAGACGAGACCAGTAACTTTTAGAAAATTAATTGTCCCGTTACTTTTAAAATAAAATAAAGACTTATTTTAGCAAAATATTCTATATTCGATATTTAAAAACGCCCTGCGTCCCAAGACTGTGGGATATCAACTGATACTTTTACAATACTTTTATTTATAAGATTTCATCGCGTGCGTGATACTCGTGAACGGGAGCTACTTGTGGTGAATGGTCGGACTTGAATTCGTGTATGCGGTGATGTTAGCTATTTCGGCTATGTATCTGCGTGTAGTTCCCACGAGAATGTAAGTGCGTGCTCCTATTTCACCATGCCTCCTGCTGATAGAGGATCTTTGACAATCTGAGACAAATATTTGTTTTTTAATTTATTTTATTATATATATTACTTCGTTGCAGCTCCTTGGCGATTATAAAGAGTGGCGGAAAGTTTATTGCCAGTTCTTCTCTTCCGTTCTGCGCCCTTGATTTGAGAACTGGCAATGAATGTAAAATTATAAACATTTAATGTATATTTATTTTTTTGAGGTTCATAAGTGTACATTGTGCTACCTATATGAATAAATGATTTTTGATTTGACTTGACTCATTCCATTTTTGTTATTTGTAAATATATCAGCATTCAGCTTAAGCGTTCGTCTTCATTGGAATTAGTCCAAAATGAATTTTATTTTTAATAAATTAATTTAATGGTTTTGACCGGTCGTGGTCGTATAATCAATAAGTAATTATAAAAGATTTTAATTAGATAAACATATTTGTTTCCGTTAAAGGTTAAACTTATTTATTTTTCATTTAATTTAATATTAACACGTACCAATGTTTTGTGTGTACATTTAATTACAGTAAGTAAATAAAGGTACTGAGAGATCCGTTTTTATCCCTAAGGCTAGTGTGGACATTAACGAGCTCTGCTAGTTCCCGTTACTTGAACAACCTTCTCAATTATAAAACTACAAGCTATGGTAGATGTTCCTTATATAACCTAGATACTTGCCTCACTTTGCCTATAAGAAGATATGAAAATAACATCCATGGATATATTTTCAATAATTAATAATACGAATTCGGCAGCCCGGACTCCCAAAAAAAACCAATAATTATATAACTACTATATTAATTAACTTATAATTAGGTTACAAAAACTACATCCGTTATCGATCTAGATACGAATATAATGCTAACATATTTTATTGAATTATAATTTATAAAATGCGGTAAATGCTGTAACAGCAGAATGATTCCTCGAAGCCGGCACATTGATCATACACGTGCCGCGACGTCAGCGATCTTCTATAGGGTACCGTATGTAATTCAGGAATTTGTTAAGAAAACTTCATAATAAACAGAGTGAAATATGTATTTATTATTAATCCTACAAATAACATATATTATATACAACAACAAAAAACAATCTGTCTATATAGTCAATGATGGAATAAATATTAAATAAAAAGGAAAAATCTATAAAAAATACTAAATAATAAAATAATAAAAATAGCCTTTATTCGAGTACACTACAATTACAAGTCCATGACATTTATGTTGTCAGAAGTACTCAACCTCCAACGAAGTGAAAACCTCCAAATTCTTCCATTTGTCCCTATTCCTTGCGACAACTGTCCTGTTATTAAATATTATTAAATACTAATTCGATTGTGCTGTGTGTGATGTATACGTGAGGGTGTATATGTAGGGTGTGCTCATGATGCAGTTGATTTAGCGATGGTTATTCTTAATACTCTGAAAGCATGTTTTGCAATAACTTAAACAAGTCAAGGCTTAAATAGTGGTAGTAATATAATTTTGTGTTAATTGATAGAACGCTTGACATTATATATTGATGTTATAGGTTTGTGTATATTAATACATTAGTGAAAATGTTAATAGACACAAACTCTATGTACTACTGAGTGCTAGAGTATATGAAACTCAACTGACTTCTATCTGTGCTGCTCCGATATCTGCGTAAGCAACACTTACCACAGCCTTATTACAAAACATGGCAGCAGGCGGAAAATTATTAACGGCTCAAATATTTATTTTGTTTCCCATGGAGTAGATACTCTTGGGCCGTGAGGATCAAGAGCACAGGCGCTAATTAAAGATTTAAAATGGCGCCTGGTAGATAGTACCGGTGACCTTAGAGCTGGTGCTTTCCTCGCTCAACAAATAAGTATCGCAATACGGCAAGGCAATGCTGCTAGCACTGAAGGTACACTGCCACAGGGACTGAACTCTTTAAATTTGTTTTAATAACAAAGTTATGTAAAACATTTTACTAAACTAAAATCTAAAATCAAAATAAATGGGTATAAAATATAATGATATCATGTGAACCTTCATTAACTTTTGTGGTTACATGCTTAATCAGCTTTTATTCATTTAAGTTTTACTTAATACAGGTAATGCACAGTAGAAAACGTAATTATCTCGTTTGTAACTTTGTTATACAGTGTTGTTCCTAACAATCATTCGTTATAACGAAAGTTTCCCGTTTTACACTACGTAGTTTTACTGCCACTTGTCTTTATTTATTACTTGCTAGCTTTGCCTGCGTAGAAAGGATAAAAATTAGCGTTATTATTTTTATAAGTTAGCTTCTTTTATTTTTGAATTATCTTCTGTTCTGTTGTGATTCCTCTGTTTACATTTTTTATCAACTCCCACTTTAATTTTAAAAAATATGACACGAACGAACAGTTTCCTAAGTATTTGTTTTGTGTCTGCTATGTTTCTATCTTGAATAAATAAAGAAATTAAGTATGGAAAACAAAAATAATCCTATTATCCGAAGTTCAAATAGGTCAGTAAAACCACTCAGGTGAAATGTAAGGGGATTTTTATCACCACAGTGTATATATAATATGTGGTATATGGACAGTATACTATCGACTAACAAAATGGGCGTTGTTTTTTAAAACATTAAAGTATCGTTAGAGCATTAACAGAGCTAAAAATTATGTAAACCGTCAGTAATTACTACTATTCGACATTTAAAAATAAATATAAAATGTATATTTATTACTATTTAATTTAAGTGTGTATTCATGAATCCGTGAGATTAGCTAATTTGACTTTATTTTATTATTTTTTGTATGATTTTAGATTAAGGTACAGGTACTATTTTTCATAAGATTAAGTTATGCACTTAAATAAAATAAATCAATGGTGACAACCTTATTAGTCTGGGCCTTAGATTTCTGTATCTGTTTCATGATCATTTGTTAATCTAATAGGCAAGTAGGTGATCAGCCTCCTGTGCCTGACACATGCAGTCGACCTTTTCGATCTAAGGTAAGTCGGTTTCCTCACGTTGTTTTCGTTCACCGTTTGACTCGTAGTTAATGCTACACCCTCCCTCGCGAGGGGGGTGTTTTGTCCTGTTCGGGGCGTATGCCCCCTTCAGGTGGTGTCTATGTTCGCGCCCTGCTGATACAGGGCGGGCATATAGCCCTTGGTGAGGGCTATATGGGCGCGCGGGGAGACTCAGTCTCTACCCGCTGCGCGCAGCCGATGAGGTCATGTCCGGGGTGTCAAGTCCGGTGGTGATGATGATGATGAGGAGGGGGCCAAGGAGTAGTCTCGACTTGGCCCTGGTGTCGTGAAGAGTGATGATATCGGGCAGCTTGCGCGGCTCGCGGTCAAGCACCGCCGGGTGAGACCCCCGGTGGACCCGGGGGAGGCCCAGCGAGGCGACCAGCGGTCGAAACCGCGGTTGCTGCCCTGGTGTCGTCGGGACCCGCGGAGAAGAGCTGACGCGGGTACAACCGGGTACCGTTTGACCGCATGTGAAATGCGTATATATACAGAAAGTCCATTGGTGTACAGCCGGGGATCGAACCTACGACCTCAGAATGAGAGTCGCACGCTGAATCCCTTTTTTTCCCTTACTAGGGTTGCCGGTTGCATCTCTTATAATTTGTATGTATTATGTTATTTGTTTTTCTATAAATAAAACGAAGTGAAAGATTGATAATATTTAGTTGAATATCGTAAAAAATCATCAAGATATCATAAAAAACCTTATCTTAGCGAGTAAAACTTTTCACATTTTTCTTCGTGACAAAAGCAAGAAACGTGTGAATAATTATTTCGAGATTACAGTTATTGATGATCGCCCGATACGTAATTTACGATACGTGAATTTAAGGGGTTGAAACGCCTAAAAAATTAAGTTTGATGAGTTACTATTCAAAGATATTTGTGTCATTCACTTAGATTATGCAATGCGATAAGCTCTGAGGCAATTAGCGTCGGGAATGATTGCCTGCTTATTGCCCGTAAAGAAAAATTGCACCAAGAAATGCTTCATAACCAAAAGAGGCTTACGAGGTCCGTAATGATAAATTCTAAGATATTCTTGTTAGTGAGTTTCTGTTTATAGACAACAAATAACCTCCCAACCTACTATGAATGAGCTGTGTAATTCCAACTTTAGTAAAGTAAAATTTAAACATATTAATTTTCTTTCTTTTTGATTTTTATCATTATCTCCAACTAGCAACTCTATGAGCACTGCAGAAAAACCTCGATTAGCAGCAGGTCAAGCGACGCAAGTAGAACGGCACATGAACTCCGAAGAGATGGTAATCATATCCCCAAGCAGGCGCTTGATTGGAACCCGAAAGGAAGCGTGTCTATCGCAATCAAACAGTACAGTAACAGATGAGGTAAAGACAGCCGGACAGACTTGGAAGGTGATATAATACGTAGCTCAAGACTTTGATGGAGGCTCACTGTGGACGACTTCTGTCCCATCCAGTGGAAATTTTGTCAAGTAATTGACAATGTGTTTCTGTGTGATATTAGTCATATTTTTCGAAGTCAAGCAAACCTTTTACATGAGACATATCCGCTAAATTCTTCGAAATGTCTTATTGTGTGTGTAAAAATTTCAATAAGATAATAAAAAATTGTTTAAAGTGTAGGTACTAGAATAAAGTCACTAACCAATTCAAAGTTATTCATTATATAATTGAGCTTATCAAAATTTCATTTTACCTTACATCGTTATATTAACTCTTACTAAAGTTCAGAACATATTTAATCTAGATTCAGTGCGCGCAGTTAAATTGCTGAAATAAATTTAGTGCACAAAATGTAGTTCAATTCTTTTACTTTCCACTAAAGTGCGATTTACAGCGAGAATCGAATACCAAATTCAATTTTGCAATACGTTTAAAATTATTTCGTACATTATCTTGGAATGAAAATAATAGTAAAAAAGTTCCGTAAAAGTGAAGCAACATTTGCGACTGTTGTTTCTGAGTATTTTCTTTGTTTCTATATTTAAAATGCGAGTCGTGGTACGTTTTATTATTGAAGTGAAATTTCTTTATCGGCGTTGGAAAAAAATACCGTCACATTTTTGGGTTACAAGTCACATTTTCCGTTACGTTTTTTTTGTCCCTACCACGGTTGATTCGAAGAGATTAGAAGCCATTAATAACAAAATGATATTAATAAGTCTATTACAATTAATGAAATTCTGTAATAATCTTAGTTGTAATAAGGTAAAATAAAATAATTGTATTATTTGTATTCATGTCTATCATAATAAAAGCCTAACAAAAGGCAAACTTTATTTATTTTATTTAACCAATTTCTGTTAAGTTGCATATAGCAGATAATGTTTTGAAAAATAAGGTCATAAAGAAGTTTCACTTCTTACGTGTGTACACAAGGACACGCACACATTTTTTTAAAATGTATTATTAGACCTATCCTACCACCATCTACCACTTGTACCTGTGATAGGTTGATACAGAAACCACAGTGGGTGCAGAATGCATGGTCTTACTAAGAAAACAGTGATAATCAACGCACGCGAAACCCTTTGGTTTTTTCTCGGCACTGGGGCGCAAACTGCTGCTAATAATTGTGACTGAATTCTCATTCAAGAAATTAAGACATTGTAAAAATTACGAACATATGTCAAACAGATTATCACATATTACCTTTCTCACGTTGACTCTTTTCCTGAAAGTCTTTGAGCAGTCAGCGAGGAACAGGAAGAGAGGTGATGGATGGATGATAAAGGGGATGGAGAAACGATACTAAGCAAGATGGGATAGTAGCATTATGGTTGATTACTGCTAACTCGCTTGTCCGGACTCGATTAAAAAACTACAAAACGGAGTTTTACATTATTATTTATACACCATTGTTTGTTTTGAACAACTCAGTTTTGCAGTGTAGTCCTAATAAATATTTTTTCAGTATTTTTGGCAGTTTCTATGAAAACTTTCAAAAACACTTTTCCTGAAAACGTGACGTGTAGGAAAAAAAGCTAAGTAAATTTACTGTAGTGTAAGGTACCAATTAAATAACACAATTTAAAAAAAACAACGGCGATACAACTCTTTTAGCTCTGGGCCTCAGATTTCTGTAGTAGATGTAGCAAGTAGGTGATCAGCCTTCTGTACCTGACACATGTCGTCGACTTTTTGGGTCTTAGGCAAGCCGGTTTCCTCACAATGTTTTCCTTCACCGTTCGAGTGAATGTTATATGCGCACGGTGCACGGCCGGGGATCGAACCTACGACCTCAGTAATGAGAGTCGCACGCTGAAGCCACTAGGCCAACACTACACATAAACAAACAACACAATTACCTTCATCTAAAACCAAATATGGTTAAGTCCCTCTCAACAATTTCAAACTATGATTTAAAGTGAGGTTATTAAGAGAATCTAATTTTAAATCACTACTTCCCAAAGGATTGGAACATTATTTCAGTCTGTTTCGACGTATTTCAAGAAAAATAAAAGATCATTAAAACAGTCGGGAAGTGTATTAGCGTTGCCTCTCGGGATGTTCTCTTTGTAGATTGAGAATCGTTATTGCATTTTTTTATGTTACATTAATGGATGTTTATTATTGTAATTAGAATTAAAAACATAAGCTCTTTCTATTTATAATAATAATAATAAGTGACCGTTTAATTTCCAATAATAATAAAAATAATATACAGCTTAAATTTCTTCTCCTAAACCATCCTACACCTTCAGTAACGTCGATCGAAACCCCTTCTCAGGTCTCCTCCAGCTTTGTGCAACTATGTCCATGGCTTTGTTTCTTTAATCGCTTCCTGCTACCGCTTCTATTTCTTCTATTTATCTTTCTTTCTTTCGCTCTCTTCTTCTTCTTCTCCTGGGTCCTTTTCATGTTGTCTTTAAAGTTTGTCTTTTGTTGTGTATATATATCTGCTCTTTTTATTTAATTTGATGTTTTTTTGTTTTTACCGATAACTGGTATATATTTTGCTTTGTTGGGGCATTAGTAGCATTGGAATGAAATCGGTCCAGTTTTTGAGTTGGATCCTTAATAAAATACAAATCTTTATAATATTAGGAAATATTGATGGAATCAGTAATTTTTCTATAAACGATTGGTTTACGATATAACGAGTTCTTTTTTCTTTCTCGTCTTCATTACTGGAGGTTGGCCGTCAGTTTTATGAAGCGTGTGTTGTCCAGGGCTATATGCAGCAACTCTTCCGCGGTCACAATACTCAGCCACTTCCTATCGATGGAAAGCCATGATTTAAGCTATTCACGTAGCTAATTTAGTATTGGTTACAATATTTTGCTTAGCCTTATTGCTCTGGACAAATTCTGTCCTACAAATTTACCAAAACCTCCTCGATTTCCGTTCCACAAAACTACGGCGAATGGTGTACCTGGGTTTTGTATGTACAAATACTAACACACGTTTCACACTTGGGATTCGAATTTCAGGTTATATAAATATAGTTTTTTTATACAGGCTATTTTATCATCGCCGGCGCTACAACTTTTTAGGTGTGGGTCTCAGATTTCTATTGGTTAGTGTCTAACACCTACCGCGTTTCTCCTTTCCATAAAGTAATAAGCATATTTGTATGCTCACATATAACTTTTTTAAATTAATATGGTTAGAAAAAACCTAGCAAAAGCTTATTTATTTGAAAAGTAATCATGCAGATGATTTAAAAAAAAACCAAAAGAACCTCGTCAAAAAGAACTTTTTTATTCTGCTTAGAGCTTCTCATTAGCCGTTTGAAGCTTTTAGCTCGAGTTTATCGAAAATGTGACATTTAAGTTTAAAAATATAATGTTCCTTTAAATTTTAAAAGTATAATGTTATCCTGTAAATCATTTCTCAAAGCGATGCTTAATCAAAACCACTTTTATAAAACTCTTTTCTAAAAGTGTTTGAAAGTTCCATCGCCTTTAAGTAAATTGCAAAGGCACAAAGGAATCGCTTAAATCTCATAAAAGATTGAAATACTGATTATTTATTTAAATCCAGCATTTAACTGGAATTGGAAAAACACGACGGACGGATAGATTAGGCAATGGGCATTTTGGGGTGCGAAAACCATTCGAGTTAAGGTTAGGTTGTGTTATTTATTCGTTTAGGAAACAAAATAGATACATTTCTATATAATAAAATTAAAAAAGTAAAACATAAAATTAACACATTGGAGAAATCCACAAAAAGTTTCACTAACACAATAAATCTCAATACAAACCTAAAAGATTATATCAATATGTGTACCGAAATTGCATGTTTATTTAAAATATATAATAATACTACAAATGAGCCTTACTAGAGAGCCATAAAAGGCAATTAGCTCTGTCCATGGATCCAGTTTAGCAGATGCGCTGCCGGCCTTCAAGTGAAGAGTCATTTCTCTTGTAAATCAATGGCTGTCGTATCCCAAATTATTCAAATACAAAATCATTTATTCGTGTAGATAACACAATGTACAATTATGAACGTCAATAAAGAAATACATATTAAATGCTTCTAATTTTACATTTACTGCCAGTTATTAAACCA
Source organism: Pieris brassicae (assembly GCF_905147105.1). NCBI lineage: Eukaryota > Metazoa > Arthropoda > Insecta > Lepidoptera > Pieridae > Pieris > Pieris brassicae. Next base: position 21,086,883 of record NC_059668.1, on the reverse strand, counting down.
AGGGCGTAGTACGGACGGGAAGAACTGGCAATAAACTCTCCGCCACTCCTTTTCCCGGGTAGACCTCAAACGGGAGTCAATTCCACAGTTCAGTAGTTTACAGAAAATGTCTAGTGAAGCGACAAAAGACTTTCAGTCATAAAGATGGTGCGAATGATACTGGATAGTAAGAAGATTTTCCAATATTTACTGCTAAAAGCAGTTTCTTCCAGACGCACTATATTGATTAATGAGAGCTGGTGTTTTTAAAATCGTTAATTTACAAGCTTACATATTTTAAATTTAGTCATACTACTACTTAGTTATAGTTTGTAATATAGCCTAATACATCTTAAAAGAAATCCCCAAATCTTAAAAGAAATACCTTAAAAATCTTTGTTAATTGACATCGTTACGAAAAAACTGTATTACCTAACATTAGATGTCGTGTATCGATTTCAATGAATCTAATGTTAAATTATCTACCCTGTGCCAGTTTCCAAAAGTGTCGCTTTCGCTGAAACATTGCTGGGGTGCTATTCAATTGGTAAATGTATTTTATTCGGAATCAATCGATCTCTAGACAACAAAACGCACGGCGTGAATAGAGCCTCCCGAGACGATAAATCACTCGAAGGCTGTATTTCTTAATGAAAGCACTTTCGTTTTTCAACTTTAGTAATCAGTTCATAGGTCCTTTGATATTTTAAATTATTGGAAATTCATCACTACATTCAAGCAGTGAGACTCTAGAAGGAATCCCGGTTATCAGCATCGATCATTAAACGTCACTCCTTCTGTAGTCAGGCTCTTTATTTCTGAGGTCATGTTAGTGGCACTGCACAACTTCCTTCACTACCCTCTGACTTTCGCAAACCTTAGGGCGTGAGTGATGGTAAAACCTATAAAGGCCTTTACTGGATCGGTCCAGCGTGTAGGGGATTGGACCCGAGGTCTGGTGCCCACCATTCTGGCAGTAACGATAACATTTTCTAAACTTTCTGGTTCTCTGCGTGTCATACTACTAGCCATTAGACAAAAAAGTGTCAAATGACGATTTTTTATCTGTAGCCGCAGTCTTGTGCATGGACAAGACTGCTCCTTACAGATCTTGCCATCACTACCCGAGTGAGAAGAGGCTTGTAGTTTGTTTCCTTAGCTGTCCAGGAAACCCAAAGCAACTACCTGCAACACATCATTTCCAGAGCATCTATGTTTCTTCATTCAGATATTTGTATAGACCAAGATTCAGCTCTATAATGGAAAATCGGATATACCAGAGTCTTATTTGTTCATAACTTATTTAAAAGTATAAAAAATACACTAACTTAAATCAAAAGTTAACTTATTTCAAATACATTTAATAACCGTTGAACTGTTTCCTATATAAATCTACTATTTATTACAGTTAGTTAAATAAATAAAGCGGCGGTGAAACTGATCTCGCTTTAAATAATACTAGGGAACTATAAATCTAAGAAGCTTAAGACAAAATTTAACGTATCATTTAACACATACACTGTACAGGGAAAGGAATATTCTCTAGGTTTACTAGTGTGGCGCCAACCTGTACGCCGGATCGAAATATATATTTCTTTGTATATTTCATACACATACTTGGTTCGCATTTCAGATGAGGTTGGAGGTGAGGATATTATAAATTTACTTTTTAAGAGACATCCTAAAGGCTGTTTATATACTTAAGCTGATTTGTTGCATTTAAATACATATTAAAGCATTGATCGACATTTACATTTCTTTTACATATAGTGAAAATTCAACTTTTATAGAGTTGAAGCAGATTTCTTCTTAATACCACTGTATATACATAACCTTATGTTTCTCTACTTGTTCGTGATAGGTTTCTAAATAGCTTTGGTTAATATTGTTTTTTATGAACGCTTCTTGAACACTAGCCGATATATATGTTTAAACGTAGTTTTAAACCACTGTACATCTCTGCAATGTTGTGGATCAAACATTCCTGTACTTTTTACGTTTTTCTAACAAACCTAATGATAAGTGATACCGCCGCCAATGAAAGCCTCCAATGCCAGAGGGCTTGTGAGTGCGTTGCCGGATTTTTAAGAATTGGAACATTCTTTTCTTGAAGGAACCAACATAGCTTTTAAGAACTTATTTTTATAAAAACATTATTTAATGGAACTAAACTCATCTGACATATATGATATTAAGTTGCGGTATCTAATTTCCCAATGGACCAGTACAATCTCAATGTTGAGAAACACCTTAGGTAATATGTATTACATATATATAACGTATGTATTGTTACAGATTGATATGCAAGATCACGGATACAATAGCTGAACACCTATGTCAGTGAAGAATATTTGAATGACGGGTTTGAACATTATGGAGATAAGAAGGGCCCACGGGAGCCGACACGCGCCCGCCACTTGACGTGTCAAATTGTCGAACGTAAACATAATGGCTTCGCAATTTACAGCCATTTTACTATGGCTCGTCGGAAGTAAGTATTATATTTGTTAGCGGTAGTTGATCTTGTTCTTAGGGTAGGAAATTAAACACTTCAATGAGGACTTAATTCACTATAATTTACTTCACTGATTTTAAGTGAACTGTATGTCAAACTTGTACAAAGGAATAGCCCGTGCGCATGTGTCACAACCTCTTGTATAATCACAACTTCCCTCCTTCGACTCGACCATCCCCCGTCGGGGAGATGGTCGAGTCAATTCGTAACAATTCGTAAACAACCGAACGAGTCAAATGAATAACTATTGCACATGCGCACTTGTAGCAAGATTCTTAAGAATATGTTTCATAAAAATGTTTAGAATTTAAATAAATAAATTTTAGAAGCTAACATATTATTCAAATTAGTATTATAGTTTTTTAATAAAGCATTATTGGTCATAGTAGCGTAGTTGAATTGAAATATTTATCGATATGCGAGAATAAAATCGTAAAATATAAAAAATTCGTTCACGTAACGTTTGCGTGATTCCTTCGTATCCGTAGGACTTGAATAAATCTTAGAATATCCGATAAAACCCCCCAAACAAGATTGGAATCTGCTTTGCACGCGCTTACGATACAATTTGTTATAAAATCCAGCTTATATTAAAATCTTGTTGAACAAACAAACAAATATACATAAAAGTAGATCTGGTATCATTTTTACTACATTACAAAAATGTTTAAAAATGACTTGTGTTATTTACTGTTATTTATTATAAAGTGAAGATATTCTACATAATATTACGGAGCATCGGTTCTCGAATACAAATATAATAAACCTTAACAATTACTTGCTGCCTGTAAAACTTTGTGTTTAGCTCATGACGTATTACCCGTCGTTCCGGTTTGTATTACTGGTGTGAAAATTAGCGGTTATCCAAGCAATTAAAAACATTAATAGCCATATACTAGTTATGTTATAATTTTAAACAATAAGCAGTGTTGGTCTAGTGGCTTTTTTCCTGAGATCGTAGGTCTGAGCTGTCCACCAAAGGACTTTCTTTCTATGTATACATTTAACAAACGCTCGAACAGTGAAGGAAAACGTCGTGAGGAAACCGGCTTGCCTTAGAACCAAACAGTCGACGGCAGGACTCAGGCCCAGAAGACTGATCACTAATTTGCCTATTATATTGATGATGATTAAATAGATAGAGAAATTTGAGGCCTAGACCTAAAATCTCTACGCCACTGGTTTATTTATTTTAAATAATTAAAACATGCTAGATACTGTTATAAAAATATATTTCATTGACAAAATCCTCCCAAGAGTGATAGCTTAAACTCAATTTCAGTCCAACTCTGATAAAATATTTTACGAAAGCAATCCTAAACTAATTAAACTTACATTGAACTAAATTAAACAAGTGAATAAATTGTAAGCCTAATTTATGAATCTTGTAGAAAGTTTCTTTCTATCTTTCTATAATACTTTAGCCGTATTTCACTGTATGGGGCCCACATAAATGAATTTTTCTGTTAATGTACGCATTTAAGACTCGCTTGTATTGTGTCTGCAAGCAGACTACATCTATAATAAATTAAATAGGCTGCTTAACATCTACCCGCTTACCGTCTACAATCTAAAAATACGACTAAAGAACTGGCTCATGAACATACCTTACGCAGAGTTAGAGCTTCTTCTGAGGCCTAGTATGACAGAAGACAGAATTTATTCATTCATATTCACTGACTCACCCATACATTTGCACTCACACACTCACTTATGCACTCAAGCGTGTTGAAAACAGTTTAAAATTAATAAAAGATGTAACTAAATTATATATAAATTAAATATTTTAAGGAATGTATAACTAAGTTTGTTATGAAAGAGCTGGAAACCCTGACCCAGGTATATTTTTTACTTAAAAGGGTTCCCAAATCTTAAACATTGTAATGAAATTGTACTTAAAATAAATAAACATATTTTATTATTATTATTATTGTAGGGTGAAAGAAAATATATGAAGAAACCGGTATCGGCAAAAATGTAAGGCGTTTGTCAGGACCAAAAGATTTATTAAGAAAAAAATTGGCTTTCAAAGCATATCTAATTCCTCCAATTCCTCTGTACATACTAGAGAATTATACATTTACTATGGACAGTGTTCAGAGTTGTTGTTGAGAGGATGGCGAGGCAGAATAAATAATTACACCCGTATCACCTAGACGTCAGTCGTTGGAATTGAGCGATTTTTAAGGCAGTTCTTCCCACGCACCACTTATATGTGGAATCAGCTGATGTATTACCGAACCAATTAAACTGAGGGTCATTCAAGAGCGTATTGTTTAAAAGCCAACAACGCACTTGCATGCCCTCTGGCAATGTCAGTGTCAATGGGTACCACTTAAAATCAAGTCATTGTCGATTCTTAACTAAAATAAAAATAAAAGACTCCTGTAGCTCACAAATGCACCCTCCATTAAAATGTAAATGACAAGTTTATCCGATTACCTGCCACCATGAATATAGTGAAAATTCTAAAAGGAGAAACCGTATTTAGTATTAGTTTGAATTAGTGGTTACTTTTAAAAGTAAAACAAAATGGCGTCGTCTTAATGAGTGTCCCGTTAGAAAGTAGAAGTTTCGGACGTATTTGTATGTAACTAAGAAAACAGCAATATTTTCATTTAAATATACAAATAAATAACTTAGAAAATTATATTTAGCAATTTATTGTTCCAGATTAGGTTGCAGGTTGTTTTGGCTGTCGTCAAAGTCACATTTGTTATCGCTGACAGTGTTATAAGTTTCTTGTTTATACACAGACCAGCTGATGTTTTCGGCTAGCATTAAAGAAGATTATTTTTGCCTACAAATTTACATCTAAAACACTTATTTTGATATACAAGCCATGTATTACATAATGAAAGTGTTTGTTTAAATATATGATATTGTAAAGGCTCTTACGGAATATCCATACAATGCGGAAACCCTCGGACGCCCTTGGATGTTAGCGATTGCGTTGCTAGCCTTTAACAGTTAAGAGTATATTACTAGTAATTTATAACCCCAGAGCTGTTGACTAGTTTTGCGATAACTCTTAAAATGTTAATTTAGATTTTTTTGTGTGCTATGACAAAGGACTATTGTCTAAATTGCTGCTAGTACTTTTGAATTATTACATTAATCCAATGTTAGAGGGTAACAAAGTGGAAACTGCCACCAGGAAAAAGTAAGAGAGGTCGTATATATTGTGAATGTTTCAAGGAATAAATGAGGCGTAATTATTATTATTATTAATCGTATCGAGTTCGTTTAGTTTTTATTATAATCTTGAGACTTCGCGTCTATGTTTTGCATTAACAGTTAGTATATTCGTATCATGTACTTTAGCTCAAAGTTGATGAATTATTAAAATCACTCGAGATACAATTGAATTTCGAACCCAATCCCTTAAGTAAAGCTGATTATCGGAATTCTCGGAGCGCTACGAAAACTCGAAATGTCTGTAAAGTGCCAATCTCAAGTAATTCAACCTGGGTAACTTATTGCGAAGCACGTGAGCACAGGCAACACCTAATGTATGACTGTATGATAAAGTTCCTGTTATAACTCAACGATTTTATTAAATTTTCAAGATTTTGGTGTTTATAACATTTCACATCACAGTGGCCAACTCGTGGATTGGCCCTCGTACATTGTTTAAAACATCGCGAGAATTTAGACGAAATTGATTATTTTTTAATAGGAGGCAAATGGACAGGAGGCTCACCTGATGCTAAGTGATACCCCAGCCCATGGATACATTGCCCGAAGCCTCGCAAGTGAGTTGCTGGCCTTTCAAGAATTGGTAGGCTCTTTTCTTGAACCTAAGTCGAATTGGTTTGGAAATACTTCAGTGAATTAGTTGTTTGGAGACTAGAGATGCAGACGAAGCGTCCGTCTTTTGATTTATATTCATAACCCCGTAGCTTAAGTGTTTTCTGAATGTCGGAACATCCACTGTTTTAAAAATAAATTAATTAACAAAAATAAAATGAAAATCAGTGGCACTACAACCTTATTTTTTTAAGTGTTGGCCACAGATCTGTATCTGTTTCATGATCATTTGTTAATCGAATAGGCGAGTAGGTGATCAGCCTTCTGTGCCTGACGCACGCCGTCGACTTTTTTAGGTCTAAGGCAAGCCGGTCTCCTCACGATGTTTTCCTTCACCGATCGAGCTAATGTTGAATGCGCACATAAAAATCCATTGGTGCACAGCCGGGGACCGAACCTACGACCTCAGGGATGAGAGTCGCACGCTGAAGCCACTAGGCCAACACTGCTCTGAAATGAATTATTACATTAACGAATAAATCTTCTTTCTATATCGTATTTCATTATTTATATATGTAAACTAACAAGCCGACACAGAACTAAAAGTAAAGTTGAACGAATTACAACCTGTTTGCTTCGTAAACAGGTTCCGACATGCACACACATGCTAATAATTTAATAATGCATTTAATGTTTATAAAGATACTTATTAAAAAACTACAAAATAAAGCGAAATAAACCTAAGATAGCAGAATACCCTTTCTATAATCGGATGAGCGATCCGAAAAATATCAAGATTGTTCCGGCCCTGCAGCACATTCTAGCCATTCTGTTTACTATCTTTACTTAGCATAAAAAAATCACGTCCTTATGTCTTCGAAAGATCTCTTACACTATGGATTTTATAATTTACCATAGACAACAGACAATTTTTATGCAACACTCAAGGATTCGAAGTCTAAATTATACACTAAGTGCTAGTCGTCACCCATGGATGCAATGTTAGATGGCAATTCAAATCAACACTTATTTTAACTGAAAATGAAAAAACGACGCTGCGGCCCGTCATCGATAATAGGCCGTCGCTTAGATACGAACGAAATCGTATGAAAAAAGCAATACATAATAATATGAAAATTAACTTATGTTCACGACGTCGACTTTGCTTTGAGGTTGATTTTATTCTACTCTTTCCTGTTCCGTATTACGTTACGTATTTATTATTGTTAAATGAGAAGCTCGTCACAAAGCCTCATCAGGCGAATACCAGCTAATTGTAATTGATAATACAGTTTACAAATTGTAAATAATGTTATATTTTGGTCATATGGTATGGTAGCTTATTACTTATATTGAACGGATACTGCTACATCTGAAAGAAACTACGTTATCTCTCGCTGAGTACGATTACTGTAAAGGACTAAGATATACAAATAAAGGTTTTTGCAAAACTTTCGGAATCTAGAAAGTTTAGAACTTATCGTGACTGGCAGAGTTGAGGACACCAGACCTCGAACTCGGACCCAAGGTAGATCACCTACTCGCTGGACTGATTAAGTAAAAGTCTTTATGGTTCTTACCATCACCCAGGCCAAAGCCAAAGCAGAGAAGAGCGGAGGAAGTTGTGCATCGCCACTAACACAAACTTCAGAAATAAAGAGTGTGACTGACGAAGAAAGCAGTTTGATTTAATAAACCTATCTAATATTTTTGTATACACTTATGGTAGACCTTTATGGACACACCAACTTATGAGGATGACGTTTGAGACTGCGTATAAGCATAATACTTTATTTCGTCACCATTTTTCAATACCAAACATCATTGCTTTTGGATTGAATAGGATTCTTTAAGCGGCCCTACAAGTTTATGTATCTTGGCTTCCGTTTGCAAATATTTATTTAATAATTTTCTTTATGAGTGGGACAAATTTTCACTTGTTGACCAACATAAACAGTCATATTCTCCCGCTATTTTCATGACTATTTAACCAAGATGAAATGGGCCTAGACCGAGTCTGAGCCTCACCAAAACACTTGTTCTCTGGTCACTGGATAATCAAAATGCGAAACTTCAGTGATTTATTAGTCTCCTGACATTTATGGCCAGCTAAGAGAAATGTGTTTGGAAATTAAGTAACCAGATTACGACGGCGGTTCTCTTGATGAAACGGAAGCTTGGGGACATAAAACTATTTTCGGGTAGGATTTATTGCGAAAGGGTCAGGCACGCAAACAAATTGAACGAAAAAGTTTCTAACATTAGTAGAATTATATGTTATTTAGTTTTTTATGGTCACGCGTAATTGCGGTCGATTTAGATAGGACAGTATCGTTATAATAAAGAGCGGCTTAAAAGGCCGGCAACGCACTCGCGAGCCCTCTGGCGTTGGGAGTGTCCATGGGCGGCGGTATCACTTAACATCAGGTGAGCCTCCTGCCCATTTTATAAAAAAAATCCATTAACTCGCCTAACCACCGTGGATTCGTATTTTAAACGTTCAATTACGGGGAGATGACATTTGGAAGTAGTTTTTAAAGACAGAAATACAGCCTTGCTAAAACACCATCGTTGTGGATTTTCTATTTCGTATTGGCTTACCTACCTGTATTTATCACCAAATGTTCAATTTAAAATAATAAATGGCAAAATTAAACGAAAATATATATGAGAAAAATATTTTGCTCGCTGTTGAATTACATATACAGTATATACTATCATCGCTTGCTTTCTTTACGCTTTTTGCCGCGAACCACCGCTATGTGGAACCAGCTCCCCACTACAGTATTTTCGAACCAATTTAACTTAGGGTCCTTCAAGAAAAGAGCGTACCAATTCTTTAAGGGCCAGCAACAGACTTGCCAGTCTTCTGTTCTTTTGTTTTTATTTAACGGTTGATTAGTAGATAATTACATATTTAAAGTTAAAACAATTTACATATAAAACGTTACGCCTGACTATTGAATGCAAAAAGCTCTCTTAACGACTTGACGAGTCTAAGTACGGTAAGGAAGAACTAAATTTTGATCATATGCCGAACTTTTTGACACATGCTCGTATAATATATTACGCTGTAATTGATTTACATTTTGCGACCATGAATATTCATCATAAGGTCTAATAAATATACGTAACCCTTCATGAATAAATAACAATTAAGAGCGAGAATCACGAATGTATTTTACCAGAATATAAGTATAATTTCAATATTAAATGTAATATGCTGTCGGCAACAGTAAATTGAATTAGGTTACAATGTAATGAGGTCTCGTTGGGACTCCTGTATTGGGTTGATCTTCAATTCGATCACGTATTCACTTGATTTATGTATTCCAACCACCTTTACTACGACTTCAGGCTAAGATTTGATTACTTACGTCAACTGTAAATTTTAAGATCGAATTCGACTTAGGACTATTAAAATAATATGGATTTTTACGGAATTAAGCGTGTATAATTGAATACAGAATTAACGGCTGATATTTAGTGAAAAAGTTGTTATAGGTGCTTGAAATGATGTCAGTACGCCCGGTATTGTTTGTTTTTACGCACGGTTTCCATATTCTAAACACCAGCTGAAACTGCTACGAATCGTAGCCTCAGATTTATGTATCTGTTTCATGATCATTTATCAATCCAATAGACAAGTAGGTGATCAGCCTTCTGTGCCTGACGTCACGCCGTCGACTTGTTGGGTCTAAGGCAAGCCGGTTTCCTCACGATGTTTTTCTTCACCGTTCGAGCTAATGTTAAATGCACACATATAAATAAAATCCATTGGTGCACAGCCGGGGATCTAAGAACCTGCACCCTCAGTGATGAGAGTCGCACGCTGAAGCCACTAGGCCAACACTGCTCGAAAATTTATCTATAGAAATGCGTTTTCTATAGAAAAATCTATGGCTCGTAGTTATTACGACTGGTAGGTTGGAAAGAGAGACACGACGTTAATAACGAACCGATCAAGATCTCCAATAAAAGTTAAGCTTACGCAAATATGTTTTACAAAACTGAAGTTTTCATATTTTATACTCGAACATCGAGGCAGAATACGAAATTCCAGTGTCCTCGACGCCCGTCATTCAACAACTGAGGGCTTTTTAAGGCACTGTTTGCTTCGCACTACCACTATGTGAAACCAGCGATCTACTGAAGTATTTCTAGACCAAGTTGACTTAGGGTCTTTTTAGAGAGAGCGAACCCATTCTTATAACGCCGTCCACGCCCTTACAGAAAAGTGAGTATCTATTGGCGGCGGTATTTATTAACATCAGATGTTCCTCCTGCCAGTAACAAGTTTATATAAACTATTTTTTTTTGAACCCATTTATTATCCTATGATGAAAATGATCGCAGACAATGTTTTTATGGTTTTATATCTGTTAAGTAATAGTTCAGTCACGCAATAAATGGAGTCGCATGAAAATTGGCACGTTCAAACCAAAACGAAGTCACTGTCGACTTTTACCGTGTCTACATACTATCTTATTGTAAATAAATGTGTTTTGCTTTGAAATACGAGAAATAATATTATATTTTACACGAATTGAAAGGACCATAATTTGAAATTACAATACTGTCTGTAATACTGTTGTAATTTGAAATTACAATACAGACAGTATTGTAATTTCAAATTATGTCTGTCTTATAGTTATGTCACTTTCAGGAGTCATCTTGTGGCGGCACAATTTTTGTTTAAAATAAATTATTAACAGATTTGAGTCACTCGCTAAAAGTGTATATAAATGAAGCTATTAACTAAAGTATTTTTTAACTATCCAGCTTGAAACAAATAAAGGCTTTAGTTTTTTTTTAATAGGGGTAATGATCATGGGTCAGCCATAAACGGCTACCACAGCCCATAGACCATGTTATTGAACGCATTGCTGGCAACACTCTTATTTTAATACTCGAACATTGTATTTCCCATCGAAGCCTTCCATCGATTTATAAAGTTAAATTTTTGAGTTGAATGCTATTTTAGCTACTAATGATTTTCGAGTAACATTCATTAACTATTACAAAAAATAAATGTAGAATTGTAAACCTCCTCCTTCGAGTATTGGAGCCGTTTTCAAATTTGCAACTCACCGAGGGTTTTTCACTTAGTTATATTGTATTGTTTGTAATTTGAACAGTTTACCTATGAAGGCTTAGTACATTTATTATATTTTTTAAGGAAATTGCCAGTGAAAAAAAAACTATTATTGCTTCTTCTATCAAAATCTTGTTACTAACATTAAATGCATTAACCACTAAGTCACGGCGGTTGTTCATAGCTTTAATTTAATATCAAATTATTATGTGTCGACATATTGGTCTTTTAATGATCACAATTGCTGAAAAGAAAAACTATCCAAGAAGATTTATTTTAATATTATTTCTTTCGCAGGTGTGCTTGGTTTGAGAGACATACAACTCAGTGTCCCAGAAGCAGTAGGCGTGGGTTCCAGCGCCATCCTAGGATGTCGTTGGGCACTTGACACGGGAGAAGCTCTTTACACAGTCAAATGGTACCATGGTGCGCAAGAGTTCTTCCGTTTTGTGCCTAAAGAGCTTCCAAACACCAGGGTCTTCTCACAAACGGGAATAAGTGTTGATGTTAGTATATTTTTCTTTTAATTACCACCAGGATTTGGTACCATTCAATTTATAAAATGTATGAATGAATTTAAAGACACTAAATCTCATTTAATTCTCATTTATAGAACGATCTTAGTAATCTTAAATCGTAATTGTGAATAAATATAACATAGTAATTAATATAAGTCAATTATGTATAGTATTTAAATACGCACGGTTTGCCTTGGCTTATTTAAACAGGCTACATAGCCATGTGAATGCTGTAACAACCCAACTTCTTGATACAACTGGTATAAGACGCCTAAAGAGAACTGACCCTTTGGAGTTAATAAACCTAGTGTAGTGAAACCTAGTGCACGAGCGGTATCTCGGACACATCAACGTTGTATCAAAACATTACAGAACACTAAGACTGTTAATGAACATTCCCTTAGTTTAAACTATTGAGTAGTATTGTAAAGTAAGTCATAATATTACTTATTAAGTATAATTATTGTATAAGCTAGATAGTACTTCATATAAATCTATTGCAATCTTTTGTGAGCTTATTGCAGGAAGAGAGTTACACGTTGAATTAGTAACATCCTCTTTCGGCGTTACAGAAGTTTTTAACCCACTTAACAGAAAGAGTGGGTACTTACTTTTGTTTTTATTAATAAAGGCTTTCCAGCACTCTGCACACTGATGTATTGGTAAAATATCTATAATATACAATTTGTAATGTGACAAGCACTTATAGGAAAATATGAAATTCACGAAGTGATAATGAAAATCTATTTTAAAGTGTGAGGGGAGCAGCTATGGTCTGGATAACCGAGCTATCAGCTCGAATCTGTACGTTGGTGAGCTTTGACCGGACTTTGAGGGACAAATGAAATGATGGAATGCCCGGGGTAGCTGGGAGACCACGAAATTTAAATTTTGATAAAAGGTTCGGGCACTCAACCTGATTGTTAAATAGCTTAAATCCAATGCACTTTTGCTGGTATTGTTTAACTATATTTTTCAATAAGATACTTCTAACTCGGGTTTGAATAATCTTTCTCTCAATTCGCTAATAACCAGGGAAGTGTTACATTTTGTGAGTGGAATATTTTTTGAACCGAATGCCTAATATACCGATATGGGATATATCATTTTTATTTCCGTAATAATGCTGAATCCTTCAGCAATAATTCTGTATAATGTTATCTGTGAATAGCCAACATAAATATATGTAGGTTAATATTATGTCTACTATACTCTACGAAGAAATCACTTAAGAATCTGCGAAACATCAGGCACGCTACTGTTATGGTTATAACCGTTGGCACGATGCCATCTCTAAATATTGCGCCAAAATAATTCATTAAAATACAACTGCTTTGACAGAATCACGAGGTATCTGTAAACCGTTTCTATCAATTATTTTTGTTAATAAACGTAAACCGACCTTAAACAGGACCTTATATATAAATGTTGGAATTATGCGAATCTCATTCCTTAGGTAGTATATTGGACCCTAGCTCTGTATCAATGGACTTTCTTTCTATGTGCGCATTTAACAGTCGCTCCAACGATGAAGGAAAATGTGAGGAAACCAGCTTGCTTTAGACCCAAAAAGTCCGTGGCTTGTGTCAGGTAAAAGGCTCTATTTGCCAATTAGATTGACAAATGACCGTGAAACAGATACAGAATCCTGACGCCCCGAAATTTGTAAACAAACATACTTAATATTATTCAACAATATCACCTCCATATAGCTTAAACTAAAACCTTTGTGAACCGTTTGTCCTAATACTTATCAAGACTGATTTCCTCACTACGTTTAAAAAAGTATTCATTGGTTAAAGCTGAAATTTATCATAAGATCTCAGAGTCAAAACGATAAGCAACCAATAAATTATTCAGAAGAATATTATATAATTCAATATGTGGATATTGAAATTAAAATTATCATATAGAATAATAAAGTGTATATGCCTCTTCAAAATATTGCGTTTTACGGGTTTACATGCTGGTACCATCTTTGTGAGAAGCTGAAGTCTTTAATAGAACTATTTTAGTCTTGTGATGACAGGTCACCAGCCTTCCATGGCGTACACAAAATATACAAAGATATTATATGACTAAGCCAAAGTAATAAACAAAATAAAATTAAAGCAAGAGTAGTTCTGGGTGTGTATATATGTGTAAGGGTGTGTGAATTTAAAGTCTAATGCCTATGGATAACATATATACGATTGGTGACATGAAGATGTTTAACAATAACATACTTTATTTATGTAGCAACGAAGTCACTCAGAAAAAACTTAATACGAAAATTGTCTTATCTAAATTGTCTATTGGCTTGATACAGAAAGGTGACCTGGCTTTTAAATCTCTCCCATGCCGGGTGTAACATTTGAAACTCGCCTAAATATGATGATTCAACGTTGAAAGTCAAAAGATTCTATAGAATGTTGAAATCGGGTCAACCGGTAACAGTAGAATATATGATTTAGTTCCCTCCGTAAGATGGATCGAGGCTTTTACCTCAATTTCGACTCCAGCTGCGCACGGCTAAGTGCTAGTTCTTAACATGATTTCGTACGTAAATAATGTAATTAATATGCCTATAATAGTGTAGCATCTAAAGCACAACCGTTGGATTATAGAGTTATTTTAGTTAGAACTAGGGATCCAACACAGAGTGCCTGCAGGTACTATGATGTATTTAAATTTTTTTAACGAGAAATCAAACTATTTAATCACCTTCCCAGTTCGGATTACGGCCGTTTAATTATACGTGGGTAACACTGAAAATGTTTAGAACTGGCCAGTCAAAAAGATTGCTAATGAAAACTGTTTTTTAAATTTAAATTTTAGAACTCTTTGGTAACCTAATGTAGTATATTGCATTCATTTGTCATTTGTTTTTGTGCAATGGCGGCAATTCTAAAACTCTTGTTACACGTGAAAATGAACATAACACGAGAAAAATTTCGGTCAATGATTTATTATGACTTTCGTTGTCGGCTTACTCTTACTTACAAAGCTATGATGGGCTGCGATTAGCATGCTTTATAAAACCCCATCTCGTGCAACTATTTACAATTGGTTTAACGAGTTTAATCGTGGACGTAGTAATCTCAATGATGATCCGCGTGAGGGACGTCGTTTAACAGTGACTACCGAAGATAACATCAGTGCTGTGCTACGCATGATAGAGGAAGATAAGAGAGTGACCTATCAGCAGATCCGAGCAAGCCTAGGCATTGGTATGAGTCAAGTTCAAAAAATATTACACGAACATTTAGGCGTCAGGTAGCTTTGTACCAGATGGATTCCCCATACTTTAACCGACGACCAGAAACACCTTCGCATGGACTGGTGAATGTTTGACTAAGGCAGGTGTCGAAATAATGAGTCATCCGCCACACAGTTCTGACCTTGCGCCCTGCATCTTTCATTTATTCCCAAGAAGTAAAGTTAAAGTTCGAGGTATTCGCGTTACAAGCTCTGAAGATGCGGTGAAAGTGTACAAAAATGCCATAGAAAAGACCCATAAGGAAGAATGGGCCCACTGCTTTTCTCAGTAGTACATCGAATGCCACGATGTGTAGAGAGGAACTGAGATAACTACGAAAAACAATAAAAGTATTGGCAACTTTCACAACATTAAGCCATTTTTCATTTTCTAAGAATTTTCAGTATTACCTAGGTAACGGGGGAAGGTAATTTTTAAAGTTAAGGCGCTTTTATAGCGCAGCACAGTATTTAGACCACAAGTTTTGACAATTATAAACAACTTAACACTTATTACATTATGATAATTAATATGACATTTGCACGCCTATTTTTATTGTGGGATTATTTATAATAATCTGAATTTACCAACCTCTTTGCAAATAAATTATTTATAGTTCTAAAAACACCCACGGAGCGCTGCCTAGGTAATACATACAAAAATAAATGTTACAATTTCTATTTCGATCTATTTACTATCCCAAGGTATATACCACCTGCAGTATGCATCCTGCATCTATGGAGCAGCGGTCAAATGCTTGATTTAACGCGTATAAAATTGGTTAACAGCGAAACAATAATCGTTGTAATCTGCGGAATAAGAAATTGAACATTAAAATAGATATTAAATAATATTAATATTTTTCTACTTAAAGTAACTTGAAATTATACCAATGTCAACTTATTATACTTAAATCGTATAAATCTTCCAGGTTTTTGTATAAATTATCCTTAATATTTTTATGTAGGTACTATTCGTCATATAATTTATTTATATATTGAAAAAATGGATATTCTGTGTTGTAATTGAACTATAAATAAAACTCTTACATTTATATACGGACAATCGACATATCGCTATTACACCGATAAGTTATATTGTGTTTTAAAATTAATTACATTGAAAATTCTGCACGTCGCTCTGGCAATTAGAATTAAGAACGCGGGCATACAGCTAGTGTAGGAATTGACGAAGACAATATCATATTTGCAATAAATAATACGGTACCTGAGTTGTTAAAGTTTTAGCATTTGTTATAGATATCGAAATCGGGAGCCCAGCAGGTTGTGTTACGAGGGGCCACAAGAGGCCTCAGTGGGCGGTACCGATGCGAGGTATCCGCTGACGCACCATTTTTTCATACCGTGTACAAAAGCGCATATATGCGTGTTGTAGGTGAGTGCCCTTATATTTGTTAAGTTTTTTATCCACCTAAAGGACCACAATAACTTCAATTCTTTATTGGAGTGTCAGCTGTCAATCATTATCACTATAAATATTACGTAATAATCTTTCTGGTCTTAATAATGGTAGTGGTTTTACTATTTTTTAAAAAAAATTACTAATATTTTATTTTAACGTTAACTATTTCAATGATTTTGTTTCTAAATAATCCTGGTTTAGTCTGGATTCGTTTATTGCATCATAAATATTTTATCAATGTTTTGGTCATTCACAGGTTTAATCTATATAAATATAAATAAATAGCAATGTTGCTATGCGCAACTCAAAGACGGTTTGACCAAATCGAGTATTTTATTTATTTTTCCTTGAAGGTTTTTATAGATAGTAAAATTGGAACAATACCCTGTAAAAAGTATTGAGTACTTAGTTTTTTATTCAGGAGAATCCAACAGTGTCTATCGGATAGCATAGCCATAAAAACAATAGGCTATGTAAAAAATCGTATTAAGGCGAAAATGGCTTACTGAAAATTGACTCAAAACTTAGCGATTAAAAATAGTGGTAGAGAGTTTCTTGCCAGTTCTTCTTGTCCGCTCTACGCCCTTGTCTTGCATACTGGTAGTAAATGTAAATTTAGAATCAGTTTAACTTCTTTTCTGCCGTTCATAAGCGTACTTGATTATTATGACTAACGTTATTTTCAGTTTGACTACTCTTTTGTATAGTCATAGTAGAGCGAAAATGCCAATCCAATGGCCATAGCGTATATTTCGTATACTAATAGTCGTTAATCTAGAGTATTTTGTGACCTCACCCTAACATCCACAATGAGACCGTAAATACTTTACCAATTCAAATATTGTTCTATGTATATATTTACTAAACTTTTAATATTACAATCGAGAAAATACGAATTTAGGTATTTATGTTGTCAAAATTTCATAACTATTCGTTTGATTTGAATATTGACGGACATTTTTATATGCTAAACATACAATGTAGCACAAAAGGCGGAAATAATGTAATAATTACCACTTTTAATTAATTAACGTTTGCGAGCCTTCTGGCAATGTCAGCGTCCATGGGTGTCATTACGTACCTTGGATAGAAATTCCCACAAGTCGAGATATTTTCGATACAAAACTGTGAAATGCGCTTCCTTATTCCATTAAAGTAGCCACTTCTACCTAGCCTTGTGCTTGATTGAGCAAATTCATGTTGGTTTTGTATATCTTTTTATAAGACGATTATTATATACTTTTATATACTTTTAGCCTGGAAGATATAAAGACCAAAAAACTCACAGGTGTCTTAATATGATGTGCAAAATTCGCGCAAAACAGCGATGATACTAAAAAAACGATTCGATAGAATTTGCAAAAACTTGCCACGAAATTAACACGGGGACTGTTTTTTTTTTTATGGACGGGGCAAACGGACACTCAATGCTCTGGCATTGCTGGGTTCGCGAGTGTGTTGCCGGCCTTTTAAGCCTGGACCTACACTCAGAGCTCTGTGATATTCAGAAGTGTACTACTTCGCCCTAAACATCATAATAACTAGGCTAACTTATATTTGAATCAAATAAATCAATGTAAAGAGTTTAGACAAAACAAATTAATATATTCAATTCACTTCCTACTAACAATGCCAATAAAGAAATTGTACATTTTGTCGTTCATAATTTGATTCCCGTCACAAATTTAAATATTTATTCAATCTTTGACGCTCATACTGCGGGTAAAATAAATGTTTACTGAAAATTCTATATGGACGCAATTACTAAGAATTGTATCCATGGATATGAATTAAAACTCAATTATACATGAAGTTTATTAAGATTTGCAAACAAACTAATGTCTTTATTTTACATAGATTATTTTGTTATAATTTGATAGTACGATGTACACAACCTTAAATTTACATTCTCTATAGTTCTCAGTTAGCTATAGGTTTAATTACATTTAAATATAATATTTAAAAAACTCTTTCCCCACATTCAAATTATCTTTTTGAATTCGGTAAAGGACGATTGTAATAAAATAATTGTAGTAAAATAACAAATGTAAAGTGAATATTAATTTAATATTTTTAAAGGTATTTCTATTGAATAGCTGAATAAAGTGTAAATAAACATTAGTATATATATAAATGCGCTCTAGCAATGCGAATTATCTGAGACCATAATTCGTTCTAACAAGCGAGGATACTTAATTTTTAACAATATTTCTAAATTGCTAAGTTATTCCCTGTTTTATTTTTATAGTATAGGGGGGGGGGGCTGAAAGCGAGCAGTGAGTATAGCCAATGGAAACCCATTTTAGTGGGCATCGCCAGCCTTTAATGTATGGAGCTTGCTATGGAGCCTTAATTTAATTTAACGAATATTATTGCTAGTTTAATTTTATTTACTTACTACATTTTCTCAGATTAAAACAGAGAATTCCAATTAAAATGAAGACCATTATATATCTGATTTAGGAGCGAACATAATCCTGCTATTAAATTCGATATGATGGCGGTACTGGAAAACGTTTATTATGAGCTATCGGGTACTTAAGCTATGTTTAGTACAGATTTTATACGTTCAACAAAGATTAGAACAAAGTCAGCCCAGAGCCCATTCCTCTATCAATTTTATGATCCTGCCAAAAGCAGTGGTGTTTGGTCTTGGCCTCAGAATACCGTACCGCTTAATATTTTATTTATGAATAGAAAAGCAGGTCCCATTTTAATTAATTATTTAACCGTAGGAGTTCCTGTTAAATGCGCACACAGAAATGTGTCTTTTCGAACACAGGCGAGAATCAAACATGACTTGGATTGTAAGTCGCACACTAGAGCCTCTATAGTATAGCTATTTGATGTAAAATAGTTAGGTACATATCTCATTTATTTGCTTACCAGCCAGTGGACTGGGAAATGAGTGTTTAAATTTATATGTGTTAAATGTCAGGCATATGTTGTGAATGTATGCAATCTGCACTAGGTAACTAAATATATGAGAGGGATTGCAAGAACCTAACAACCCTACAGATCCCTAAGACCTATAGACGTACCTGAACACATAAATATTGAATATATATATAAGTACAGGATGTCTACACCAAGAGACCTATGGTAACAGACGGAACCCTACGGGTAGCAAAGGTTCAAGATGGTGGTCTTATTTCAAAGCTATTGGGCAGGCACACCACGATAATTAAGGGCTTGAGGTAGTCTTCGCCACTTTGAGAGGAAGTCAGAAATATGACAGAGCAATATTCAAATCTGATTTATTGTTATAAAACATCATCTTATATACTACCCCATATTATTCTTATGAGGTGTTGGTGTATCGCGCACCTAACTGTTAAAATTTGGAACAACCACGTGAGCCTTGTCAGCAGTGGCTCAATGTTCAAATAACACATATTAAAATTACTCTTGTGAGCTGTCGGTGTATCGCATCTTCAGCTATTAAAGTATAGAACAGCCACGTGAGCCTTGTCATCAGTTGGTCAATGTTCAAATGAAATCTAAACATCTTGATTTTAGTCACGAGTTTTAGCGCTACTTTTTAATATACATCGGAATTCCAACTTAACTTAAATAATCTGACAATATAGCTGTATTATTATTTAGATACTTATATGACAGATAACAAACACCTCTAGATATGTTAGTCAAAATTTGATGTCGAACTCTAGGAAACTAAATCAATAACTGGCATTAAGTTGTTCGAGTAACCCGTATAAATATTAACAATCGACTTTGTGCTATCTAAAATCGTAAATCAGAACTATTGTTAGGTAATAAATGGGTGTATACGTAGAACACGGGATATTTGATTAAGGTTTATCTTGTTTAATTTATGGTTATTGTTTAGTTTAAGGTGAGAATTTAGTGTATTTAAGTGTTTACAGTGATTGTTATTTCATTCGGAAATTATAACTTAAATGATAAAGTCGTAAATTTAAGTTACTTTTATTTGATAAAAATAGAAAGTCCTTTAATGTTTTATATGTGCGGTAATTCGCAACACATGCTAAATGTAGTAGAGTATGTAGCCCGTCTCACTTTGGCATCCTTTTTAAGGCATTTTTAGCCGCACGCCACCACTATGTACTGAAATATTTTGAAAGTACTTCGACTTCAAAAAACAGCGTACCAATTGTTAAAAGCTGGCAACGCACTTGTGAGCCTTCGGGCATTGTTAGTTTACTACTGCGTTATCACTTAACATCAGGTGAGCCTTCAGCCCGTTTCCATATAAAAAGGCCGATGAAGACTAATTAGTTAAATAATACTAAATAAAATAAAAACTTGAATCTGAATAAAGTCCTCATCAGGCACTTCGGATCTCCGCTGGTCCTGTTTTGTACTTTTTGCTTCCAGTTTGTTATTTCATCGGCTTGGAGTTCCAGCTCAACACCATCAAGCCGTCGCGTCGTAACTTTTATCGCCACTTTCATCCAAGCCTACGAAGTGCCCTGAAATATTTTATGATTGCATAGAAACCTGTCCTTGAAAGTCTTCAATATGTGGCATCAAATCGACTTTGAACATCTCAGTATGAAACGAATTGGCACGAAACCGTTGGATAGTTAAAGTTGTAAAAGCAAAATGAAAACTTTTTTTTTTTTATTTGCTTAAAAATGTTTATGTTTAATTTGATTGTAGATTCCGTTTCGTAATAGACATTAATTTATTGTTGGAAAAATGAGTTTTTACGCTTATATATAATAGTATAGACAAACACAACCGTACAATAAAATATTTCTAAATATCATTAAGTAAGAACGAATTAAATTATATAATAATAAATAACTGTTTACCCTTTTACCAATTCACTCATCAAAGAAGTTAACATCTTTTCAGTCAAGTTTGTTAACCACTTTCAGAGCATTTTTCGTAGAATCTTAATAGATTAAGGCGTCGTCGCAAGTCCCTATATTGGAAGATTATGCTTCTTACGTAAGTAAGGTGCTTTAAAAGTAGGTTATCTAGGACTAGCTTGAAGGTAATCGATACCGCACAAATTTCGATACCTTAATATCAGAGAACGAGGTTAGTTTAACGAAACGGTGTGAAAATCTTTCTTTCGAGTAATCGCGTGTTCTCTAACACTTTGACAATTGTTATAGTGTTCAGTTTGCAGTGTGTACAGTAAATTAACGAGTGCCTGACAGCTGTCACTGTCAAACAAGCTACAAACTTCAGACTTCAAATCTGTTATCATAAAAAAATACTCGGTCACACGCAGTTTTATATTATCTGTCGCTCTTCAACACAACGTAAATACAATTTGACAAAAATAGATGAATTAATAGTTTTAGACTGATGTAGTTTTTTGTATATTAAAAACGGAGCTGGGAATTTTAGAAATTCATATTTCTATTCAAAAGTATTTCAAAGTAAAATCACAAACACTGTATGTAAAGAATTCATAAAAAAATACGACACACGCGTATAAGATACGAAAATAAGAATATAAATATAACGTACAAAAGATCGTATTATATTATTGTTAGTATCACGTTGCTTTATTACGCATAGTTTTTGTATTAGCTTTACAAACATGGAACACATAGTGTTTGGCCTTGAGTATACGACCTCATCTTACGCAAATGAACTTCGACTGTGAACTAATAATAGGCTTTTCTAATTATGTATTTAACATTTGTTTGTATGGAAAGGGAAACATCATTCCTACAACCTAAAAAACCACGAAAGAGGTACAGAAATGCGCTGCAAGTACTATTGGCATTGTACCACCATTGTTTTTTTACACAAACATGACTTGGCCGACATTTCTAGAAGTATTGGAACATGTCTGAACCATAAACTATTTACTGACGGTACTACATTGAATACTTGTTTGGTTCTCGTATTATGTAAATGAAGAAAATAAAACCTATATTCCATATAATAATCAACATCTAGTATTGACTTTTACTAACATAACTTTTACACATTAAAAGAAAACACTTTTTTTACCGGATTGAAGCTATAATGTAAACTTATAATTATTTTACATAATTTTAAATTTTCCCGACGTTTCGCGTGCTTTACAGCGTACGTGGTCACGGGGACGGAAGACAAAAGGTGTTGAATGTCAAAAAGTATCACAGCTGTAGAGAAAGTTATCTTCACTGTATTTATTTCCCTGGAGCTAATACCGACTAAAAGATGAAGGGTTTCTGCAGATATGACTGATGGTGTCCTCAACTAACAGAGGTTAACAGAGTTAGAGGAGTGTTTTCTTTAAATCATCAACATCATCCCCTTGTGTGCCTTAGCCTCTTCTAGTACGTTTTTCTATCGCAATGTACACTGTACAGTGCTTCCCGCGTTCAATTTTGTACCCCTATTATTTCAAGGTCCTTAACAACTCCATCCCAGCAACGCAGGCTCGGTCTACTGGGTTTTCTCTTTTCTACCGGATTATGAGTTCAGTTCGGGGTTCTGTCGACCGTCATTCGGTGCACTTGTCCCAGCCACCAGGCCCTGTTGCACTTTATAATTATTATATATTATATATAATAAAAAAAACATAAGTGCACTAGGACCCACACTCTGCTTGAGCAGTGGGTACCTAGTCTCTTCCATTCAACTTATTTAAAGTAAGAAAGTGATACGTAGATTCACTTAAATTTTATATATTTTTCTACTATTGAACAATAATTTTAATAAACGGCTTCAATTTAAGTATCATTCATACAACTTTGATTTTGTTTGCTTCGTTAGTTTCGGGGCCTGGGGTTCAAGCACAGACGCTAATTAAATATTTAATTAGTGTCTGTGCACGTCAGTTGGCCCCTGATAGTACCGGCGACACCAGAGCTGGTGCTTTCCACACTCAACTAATAAGTATCGCATTACAGCGAGAAAATACTAGTAAGTTACTGGTACTGCCACAGAGACCAAACATTTTAAGTTTGTTTTAATTTTATTAGGAATATTATAAATACTATATATTTGTGTTAGAAATGTATATTTAGATAGATCTTCTTATTGCTTATAAAAAAATATTTGTGTAAAGATCTTAGTTCATTGTCTTTTGTTAACATAGCTTTTACACATTTACATAATTCGCGTAAAGGGTAGGAAAAAAATTAAAATTATGTAAGTAATTGTAAGTTTTTAATAATAATACATAGCTTCAATCAGTTCAAAAAGTGTTTTTCTTAATATTTTAGTTCATTTTGATGTACTATTTTTTCTAGTACTAATATTCTAATTAAATATACCAGATTAACAAAACAAGAAAACAATTTTAGATAAATTTGAGACTTTTAATCACCTAGCCAGCTCCCAAATCCAATTTCGCTTCAGTATATCTGAATTAACAACTCCGGCACTTGTCTAGATTAACAATGGTGCAAATCATATATCTAATGACACGTAATGATGCCTTTTTCCTAATAACATATTAACCAACCTTTCGTTAATTTGTAGTTTTGCTAAGTTCACTTCGTTCAAACGGTAATTGATCAAGGCGTCGAAAGCGTGTCAAAATCAAGCGTGAAAGATAAAGATTGATACGATCGTATGCTGAAATTTTTATACTAAAGTTGCAGTATTTATATAAATTTATACCAGTGTAATAAATACAATACAATACAATTGTTGTGCAACGCACTTTCGCTTTTTAAAAATATATCTGTGGCGCATTTTAACCTCAGATTTCCGTATGTGAACAAATGAAACTAATTGGTGATCAGTCACCTATGCCTGACACGTGCCAAAAACTTTTTGCATCTAAGGTATCCTCACGATATTTTCTTTCACCGTTCGAGCGAATGTTAAATGCGCACATAGAAAGAAAGTCTATTTTTGCACAGCCGGGGCTCGAACGTACGACTTCAGGGATGAGAGTCGCACGCTAAATCCCCTAGGCCAAATACTATATTTAAATTGTGGCGAAATAAAATTCATAAATAAATCAACAACTGATAGTATTTTTCTAAATATCACATTGGCGACTTACAATTTGCATAGGCAATTAATAATACTTGAATAGACAGTCCTTAATATAATTTCAGTACACGGTGTCAAGTCTACGGCAAACTTTGGCACACTGCTTCAATTTATTACATTCTCCAAGTACGCTTCGGCAATTAATGTACGCTCTTGCTGTTTCTAATTACTCGTTATGATTGATTAATACTATCAAACAATGATTTAACTAGTTAATAAAATATCGCCATATTATGTGCAGCTATGACTGCATCTATGGAGACTACAAACGTTTTTGTTATAACTCTCTTTTAACACAGTATTGATAATATTGAAAATATATTCTGCAATGTCCAGGAGCACAGATTACTCCGTATAAAGGATTTAACAGTCAGAGTAGATTTCAATTAAAATGTCGTAACACTATAACAAAATAAACCTTTTTTTCCCCGATCTACTTCCCTGCCATAGTGTCCAGGAACTTTGTTCCATCTCTTTTATTTATTTACACTAAATATCAAATTAATATTCACTTATTACAACCAGGAGCTACATCTGTTTGGTAATAATTTTTCGTTGTAAGTTAGTTATTTCTGTGCCCGACCCAGTAACCAAGCTAATTTTAATTACGACACACGACCTAGCGTCGAAGTTACATATCATTACATGTCATAGTCAAAAATATTACATAATCACACATTGCACTTTTGCAGCACATTTATCAGCACAATTCTGTAGACTATGTCACCGGTACATGGCAAAGCTTCTAAAATACACATCTTCGAGACTTTATTGTCGTAACAATAACATTGCATTGAAATACTTAAACCGCTTCAAATTAAACACGACAACTCCGCGTTCCATTAAGTAGAATTGGCAAAAAGCGTTAGGAATGTAAACACTTTAAACTTTCCGCGGGAGCTTTAAGCAAACTTGAGGGGTAAACAATGTCCTATTCGAAGCTTTAGATTCCTGATGGTTATTCAATTGTATAGCGCAGCTTACGATGATTTATAAAGTTTTGTTTTGAGTAATGCTGGCCACAAGCTTCAGCAGTTTCGTAGGTTTGAACCACAGGAACCAATGAAGCTTTTGGTATGCGTATTTATTTAATATCTTGAGTTGCTTAAAAGCAAAAAGTCGACAGCGTGTATCAGAAAGCTGCCCTTTTAGAAACACTTGATCACGAAACAGATGACACGATTTAAACTTTAACCTTAAACGTTTATACAAAATATACTTGTGAAATACGCATAATACAATAAATACTTATATGTAGTTTGATTAAACGTGAAAAATCGTTCGAAACGTTTTTAGGTTGAAGTGCCTACAAAGTTTTGATTGGAAAACTAGACTCATTGATCAATAGAAATTCTTTATTCAAAAAACCATTACGTTGTTTTAGTTGGCACCTCAATGCCGTAGTAACATGTTATATTTTATTGCTCTAAATTACAACAAATAAATTTACGGAAAATCTGGTAATCGTCAATCAATCAGTTGAAACGTTTTTTATAATAGATTTAACTCTTAAATAGAAAATTAAAACAAATTTTAAAGTGTACTTTTAATGCTGGCAGCATTTCCTTGATCTACCAGGCCCCTATTTAAACATTTAATGAACGCCTTGAATGAAGGAGGATAGAGGGAGGGGGGAGTAGACTCCAAAGGAAAAAATATTGTTTGGAGTTCCACTCCCTTTCCCCGCATAAGCAGTACCTGTACCCCTCTGACGCAACACCATTATAAAAGGAAGCGGACAACAGATACCAATAGCTTTGATCCTCACATCGGACCGGTCAAATTCTCAATTACTAATAACTCTATTGATTATTTGTCGTGGATCTCAATCGGGCCCATTAAAAAGTCATATTTAGTTAAGTTATTGTAGTATTTTAATTAAAGTAATTATAATATTATTATTCCCTCACTTAATTATATTGTAAATATTATATTTGTTGTATTGGAAATAAAAATCAATGTATATTTACCTCGTTACAAATCGTATATACTAGTGTAGATCAGTTGCGTAATATTTTTTCAAACAGTAACAAAAATCTTTGTTTTTTTGTTGTTTCGGGGTGAACTGACAATTCCTTTTTGAAATCAATTAAATGAGTTCAAGAGAATAGTACCTTAAACAGATTATACGACAATATCCAACTAATCCAACGAGTAAAAACGTTCAATTCCACAGAATTGCCGGACTCGCAGCCAATAGTTCGAGCACAAAAGAGTTGGTACTCCGTTGGGGATATGTTACGTGCGAATTGCACGTCTCCTGCGGCTGACCCCCCTGCTAACCTCACCTGGCTTCTAAATGGTTATGAGGTAACTAACGTTTATAAGATTTTTATACAGTATCTTTATAGCACTTAAGTATATTGGACGCCTAACAGTTATAAGACAAATTGTAAAATTTATGGAATATTTATGTTTTGCTTTCGTAAAATATTAATAAATGTGTCTGTGCCAGCGGTAACTTCACGTTGTTTTTTCTTTACCGTGTGAGTGTTAAATGTGCACAGACAGGCCAGTGGTGCACAGCCAGGAATCAAAGCCCTCAATGATGAATTGCGCACACTAGCCACTAGAGCATCACTGCTCATTTACAATTTAAACTAAATATAAGTCGTGTTTCATGTGATTTATGTAGCTTACTTTCAATTGTCACTCTCTAGCAGTTGGTTAATATATCTTAATATCGGATCCTACCTATTTAAGTAATACACGATTAGTAAACGTTAAAATCAAAGTTAGTAATTAACAACTCTGAGTATTGATATAGAAGTGTTAAACGTTATTTTTAACATGAAACTATTTATATGTTAAAGTAAAGTATGCCTAATTTTACGCTAGGCTATATTTTTTCTTGGACATATACTTAGTAATCAACAACTCAACTATAACAACATATAGAAGTGTTAAACGTTATTTTTAACATGAAACTATTTTTATGTTAAAGTAAAGTATGCCTAATTTTACGCTAGGCTATATTTTTTCTTGGACATATACTTAGTAATCAACAACTTAACTATAACAACATATAGAAGTGTTAAACGTTATTTTTATCATGAAACTATTTATATGTTAAAGTAAAGTATGCCTAATTTTACGCTAGGCTATATTTTTTCTTGGACATATACTTAGTAATCAACAACTCAACTATAACAACATATAGAAGTGTTAAACGTTATTTTTAACATGAAACTATTTTTATGTTAAAGTAAAGTATGCCT
This sequence comes from Pieris brassicae, assembly GCF_905147105.1. Taxonomy (NCBI): domain Eukaryota; kingdom Metazoa; phylum Arthropoda; class Insecta; order Lepidoptera; family Pieridae; genus Pieris; species Pieris brassicae. The sequence goes on along the minus strand of NC_059668.1, from coordinate 21,059,204 downwards.
AATTTTACGCTAGGCTATATTTTTTCTTGGACATATACTTAGTAATCAACAACTCAACTATAACAACATATAGAAGTGTTAAACGTTATTTTTAACATGAAACTATTTTTATGTTAAAGTAAAGTATGCCTAATTTTACGCTAGGCTATATTTTTTCTTGGACATATACTTTAGATGCAATACTATATAAAGCACGTAAAACGACAGAGTACTTAGTAGTAAAAAAAAAATTAAATTAAATAGTTATTTAATCTGTGGGCGTAATAAGGCTTCACTATAATATTATTTACGGCTGAAAATTAAAACATACAAAGAAATAAAAAATTGTTTCTTGTAATAATTTTCATGGTTTACGGAAACGTTACATTTAAATTATCTAATTAAAGGGCTATTGAATGTTCTATTCAATGTCCAAACTTCGACAAAACATTCTTTAAGTACTCAACGTTTATTGTACGAATATGGCTGGTACGTAATTAATGTTCTAAACCAGTGATTAACAGGAAACGATTCTCTATTTTGATCTGAGCTCCGGGCGAAACAAACAAACAAAACACGGCTACACTGATAATTAAAATACGAACTCATTAATGGCGATAATTTGTATGGAATTGACAGCTAATTATTGTTTATAATAATGATTTGTACCTCCAGTGGCCTTGCGCGGACTTAATAAGTCTTCGTTTACTTTAAAATCAGTACATAGTTAATATACATTCAAAAGATGATGTTGCTTGCATAATGACGAAAGAAAATTAATGAAAATAATAGTGGTATGTCAATTTAAATGGATTGCGTAAGAACCTCTAGAGTTCAGAGGTGCTATAGTTTCTGTGCTTTAATAAATATTTATATTGAATTTTAATGACAGTTATTGAAACTCGTAATTTATTATTTTTTGCTCTGTTCTCTGTCGCGTTACGAGTAACATTAAAAAAAATATTTTAAATATGGAAGGCATTAATTGTAACTAGTAATTCTAATTCTTTGTCTCTGTCATCAGACGAATAGACATTACATTTATTACAAAAAAAACCCACAGAAACACACAAAATAAAAATAATCGAAAAGAAATTTAACAAAAAATAAGGTACATTTTAACTATGTGTGGTTGTAATTGGCACTGACTCAGCATTATGCTGTGGAGCAAACGCGTTCCACAGTATAAAGCTACCCTATGTTTTATTTATAATAACTTGTATTTATTTATATTTTCAAAGTTCATATTTTTAGATTTATTTATTTATTTATTTATTGTTGTATAAGTGTTCTTAATATAAAGGTAGTTGATGTGGTGGAAACACAAACTGTGCACAGTTTTTCTATCCACCAGGACGTCGAACATAATTAAATCATTAACACACATATATATATACTAAGGCCAGTGACATATAAACTGTAAATTTATAACAATCAAACCATTCAAACGATTTAAAATTGCACGTAAAACGTCATAAACACATCTAAACACTGACGCGCATAGATAGCCGATGCAAGAAACCTGTTCTTGTCGAGAATTCTCATTCACATATAGGATGAGTTCCTATATTCGAATATATTTTAATGACGTATATGGCATAATTTATGTTATGCATAATTTATAATTGTTTGACTTATGTAGTATTTTTTTAATTTAAATTTAATATTGTTTCTTGTTATATTCGTAAGAAGTGTAGCTGGTATCGAGTTTATTAAATTTGGAATAATGTAATCTAATGTTTTTTTCCCATATAAATTATTGTATTTGGGTAATAGAAATTCGTTTTTTAATTTTCTACGTGTTGAGTAGTGATAGTGAGTTTTAATTGTTTTGAGGTAATTTTCTGTAAAGTAGTTTTCATTTAATAATCCTAGTTGTACTTTCTCGTGTATAGGTATAATTTTGAAAAATGCAAATAGCTTTCTGTAGTCCGCTTTATATAGTGATTTTAATTTTAAGGGAGCAATTGTTTTTAAAATACGTATTTGTATTGCAAATATTTGATTTAGATAAGTTTTGCATGTTCTCCCATAGCTTGTAAGTCCATATGTTATAATGGATTCGGCTAGTGCTTTGTATAATAGTAGCAGAGTTTTAAGTGGTATTTTATTTTTTATTAAAGTGAATTTGGCAAGTATCGCTCTTAGCCTATCACAGACAGAATTAATGTGCATTTTCCAGGACATTCGGTCATCTATTGTAAGCCCCAGGTACTTATGGTTATGAACTAATTCTAAAGCGTTGCAGTTGCAGCTATTGGGGTACGAGTTATAAGAATGTGCACATGTGTGGTTGTGTAAGATTAAGATGGGTGTACGTGAATTTAGATTGTGACTGGATCGGATATGCATGAACTTTGTTTTGTTAGGATTTAGTACAAGTCCTACGTCGTGGGACCATTTAGCCAATGTATCGAAATCAGATTGTAGCTTTGTTTCTGCTTCTTGGATGTTAGGCCCTGCAGCTACTAGGCATGTATCATCTGCAAATTGGAATATCTGACAATACTTTATTATGTTAGGTAATGTGTTAACATAGGTAAGGTAGTGTAAAGGCCCAATGACTGAGCCCTGAGCCGTACCTTCTGTAATAGATATTGGAAAACTTTCTTCGTTGCACACTTTAACACGATAAGTTCTGTCTTGCAGATAGTTTTCACACCACTTGAGTAGGTTTCCTCGTACTCCGCAGTCATTTAAGTTCTGCAGGATTACGCTGTGCTTTAATGTGTCGAATGCCTTACTGTAGTCAATAAACACTACTAGAACATGATCTTTTTTATTTAAATGTTTATAAATGTGGTCTGTGAATGCGGATAGCAATTGTGTGGTATTTTTATTTGGTTGGAATCCATATTGTTTGTTAGAAAGAATATTGTGTTTTTTATAATAATTTTGAATTTGTCCACATATGTATTTTTCTATTATTTTGTTAATTGTTGGCAATATAGTTATTGGACGATAATTATTATAGATTTTTTTGCTACCATTTTTGTATATTGGTCGAACTATGCCTGTTTTTAGTAAGTTAGGATATTTTCCAGTATAAATGCTCGTATTAATAAGGTTAGCTATGACTACGTTGATTTTATTACATAATGTTTTAATATCCATAGCTCGTATTTTATCTGCACCTGGAGACTTTCTGTCGTTTAATGATTTAATTATCTTTGCAACTGATTTAGGGTCTGCTGACTGAAATCTCATACTAGTATTTTCTGTATGCTGGTAGGAGCTTTTATCTAACAGTGGATTTACACAGTTGGTTGCTATATTACTAATACTATTGTGGAAGGAAGTTGCAAAATTATTTGCAATATCTTTACATGTAATATTTTGGTTTGCAAATGCGTTTTGTATAGCTACGTCCATGGATGTTTTAATTTTTCCTGTTAGTTGGTTTAATATGTCCCATAGATTTTTTAGATTATTTTTATTAGCTTCTATATTGATTCTAATTGTTTTATTTTTAGTTTTATTTATTAATTTATTGACATAATTTCTGGTTTTATTATATTTTTGTTTGAGTATTAAGTTGTTTGGATCTTTTATATATTGAGTAAAAAGTTTATCTCTGTACTGACATCCTTTAATAATTCTATTATTAATCCAATGGTTACTATTTCGAAGAGAGTTAGATTTAAGTTTAACTGTACATTCAGATTTTTTATATGCTTGTGTTAAGTTATTTTGTATGAAGTTATATATACCAATAGGACACTTCATTTCTAATGTCGGCTTCCAATCAATTTGCTCTAGAAGGATCGTTAATTTATTATTGTCAATTAATGTTTTATATGTTGGAACATCCTGTGACTGTGTTTTAGTGCAAGCAAGCACGATCAACTTTGCCATTTGAAATGGCATTAGACTGTAAACATGCAATTTCATATAAGTTTCTAAGTAAAATATTTTGTATTGCAATACACACACACTTAAAAAAAATAGAACCTAACACCTAACGATATAGATCTGATGACAGCCAGTGTTTTGTGTTTACACCTTTGCACTTTTCCAATAAATTAAAAACAGTCTTGTTTTTTATGAATCACTTCGTAAGACATATATTGACATCTATTACGCCGAGAGGGTTGACACGTAAACCTCTCGGCATTTCTTGCCAGTTCTTCTTGCCCGCTCTACGCCCTTGACTTGTGAACTGGTACACACTGGTTTACAATTAATTTAACTTTCATAAGTGTACTTATTTAGCTATATGAATAAAGTTATTTTGTACTTGTTTACCTATATGAACAAACTTTTAGTGTGAAACGTATTTAAAGATTATATTAGTTATAGAGTAAATATCTCTATTACTTTGTTACAGGTGAAAGGGCTAGATATACCCCCACCAGATGCATACCGGAAGCAAGTTAGCGACGCTTCGTTAGAAAATGCAAATAGAATTATCTTCAGCCCTTGGGATACAGGCGAGGAGTCGGTCACGGTTGACGTACGCATAGACGATACATACGAAGGCACTACTCGTGCAAATAGATACGATAATAAGACAAATAGTGAGGAAGAAAAGTCCAATAGGACGGCCTCTTTCAGTCAACTTATAATCAGAGTGCAGTCAACACATTTTCAAAAGGTATTAACATATTTTATTAATAACCCTAGCTTGATTAGTACACAAATATTAATAATATTATCAACTAAAACAATCTGCCCAAAATTTTGACGATTTCCTTACAACGTTTACCAAGTGTTAATGTCGGAACATCTGTGTTCAGAACGCTGGATAACACAATACTAAATCATGCATAAAATGAAAATAATTTAGCCTTTAGCTAAATAAACGTAAAAAATACTTCGCAAAGATTTTAAAACAAAGCCTTTAATAAACCTTACACTAAAGTTCAATGAAACAGAGAACAGTATACAAACATTAATTACGCTGAGCGCTCGTTGAGTTTCAAATATGACACATATAAAATGTAGGAAAACATAATTTTAATGAGGCTGGATTCTTTTTACTTTTTTATGTATTAGGGGGTAAACAGGCAGGAGGCTGTCAAGTGATACCGCCGCCCGTGAAAACTCACATTGCCAGAGGGCTCGCAAGTGTTGCCTGCTTTTTCAGAATTGATGCACTCTTTTCTTGAAGAACCCTAAGTTGAATTGGCTCGGAAATACCTCAGTTGGCAGCTGATTCTACATAGAGGTGGTGTGCGGCAAAAACTGCCTTAAGAAACTCTCTATTAATAAAACCGTTATTTAGTGTGATCGTTATTTGTGATATTTTATAGTACAGTGGGTAAACGGGCAGGAGGCTTACCTGATGTTAAGTGATACCGCCGCCCATAGACACTTTCAATGCCAGAGGGCTCGTGGGTGCGTGAGTGCCTTTTAATTAGCTTTAAACTATTTATTCTCCGACGCGACGGTTGGTGTACCTATACGGCTTCTTTCATACTAAAAGTCCACTCGAGAGCTGTGTATATTGTAGATTTTTCATTCATTCTCATTCATTGTGTAGTAAGTAAGTTGTATGGATCTGGTCAGCTCCGCTTTCTTAAGTTCTTGTGTCATTTTCACACGTTATCCATTTCTAACATATTTACATAAGTGCTTGATTGTTCTAATTTAGGCATGTGTGATGTTGCAGAGCATAAATAAAATTCAAATTCACAGAGCCTGTTAAAATAATATCAAATGTTTTACGTAATACCCGATAAGCTTTAAGCTCGTCGTGTAGATGTGACCAGAATACATATGAAGTTGGCGTTTTGTATGGGAGGAACAACAAGTAGATTTAAAAAAAATATATAAATCAATGGTGCTACAACCTTTTTAGGCCTGGGCCTCAGATTTCTGTATCTATTTAATGATCGTTTGTTAGTTTAATAAGCAAGCAGGTGATCAGCCTTCTGCGCCTGACGCACGCCGTCCACTTATTGGGTCTAAGGCAACCCGGTTCGAGAAAATTTTAAATACGTACATGTGAAGAAAGTCTATTAGTGTACAGCCAGGAATTGAACCTACGACCTCAGAGATGAGAGTCGCATGCTGAAGGCGGTAGGCAAACACTGCTCAGGTTTTTTTATTAATAGAATATATTTCAATTATCAAAGTATATCAATAAGTACAATCAATTTTTTATAGGTAGTTCATTAGTCCCTGTACTAAAAAAAACCATTCGGACGGGAATCAATAAAATCATGGTTTTCGAGAAAAAAATGATCGAGTAAATAGCTATAAACAATTGAATTTGGAATTCCTAACCACAGAGGCGATATTTGAGGTCAAAGCTGCCAGAACGACAAAACGCCAATTTCATCTATAAGGACCTAACATAAAGTTAGGTGAAACGTGTTTATTTTAAATATGTGCCGAATAAGATTTCTGCCGTAGCTAACAAAAGGCTTCAAACTCCGACAGTCCCTCATAAACTGTTTGCAAAAACTATCTCGTTCGTGACAGTTTTGTACAAAAAACTGCATCATAATTGGTCCTTTTTAGGACGATTCCACAGACCAGTCCCTTAAATGAAAACATTAACCATTTAACCCGCTGCCATGTTTTATAATAATATTATCCTTAATATTGCAAAATTCTGTAATCATCACCAAAGTATATCTCGGAGATCGGTGTACCTATTAGCAGGGGATCCTACTACTCCAACCCGATCCACTGTTCTCTATCCTTTGCAACTCTTTTCCAGTTGTAGCCTAGACAGTGAAGACAAGTCCTGGTACTGAGCGATGATTAGGGCAGTGGTCTGGTTTTGGCTGGAATTAAATCAAGTTCAACATCTAATAGTATAGAACGAACAATCTTAATACAATTTATACGTTGATTCTAAACCTCTTGTTAACAAGAACTTTGAGGTAACCGGACAATAACAAGTTAATGGGTCAATATTCCCTTTTCCCCATAAGAGGATTTAGGTGTTTCCATCTTTTTAATCTGTAAACTTTGATACTGTAAAACAGGGTCGCTCTAAATGGTCCGATTAGAAATTTGAAATTCAAAGTGAATAATAAATAATTTAGCTCGAATTAGTTAAATACTAAAATCTTGCAATAAGGCTTAAAAAACATAAATATTTTTATATATTAAAAGACAATGCACGTGTGAGCCATGTAACAATGTGAGTGTTCATGGGCGGTATCACTTAATAGGAGGATTTCCTGTCTTCTGCTTTTTTGAATAAAATAAATTAACCTCGTGTTGAGTTGAAATCGGAAGTCTAAGACCAAAGTCTCTTATGGGAAAAGGAGACTCTCGATTTTATCAACGAATCTAGTTTCTAAATACATTTTTCACATTTCATATTGGAAATATTGGTTCACTAGTTTTTAACAATAAAGAAAAAATATCCAATTCACGTACTTACAAATAAAACCTTATTGGATGTTTGAAATGCGTTCCATTTTTCTAACCCGATAATAAGGCTTATAATAAAGCCTTGGACTGGAAATAGTATTCGTTGCTAACGTTACAGTAATTTTTTTATGTAAAATCCATGGGAACCAATATATATAGTATGGGCTTTATTGATACTAGCGGACCTGACAGACGCTGTCCTGTCTTAAGTTTGAATATTGATTTCGAATTTGTATAATTAACTAAAAATGATTTATTATATATAACATTCTTTGTTTGTTTTTCTGGTGTTTGATCTGTTTGTTGGTATTCCGACATGGAACAGGCGACATAAAATCATGGATTTTCAAGATTAATGCCACAAACAATTAGCGACTGTAATTATTTTATATGTGTTTTATTAATATAATAACTCCAACTCCGAAGCATTTGTTTTAAACGATATTCATTTTGTCTTACATCACCTTTGACGATACATGCAGCACGCATTCTGTCAATGTTATGTCAAACGCCATAAGGTTACATGAAAAAAGTTTAAATTGTAAAAGCGCTATGCACTGAAAAAAAATTTGCTATCGAAACAAATGTCATGATTACTTAATATGGTGGTAAAATATTCTAAAATTTTCTAATTTTGCACGCTATTTTCTTATTTTTTCTTCCATAAGAAGACAAACACAACAAAATAAGAATTAACGAAATCGGTCCAGCCGTTCACGCGTGATGCCGTGACCAAGGGAAATAGGGATTCGTTTTTATATATACAGATGGCTATGCACTTGCGAGCCCTCTGACAATGTGATTCTGAAAAGGTGAGCCTCCGGCTCTTTTGCGCTCTATTAAAAAAAAAGATTAAGGCTTTGAACTTACTTTGTTTCTAAGTTCTAAGTTCAGATAGTCTACAACGACCGATAATTTAGACTGCAACGTTTTAATAGAAGACATTTGATCATAAAATTTATTTAATCAAATAGTGTAGTTGAAAAATTAATTCTAAATATCTCTAGTAGCTAAAATCGAATGTCCAATGTCTCGGATAATTAACTAGACTGGCCCAATTTGGAAACCAAACCAATAACGTAATAGAGCTTGCGTTGTTTCACTTACACAGAATCTAATCTATAGTATTCATTTGGCAGAACCACAGATACCCACGAACGTAGTACACGATTAAAAGCAGATAACTATGTGTAATGAAATATTATATAATATCTGTAGGAAACTACATACAGATGATGAACTATGTATAACTAACTATCGCTTTCGGTTTAAAGATACTTTACTAGTTAAAATATAATATAATCTATACTATTTTTCGATTAATGGAGAAACTAACACATTTTTTCTTTCATTTCTAACCCGTGTCTAACAAAAGAAAAAACTTTTTAATTTCATGAACAAATCAGTCCCTGTCCGTAAACTATTTTCAGTTGTATACAACTGAAAATAAATTGAAAAATCAAAATTACTTTACAATACGTCTCACACAATACACAGATTAGAAAGAGCCAGTCTTTTCAATAGCATTAGTGACAGTTGTCACATTTAAACTATGTTTTACGATAGAGTATAATATATAGTTTACAAATTAGCAATAATCCCAATGTATCTATTAATCAATAATGATAATAGTATTCTGTTTGCATAGTTGTTAGAACTCAATTTATAATCTATATTGGTATACATACTCTGTATCCCATATTCAATTAAAATACTTGTTATAAACTATTAGGGCTCTATGGGTATAGCTTTGTAAATCTTATTTAATATTATCTGTGCAGGGTCGTTTAAACGTGACGTGTGTGGCACGCATTCTGTCTGTATGGACCAACAGTGGAATACTCATTTTGGATGAGGAGCGACCACAGATTGCACCCGTAATGGGAAGCCGGGACTCCAATTCTGGTAAACTGTTATAGCTGCACTTGTTAATGTAATCTTTATTTCAGCGGGATTAGAAACATAGACTATATAATGGTTAGGATACAGAATAAGGTTTATATTCTGTTGTATTTTTTTGTTAATTGGATGGCGGGAAAATTTTGTATTAATCCTGATTAATGTAGCTCTCAAAAGCCTTTTTTAGATAATATTTTAAAGTTAAGCGTTCAATGAAATTTAGGTTCGTAATACAATTTTATTTTTACCTGTATGTAATTTTATATTAAGTACTTTCGTGTCAATTTAAGTTTGTTTTATATTTATAATATTTATGTTTGGGTTGTCTGGAATGTATGCTTTCAGCATTAAGACCGCCCCGTTTCGTGTTATTGTGGTGTAAATTAACTGTTGTTATGTTTATAGTGTAACATTGTTGATTTGATATCCCTATAAGTTAAAACTAGAGCCGATTTTGCTATATATTTCCTTCCAATTAAGCATTAAAAACTTTTAGTGCAATTGTAAGTGCAAGCAATTTTATAATTCGTAATTTATAACTTTCTGTACGAGAATAATCCAATCTAGAGGGTTATATTAAATTTCTAAACCAATGAAATCAATTCTAATCCTCGAAAAATGATGATGTGACGTTTTCGATTCATACAATTTGAAAGGATTTCGTTCAGCTACGCAAGCGAAACTCGAAAGGGTTTTTAATAATTAATTTGTTTTTTTAATATATTTTCATCATTTTATACTCAATTTTATGATGATGAATAATGAAATATTTTGTCTTGTATTATCTACCATAATTAAACTTATTTACTAAAATTACTTTCATTTTGTAAACGAATGTTTAAAAATTAACATAAAACAAGATTATACATTACAGATTTTGAGATTTATAAAAATATAATAATTTATTATACGCTTCAATCTATCGCATTGATGAGATGTGTAATCTACTATAGTACGCTATGTCGTCTTTAGCGCTTAATTAATATTGTTTATTTTTATAATAGAGACAGATAGACAAAAGGGAGTAATAATCTGGACAGGAAGAATTTTTCTTGGGATTCTTTTTCGCGTATATTTTATAACTATATTGTATATTATATTTACTTTTTTTAACGTAATTGTATAATTTCAGGACAAACGGAGATTATTTCGAACGTCTTTATACAAGCAGTCTGTTTAATACTTTTGTACCGGTAAGTATATATAACGTTAGCTTAGTTGTTAACGCGACTTAACTGTCACGACATTTATATATGCACATATTGAGTTAACAAACTAAACTATAATAATATTATTTTAGGTTAGTTAAGTACCTACTACACAATTGTTCAAATCTTAAACAGATCTTTAAATATAAATCTTTAAATATCAAATAAACAAAAGCTCAAGCGAAAGCTTCCCACAATAGTTTGAATGTTTCACAAAGGGAAACAATTCTAAGTAATAAAGTCCTGTATTGGGACTTTACCGATAACTCGCTGACAACACTTGCTGGCAATGTTCGATATTAAGAGCAAATCAATATAAACTTTGTTTCAGGCGTTAATAATTCAATTGTACACAAAACAATCTTATTACATTAAAAAAACAGTGACAATATTTAAAGGCAAGATCCCTTTATATCGTGGGAGAATATTTGGACCATAAGTTTTGATAACAATTACGATTAACTGTTCTTATTGTTATGACATCATGATAATTAATATGACATTTGTATGGCTATTTTATATGAAATAAACAAGTTTATGTATTTATTTAATCAACCATAGATACGTCATAAACTACAGACAATAGATCTACCCTATTGTAGGTCACCCAGATGACAGTTGCCTTCAATTATTTCTAACAGAAACAGATGACTTGTCTAGAGTGACATTGATGACAGGCGTACTTATTTGACAATCTGCTAATAAGGTGCTATTACTGGTTACATTGAATTATGCTTTCTAAAATAGAAATATATGTTGTTCTTACAGCTGGTTTACATATTAAAATTACTACTTATAATAGCTAGAGTTCGTAGATTTTCTGTTGAAAAGCTAATGACCATACTAACTGTAAAACGTGGTACGAAAATTTATTGTACAACCGTAGTACTAATTTGCTTTGAAAACAACTTTAATTTAAAATGTGTGCGTAAAATAAAATAACGACTTTCAAATGTTTTCTCTATTATATTGTTACTAAACCATGTATGAATCTACAGTTCATTGACAATGTCAAATGTAATAAGTCATTAAGAATTAATGTAAATTGTTACAAATTAAATTAAAAATATCGAAAATGTATGCAGCAAAACTGCTGTTTTTGACGATATTAATTACATCATAATTTCGCTTACTTTGACGTTTACTCTTGCATAATTAAATGCAGACTATTATTAATTGCATTTATATGAAATAGTCTTTATATTTTATTAACGATAAATATAGAAATTATAGAGATATTGCTTTTTATAGACATTAACCATATTTACAAAAAAAAAAGAAATCAACTATAAGTGAAATTCAGTTAAATGTTGATCACAATTTAATTGTACCTATACCTATGGTTAGAATACTTCTTCAGAAAAAATAATCGACAATCTTTACACTTTTATAACTTTTTAAATTTTTAATTTATTTCAGTCCGTCGGCTAAATCTCGGCTCTAAACAAAGTAGCACTTAATCTTGTTTTAAATTCGACCTAAGGTACTTCCAACCATAATGTCTATAGGCTTTTAAGGTTGTCACACTAATAATAATAACAGTAATTTATTGCTAGAATATGGTAGAAAAATGTGTATGGTACTACAATTGTGCCACACAAATTTATATTTAAAGGAATTTTACATATTACATTATTAATATGAGTTGGTCACTCCTTATATTATTTGTATGGTCCATATCATATCATATGTTATTAAATTTATATCAACGGAGCTGTCTCACTATAAATCATATTTTTATATAATAATATTAACTAAGACTCATTTATTCCTTGAAACATTTATTCATATTGGAAAAGATTGTATAACATTTAAAATAACATAATGCAGCTAACATAAATTAATATAACAAAAACACAATAACCAACCTAAATATATAATAACTAAAATATATTATAAAAGGAATCCCTGTAGCGTTCCCCCTTTGAATAGCTAGACTAATTCTTTAAAGTAGGTGATGTTGACTTATACATCATTATATTTAAAGGACCTATAATAGTGTATAGTCCTTCTAACTGGGTCCATCTCTCTCTATCTTCGATATTTTTCTCCCAATCTTCTTTAGCAACTAATTTCAGCTCATCAGCCCACCGAGCAAGAGGGCGACCAGTGATATTCTTATATATTAATCACAATTTTCTTTTTCAGGTGGGATCGATGATGAAAACTTGTATTTTGTAATTCTCAGTCGGTGTTAGACTAAATTTTATTATTGTAGTCGATTAATATTTGTAAAAAAAATGTGAAGTTAATGTGAATATATGTAGGTACTAGGTGCTGTATAATAATTTATGTTTTAAATATGTTGCTACTTCATTGTATATATTATAAAATGTAGATTGTCTATGAATAGAATTTTGCTTAACTTTATGTAATTGTTATTGTTATAAGTAAAATAAACTTTCTATTTGTAACTGGTTTTTTTATTTTAAATTAAAATTGAAAACAATATCGAGAAATTTTATTTGTCCATAGAATATCTATGATATGTGTTACACCTTTTGGTTTTAAATGCCGGAAAGAATCCCGGTTACATATAAAGTCCAACAACAGTGGCTTATACATAACAAAGAGCAATTCATACTTCTAAATCACCTTTCTTTAAAGATCTGTTTAGTCTTTAGTTTCCTACCATTTTTGTGCCTAAAACAAGCCAATATCAAGTTCTGTGGCTAGGTTAGGAAAAAATATTATTTAATTGACAACGTGAATCCACCGACTATAAAACAATACATTCGGGATGACGCGAAAGCCCATCTAAATTCAAAGTGTGCAGCAATAACAAAATGGCCGATATCAAAGTTTAGACAAAAGTTAGGTTTATTAACTTTAGAAATTATGTTTCAAACTGCTCCGTTCTAAAATATTTGACTGCGCCAATTCCAGGATTATTCGGGTCACACGGAATAGCTTAGAACACCGCGATGCACGAAAATTAGGTATTCCACTTGAGGGATAACTATTACTGTTGAGACAATGAGTTAACGTGCAAGTTTTGTAGGGTTAATTTAAACCTTCTATTATTATTGTCTTTGCTCTAAAATAGTCTGTAAAATTAATCAAACTATTCGTTTACTTATGTCAATTCGGTGGTAACGTAATATTTAATAGACTGGGATACGTCTAATTTATTAGTTTTCAATTCGAACAAACGTTTGAAGTAAGTAAGTATTTAAGGCCGGCAACACAACCCCAAGCCTTCTGTCAATGTGTCCTTAGGCGGCGGTATAACTGAACACCTAAAAAAAAGAGTGGCGGAGAGCTTATGCCTTCTCTTATGTTCTACGCCCTTGATTGGCGAACGGCCAGCAAATGTAAAATTAGAAGCGTTTAATGCATATTTGTTTTTTTGACGTTTATAAGTATACATTGTCCTACCTAAATGAATGAATGATTTTTGGCTTTGACTTTAACATCAGGTGAGCTGCCCGGTTGCCTCCTGTCACATTAAAAAAGTACTATTTAACAAACTCTTCATCATATAATTATACACTATTTTGATCTACTTATGTATTATATACTTATGCTATTTTTGTTTTTTAACATTTCTCTATGGCAAATTTAGACTAACATTATTCTTAGTTAGACATAGTTAATAATTTATATAACTTAAGATTAAGATAATTAATTTGTCATCAACAAAAAACAAAAGCAATTTATTTGTTGATAGATTGGTGATTTTATTCCGAAGTGATACACAAATTCTTGATGAAACCAATTTTAATATTTGATCTAAAAATTGATAATTGATTGATAATAGTATATAGGTAATGAGACTATCTAAGATCCGTACAAATTGTGTGGTTTCTTTTGTCCAAACATTTTCGCTTTGACCTGATAACATTTATTAACACGTCATATTAAATATTTATGTATCTCCGATAATAATATAATGTATATATACACCTAAATGAACAGTGTTAGCCTAGTGACTTCAGCGTTCGACTCTCATCCCCGAGGTCGTAAGTTCGATCCCCGGCTGTGCACCAATGGATTTTCTTTCTATGCGCGCATTTAACATTAGCTCCAACGGTGAAGAAAAAATCGTGAGGAAACCGGCTTGCCTTAGACCCAAAAAATCGACGGCGTGTGTCAGGCACAGAAGGCTGATCACCTACTTGCCTATTCGATTAAAAAAATGATCATGAAAGTAGCGCCATTGATTTTTTATATAAACACCTAAACTTAATATAATCAACTGAAATTACGGACATGTAGACGCAGCTGTCAAATTATATAAAAAAAACAAATGACATGGGTTCGCGTGGCATACAAACAAAAAAGGGACCAACAAAGATTAACCTACGCTGTCGTGTTTCATTTTGGGAAACGTGTCGTATATGTTGCAGAAATTATGTAAATAACTATTACTATTTTGAAAGCTATGAGTATTTGTTGTGGTCTAAGTTGTAAAAATGTTATGTTAGATTATTTTCTATTTTAGTTGTCTAGTTTTTGTATGGCCCTTTTTAAAGCCTCCTCATGTTTTTCCATTTCTCTTTGTCTTGGGAAACATTCCTCCTGTTTTTCCCCGTTGTAAAACGTCAACAGTCCATCTATTCTTTTGTCGTCCTATACATCTCCTTCTAGTAGGTCCAATCCATTTCACAAGAAAAATAACTATACAAAATGTTTAAAAAAGAATCTACATATTGAAATTTCACTGGCATTTTCCCTTGATTGAATGGCAGATCTTTCCATTCACGTGCAGTCATTTTTTGGATTTTGTAAGAAATAAATAAAATACGTTTGTTTCATTAAAGCACACACATATAACACATATATATAGCGGACCCGAAAGACGTCCTGCATGATATTTCAAGCGATTAGGATATTAAACTAAGTATGAAAGTACCAACTGCAGCGCCAACTGCCAGGCTCATTGTGAATCTAAACCATCTATGGCTCCACCCAAACGCATACAAAAAATCATTGAAATCGGTCCAGCCGCTTAAGAGGAGTTCAGTAACATATGTATGTGTATATGAATTAAATACACATAAGCTATCTTATATTTTAAGTTAGATCAAACTGCACACGGTGTGCAAATTTGATTGAAATCGGTTAAGTAGTTTAGGAGTTAAATATAATAGAAACACAATCATTTTAATGAAAAATGAACCCAACTCAGTGTTCAGTTGCTGTTACTAGCAACACTGATATTTTTAAACATTTGAAAATGAATTTTTGATGTTAGGAAAACAATGTTTTTATTCTTTAAACGTGTGTTGATTGCGCACATAAAATAAACAGTGCTAGCAATCTTAAATCTACGAGTTCAAAGTTCCCTGAGAACGTATGCCATCTAGAGCACAGAACTAATCGTATATTAGATTAGTCCAATTATTGTAATGTCATTCTAGAATGTCTTGTATTTGGAGTTTCCAGTTGCGATTTGGAGCAACAAACCGACATAAAGGTTACCGAGCATTTACCTGAAATATGAAGTGGATTATTTCTGAGGTACGATTGTAAAATGCGTCCCTCACTGCACCAAGAGCGTAGCGGAATCGAGACGAGAGTGCCCCACTCGCCTATGAATAGTAATATATATCTGTATTTATAAATATATATATAGTATATTTGTATGAAATATGTGTATAAAATAAGCACCACAAGAGTTGGGGATATTGAGACTTATATATAGAAAGTAATAGTAATAATATAATGTAACGAATCCATCACTAAATATAACCGCAATACCTCAGCAATATTCAATCAAGTAGCACTTATAATCGAATCCAGTTCAATTTACAATACTCTCGTAGTGATAAAACATGTAATGGAAATTTCTCGATCGAATGGGTCTTAATGGTTCCAGAGTATCCCGGTCTTTCGAGGTCCGATATCATTGATTTACAGCGCCATATTTTGGAACCCTTTTGAAAACACTTTAATAGATTTTTATCTGTATATTACATAAGATGGATTTTTTAAATGTTATTTGACTTATTTTTTGTTGTATTTTAAATAGTCTTTTGATTTTACATGAGAAAATTTTGTATATTTAATATATTAATTGTATGGCTGGCTGTTTGCTATCGTAAATAAATTTCAATGCTAGAACCCATTCAAAGTGTACATAATCTTCATATTAGTGCCTTTTAGTTACGCTATAAAATCATTTTATGTAACTGTATCCAGGTAAGAGAGCCGTGCTGTCCTAGTGATGTTAGCATGCGTCTTTCATCCTTGAGGTCGTAGGTTCGATCCTCGACTGTCCACCAACGGACAAGATCTTTTTATTGTCTTGCGTTTAGGAAAGCATAGTGAGGAACCCGGCATGATCATAAAACAGATATAGAAATCCGAGAGGCCCAGACCTAAAGAGGTGGTAACACCACTGATATATATTATATCTAAGTTAGGAATAAAATATAGTATATAATATAACCTTTTGACGATCATAAGTATGAATCATTTTTTAGTTGCGTTAGTCTCGGCGCGTTACTTGGCTAGATTTTGTGTTGCTTTGTTCAGTAGGAATTAAACTAAATAATTGTTGGGATAATATTTCATATTATAATCTGATTATATACTTGCCAATACTATGGTATGTAAGAGACGATGGAAACCTAATGATGAAGATGCAAATAAAAACTGAAGGTTGTGTGTTTTATTTACAATAATCACCTCACAAAGTAGTGTCCAAAACACTCGCTACAGTCTCATTGACTTACTTACTACAAAATAAAATAATAGCGAACATTTTCTTCCAGCTTTCTGGCCAGCTCTTCGCGACCGTTCTACGCCCTTTATTTGAGAAGTAGATCAATCCATGACTATGCACATATCACATTGTGGATCTCATTTATGATGATTTATTTTAATCATGAACAATATTTTTTATAGAACAGTTGGCAATCTGGCATAAGGCTCATGATGTTAAGTAATACCGACGCTCATGGAATCAATGCCAGGGTCCAGAGTGCGTTATCGGACTCTTAAGAATTTGTACGATAGGTTAATTTATTCAATAACCTGGTAATTGAATTGGGTATGAATTTATCTCGGGTTTTATTCCTGGAAAAATTATAGTTTATAACAATCCTTAGGCATTGAAACCTCATCAACATCCAGCAAATTGAATTATTTTTTCAATCAAATTAACTTTGGTATCGCAACTTGTTCTTTTTGAGCAAAGCAGGCAGTATTTTTAATATAAATAAAAACAAAAACATATGATTCTAAGTTAGTAGGGCAAGCTGAATGTAATTTTATGTTTTCCATTTATAAATAATCCTGAAAATGATTTTTTTAAATAGAGAAAAAATATTACCAGTTTTTATAAAACATGTTTGAATAGCTTTTTAGAAACTGATTCATATTCTGTATATATCAGCATTATAAATGACAAATACCTCGAATCTGGGGGTGTCTACCTTACGGCCGTACAACCTTTTCCTCGAAGCAATTCTGGCTTTTTTCAACCCCCTATAACTTTGTTGTGGATAAAATATAATCCTGAAGTTTACCAGTTACAAAGCAGGGATTTTATTAACACGGTATATAACGTTTAGTAAAGTTTCCTTCGATTTGTCCCAGTACTTTAAGAATTATAACTACTCAAAGTAAATTTTGTCTCTGGCCGACCGATCATCAATACTCCAAGGCACTTCTTGCGTGTAGAATTAGAGTTAGTTAATTCCTGGAATTAAAACCAGTGAAGTATACACATCAAAATTTCAAAACATTAACATTTTACAAAGATTTAATCAGCATGCTTCTTTCTACATGAGCAAATCAGCAATATAATCAAAATTTCCGGATTGAAAACGCTTTAACCAAATTTGTACTACTCTCACAGACACTACAGGTCCATAAATATCAAGAAAAAAATTCGCAGCCTGTGTTGCATTTTTACCATTTTTGTAGTAAAATTTTAAAATGTATCGAATTTTATTCATTACATTCACTCATCGTGTATAACAGTACGAAAAAAAATAAAAATCACACATTTTCCTAATTTGAATTTGGAATTATCTCGCTTAAAATTTAAACTTTTAATGATACTAAAACCTGCCAGATACAAATAGTATAGCCAAAGAGATTTTATTACAAGTTCATACATACTATAATGCGAAAAGACTAAGATAATCAGGAATTAACAAATACATTTACGAATGTTATATTGATAGCAGTTACTGAGTTACACATAATGTATTTGGTTAGGCTGCGGTATATTTTTAGTAGGCCAATAATTAGGAGTTAGACGAGCCTAATTTGAATATTTGGTAGTGGAAATGAATTCGCTATGGGGTGAGCCGCAAAACCACGTGTCTTGCTCAAAGAGAATTACAATAGACCGATATTGTGCTTCTATTGTTACTGTCCTTCTAGTATATATTTAAACACACCCTTAAAGGCAGACGTGTTTCACGAATCTTTTAAAACAGCTGTTTCATATAAACCAACCAAAATATATAAATATTTAATCTGTCAATTCAATGCATTCCAATTATCTTAACTAAAGGTTCATATGAATATTTGTTGACAGCTTTCCCTTAACCGTTGTTAAAGAGAAAACACTGCTGACTGAATAGTTCTCGTTTAAAAACCCACATTGCTTCATCTGTTTTATTGATAATTTTCCTTATTGTCTTCAAATCTAATTATCAAGTGTAAAACGCGCATGTTGAAACATAATACAGTTACTTTATGAACATCAGGCAGGCTCTTACACATGCTCATTATTAATATATGAAATAACAGAAACGTCAGTGATTACGGTCACATGATACAAACCAAACAATAGTGATTGGTTCGTTATAACGTCTATAAACTCGGGCATAAGCCCATCAACGACTGTTTATCTTAGTTCTATACCTACGTATTCTACAGAGGATCTTCGGTCTATTCACTGGGGTCCTAATGCCCTGTTCAATTCCGCAGTCAGTGGCCATTGTCCGATGAGTATGTATGAGTAAGTATGAGAGGTCAACTTACACTGGCCGCTTCTAGTCCCGGCCGATTCACAATTTCCTTAGTTCACGTGGTCTCGAACGAAATTACAGTGTCAAATCTCATACCGCTTAACAATCGCAATGGTTTGATACGATTGTTACATGTTTTACCAAAGTAGGTTGCTTGGTTTTTGATTAAGTGTATTTAGTGTACTACAATGATAGTAATAATTCTATTATAATTAATGAAATTCTGTAATAATCTTAGTTGTAATAAGGTAAAATGAAATAATTGTATTATTTGTATTAATGTCTATGATAATATAAGCCTTTTGTTAAACTTTATCCAATTTAACTGTATTTAACCAATTTCTGTAAAGTTGCATATAGAAGATAATTTAAGAACAACTTAATTTGTTTTAATGTTACAGGAAGCAAACGGGCAGGAGGCTCACCTGATGTTAAGTGATACCGTGGCCTATCGACACTTGCACTGCCAGAAGACCACAATCGCACTGCTACAGCCTTTTAAAAATTGCTACACTCTTTTCTTGAAGGACCGTAAGTGGAATTAGTGCGTAAATACAGTGGTAGTGTGGGGCAGAAATTGTCATAAGAAACGCTCAGTTGTGGAATGACGAACGTAAAGGTGATACGGATGGTATTTTGTACTCTGCCTTGACGTCCGGTGATGAAACTCAGCTGCAGGTCAACACCTCTTTGAAACATAAATATTTATAAAATTATAATGGTTCAGATTTCACTTGAAGACTGACTAACTTTCGTAAAAGTAATAAAAGATAACTTAATCGTTAACCAAAGCAACAATAAAAATCAACTGTCAACAGACTCGATCATTTCATGATAGCTTATCATTCCCCTTCATATATATATATATATATATATATATATATATATATATATATATATATCTACTGTTCGTGTTATGGTCACGGAACTACTCTTATAAAGCTGGACCGATTTGAATGATTTTTTTGTATGCGGAGGAGCTCTGGATGGTTTAAATTCACAAATCAGACCGGCAGATGGCGCTGCAGTCTGTATTTAGGTTATTTAGACTTGAAATATTATACAGGACAGCATCTGTCGGGTACGTACGTCTACAGTATAGTGGTACGGTAAATTGGTACAGGGCAGTTCCCGCCCAGATGTGACAACAGTAGTCCATGAAATAGATCGATTTTTAGGTTTTTTGAAATGCCGATATAATTGTTTTTATGTAGTTGAGAATAGATGAATGTATCAGTATATTAAAGACACAATTTTTTCAATAGTGAACTGCCGGACAGATGTTTTTAATATTCTATAACTGTAGCGCTATGTTTTAAAACAGTGTTCGTTATTCTAACTTTAAAAATGTAATATTTACGTCCGTAAATACGAAAGTTTTCAATTAAATTAAAAACCTTTATTTAATAACGATACAGGTAAAATTGGGCACTAGTTTCTGTTTCATTTTTCACAATTGCAACGTCCGTTTGTTCGTCAACACAAAATAACAAGACCAAAGAGACTCACTTGTTAATGAAGTTGGCCGCATTGTCTTTGTTTTAAACTTCGCCAGAACTATTTAAGCTTTCAGCTGTAAATTGTGACCAATTTTTAATACATAAAACTTTATGTACCTGCATTTATGTGCTGTTTTGTTATAATAATTTACCAATTCGACTTAGGGTCTTTTAAGAACGTACCAATTCTCAAAGACCGACGACGCACTTGCGAGGCATCTGAAAATTTGAGTGTCTGGGCAGTATAACTTAATACCCGGTAAGCCTTTTGCCCGTTTGCCTGGTACATAAAAAATAGTTTACTCAGACCTTAAGATTTTAGAATTGACTGAACACGATCATACCTAGGTAACACTGAAAACGTATAGAAAATGAAAAACGGCTTAATGTAGTTGCACATACTTTTATTGTTTTTCGAAGTGATCTCCGTTTTTCTCCACACATCATCGCATTCAATGGGACCACTGAGAAAATCAGTGGGCCCATTCTCCCTTTGGACCCCTAAGGAAACCCTCTTGTATTGCATTTTCGTACGCTTCACCGAATCTTCAGGGCTCGTAAAGCGAATACCTCGAATTTTATCTTTAGTACTTGAGAATAAATGAAAGTCCAGGGCTCCAGGGCAGGTCGACACCTGCCATAGTCAAATATTCAACAGTACGTTTTGCGGAGTATGCTGAAGCATTGTCTCAGTGACAGAGGAGGTGCTTTGAGGGTGCTGCTGTCGATTTTTTTCCAAGACAACAGGCAAACAGGGTTGACATTGACATACCAGTCTTTCGTGTGTGCGTCTTTTTTCATGACCTTTCCGATCAAATAATGAGGCAATCATCTTTTTTGACTTCTTTTTTTTACCTTAGTTGGCCAATCCTAAAGGATCCGAAAGAAAACACCCACTGAGCTGATTCTTTTGGTTACGGGTTCGTAGCAATATATCCAGCTTTCATCACCTAAGACAATGTCAAATACATGCATTTGAGTCATCGTCATTGAACTTATCTAATATTTGACCACACCACCATTCCGTCTTCAGTAGTCGCTGTTTAAGGACGTCCCTCACGCGGATCATATTTGAGATTGCTACGTCCACACTTAAACTCGTTAAACCAATTGTAAATAGTGGCACGAGATGGGGTTTCATAATGCATGCTAATCGCAGCCCATCATAGCTTTGTAAGTAAGAGTAAGCCGACAACGAAGGTCATAATAAATCATTGACCGAAATTTTTCTCGAGTTATGTTCATTTTCACGTGTAACAAGAGTTTTAGATTTGCCGCCAATGCACAAAAACAAATGACACACGAATGCAATATACTACATTAGGTTACATAAGAGTTCTAAAATTGAAATTCAAAAAAAGTTTTCCTTAGCAATGTTTCTAACTGGCAAGTTCTAAACATTTTCAGTTTTACCCACGTACGTATATGATTAATAGGGTCCGCCTCGTAAGTCCCTTTAAAATTAGGTTGACTCCTAGTTCGACTAAATTTTGATGCTAATGGTTAATGGTTGGTGGGCTCAGTTTTCGCACTCAGATTCTCATTAAGTCCGATGTGCGTATAGATTTTGATGGTATCTGTAATGCTTAATGTATCAAAAGTTTGAATCTAAATTCAAAGTGAGATTTAGCACATACAACAATTCTTTATTAACACCCATACAACTATATTTGTACTAACTTCTAACTAGTAATCTAGTTGATTGTTTTATTTTTTCTTTTACAACTTTAAATTTGTTTGCCTGCCCATATATGTATGTACTTTTTGTTACCACTCAGTATGAGTTTGCTGTGGAATGGAAGCCTGGATATCCATATCACAGGTGCCAGTTTTGAAACCTCCCAATACCTTCTTAACTGTAATATTATTGTTTGTTGCAAATGTTATATGGGAGAAAATAAATAAATTATTATTATTACGCACTTGTATAATATTAACACAGAACTCACCGAGTAAACCCTGACAATTGTAAACCAATTCGTTTTAAGAGCCACTTAAAAACATTTTTATTTATTTATTTAATTTTTAACAATTAAGAATGCTTTGTAAGTATAATAAAACGGTGTCAAGGAGTGTAATGCAGTCATTCTAAACATTTTGTCATTCAGAAGCCAGTGCAAAAATTTTAATTAAAGAATGCGCACCTATATCTCTCATGCAATAAAGTACGGAGATGGTTTAATAATTACGAAACACTGAAATATATTTTCATTACCTATGTATTTGGAAAATGTTAAAGTGGATAAGATCCGACGTACGTAAGTGCAAATACTTTGTATGTGTCGACGTTGAAACAGAAATTGGATCACTCCTATTTATCTTTGGCTGTAAATTACTATGTGTACTTAGTTAACGCGCTTAGATCACTAACCTGGACGCTCTTATTCAGTGGGTAACTCTGAATAAAAATGTGTGCGTGTACTAGTGTACATTTGTAAGAAGTGAAACTTCTTTATGACCTTATTTTTCGAAAAAATGATCTACTATATGCAACTTTACAGAAATTGGTTAAATAAAGTTAAATTAGATAACGTTAAACAAAAGGATTTTATTATCATAAACATAAATACAAATAATACAATTATTTCATTTTACCTTATTACCTACTACTAAGATTATTTAAGAATTTAATTTATTGTAATAAAATTATTACTATCATTGTTATCGTTATTATATGTTTTTGTTGTTAATGGCTTCGAATCAACCATAGTAGGGACAAGAAAAGGATGGCGCGTAACCCAAAAATGTGACGCGTAACCATAAAATGTGACGATATATTTTTTTCCCAACGCCGATTAAGAAATCATGTTATAACTTCTTATAATTCTAATGAACTAAACGATAAAAAATCTGTCTATCACTATACTAATGGATTACTTATTGAAGTTGTATTATTATTTAAATAAAACACACTTATTATATCTATAATATTATGTAACTGTCCTGAAATCTAATGATGCCTCGCCTCGTCGCAATACGCAACGTAATTTTGAAATTGAATATTGGATCTCAAAACTAGCGACATATACCAAATATATATAAGCAATGAACTTCAGAGGGTGCATTTATTCTGACTGTGACGATCGCTTTCGACTCGAGTGCAATATTGGATGGTGTAAGATGGATGCCCGCATTATTAACTTCGTAACTTTATTGGAACTTCTGAGTGATTAAATTCTGTTGAGGTAATCGATTGGATAAAACCGGAAAAACGGATTGTCTAATTAGGTTTATATTGTCTTTTGTTAACATAGCTTTTAATAGCAAACTTATAATTATTTACATAATTTTAATGTGTAAATGTAATGTGCGTGGTCACAGTGACAGTGAATTATAAGTTTTTAATAATAATACTTAGCTTCAATCCGTTTCAAAAGTGTTTTTCTTAATAGGTTTATATTGTATTTACTACTACTAGGTATATTATTGTGATGACGGTATTTTTGTAATAAATTGAAATGTTACATTATAAATATTTATTTTACATACACAAAAGTGTATATCTTGTTTTAGGTTTACAAAACCTCAAACTTTAATAAACATTTTAAGTTCCACCACTAAGAACCAGCTCCCCACTGAAGTATTTCCGAACCAAATCGACTTCTTCGAAAAGGATCTATAATATTTTTTCATAATATTAGCGTATAATTTATTATGGTTTTATGTAAATGGATAGAAATACCGCGAAAATACACGAAATCCAAGCAAGCGTTTCAAAGCCTGCTTCTTGTACATGAAGAACAGTCAAACCTTTCATAATACAGATTAATAAAGTGATTTGAAGCAAAAACCTCACTTAAGTTCTTTACAACGTTCTGACAAACACTCCAATGTTCGTAATTATTAAACACAGTGAAACTTTAATACAGGATAACATGATAATATTAAATAAAAACATAAAATATATTTCCTGCAAACGTTTTATGTTATTTGAAATTCTTATACTGGGATAAGTTCAGTTTAAGATAGCGAGTGCGATAACATTCATAAATTTAGCTCCAGTTGGCTTTACCTGCGATTACATTATAGTTGAAAACTACTTTTATTTATAGCCAACAGATAAATACTTTTTAGATGAATTTTGACAACAATTATAAATCTTATCAGTTCTTATTGTTATGACATTATTAATAATTTGCATGCATAGAGCCAATTGTGTTGTTTTTATAATTAATAAATAATAATCTCTTATAAATAATCGTTAAACATACTCTTACAAATAATCGTTATGAGTCTTTGTTTTTATTAACGCAAATTTACCCCTATATACATGGAAATTAAATCATTAAATTCCACAAAAAAATGTTCGGTCTCTTTTCATTACAGCGGAAAAAAGGCCGGCAACGCAATTCCGAGCCTTCTGGAAATGTGAGTTTCAGTTAACGAACGGTGACTTAATGATTGAGCCCATACAAATAGGATTAAATTAATTTCAAGTTTTGTTTACAAACTTTGAATCTTCACAAAGACATAATTTAAAATTACGTACTAGCCTATAAAATAAAATAAATCAATGGCGCTACAACCTTTTTAGGTCTGGACCTCAGTTCTCTGTTCCGTTTGGTTTGCTATGAATTAAATACAATAAAATAGACATATATTAGGAGCGTATTAATAAAAAATAATCTAGATACGGATCTAGATATTTTCTCGAACCCAAATCGAGGTTTTCCGTTATAAAGTCAAATGAAGTGAAATTTACATATAAAACCCAACATGGCCGTTGGAAGTGCTTCAAGAGCCTGCTACGCTTAGATTATGACTTTTGCGGGCTAGAACCGAGCTATATTGTTTTGATATAATAGTAATAGTGGTTTAGCGATTCTCGACCTTGTGTGTTCAAAAGCCGAATGTTTTGCAATGAATTTTCTATGTACGCTACTTGGGTCGGTTTAATAAGCTTGTATAATAAAGCAAATCATGTCTTTGAATCAAAAATCGAACATTATTTCATATGTTATCTGTATTATTTAATACTACAGATATATGTAAATATATGTGTGTAATAAATTATATACTGTTACAATATTATGTTTTTTTTACTTATTATAATACTATAATTACGGTATATCTTACAAGCTCTTTTATCTGAAATATATGAGAACTTAAACTAAAATCTAAACTTAAATTAACCAGTGAAAAAATAATTACGAGTAAAACACCGGACTTGGTATGATATAGGCACATAACAATCTTTTCTTTAAAATTGTATATTAATACTTTCAACAGATGCAGATAAAATATTTGGAAAAAAGCCTTTTTCAAAATATATTGTTACATTAAGTTGAATGTAGGCAACGAACCCTTGAACCAGCTAACATTATAATCCAGTAAGCTTATAGGGTCTCAAAGAACAACGTAAAAACCGTCTATATAAAATACTAGCTGCTATCTGTGGCTCCACCCGCATTTATTCAGTCGTAGCCTGAAAGCTTCAGGTCGGTAAGTAGACTTGTAAATGCAAAAATGATTTATGTTTTATATATGACTGAATGTAATATGTTAGACATATGGTATCGCGGACTTATTTGCGGATTGTGATGTCTCCTATACTTACTACTACTATACTACACTATACTATACTACACTATACTATACTATACTACACTATACTATACTACACTATACTATACTACACTATACTATACTACACTATACTATACTACACTATACTATACTACACTATACTATACTACACTATACTATACTACACTATACTATACTATACTATACTACACTATACTATACTAATTGTAGTACATCCCCTTCCTCTGTTGTCAATAGTTAGCGAAGCGTACGCAATTTAGAAATCAAGAAGAATTATTTATCACATCTTAGGTTGTGAAAAAGAATTCTTCACAACCTAAGATGTGAAGAATCTTCTAATTCCTATCCCGGAATACTATCGTAATTCCGTAAAGGACCCGTTTAGGTCAAATGGTGAAAGAGTTATAGAACAATTCAATCATTAATAATATTAGTGTGACATATACAACATTATCAAAGTAATATACAACAAACTTAGTTCTGGTAATTTGATTACTTAAAAATGGATCTCGCTCAGTTGAATGTTACCGGTTAGGGACTGATTTAACCGTATTTAATATAAATATAATTCTGAAATGAATGGTATAATTATCCGTAACCTAATTAATAGCTTAGTGAGAAACATTATGCGACATAAATATTTTCCTCTGGGTAATAAGTAATTACAAAGCGGATAAATTATTCGCTTCTCATCGGCCATTCCACGCACTCCCACTTCGAACTGTGTCCTGAAGATAATTGCTTAATAAGAATAAATGAAGATAATATTAAGTCGATACTTGCTGCCGATGTCTAAACAAGTACATATTAAACGCATGTATATCTGATATATGATACTGCTTCAATCCTGCCAATGTGAGACGATTAGAAAAAAAACTTTACTGCACATAATAGTTTAGTTAAACTATTCGTGTATATTGTTTTTGCCTATAGTATAGAGACTATTTTGTTTTTAAGAAAGTGGTTAAAAGATCAAATGACCTCTAAAATAGCATTTTTGGGCAGCTTATATGTAGGCACTGTGTATGTATGTTTGTGGGTGTGGTCGGCGTTTGTTTTTAATCAAGACGGCATATGTGAGTCCACGTTTTTACTGAACAACAATTCCTAAACTTATCCCAACATGAAGCCCAAGCAAATATAATAAATAGATAATGTATCTACTTATAATACTTAAAATATATAAGAATAGAAGTATAATAAAGCATGCACTCTCACAACATTGAACTACCTAAGGTCCTTATTGAAACAATATTATAACATGGCACCAGCAAAGTATGAACATAAGGAATGCAATAAAGATCTTAACTTCCACTTGAACGAAATGTAATCCTGTACATACAAAATAGTACCTGCATTATGAAATAATACTGTCGTTCAATATGCAGCACTTTGGTATATCAACATGTAATATACAAACCGAACTAAGCAAAAAAATATTTAAATTGGTCTTCTAAAAGATAAATTTAAAATCCATGATAAAATGATTGTACAAAAACATTGGCAGAGATTTATGTTTCTGATTCGTAATGAATTATTTTTCTTAATTTACTTTTCTTTCATGAATTATGCCTATATTTTTTGAAGCATGCCAGTTTCTTTACTATTTCCTTCGCATTACGATCGAGTTTTAAATTCGCTCATATGTTAAAAGTCTATTCGTTCACATCTCATGAATGATGAGCTCATTTTGAAGTCACTAGTCCACCTCGGCTCATTAAAGGAATCTATGGAAATAATATTATTATCAAAGGTACACCTTATACACTAAATATGTAACTCCTAAAGAAGGAAAAATGTTTATTACCCATAATAAAAAGGGTATTTAGTTAAAAAGACAGTTCATTAGCATTCAACAGTATCCCGTGTGTCGTGGGCCTATAGGGCCTATATTAATCATTATATGTACTTATGGCAAGCACAAATTGAGGTCCAGATAATAATGATTAGATTGTCATTACTTATGTCTGTTCATTTTAAACTTTAAACAATTGAATTAAACTTTAACTACATAACAACTAAGCTTCTTTGTAATGTTATTTTTCAAACACAATGCAACCACAACAATCGTTGGATGGAGTTAAAACAACAAAGTTCTCGAAGTCTTTGTATCTGAAGTGAAGTCACTAACAAGGGTCCTGATTCAAAGGACATCTGAGGCTAAAGTTATAAAAACCGTCACTATTGCATGAAATTTCGAACATTTAATAATAATAAAAGCCCGTTTAATATAAAATCATTACAAAAAAGAATATACAACTTTGGTTTGTTGTATAGGTACATTTTATAAATGTTTCTTTCGTTTTTGTTTGTACGTAAGTCAGTACGCTCAACTGATGTTAAGTGATACCAACGCCCATGAACACACACATTGCCAGAAGGATCGCAAGTGCGTTGCCGGCCTTTTAAGAATTAGTACGCTCTTTTCTTGAAGGACCCTAAATCGAATTGGTTCAGTAGGCAACTGGTTCCACATAGTTGTGATATGCGGCAAAATTGCCTTAAGAAATGCTCAGTTATAGAATGACGGACATCGAGGTGATACGGATGGTGAATTCTAATATTCTAGCTTCATTCAGTATTTGATTGCAACTTCACGGGCTTCCTCCAGCTATTTCCAAATATATCTGTGCATGGCTATCTTTCTCTCTCTCTCTCTCTCTTCTATCCACTATTTTTGAGGTGCCCTCTTCTCTTTCTCCCCTTGGTCCTTTTCAAGTCCAAGTCTGTCTAATATTTAATACAAACAAAACAGAAGAAAGAGCGTTTTTGTCATTTTTATAGACCAAATTGTTTGACGTGTTTTGTAAACATTATTTTGCATGTTTTAAAACTTTCGTGACTCAAGCAATTGAGTTTAATAAATAAACTTGTTTATAGACAATATACAATACAGTGTAAACATAATTATAATGGATAGACAAAACGTATGTGTGTATAATTAGACCGTTGAGTAAACAATTTTTCTGACATTAATCCTTCCCAATGCGGCAAGATATTCACAAGTGGTCCATGTGCCCCATACGGACACGAATTAGCTGCATAATTCGCAAATGTTTCGGGTTTTAACTAACTACAATGCAATTTATAAAGATGACATTTTCCACATTTACTTTTTGTAGTAGAAGTAACAATTTATTGTTTCTTAAAATATGAATGTTGTCCTTTCTTAATTTTTATGTTTTATTTCAATTTTTCTTTTGTTATCTAATGATGTACTTAATTGACTTATGTTTAGTCTAACGTATAATTTGAATAACAATGTAATCAGTTTTGGCTTTGTAGTGTTTGTTGTTGTCTTCTTTTCATAATATGTATATGTATAAGATTACTAAAGATAAATAAATAAACTACCAAAAAGGTTGATATGAAGACTTAATTCGATATTTTAATATAATATTGATTTTTGTATTTCCTTGTTTAGTTATTTTTTGCAATAACCGCTTTATTTTACTAGCGTGACTATTAACCGGTAAACCGGTAATAAATCCTTCTAAAAACACTACAAATAAGATTACAATTTTCTTCATTGGAGTATTTTGAATTTGGTAAAAATTAAATACAACATTCTACAATTTTATCACCGGACTTCAAAACTTAAACAGTGTCACGAAATATCAAACATTTTTAAAGTTATCAAGACAAGGAACACAAATAAAAAGTAGAAATGATAGAAAAGCAGTTCTCAAGGAGGCGGCTCTTAACTTGGAGTCGAGACTATTTTTCAACTGTTATCTCCTGAACTATTCTTGACTATGCTTCAGAATACGTGACCAATGACCACCTTGAAGAAACCTACGTTTTTAAAATATTAAAGTAAAGTAATATTCATTTCAGAAAAAATATTCATTTTACTTACATTAAAAATAAACTAATACATACTTAAGTCGAACAATTATAAAAAATCCCAACAATTAGCCATATAACAATATAGGCATGCAATATTCATTTACATTAAAGGCAGACATTATAAAACGCCACGCGTGTTGAATCGAATCAAATTGTACGATTTTCTATGACTAGAATCACAGTTTGAACTTCTGACGCGACTCCATGTGCGCACACGCCACCCGATCATGACATTCCAGATCGATCGTTAATTGTTAAATAATCGCCTAAAATTGCCATTTAACACACAATATGCTTAATAATAAATAGTATATTATAATTGTAAAAAGAAGTATAACAACAGGCAAGCAACAGCAGAATTATTTTAAAAATACGGCAATCATTAAAGTTACATAACACAACAAAAAAAAAAAAACAACAAAAATGAATGATAAATATAAGTGAATAACAAACAAATCATGATTTTTAAATTTTCTGTATCTTAATTAAATCATTAAAACAGTTCAAATATATGTGTAATGAGTTATTGTATCAGAAACCACTGATATAAAACGTAAGTAATGTATATGTCACCGTAAAATTGTAAATACCGTTAGGTTATATTCTAACTCGCAATTATTTACTATACGGTCAACTATAAAGCCGCCCAATCAGGGACAGCCTTGGTACAGTTGACAATTTTAACATTGTAAGACGGTTTCACTACGATAGATTACAATCTACCGAATAATACGTTAAATTATAAGTAGTACGTTGAGGTTCACAATCTTTCGACAGTTCACAATCTCGCGAGATAGATTACAACCTAACGGTATTTACAATTTCACGCTGAAATATACATATCTGTAATGAAATACATGAAAGTATTAACTTCAAAACGAGCAAATAATAATAATATGATAATTGTAGACATTTCCGTTTCCGCCATTGACCGCATGTTAAATGGTTCATTTATTGGTTTAGTTTTATTAGTAAATGTGTAATATAGTATTTATATAGACTTCAGTTTATTTGAACATATGTTTAATTAGTGAACTGTTTTGGTTTTAAATGTTATTAATATATACGCAATACGCATATAGCTACTTTAATTATGTAAATGAAAGATGGACAAGGAGTAAATAGGTGCAAAGGCCAGGGGTAGAAAGAGAGTTTGCCTCTTGCACGGGGCTTGACGATCTTAAAGAAGTCAGTGGGGAATTTTGGGAGGGAAACGCTCAAGATAGACAGAGATGGAGCCAGTTGGAGGAGTACTATACTCTTTCAGAGATCCATGAAAATAAATTGTTAAATTTTAAGTGTTTTGTAAAGAGCGATGAATTGTCGTTTTTTTATTAAACTTACCTCAATCAAATTCCACGACTTCGAAAACGCAATTTTCAATTCGACGTGTTTCAACGTATTCCCAATAATTAAACAATCGAAATTATTCAAAGTTAATTAATAATGTATATCAAACAATAATTTTAATACGATTTTGTTGAATAACATAAAATCAATCACAAAAAACCAATGAATGAATATTTAATATCAATTGTTCATACAAATTAATTAATTTTGGGCAACTTGTATCTATATAAGGAATGTTACCGTATAAGGTAGAGATGTGGGGTCACTCTGCATCTTCTACCATGGAGAGTGTTCAGAGGAGTTATTACCTGGATTAATACCTGCAGCTGACTTTCAACATCGGACGTCGAGGCAGAATACAAAATTCCACCCGTATCACCTCGACATCCGCCGTTCCACGACTGAGTGTTTTTCAAGGCAATTAGTCCCACTGAAGTATTTCCGAACCAATTCGACTTAGGGTCCTTTACAAAAAGAGCGGACCAATTCTTAAAAGGCTAGCAACGCACTCGCGAGCTAACATCAGCACCCATACTCTATATGCAAATTCGATTCAGTTCCTTCAATATCCGTAGCGCTAATAGAACAAAATCTAATTATTGGAATCGGGTTTGGTATCGCTAATGGAAGTTACGAAGTTTGTTCTACGGATATTGAGAGAACATTAAAATTGCATCCAAAATGTCAGGCTCAGTTCGAACAGAAAACTAATTCGTGAAGAATTTAATATAACAAACGATAAACCACTGTTTATACAAAAGTCGTGGATTTACAAACGACCCATATTTACCCCGAAGTGCATTTTAGACAAAGAACGCGATCGTTTGAAATATTCAGAGGGAAAGTGTGGAGTAGTGCGGTTGCGAGGATAGTTATAGCTCGTTGTTGCTGCGCAGTTGTTATCTCAAACACTTGCCGAACTGTGCTGCGCTTTTAGTGTGGTCTATGATATGAAATGGAGCGTGTATATTTAAATTAATATCAAAGTATTGGCTATAACACGTAGCTAAGCAGTTACATATCCAAAGACGGGAATGGTCCACATAACACATTGTTTCTTCGTACTATCATTCAAATATTGTTTTGTTTATGTAACAGGAGGCAACCGCCCATGGACATATACATTGCCAGAAGGCTCGCAACTGAGTTGCCAGGCTTTTAAGAATTGGTACACTCATTTCTTGAAGTACTCTAAGTCGTAGTGAAGACTGTAGGAATTTGTATTTAGAATACATTAACAATAAGCTGTTGGTGTGTTATACAAAAAAAAATTGGGTAAAATACTTAACGCTCGATATAATAACGCCCTTATGTCAAAAATTTTAGCTAACATAAAATGTTTTAATACAAAAATAAAGAAGTGCACTATGAAAAAAATATTGCAAAATAAATAATTGAGCGGCCGTGCTTCTAGCCTAAGCATTATTGAAGCATATTCGCACATAAGTGACGCTGTTGACTTACCATGTATCCTGTAGTACGATGGTACTTACTGATACTATAAAGTCTGCAATATTTCATGTAATATTGTAAGCTTTAAAATATCATATACTATTCAAATTTAGAAAACAAATATAATAATGATATTTAATTATTTATTCACAAAAATGCATACGTAAAAGTAGAAAAAAAATTAAATATATAATAGTACACAATATCGCTACTGTGAACTCACTATGCGAATATACAAAGTTATGGATAGTGTCAAATACGGTATTCAGTGGGCGCAACGTCTTTTTTAAGGGGGATCTGTGGAACAGACAGGTTCTGAACCTTAAAATCGCAAACAACCTTGGCCTTCGCACAAATCCCCTAAGTACAACACACTCGAGTTCATGGAGAACTCTTTGTGTTGCATTGCTTGCTTCTTTAAGTAGATAGTAAGCCAACTCAATGTCCCGTCTTGTATATAAATGTATAGTGAAATACTTTGCGAATGTTTTTTTATTAATAAAATTATATTTACATATTAATTAATACCAAACACAACTATAATTATTGTTTAAATTAACAACAAATAACTTGGACCACAGGCATTGAGTCCCGGCTGTCATCTTTCCACCTTCCCGTGAACGTCGAACTGCCGAAGCTGTTACTACAGCCACTTACCCAACTTATGTTCACTGTTACCTTAGATATTATCATCTTTGCTTGATATAATTAAGGCTGTATTTATACATGATAATGGAACTTTTATTTAAAAATAGAATATTTTTAAGGCGTTAGAAATTACTATTTCCGTTACTTTAAATTGGTAACGAATTTTGTCCTCATAGGAATATTTTATAAGCTTTTTAGTGAATTTAGTTTTCATCCCAGAATTTTGAATTTGGAATCTATTATTCCAGGGTGGACTGTACTAAGTAGGTAAGACAACAATTCCAATAACTTTTTCCTAAGAAAATTTATTGATAGGTAACATAAAAAAGATTTTTTCAATTGAACGGAGCCAAAATGAGCATGAGGCTCAACTGATGTTAAGTGATACAGCCGCCCATGGACACTCTCTATGCCAAAGGGCTCGCGAATGCGTTGCCAGCCTTTTAAGAATACGCTCTTTTCTTGAAGGACCCTAAGTTTAATGGTTCGGAAATACTTCAGAGGGTAGCTAGATCCACATAGTAGTGGCGCGGGGAAAAATCTGTCTACAAAACACTCAGTTTTGGAACGACGGACATCGAGGTGAACCGGGTCGAATTTAATATTCTGCCCAGACGTCCGATGATGAACTCATCAGGTATTAATCCGAACAAGCCCTTTGAAGCTCTCTAACTATGGTACTACTACTACTCTATGGTAACTGCGGTAGAAGATGCAAAATGACGATCCAATCTCTTTATATCAACAATTCCCTTGCAGATTGTTTATAAATTCAATTAAAGTTTGTAATGATATTACAACAGAAACTTCAGAAAAACAGGGTACAAGTATTTAAACTTTTGATAAGCATAAATTTTATGAAGAAAGTCTTCATATAAATATTTTCATTATGAATTTCAAAGAAGCATTATATAACAGTAACAGTATTAACTATATTTATTATTAGTATTTCTTATTTTATAGAATATCGCTTCCAATACACGGACAAAAGGTTACGTGTGCTTTTGCTTTCGCGGTTTTCAGTTATGACATGTCAAAATTTAAAATGCGAATCAAAAGTTGAAACATCAAACAGAGTAAAATGAGGATATTACCGGTCGTAATCATATAGTATTTTTAGTTATTTGCGGTTCAAACTGGGTCTGGGCCTCAAATTTCTATATCTGATCCGAGATAATTTCTAATGTAGATGATAAACCTTCTGTGCCTGACATAACATCGACTTTTTGGGACTAAGGCATGCCGGTTTCCTCGCGTTGCTTTCCTTCATCGAGCCAATGTTAATAAACATAGATAGAAAGTCTATTGGTGTACAGACGTGAATCAAACTTACGACCTCAACCACAAGGCCAACACTGCTCTTTAGCTTTATAGTTCTCGTTAATTTACTATTTGTTTACACGCATGGTTTTATAATCAAATAACATCTAACTATAATATAAATATTTATTACTGTAATATTAATAACATTAATTCAAGAATTTTGATGATACGTAAAATTTTATAGAACAGCGGGCAAACGGGCTGGAGGCTCACCTGATATTAAGTGACACCGTCCAAGGACACTTAATGAGAAGGCTCACGAGTGCCTTGCCTTTTAACAATTGGTATGCCATTAATGGAGCTTTAACATCAAGCTTTTTGGTGGGTCTTTTTATAGGTCCATCACGGTAACGCAGTAATGCTGTGAGCAAGTAATGCTACAGAAAGAGTTATCAGAACAAGAGAGAGAGCGCTTTAGGACCAATCCCAAGGTTAGAAGACGCGGAGTAAATAGGAGAAGAGTTTTTGAGTATAACATGCCGTTGACGTCCCGGTAGAATACGAGAGCGACCGGTGCCTTTGTAACGCGGCTATGTAGGAAGCTCCAGGTTTTATTGAGTATTGCACAACAAGTCTTTGAATAGCATATATTCTGGTGTGGGTCCAGTCCCACATACATCTGCAACTTTGTGTCGCAGGGGATACGCAAACGCCACCTCGAATATCAAAAAAAGGCCATCACAGTAGGGTTCTAGTTACAACTAAGTCTTTTAAGTTCATTTACAAAACCAATCTATATCCATTTTCATACCACCTTTCTTAATAAACAAAAAAAGTTATTCGATTCTAGACTCAAACTACGAAATCGCATTTCAAACGAAGAAATTCTCAAATATCACGAAGATGTGATTCTGAAGCATTACTTATCTCACTCGCCATTTACCGTAGAATATTAAATCTTATTACGCCTCAAAATGCTGATACTGTGATATGTGCAATACAAGTCGTTACCTGCTGCTTTTATTTGACGAAGTATTATTGTCATTAAGGCGAGTTAGATTTTTTGTTAAAAAACGAGAGACAGCCACATCTGTTTACTATAAGTTCACAGCGTCAACCTTTAATATAATTTAAGTACAGGGGCAAACGGTAAGGAGGCTCAACTGATGCTGATTTAAGACTTATCAGTCTTAAATTTCCGCAGAGTTCGCGAGTGTGGTGCCGGCCTTTTAAAAATTGGTACGCTATTTTGAATGTACATATATATAAAAAAAGTATCATTAGAATAGGTATCATATCTCTTTTTTTCTGTGGGTATTTGCAATTAGCCCTAAGACTATGAGCGAATCTGTTCTGTGGTACTGTCATGTGGAGTGGGGATGCTTCCAATGGGAAGTCATTGGAACCATCTACTCATCTGCTGACTAGAGCGAATGCTAATCTTCTAGCTCTGAAATATGTTGATGTTTTAGTCGTCTCACATACTGTTATAGAACAGGTGAGTTTGCCAGTTCATTCAGGTGACAGGTCAACCACTCTTCGTATTTAGCTGCCAGTCTCCGGAATTCCTCTTTGTTCTCATTTCAAGATGTTCGTAAACTTAGTTGTTGATGTACCAATGTACTTCTGCAATTATTATTCGGATCTTGTTCTGTAGTCGCTGGTGTATATTTACGTTGTTATCACTTACGCTGCCTCACAGTTGGAGGGCATATGGACCAATTATGACTTTAAATGATGAGTTTGTTGTCTAGAGAAAGTCTCGAGTTTCTTTCTAGCACCCAGTAAAGACTGTTGTACTTTAGCTGTACCTCCTGCTTTTTACATTAGATGTGGTTCCTCCACGTTAATATCCCACGATATTATATCTGGTACCAGTTTCTAAGCCGAAAACTCTTCTCCATTCGCTTTCATTGCGCGCCACACACCCATCACCATTCTCTCAAATTACTGGATCATTTCTCCTCATAACTTGCCCAGTCCACTTCCAATTCAGCTTCTTAATAATCCAATAGTGTCGTGATTCCGGTTTCTACCTCTATCAGCATATTCGATGTAGTTTTTACGACTTCAATATATTCTCAGTGGTACACAACCACTCCATTTGAAAGCGTATTAGTATTGCTGCACTAATTGGTAAAAATTAATTGTGTTAAGTTACAATTCAATTATATTTAATGATATTAGAGACGAAACCACACACCAGTTTAAATACAAGATCGTTTTCTTTGTGTGCTTACTAAATGTAACAAGCATATTTGTTTGCCAAGTTAATTAGATCTCTTGTAAATACATATTAGTGTTATACTCCTAAGTATTATTTCGGGGAATACAATGAAATTACATTAGAAAATCTCTTTGTAATATGTAGAGTATTTTACAAAAGTTTTGTCTAAAAATTCGCGTAAGTAATACAGGTCTTGGTTAGGTAATTATAAACTGTTTTGGGATTACTGGGTAAAGGGCTGGTCTATATAAAATCGTACAGAAGATCCAATGGCGCCATGTCTTTATAAAGAATGGTATATGTATACTATACTCTGTTATTGTTCTTGACACGATTTAAATCGTAATTATTATTCGATATATAAATCACAATCATAAGCATAAATGGAATGAGTTCTAAGGCCACAAAAATGTCTACATACAAAATATAATGTACAACAAAAATCATCAATTTCAAAGGTATTGCAGATAGAAGTGAAAATCGCTCAGTGTTATCTTAACGAGCTACCGAACACTCCCCACAACACTATTCTTATTAGGTAACTTCAACAGCGATGTAAATTTCTAAATAGAGTTTTCTCAATTATTTGAAAGATGGGCAAAGTTACATCAATTAAACGCTATTAACAATGTTCTTAAGAATAATTATTACTGTTAGTAAAAAACTGTACCAAGAACTTTGTGTCTAAAATAAACGTTGTTTTTTTTTTATGTAATAGGAGGCAATCGGGCAGTAGACTCACCTGATGACGTGTTAAGTGATACCGCCACCATTGCCAGAAGGCTCGTAAGTGCGTCGCCGACCTTTGAAGAATTGGTAGGCTCTTTTCTTGAAGGACCCCAGAAGGAATTGGTTCAGAAATACTTAAGTGGGCAGCTGGTTCCACATGATGCGCGGCAATAACATCCCTTAAAAACGCTCAGTTGTAAGGAAAATGACTGGTCGTTGACGATTTGAATCGCCCATCGTTGATTATGATCAAGCGGAAGGAGCTGGTACTGAGGAGCTCCCGCCCAAAGGTGAGAACAGTAGTCGATGTGTGGCCGAATTTGCGCTTTATAGAGTTACAAGCAGTGGCCCGGAGTTAAGTACCGTCTCGCCTTGCTGAGCCTTTTATTTTCTAGAAACTATTGCTATTGCGATTAGCGCGATCAATATTGTAATATGATCGACTTAATAGCAGAAAAGACAGCCAAGCGAAGTGCTAGGGTATGGTCTTCTAAACAAGTTCATTGATTACGAGTATGCCTTAGAAGCGCAGTTAATATAGTTAACTGTGATACTGTGCCTACATGATTAATACAAATTTATTGATGTTTTAATATAGATTAGTATTGTACTAACTTTCATATTAAATGGTCGTGTCTTGAAGAGCCTTTCATTACAATTGTCAGTACCTAACTTTCTTACTAACTACTTACTGACGTGAGACTTATTTTAAATTATAGTGATTTATGTGTGTTTTTTACTTTTAATGTCTTTTTAGTTTAGTTTTTTTTTGTTCCTGTTTAGTTTTGTCTTAATAACTGTTTATAAATTCATGTTGTATTTTTGTACTTCTTGCCTATCTTATGTAATTTAATATATTTTCTTTTCTTTACTCACAGTGGTTGCCTGGAAGAGATCGCTCGAAAACGATAAGGCCGCCAGTTGCCCTCCTTTTGATTTAATTATGTTAATTTTTTTTTATATTGTAACGTAACGAAGTGTTAATATTATAAATAATATATAAAAAATAATAAATACCTTATAAAGACACGAATACCAAATAAGTCAGTAATAAACATCAGTTTCAGACGTATAATAAAAATTATATCTGACGATACGTAATTTGTCACGAATTTAATAAACGTGTAATTATAATTTTAATATCACCGAGTGCCGTGCAAGCGTCCAGTACTCATTATTTGGTTTAATAGCGATGTAGAGGAAGTGGACCATAGACAATATTGAATAATAATTTTATGCAATTTTTATTACGTCAAGCATGAATTCTCTATTTTCTGTGTTTCAAATTTTTTTAGTAGCTTTATGGAGTTTTATCTACGTGTTCTTAAATATTTAAAAGAACCAAACACCTAAGCATTTTAAATCTGCAACTGAATTTCATCATCGGACGTCGAGGCAGAATACAAAACTCCACCCGTATCACCTCGACGTCCGCCGTTCCACGACTGAGCGTGCCGAGCGACACCGCTATGTGGAACCAGCTGCCCACTGAAGTATTTCCGAACCAATTCGACTTAAGGTCCTTCAAGAAAAGAGCGTACAAATTCTTAAAAGGCCGGCAACGCACTCGCGAGCCCTCTGGCATTGAGAGTGTCCATGGGCGGCGGTATCACTTAACATCAGATGAGCCTCCTGCCCGTTTGCCCCCTATTTTATAAAAAAAAATTCGAAATTTCGCCCGTATCGGCGAGGCCACTTCGGCGTCCGTGCTTCCACACGTCATTTGAGGCAGTTTTGGAGGACTCTAAGTAATTAACGTACCTCTTACATGAAAAAAAAAAGACTTTTAATAATTTTGTTCGTCACAGGAGCTATTTATTTTTTTATTAGTTTTTAGTTATAAATGTGTTCCCAGAGTTGTAAAATTGTACCTGCAAATATTTTACGTCATCTATTTTTTCTCATGGAAAAACTACAGCTACGATGTCGCGTCTATTTCCAAGCAACAAAGGCACGAAGTTGTTTTATTTTCGTCGTTTTATTAGCTTTTTAACCTCGGCTTTGAGGACGAAGGAAGTCGTAAATATCGTCCTGTCTCCATTTCTACAAACTTCACACTAAACTCCGCTTAAATTTTCGACAATCATATCTCTACGGCGAAATGAACAAAGGATTTCAATGTACTACGTTTAATTTAAATTTAACTTATTTCGTTTAATAAATTAAAACTAAACTTTGATTACCCGAGTGAATTTTGTATATTTCGGCAAGCCTTTGCTTCTTTCTTCACAAATATAAGATATATAAAAAGACATACATACATATAAATTATGTGTCCTTAATTAGGTTTCATCCACATCACCTAGATGCCTGGAAGTCTTCCAAGGTCCGCTTCAAAAGATAATAATCCTTCGCAAACTGTGGAATCGATTCCCGATGGGGTTCTTCGTTAGAGATATGACCTCCAATTGTTTAAAAGTGTATATTCTTCCTTCAAAGACCAGTATGGTATCCACCAAAATTGGAGCCATAGGACGCGACGACTGGCCTTGAACGTCCCGCAGGCTGGTTCGCCCCTATGTCCTAAAAACATGCGATAAAAAGAAAGATAAAACACAACTAAAATAACGAAAAAATACTAATAATAGGTATAAACATTAAAATAAAAACACTTGCTTTTTTAAGTAAGGGTAAAAGACAAAACAATTACAACATTTGTATTTTAGTCAATATAACAGGAATCACACTATATAGGTATCTATAGGTGAGTGGCGTACATAATTTCTTTAGTAGTTTTTGAGTTTATACTCCACAGATGTATTGTAATAAAATGTAACTAAATTATACGGTTTTCTGTTAAATGTAATCCTTAATGTGGTATAATCCTAATAATATATTCTTAATGTGATGACGATGATCAATGACAAATACAAAGACGCATAGCCATGGCAAGGAACAAGCACAGTACCAACTATTTTCAATAAGTTTGGACTAGCTTGTTTCACTTTTTTGTATTCAATTGTATTCAAGTATTGGTCTTGTGGCTTCAGAGTGCGCCTCTCATCCCTCAGGTCTCAGGTTCGATCCCCGGCTGTGCACCAATGGACTTACTTTGTATGTGCGCATTTAACATTCCCTCGAACGGTCAAGGAAAACATCGAGAGGAAACCGGCTTGTCTTAGACACATGTCGATGGCGTGTGTCAGGCACAGGAGGCCGATCACCTACTTGTCTATTAGATTGACAAATGACCATGAAACATATACAGAAATCTGAGACCCAGATCTAAAATGGTTGTAGCGCCATTGATTTATTTTATTTTTTATATTCTTTACTGATTATCTGTAGATAATATATATATATTCCACTTGTAGCGATTACGACTCATATTTTGAACATACAGGGCAGGCATGTCGCAAAATATGTTGACATTAAAATTCAATATTAAAACGCATAAATCAACTTACAGTGAACTTAATTACAATTCGTTTTCGGCAAACTTGATTAAAAGTAAAACATCATAAATCTCATTTCAATTAAATTTGCGAACCAAAATTCTTCAGGAGGGAAGTGAGAACGACAAAATGAAGTCACTTAAGGGCAAGAGAATAATGACTCAGGCCTTCACCCTCCGAAAACATTACATTAACTAATTTTTCATGACTTAACCTCTCACAGGTAGAATTTGGGGCATTTTTTTAGCTCTGAGAATACGAAATTAGAATCGTGTGACATTGATATTTATGAAACTTTGTTAAATAATATTTAAAAATAAATGTAATAAGAACTGGCGCCAAAATTAGAACGCGCCATAGACTATGTAGACAATAATTACTTTCGCTTACACAACTATAAACATAACCACCGTTACACACGAAATTATTATATTATTTAGACCAGACGTTTAAGTGCTTTTCACACGGGGATACAATAAATCAATCCCTTGAAAAAGATATGTTTCCATTACGTATGTATTATATATTGGAGACAAATTTCGTTGAATAATCGTGGCAGGATGCGGACGACGCTGTTACTATGTCCTGCCTCGGGCGATTGCTGGTGACGCCGTGGGGTTCACCGTGGCGTCGTGGGGGGGGGCCGTACATCACAAGCTAGTTGCGCAGCGAGAGGGTATGTGTATTGCATCTCCCCAAAAAAGGGTCCTGTTGCCAATAAAAAATATAAAAAGCCTTATTTTCTAACTACGATATAAGGATAAAGTTTATATGATTATAATTTCTATATAGTTGGGGTGATTATCAAAATCAAAGGTTGGTGGACTCAGCTTCCGCACTTAGACTCTCACAAAGGCCGTTGTGCGTAAAGTCCCTGTTAATCAAGCCAGCCCAGCTCGTTCCAGAGGCACAGAAGTCCCAGGATTTCTGTACGTTATTTAGCCACAGATTCGAATTCCGGGAATAGACTGTAAGCTTGAATGTCCGCGAAATCATCTATCAGTAATCAATGAAGCCACTTTCTGCATTAACTAGAGGTCTAGTTAAAAAATATAGATAATTTAAAAGTCGTGTTTACTACTAAAATTATTGTTTTAATTTAAATAGTCCTTGGTTTCTTACAAATTACACTCTCACGAGTGTTACCCGAGTCAATTTTAAAAATTTAAATGCGAAGTTACAGCCTCAGTTGAAGAACAGTAGGATTTTGTGATGATGGATTTTAAAATTAAGTGACGCTAATTTCCTAGAAATTAATTTCAAAACACATGAGTTCCAAATGTAATTTTTTTTAATATAACTTATCTCGAAATTTAAAAGAAACACTTGAAGTTGACAAAAACACATTATACATTAAAACAAATTATAAAATGAAAATAAATTATAATTGGAAATGTCACACAGTTGAAAACAATAAAACATTCGAACAGTATATACTTGGTATAGTTCCTTGGATTATATTGTCGTTTAGATGTAGCAAATTTAATACAATTCAAAGTCTAGACAGAACGAATTCTATAATAAGATAACTTTTCCAACGACAGTGAAACAATGAGCTAGTAAATTACATATTCACAATGAAAAGCCTTCTTTATATAATCGCATGTGAAGTAAAAAATATTATCAAAAATCAAAGTCAAATCATATATTTCAATTAGGCCAATATCAAGGCACATTTGCAAGTCAAAATTACAAGTTCAAAATAAAAAAAAGTTCCACTAGTTTCATATGGAGATTAATGGGAAGAAACTCCATTTCTCTTTTAAAATGTTCACAATATTTTGATAATTATATGTGAAGACCATTTACCTAGAATAAAAAGCCACAAAGTAGGTATAGTCAAATAAAATAGGTGCGTGGTGTTATAAAAAACAATGCAGCAGATAACTATATTATTATATATATACATGTTTACAAATATTGCAACTATAGATTTTACATTGTTCTTAATAAAAAATGAAATAATTAACATACAGTCAAACAATGTGTGAGTTTACGTCAAAGTTGATTTCTTTTGCAACAATAAAACCAACTATAAACTTAGATTGCTTTTTTTTGTTTAAATATGCTTGTGTTATTATACAGTAAATAAATATAAAGTTGGAGTTTTAAAATTATCAGAAACATCATCTATCTTCACTTCACAAGACGAGAATGTTTCTTTTGCGAACTAGTGAACTGTGGAATCAACTACCGCGGGTCTTCCGTGAGAGATACGAACTCCAACAGTTTAAATACGAATATACTCAAGCCGGTTTTCTTACGATGTTTCCTTCACCGTTCGAGCGAATGTTAAATGCCCACATAGAAAGAAATTCCAATGCACAACCGGGGTCGAACCTACCTCGCACGCTGAATCCACTAGGCCAACACTGCTCTACATTTCCACTCATCTACTTACTCAT
This sequence comes from Pieris brassicae, assembly GCF_905147105.1. Classification (NCBI taxonomy): domain Eukaryota; kingdom Metazoa; phylum Arthropoda; class Insecta; order Lepidoptera; family Pieridae; genus Pieris; species Pieris brassicae. Next base: position 21,015,489 of record NC_059668.1, on the reverse strand, counting down.
AAAACATATAAAAAAACATTATTATTCAATATGCGAATTTTAACGTATTTATAATGGTCTTTACACGTTATGTGATCCATTTTCATGAAATATTTGACCATTAGTCAACAACCGACGGACGACGACGTGAGCTTGGTTCGTGCCTTCGAGGACCTAAGTAATGACCCGATCGTATGTGGGGATATTTTACTCGAATTTCTCAAATAAAATTGTAAGGTTATATATTTTTCGATTCCATATATTTACGACACTGAAATACAGTTATTTTAATTCGTATAATATAATCTAATGGTCAAGAACAGAACTATATAATAATTAATAATAATAAACGACACAAATATGAGAGTCTTCCAACCAAGATTTTGTTCGTTGGAGTAAGATGGCGTCTGATAAATAGTAATGGTGATCTCAGAGCTGGTGCTGGTGCCTCGAGGAGGAAAGCGAGAAAATGCTGGCAGCCTTAAAGGTACACTGTCACAGAGGCCAAACTTTTTAAATTTGTTTAAAATTAAAAAAAATATACTATACTAGGTAGGTTAAAATATTGTAAATACAGTATATTTGTTTGTTATGTTGAGGTTTGTTAACTGGCCAGGTGTTAAACAGGGTTAAATTTTAAAACCTTATCGAAATTTTGGATGCATTTCGCCTCTACGTACAAAGGTTGAGGAAAGTCATGACAGTGCACGATATTTTAATATTTTGCTAAACGGATAGACCTACATTACCTAGAAAGATTACAATCAATTTAGTCTATACAAGATTAAGATTTTATGTTTACACTCCAAGATCAAAATATAACATTACTAACTGGATGAGCTTACAGTACAATATACAGTTTTACATATAACATAAGTATACAGTTTTACATATAAGATAAGTGTACAGTTTTCATATAAGTTAAGTATACAATTTACATAAAAGATAAGTGTACAGTTTTCATATAAGTTAAGTATACAATTTACATAAAAGATAAGTGTACAGTTTTGATATAAGTTAAGTATATAATTTACATATAAGATAAGTGTACAGTTTTCATATAAGTTAAGTATACAATTTACATATAAGATAAGTGTACAGTTTTCATATAAGTTAAGTATACAATTTATATAAAAGATAAGTGTACAGTTTTGATATAAGTTAAGTATACAATTTACATATAAGATAAGTGTACAGTTTCCATATAAATTAAGTATACAATTTACATATAAGATAAGTGTACAGTTTTCATATAAGTTAAGTATACAATTTACATATAATATAAGTGTACAGTTTTGATATAAGTTAAGTATACAATTTACATATAAGTGTACAGTTTTGATATAAGTTAAGTATACAATTTACATATAAGATAAGTGTACAGTTTTCATATAAGTTAAGTATACAATTTACATATAAGGTAAGTATACAGTTTTACATATAAGATAGAATGAAAAAAGGATCATGATTCGTTAAAAACCAGTTACAGTACAACCCTTGGTATTGACCACAGATTTCTGTGTCTGTTTCTTGATATATTTTTTCGAACGGGAAAGTAGGAGTAGCCTACTGTGACACAAGCCGTCGTGATTTTGTGTTTAAGCCATCACGAAAGTCCATTTGTGCACAGCCGAAGTTTCCTCAGTGAAGAGAGTCGCAGGCTCAAGCTGATAGGCCAACACATCTTTCCATTCCCGGTCTCCCAACTCATGATTAATTGGCATAATAATCTCACCACTCAACGGCATAATAAACTGTAAGTAGAATCCAAAGGACGCTAATAAACGCAGTAAGCCATAAACACAACTTTCCAACAGTCATTTAAATAGCGAGCAAGACTCGAACTTTTACGGAACAAATCTAGGAGGAAAAATGTTGCCACAATATAGTAATTGAGGTGCATTTATCCGCCAATTGGCCGCGTCCCCTGCGTTTCCGTTCGTTAGCCCGCTCGGAAATGTTCCGGAAAATTGTTGCGATTCTCACAGCGCTGCCTTTATGTAAAACAGGCAAGAGAACCGGTCGCTTCGACCGTTCGATGATATATGTGTATCAATCAGCGCAGCGTACTTACAGCGAGTAGAATGCGACCAGATATACTGGAAATAGGTAGTTTTTCACTCTGACTTCTAAACCTCTTGTAATATTTGTGGCCGCTTGTCTAATTAGTTAAAAGTTTAATTTTGTCTTCTATTTACGGAAGTGAATTCTATCATCCCCATGAAATTGGAATTTTGAAGTGTTTATAAATATTGTGGAAATAATATTCTTGATTTTTAATAAATGAAATAAATATATTGGGTAGAAAAACCACTTATGTAATTAAATTAATATTAACATTCAATTATTTTAATATATTTATATGCTAAATATACATTTTACATTAAACAACTTCACCACAAGCCACTAATAATACACAGACTACAAAAAAAAATCAATAAAAACAATTACGGGGATATGAGTGCCTGTCGTCTTGAGGGCTTAAGACGAGGCACTAACGATACACCGGCTGTACGCCATTCAGCTTTTAATCACTGAAGTATTTCCGAACCAATTCGACTTAGGTACAAATTATTGAAAGCCGCCAACGCACATGTGAACAATGTGAGTGTCCTTGGACGGCGGTATGACTTAACATTAGGTGAGCCTCCTGCCAGGTTGCGCCCTGTTATAGAAAAACCTTTATGAAAAATATCCATGCAACATTCTCTCACATCGCGTTCGCCTTCCCCTACACTATAAAATAAAAAAAATCATCACGATATAAATTTTTGTTTCCGATAAATTTATTAACAGATATCAAGCTCAGAAGCGAAAATAGATGCTCAAATATTATCCATTTTGGATAAATTAATACAGAATTTGTGAATAATTTTACCAATTTATGGTCTACCAACTAATTAACCCGAATTTCCTACAAATACAAATACAGGACGCATGTAATGCAAAGCAACATTTTAAAAATAAAATGCATAAAAGTACAGGCACAATGGCTCGTCGAGTAGTGATTTTTATAGCTGGTTTGATGCCAATAAGCGCTATTTATATTTCTCGATATTTCAGGCCACGGTTCACTTAAATTCAAATCTGCTGATTGGAGTAAGCTTTTATGAAAAATATTGTAATGTTGAAATAAAATCCATTTTGTGTTGTGGAAGCTTTTGTTAAGATTTTAAACACAGGACTGTATGTAACAGAACTAAGTTATCATTTGACAAGTGTTCATGTTGAAAGAAAACAATTTTTTTAACTGGATTAAAGCTATTTGTATTATTATAAACTTATAATTATTTACATAATCTTACCCACCACGCACGCTGGTGAAAAGCACGGGAAGTTTATAATAATACAAATAGCTTTAATTCGGTTAAAAAAATTGTTTTCTTTCAATGTGTAAAAGCTATGTTAACCAAAGAAAACACTAAGTGTTCATGTTTATTGTCGAAAGTATTCATCATCGCTTACAAACGGGTGCTTATCTCGTCTGTATTGTCAGAGGAAACCGGGTTAACTCATAGAACTGATGACAAGAGAAAAGGGCTCGGCCACCAAAATTTATTTATTCAATAAGTCAATACGATTATGACGAAATTCAAATATAATATTAAATACATAGGTTACACAATATATATCCGTCAAAAGAAACCCAGTTTTTGAAGAATACTACTTTCTCTTATGTCCTTGTTGGTGATCGACCCGTCATATCATGGGTTTACACATCCCGAATGCCCTGTGACAAACCAAGGACAGAGCAGTATGTAGGCAGCGGGTGTATGTATACGTAATTTATGGATAAACACCACTAACGAAGTATAAAACAAGCAAGCCACTAATGCCGCTATAAGTGTGTAGTGGTATTTTCGATCGCTATGAGTATTTATATTGACTATATTTATTTATTAACACTTCGTTACATTACAATATAAAAAAAATTAACATAATTAAATCAAAAGGAGGGCAACTGGCGGCCTTATCGCTTTCGAGCGATCTTTTCCAGGCAACCACTGTGAGTAAAGCAAAAACATGTATTAAATTACATAAGGTAGGCAAGGAGTGCAAAAATACATGTTATACACAGTTATTAAGACAAAACTAAGCAGGAACAAAAAAGATGATATATTAAAAATAGAAAGTAAAAAGACACATAAATCACGATAATTTAATATATTGTAAGGGAATACGCCATAAATCCCTAGAGTTTCTTTATATTTATATATATTTCCCTCACTTATTTTTATAATTTTTAGACGTATTGAACTTTTGAATTGTGACCTTTCCCGTAGTAAAAATGAGTTTTTTCGCCCGTTCTTCTCAGAACAAAGCCTCCTGGTAGAATAATGAACAGATGGCGTTTGATATGGATAAGTGTATAAATTGTACCTAAATGGATAATAGTATTAACTCAACATAGGGTGGGCCAATCTGTATCCTAAAACATACAATTTTTTTCGAGAAGTCAAAATTATGACTAATTTATGACCTAATATGTAATACTGATATGTTTGTCTATCATTACACGTGTTTATCATAGCTGATGGATGAACATAGATTTGCATCTCGGCCTCATAAAGCAATAACGGGGGTTGGAAAGCAAATAGCTCTGGACTAGATACAATAACGCACTGCCAGGTCCGTATTCAAAATATATTTTACTAATTACACTGTGATACTAACCTGACACTTCCTAATTTATAAATAAATCGGTGTTGCTACAATATTTTTTAGTTCTGGGCCACAGATTTCTGAATCTGTTTCATGATCATTTATCAATCTTGCGCAAAGGAATCAGTCATCTACGTAGCCCTGTAATGCGTGGCTGTGGCTAACCAACGTACCGAAATCCTCGGAGCAGTGAGGTCGCCCATGAAGCCTGCAATGTACCCAGGAGACTTTATGCACAACAGTATCTCTTAACATCAGATGAAACCCTTTGGCCTTTATTTTGTAAAAAAATCAATTAATATTTAAATACAAAAATCCAGTAAAGCGTATCTTTCAAAAACTCTAATACAAGACAAAAATATTAGGGCCCTATAATGCCTAGATACTGCCCTGTACTTTCAACCAATGTGTGTTTTTGTGTCTCGCAACAATAATTGTCGTGTTGGGAACGGTTTGAACAGATGTCACTGTTTAATTAAAACTTTGAGCCATCGTTATCCTACCCTTTGACGTTATTGGACCTTCCGACGGTACTAGACTTAAGCTGCTCGTAACTTTTCAATATGTATGTCGATATTGTTTTCAATTTAAAGCTATATTCGTATAATTTGTATTTACAATTTTCATAACCTACAAAGTAATTATAAATATATAAATGTGTGCACGTAACAAGTGAAAATTCTTTGTGTTTTTTTTCGAAAAATGATCGAATGATAATTGTAATAGAATTATCACTATCATTGTTATCGTTATTATAGAATTTTTAATATTTTTAAAGAGAAACTTTATCGGCGTTGGAAAAAAAATTACCGTCACATTTTTCGGTTACGCGCCAACTTTTTCTGGTCCCTACCACGGTTGATTTGAAGAGTTTTAAGCCATTAATAACAAAAATATGTAATACCGATAACAATGATAGTAATAATTATATTACAATTAATGAAATTCTGTAATAATCTTAGTAGTAATAAGGTACAATGAAATATAATTGTATTATTTGTATTTATGTCTATGATAATAAAAGCCTTTTGTTTTATCTAATTTAACTTTATCTAACCAATTTCTGTAAAGTTGCATATAGTAGATTATTTTACGAATAAAAGTCATAAAGAAGTTTCACTTCTTACGAACAATTTTTTTTTTCTCGGAAAATCAATTTATTAAGAATTTATTAGAAATTACAACCTCATTATACATAAAGCCAACTGTTCAAGAACTGAACGGAGGAATCAATTCAGAGCTGCAGTGAATTCCAAGAACTAAAAATAAGGCTTTGTTCCTCACTAATTACTTCCTTGAAAGCTTCATAAGATATTTATTTTATTAAAACTAAAACAAAATAAAATATACATAACAATAATAATTATTATATAAGAAATAATAATCATTAATTTATAGAAAATTTAAACAAATTTATAAAGTTTGTTTGTGGCATTTCAGCGAGGAAAGCTCCAGCTATCTATATAGTACTATCGACTAGGCGGCCACTTAGAAATCTTTAAATAGCGCTCATGTACTTGAACGCCACGGCCCAAGACTATCCACTCCAAATTGAAGAAAATCGAAGTTGGAGGAACGAGTCTTATATCGGAGTCGTTTATTATTTTTCGCCTGCTCTGCGACCGTCCCAGCTTTTTTACTTATCCGAGGGAGCTGAGACGTGGCTAACGTGTGCACACTAGTAGCATCCCATACCAAAGCCTGTACCATCCTACAAGGGATTAACGAGATCCCATCCGGCCGCTTGCTAACGCCTCTAGCGATATTTGTTAGGTTTTTTGCTAGAAAATAGAAATACACAACCAAATATCACATAGTGTCCAATATATTAGAAATATGAAAACTTGGCTACATAAGAAGGTAATCTGAAAATTATAAGTATGACTTATATTATGACTAGATTTTTGTACTGTAATATATTTTTTCTATGTCATCTTCGCCCGACAAACCCAACTTATTGTGTTTTAGTTGTAATATCAATAGATATAAACTATTTTATTTAAAAAATGTTCGTATCACATTTTCAGAATTTACCTATTGTAAAATACATAGGTAAAATGATATATATGTATAGCGAAACGAATTCTTTCAGATCTTTACGTCTCAACTAGAAATAAGTCTATTAATACTTTTGCCGATCGCCTCCACCTCCATCGACTCCCGGTGGAGTTAATCCCTAGAAAATACGACCTCCAATTGTTTTAAAATAGTATACTCCTCCTTCAAAGGCCGGCAAAGCACCCACTAATTGGGTGTCACTTTTGGGGTCATTTACGTAAGTAAACGGACCCTATCATATATATAAATTTAAACGGTTATTTCAATCGTGAATTTGTAAATATAATTTTTTTTGGAATCATAAATATATTCGTTTTATTTAACTTAGCATTCATTCGTTCATGATGCTGATTCATTGTGATTCATGATGCTTAACATTTATATATTAATACTAGCTGACCTGGCAAACGTCGTTTGGCCATGTATATTACTTCCAGAAAACATTTTTTTAGCTTAATAAAAATAACCTATCTACTATAATAAAAATAGGGGTTGATCATAGAGGGGTTGTATGTATTTTTTATATCGCCATATACATAGGCATACAAATATTATATAATTTTTTACAATGTCATATAATAAGACCATTAACATAATGTTTAAGTTATTTATTTGTGTGAAATTCATTGGTGTGAAACTTATGGTCTAAATACTCGCCTACGCTATAAAGGCACTTTGCCTTTAAAAGTTTATTCACCTTCTGAAAGAATTACACGGTAGTGGTCTATAACTTCTTGGAAATTGATTCAACAGTGTTATAGCTATGGGTTAACAATTATTTGTATACAACGTGGTGGAGCATGCAGGGACCCACAGCCGTGTTGGATCCCTCGGTATAACACTGTATATTACATAGGAAAGTTTCTTAATTTTTTTTGAACTTTTAGATGTTATTTTACAGTCATAACTGCTTCAAGTCTTGGTAAAATAATGGTCTACATCTTACAAGGGGTCCAACACCCAAAAGGAAAGGATACTATAGAACTGAACTACAGGATAGTACAGAACTGAGGAACGGAGGAACTTACGTAACCGTGATAAGCAATAATTGCTGCTTGTTTTGAAGCCACTTTGCGAGTTCGATAGCTCTCTTGATAGCTCTATATTAGATGTTAGCCTTTTCTACATTGTTATCTGTAAATTTACTTTTGTCAATTTAGTTATGCACTTAAAATTAAATAAATATATCTGTAACACTACAACCTTTTTAGGTCTGTTTCTCACTTCTTTCTGACTTCTGTACCTGTTTCATGATTATTTGCCAATCAAATAAGCAAGTAGGAGATCAACCTTCTGTGCCTGACACACGACGTCGCCTTTTTGGATTTAAGGCAAGCCAGCTTCCTTCACGATCTTTTATGGTCATTTCTTACGAGGCCGCTTTTGTCTCCTTAATAATTTATGTTATCTGATTCTATGTGTACAATTATACAAAATACATAATTCCTTTAAAAACTAAATACAATTTCGTACATCAAACAAGACTATATCATATCCTCGAATCCTAAGCCAAGCGATACAAAGGCTATATATTCGTTTAAATAACCATTTAAAAGTAAGTGCTTACACTACGTTATAATGCGGTCTCGGGCACCGTGCCTGCGGGGCTACCATAATAAGCCACAGTTTAAATCAGTTTACAATTATTTCAATGACCAGACCCTGTGGTAATAATAAAATAAAGCCAAATACGATATTTCATAGATTATTTGGTAGCCTTAACATCTCACTTTATAATAAATGAAAATATTAATATATTTAACAACAGTCTTCGCTACTTATCGTAACACGGTTTAAATAAAATCTAAGTTTCAATTTGGTTTTAGTTTTTTTGCTGTTTGCTTGTGTTTTAATTGTTCGTTGCTAGTACGACATTTTTATGTTCTAATATAATTGATGCTAGACTAGTGTTGGCCTAGTCTTATACTGCGCGAAAGCCGAGGTAATAGTTAACGGGAACCATTCGTGGGGGGAAATAGCGGGACATGTAAGGCGTCATGCCAGAGAAACTCTTTTCGAAAGGTAGTTGGACGACCTGGCTACGCCTCGAGCTGGTGCTTTAACAATAAGGGCTATTCGCCCAGTCTTGAAAGACTGGGTGTATAGTGTTGGCCTAGTGGCTTCATAGGGTGACATTCGATTCCCGGCTTTCCGCAATGGAATTTCTGTCTATGTGCGCATTTAACATTCGCTGGAACGGTGAAGGAAAACATCGTGAAAACGGCTTGCCTTAGAGCCAAAAAATTGATGGCGTGCGTCAAGCACAGAAGGCTGATCACATACTTACCTTTTAGATTAATAAATGATCACGAAACAAATACGGAAATCTGAGGCCCAGACCTAAAAAGGTTGTAGCGCCGGTTATTTTATTTATTAGTACAATTTATGTGTTAAAATTGTGAAGTCATATTTTCCTGTTTTAAGCTCACATTTCACAATAAGTTCATATGTATATTTTGATGTGTAAAATCTGGCGAACTACTTCGAGCAATGGTTTAGGGAAATCGTTGTTGTAGGCAAAAGTTAAATGTTATACAGATTCAGTGTCTATGATACGTCAGGAACACTATGAACGAAGAATTACTGTTTTTTCTTATAACAGTGAGAACGAAAGAAAATCTTTGTTACGCAAACTTTAAAATTATCACAATTATGAATTAAATTAAGACTAAATAAGGATCAAACTCAATTTCACAGATTTTAATTAATCTAATTCCTATAATAAAACGTTACGTATATTACTTATAATTACCGATTTATATTTAAATAACATCGTAACCTTGGTAACAGGGTATTATTTAAATTAAAACCGATAATATTATCTTAATGCGAGTTAAGCTCAGTGGCGGTTGTGGAATGGATGTTCAAATAAATGAAACGCTGTTTAAAGCTAAGTGTCAACTGCCTTTAATCGTTTAAACCAAGGGCCTATATCAAAAAATTAGGGTTGCTGGACTAAAAAATCTGTAATATGACTTATTTATTCTTAAAACTAAGTGATACGTCTGTTATATATATAAAGCTATGACGACCTATTACTATACAATTACGGAATCGGGAATGTTATATTACAACTTACGAGTATAAGTACGAGGTCTTTAGTGCTGTAAAATACTTATCCTAGTACACAAGAATGTGAACTACTATAACATTTGTTTGTCTTTTAACATAGGCCTCTTCTAAGACCTTCCACTCTTCTGGGTGTATAGCTTTACGTAGCCACATAGGGCCAGCTGATCCACTAATACCATCTACCTAACTTTTTATTTTTCTTCCTCGTTTTCTTTTGTCATAGCAAAGCCGCCGTTTTTTCATCCATTTAGCTTAGTCTTCTCTCATATTGAATCATGTTCATTTCAGTATTTTACTAGAAGTAACAGCATTACTAAACGTTGTCATGTCTTTTATTTCTTCTAGTATCTTTCAATTTCATACCTACAGCCACTCCTTTCGATACTATTTTGACATACTTAATTTGTTTTCTTGTTTATCAGTGAGTGACCAGGTTTGACATGCTTAAATCAGGCAGGTTTAGAGGCATCAAATACTTTTCTTTTGTAAAACATTTTGTATATTTCCCAAGTATTTGTAACTCCACGGTCTAGTTCTGTGCAAATGCATTCTTTATTAGCTGTTAGATATCCTAAGTAGATTTACTAATTTACATATTCAACTTGATCTTTTTGACAACTTATGAATGTATCAAAAACTACAGGGCTCATTTATAATTACCAAAACTGACCTTTTACAATTAACTAGCTACGAGTGTAAATTGATTGTTAACATTTAGTTTGGGTTATTTTATTATTAACTAATGAATTCACCGTTAGGTTACATAACTTGCGTCAAATTCATATATATTCCACACCCTTTAAATGAACCTTTGTTTCCGGAGTACCTTAAGTTGCAAAGTTAATCTAGCATAATAAATATGGTAAAAATTGAAACAAAAGAAGAAATGTGTTTTATTTTTTACCGTCATTGAGGGAATCTTGAGGGAAATCAAGTCGTCATTTATATTATTCTCTGCGACAACACCAACGTAATAAGATCCCTTACGTATTAGATCTTCATATAGTTAAATTACCTACCACATGACCGAACTTGAGTCATAGGAAAACCTAGTACTGAATTCCGTGAATATAAACTCTTGGGGATCTTATCGAAGGATCTAAAACACAACATATGTTAGTAATATGTACTTTCTATTGCCTATTATTATTTATAAATATAAAATACGTATTTCATTTCATTGTAAGTAATGTGTTTACTATTGGCTGAGATCAAAATAACTGATTTCTTTTTTAATCTTTATTGATTACAAAGAACATTAAAATAAATTTATTTGCAAGGAAAGTGAAAAATTTAGATCGATTAATTACAAAAATCCGCACTATCGGCCATATGAAAATAGACATGCAAATGTCATATTAATTATCATAATGTCATAAGTAAGTTAAGTTATTTATAATTTTTATCAAAATTTTCCCACGTCACCTTGCCCTCAAAAATTTAATCACCAGCCTCTTAAAGCATTACACGGCAGTGATCTATAACTCCTAGGAAGGTGATTAAATATTTTGATAAATGATGATGATAAATGACATGACGTAACAATTTTTGGAATACATCGTGGTGCTACATGCAGGCATCCACAGCCGTGTTGGATTCCTCGGTATCTACAGCCATGTTTCTTTAAATATTTAGATCAATAATATATATAAAAGGCTCCTCCAACCGTCTAAATAAATACAAAAATTAACTACACAGATTGAACACAATAAAGGGCATTTTCCAGTGCTTTCTTATCTGCTGAAAAAGCTTTCTTGCTCGTAGATATATAATTTAAAAAAAAAACCAATGGCGCTACAAACTTTTAAGGTCTGGCCTCAGATCTCTGTATCTGTTTCATGATCATTTGTTAATCGAATGGGCAAGTAGGTGATCAACATTTTTGGGTCTAAAGGCAAGGCCTCACGATGTTTTTCTTCACCGTTGGAGCTAATGTTAAATGCACACATAGAATGAAAATCCATTGGTGCACAGCCGGGGATCGAACCTACGACCTCAGGGATGAGAGTCGCACGCTGAAGCCACTAGGCGAACACTGCTCAAAGATATATAATTATGAAAGTTAGTAAAACTGTTGCCAGAATTTTAAGTACAACTCAAAGCACGAATTCTATGGATCGGAAAACCATTTAAATGTCGTGCGTGGCATATGTGGCAATCGTGTATGAAAACGTTATAATATGAATATTTTATTTGATTGGCCGAGTTGCGGCACAAACATTCGATATTCACAGCGAATACGAAAGGTTTGCTTATTAATTGGATTGCCCGCCACGTACAGTGACCAACGGTAGAAATCGCCGTCAATTGCTCTTAATTCGCACAAATAAAACTTCCTATATAAAAAGAATAAAATGCATCAGTATCGAGTGATGTTCAAATATATGTTAAATGAAACACTTTGTTTGAAGCTGGGGTTCAACTGAATTTAATTGCTTAAAGCAGATTTTATAACTAACATAAAATTAGACGAACTTGACTTATGACATTATCGTAAACGATAGATAAATTATAATAATGATATGAGATTTAATAATAATATATGAAAAAATATAAAGATATGAGAATGGCTCCTTTTTTACATAACAAGCGCTACAACCTTTATAGGTCTGGGCCTCAGATGACTGTATGTGATTCATGATTATTTGTCAATCTAATAGAAACGTAGGTGATTAGCCTCCTGTGCCTAACACACGACTTTTTGGGTCTATGGCAAGCCGACTTCCTCACGATGTTTTCCTTCACCATTCGAAGAAATGTTAAATGCGCACATAGAATGTTCTTTGGTGCACCGCCGAGGATCGAACCTACGATCTCAGGAATAAGAGTCGCACGCTGAATCCAGTAGTTCAACACTGCTCTTGTCATATGAAAGTAACTGGACACATGACTTAAACAGAGATTAAATAAAAAACTGTGTTATATGAACGTATGAGTTATTTTATTACTAAATTGTTGTAATCGTAATCAGTCAACTTTGACAGGTTTTGGTACTAACCTTACGGACATAAAAGCATTTCTTTAGGCAACAAGCGAGTTTGTTTTTGCAAAATTTTCAAAAGCATGTTACTATAGTGTAATTATAGAACTCCTTTTCAATACTTCCGATAAAATTGCGCTTAATTATTTGTGCACAACGCTGTTCTATATACCTGTAGATAATAATATATATATAATTTACATACTTGTATAGCCTTTTCTTTTACTAATTAATTAGATTTCTTTTTATTAAAAAGTTCCATCCACACATCATTTAATATCAAACAATTGACCACAGATTAATAACATTAACTAAACAGAAACTAAGCTAGACAGAATGGACATCACAACAAAAGGACACGAACATTCTGAATTCTACATGAGTCGTCAACAATCCAATATATTTCAAGTAAGCTTTTAATCGGTAACTACAATTACTTCAGTAGAAAACTCTGAATCAGCTATTGAAATATCTAACACAGGGTTAGCTACAATTAATTAACAATTATTATATTCGATCGTAAATATCGAAACCGTTTAACATTTAAAGAACTTTATTTCTCATTATAAAAATGATATTTTTTTACCTAAAAAACTTTAATGAAACACCATACGGCCGTCCTGATTTTTTTCTTCCAGGCTAATGCCTTGTGTAAGTGATGTCCTTTTAAATTGATTAAACATTTCGAATTTTAGGCGGTAATTTTATAAATAATTGCACACCCTCATACTTAATAGACCTCTTCAAATAATTTGATAAGCAAACTCACTCGACGAATTTTGAATGCAGTCGTGTGTTTGATTTGTTTAAATGATAAGCTTTTATGGGGAGAGTTATTGAAAATATTTTTTCGTTGGGCATTGACAACTATATATACGCACATAAGGACTACAATGAATACTGAGTACAATTTGTACCACGCGTAGCTACGAAACGACTGCCATAACGACTAGAGAATGGTGTGCATATAACAATATTCATAACAACAAAATCCTTGCCAGCGCGTCAATGCCAGTCTGTCTGTGTGTGCAAAAGGATCTAATTATAGGTTATAATAAGTTTTTTAACGGTACCTGTTACCACAACATAATGTTGTCTCTGGCCTCTATGTATCATTACTTAAAAGTTGTTCACGCCATCCAGTTACCTATAGTCGGCTCTGTACACATCTTCTGTCCTTACCGCACCAATTCCCTAAACATCACTCTTTCTCTTTTACTATCTGCAAGTGTAGGAGGAGGACCATTACACATGCTCCCGCGCCTTTAGAGAAGACTAAACCGCCGATGCGAGGTCAGGCGTGTGCTTACGCTTCCACTATTTTGTGCTTATACTTTATTTGTGGTCTTCTCCCGCGGAGACGGGTGAAGAGACTGAGGACTATAGGTGAGTGGTATTTCCATATTTTTACGCCGCATTCCACTTGCCCCTCGGCCTACTTTTATTTGTCTTCGCCGCTACAAAAGTATTTTATTTCAGGAATTACTACAACAAGACCCGATGTATAAAGTAGTGTGGACACAGTTTCCGGACGTTCATCATCATTTCATCTCTTGTGCGTAAAGTCCTGGCTAATTAAGACATCCTAGCTCCTACCAGAAGTTCAGAAGTTTCCTTCGCAACGCAGCCAACCAAGTAAGACTCGATATTACATGCACAATGTGAAATACAAAAGTTAATACCCAATTAGTGAACTGATTTAAGGATGACGTATGCGTTTATGGAATTATTGAATTTTTTACTTAATGCCTCAAATAATTATTAACCTATAGGCAGACAAATAGCAACCCGTGACCAACGTGATCGTAAAGAAGCAAACAAAGTGTCATTTTATATTATTACTACACCCTGAAATTCAACTGTTTATTTAGTTAAGCTTGTCCCTTTTTTCAGGTTGTTTAGTTTACTTATTATTATATTTTGACAAATAGTTTTTATGTGACGCCAGTTGTCCCTTTTTCCATTCCACTGCCTTATTAGCAACTGAGAAGGAACTCTCTAAGATTCCTCACTTTACGACTTCATGGCGATCGCTCAGTCAACCATAATTAGGAATTTTGCTTTTCATGTAAGTTACAATTTGATTGCTTCTTTACGATCGAAGTATTCCTTTTATTGGACACTTAAACTAAAATATTTAATTATCTTTTACAATTGAGTTCAAAGTTAAGTAATGTAGATTTTTTTTTTGGCTGTTTTCAACTATGTCCCAGTCTAAAATGTCCCATATTTCTGATGATTGTCTTAAGAACAAAATCGGCACTGTAAGCTTTAAAAATGCAGAACTATGTTCTATTGTAAGAAGGGATTTTAAACAATAATTATGTGAGCCATATTTACTGTAAATTTATTGTTTTTCCGTAGATTTAACAATAAGGTCATAGACTACTATTGGAAGCTTAAAGTCGTTTAATATATATTCTTCGATAAGTCAGTTCTTTACTAACTAGGGATTAATTGAGCAATGGTATTACTGTCATCTGCCATTGTCATTATGTCACAATGCTCATAAATTATAACGTCAAAGTCAAGTTTAAAACTGTTCTTAAAATTAACTATTCAATGGTAGATAATACTAGTGATTCAATGTACATTTTTATTATCTACTATCAAATAGACGTTCATTTGTGGATCTATTAATATTGGCAAATCGAATAAAGCTCATGTATTAACGGTTTTATACGAACTTAATTTTGATGTTGTTACAATGTTATAAAACTGACAGCGTGCACGCCATTGCTCCGAAATAATAAATTACTTTTAATAATTACAATGACTAATCACTATTACTACGGTAAACGTTATTTAAGACAAGATCAGCTGTGTAGCGTGATTTTTAAATTAGAATTAATTTGATAACTGTGTAATTTGAAACACAAATATTATATTTATCTTACAGAATGTTATAGAGAATTAATATAAATGTTGTTCTTAAAAATATCTTTTTTTTACATTCAGCAGTCGAAATCTTAAAAATTCGACAATCATTTTACGCCAAAAACAGAGCACTCGCAACCCAATAACAGCGTTGATGCCCACTCAACAAACATTTCTCGAAGGCTTTAAAAGGTTCGAGTTCAATTGGTTGGGTTAAAACCCTTTTGACATCAAGCCTAAACTTTTCATGAGCGTGTCGCTGGTATTTTATGCATTTGTTAGGCTGAATTAAAATTTCCGAGCCAGTATGTAACGCTGGCTTTTTATATTTATGATAAAAATAAATTTAATGAAATTACATCAAGGTCAAGTCAGACATCAAGAGTTGACTTCAAAGTGGAGACTTTGACATAATTATGACCACCGTATAATCAATACGTACGTGCGTTTTTTTTAAATTTATAACACTCTGCTCCCCTGCCATAGAGTCCAGGGACTTTATATGTCACATTTTTTCCAAAATAAAAACAAGATACGTTTAATTAATTTCACTAGTTCGCGAATGGCGGGCTACGCGTCGCGGCAAACAAGCGTAACAAATGTACGTACGTTTTGGACGTATGGGTATCATACCTAGCGCCAAGTCTCATCTCTGAATCTTACCAAATCTCTATCAATACATGGGATACATTCCTTCAAATGTATTAAATTTTCTTATAATTTTGTACATCATTTTTATAAAGAAAATGTTCGCTATTATATTGAAGTTTAAATTAGGGTTAGAAATAATTTAAATTTAACGTAATTTACTTGAAATTATAAATAATTAGGAACAGTGTTGGCCTAGTGGCTTCAGTGCGTGCGTCAGGCACAGAAATCTGATCACCTACTTGCCTATTCATTTTACAAATGATCATGAAACAGATTCCGAAATCTAAGGCTCATACCCAAAGGTTGTAGCGCCATTGATTTTTTTATGAATAATAAACCAATGTCTGAATTAATGATTTTTAGTCTCTATTAAGTCGAATTACGTGTTTTATTTTATATTACACCAATCTAACAAGGGTCGGTTAAAGTATTTATAAATAGATTTACTGAAATTTAATCCCCCCCCTCTCCTCCTCTTGTCAGCAAAAGTAAGCTAAGCTCTCAAAAATAATAGTACATAATCATATGATTTTTTGTAGGAAACCTCGGAAATGCATTTCGTTTTCAAGCATTGACAATGTGTGGGTAATGTGAGTAAAAATGCAAATAATTACTGTTGACGTAATCACCAAACAAGAAAATCAAAAACCCCCCCCCCCCCCCTTACTGATTACGTAATAATGGAAGGGCCCCCAACTAAAAGTCTTTTTCGGTTTCAAATTAAGTTCTTTGATACTATAAAATCGCTGACCTATAACCTACATCAAGTAACCTTTACACCCACTGTGTACTATCAGAGCAAACAGCAATTGGGCCTTTAGAAGCCAGTCAAGACGTAACGTCTTTGATAAGTTGGATCGTCATTACGACCTTTCACTGTGCACTGAATGAAGTGCAGTTGTTTGGGGCGTATAATTACTATAATCGGGATAACTATTCCTATCCAAAATTATTAATAAAAATGCGAATTATTTTACTATTCATATACTTTCAAGTGGAGCAATTTTCATTGATACTGTTATCAAGAGACTAATAACTATTTAATATTATGATCATTCGTCTGAAATATTGTCATATTATCACCATATGTTATTACAAGGTTGGTTGTTTTAAAACGGTTTACCAGATGCCAAGAACAGAGGGCCGAGTCTGCAATAATTTCGGACTTCATATAGCAAACTCGGACACCTGGATTGTAAAGGAATTTCAATAATTATACAAAATGCAGAAACTGTAGTGAGGATTTTGAACGACTACTGTTTTTGAAAATTAATATAAGTTAATATCTCTAGTTAACAAAGTTTATTTCTCAAGTTAATAAAGTTTTTATCTCAATCTAATAAAGTTTATTGCTCAATTTAATAAAGTTTTTATCTCAATCTAATAAAGTTTATATCTCAAGTTAATAAAGTTTATATATCTCAATCTAATAAAGTTTATCGCTCAAGCTGATAAGCTATATATCACAATTTAATAAAGTTTATATCTCAAGTTGATAAAGTTCATATCTCATATTGATAAGCTTTATTTCTCAAGTTAATAAAGTTTATTTCGCAAGTAAATAAAGTTTATATGTCAACAGTGGCGTAACTATACCATCTGGGACCCGTGGAAATTTCTTTTGATGGGGCCCTATCAGTAAAAATCGTCACGTTGTACTCAGTTTCATTTTAATAAACTTCGAGATATTCAGCGTACTCAATTACATGTTGTATATGTCCCACTTATGCCACAATAATAACTCCTCTCTTAGGCGAGAGGGAATAGTTTGTAGTCTCCACGATAGCCCAATGCGTATTGCAATTATCAATATCAATCATAATATCTCAATGCATTCATCATCTATTCGCTAGCTTTTCGGTGAATGGAACGTGAGGAAACCTGCATACATTTACAATGAAATAAAAATAACAATTTTTGAGCTCGTGGCCTCTTGGCCATGGGCTCTCTTGGGCACGTGGTATTTTGCCAGCCCTGCCACCCTATTGTTACGCCACTGAATCTGACGATTTCCAGAAGGCGAAGTAAGAAAAAATTGAATTCGAGGTGATAAAGCTTAATACGTGCGGCTGCATGATGCCTATATTCGTTTAAAAATATTAACTATGAGTAATATTAACATAAAATGTGTATTTTGTGGTGAAACTACTTTGCAAAAATCAATAAAATTTACATTAGAAAATATATATAATGTAGAATAAAACTTGACTTTTCGAAGTCAATATTGTGGGGTATTCATTTGTGGAAGCCCCAGAGCTGTAATCCCGAAACATGTATAACACGCTTTACACGAGTAACGCCATTTATTGACGTAGATTATGATTGGGTACCTTAAATGATATATTTCTTTTAGGTTTATCGAAGTATGCAATGCTTAACCTAGTGGCTTAGATAGACTCTCATTCCTGTGTTCGTAGGTTTGATCCCCGGTGCTCCAATTCACTTTCGGCCTAACATTCGCTCGAATAGTGCAGGAAACCTTCGTGAGGAAACCGACTCGCCTTAGACATACAAAGTCGACAGCGTGTGTCAGGCACAGAAGGCTGATACTTATCAATTATATTAACAAATGATCATGAAACAGATAGAGAAATCTAAGGCCAAGACCAAAGAGGTTTTCATTTCCAAGTAGACATGCCTAGATAAAAAAAACCATTCTGTAATCGAGAAGATAACCAACAAGGTTTCATTATACTAAAGATTACGTTAGGTGTAGTAAAACCTTAAATAGGAAAAAAATCTCATTAATGTGTGATGAAGTCACGTATCCCACAGAGCGCCTTGGGTTAACACTGTCACAGGTAATATTTTTCATGCAAGAATCTCGTATTAACTTTAAGAATGTTAAAACATAAAATATTAAATCTATAATAAATTATCAAGAGCAATGTATTATAACCTGTCAAGTTTAAGTGCCTGAAAAATAGATTTATTATTATTTTGTATTTGAAATTGAACCTTAGAACGTTATGCCATATTTTAAACATACGCATTATACGTATGAGTAAATAACCTGCAATTAAATTAATTAATTTAATGCTCTAATGATTAGATATAAAAAAGGTTAAAGGCGAAAACAAATGACTAAAACGACACACGACGCAACACATCGTGCACATTACTATCACTCGACACTATGACACGCATGCAAATTCAGAATTCATTTAGCTGACAATAGCGAAAGTCGTGTGCTAATTGTGCAATGGATTTACTAAATAACGAGTCACGAAGTCAACGAATTTTAAAGAACATTTGATGCAAATTTTGGATACATCTAGTATATATGACCAAAATGGTCATTAAATGCTTACAAACTGTGCTTCATGATGCGACTATTTAGCGTCTACCTCTACTTCTGTATTGTCTTATTCTGATGTCATAATGTGTATGTATGTGACATTTGTGCGAAAAATTCGAACGACTAACGCGTGGCGTCTGGTGTTGTCAAGAAGCACACTGCGCGCGAGACGTCGGGTCGAGTCAGGTGGCCGCCATCGACAACACATCAATCATGATCAGGTGGCGTGTGCTTGCTTGGAGTAACGTCGGATGTTCAAAGTGTGATTCTAGTCATAAAAAATAGTACAATTTCATGCGACTCAACACACCAAAGAAAGTGGTACATTCAGATTGATCAATTATAAAAAAATTCCGCACAGCCATATATGAATATGTCATATTAATTATCATAATGTTACTGAAAAACAGTAAATTATAATTGTTGGCAAAACTTATAATCTGAATATTCTTCCACGCTATAAAAGTATCGTAGCCTTGTAAGGCAGTTACACGGCAGTCGTTACACGGCAGTGATCTATAACTTCAGCAAAGTGATTAAATAGTATGATAGCCATGGCGTTACAATTTAATTTATACCGATTACAATCTCGACGTTTTGTGTGCAATTTGGATAATTTCTTTTAATTTTATGCCGTCCGAACCTTAAGATCGCACGGTGTTAATATTGATTTTGAATCGCTATTGCTATTAGAGGTTATACAGCAGTACCAATGTTATTATTAACAGTGAGCCCAATCTTATGAGGCTGTTAATTACTTAACCATTACAGCCGCGGTGATTCATAATAAATAACATTTTATGAGCAGTGTTGGCCTAGTGGCTTCAGCGTGCGACTCTCATCCCTGATGTCTTAAGTTCCATCCCCCGGCTGTACACCAATGGATTTTCTTTCTATGTGCGCATTTAACATTAGCTCGAACGGTGAAGGAAAACATCGTGAGAAAAACAGCTTGCCTTACATGGCTGATCACCTACTTGCCTATTCGATTAAACAATGATCATGAAACAGATACAGAAGAGAAATCTGAGGCCCAGGCCTAAAAAGGTTGTAGCGCCATTGATTTATTTATAACACTCATTTATTAGGTATTAACCCGCAAAAGACATTCAAACGCTTTGAGGTTAAACGAGTGAACTCCAAAATTAATCATACTTAACCTTTGATAATTCTATCTAACGTCGCGAAAGAATTTCCAAATGAATTTGTACTAATTTTACTCGTAACGTTATCAAAGGCTTTTTCGAAAGTAATCCTTTAGAAGCCTCCGTCTCATGAGCAATGGGAACATATATTTTAAAAGCAAGGCTTAAAGGTTTACATTGTCCCATTAATCCTTTTAGTAATCATAATACGACGGTATATTCGTTAAGCTGAAATTACGCGGTAAGGTCGGCGTGAATAGACTTAAAAAGGTTGTTCGTCAGATCTCTTTGTCTGTGTTTTTTCTTATTGGCGAGTAGATCAACTTTCTGTTCCTGATACAAACAGCAACTTATTGGGTCTATGGCATGTCGGTTTGCTCACGATGATTTTTCATACGAGCGACTGTAAAATACATATGTGATGTCCATTGGTGCACAGCCGGTGATTGAACCTACAACCTCAGGGATGAGATGACGATGAAGGTACTAGGCCAATGTTGCTCTTATAAAGCTACTGCAAATTTTTTGAATGTATAAACAGAACTACAATATTTTTTTAATTCTTGGGATGACTATAATTATGGGATGAACCACCAAAAATGGAGGGGAAGCGCTCGTTCCATGAACTATCTTGGATCCCTGGATCGATCTTTTAACCCACAGATTCACTAAATCCTAGACTTAACGTTATAAATGTTTTTATTTTTTACCAATAATACAATTTATTGGTAAATTGAAAATAATACAAGACAAAATACGGAAAACTTGCCACGTCAACGATATCCATGCGTGGCTCTAGTTTTAATTTATTTAAAAATGATTACATAATCATCTTATAACTAATAGAAATTTTTTCCTGTAAATTTGTGATGATTTTTCACTAATGTTCTCATCTAAGACATCATAAATCACAAACTCATAAAATCAATAGCTCAGCTGTTAATCTTAATTTTTTTTATATAAGACGGGCAAGAATTACCAACCTGGTGTTAAGTGACACCGCCGCCCACTGCAGCACTCTCAATGCCAGAGGGTTCGCGGTAGCGTTGCCGGTTTTTTAAGAATCGGTACGCTCTTTTCTTGGATATAAGTCTAAGTCAAATTGATTGGGAAAGTGGGTAGTAGATTCCACATAATGGTGGTGGACGGCAGAAACTGCCTAAAAAACGCTCAGCTGTGGAACGACTGACGTCGAGGTGATACGGATGGAATTAAAATTCTGCCTACGTCCAATGATCAGAATCAGCTGCAAGTATTAATCCTAACAACTTCTCTAAAAACTCACCATGGTACATGCGATAAAAAATGCAGAGTGAGCCCACATCTCTACACAACACCAAGGGATCAAGCCACTCGGAGAGGGTCGACGAATCAAACCGCTCTTCGTTGAATACGGTCAACTAGAAGGAGCTAGTACTGAAACAAAGTATATGAAAGACAAAAAAAAATACAAATGAACAAATATTTTCATAATCAAAATGGTTGTGTTATTCATGCGGCATTTTTGTTCAGTTATATAAAGCGACAGCAACTGGAAATAAGTGAAATAATATGAAAATTCTATTCTTTTATGAATTATTTATAAAGACACATTATGAAGATCATAAAGGAATAATTTCTAGCAACGAAGCTTAACTTGAATGATATTTACGAGCTCAGAGAACGATGTCATCTAATAATATTTATATAGTATTTGATTTACACATGTGGAGTTCAAAACATATAGAGCCAATGACATATTATTATTATGTATTAGGGACAGATTTAGAGGTCGGAGGTTTGGGGGCCTTGGGGCAATAAAGATGTAGGAATGTGTAAATTACAGCCGAGTTTTTCAATCAATAATTCATTATAAAACCAAGTTGATTCTTTTAGTATTTTTCCAAAATATACCAAACGAAAAGTTGTTTACTAGTCGGAATTTAAATATCGGTTGCTCTCGTACTATATATTTCATTAATCTGTAACTAAAGAATGCTAACATTAGAGAGATCTTTATGTATTAGATATTTAGGTGTTGCATTGTTGCTTTTATTGATGTTGATTTTATTGCGCGCGATGAGAACAACTAACACTACACACTGTCGTAATACAAAATATGCGGTGATCAAAAATCCCTACAGATAAAACAGAAACATATTGACTTGTAAAACTATGTCTGTTTTAAATTTCTAAGGAATCTTAATTCAATCACATATGACCTGACCTAGATTGCGTCTGTTAAATTCGTCATTTTGGACCGACGAGTAGATCAATCTTTTATGTCTAACACGTGTCGGCAATTTTTATGTCTTTGACGTCCCGGTACGATGTTTGCCTTCACCGAGCAAGTGTTGTACAGGTAGGAGGAAAAATGTATTAGCGTACAAGAGGTACAGTAGCACAATAAAGATACTAAGACCATCTCAAAACAGACATCATTCAAATTTATATTACTGGTGAAAATATACACCATGCAAATTATAGACAGAGAAACAAATAATGTTATACCAAACATTATTTTCATTAAAATTGTGTTGATACATTCGAGCAACAACGATTTTCGAATGCGTTAGTTTAAAATGAATATTCTACAAATGTTAAAATAATAGTCTAAATTTCAATTAACTTTGAACATGATTTACCAAATTCACTATCAAAATAGAAACATATCAGTATTTTTACCAAAACAGCACAATGCTACAGGATTATTTTTAATAGTGATGTTTACAAAATGTAGCCAGTCATTATATCACTTATATATATAATGGTTCCCAACCAAGCAAAAACCTGAGGCGGATGTCTCAACTTTTGGATATACCGCGCTTAACTCCAAGTTGTTTAGCGAAGCGGCACGCGTACATTACATACAATAAATAGAATTTCTATTGAGATAGACCTACTTGTTATAGTTGCTATAGTTATAAAACCTATGTATTATATTATATGATATATATGTAATACAATATAATGTATGATAATCGGTGTAGGTATTATTGTGTCATTCTATCGCATTAGAATTAACTGTTAAGACATAATAATGATGTGGAAATAGATAAATATTATTTTCTATTATTCCATTGTTTTATATATATTTAGACAGGTCTGAATTCAAGGAATAAGAAAAGAATTGAGATTTAAATATTATAGTTTGGATTATCTACTTAGTGGTAACTGAAATCAAGGTGGGTAGATAGCTTAGGCAGACTCACCGACCATGGATGGGCCCTACCAACGACAGGTCACCCCAGTTCGGGAACAGAAGAGTTTGTAGACCGCGGTGGGCGGATAATCGCCGTTAATGTCGCCTTCAGCTGTAACAAACTAAAGCCAGATAAGATAATATTGGAAGGAAATCGGCTAAATATAATATATATAATAATAATAATAAATCTAATTTAAATAGAACACAAATAATGTAATATCAATTTTTGTTCAAAAATTCATTTGCAAAAACACGTTTAATTGATTTAAAATTAACATTAGTGAGTATGTAAATACAACAAAATAATATTATTAAGCGTTTAAATAATAAAAAAGACAAGCCTTATCGTCATGACCTAGTCTTTGTACGTCAAATCAAAAGCAGAATTAACATTGTAAAGTGGCTTTGCACGGAACTTGTGGATTCAGACTCCAGTTATCCACGGAAGAAATTGTGTGGTTGAAATTACGCCCATAAAAATAAAAAGGCCGGCAACGCACTTGCGAGCCCTCTGTTATGGAGTATCGTTGGGAGGCGGGCAATATCACTTAACATCAGGTGATCCCTCCGCCCGTTTCGCCCTGTTCTATACAAAAATATCGAGAAAAGAAAAATCAAAGGTGTGTGAAGGTTTATGGTTTGACTAAAAAGACGAACAATGTGGAACAGCTACAGAAATCTGTTATAATTAAGGCTATCAAAAATTTATACAGAATTACGAACGGTTAACTATCAGTCTTATAAAATTGTACCTAAAGCTGTGATCTCTTCGTTACAACATTAGTTACCTAGAGAAAGTAAGGAAAACTGCTGTGACCATTGCAAAAACTACGTAGTTTTACCTGAAATTTTTAATATTAGTAGGAAAAAACCTTCAGCACCATTATTCTCCTCTAACAAATGAAGGGTATTATCTCTTTGCCTGGCTTTATATAAATTCCCGTTGAATTAAACTTGGTAAAAAGTTAAAGCGCTTACGAAGCGGGTTAAAAATGTTTAAAGGCCATTTTTATGGCTTCGCCAGCACGAGTTCAATTTCCTCATGATTTGGTGTCGTAAGCTTGATCGTCACAGGTTGGTTGTAAACGAAATATTAATTTTTACCGAAAAAGGTTCATACACATGATTCATTCTTGTGATTTCGATCAAATTAGAAATATAAACTGATTATTAAAATAGCCTATTTTTAGTTTATGACATTGTCTTTAGTACACGACCTTCAAGGGAGTGCACTCGCAACTATATGACAATCTTTCCCTGTTCGTTTAGTCCATCTTCCCAGGTTTCTGATGGAACTCTCCTCTTTTTTGTTCCCATAAACCGATAATAATAAAATCTAATTTCTGGACCTAGTGCTTTCCAATGGAGTGATTGATGTTAACTTGAAGCAACACGATACTACGACTACAATGATATACTCTAAAACTACATATACAACCTGGACATATACAAGTTCTCAGTCTTACACAAACCTATCCTATATCGTTATAACTAAGGTTGCCAGAAATAGCTTAGTATATGGCCGCCGGTTGTACTGTGTCATGTTTTTATTTTTAAATATTAAGTGTTTAATAAAATATGAGGAGTTAGTGTGTGTGGGCCAAGACTATATTTACTCACACTTGGTGTGACAATTAGAATGTCTCAAAGGTTTCTTTGTTTAGAGACGGTGTAGTTTATAATGAAGTGTGTATGAGAAAGCAAGCTTATTTTAGCAGTTCGCATCGTTGACGACCAATCCCTTTCCGAACGGCTTGATTCTTTGGCATTTCATAGACATGTGGGGTCCTTTTCATCTTCTGCATTTACAAAGGAGACCGTGGTTCCACAATTGAGCGTTTTTAAGGCAGTTTTTGCCACGCACCACCACTATCTAGTACTAGCTGCCCACTGAAGTATGTCCCAATTCGACTGAGGGTCCTTCAAGAAAGAAGGAAACCAAATTATTCAAAGGCCGACAACGCACTCGCACTCTGGCTATGAAAGCGTCCATGTGCGGCGGTATCACTTAACATCAGGTAAGCCGTTTGCCCTCTGATCTAAAAATGTTTGCAATGCTTGATTGTATAGGCACTTAGTTAGACACAAGTTAGACAGACTATATGTGAAATTTCAGTATAGATTTATTATTAGTAAAGCTGAGGCAATCCACCTTTTGAGTTAATAACTAGGTTTATGTATTGAATATAAATGCAAGTGCGGTATCTCGAACAAACGAACATAGTGTCAAAACATTATAAAAGACTAAGACTGTTAATGTACATTACCTTAGTTTAAGCTATTCATTAGTATTGTAGAAAATTTAATCAACATATTATCAATTATTAGCCATAGGTTGTTTATAATTCATATAAAGTCGTGCTCTTTTTTGTGAACTTGATTGTGAGAAAAAACAATGTAAATATAAGTATTTTAAGAATTTACAACCCAGTGCATGTTGTGTTTAACTATTAATCTGGCTGGAGGCAAAGCCGATTTCGGTTAAAAAAGTAAAACCATTTACTAAAACACGATGTTGTATTTGATTCGTTATTAAATTAATTGGCAATACACAAACCACTGCTGTGAAATTCAATAATACCAATTAAAATTGAAAAACATTGAGCCTAAGAGATTATTGAATAATTGGATTTTCGTAAATCCTTTTTAATAGCCGTGATTTATTTTAGTTTATAAATTGCAACATTTATTATAACTATAATGCTTGTTGGCGCATACTGAAGTTGTATGAAATCTCAGACAATTGACTTGAAGTTTGCGTACGCTATCTGGTTTATGATTAAAAAAAATATTTGTTTTAATTAAGAAAGAAGGTATTATATAATCATAATTGTATATCGTTATATCAATAATTCTACTGAGTGTTTTTGTGGAGTCAAGAATGATTTATATCAATATATTTTTTTGCATGTATAACGTGTGAAAGAAAGAAAGAAAAACTTTATTACACACAATATACAGGATATTTAGGTAAAGTAAAGTGTTCTGGAACGCTAGGATTCCCTGTGTTGTGGGCAGCCAGTCTCTTCCTTTTAACATATATACTGTATTTACCATTATGATTCCTACATAACACAAATTTTCATTTAAACTATTTTCGCAGAATAAGAATATTTTCTGTATCAGCATAGGACAGGTTGACAAGATATTCATTGTTATTTTTATTAAATGTATGTAATGTGAGTTTTGAAATGTTGGTGATAATTTTGTTTTTAAGGAAGTGGTTAAAGATGAAAGGGCCACGAAGGAGAGAAAGCAATGGGCGAAGAAAGTGCGTTTTTTGGGTTGCTTATGTATATTTGATGTGGTGTGTCGGGTGGTTGTTTCCAAAACAGTTTGTTTTAATTGTCTAACAGTTAAAAGATTTGTTTCTTTAAACAATTTTGAAGTTGAGTAGCGGTAAGGTTTCCTATAGGATATCTTAAGGATAGCACGTTCAATCAAACTCTCAATTTTCAGCATTGATGACATGATTAATGAATGCATAGATTTTTAATGTAAATGTCGCTCTAAACGAAGAGCCGTACAGGTTTGAAATTAATGACTTCTGAATTAAATTCGTTTCTGACAGTGCATCTGTGCTGATGGCGTTAGAAAACAAACTGATACTGGAGTATCAAACTGCACTGGAGGTAATGACAAGTGGATCTCTCGGCAATTATGCTGCCGATGAACTTGCGAGGAGGGGTTCCGAAATGATACAGACTGGCACATGTTCGCTCCTTCCCTTGTGCTTCTCGCAAATGAGAACCTGGATTCGCCAAAGATCCTCAGAACTCCAACATCACCAATGGTCGCAAAACGTGTACTGCAGACAGTACAAAAATGTCTTCCAAGGCTCAACAAAACTAACGTCAAAATAATGATAAGGACAATTACATTTCTCCTTTATAAACATCTCTTTGTCTTAGGCGCGATGGACAGTCCCTGGTGCAGAGGCTCGTTCAGCGAAGAGGAATCAGTCACGCACGTGGTCCTGGAATGAGTGGCTTCTCAACAAACAGAAATCCTCGGAGTAGTGAGGTCTGTGAAGTCTTTGAAGTTAACAGAAAGCTTCTAGAAAAAGCTAGACTGTGTTAGTTAGCCAGGACTTTACGCACAACGAACCAAATGAGCATCTAACTGCGCAGATTGAGTCCACATACATAAATACATGGCATATGATTTTATTGAGCTTGTTCCGTGTTTAACTCTTTAATTAACAATGTATGCCCAGTTTTATTTTTATTACGTAACGTTAATATTATCTTTGGTTCATGCTAATATCACGATTACGTTCATAATATGGTATATTAAATCGGGTAAATAAAAGTAGTCTTAGTCTGGCGTTCAGCGTGCGCCTCTTATCCCTGAGGTCGTAGATTCGATCACCGGCTGTGCACCAATGGATTTTCTTTCTATGTGCGCATTTAACATACGCTCTAATGGTGAAGGAAAACATCATGAGGAAACGTGTGAGTGCGTCAGGCACAGAAAGCTGATGACCTACTTGCCTTTTGCCTAAATCTGAGGTTCAGACCTAAAGAGGTTGCAGCGCCATTGATTTATTTATTTGTAAATAAAAGGTGTAGAAATCTACTTTCAAATAATTTTCCTTAAAACACTTGGAAATTTTTGTAGTTTCATGTTTGTAAGCGAGTTATTAAAAAGGAAAAATTCAACAAAGTTTCAGATCGTTCCAGCTAACATTTAGTTAAATGTTGTCTTTATATGGAATATTGCGAAGTCCTTTGAGCACGAATACTTAATTAGCGAGCCCGTAATGGGGTATGGGGTATATTTCAATATAGTTACCGTAATAGGCAGGCACATACTAATATTGCTTTTTACGAGACACATGCATATGACACAGATCCAGATCCAGGAAATCCAGACCTTCACCTGCGACCGGTTCTTTCAAACTTATGAAATCAAAGATTACTTTATTTAAATTAGGCAAGAAATAAAAGGATTTTTTTTTATTATTTAATCCACGAGATCAAACTGAATAAAACTATGGATCAGAGAAACACCAGGGGTGTTACCTTTGGTCTTGGTGCGTTTCTAATAAACATGTGAGTGATCAGCCTAATGTGACTAACACCATCACCAAAAGAAAAGTCCATGGTCCGCCGAAGTTCTAACCTACGACCTAAAAATCAGAGTCAATCGCTCAATCCACTAAGCAAAGCTGCTTACTTCTGAGTGATGATAATAATGTGTTTGTATTTACACTATTGTAATGGTCATAAAAAATATATGATGCGTTTCTAATGCCACAGTAACAATTGATTTTCAAGAATGCGTCATTCCCAGATTTCTGATTCAATGATATTTTTTGTAGGTGACCAGCAGATCGATGTTTCACACATTTCAATTCTGGATCTAAGATATGCTTGCCATGTTTTTTTTAACTAATAAACATAAATAATTTGTCACACAATTTAACAAACATAAATAAATAATTTATTTTTCCAACCGTATAACCTCGACGTCCGTCGTTCCATAATTAAGCGTTTTAAAATACTTTAAGCGAGTACCAATACTATGTGAAAACAGCTACCGACTAAAGTATTACCGAACCAATTCAACCTAGGGTCCTTTAACACGTACTAATTATTAAAATTCCGGTAATGCATTTGCGTTCTGACATGTGACAATAAACGATATCACTTGATGATTCATACCCGCGATTCATTAAAAAAATATATTTTACACCAGATTCCTACCTTGTACATTATTACCTACAATTTATTTTCCAGTTTGGCAACCACAGGGTATTCTGAATCTGATCCGCGCATTAAAATCGCTAGCTCTAAATTTTCTAACAAAATATTCGTTTATAACTTACGCCTGAACTAAACTATTCATTTATTTAGACTTCCTACCCAATATTGTTGATTTCCAAACCAGTAATTGTTTACTTGGGACCCTCAAGCCTTCGTATTTGGCCTACTAATGAAACAGAACGGACGTTTGTACATCTAAACTATACATATAAACTAGTGTACAAGATAGAGAGTACTACGCTACTTCCATAGTGTATTTTATAGTCCAATACACTTGTCATGAAAAACATGTAGGGATTATCTATTCCCGTTACGTTATTTTTATTTGATGAAATTAAAATAGATTTTAACAAAACTACTGCTTAACTTAACATTTGTTTTGAGTCTTTAAAATCTCATTTCGCATCTTACTTAAATTAAGGAGCAAAAACTTTTGCCAGTGTTTTCTAAGCAAGTAAAATGTCTACAAAAAATTACTTTTCTAACCAGAACTGCCTTCAATTTACTTATTTAATGACAAGTATAAGAGTTAGCACCGGTTAAAGCCTTCCCCCGTACATGTTTAAACACAAATGTGTGTTAAGGAAGGATAAAACAGACTTAACGAAACACAAAAAGTATTAATCGGAACAATAGAACTAATCAAAATTAAGAAGCTCAAAGTTTAATCGCATCCCTTTATGAATATTTTAGAACTGTCCTTAATCGTTCACACAAACATATTTTTTTTAAACATCTGATAAAGTAGATATGAGGCTGTCTACTTGGATTTTGGAATTGGGTGTGGCAAAAATTAATGTCGAATTATATAGGAGAAACGTCTTTTTTATGGCAATCAATGTTTATAATAATTTACCAAAAACATTCCTACTAAACATTTCATAATACTGAATGTACTACTTTTGGAAGACCTTATTATTCTATTTACGAATATTTGCATGAAACATTGTAATTAATGGTAATTTGATAACGTAATAATAAATTTTAATATAGTGATATTTTATCACTACAAATAATATAAGAATTGACTATAATGATATGACTCATAATGCAAAATGTAACTTCTATGTAAAATTCCTTTTAAGACAAATTTGCACGCCTTTATGTGCCTATAAAAATAAGTTAGCAGTGAGAAAAACTTCTGGCGATTGACTCCTGGAATCAATGGCATTGTTTTTGCAATCATCCAATTAGTATGACTTTATGAATAAATTAAAATAGTATTTATAAAAAAAAGCTTACTATTTTAAATAATCGCAACAATAAAATATCCAATAGTATATCATTAATAGCTAAAAAAACCATAGAAAATGCCATAGAAGACACCCCTAAGGAAAAATGGGCCCACTGCTTTTCTCAGCGGTTCCATCGAATGCGACGATGTATAGAGAGGAACGGAGATTAATTCGAAAAACAATAAAAGTATCGGCAACTTTCTACATTAAGCCGTTTTTCATTTTCTAAACATTTTCAGTGTTACCCACGTATTATATTCACGTGCAAAACTTTTGAATGATAATAAAAACAATATTAAAAGTTTTTTTTGTCCTCCACAAATATCTGATGAATTATGGAAACCAGGAATTAAGTGGAAATTTAATTAACTCAAAAGACACTTGAATTTTTTTACAATCTGTTAGGGTTGCCAATTAAAAGTTGAGATTTTTACGGGATAGCGGCAGCCTCTGAAGTGTGCTTAGTCAAGTGAGTGCTCCGGAAATTATCTTTAATCTAAAATGGAAATTGTCTTATTTTAATTAGCTGTATTAACTTTTTACACTAGCTACAACTCTTGTGGGTATCCTCTTTGTATCTATGTATTTTTGATAATTTATCTATAACCAATGCTTTTGAAATATACTGATAATAATTTCTTTATATCTCCCATATAACATTTGCAAAAAACAATAAGATTACAGTTAAGAAGATAATGGGAGACTGGTTTCCAAACCAGGTAAGAACCTGTGATATGGATAACCAGGCTTGTATTCCACAGCAAACTCATACTGAGTGGTAACAAAAAGTAGATACATAGATGGATAGGCAAACAAATTTACAGTTTAAAGAAAAAGAATATAAAAAATAAAACAGTCAACTAGATTACTACATAGAAGTTAGTAGAAATAATGTTGTATGGGTGAATGTGAGGGTCTGTGTGTTTGTGTGTGTTTATGAGAGAGAGAGGGAGATGGTGTGTAATAGCTGGAATGGAAAGGAAATGCTATTTGTGTTTGAAGGCATGCGTGGGGTTAAAGTTAACGAACACAAAACACTATGGGGAATACTTTCTCTTGAGTTTTATTTTATTTTTAACAAAATACAATTACAGATTACTCCAATGTAGCACACACACTGTGCGTATTTGCGTGTTGTTCCCAAGAGAATGTAAGTGCCTGCTCCTATTCCACCATGCCTCCTGCTGATGTCATGTGGAACATGGTGTGATAAAGCTCCTTACAAACGCTATGTAATACAAAAAAAACTTGGCGATTAAAAAGAGTGGCGGAGAGTTTATTGCCAGTTCTTCTCTTCCGTTCGTCGTCCTCTATTTGAGAACTGGCAGTAAATGTAAAAGTAGAAGCATTTAATGTATATTTCTTTTTTATTGACATAATAAGTGTACATTGTGTTACCTATATGAATAAATGATTTTTGTCTTTGACTTTGACTTTGACTATGCAACACACAAAACAATACATGCACAATAGAACAACACAACTTTAAACAGTAATTAATTAAAATATTTACAAAACTATTTCTTATTTGTATATAATAATAATAACCACAAACAGAGGTTAATAACAAACACGTATCTGTATAACTGTATATCTGTGACTTCCTAGTTTCAGTCTTGTAGC
Organism: Pieris brassicae; assembly: GCF_905147105.1. NCBI lineage: Eukaryota > Metazoa > Arthropoda > Insecta > Lepidoptera > Pieridae > Pieris > Pieris brassicae. The sequence goes on along the minus strand of NC_059668.1, from coordinate 20,982,957 downwards.
AATATAAAGGAATAATTATAATAAATTATATATTAAAAGAATCGTAACTTGAGTTATATATATTAAAAGAATCGTGACTTACTTGTCAGTGATATGAGACATTTCATACGGGAATTTTTATTCTGGTTAAGCACCTAAGATGAAAGATTTTTGCCATATTGTTAAGCCTTTTCCACCAATGGACGAAGAAGTTTAAAGAAGAGAATAATACATTTGGTAAATATTCTATATTTGCACACTGGTAATTATATATTGACAAGTTTTGTGACAATCTCTAATCGCTCCCAAACCATAGACGCCCCCCCCCCCGTACCTCTTGTTGTTTTTTCTCTTAACCAATTAACGTCCGAGTTCACACCGACATTTACCCGCGCGCGACTCGAGAAAAACCCACCAATCGTGTGTCTTGTCAATAGAACTGTTATTTATATTCTAATTATGATATGATATAAACTAAACATAAATATTAATTATGGTACATATAGCAACGTATTCATTATACAATTTTAGAAACCCTAATTATATTTTTTTTAGTAGGGCACAAAGGGGCAGGACCGGTCCGCCCATGGACTCACATTGTCAACAGGCTGTTTGCCAATTTGCCGACAGGTTTGTTACTATTATTTTTTTAATTTGAACGTAAAATGAAAATCCTTTTCAATGCAGTATTTAACGAATCAGTTCTCAATATTTTGGGTAATACTTCATATTTTAAATTTATATTTTCTTTTTAGTAGACATTATAAAAGACAAAATATAATTTTCAAAAGTCAAATGTTGTTGAGTCAGATTTTCTGAATCCACCAAATTTAAGACGAAAAGGAGTAAACTAGAACCTCATTTCGTTTCAATTAAATTTCGTGGATACAAGCTTTCGATTCAGAAACTCCATCCCTTACTAATGGTTCGTAGCATAAAAATTTAACCTTAACCCAAATTAATTCGGCTGTTTTAAGTCTTCACTTCAGAGAACTTAATTGATAAATTCGTAATAATCGATTTTAAGACGGCATGCTGTTTTGGTCATAAATTTTCCTTCACCGCACAAACAAGCATCAATGTGAACACAGATAAATGAAAAGTTGAAGCAATTATTTCCTTTGAATATTTCTGGCCATGCGTCGTGCTCGTAAACGGGGCTTGTGGAGTCACTGATGCTTGAGCTGACTGTTCTTCCTCTAATGCCTTCTCCTTTTTTGCTTGATTCTAAGAGCTTGTTATTTTATTATTCTGTGGAGCTGGTTGTAATGGTTGCAGTTCCTTACATTTGTAAACCAAAAACTTGGCGATTAAAAAGGTTGTTTGTGGAGGGTTTCAGCCAGTTCTTCTCGCCCGTTCCAAGCCTTTAATAATAAAAATATGGAACAATTGTTACCTTTATAAATTAATTAATTTTGATGCATAATGCAGGAGCATGCTCCTAATTTGCTTGCCGATTTGCGTATCTTATTTTATTATTGTCTGGAGCATGTTTTAATGATTGCAGTTCTTTAAAAATGAAAAACTTGGCGTTTAAGCGTTGGTTTATTGCCAGTGTTTCACTCCTTCTTTAAGCTTTTGGTAATATGAAAATACAACCATTGTTACCTTTATGAATAAATAAGTCCTGATTTGGCGTCCGCGATCCAAGATCAGAAAAAATAATTAATAAAAATATGAATTTTATTGCTCCGTGGTAAGGCCAATGTAATCTGACATGCCCCTGACGTTGATTACAATTATTATCACCGGTTTAATTTAACATTTTGCTGAAATGAGCAAACGAACACTATATATTTTGCATATGATCATAAAATATGCATGTTTATTGTTGAATGTAAAACATTTATTTGATTGCCTTTTGTCTTATTATGAAAATTACCCTTAAAAATCCTGGGCCTCAGACTTATGAATCTGTTTCGTGATCATTTGTTTTTTCTAATAGGCTTTCTAACACGCCCTGTAATTGGGCCTTGTGGCGATAGGCACCGGTTTTCTCACGATGTTTTCCTTCACCGTACGAGTGAAACGAATCTACTGGGATCATATTCAAACCTAGGAGACTAGAGAATCGATCTTGACTGCAGTTTCCTTTTTAGGTCAAATTGAGTCGGTTAGGTCTTTCATGTACTGCATTACTATTTTTTTAATAATGTAATTAAATCTTCTCTCATCGGTAATAAATTAGTGTCACTACAGCCTTTTTAGATCCGGGCCTCAGGTTTTTGTCAATCTAATAGGCAAGTAGGTGATCCTCCTGTGTATGTGGATAACACTGAAAATGTTTAGAACGGGCCAGTTAGAAACATTGCTAATGAAAATTTTTGAATTTAAATTTTTGAACTCTTTGGTAACCTAAAGTAGTATATTGCATTAATTTGTCATTTGTTTTTGTGAATCGGCGGCAAATCTAAAACTCTTGTTACACGTGAAAATGAACTTAACGCGAGATAATTTTCGGTCAATTATTTATTATGACTTTCGTTGTGGGCTTACTCAACAACAAAGCTATGATAGGCTGCGATTAGCATTCCTTAATGAAGCCCCATCGCGTGCCAATATTTACCATTGGTTTAACGAGTTTAAGCGTGGACGTAGCAATCTCAATGATGATCCGCGTGAGGGACGTCCTTTAACAGCGACTACTGAAGATACCATTAGTGCTGTGTGACCCATGAAAAAGGAAGATAAGAGAGTGACCTATCAGCAGATACGGGCAGGCCTAGGCATTGGTATGAGTCAAGTTCAAAAAATATTACACAAACATTTAGGCGTCAGAAAGCTTTGTACCTGATGGATTCCCCAAACTTTAACCGACGACCAGATACACCTTCGCATGGACTGGTGAATATTTGACTATGGCAGGTGTCGAGTTAACGAGTCATCCGCCATACAGCCCTGACCAGACGCCCTGCTACTTTCATTTATACCCAAGTACTAAAGCTAAACTTCGAGGTATTCGCTTTACGAGCCCTGAAGATGCGGTGAAAGCGTACGAAAATGCCAAAGAAGAGACCCCTAAGGAAAAATGGGCCCACTGCTTTTCTCAGTGGTTCTATATTAGAACCGAACGAGGAGGAACGAATATTACTTCGAAAACCAATAAAAGTATCGGCAACTTTCTACATTAAGCCGTTTTTCATTTTCTAAACATTTTCATTGTTACCTAGGTATGACACACGCTGTCGACTTTTTGGGTCTAAATAGCAAGCGCGGTTTCCTCACGATGTTTTCATTTGACGTTTAAGCGAATTTCAAATGTGCACATATAAAGGAAGTCGTTGGTTCTCAGGCGGGAATCAAACCTACAACCTTGGGGATGAGAGTCACAAGCTGACGCCACTATGCCAACACTGCTCTTGCTCTCTCTAATTGTCCTATATATATGACTATAGCAATAAGATTTTGCACAAGTTGAAAGACTGACTGGTAGTTCTAAATTCGATTCCGATGAAATAATAAATAAAGCCACCTACATGTACATGTAGATGTAGTGCTCAACATACTAGACATGTCGCAATAAAGTAGTTAAATCAGAGGTAATTGAATCTCTAGACAGTTAATTAAAAATTTAATCTGTAACACTGTGTTAATAAATAAATAAGTTCTAAATATACAAAGACGAGGCAAAGAGAACCGGAAAGACTTGGAGACTCACTGTGGACGGCCTTTGCCCCATCTTCAGGGACATTAAATCCAATTACTTACTTGTCAAATATACAAATGTTTCACGAAGTCAAGAAATTTTAATAGCGTGCGTCAATCATAAGGAGTTGTTCGAATGACTAAGCGTTTTTAAAACAGTTTCTGCCACGCACCACCACTATGTGGAACCAGCTGCCCACTGATTTCCGAACTAATTCGACTTCAAAAATGAGCGTACCAATTCTTAAAATACCGGCAATGCAATCGTGAACCCTCTGGCTTTGAGACTGTCCATAGGCGGTCTTACTTAAACCATTAGGAAAAGTACTCTAAATAATAACAAAATTTGTGTTTTCTTTTATTTTACATAAATGCATGTGTAGATTTTGCATTAGATATGTATAATCAAAAATCATATTATATATTTAATAAGAAATAATTCCCTATTTGTATTGAAGGCGTATAATGCTATATTCAAAGGTTAACGAACTACAGTAACACTTGGATCATTAGGTTTCTACCACAATACTCAATTATACGTATTGTTAGCGGCGAAATGCCGCATTGAATTCAGACACGTTCCCTGCATACGTCTAACATCAATTGCAGAATATAAACGTTTATATTGATAATGGAATATTATAAACTGTGTTTGTAATTTTGTAATTTTAATCAAACAGGTTCGGGATCTACAGTTTACGAAGCCTATGTGTACGATACATTCTCCTTGGAAAGAAAAAAAATGTTCTTTATGCAGGTCAAATAAGTTTTGTGTTGTGTGTCCTAATGTTAGGTAAACCCGGGGTTAAAAGGACATCTCAAGAGCCTTCAATTTGAAGCTGATTACGCAATAGTCACAAGGATACAAGATTTTTTCAACGATAAGGAATATATTATTTTTTAAAAGGGAATTTTAAGCTTTAGATAAAATATAGAAGGTATACTAAAAGGTGCCTCATTCGAAAAATAAAGCATTATAAACAAAATAAATTGCGCTACGCTTTTTATTCAACACCCCTAGCATACCTACCCCTTTAGAGAAACAACTTTAGGGTATAAAAAATCAGAAGAAATGTCAAAGCGAAAGATGGATGTCGCGTTTTTGTAATTGGACTAGGGATGATGTTGATCAATAACAATTACGCATAACTGTTTTAGATTCTCACTGGTCTCTAACAGAGATTTAAAAATACTATGAAAAGTGAAAGAACACATTATATGTGCGTGTCCATGGGTGTCCATGGTCGTCTCTCAACATACACATGGCGAGTGGGCCGATGGCAGCGACGTACTCGTGAACAGATGCCACTTGTGGTGACGGGTCGGACTCGGAACATATGTACGGCTACGTAATAAATATTAACTGCCTTGATTCAACTTGCAACTACGTGTTTTTTTTGTTCCCACATTCAGGTGCTTACAAATATTTTGTGAAACTTGGCGTTTGAAGAATTTTAAGGGTTTATTGCCAGTTCTCGTAGTCCGTTCTAAGCCATGTAAGAACTGGCAGTAAATTTAGATGCATTTTTCACATTTATGAGGTAAACTACATGAATAACCTATATTTAAATTTGATATACTCACAACTTACCAGATTTCATAACAAAACCTAAACACTTTCATAATTCTCTTGAAATTTGCATGCAGCTTTTTCACTGCAAGATTGCACAATGTATCACAATATTATCAGTGAATTTTAGTTGTCATTTTCGCATTATTTCCCGCTTTAAATTCCCAATACGCTCGTTACACGACAGGTGTCATAATCTCACTGCTTGTGAAAAGTAGGAGCGTGGAACGAAACGAAATTATATTACACCGTTCAACTTTAATACGATATTAAACTCACCGTTTTGAAGTATACTGGTTTATAAACTACTTTGTGAAATTCATCGTTTTTGTTTAAAAAGAATGTAGTCATATTAAATTCGTTTGAGTATAAACTTGTATGCACAGATATAAAATATATATATATCAATACAGCAATAAATTTTCTATTGAACTATACGATTCGAAGTTATAACGAATCACTGCTATGACATAGTTATCACGGTGCCTGTGAACTTACTGAAGCACTTACTAGCCGAGCACAAAAAAATAGTTCTTATAGTACACACTATTGTTTTATAATTCCTGATAATTTTTAGAAAGAGTTCTGGACGATTAAGTCCAGAAAATTGCTCTGCCAGCTTTTCGATCACAGCAGAGCATTTCTTATGGATTTCGATAAAAGAGGTGTCATTGATGAGGATTTTTCATTAAAACAACAGTTCCCTATAATGTTAATGCAAAAATAAATAGGTATACCATATAATATATGATTAAAAAAATAAAGAGGAGTGAGAGAAAACGGAAAAATGATTTTTTTCTTACTTTTTGCTAAATTTAAAAAAAAGACATTGCACAGACATGGGAACTTCGTTGATCTGTTGGTAAGTGCTCTGCTAACATCCTAGACGCGTTATCAGGGTTACTGATAGCCACTACTTTCCGCTGCTTTAACGATTCGTAGCTATAATACGTAGCTTAACGATATGTAGCTGTCAAGTAACGTAACGATGTAATCATATCCAACAAGGCATTTTAAGAACCGTGTATTCTTCTCATCAATTTATATCTACTCGTAAAAGTAACACCTTAAAAATCCAGTAAATTACAATTTTCAATATTCCATTGTCATAATAATATGTAATATATTTCATATTACATAATAAAGTTAGCGCTTTAACGATAACAAACAATGTAACATTAATTCATTATAATTCAACATCTAAAGCCTGAACGAGCCTATTTTAATTGAACTAATAACGCCAAGCTGTGAATCCTTTAATTCATATTTTATCCGGACATAATTAAAATTAATAGCAGATATAGAAGTGCCTAGTTTCGATTATTACTTCCATCATTTTTTTTTTTTGTACGTCGCAGAGGATAAAAAATATGTGACATAGTGTACGGTTATAATACAATTTAGAAAATATACTTTATAATGCGGTTTTAACACTGGAGCAAAATTCTATTAAAATTAGTTCGGCTGTTTAAACATTAACAGTAATGTTGTTTATCTTGAAATTTGTTTAAAATCTCAACTCAAGTCAAATCATTAATTTCAATTAAGCCTATAAAAATGCAGTTTAGAAAGTCAAAATATTTTTTTAAATATACATATGGAGAAGAATGAGCAAGACGCTTTATACTTAAACAGTTATTATATTTGGTATACACTGATTTGATAATTATCATATATTCATATATCATAAATAGTTAGTCTATTGCTAGCATGGAAAGGAAATGCTTTGTGTTTGAAGGAATGTGTGGGGTAAAACTCGCGGACTATTTTTAACAAACATAAAAAAACTATGAGGTACAAAGAACTGGAGTTTTAATTTATCTTCAACAAAATACATTTACAGATTACTACAATGCGCATCATATATTGACAAAAACCAGGTACGCAGAACAAAAATCTACTACGCAGCTTGTAACTAAATTCTTACGTAGATACATGGTGATCACATATTTACATCATTCACAAAAATACCTAGTAATTTATATTATACCTTCATAACAAAACAACGAATAAGAATCGGTTAGTTTAACATCTAAACGTTATGAATAATAAAATCGCCATTGTTCTAAAAAGCTCGAGGAAAACTCTCCGAGAAAATCTAAGTATTTATCGATTGACTAGTCCACTGTTTAACGCGCAATTTCCCAATAGTCTTGAAAGTATTAAAAGTTTGAAAAATTCAAAGTAGTGAAGAATATAAATTTAAAATAATATTGTTTACACGATAGCTGGACTTCTTTTCATTGTTTTTAGTGTACGTCGGTGATATGAAAGTTACGACATATATATCCATATGTCGTAATATTCCATTACAAACGATTCTAATTCACACAAAAAATATTATGACACAGCTCAAAAATTTATATATATAAACATATAACATTGTAGTACTCTGGAAACTCGTAATTTTCATCCGTCGTTCCAGAACTGAGCGTTTCTTAAAGCTATTTTTGCTGCGCAACACCAGCTGCCAACTGAAGAATTTCCGAACTAATTCAACTTAGAGTCCTTCAAGAAAACATCGTACCAATTCTTAAAAGGCCGGGACTTGCAAGCCTTCTGGTAATGTAAGTGTCCATGGGCGGTATCACTTAACATCAGGTGAGCCTCCTACCCGTTTACCTCATATTACATTAAAACAATTACTAGCAAACAATAATGAAATAACAATAACAATTGTGAATCTAACACATTGGTAAATAAACATAAAAAATTTAATCAAATGCCGTTAGGAGATTTTTTATAAACACATGTACACAAGATTTATATACTACAAATTCCAAATACTAAAATATCTGCAAGATATAAATACAGAAAAAAATACGAAAATTTGTACAAAAAAGTATATTTCGCAATTCAAGTCTTTCCAAAACGTTTATACGCGAATAGATTACCTAAACTATACACAAGAGATGAATTCCAGCGTTCTAGTATCATGTCGCCAGCAATTACACGTATGCCCGTATGAGTAGGAGCATTAACTCGGCAATAACTGAGTAACATCGTTAAGGGCGTTACAATCTTGTTTATAGCCCCTAAAACGTATCCGAACTTTACCACAAGCGCCTTGTCTTACGCACAATATAGTAAACTTTATGTTGTGTTGCGGTATTTCATGTGGGACACCGCAAAATGTTCTACTTCGCACGATTCACGACTGTGATATTGTACTAGATTTGTAGGACTTTGTAATACTAGGACGGGCAAAATTTTCTTTCATTTTGTAGGTACATTTATCGTAAGCGTTTGATAATATAATCACAACATTTGACGCATCCTAAAGAGTATGCTCTTTTTCGGTCCCTACCGTGAGTAGATTCCACAGTTCGCTAGTTCGCAAAATAAAAAGTCTTGTGAAGTGGACCGTGGAAGACTTCCAGCCATCAAGGTTATGCGGATCAACCCAACAACTCTTCACAACAGAATATAGTACACTTTGCAGAATAGGCATAGAGACGCAATGTCTGCGTAGAGAGAGAATCAAAAAAAAGGAAGATAACTAATATTTGGGCGATAGCCTGAGATGTGAAAAATTTAAATTGAGTTATATTTACTAAAGAATATATTCTACTATTATCGTAGATTTTTCTATGACGCCTAACAAATGAGATGACAATCAAATTAATAACGACAAACTATAGTTATTTTAACGTTTGACTTTCAATTTTGATTCAAGTGATTATTGACTACAACGAAGTTATTTATAAATACATTTTTTCAACGGTAAACCTGTGTCTTAGATTCTTGCTCGTAACTTTCCGATGCGCAATCCAAATAAGTTATATATATGTCACCAAACACCGGTTTAACTATAGAACGGTTCGGTGGCCTTTATACACAATTGTATCTTAAAATAATAAGCTGTGAGTACCACGTTTCGATATATTCATAACAATTACACACACAATTCGACTTAGGGTCCTTCAAGAAAAGAGCGTACAAATTCTTAAAAGGCCGGCAACGCACTCGCGAGCCCTCTGGCATTGAGAGTGCCCATGGGCGGCGGTATCACTTAACATCAGGTGAGCCTCCTGCCCGTTTGCCCCCTATTTTATAAAAAAAAAAACACAATTGTCTGTCGTAAGTATAACGAGAAAATTAGTAAGGGAATAATGAGAGATGAGCCCGCTCTACGCCCTTGACTTGCGAACTGGTTGTAAATTTAAATTTAACGAATTAATTCAACATATTTTCTGAATTTAAGTGCACTTGTTTACCTATATGAATAAAGTTATTTTGGCTTTGACATTGAGATAGACTGAATATACTACTAATATTCTGCCTTTAAAATACGCACAAACACTTATTTGGAAATTATAAAATTGAGGGTGTAACTAATAAATCAAATTGTCAAAAATGTAATCAAATTTAAAATGCTAACATAACTCAAGCAAAACAAAAAAGTAAATGATCCAATTATGACGATCTGGCCGAGTTAAAATATATAAAATAAAAAATATTTATTTCTAACCGACTGTATAAGATAACAATAATATAATCACCAGTGTTTTCCCATATTCATTGATTTATTGTTGTATGTAAAATTAGAAGCATTTTATGTATATTTCTTTTTTAGTTATGTTCATAAGTGTGTTACCTATATGAATATAGTATTTACAACTATCTTAACCTACAAAACAATAATAATTAAAAATTATTTAATATAATACACATAAAACCAATTTAAAAAGTTTGATTCCTGTATTGCTATACTTATTCGCGACTGTCATCAGTACTATCTACTAGGCGCCAACTTAAATCTTTAATTAGCGCCTGTGCTCTTGAACCTCACGACCCAAGAGTCTACTCCAAAGGGACCAAAATCGAAGTTGGAAAAAAGCATTGTATTTGGGCCGTTTATTATTTCCGCTTGCTCCAGCGTTTTTGATTGTCCAAAGTAGGTGAGACAGAGCTTACGTGTCCACACAAGTAACAGCCCATACCAGAGTGCGTCCCTTCTTCAAAGGAATCAACGACATCGAATCCGGCCGCTTGCTATCGTCTCTATTGAATATAGGGATAATATTTTACCATGCATTAATATATAAACAGAAATTGTTGATCTGATCTAACTATGTATTGTGTGGTGTGTGGTGAAATTCGCTATTAAGGGAAAGACTACATACATTTTTTACCCTCCTAAATGATTGATAAGTGAAGGTGTCAATAATTGTTATGTCTTCAATAGAAAAAAACCAGTAACACTACAAGCTCTGGGTGTTCGCCTCAGCTTCAGTAACAGTTTCGTGATTGCATTCTTAACAGACAAACCCCTTTTTGCACCGGACTCACGCCGTATTGATGAAGTTTGGTTTACGATTGACTGGCTGCCCGAAGGCTGCAATATAAGAAATTAACGTTAGCAGCCGGAATACTATGATAAGCGCGTTTAAGAGTGTGATGCCATCGAAGTGACTTCTAAGCCCAGATTGTAGTCGCTACAGCCGTAAGAAAAGTCCATTACTACAAAGCCGTGACTCGAACACACAACCTCGAGAGGCGAATGCTTAAGCCAAATACTTATGTATTCGACAGACGACAACTGGATATACAAAACAAATAACAAATGAAATTCGGGTTATACAATTACAACAATCACACCACATTGTATTCCTGACTTACACACTTACTGAAATTATCGTGATTCATGTGTCCTGTCACATTCTACATTTTTTTTTTAATTTCTTTGTTTTATTCCATTATTTTTTTACCAGTGTGAACTCCATGTAACGTAAATTATTTAACGACGAACTTCCTAAAGGGTCGAAATCAAATCGGCTTTGGTTTGTTTAGCTTGTCTTCCAGACAATGGTACACTCTACTTAGCATTACAACCACACTCAATAACGACAACAATTGAGTAATAAAGTACTTTTGAAGTTGCTAAAATTAGTCAAAACTGCGCAGCTGTGTACGTTCTTTTGTCGTTTTATTATCCTAGCCCGCAATAAACTTAACTGTCGGCATCATGCATACGAACTTTCTAAGAAATTTGCTCTTTTGTTTACAAATTGGGGTTGCTTGCACGTGTAGACTATTGTTGACCATGACTAATAAGTAGGAGTCATGGATTATCAATACGTTACATACGCTCATAGTTGCTCACCAACTTTCAAACTGTAAATATGGTAAGTAAAAGAAAATCACTATGTATTGATAAAAAAAACTAACATTGTAATTATTTATATTTTGTAGTTGTTGTTCTTGTTCTCATCTTATCTTAAAGATTTTCTTGTATTCATTATAATTATTTTGTATTTCTGTCTTACTGCAACGAAGTATAAACAAATAAACAATTTGAAAATCTCTGTTTTTAGTACTACGACACAGAATACAACACTCAATACTAATAATATTCTGGCACATAACAATTTGTGGCTCATAGCTTTTTTATATAATATTCACAATTACCATCACAAATCTCACTTCGGAACATGAAAAATAATTGGCAGTACACGTTGGTACATTTTTGTTCACAATCAGGCATTAAAATATCAGACTTCAATGTGTAACTCTCATCCCTGAGGTCAAAGGATCGATCCCCGAGGTATGCTCGTGCAATGAAGGAGAACATCGAGAGAAAACCAGCATGTTTCAAATCCAAAAATCAAATATATGTGTCAGACCGAAGCTGACACATATATTTGATTGACTTTTACCTACTTCATTTGGCATTTATCAATGAACTTACAGCCATAGCTGCCTTTTCCAGCTTCATAAAACCTCCATTAGTTGTAGAGAAGAAGTAATAGTCCTATCGAGTTTACAAAGAGTCTGAATTGTCTGCGATGTTGCTGGTAACTCGATTGTGAGGAGTTGCATGGATCTGGTTAGCGCTACGTCTTTTTAAGTTTTCGTGTCGTTTTCACGCGTGTACCTATGTCCTTTCATAACATATTTTCATAAGTATATTATTGTCCTCATTTTAACACGTGCGATGTATGAGAGCAATTATAAAATAAAATAAAACAAAAGCTACAAATTTTTAATCAATTTTTAGTTCCAAGTGTCTTAACCCTAAACAACTGGATTCATTTAAAACTGAAAAATATTTTTCATTATCAGATGATAAATATTCCAGTTTTAAAAATTTTCTTTGAGTCAAAGCAGCAGATACTACCTAATCTGAATAATATAAAGTGTTTAAGCATTTCAATTGATTAAATGCTATCAGTGTTATCTCAAAGAACATGTAAAAACTCGAATACAAATGCGATTTTAATAAATAAAATATTAAAAATTGAATTTATTTTGCAGATAACAAAATAATTCAGAGACTGATAACACTAATTTCGATGCAAAGAGGAGCCTTATCATAAGATATATTTTCCGTGTAAACCTACTTTTAAATATTTAATACAAAAATTGTGAATGACGTTTAATTCATAAATAAATAATTTCATTTATTTTATATCGATATTGTACCATCTTGGTTGTTGACATCCCCAGATGGAAAGTTTGGATTGTCGTTTCTCGTAAAAATAGCAAAGGAGTGGAACTCCTATCTACCATTTTTCCTAGTTAGTTTGTTATTGGTTAATTTTAGCTGCAGATAAGAAGGTTAAGTTTGGCATCTTCTGGACAGGCATGTCCTTCAATAGGCCACATCTCACTTAACATGAGGTGGAATTGTTGCCAAACGTCTCTTTGTATCAAAAACAGCGAAGACCGAAAGTAAATTGGAACAAAACATTATTCTATACTGACACTTTTGTACACCAACTTGAAAGCCTCAAATGTTATTAATTTTAACAATATCGACTACTGATAAAATCAATACCAATTAAAGTCGTTACATCGTTTTGTTTAAAATATACATAATATTAAAGAAATTCTATTTGAAAAACATATTTTTATTTTATAAATTTTAACACGGCCGATAGTCACTTTTGATTCTTAATTTATTGTTTCGCTTGGGTTATGCTCGACGCATTTTTAATTAGCTATTTTTGCTCGGGGCAGTAGCTAAAAATACGCACTCACTAAGAAATTATAAAATTGAGGACGTTACTAATATATAAAATTGTAGTACTACAGCCCATGGACACTCTCAATGCCAGATTGCTCGCGAATTCCTGCCTTTTAAGAATTAGTAAAAGCTCTCTGCAAAGTCAAAGTGAAAATAACTTTATTTCTGTAGGTAAACATGTACACTTATGAACGTCAGAAAATAAGTTAAAAAATTCTAAACTTACATTTACTACCAGTTCACACATCAAGGGCGTAGAGCGGGCAAGACGAACTGGCAAGAAACTTTCCGCCACTCTTTTTAATCGCTAAGTTGAGTCACACAAATTGTTTGAACTGGAGCAAATTAATCCCAAGGATTGGAATCATTTAAGAAAGACTTATTTAAGGACCAAAGTTGAATTGGTTAGGTTAGTTATGGCAAGCATAATGAGCCCAGTTATACTTGGACAGGTAACATGTGACGGTATCAGTTTGTCTTACGTGTCAGCGAGTGGACTTGGATTAATTGTCAGGACTTGCGTGATATTTCCTGCTACAATTACCTTCACGCTAGTTACCGTAGAACTTACTGGAGTTTCATAAAGTATGCAATGGATGGATATTGTATGAACTGCTTATAAACACGGAGTAAGAAAATAATTTTTTTAACCGGATTAAAGCTATGTGTATTATTATAAACTTATAATTATTTTACATAATTTTAAATTTTCCGACTTTTCGCGTGCTTTACTGCGTGCGTGGCCACCGTGACTGAAGACAAAATGTGGTGAATGTCAAAAGTATCACAGCTGTAGAGAAAGTTGTGTTATCTGTATTTATTTTCCCGGAGTTGGTATCGACTAAAAGATGACGGGTTTTGTGACTCACGCTGTCCTTTACTTTCGCGGATTGTTTGTCTTGGGGTTTTTAATTTGGATATTATTGGATCCCAGGTGTTTGATAATTTTAGGCCTTCTCTATTGAAATTCGGGTGTTTTTTTATTTCAATGACTTCGCGTACCAATCTTGGGAAGAATCTTTTTTCTTTCGGTTGGTCAAAGCGTATGTAGTAATTAGGCCTATCTAGTTTGTGTTCACAGACTACTGATTTTGTGTGTCGTCTATGTCTTATGTCCGCAATGTGTTCTTTCATCTGCTGGACATATTGCGTTTAGTTTGCGCTATGTAAGACAAGCCACAGTCGCAATCCAGTTTGTACCTGCAGCTTACAACGGGGTGTTACTTTTAATTGGTCTTAGGAATTGCTGAATCTTTTTGTGCGACTTGAAAATTGTATTAATAGAAGCTCGTTTTAGGATCCGGCTAATTCTATCTGTAACTCCCTTTACATATGGCAGATAGGCTGAACTGTTTGTGTCTTGGTTAAAAAAATTGTTTTCTTTCAATGTGTAAAAGCTATGTTAACCAAAGACTTATAATATAACTATACATTTTCTATACTTTTCTTTCATAAGAATATTCAAATCTGGTCAAAATTTGTCTGTGTTTATATTATGTAGTGATTATTTCCAACACAAAAATATACAGTATTTACAATTTTCTGAACCTCCATAGTAATATTAATAATTAAAAATTAATATGAAATTCTCTGAAATGGCTCGACAGATTTTTGTTAAATTTTGTGTGCATATCGGTTAGGTCTGCGAATCGGACAACATCTATTTTTCATCCCCCTAAATCTTAAGGGTGGGCCATCCCTATTTTTTGTAGACAACATTTTTTAGTTTTATTATTTTATTATATGTATGTATAGCTTACAAAAATGTAGTTTTTTGTAAGCTGTACCATTTTTCACATAATTTTCACAGGAAAAACCTAAAAAGTTTTCATTCCAGAAAACCGATCAGTCTCTGGGGTAGCATAGCAAAATGTTCCATATTGGTATGTACTAAAAAGGTAGGCTAAGTAAAATCACAGGAGAAACGAAGTTCGCGGCGACAACGAGTATATTATAAAATATATATTGTATAGTTGTTTTTAAGGCTTGTATTGCGTCGGCAAAACAACTGCTAGTCTTGGGGCTCGGCGTGGTAATCACTTTTTCCAAAGTGATTGGCCTGGTCGTTTGCCTCCTGTTCCATAAAAAAAAATTCGTAATACAGCCTTTTGTGTAATTCCAAATCATAATTTTATTACTTTTAATGTTCCTGTGTATACGCTATCTCGCTCTTACAATTTAATTACTAACATTAATGATAATATTCATATATTTAACTAAAGTCTTCCTTCTTATTGTATTTTTTTGTATTACGCTCTTAATGAGGTTTAATTGTCTTTTTAATTTTTTTTTTTTACTTCATGGGGGGGGCAAGCGAGGCTACAGGTCGGCCAAAAAGGGCAGTCATCATGCATAACAATTTTAGTGCGTTGCCGCGATTGGTCATTTTACTGTATGCCTGTTTTTTGTTCTTTTTAAGCATGGTTTAGAATATATAAATAAATAATCACGTGCCTTATAATTGAAATGTATTTTCCCTAGAATTACCGTTATATATGTTTGGATAACGCATGGAAAATCAGAGCTAATTAACACTTGGCATTGCCGAGTGTTATTGTACACCACGTTGAATTAATTACAAGTTCAATAGAAACAGCTTACGTAGCACAATAATGACTTTTGCCTTATTTACTAACATTTATAGTAATATTTATTATAAAAATTAAACATTAAAAAGAACTTCATTTCTCTTTACAAACATCTTATTATTAAACATGAGAAACTTGATATATACGAACACTACACGTCGCCATCATCACTCCGAATTTTAGTCAACTAAGCTTATTCTGATATTAAATATGACCTTTTGAATTGGTTAAACACGCTCATATTATTAACTATAGACGGTTATTTATTAAACAATTGCACACCCTGATACTAAAGTACACAGTGGCTCTCTCGGCAATGATGCTGCCGACGAGCTTGCGAGAAGAGGCTCTGGTATGATGCTTGCTGGCCCGCATCCGCTCCTCCCCTTGCCCTTCTCGCTAGTTCGAACCTGGATTCGCCAGAGATCCGCTAAACTCCAGAATCAACGATGGTCGCGAAGTGTAGATTGCAAACAGTCCAAAATGGCTCTGCCGGCTGTGAACCCGCAACTTACTAAGCGACTTCTAAACCTAAACAGAACCAACCAATCTTTTCGTCCTAGGCGCGACAGACAGCCCCTTGTGCAGAGGCTGTTTCAGCGCATCGGAATCAGTCACCCACGTAGTCCTGGAATGCGAGGCTGTGGCTAATCAACGTACTAAAATCCTCGAAACAGTGAGGTCGCTCCGCGAAGCCTGTGAAGTGCCCGGGAAACTTCTGTGCTTCTGGAAGGAGTTAGGCTGGCTAAATTAGCCAGGGCTTTTCCGCACAACGGACCGACTACGCGTCTAAGTGCGGACATTGAGTCCACCCTACCTTACCTTACCTTACCCTCATACTAAATAGATTTTATAAGCAAACCCGCTCAACGAGTATTGCGTGTAGTGGTGTTTGATTTGGTTAAATAATCAGCTGTTAATTAATTAATTTAAATTAATTATCAGAGTTATTAAAAAAAATATTAACATACATGTTTATTACGTTACGTTTACTTATTTTATTAGTGTGTCATATATGTAATATATGTAATAAAAATCTAAATAGTGCTTTTATTAATTTGTATGTTAAAAATTTTGTTTTGTAAAATCAGTAAGTATATATTATAAAATTTATTGCCAGCAAGACATTCCTTATGCGTAATTGCTCGTTGTACTTTGTAATTTATATTTTACGTGGTACTTTGTTTTGATATCCATAGGTAAAGTAGAAATAAATTTAAGGACTTGACTTAAAGTCCTATGTCCCCCTGTAGGGCAGAGAGCATCCAGCATAGAAAACCAGACTGATCGGTCCTGGGATCTCTTAATATCAATCCATGTCATTCCAGCTTCTTCGCCTCTGCATTGCTTCCTTGATGTGATGCCACGTCTACTTGAGGATAATCTGACAGAATTAATTGAGATTAGTATGTGTCCGAATAGGAAAACATAATCATGTTGTAGGTGATTAGTACTTGTCGTCATGAAACAACATTCCACATTCCATCTTCACCTCTTCTCAACGAATTATTAGGAAGTTTTATTTTAACCAAATAAGGACCAATCAACCTAAAGTAAAACTACCCTAAAGTGGTGACCCCGAGAAGAACACCAAGAAAATTGAAGATGACGAACACAGAAAATTCCGGTGCAGAGCGTCAAGTTTCATCACATCCGTCGAGCCAAGAAGTCTCCGGTATCTCACTGTCGCTCCGTGTGCCACCATTCTGGCGCGACCAGCCGCTCCTCTGGTTCTGCAGTTTCGAAGCAGCAACCGCCGATCTGAAACGAAGCCAGGCCCAGCTCGCCCAGATGGTCATCGCACAGCTTGAAGAGCAAGATGTGCCTACTGATACAACAACGAGTACCTGCAACAAGCAAAACACATCAAGTGCGAGCGAACTACATGAACCATCAAATAGCCTGAAACATCAAAATGACACACACCTCGCCGAGGCCGCGTTATACGCCTGCCGGTACGCTTCGCTAGAGGGGGAATCCTTTAGGTGATTAGTACGTGTCGTCATGAAACAACATTCCACATTCCATCTTCACCTCTTCTCAACGAATTATTAGGAAGTTTTATTTTAACCAAATAAGGACCAATCAACCTAAAGTAAAACTACCCTAAAATGTGCTTTTCGATAATTGAACTGACTAAGCAATGTCTACTACGTTTGATTTACGTTTATTAATATTATTGAAGTATTGAAATTTTCGACCCAGACTCTTATGGTGAAATATTATATTAACTCAAAAACTTATAGATTTTGGTTTGGATTACATACATGCATAATTTTTTATATATTAAATAAAAGTACAAACACTTTAATCATATCTTTCTAAAATCGGAATCGCGAATTATTTTTATTTTTTATGTATTCATTATGACGAGCAATAGCAGCCTAGTGAGCTTTAGTGTGTGTTTATCATCCCTAGGGTGATAGGTTCCACCCCCAGAGTGAGCTGTGCTGGAATTTCCGTCAATGTGCGTATTTAACACTCGCTCAACGAACAACATCGTGAGGAAACCGCAAGCCTTGCCCCAAAAAGTCGACGGTGTGTGTCACAGAAGGTTGATCACCTTGCCTGCAGCCGAGACTTAAAAGTTAGTAGCGCCACTGGTATGTATATTAATTAAAATTTTAATTTTGCGTTAAAATCTGACGGTAGACAATGCGATTTTTTTCCTACCCGCGTTATGTTAAGCATTACAATCTTTTCTGCGGTTAGTTTTTAATAAAACGGCTGCCATAGCGGCAAATCACAATTCGGTATGGTTCGATTTAACGCCTCGTAAAACTCGAATGAAACAGTAATAGCATTTTGTTTCTGTATTGAGCTATGCAATATTTATAACGGGTGCCTAATAGCTCACAGTTAATTCCCATTTCCTATGCCATTCGTTATGTACGCGTTTAAAATTGTATCCGTTGTTCAGATTTCATTTGAACATTGACCAAGTGCTGAGGCTCACGTGGATGTTTTGAATTTTAACATAATCCCCCTCAGTAGGTATATATTAATAATTGTCTCCTGACTAAGTTGTCTATTAGACAATATAGGCTCATGTTGTGGTCTCTAACAGAATGACCAGTGCATCTGCTCCACATAATGCTGAGCCAGGGCCAGTTACAACACACACATTACACACTTAAAATCCACCTTTTTCCTTTAATTCCATATTTGATGATTATTATTACTATTTTGTGTGTGTGTTTCGTTAGTAGTAATGTTATATCTGTATCTGATTCCTGGCTGTCTCTTAAAGTTCGCTACATTTATTGCCAAAGTCTTCAATTATCCTAGACCTCTGATCCTACTAGTACCTTAGATGTGATTAGTGCTGATCTCTCGTACTTATTCATACATTCACTATTAATGTTAGGATGGAAAGACGGTGAACCCCTAAAAAGGTGGATAGAAGGTATAGAAGTGTCAGCAGGAAGCGAATTGAGAAAGAAAGGTTTGGATAGATGTGCCGGTTTTATTGATTTAATTATTTATGTGTTAAGGTACATTTGTAGGGCTTATTGATCCGTAGGGCTGTAAGGTTCTCACGTCTTACCATCATTTAATTATATAGTGTAACTTGCTTATAGATACACTACATATACTGACATTTATTACATATAAATTTCATAAATTACACACACATTTACAGTCCATTTAACAGTCCACAAACCCAAAGGGAACATTTCTGTTTGCGTCGCATTAAAATTGTTTTAAGGCAAGACCATCGTATTGAAAAAAATACTGTTTATACAAGTTTCGTAATCTGAAATTTTATTTAAATTATTTGTGATTCGTTAACAATTTCCTAGTAATCATTTAAACTTAAGTGTTATTCTACTTTTTAATATTAATAATTATGGATGTTAAATAGGGCCTTTAGCAAGGCTACGTTAGGGCATGGCTCAAAAATGGTTGGAAAACATTGGTTAAACCAAAGAATTGGATGGCCACGAACCCTATACCTCCAGATTACGCGCCATTAATCACAAACCTGCTATTTATGGTTTAGCTGTTTTTGTTAAGAGTAACAACTGCGTTCAAATATATATAGATAAATTATAGCTAAAATATACCTCGTATTTCTTTCCAACATACAAATACAGTATTTTATTGAATTATTAATTAATATACTTTGTAGGTAAAGAAAATAGTAAATGCTGTAAATTTGTGTATTACTTTTGTGAACGCAAAATTCGAAACTAAACAAGAACATGTTCCACAATTAAAATATATTATTGGTGGACTGTTTTAAAACAAATAAAAGCACTAACAAAGCTGCACAAAAGCTTTGCTTGCTTAAAAAGTTTCCACTAAACGATACCTAAATCGAATATAGCGAGCATCTGCGCAAGTGTTTCGGTCATATTATGTAGAAGTGAGCAGTATAAGCCCCACTTTGTAACAAATCCCAGGGCTGGATTTGCCAGTGTCCGTTTTGTGCTTGTTATTCCAACATTCAGTCTACCCCAGCTCAAGTAGAGCTCATACAATAAGGATACTGAACCTCCTATAACGAACCTTCATCCTTACCTGAGCTTCGAAGCTACATTTAGTTAGAAATTGTATTTAATATGTCATGCAAATGCGATTTATAGCAAGGCAAATTTTACATATTAAAAACCGTTGCAATGTTTACTTGTAGGCAAAAATTACTGAACAAATTTCAATACAAATTGTGTATCGTGGTCTCTGTAGTTTCATTGCAATAAGGCCAATTAAAAAGGAACTTTTGAAAGTCAATATTACAAGTTGAAAATATTTTAAAAAAATAATCCAATTCCAAAAGTTTCATATGGAGTAACCTCATTGCCCATTAATATGGGCAAGGTACTCCATACTTACTATTTTTAAATTTTTACAATATTTTGATAATTATATGTACCTAGAATAAAAAACTACTAAACTAAAATAAAATAGGCAAACTGTTTAAACAACAATGCAGCAGATAACTATATTATCATGTATATAAATTTTTAGTTGCTACTATAGATTTACATTATTCTTTATAAAAAATTAAACAATTAACATTCAGTCCAACACGTCAAAATGATTTTATTTTCAAAAAAAAGAGAATGAAAAAAAAATCATGTGACATGCAGTAGCATGACAATAGCAAGCCTGTGAGCATACTGCAAAAAGACGCGTTACCCGTCTCTTAATAATTAATATTATTATACTTTATTTGTATTTTTTGGTCTAGTTTCTCTTTTACTTTTAATGTTGTGCACACTTATCATTGATGCACATGTATCTTGTTTTTGTATGACACGTGTTTTCTTTTAAAATAAAATAAAATTGATATGCAACCTTTTTCCAAATCTGCTACGTAATTTCAGCTGGAAAATTGTATAAATTAAACTAATTTTATAAACAGTAAACTTTACATTGATTGTAAATATTGATGAATTTGAATATACTAGAATGATATTTTATACATTAGAATCCTTTGTAAACATACTATCCAGCTTATATTAAAAAGGCAACACCATAATTATATATTATTTCAGGTACATGGTACACTTTTTCAATTTGGACCTCCGGACAATATTTTGGTATTTTTTTATGATTAACGAATTGGAAAGTTGGCGGACCCTTTTCTAAGCGGCTGCCTTGCCTTTATAATAAAGAATTGTGCCGCACAAAACATAAATAATGTGCCCAATAATAACAGTAATATGTTATAATTTCATTAATATCTTCTTAATATATTTAAATCTCCTGTCACGATGTATGTCCGCGATGGACTCCTAAACTACTTAACCGATTTTAAATTAAATTGGCACACCGTGAGCAGTCTGGTCCAACTTAAGAGATAGGATAGCTTAGATCTTTAATTATAGTCGCAATTTTATTTTATTGCAAATTATTTGTCTATAATTAATTGACAGTCACAATTATCTGTTAACTCCAAAAGATTCTAACAGATGTCGATACTCTTCGACTGGATTGAGTAAGTAATCAATAGATGGCACTGCTATGGTAAACCGACAAACGCTATAAGCTACAATTCAATATCATATTTGCCACGTGTTTTTGAGGCTAAGTATAAATTAAATTTATTTTGTAGTAAACGAAATACCGTGAAATTCAATTATTACTACTTTTTTAATTTTTGGTGTTAGCATAGCCAACCACGTGCTACTTAGACCGAAGTGTAAATCAAATTCAAATTAAAGTGACGATAATACAGTGAAATTATTCTTTCGTGTCACGGTATTAAGGCTAACTAAAACCACATTAAGGAGAAACGAAGTTCGCGGGGGCAGCTAGTATTATTTAAATTACTTTATGTCTTAAGTCGCTTCTGCGTACGCCTTCCGCAAACTATTGTATGTCCGAAGACGCCATATAGCAGCCATGGTTTAATTTATCCTATAAGATAGGTATTTGAAAGAAAGAGCAGTGTTGGTGATGATCATGAAACAGAAATCTGATGCCCAGACCTAAAAAGGTTGTATCACCACTGATTTATTCTTTATAAGAATAGTCTAAGGATTTTTATTGATAATCTTTATTTTCTTTACTTCCTTTTGGTATATAAATGGTTAAAGCGTTCTTCTGTAATGATGGGAATAATGTTAGATTAGAAAATGTTCCATATATCACAGGCACGTACGTGTGTTTCAAACAATTAATGAATGAAAGGTGTTAATACATACATATATATGTTTTCAGTTAACCTCTACACCCAACGATATCAGACCGCAAGCACGCACCACCGGTTAAGAAGCGTTAGATAAAAGCCTGATAAAACGACACATATTTCGTGAACGTTTCTCTGAAACAGGGAAAATTGACAACATCTATACAGTGGTCGTGTAAAGGTATATTTATCTATAGTGTATCTATAGAGTACAGTAAAATTAAAATTAAATTATTGTGTTATGTAAGTAACCAAAAATTAAGTAGAATTCGCAGATATTACCACTATAATAAGCTGAAAAATCTCAAAGGAAGAAGTGAGGGATAGTTGTTTTATGCTTAAAGAAATCTCATTAAAACATGTGTCAAACATCAGAAAGGATAGAGGAAAAATACTGGATTTTAGATTTAAGAGCTGTTCATCGGGCTCACTTTTTCGTCGCTTGCACCAGACATAGACGTAACTTAAAATTATAATTATTTAAATAGTGCTTATTGTTTACAAATAACTTCATTTATTGTAGTTTATTTGTTGTTTTTTTTTTTGTTAATGGCTAACTCTATTGAATCAAACAAAGTTGTTTTATCAGAGATCGTGTGTCGTATTTTGCAATTAGTATTTTTAATTATAAGAAACATTTTCTCTTACAGTTTAATATCGTGCGTAACGTATGTAATCGTAAATTTTGACGATATAAAAATTTAAGATTATCAAAGAGACTGCAATCTGAGGCCCAAGACTCAGAAATGGTGATTGCGCCACTCGAGTATTGTTTACTTATTTTTACTATAATAAAATATTGGGTAGGCCTTATCGTGCATAGCAGGAGGTAGTAGACAAAGGACAAGCTAAAAATACCCATAACCGAAGAGCATGCATCGTGAATGCCATGAAAGATGAAGCGCGAGTGATTTGTCAGGGCCGTAGCAAGTGGTGATAGTCTCTGCCTACATCTTCTTGAAAAACACGTTATGTTATAAATAAAATGTTATGGCGTTCATAAACATTCCTCATGTAATAAAATCTCATGATGATGATTTCAATATTAGTTGTATCTGATATAAATATATAGTAACGAATGGCGCCTCCAGCTTTCCTTTGTCAAACTGTTCGGCCTCAATCGAATCGTAATTTCAAAGGCTTTGGTACTAGTCGAGACGGTCACCGTATTGATTGATACAGTTAATGCACAGGTCCGGCTAGCAATAGGAAGTCAAAGTCAAAGTCGGAAGTTCGGTATTTTACAAAGACACCCTTTCGTGCCAGTTACTTTAAACTCGTGAACAATATTTAAGTATTAAATTTGTCCCTATATTTTTTTAGGTTAATCCAAGTTTTGTAACTTATTTTTTAACGTTGATAATGTAATTGTTACCGCTGTAGTTGTCAAACGTATAGCTGTCGTAGTCAGAGTCGTTCCTTAGAGTTCCTATTTATTAAATAATTAAAATTAATGTGTAAAGATGAATGCTAACGGGGACTAATGAAGCTTCATTGCCTTAAGATTAATTTATTTAACATTGGGCAAACTAGAAGGCACTTAGGTTGAAGTGCTTACCGCCGTGTGCATGTGCAACGCCGCACGCACTTTGTATACACAAAAGCCCTGAAGACTTATGGGCATTATCGGTTTTCTTAAGATGTATTTTGTAATTATTATAAATATCAATGATTTAGGGGCGTGGATATGAGTTTGCCAGTAAATAAACTAAAATGTAATATGAAAAAGATTAAAATACTAGAATTTCGTTCATCAAATTAGCCAGTTATGAAAAACGGAATAATTGATAAATTGCGTTCAGCTGCTGCCGGTAAATAAATACGACCTACTTACAATAACGTTCTATGCGTTGTTTCAATGTAGTCTTAAACAATTGAGATATTTAGACGCAAAATTTATTCTCGTCATCATTATTAACATATTCCAAACACAATATACTTTTCATTCGACAAAGTTGCTGAGTAATCGAGTGATTAGTGAAACAAGCGGATGAAGAGCCGTTACGATTGCTTTGGGATGTCGTTAAGGGACATTCGCTACTTATGTGCTTGCTTGTACTATACACGATATGTAGAGGTGAATAAAGAAAATCCCCAGGGCTAGACACAGATCTACGTATGCTTTATCATTTTAATAGGTTTTGTCTCAACATTAAGCTGATCTACTGTAATATTATTAAGTATGCATCTGTCCATATATTTGTAGACAACGATGTACACATTTAGTACATTTTTGTCTAAGGGTAATTTGTATTAAGAGTCTAGGAGAAAGGGTTTCACAAGCCATCGTATTCAAACTGACTACTTATAAATTTAATTTTAGCATGTAATAAAATCGTGTTACTTTGTTATCGTTATGTATCTAACATATGTAAGGGAGCTTCGGGCTTACATTGAACATTTTACAAGTAGGTACCTAAGTCTTTTACCATTCTTATTTAGACGTTATAAGCCTTTCAAACCCACAATTAGCCACGAATGCGGTTGGCGCTAGTTATTCTTATTTAACACCTGAATAAATTACAAAATAACGAGACGTTTTTAAAGAACTTAATTAGAAAAGTTTACTTGGCTCTCATAAACGCAGGCATGCACGCATAGGATAATTACCTAGAGAAAACATTTTTCTTACCGACTAGCTTCGTAGTAATATGATAAATTAAATGCTTTGCAAATCGGCTCTGTGTAGAGCACAATTAATAAATAGTTTGTTTATTGAATATAAAAACTGCGTGTTAGTGTCGACATCTATTGACTAGCCAATAATGCTATGTAGGTCGCTTTGGACGATGTTCATTGTTCAAAACTATCTTAACAGAATACTTATCAGCATGAACAATTAACTATGCCATTTTGTTGTATTCTTAGTTAGTTTGGCTGAGTGTACACACAATGTTAAATGAGAATGAAGATCTACGATATTCAGTAAATTAAAATACTTTTACCGTTGTAAACATTAGTTACTAGCAAAGAATTTCGTCTTATAATACTTAACATTTATATTGTGAAATTCGAGCCAATTTGTTAAATGAATATGTATAATTGGTGGGTATTGTATGAAAGGACCATATATATACCATATATTTGATATTAGAAGTCACAGATTCCCTTAACGAAATCGCAGAGAGCTTCAGACTTGTGTAATTCTTAATAATTTCGTTTCCATGTATTGATTATTATTTACCGTCAATAAAATAAAGAATTGATTAATATACCAATTTAAAAAAATGTGGCGAGTTCGGACATTTTCATGTAATAAATCGGAACGAGTACTTTTGTGGACATTTGTACGTAAAATAAGCTTTAAGTTGTATACTAGCGACATCTGTTGAATGAAGTAGAAACTTCAAACTACCTCTTGTACATTTAATAGAACCAGCTTGTATCCAATTACCAAGTTACATAACAAGTTATAACTTGAGCTTAAAGCCAGATGGGGCTACATTGTTTGCCTTGGTTGCATAACTACTATCTAAGAGTTACATAATGTAAATTATGTCACTCTTTATACAACATGAACATTACCTCATAACAAATGCATAAATTAGATTAGTCAATGTTAAAATAAAACTATGATAACACATAAAACAATAAGTTTATTATAATAACATCTTAGTGAAAGATTTAAAAGTCTGAAATAGCAAAAATTTGGTGCAAGAATTGGTATAGGGGGCACAAGTTGCCTTAACCTAGAACATGAAAAAATTAGTATAACAGTATATAACCTATTGGAAAGTATGTGTTTAGAGTGTTACAGCCTCTTCAGTATTCTTATTTTCATTGGAATCATTTGCTGGTTTTAATTTCTTTGGTTGAGGTCCTTCGCAATCATTGTTGGGTTCCTCTTTATAGAGTTCATTCAAATTGTACTTCTTATATGAGAAGTAGTTGTCAACAATACTAAGGAGGCAAATTCCTTTTATAATTTCAACAATTATACAGAGACCTGGATTCTTTAAGTCTGCCTTATTACCGCTGTTCTTCAGTACAATTAATTCAGCGAGCTCCTTGATGATTAAATCTCTGGATACACTACTATTAAACCTCTTGTTAAATATAACAGCAAATGTTGATGGCTTCTTCAAGAAGAATTTATCGAAAAGTTTACCAGCACATTCCATTATATCAGGTAAATTGGCTTTACAAGTAGCCATTATAGGCAGGAATCGTAAGACATGCCGCGTCTTTTGCACTTTTGTGGTACATACATCCTTGATAATAGCTGTGGTTAATTCTTCAGGGCTTGGTAGATTAGTCTTTATAAAAATGCAATTTGATGCTCCAGTCTCAACGACTTGAAATCGTTTGTGCTTAAGGGATTTCTGTGAATAACTCTTCATAGAATCGACTTCCTGTTTGAGCAGGTCTCCTATATCAGTCTCACTCTCAGAATCACTGTCCGTTCGATCTTCTCGATCGGCTAATGCTACAGGTGGTGGGCCATCAACTTCTGGATATAATTTACCTGCATATTCGTTGAGCAGGTTGTACATTTCCTTGACACAATCCTTCTCCCTGAAGTTACATGTGCAAAAGAAACCTCTAAAGCCGGGTTCTAAGAAATACTTGTTTCTTCGTTTACGAAAGTAAAACTTTTTCTTCTTACGCGTGTCACCCATTCTAAAGCACTGGAATACACGCCCTTTTTGAATGTGTTAATGGAAGAATAAAATGTGATATAACAATAATTATTACGTGAATCGAATTATGAAATCACATAACAACTAAGCAGTAAGTTCAATAGCGTTTCATTGCTCAATCCTCATTATTTTATGCTGTCAACTGTCGTATATCGCTGTCGGCTGTCATTGTGATAGTGACAGCTATTTAAACAACTGTGCGCGCATTGGGTACTTCGCAAATAAAGTCACTTTTAAACAATAATAAATCATAATCTGCAATTTACAAATTTATTAGAATAACAATAACGGCGTCGGGCGTCGTCGTTGGCACGTCAAGATATTATTAACAGACTATAATTCTATAAATACTTAATCCATTTAAATCGCTTTCCTTTGGATAATATCGGGTCGAGGAACCTTATCATTTGATTAATTGTGCTTTTTAAGGTACCTGATTTGACAAAATTGTTCTAATTTAGAAAAAAATATATCGGCTTCCACAGGTTTGGCGTCTTTTTTTAAAATTAATAATACAATAATTTCAGCCTACCATATCTTGCAGAAATTAAAAGGAAACAAAAAATATTTTTTTTATAATAATATATTAAAATCAAACAATGTGTTCTCACAATTCAACCCTTATTACTAATTGGAATACTATTAATACTAATATAGAATACTTTTGGAAATTCTCATCTGTTTAACTTAGAACTTTACGGATGTGAACAATATTTGGTTTTCATTATCGTTGGAAGGTTAGCCACCACTGGTTTCTTGAGCTTCGGACAGACAGTTATACTGAAAATTAACAATAAAGATATAATATTTTTTATTAAATAATATATCACCCACACGGTCAAATATGAAACACTAGGTTTATTATGTTAAGAAAACATATTTCATCAAATTAAAATATATTTATCACAGGTATCTCATAACTATTCTTGACTACAACTGCATAATATATTTTTTTTAATTTATATATAGTATTGTCTTTGGTTAACATAGCTTTTACACTATAAATTATGTAAATAATTATAAGTTTATATTAATACAAATAGCTTTAATCCAGTTAAAAAATAGTTTTCTTTTAATTTATATTGGTATTTTTTTTATTTGGTCTGGTCTTTTTCCTTTTCTAGCAATTATTATGAACCAAGGTTTTATATAGTTATTTACTTACTCAGTATTATATTCTAACGAAGACACTTTAATATATTCAATGTAGAGGCTAGAGGATTTAAGTAATCGCCACGTCATGGGGTTAAGGAAATTGGCTTCATACTTCCATTCCACTTTAACAGTGAGAGGTGGAAGACCTGTGTCCTTAAAAGGTATCAGTTTCGTATCGACATCACCAGGTCTGTAGTATTTCCTGAAATAAGTTAGAGAGTTAATTAAGTGTAATAATTTTTTTTATAACATTGCCGCTTGCTACTTTAGCCAAAGAAATTAAATTAGCTATACGTATAACATCAATGTTCACATACAGATTTTTTTTTTTAATTTGAAAACTAAGTGACCTATGCCATGTTCGGGAAATCATAAAACCGGTAAAATGTAGAATATATAAAAAAAGGAAAATATTTGTAATTTCTGGTAAATTGGATGGAGTGGAGTCTCCAAAAACGATCCGATTTGTGATCCGATGCGTTCGTGTGTCGGGTAGTCTCTCTCTCTTGAACGGATGCTTGTGGTGACTTGTCGGACTTAATTCGTGTATGTATTTACGTATTGTACCCACGAGAATGTAAGTGTTTTCTTCTATTTTACTATGACGACTGATGGAGGACTGATATTTTTTTATCATGATTATTAATTAACTATTAATTACTTAAATATGTCATATGGAACATGGTGTAATGTTGCAGCTCCTTACAAACATTTTATAAAACAAAATCTTGGTAATTAAAAAGAGTGGCGGAGGGTTTATTGCCTGTTTTTCTCTTCCGTTCTACGCCCTTGATTTGAGAACTGGCAGTAAATGTAAAATTAGAAGCATTTAATATGTATATCTTTATCTAAGTGCATAAGTGTTCAGTATGTGACCTAAATGAATAAATGATTTAGAATTGTATGGTCTTAGGTTACAGTTACGTTGTTAGACCATTTGTAACATAAAGCATAGTATTTTCCTAGTAAATGCGGGACTCCATATGGGATTGTAATACTTATTAGGTAACATTGTTTTTTTTATTTTTTATTAATATTAATGGTATTTTTATAATCAATTTATTATAGTGGAGGTCAATTGTTATGGTTTATAAGAAATCTTACAAAAAAAAAACATGTGTGTGTGTGAACTTATGTACACGCTTTAGAAGGTATACTATACAATTTTATCTCTTGCCTTATTCTACGTTTGTAGAAGAAACGACAATAATAATAGAAAAAAGTATTTAATACATTGAAAGTTTCATTATAACGCATTATCTAGTTAAATTAAGCTTATTTAAATATCACAAAAAAAACTATTTCTACATAATTAAAGATAATGACATTTTCTATTTAGAAATGTTGGCTATGCTAACTTGAGGGTGTCGCTTTTTTGTGACGGTGTGCGAGTGTCGTTTTTTTGTGACGGTGTGCGAGTGTCGGTTTTTTGAGACGGTGTGCGAGTGTCGGTTTTTTGAGACGGTGTGCGAGTGTCGGTTTTTTGTGACGGTGTGCGAGTGTCGGTTTTTTGTGACGGTGTGCGAGTGTCGGTTTTTTGTGACGGTGTGCGAGTGTCGGTTTTTTGTGACGGTGTGCGAGTGTCGGTTTTTTGTGACGGTGTGCGAGTGTCGGTTTTTTGTGACGGTGTGCGCGCGAATTGTAAAAATTTACTCTCATCATGTCTCCCTAACGCGCCAAACGAAGCATAACTTCAATTACACTGTACTTACTGTTCGTCATTCAGAAACCGATGATCACTTTTGTTATTATTCCTATCTATTAGGGTTATTAATATTTTTCCAACATCTGGCCCGTGAATTTTGCTCTCCGTTGAATTTGACACCTTTAACGTAACTTCATAGTGGACTCCTGGGGGTCAAAATTATTAAACATTAAAAAAAAAACTCTGTGCTAGATCATGTTGAATATAAATCATTTCTTTTGCAAAAAATCGGAGATTTAAATTTATTATGTGAAAAGCGTGTCCAAAAGGATTAAAGATGATTAAAGGTAACACTCGTTATTAGGGTTTTACATTTGTAAATTCTTTACATAAGTATAATATACATATAGGTATATAAGTATACAAATTAAAATTTAATTAAATTTAACATAATTAACTGAGATCGACCGTAGAACGTGAATTTCCTAAGGTTTTTTTTTTTTGTAAATAAAGTTTATATTTATTACAATTGTTTATGGTTTGAAGACTCAGGACTCAGTTTCCGCACTTAGACTCTCACAAGGCTCGTTGTGCTTTAAGTCCTGACTAACTAAGCCGCCTAGCTGCTTCCAAGCACAGAAGTGCCTCACTTCGCAAGCCTTACAGAGCGACCTCATTGTTCAATTGTTGTAAAAATTCTTTGAATATTTCAAGCAAAAAACTTCATTTTGATGTTCGATATATGTGACTTTAGATGTAACTTGTTTTGTTTACTTTATTTTTAATGTAAAAGATCATACATACACGTGTATGTATATCTATAGATTCAAAAATTGTTACAAAAATAAATCAGTCCGAATACATCAGTACGTCAGTCCCAGTACATCAGTACATCAGTCCCAGTACATCAGTACATCAGTCCCAGTACATCAGTCCCATACAAATTAACCGAAAGGGAAAAGAGATAAATTAGATTCTAACCTATTATAGATTAGAACCAAGCTTTACAAGCTCTAAATTTATGAAAAATTCCACAAAAGTACTTACTGCAAAACGGCTTAGTGCTTCCAGTCAATGCGTATAAGGCGACGTTGGCATTTGTATCGACCAGTCCGCCCATTTGAAGTCGCTTGTACATGTTATGGGAGTGGAATCCCATGGGTATACACAGGTGTTTGTTATCACAGCTCGTGCAGTTACCGTCGAGGAACGCCTGGAAAATATTAGCGCTGCAACTCTAAGATCTTTGTATCAAGGTCAGTGCCAAGTCGAGGAAAAAAACGCCTCATCCGTACTACCTTTTTTCGACTGCTTCGAGACTATTTCGACCTATAACTTCGTTTTTTTTGCTATTTTAGTAGTATTAGTTCTAATTTCTATCAGTCTCAATTATTTAAAATCTTCTTTTTGATCATTTTTCATCTGCCTCGTAATTAGCTACTACTTATATATATTAATTGTAAGTCAATTAACTTTTGGCATAGTTTTTACATGTTTACACATATTATTTTTTATATTTTTTCTTTGGATTTTATTTTGTTTAATTTCAGTTATAGTTGCATGTTATTTAGAGTTTTTTTGTTATTTACGCATTTCTTGTACTTGACCCTCTGTAGGTGTTTTTTTTTTAATTTACCCATATTAGGGCTGTCTGGAAGAAATCGCTTGTTAGCGATACGGCCGCCTGTTGCCTAATAACTTATGTAACCTACTTACTTTTTGTTTGTATAATTATGGTAACAAAGTATAAATAAATATCAACATATAAAACATTAATCAGATGAAGAAAATTCTTAGGTATTTTAAGATATAGTTATTTACATCAACAGGTGATCAGCCTTCTGTGGCTGACACACGCCGTCGACTGTTTGGGTCTAAGGCAAGCCGGTTTCCTCACGATGTTTTCCTTCACCGTTCGAGCCGGGGATCGAACCTACGACCTCAGGGATGAGAATCCCACGCTGAAGCCACTAGGCCAACACTGTTAATACGTTTATAATATTAGTTAATATTGTTTTTCCGTTCTTACGAATGTCAGATATAAGTACCTCGTATGACTTGCACTGTATGGACATGAAGGGGCAACTGGGCGCGATACTTTCGAAGAAGAAATCGTAGCTTCTCTCGTGGTTGCAGGCAACATATTTCACCACTGACTGGTACATGTCTCCCCCCCCTTGATTTGCTGAACCGTCGTTTTTACAACCAGGTTGAGTGGAACCTCCGTTGGGGAAGAAATCCACGTGGCCTATTGGCTCGGATATGCCAAATCCTGTAATTTTTTAAATATTTTTATTGGTCACGAAATATAAAATTTAATATTTTAAGCAGGCTTTGCACTCCATCATCAGAGTAAGGGTGCGTTTAAGTATTACTTAACGATTTGTTGGTTCTCTTGTAAAACGTGACAATGCGGTGCGGGGATTGAATTACGGGGATTATTTTCGACTTTCCAGTTACACCATATATTGGTGGGTGGTGGTCGCGAAACATTTGTGTATTGGGCAGAAAACAGGAAACAGCGCGTTTCATGGGTTGGGGGGGGGGGGGGGGGTTGGATTCAAGAATCCCCAAGATTTAGAAACGAGAATAAACTAGAAATAAACGAACTAGAACTATCGTATATCAATTCAGTTTGTATACAGAGACACTTGAAATAATTAACAAATTTGGTCCGGAGCCCTAGGAGGCCGTTCCAGTATTACGAAAGCATCATATGGGGGAGGGGGGGGGGGTTTCTTATTTACGTCAACAGTAATTATTTACTTTTTTACACATTTTACCCACACATTGTCTATGCTTGAAAACGAAATGCATTTTCGAGGATTCCTACAAAAATTCATAAGTCTATGTACTATTTTTGGGAGGTAAGCAAACTTTTGTTAACAAGAGGGGGAGGGGGTTAAATTGCAGTAAATCTACTTACGTAATACTTAAAGGGTCCCTAGACTGAAATAATACCAAAAACATTAATCAAGTCAGTGGCCCATATTAAAAAATATATAGAAAAATACCTGAGAAGTATAGAGGCATAGCGTTACTGTGTATTATATCAACATATTCCGCATCAGATCTGTCAAGACGGACCAAGGTCACGGTGTTACTGAAGTACGGAGCTGCTGGGTCAAGACCAGTGATTCGTCCCAGTTTAAGATTGTATTTCTGGAAAATTACATAATTTTTAAAATAGACCCATAAAGTATAGAATACTTCATTAAAATGGGCTGGGAATGTGTCTCTAGAACCAACGGTGACTCTAACATTACAGTGGATTGGTCCTTTAGGTTGAACACCAGTCCTAAAAAAGCAAAATGAGACGATAAATCCCAGTACAATCCTTTAAAAAAGATCAAACCAACGACCTGTTCGGTAACGAATTCGCAAGCCTATGAAATTAAGTGTCCGTGAATATTACTTAACATCAGGTGACAGACCTCAAAACCTCCTTGGGCTTCCGAAGCCTTCCGGGCTTGCCCGTGGCCTCCTATTAAAAGGTCATCAATGAGGCTCATCTGATGTTAAGTAATATCCACGGACACTTAATTTCAGAGGCTTGAGAGTTCGTTACAGATCAGGTCATATATATATATATACACTCGCTACTACGTCACACTGCATTTCGGACTTATATGGAATATTAACTTTGATCTCCAGCCGTCCATGGGGCTTGTTCGAAACCAAAAACGAACTGTGTTTTTTTTGGCGACACCGCCCCAAGCACATCATTAATGCTTCGAGCCGTTTGTTCAGCACTGGTGCCACGGTGGAACAAGTATTGGTTAATAACGCGATATTTCATTTTTTTTATGTAATAGCAGGCAAACGAGCAGGAGGCTCACCTGATGTGAAGCGATACCGCCGCCCATGGACACTCACATTGCCAGAATGCATTGCAAGTGCGTTGCCGGCCTTTCAAGAATTGGTACGCTCTTTTTTTGAAGGACCCTAAGTCGAATTGGTTCGGAAATACTTCAGTGGGCAGCTGGTTCCACATAGTGGTGGTGCGCGTCAAAAGCTGCCTCAGAAAACGCTCAGTTGTGGAACGACGGACGTCGAGGTGATGCGGATGGTATTTTGTATTTTGCCTTGACGTCCGATAATGAAACTCAGCTGCGGGTATTAGACCGAACAACTCTTCTGAACATGACTTCCATTTTAAAAATAGAGAGAGTATCGCAAAGAAAAATAAATGCAGGAGTAAATAGCTGTAACAAAAAGAATGCTGAATTTGGCATTCCTAACCAAAGAGGCGATATTCGAGGTCAAAGTGGCCAGTACGACAAAACGCCAATTGCATATTTAAGAAAACAATATGCATCTCGACATAACCCACTACAGTCAGTGGTTAGACAAGAGGATATCCACAAACGTTTAAGAAATTATAGCAACCTCTTTCACAAGATAAATAATTATAAAAAATATACTTTTCCATAGCATTACGTCAGAAGTAAAAACGTGTTTTCTGTTTAATATTTTCTTCTGAGGTTAATCATTGCGTTAAAATCAAAACATATGATGACGTTTGTGATTCCCAAATCAATGTTTATTAATATTTAACCTGAGAACCCGGATATTAATCATTTTGGCAATTAAATTTATCTCTAGAGATAACGTTATATGTTCTTTTGTAATATATATAGAAAATAATAGTATACAAGGACAGAGTGTCTCCCCTTAATAGAGACTGTAAGTAGTGTTACTGGATACTTTTTTATGTTAAATAAACTTTTTAGTTAAATGGGTTAGTTATAAAATAGTTGTTAGACTTAAGTTAGGTTAGATCAGTGTCCTCACGTGAGGGGCACACAGGAGAGCAATTTGTTAGTAAAGGGGATCAATCGTAATTGGCTGGATAACACAACGAAGCTAACTAAATTGAAACCTAATATAAAATTTCTGTGCAGCAAGTATCAAACGCAAGGATCTCACTATATTAAAATAATTTGTAATTTGAATCTCACTTTTTCATTACGTACGTTTTGGAATATACTCTTTACTATATTTTATTTATGTTTCTATCATTTGTATATTTTTATATTAAAAACTATGTATGTAACTTAGGGTGAGTATAAGAACTTTAAAACGGTTTCTAAGTGTAGTACAAAAAAGGGCTAGATCGTAATGTTAAATCGGGATTGTTTTTTTTTAAATCCTACCTTTTGCAGAGAATGTCCACAGTAACCAGCCAAATGTGAACCCAAAGAGTGTCCGATGAAATGGAAATTGTTTAAATTGGACAAACCCAGTTCTTTCTGAAATGAAAACGTTTACGTCACAAATATATATCAATCAATCAATCAATCAATCAAAATATCTTTATTCATATAGGTAAATATGTACACTTATGAACGTCAAGAAAAACAAATTAAATTAACTGTAAATTTACATTAACAACCAGTTAGCAAGTCAAGGGCGTAGAGCGGGTAAGAAGAACTGGCAAGAAACTTTCCGCCACTCTTTTCAATCGCCAAGTTTTTTACACAAATTGTTTGAACTGGAGCATATCAATCCCAAGGATTAGGATCGTTTAGGTATTCGTCACATTTATAAAAGGCTTTATTAATTAATTTGCTTTTAACAAGGGCTTTTTTGAATTTATTAAGTGACAGTTCTCTAATTTCGCTTGGGAGTTTGTGGTAAAAACGACGAAAGCGACAAACGATAGTTTGTTGTATAATTTTATTCCGGCAACGCATTTGTCCTCTGGCAATGTCCATTGTCGATCATATCACTTAACATTGCTTAACAACACTGCGCCATGTGCTACAAAACAAATCCTGGCGTATTAAACGATTGACGGCGATTTTATTGCCAGTTCTTCTCTTCCGTTCTTGATTTGGTAACTGTAGATGAAAATTTAGAAGCCAAGATAGTAGTACAGTCTTTAGATCGATCAATTACAAATATCCGCACAATCAGCCATATGTAAATAGGCATGCAGCTGTCATATACATTTTTACAATGTCTTATTAAGTACATGAAATAGTATCAAAGTTAAATTCGGTCTCAAAGACAATCGGTGTCAAATCTATGGTCCAAATACTCGCCAACGCTATAAATACATGTTGCCTTTAAAAATTTAATCACATTTTTCCTTAATTTTTTTTTGTGTGAATTTAATCATACATACATTTAAATTTATTTGAAATTTTATTAATCATATAAAATATATATATAATTAGAATTTTTTAGTATTTCTTTGTTAATATTACACTTTAGCATGGGGAAATTACTTGCAGCTATTTTTGGGTTTAATTTTAATTATAACCTTGACGTTTTTAATTATGTTTAATTATTTTAATTTATTAACAGACTTCTAAAAATCATCTATGTTTATAGCAGTTTGAGCTATGTTGCAATTGCATAATAATGTTCACTAGTTTGTTAATTATAATTATAAAAGTGTGTGTTTTGCACAAATTTCTCGATCGTATAGTTTCTTTAAAACCGATTTTAAGACCTAGCAGATATCCAGGCGTATGAGAAGCCAGGTAAATAATGTAATTTACTTTCATATAGAGATGCGATATTTACGAAATATTCGTAAAGAGTTATGTATGGAAAATATCACTTACGTAGTAAGTGTAAATAAGGTGTGACGTCATAACCCCAACAAGCCTTATATTCGCCACGGCCTGTCCATATGGAGGCTGTGAACCACGACGCCAGTCTACTATTGTAACTGTGGCTGCATCATTTCCCTCCAAATTTAATAAGGCATCAGCTATATTTTGAATCTGGAATGAGAATTCAATTGAATATTAATTGTCAAATTGTTGCCCCAATATGTTGACAACTGACATTTAGGAACATGTTTTCTACAATTAGATTCTCTTCAAATGTTCATTATGTCGCCTTTGTTCTTTTTTTGAAAACCCTTTAATCGTCGTTATATTTGTATCTGTTTTTTTATAGAGTTTTAACCTTCCTTTTAGTAGTTATTCGTCTCTTTCTAGCAAATTGTGTTTACGCCATGATGAAAATAGATGACTATACAAAAATTTTTCTATAAAAAGAGAAACAAAAAATGCCTAATTATTCTGTCCCTATTGCGATTGATGTTAATAGATATAGGTTACCCAAATCTTATGTCCGCCATCAAGAAAACCGTGCGTAATGAAATAAAACGGCCCTCGTGAGTCGATGTTGGCATTGCGCACTTTTTCCTCTTCATGCGCCTGGAATAGGACTGGTATCTTTCTATTTCGTCTCGTGAACACAGCATATCTGTAATAATGTTTGAATTATCAGCCTTAGACAAGTAAAATTTGTCAGACGACAGACTCTGAAACGCGCTGACCCACTAATTCCAACCGGTAAGAATTTATACAACTTGCTATACAAACAATGGCTTTTGGTCCAAGGGCCTTTGGACCAGAGGCTAGACTGGTCGTGGATCTTGCCTATGACGGAGGAAGCGCTTTCCTTCCTCCACAAGCACTAATGCCCGAGTCGAATAACCCTAGTTCTAGCAGAGTAATGTAATAGGTACTTAAGCCAGTGAATTTTTATCTTAATTTAAGATCAGAACATTTTTGAAATATGCGACTCACGACTATGAGGGTAGTTTGATAAGTCCATGATTTTTCGAATAAAGAATTTCTTCGGCAAATAGGGATTTTAGTTTTGCAACAGTCTTTAGCTCGATACATTTAGTCCGCTGTTTATCTTAAATTCAAAATAACGGGTTGTTTCTGTAATATCCTCTCATGGAGGCAAAAATTCATAGCCCAGTTTATGTGGATTTTTACCGGGACTATACATATGTGCACTGGTGCATTGTCTTCATCAAATATTTGCCTATGAACCAGAGACTTTAAATCAAAATTGGTGTACCTGGCTGAAAGGTCTAAATAATATTCGCCAGTGATAGTTTTACCAAAATTTGACCGCAGTCTATTATTAGATGATAGTTGACAGTTGGTGTTGTAACTTATTGAGCGGGAAATTTAAAGTCACTTATCAAATGGCCGGCTGAA
This sequence comes from Pieris brassicae, assembly GCF_905147105.1. Classification (NCBI taxonomy): domain Eukaryota; kingdom Metazoa; phylum Arthropoda; class Insecta; order Lepidoptera; family Pieridae; genus Pieris; species Pieris brassicae. The sequence continues at coordinate 20,945,150 of NC_059668.1, read as the reverse complement.
GATTCTCGACACATTATCAATACTCATTTAGTTCAAAGATTGATAAGCATCGGGCAAAGTACAATTAAATTATCAATACGTCACAATGCAATTACGGTATGTAAATATTTGTTTTGTCTGATAGACGGGTGTCACGGACGAGCCCCCGGACTTATCACTAATATATAGAAAAATAGTCGATAATTTCTAGGTCATATTAGAATTTTGATATTGTTTATAGAGCGTTGCTTGTTGTATGATATAGCATACTGCATTAACATACGGCTTCTAGAGAAATAATAAGTGTTTTTGTTGGCAGGTATTTACTTAGGACATTTAAAATGATATCTCTACGATCGGAGATCTCTAGCCGGTGTTACGTTCCTATGTGAATTGTCAAGTAGGACAGTAAACTGTTACAGAACATTAACATTGTCATCTTTTTTTGCCCAAAGTTCAGAATCAATAGAATTTTCCAAATTACGTCTGAAAAAACCAACCTACAGACACATCTCAAAAGAATTCTTGCAAATATAACAATGAAGACTACTTATCCAGAGTTTGGTATATTCGGTAGTGGGCCGATAAATTAAAAAAAAAGCTTTGTTAACTGCCTTTCTGATATTTCTGAAATTCTAAAATTAGATGTGTAATATTTTTATTATTGAATCTTTGTAACATTTATGTTTACCATTGTTATGTATTTTAAGAAAGATGTAACATATACTGTTATATACAATGCGGTGAGGTTTAATAAATATAACTCAAAACAATTTCAGGCTATTAATAAATCTCTTCAAGGCAACACTTATAATGGCAAACATAATTCTAGTCGAAATTCTTAGTCTACAATATTTTAGTTAATTTATTGAATAACGTGTTGTTAAAAGTTTGGTTAACTATTTTTTATAATTTCTTTGACAAATATACAGTATAAGTACTTGTTTACTTAGTAAGATACAAAGTCCGTGGCTTGATCGAAAACAATTTTATCACAAATGCGCAGACACACCCACTAATTAAAATAACGATTTGTTGCGTCGGGAAAGACTTGCCGGACATCAATAAACATTGTAACTATTAAAAAAGTTCGTAGATAATATTATATTACTGTTTCCGTTTCTACCTCATCATCTACTGTTCGCTAAAGTTGACTGAAACATGATACGAATCACGGATGGCATGGTGATTAGTGCCAAGATTTGTTGACAGTTGACACTAACTTGCCATATAGCTCCCTACCATAGCCCAATGGATGAAGTTGGCGTCCACACGCCACTTTGACAAGGCTAAACACCATCCCAATCCGCTGGTGCGTAATAGCATCAACTATTACCCCTTCCCGACAAAAAAGGCTCGTAGGAGGCCCCGACACATACTAACGGATCCGGATGATCCAATTACCGTAGCAAACGATAAATTAAAAGCCGCCCGTGCGGCCAAAAATAATAAAAATAGCCAATCACAGACTAGGGTAAAAAACCGCCTTCACCGGGGAAGGCGAGGACCTTTACTTCGCACTTCGCTCACTCCAGTGAGCTTCCGTCCTGCCCTTCAGGCGATTGACGGCCCAAGCCGAGGTTCGAGTCTCACAGGAGACGCCCTTGCGCTAGCCGCGGGACAAAACGCAATTCTGGCCGAGCTACGCTCGCCAAAACAGCCAGCTGAGCTGTAAAGGCCCTTAAGGCCAACAGCGAGATTCCTTCTTCAAAAAAAAAAACTTGCCATAGATACGTAGATATGTGTGTATAGAACTATAGAATGCGGTTTCATAATACCAAGATTATTGAGCCACCGGAGACGTTACATAACTATATCTCTACATTCGGTCGGTAGCTCATATTTGAGCTCTCCTCGTCCAAGGAAACCTCTGAACTGTTTCCACCGGTGTCTATCCAGCGCCGATAACAGTGTACAGTTTTGGAACGATAAGTTTCACTTGATCGGTTCATTTGATTGGTGAACGGCCATCGCATCACAAACTCATAACACTCCTGCGCATCTCAAAGGCATCAATCCTTTGCCTTTTCTCGAAAAATGATAGTCCATGTCTCTACTCCATACAGGAAGATACTATCATATAAATATGATTTTTGTTTTGATACCAATAGCACTTTCTTCCAGATGTTGCTTAGACGTGGCTAAAGCCATGCCGATTCGCATTATTATGTCGGAGACAGTTCCACCGTATATACATAGCGCTTAACGATATTGATGAAATGAAATGATGCAAGTTACACATAGGAGCTGGCTGATTCGATCTTACCTCGAAACCATATTAGTTTTTATTTAAAACATTTCTATATTAGTGGGACATAATGAGGCGACTCCCACGGTAAATAATTATTCGGTACAAAGTCAAAGTCAAAAATCATTTATTCATATAGATAACACAATGTACACTTATGAACGTCAAAAAAAGAAATATACTTAAATGCTTCTAATTTTACATTTACTGCCAGTTCTCAAATCAAGGGCGTAGAACGGAAGAGAAAAACTGGCAATAAACTCTCCGCCCCTTAAATCCCCTTAATCGCCAAGATTTTTTTGTTTTACACAGTGTTTGTAAGGGGCTGCACTATAGAGTACAACTACAACTTTACAGGTCACGTGTCAATTAGTGATATCTTGCAAATATGGATAAAATATCGCGTTATCACATTCCAAATATTAATTTAACTATTAAAAGTTCGTTAAGTACGTACAATGGGCGTATATGCACTACCTAAACTGTAAAATGTGTTAACGTAATATTTACAATCAAGAAGTGAAGTTTTGCTTTACAATACGAGTATTGAAGAAGATAAGAGGAATTAATATTTGAAGAAGCGGGAAGACCTTGACTTTGTTTAGCAGTAACTTTTTTTAAGTATATGGTTCAGCTCTCTTTTTGTCTTATATTTTCTGCTACATATTTTGTTTATTAATGTAACCAGTTTTGTCTACGTGTCTTCTTTTATATATGTGTTAGCTCATAGCTGTAAGATTACTGATAAATAATTAAAAGTAGGTTTACATCTAACAAATACAAAAATCTTGTAATTATAATTTTTATAAATACATGTGATTGAATATTCAATCAAAGCCTCGAGGACCAGCCAGGGGCAACTTCCATTTGTAATAAATAGTGTTAAACTGTGTCTTATATCTCTTGGGCTTAAGTTGAAATTAATTATAAGTTCCTTTACTGGGACACCATTTTACTGAGAGCCTTCTAAACGTACCTTACTCCTAGAGATTCTGGGGACACTGGAAAGTAGTTGTCAGGCCGATGTTCTGTCCAGGGGTAGGCCTTTGAAAAGCACCCATATGGCTGATAGCAACGCTCAATTTCCGCATCCTCTAGAAGATATAATGATTGTAATAATAGACTAGTATTTTGACTGAGCTCACGTCTTTAGGATCCAAAGATAATCCAGTTGAATTATTTATAAAAGAAGTCGTAACACATACAAGAGAAAGAGCTCGGTCACAATGCCCGCATTTGAGATAGGCTATGGGTCAAGTGCCTTGGAATGGCCCAGAGACTAGTGAAAGAATTCGGAGGAGCCTTCAATCCAACGGAGTTTTACACTAATATTCGTGATATTAGTGTAAAACATAATGACGTGGACTTTAGTGTACTTGAATAAAGACATTTTCTTTTGTAGACAAATACAAGGATTAAGAAAAACACTTTTTGAATGGATTAAAGCTATGTATTATTATTAAAACTTATAATTATTTATATAATTCTGAATTTTAAATGTTTTTTTACCGACGTTTCGCGTGCTTTTCAGCGTGCGTGGTCACGGTGACAAACGTTCAAAAAGTGTTTTTCTTAATGTGTAAAAGCTATTTTAACAAAAGACAATACTTTAGTATTTATACAAGGATTTTGGTGTAACCCAGAAAAACTTAAAATATACTTTTAGAGACGGTACAAAAAAAGCTATAGGAAGTTTGTTTTCATAGATTTTCGATTTAAGTTTTATTTCAACACAACTAAAACAAATAGGGTTCTATTATATTAAGGATATTTCGTCTTTATACCTAAGCATTCATAATTATAACGAAACAAAGTTTAATATTATTACGCAGGAAATGGCTTGATACTTACTATGACTTCTACTGACATTTAATGCAATAATAACATAAATTAATTCCAATTAATCTTTAAATAATTTCACCACAAGAAAGGAAACTCACCATAAAAACCAGTCGGGAAATGGGTAACTCCAGACGAGTTCTGCTTTTCCATCAGCACCATAATAGTTTGAAGCATTAAAGTCGCACTAGTCCTATTCATTTTTAATCGTACTCACGCGCACGTGTTCAGTGTTTGATATGTTATGAACGATTGTCAGTGTAATGAGATGTTTCGAAGAATTCTTGTTTATATATGGAAATGTAGTTACCTGAGACGCGCTTATTCCATACTAATAAATTAATATATTTTTAGATAAAACTTATGGCAGACAGGTCTTGCAATAATTTTTTTGTTGTTGTTTAATGTCCATCTAAGTTCATTGATCAAAACAAGAGAAACAAAACTTACTGAAGTATGCTTGACAAGGTTTTTATGGATAATTTCTATTGAACTCCGATGACGGTACGTTTGACGGACTGTCGTTTCTGATCACCCGCAAATTTCTCAATGCTACTACTTAATTAATAACGAATCATTCTGATAAATTGAATATTCGGTAGATAAAACCTTTTGAACGCTATCCTATATAAATATATCCAATTGTGGGCAGGAAATCATATTGATATTGTTATCTTCGTTCGCGTGAAATATAATATATCTGGGATTAAAAACCAAGCCAGGAAATTACATATATAATAGGCTATTTAATATATATAGGCTGTAAAATAGCTTGCAAATAATAAAACAAATTGTAATAAAAATTTTGAATTCCAAGTCGGTCACGTGACTAAAAACGTGATAAGTCAAGTCGAAGTAGCGTGCCAGAAAATATTTTTTCTTCGCCTACCTAGTTCTTTCTAGGAGTTTTAGAATTTCATCCGATACTGTGCTTTAAGACTGATTAACACGTTAAAAGCTTGACGTCGTCTCACCTAAAGCGTTTTGGCTGAATCTTGAAATTATTAGCTTAATTCGAATTTTCAAAGATTAATATTTTTAATATTATAGCCGACAAACGGGGCGTACCACCGCCCATGGACACTCAATGCCAGAGGGCTCGCGATTGCGTTGTCGGCCTTTTAATAATTTCTCAAACTCAGAGTTAGTAATACAAATCTTACCTTTAGTCTAGACCAACACAGATAGAAATTGGAATGTACGTGAATTAATGACAATGAATATGTACTGTCCAAAGTTCTGCGTTGCCTAATAGATCCGCATTGGTTTCCAGACGTTCCGGGATATGCCGATAAGAGAGGTTACACTATCAATGAACAGCTATTTAACGATTGACGCACGCAGTCTGTTTACTGTAATTAATTAACATTGATTTATGCGCGCGATTCATATATGGATCATCTAGACAATTTATACAAGGATCCTGATTATTTTTAAGTAAACTTTACGACGTGAATTAAACATATAGGGGGATACAACAGATTGTAAAAAATACCAAAGGTAATATATTAAGGATGAGTACTGGAAAACATTACTATAAATAGATTTGTCTAGATAAAAACCTATACCTCACTGAACTGAAACTCGATGAAAGATTTATTTGGACTTTGTACCCGATAAATGTGATAACTAATTGGCAACTTTGTGTCAATAGTTCAGCGAGAAATTATAGTAAACAACTTTTTATTAAGATTTAACAATTAAATTAAATATATCGTAATACCGTACGTATACCTATACAATAACACTTTTTTTTAAACCTTTAAAACCAACAATTACTATCTATCATTGTATTAACCAAGTAACAAACTAAACTATCTTTCATATCAATCGTATCATTGCGACGTCCATAGTTGCTCGACTGAGTGCATTTTAAGGTAATTTTTTCTGCACACCGAAGTATTGCCGAATCAATCAGACTTAGGGTACTTCAAGAGCGTGCCAATTCTTAAAAGGCCGGCATCGCACTCGCGAGCCCTGTGGCATTGAGGGCCAATATCCACGGGAATCCAGGGAAGTATTACGTCACTAAATTTTTGGAGTCTTGACCCCCCCCCCCCTATTAAACGCACCATAACGTTTTCTGTATCCAATAGTAAAACGTTTCGTGACTACCCCCAGTGACCCTTTATGCCGTAAACTTACCATAATGTTGTGTAAAGTACTGGAGAGTCAAAAATAATACTATCAATAACGCGTAATTCAATCCCCGCCCCGCATCGTAACGATTTACCCCCCCCCCCCCCCCCCAATTCCTTACGTAATACTTGATCCCTTATCACTTAACATCAGTTGAGCCTCCTACCCGTTTGCCCCTTGTACTATATAAAAAAATCAAGGCGTATTAAATAACGCTAACCTTATCTAATTTAATTTTCTTCTCACAGTGGTTGCTCGAAAGAGATCGCTCGAAAGAGATCGCTCGAAAGCCAGAGCCAGAAAGAAAGGCCACTTGTCCTGCTTTTCATTAAATATGTCAATTGTATCTCTGTACACGCAACGAAGTGTTAATAAATAAATGAATAAAATAATATTATTAATGGCGTATAAATTGTTTAGAAACTTAATTGTAATATGTAGACAGAGTACATATATATTATCTAAAGAGTGTACGAGCCAAGGCTGTACATTTTGCTCACTCAGGCTTTCTTAGTTTTATAAGCGTGGCGATTTTCTAAATAATTGAAGTTACGCCCTAAGACGTCACACTTAGGCTCTCATCAACTGTTACATTGCATTCATTCGTTACATAGCAATTAACATTTTATTATTTCGCTTATATTCTATTGTTGTACGCGAGTGGTTAATATAGATTGAAACAAAAATCTTCTATTATTTAAGGCACCTCGATAGCCCTCGTACCGTACAGTGTTTTACAGATAATTTAGTTTTTAACCCTAAGAATGTGTTTATGATTAAAAGTCTAGTTACCTGCTTGCGATAACAAGTGGGAACACAATTTACGCCTTTACGAGACATTTGGCGTTCTCTGTGTGACAATAAATTATACATATGTATTATTAATTAAATTACTTCTAGTCATAATACGTTTTCTTGTTTGTTTGTATTTTTGTACTTTGAAAAAATTGTACAGGAAAATAATTTTCAAAACAAAAGTCAAGTCTACCAAATTTATTACCAAAAATATTCAATTTATTACCGAATACATACGTATCATAAACATTGTGGCCTCAAATTCAGTCTCAAATTATAAATATAAAAATTAAACACACAAAAAAAACACAATGACGATTCTGACGCATTTTACAATTCTCGTAAAGAAATTATTTACTAAGACAACTTTACTAGTTAAAAACATTAAAACCCAAAATTTACGGACTTTTACGGATTAACTTTTGACATCCGATACACGGCTAAAAACAGTTACTATACAGAAATCCTAACGCGGAGATTTCTAAGATGTTAGATATCTGTAGTGTGAAATTTATTACGATTTGTCAAGTCCATAATTAGTTTTGCGTACATTTGCACCTGTTTCAATTTATTGTTATAAAATTAAACAAAACTGTATGGAATACTTGCTCCAAGTGTTCAAAAACCGTGTTATAGGAGATTACTCCTACAACGCGATTTCTTATAACACGGCCGGGTCCAACGTTATAGAGAATTACTGTACATTCTAAAATCAGTGAATAATCTGGCGTCAAATTTTCCATATTCTAATTAGGTATACCAATTCGATATTTTTTAACTGATTTAATTTTTTTTTTATTATTAAAGCGTCATAGATAAGAAATATCACCTACGATCCTAAAATATAACAAAATGGGCGCAGATATATGTCCGATGGGAAAATTAAAAATAACGTGATAAAAAAAATTGTTAATTGCCATCAGAATCGTCAATATAAAAGTAATCTTAAACTAAATGCAACAATTCATTAACAAACCTACGGATATGCAACGACGTCAAAAATTCACTAATTTATATATATATTTTTTAATATGGAGAAAATCATTGGTAGGCACGCAAAAAGTTCGCGGAATGTTGCCAGTTTCTCTTAAATTTAAAAATAATGGTAGTTTTCGTTGATATATCGATTTGCCTTGGCTAGCATGTAGAGAATTAAAAAAAATAAACGTAACCACTAATAATAATCAAAACTAATTCAGTGTAAACTCCATGTAACGTCCCGATCTAACGACGAACCCTATAAAGCGTCGAAATCAATTGGCTTTCGTAGGTTTAGCTTGTCTTCCATACAATGATACACTCTTTACGTACATAGCATTACACCCACTCTCAATAACGACATTACTTGCGTAATAAAATACTTTTTAAATTGTTTAAATTAGTAAAAAACCGCGCAGTTGTGTACTTTCGTTTGTCGCTTTATTATCCTAGACCGCAATAAACTTGACTGTCGGCATCATGCATACGAACTATCTAAGAAATTATTTTGTTTACAAATTGGAATTGATTGCACGTGAAGACTGTGGTTGACCATGACTAATAAGTAGGAGTCATGGATTATCTATATCATATACATAGTTACTCACCTACTTCCAAACTGTCGAATCTGAGGCTAAAACTTCTGTTAATATGCTGCATGCAGTAATTTTTTAATCTAAAGCCTACGAAGTAGTGATACAGCACTTTTTGGACATGCTGGATTTTGTACCAATTCTACGAATGATAAGGTTGAAACAGAACCTGAGTTTGATAGCGACGACGACTTTCCATTAACCAAGTGGATTCAACACTTCAACATGGCAGGAAATATGATAACTCTTCAAACCTACATTGAAATAGACTGCCTGCTTACAACGGCAACTCTTCAAACCTACATCGAAGTAGACTGCCTGCTTACAACGACAACTCTTCAAACCTACATCGAAGTAGACTGCCAGCTTACAACGGCAACTCTTTAAACCTACATCGAAGTAGACTGCCTGCTTACAACGACAACTCTTCAAACCTACATCGAAATAGACTGCCTCCTTACAACGGCAACTCTTCAAACCTACATCGAAGTAGACTGCCTGCTTACAACGACAACTCTTCAAACCTACATCGAAGTAGACTGCCTGCTTACAACGGCAACTCTTCAAACCTACATCGAAGTAGACTGCCTGCTTACAACGACAACTCTTCAAACCTGCATCGAAGTAGAATGCCTGCTTACAACGGCAACTCTTCAAACCTACATCGAAGTAGACTGCCTGCTTACAACGACAACTCTTCAAACCTGCATCGAAGTACAATGCCTGCTTACAAAGGCAACTCTTCAAACCTACATCGAAGTAGACTGCCTGTTTACAACGGCAACTCTTCAAACCTACATCGAAGTAGACTGCCTGCTTACAACGGCAACTCTTCAAACCTACATCGAAGTAGACTGCCTGCTTACAACGGCAACTCTTCAAACCTACATCGAAGTAGACTGCCTGCTTACAAAGGCAACTCTTCAAACCTACATCGAAGTAGACTGCCTGCTTACAAAGGCAACTCTTCAAACCTACATCGAAGTAGACTGCCTGCTAACAACGGCAACCCTTCAAACCTACATCGAAGTAGACTGCCTGCTTACAACGGCAACTTTTCAAACCTACATCGAAGTAGACTGCCTGCTTACAAAGGCAACTCTTCAAACCTACATCGAAGTAGACTGCCTGCTTACAAAGGCAACTCTTCAAACCTACATCGAAGTAGACTGCCTGCTAACAACGGCAACCCTTCAAACCTACATCGAAGTAGACTGCCTGCTTACAAAGGCAACTCTTCAAACCTACATCGAAGTAGACTGCCTGCTTACAAAGGCAACTCTTCAAACCTACATCGAAGTAGACTGCCTGCTAACAACGGCAACCCTTCAAACCTACATCGAAGTAGACTGCCTGCTTACAACGGCAACTTTTCAAACCTACATCGAAGTAGACTGCCTGCTTACAAAGGCAACTCTTCAAACCTACATCGAAGTAGACTGCCTGCTTACAAAGGCAACTCTTCAAACCTACATCGAAGTAGACTGCCTGCTTACAACGGCAACTCTTCAAACCTACATCGAAGCAGAATGCCTGCTACCAAAGGCAACTCTTCAAACCTACATCGAAGTAGACTGCCTGCTTACAACGGCAACTCTTCAAACCTACATCGAAGAAGACTGCCAGCTTACAACGGCAACTCTTCAAACCTACATCGAAGTAGACTGCCTGCTTACAACGGCTTCACTTCCAGACAAAGAAATTTTTGATTCAGTGAGAAACACTGAGGATCAAGAACAAGGAGACGAAGATGAGACGGATGAGCCCGATCCTCCGCCGAACATTAAAGAAGCTCTGGTAGCAGCTAAATTGCCTCAATATCCATCCTGCTTCAGCCAAAGACAGACAAAAATAACAGACTACACGCAATATCATTCAATTAAGATTATTTTTATAAACCTATTAACAGTCTGAAACTCTGAAATAAACTTTTCCTTTTTGAATTCTGATTTTTCTTCTCCCCATTTAACGACCATTCTCTATAACGCCATAAAATGTGCAGTCCTGTCAGTATCGTTATATAGAGTTTACACTTGTATTTATCTTAATTGTTCTATGTTTAATTCGCATTAATAAATTTTCATTCATTATAATAAACAAGTATTTAACACCTAATCAAACGATATTTCAGAAACTAAATTACTAACATTTGCCCTGTGGAATACTGTGAGGTATGGAAGTAATTTTTTGAAATTAATAATATTACGCATAAATTCTGTAATTTCTTTTATAAATCATAGCGAAAGAAATAAAAATTAATAACTATACAATTTTCTACTATGTGCGTATACGCATCTCAATGCAGTCACTAATAATTTAAATTTTATTTAATACCGTCATCACACTAAGAAAACTGTAATCTAAATTAATATTAAAAGTTAGAAGATTTGTATTTTGTAAATGTATGTTTCTATATTTATTTTGAAATAGACAAAGTCATGTACGCAAGAGTGCGTATACGCACGTCAATGTTAAAAAACTACGTACGTATCTATCTATCACATACTAGATTAACTAAAAATTAAATTTACGCTTACTACTCGACGGCGTAGACGAAAAATTACAACTGAAGGTTAAATCCTCGTTAAAATAATCAGAAATCGACATCGGATCCCTCTGATTCTCTTTATCACCGGAGACACACTTCTTCTGTTCATAAAACTCCTCCTCTTTGAACCCACTGTCCACCCGAGCCCAGTTGACATTCGATATCTCCTTCAAAGCCTTCTTGGAAATCGTCAATTCCGAAGGCTTTATCGCACTCTCGTAATAACTCGACGCGTAAAACGTGTTCTCATTGAAGCCGCTGTCAATTCTTTTAAAGCTCGATTCGCCGACCACGGTCTGGTTTTCATTCAAAAATTTAAGATCCACAGATGCAAAATCAATCTTTCTCTCCATACTGAGCGGGATGTCAAAGTTCTCGAAGGACATATTCAGCGGGCTTAGTGCGGAATCGCGAATTTTGCTAATCTCGTGGGCGACGTTAGTCCGTCTTTTCCCCTTTATCGGTGTTTCGTCGAAATTATTAAGTTTTGTGGAAGACTGAATTTCTCGGGTGTCTTGGAACTGTCTCGTATCTTCTATAGACCACATTTGCTTTGTATCTGCTATACTGGTTTCCGATCCTGTTAAAAAAGTACAGGAATTTATAAAGGTATTTTTATTTGTGGTAAAGTGGCTTCAGTGTGCGACTCTCATCCCTGAGGTCGCGCATTTAATGCTCGAACGGTGAAGGAAAACATCGTGACGAAACCGGCTTGCCTTAGACCCAAAAAGTCGACGGTGTGTCAGGCACAGAAGGCTGATCACCTACTTACCTATTCAATTTACAATCGATCATGAAACAGATACAGAAATCTGAGGCCCAGACCTAAAAGGTTGTAGCGCCATTGCTTTATTTTTTATATATATTGTATTAGAAAGCACCAATAAACTTAAGAAAACAGTAGTTATAACGCCATTTTATCTTGTGAAATTTAAGAAAACAGTAGTTATAACGCCATTTTACCATGTGAAATTTAAGAAAACAGTAGTTATAACGCCATTTTATCTTGTGAAATTTAAGAAAACAGTAGTTATAACGCCATTTTATCTTGTGAAATTTAAGAAAACAGTAGTTATAACGCCATTTTACCATGTGAAATTTAAGAAAACAGTAGTTATAACGCCATTTTATCTTGTGAAATTTAAGAAAACAGTAGTTATAACGCCATTTTATCTTGTGAAATTTAAGAAAACAGTAGTTATAACGCCATTTTATCTTGTGAAATTTAAGAAAACAGTAGTTATAACGCCATTTTACCATGTGAAATTTAAGAAAACAGTAGTTATAACGCCATTTTATCTTGTGAAATTTAAGAAAACAGTAGTTATAACGCCATTTTATCTTGTGAAATTTAAGAAAACAGTAGTTATAACGCCATTTTACCTTGTGAAATTTAAGAAAACAGTAGTTATAACGCCATTTTACCTTGTGAAATTTAAGAAAACAGTAGTTATAACGCCATTTTACCTTGTGAACTTTAAGAAAACAGTAGTTATAACGCCATTTTACCTTGTGAAATTTAAGAAAACAGTAGTTATAACGCCATTTTACCTTGTGAACTTTAAGAAAACAGTAGTTATAACGCCATTTTACCTTGTGTCATATTATGTGATCCGTCAACACTCATGTCCATACTGAAGTCAAGTTTTTGTACCGACCGACTTCTATTGAGATTCGTCATACTGGAACTTCGCTTTGGCATATATTTCGGGGATTCCTTGAGCAAGGCGCTTCTCCCATTATTCGGGGTACAAAAACATCTTCCTTTAGTCTCAAACTTTGTATGGACACAGTCGAGACAAGTTGCCATGGCCTCGGGTGATATTAATTTCTTCTGAAAAAAAAAATTAATAGAATATTAACACACTTAAATAAATTTAAAAAGGTCTCTTTAGGATTTAGTCTCATAAAAAAAACATAAAACAATATATTGATTCCATTATTTTTTTAATATAGTACAGGGACAAACGGCCAGAAAGCTCGTCTGATGTTGTGATATCGCCGCCCACGGACACTGCTAGAAGGCTCACAAATGCGTTGTCGGCCTATTAAGACGCTTAAAAACCACCAGTTGTGGACCGACGGACGTAGAGGTGAACAGGAATTTCGTATTCTGCCTCGACGACCGATGACGTAACACGGTTAAAAGAAATTGGAAATTTCCCCGCCTCCAGATTATTGACCAAGACATAATTTTATTTTCACGGCATTAAAATCAAAAGCAGATACATACAATTATCTCTCTGCCTCTATATTACATTTATATGTATATAAATTTAACAAAATTATCTCTCTGCCTCTATATTACATTAACTTAGCTTACAAAATTTTTTCTCTACCTCTATATTACATTTAATATACAACAATAAAAAATGATAATAGGACAGCTAAAGCGAGCTTAAAAAATTCTAAATGACTGAAAAATTGTAATCAGTTGTTTTTATATGAATCGCATTACCTATAATTTATAAAAAAATATATTGATTCCATTATTTTTTTAATATAGTACAGGGACAAACGGCCAGAAAGCTCGTCTGATGTTGTGATATCGCCGCCCACGGACAGTGCTAAAAGGCTCACAAATGCGTTGTCGGCCTATTAAGACGCTTAAAAACCACCAGTTGTGGACCGACGGACGTAGAGGTGAACAGGAATTTCGTATTCTGCCTCGACGACCGATGACATAACACGGTTAAAAGAAATTGGAAATTTCCCCGCCTCCAGATTATTGACCAAGACATAATTTTATTTTCACGGCATTCAAATCAAAAGCAGATACATACAATTATCACTCTACCTCTATATTACATTTATATGTATATAAATTTAACAAAATTATCTCTCTGCCTCTATATTACATTTATATGTATATAAATTTAACAAAATTATCTCTCTGCCTCTATATTACATTTATATGTATATAAATTTAACAAAATTATCTCTCTGCCTCTATATTACATATATATGTATATAAATTTAACAAAATTATCTCTCTGCCTCTATATTACATTTATTAAACAACAATAAAAAAATGATAATAGGACAGCTTAAGCGAGCTTAAAAAATTCAAAATGACTGAAAAATTGTAATCAGTTGTTTTTATATGAATCGCATTACCTATAATTTATCTAATTTTAGTGTATTTTTTATAGGGATGCATCGATACGCCTTTTTGCCGATACCGATTACAATGTTTAGTGAATTAAAATTAAATTAATTTAAAATATAATACGTAATGAGCTACTTATCTATATTAATTAAGTCAATTAACCTTTGGCAGAGCTTTTACATGTCTGTTTATACATATTTATTATTTGTATTTCATTTTATTTTAATTATAGTTGCCTGTTATTTAGAGTTTTTTTTTTTGTTAGTTAATTATGCATTTCTTGCACCTTACCCTCTGTAAGTGTTTCTTTATTTTATTGTCCCATATTAGGGTTGCCTGGAAGAAATCGCTTGTTAGCGATAAGGCCGCCTGTTGCCTAATGACTTATGTAACCTACTTACTTTTTCTTTTTTTTGTTTGTATAATTATGTATATTGTAACGAAGTATAAATAAATAAATATCTCAAGTTTTTATTTTTAAATATAAACAGTCACACACTTTGAATAAGATTAAAGGTTAAGTTATTAAAATTAAGATTAATAATCAAATAAATGTTAATAATTAAAATTAACATCGATAAGATTTTTTATTTTATTTAATTTGGTATCGAAAACATACTACGCGCAAAATGGAACACGCGAGGACAAAGCTGATGAGAGGGACAACAAACTGAATAAAATTCCCCGGGATTCCCCGGGCGTATATAGTCTGTGCCTCATTTGACAATTAGATTAGAACAAGATGCAAGTTTACATCACTTTAAAGCGCGAAATTTTGAAAAGTATCGCTGTATCGGCAAACCCTAGTATCGCCGATGTATCGGAATCGTATGAATCCCAAATTTTTTATATAAAACAATTCCGATTTTGTTTTTCTCCATATTTTTCTACTGTATGACGAGGTATTTAATTTTGTATAGCACAGGTGTCTGATCCGATGTAAAGTAATAACGCCACTCATGGAAACTAAATCAGTCCAGAAAGCTCGCGAGTGCTATGCCGGACAAAATTATTAACAATACTAAGACATTATATAAGCTTCTATATCCTTCAAAACACTAATATAATACAGCGTTAGAAGGACAACACCCACATGTCAGATGTTAAAAAAACCCTCCAAAAACATATATCTCTATAAATGTTTCTTAAAAAAATATTTATTACAAAAATATACAAAAATTTACCTCTTCATCACCAGCTTCAACCGGTGATATAGATAGCGATGATGATGAATTCTCATTTCGTTTGGGTGTCGCAAATTGTATCGGACTAACACAAAGTTCAAAATCACCAATGTTCAATATCTTGTTTTTATACGGCTTGTGGGATTTCGCCTGCAATGGCGTTCCGAATGTTCGCTTCATTCCCTTTGACACGAGGTTATTGCTCTGAAAAAGTTTTTATTTAAATGAGATAACGCCTCTTTAAATATTAACTTCGACCTGACTCCCGTATGTCAAAAATGTATTGAATTTTGACATACAGAAGTTATAGTCTCATTCTCGTAATCTTACTCTAAGGGCACGTTTAAATATGCCGCAAAGTGCCGCGCGGTTGCAGCGCGTCTGCAGCACTGCGGCCGCGTTACTTTGTAAATCTATGTAAATAAACAACGCGCGGTTGCAGCGCTACACCCGCACTGCGCCCACGCATCAGTTCATCGGTCAACTAGTGCTGCGCGCACGTACTTTTACGTACAAGTCTAAACATGAACAAAAATCAGGTTTAAGAATTTATCGATGAGGTTTAAAGTCGTCCAGCAATATGGGTTCGAGGCCCGAAAAGCTGTACTTTATAAAAATTAAAAAGAAAAAGGCACGGCAAGAAATAGGCAATATTTTTTTTGAGAATTTAACAAACAAAACAAGCAAGTGAAAAAAATGAAGCATGTAAGTATATTTTTAACACAATTACTTTATATTTTCATTACTTGTCACGACAATTCTGGTCTACCAAAGTAAATCCTTTTTTGTTTCGAAATTCTTCGTCAGAGTCCATCGTTTTCGGTCAATGATGATTTAAAAAAAATACTTTCGTTGTAGGCTTACTCAACAACAAAGCTGCGATTAGCATTTCTTAATGAAGCCCCATCTCGTGCCACTATTTACAATTGTTTTAACGAGTTGAAGCATGGACGTAGCAATCTCCATGATGATTCGCGTGAGGGACGTCCTTTAACAGCGACTATTGAAGATAACATCAGTGCTGTGCGACGCATGACAGAGGAAGATCACTCCTTTATCTTCCTTCTTGCTATCAGCAGATACGGGCAAGCCTAAACATTGGTACTAGTCAAGTTCAAAAAATATTACACGAAAATTTTGGCGTCAGGAAGCTTTGTATATGGTACCCCATACTTTAACCGAAGACCAAAAACACCTTCGCATGGACTGGTGTCGCCAAATGTTAGATAAGTTCAACGGCGGCGACTCAAATACTGTATTTGACATCGTCACAGATGATGAAAGCTGGTTATATTGCTACGAACCCGAAACAAAAAGACAAACAGCTCAGTGGGTGTTACCTATCGAGCATAGGCCAACTAAGGTAAAGAAAGGAAAAAAGATGATTGCCTCCTTCTTTGGTCGGAAAGGTTATTTCGTGACAGTTGTGCTAGAAGATTGAAGGACAGTTACTGTAGACTGGTATGTCAATCGCTGTTTGCCTGTTGTCTTGGAAAAAAATCGACAGCATCGCCCTCGAAGTAGGATCCTCCTTCACCACGAGAATGCTTCAGCGCACTCCGCAAAACGGACTGTAGAATATTTGACTATGACATGTGTCGAGATAATGACTCATCCGCCATACAGTCCTGACCTGGCGCCCTGTGACTTTCATTTAATTCCAAGAACTAAAGATACAATGTGAGGTATTCGCTTTACGAGTCCTGAAGATGCGGTGAAATCGTACGAAAATGCCATAGAAGATACCCCTAAGGAAGAATGGACCCACTGCTTTTCTCAGCGGTTCCATCAAATGCGACGATGTGTAGAGAGGAACGGAGATTACTTCGAGAAACTTTCGACATTAAGCCGTTTTTCATGTTATAAACATTTTCACTATTACCTAGGTATTAAGTCGCTCTGTTTGTAGAATTTATACTTAGACAAAAGATTTGAAATCTAAAAAAACGGTGGTGAAAAACTTCATAATACTGTAAATGGTTTTATTTACAATATTTTAAAATCGTATCAATTAAAAATCTATAGAACTTTGATGGCTCAATAGCCACAGGGCGCTACATATTACAAAAACATAAAATTTTTAATATTTAGTTTCATTTCGGAAAAGCAAACAATCAATAGCAAATCAAAATGTTCCATGTTGGTATGAAGCTTAGTAGTACTTAAGAAGTTAATGGGGGCAGATAGTTTACCATTAAGGCAATATAAGGTCTGACTGCAAATACCCTTTACCTGCCTGTTATATATAAAACTACTGCACCAATTTTGACTTGGACTGTAGGTATTTCTTTAAGATCAAAAAAAGGACCTGGAATTGACTTCTAGCTTTCGAGAAATTCGTGGACGAACAAAGACACCATATATAACATATACGGAGTTGATGACTCAAATATAATTCCAATAAAACAACTAATAACCTCCTTTTTTGAAGTAGCTTCAAAATATTTGACATTAGTTGGAACTCACCAAATCAGGGCTGACCTCCACAGGAATATGTTCTTCGTAACTTGTCAGAGGTATCTTATCATCTTGGCTCTCATCATCAGTCTGTTCCGAGTCATAATGTTGATCACTATAATCATGCTGTGTGAAGACAGTATGTACGTAAATCGATCCATTTGCGGTTCTCTCACATTCGTCGAACAATGCTTCTTCCTGAAATTAAAAAAAAAATCATAATTCTCTAAAGACAGCCCGGGACTAGTACTGGTTGAAATGGAAAAAAAACATTTCAAATATGAATAAAGTGTCAATTGTTTAACAGAGATATGTGTAACATAACACAAGACCAGTTTCTCGATTATCACTCTTAAAAAAAGTGTGTGTTCACATCATCTTCCACTAAACAAAATGATTAATAAATTAGGCTAGAAATTAATTACGTATTAGTCTTAAATTAAGCTGGGTTAGTCACAGTTGTCTCGTTCAAGACAATTCATTAAAAAAAATCCCTTTAAACATTGAAATTACGATAATATTTTAATTATCCTTTAAAACACAATTTTCTACTTTAAATTGTACTGTTTTTTAATTATATGTAAAATTAAAAGTGCTTAAATTACCTGTGAAAATGTGCAGAAAGATTGCAAGATCTTTTCAATTTCCGGGGGTAATATTGGTGGAAAAGTTAACATTGTTTGTGTTGAACCTGAAACCACAATAATAACATTTACCATGAACTGAGCCCATAGCCCTATACCATGGAAACATGGTGTCAGCGGAACATTTATGTCGCAATATTTGTTGCCACCTGGAGCCTCATTGTTTCAATATTTAACATGCATTCAATTTCCTAACTTCAGGTTGTTTAGGCTTGGTTCGTAATCAGCTTATATACTAATATTGCTAGACTTGTGTTTGCTTGAACAGGTTAATCTCAGAATAGACTGGATCTAAATGAAGAATAATTTTTCTGGCAGCAGTGATGGCCTAACCACTAGTGTGCGACTCTCATCACTGAGGGGCTAGGTTCGATTTCAACTATTCACCAATATTCTTTCTGAGTCCTAAATCTATTCAATTACCAATTCAAAAAGGTTAGTCATAGTCTCATGCCAGTGTATGTTACAGGACATTAATATATATACAAAATGAAAGTTTTGGTTAACATAATGTCCTTTACAATATTTTTGACATTCATAACTCATAATTTACCAACATACTCATACACATAATGTACTCTTTAAGTCTATCTATACCTACACTTTCTTTTAGCCATACCTACACAATGTTTTTGTTCAAATTTGTAAAGAATTACAGCATTATTTTACATTCAATTAAATAATGTTACATAGAGTTTAATATAAAATGTAAAATTGCCAAATTATTTCAAAAAATCAAACTTATGATTTTTAGTTTTTTATTATTATTAGGAGATTTTAGTATTGCAGATAAAATATAAACCATACATTGTTTTCTGTCCACCAGGATGTCAAATAAATTACCAACTTGTCTACCAACCATAATATTGAACATAACAAAATTGTGGATACTATAAAGGTAAATAGTTAAACAAATTTATAAAGCAGTTTTTTACTACATGTAGTTAAATGAAATTTCTGCCTATAAATAATCACAATTGTTTCACAAATATAAATATGACAGCACATTGATACATATGAAATAAACAGTAACTTACTATTTTCACTTTGTGGCTTGTTGGGGCTACATTTACGTGAATTTGAAGTCTTGGATATAAGTGATTGCTGTTTTTTAGCAGGCTCCATTGGACTTGGCACAATAAGTTCTTGGGAAAAAAATCTAAAATTATTAAGAAAATATTATAAATTATTAATACAAAACTTTTTACTTATTCAAGCTAATAAACTTAATTTGTTTTTAATTGGTGTTGCTTCTGTACTAAGAAGAAAATAAGAAAGATAACTTTTTATGTTAGTTCTACTTTTTTAACAAATAAAAAAAATATTTACTCATGTTTGCTCAGCTAAACTCTATGGAAAACAAAGTTTTGTATACTAGTTAAATTAAACAATTATTCTCATCAATTATTAAAACCCTACCACCGCTGTTGTATTAAAGTTGTGTGTTGAGTTGATACAATTTCAATCTACGAATCAAAATCTCTAAAAATATTCAACATGTCCTTGATGAAGCAATGTAATTCCTTTATACATACATTATGCATGTTTGTGAATGTTCAAAGTTAACAAGCATGGTTAAGAATACTTCTCTAAGAACAAGCCATGAAACTAAGTTTTTTTTGTATTTTATTATGATTTTTTGTGATTTACAAAAACTATTAGTGGAATACGAAATTCTGTAAATTCATATTTGTGAAATATAATATTATAGAACATATTAAAATTTGTTTAAAAGAAACAATACTTCTGTTAAAATTTCTAACAATACTAACAGATTTCATATAATCCAATATTTTGCGAAGTTGAAGTTGATTGGGTTGAGAATTCACAAGTACCATTTTAAGTCTAAAACTTATTTGTAGAAAAAAGTTTGAACAAATAAATTTTTGATAAGAATGTCAAACCCATACTTCTCTGTAGCTTCTTCAGCAATTTTCTCCAGAGCTGGATCTGGGGATGCCTCATATTGACTATTGCATACTATTATTTCCGCCGGTGTTAGAGTACAAGCTTCTTCTATATCCCATCTAAATGTACCTTTCGATTTACTTTTATATATTTTGCACATACCAGGGCTGTAAATACATATACAAACGCTTATTAATTTGTTTTTTGAGCAAGTTTTTCAGAGGTTTTAAAACATCAAACCATTTAACTTACCTGCTTAACGGTTGATGTAGCCTTTCCACAAGCACTTTGTCGAAGGGATTTCGAATTTTGTTCTGTTTCTGGGGTGTTAATTTATTACTTAAAGTGTTTGACTCCTCATTTTTATTTTCACTCATTTCTAATCGATCACTCTACGTATAGGCGTCGAAGTATGTAAAAAAAATATTTTGTTTCTCAGTATTATTTAAATTTTCTGTTTGTACTGAAAAGTCAAGTGTGAAGTTTGCAAATAGCCAAACTTAAAATAGCCAATGATGATTCCGCACTTAGCCACAGATTTTCTAGCCGCAGAACCCGTAAGAATTCTGTTACCAACCTAACCAAGTTAAATCAAATCGAGTTGTTTTATGAAATTATATAAATTAAATGAATTACTCGATGAACGACACACCTAATTTTATAATTTCATGGTATTAAAACAGTTGAAATAAAAAAATTCGAATGTGATTTAATACATTTATCTCCATGGAAAAGCACGACTTGAATCGACTATTGATAATTGAAGTATTGAATGTCTTCTTATACCCACACACATAATTCGAGCAAAATTAATGCTTTGACAGAACTAAACAGGATGAAGTTATGATTTCTCTTTACCAGGTCATAAAATTTAAAAAAAACAACATGACGTTTGACATTTTAAATTGTGAATTGACATAACGATACGTTAATAACAAATTTGTGACGAAACAAAAATGTTATCGCATTTGAAATCATTTGTTAATATAATAATTCCTTAAAAAGTTACTTATGAAGTCTTTAAACTATAACTTATCTATAATTAATCAATAAATGATAATAAGGACATCATGTTTACTATGTGTTAATAACCAAGCAGTCTTTAATTATTTGGCGTGATTGGGGAATAGTCGAGAGATAATAATAATCGTATGATTTATTGAATAAATTTATATTCTAAAAAAACATTTATTGTTTTTTAAAGTATGGAGTTTAATAATACTAGTTGTGAACCAATGGACATAGATTTAAGCTCTAACTCAGTCAGCGCTATGGAGATTTCATATAATGAAAATATTATAATCAAGACTGAAGATACATGTGATAATACTAACACGACACTTAGCCCTAATATCCAGCGCCCTGAAACTAACTTCAAAAAGTTGGTAGTCAATTTAGATGTAACACATATTAAAAGGAAAAACAAAAATAAGTTTCTTTATGCTCTAGGAATAATATCTCTATTATTATCGGTAACTTGTTACCATCTAAAAATGAATTACCAATGCTGTGAAAGAATCAATACTGAAAAAATAAGACATAATCTATTAAATAGGCTGTATGGACAGACTACTGCAGTATCACAAATTATGAAAACATTAGAAAGTGATATGAAAAATAAATTATTAATTATGTATGGAGGAACTGGTGTTGGAAAGACATTAGCAGTTTCAATAATTTTAGAAGACATATTAAAATTTGCAAATGTATATCACTACACAATGCTAAATTTAATTGATTTAAATGCATCTGATCTTTTATTTGGATTAACTTGGTGTCAGTCATCCATTGTTATTATTGATGACCTGAGTCATAATGATTTATCAGCAATAAAATACTTTATTGAGACTCTAATTACAAAGAGTGAAACACTTAGCGGAAATCTTACTGTTATTATAAATTATAATTGTGATATAATGGACTCACATTTTTCATCTAAATGTAACAGTAACTTCGCAAGTGAGTTGAAAAATAATTTTAGTGATATTTTTATAGAGAAAAGTTTTATAGAGTTTAACCAATTAGACAATAGTGTTTTGAGAAAATGTGTTGAACATGAGATGGGCAACAAAAAAGTTACTGAAGAGCAGATGGGGCATATATTGAGAAACTTTGATGTGGTTCGAGATGGTTGTAAAGGTGTGCATCAAAAGATAAAATATTTGAGTATAATTTGAAGGTATGAATGTTAAAAAATTAAATTAATTAAGCAGTAGAATGTAGTTTTACTTTTAGTGGTAGTATGTACAATAATCATTATGATGTCCTTGTTTAAATAACAGGAAAATTAATTTATCAATTAACATACTACAAGTATATTTAACCTTGTAGCTCTGCATTTATATTCATATTAGTTATAACTTAACAAAGAAGAAAAACTATAGATGTAGTAGATCAAAAGAACTTTATTTAGAGAATGTTACATTATAATCGGCAATGCAGAGGTTTAAGAAATTATTTTGAATAGAAATACAAATATTCAATACACCTACACTTTCACATTTTTAAATTATGCTACAACAACTTAGCCACCTTGATTATGATTAGTGAAATCTTAAATCATTTTGAGGTGCATTTAAGAATGAAACACTTTGGTTATATCCTAGATATTAAATAGTAAATAATTTGAACATACCTAGGCATTAAGCAGTTTAGCTTAATCAAAATATGCACTTACTCTTAGTTTCAATTAAGTACATATGATGTTACACTCAAAAAAAGTTTAAATTATTTTAGTTCTGATGTTATTAATACAATTTGATAGTGTTTGATAAAAAAAAATCTGCACCATTACTAAGTGTGATGTCTAACACGGAACACAGTTTTTAACAAGTGAAAAGCAATGTGTTTATCAATAATAGTCATTATGCATAACCAACAACAGTAAAAATAGGTAATATCAATGAAAACCATGATTTTTTCATTGGAAATCTGCAATCTATAAATACATACATGAAGAATGGAATATTACTTTTAGCTCTTCTTACTGTCTAGTTAACAAAATGTTCAAATTGTCGAGGATAACTGAGAGGTTTTATATATTACATTCTTTTTATGGTAAGACTACTGAAAAGAATTGTGGAAGTAACATGACTTCTTTGTGCAATTACTATTTTAATCAAAAAAATGTATGACTGGTTTGTGATGGTTTAAAATGTCTCAATGTTCCTCTCATTATGTAACAATATTTTTTTATTATTAGTTACTAATTTATTGCACATGAAATTTCTTTTTGATATATAATTTTACATCTAAGAATATAGTATCATAAAACACTCTTTCAATAGTAAACCAATTTGAAATAAATTATATCTGTAATGATTAGTTTATTTTGAAAGCAATCAACATTTTTAGATTAAACAGAATTAAATATGTAGGTATATGTAACAAGTAATAATATTTTTTTTTAAATAGGTATTTCAATTCTTATAGTTAGGTTTACTTTGTGATGATAAATAAAAAATGGCTTTGATCCAACTTATTGAGAATTCAAAGCAATTTTTACTGTTTTGGTAGGCAAAAATTAGTATGTACTTGTTAATAAAATAGCATCTAGGAGAGCACAAATATAACAAAAAATATATTACTAAATCTATGGTAACAACTCATAAAAATACTTTGATTTTATAAAATAACATGTAAAGAGAATATCAACATTTCCAAGTAGGCAATGTGCAAATTAAGTTTATTATACCTACAACATGACAATTTTGAGATGTGGTGGATATTTTATGAGCAAGTAGCCTGCCTCGAAAGTACATACCACTTTCCCCATAATATACAGTCTGTAGGTATATTAAGGTTTCTATATTTATATTAATTTTAAAATTAATTCAAAACATTGATTAAATACTAAATATGTGTTATAATAGTAAAGACTAGAATATATTTTTATACTTACAGTTATTGGCACTAAATTGAATGTTAATGGCACAACTATAAAGAATACAATTATCACCATACATTTATCTAGGTTTCCAGTACCACTATAGTTACAATTCCAATTTTTGTCAAAGTCATTGATTAAAGAAGGTTACTAACTATACTAAATTATTATACAAAACGGTAAAAATGTGGTTAAATATAATTATACCTAATTTAGTTTTCTAGGAATAAGTGTTTTTGACTTATAGTTTAAAGCACATTCCATAAGTAAAACTGTGCAATATTTCAATCACAAAATTACATTAATATCACGTTCGAAGCTCCAATTCACTAAGTTTTAGTCTTCTAAACAGTTCAGTACCATGCACAGTTTTTACCTAAGAACATTTATAACACCTATTAGCTAGGCTGACTATAAATTACTTCATAATGAAATTGTAAATCATTAAAATCACATAAGTACAATGAAAATTTAATAGAAAGTGTCTAGTAAACAGATTATCTATTCATAAGCAAAGCAGGTACATATTTTAATCTAAAATTGACAAATTGATATAATCACTTAAAAAGACAATAACCAATGAACTCTAGCTAAACTAGGTTTTAAAGGAATTGAATTATTTTTTTAATAGTTTAATATCTACTGCAAGTTAGTACATCAGTGCTGGATGAGTAGTGCCAATAACTGCATTTATGAATACTTATATATTACTAACTAGGTATTCAATAACAAATAGAACACCACTTTTAAGCACGACGAAACATTCATAGTTAAAATTGTAGAGAGACTTATTTTAGAGAAATGTGCTAATAATTCTAAATTTTCAAAATATCAGCATTTGTATAGATATAGGTAGGTACTTATATATTGTTTACATGTATCAGATCTTATGTTTCTGTTGAGATTTTACACAGAATCTTACTAATATTTGTTTATTCGTTGACATCTTCGATTGTGGCTGAGATCACAACTTCTTTACACTCACTACAACCTAGCAATAAGCATTGGAAATTTGATCAGTGTCACAATATAGCCACAATATTATAACATTTGGATTGGACTATTATAAAGTAGGAAATAGCATTAAACTGCTTTTAATGTTAATTGCCTATAGTAATACATTATGAACTTAATAGATAATTCCTTGAGATTTATAAAGAATTCTAATAAAATTCGTGATGTCATAGCAGAATTACAAATTACTTTAAATCGAGCTATATATATCCCGCCTCCTCCCCATCGGATAGTATTTACTGGAAAGATAATTTTTATTTATGAAATGTTACAATGGTAGTTATGACGTCTCCATTGCAAAGAGGTACCTTTTGCGGAACACTATCCTTTGATTGCATGGAGCGACTCTCAGTAGGGTGTAGTTAGGTGCGATGGAAATGAACTGCAGTCCATTTGTTGTAGCGTTTATGCCAAATTCGAGTTTCTTGGTGTTGATGGGTTGCACGTCTACCTTCCGAATCTACACTTTGTGTTATACAGACATATGCGATAATAGCAACATCTTCTCCTAGAAGTTGTACTCTAGGATTGAGAATAGTAGTGTTAGTTTTTATATTGTTAGGAGTGTTATCAATGAAGAATTTATAATATTCAACACCCTCTATTAAGTTTCCAAGTGAATCTGGGTCAAATGAAGTGACGTGTGGGTCACACAATTTTGAGTATGTCTCGTAATCCCCATTATTGATTGCATCTAAAAGTATTTCAGTTGCTTTGATGACTTCTGCGCGACGCATTGAAGCATTACTGTCACCACGGGCCTTCCCGAATGAATCTGCCTTGGAAAGGCTATCTTCATCATGGCCATCTTTTGATATCACCGTGCACGCCCTATCAACCCCTTTTTTGTCTTTGTCTAAGTCATCATCTTCTAAAGTAGTACTACTATCCGTAGATTCCTTGACTTGAGATCCATCTCCTTTTTTATTCACCATGGATTTTCCTGAGAAGTTACGCGTAGCAAGCATTGTTGTTAAAATTGCACCTTTTAATTTACGTCGCGCATTAAACTTCTTCAAGCAATCAACAGTTTCTTGCCTATGCATAACAGAAGCCACACGTTCGCGGTGGCAGATCCATGGGTGCTTCAGTGCCTCTGAAGCCGTTATTCTCTTACTAGGGTTAACAGTTAACATTTGGTTTATGAGGCTTTTTGCCTCTGGTGTGACCGTGTCCCATTCCGGAGAGGGGTAATCATAAGCACCAGCTTTAATTTGACCATATAGTCGGTGTTGATCTTCATCCCAAAATGGTGGGTATCCAACAAGCAGTATATATAATATTACGCCACACGCCCAAATATCTACTGGCTTTCCATACGGTTCTTTTTTCAAAACTTCGGGAGATAAATATCCCGGTGTGCCCGCAAACCCGAACCATGCTTGTTGGTCTCCTTGTACTTCAATGGCTAATCCAAAATCAGCGAGCTTTACAGCGGCTCCCTTTGCCTTACTGGCCAATAAGAGATTTTCAGGTTTCAAGTCTCTATGAACTACGCCGTTGTGGTGGCAATGATGAACTGATTCTAAAATTTGTTGGATACAGTGAGATGCATCGGCTTCTGAATAGAATTCCCGGGCTACAATATCTTCGAACAGCTCGCCACCAGTCACTAGGTCAAACACCAAGTAATGAAAGTGTTCTTCTTGAATTGAATCATGAAGTCTTACAATGTTAGGATGTTGTAGTTTTCGGCAAATTCTAGCCTCTCTTTCTAACTTCTGAAAGTCTCTGGCTGATAACTTTTTAGTGTTGATAATTTTAGCAGCAAATTCGTATCCTGTTGACTTTTGAACAGCCCGGCGAACAATTGAAAAAGCACCTTTTCCTAGTTCTTCTTTGAGTTCATAATTATCGGAAAAACGAGTGCTGACATTTTCGCGATTAGGATTTGCCATTTTTAAAGATGATTTTGATGTTCGTGAATGATAATCTTGAGCACAGTCTTCACTTAGTTACTGCTCAGATAACTGTAACAATAGAAATAATAAATAATTTATATGATTATGCCAAAAAGTGCGCATCTATAATATAAATATCAGGTGTTGCCCATGTCTTCATTTTCAATTATTTATAAAAGGACTCTATAAAAGTACTAATATTTAACAAACGATCTTATCAAAAGTAACTTTATATTTTATAATATTTGTAAAAAACGCTTTTTATAATATTCTTAAAGAAATGAATTCATACGAAAAAGGTGATTATTATAATGAATATAGTAAGAACAAAAATATATTAAACATATATTTAAAGAAATGTACCAGAATGATATTAAAGATTGTTGTATGTAACAAGGAAATCTTCACATTAATTGATAATGTTATAGGTACCTATTAAATTATGAATTATTCTAAGTAATAAAAGGAAATTGGATAAAGATGTTCACATTAGATACACATTCCCGCAGCCTTAAAAGAAGAAAATATAGTCATCTTTGTAAGCACTCACTAATTTGGTCACTCAAGTCAACTGTATCATCCGAATATAAAACGCGTTGATGCCTAGTTATCAAGATCACAAACATAGACTTCTAATATTAACACTACGGCACTGGGATGACATTTCGTTAGCGCAAAATAATCGATACACTATTGTCTCAACACATTCACCAAAATTCCGAAGACATTTTCTACCGAAACTGAACATTGAATTAGAAAATTTTATTCACATCATGTAACAAATCCCAAGTTATAATTAATAAACTGGATTAAATAGTGAATACAAATAAAAAATATGTATTATAAGGTATTCGGTGCGCAACTTTCGACGATATTCTTAGTAATACGAGCTCTCGATGTATTTTTAATAATTGGAACAAATCTTACAATGTGTATGTGGGATTTATGAAATAACGCAATTGGGGTTTTATAATGTTATTTACCTATTATGTGCACATTTTACACAATATTAACGAAGTGAAGATCGAAAAACTAAGGGCCTAGCCCTCCGCCACACTCTCCTGCTTCGGACACGAGCTACGGGGTCAAACTCATAGAGATTCGAGGTTGCCAGCGCAATAGTCCTTCGACGCGATTTTCTGAGACATGCTAAATCAAGCGATTCCGAGTTTAGAAAAATATTACAACCTATAATATGATACAGGTAACGTTTTCTGAATCGTTTTCAAATGAATATTGGCTTCGAAAACACGTATTTTTCTTATTTAGTTTCAAACGTTTTTATGCATGTTCACACTGAGCCGTACGTAAAATCGATATACTAGCGCAGCGCTGTGAACCAAAGAGAATACGGCCACGACACGAACGCCACCTTGTGACTTATTTTCGTACTATTCTATTGCTGTTGTATTATTATTAGTGTGCGTAAATTAAGCATGCGACGTTTTTATTATTATTTTACACTGCTAGTAATGTTGTTTGTTTAATGTATTCATCGCGTGATATATAAGTATAATTTTATGGTTTTTCAACTATTCAATTGGCAATATATAACTAGGTTTAAAAGCTATATTATTTTTGATAGTTTTATTACATTTATTCAAATAATTATTATACTATTCCATATCAAGGCAAAAATAATTTACCTACATATCGTACAAGTCCGACCCGATACCCGAGTAGAATTGAAAGTATTAATTAACTATGAAGTTATACTATGTTATATGTATATCATTAGTATAAGTAATTGAGAATTGATACCTACCATTAATTATTTTGATTTTTAACTTTGATAAAGGTTTTTGTTAATGCATACATGTTCTTTCATAAGCAAGTTTCAGATGCTGCGGGACGAATGCTAGCAAGATTTACGGAGAAAAATTCGACGAATTCTTCAATCCCTAATCTTATCTGTAAATTATGTAATAAAATTGTATGCCAATATATTTCGTTTCATTTTTATCTGTAGACAAATAGGTGATTAGCTCTCTAACACCTGTTTGCTCACTTATTTCTTCATGTTTAAGATAATGTTAGATATTATTTGCACAATAGATTAATAGGTACGTCCCAGGTGTCGAACACCCGACCTCGGGGTTGACTATATCCCGCCGTTACAAATGTAGTACGGTCTAAATAAATGTAGTAATCTAGAATTGTTTGTAATTTTTTTGTATGAGTACAATCATCTAAAAACTTTGGAATTTAATTTCATATAATTTTACATCATTTTATAATGCGCACCGTGTCCTATGGAGCTGTACCAAATAATTTAATGTTCTTTAACACCTAAATGGGGTAGTGAGCGTTCACAGTAAGTAAGTAAGTCTCCATCGCGTTCATCCTGAGCTGGAAACTGAACTGAGAACTGGAAAGACTTGGCTCGACTTGGAACTTGGAGGCTCGCTCCAAGTCTTTCCAGTTCTGTTTGCCCCATCTGCAACTGTACGGTTTGCCTGGGACTGCCACGCCTCCGGTTCCTCCTTAATTGGAATCCTTTCGGAATGTATGGCCTATTCATTTCATTTTGTACTAAATACTTTATGATTGAAGCAACATTTTTGGTAACTCTTATAGGCTGTCCTACGACTTATTAACTATTTGAAGAAGTTGAGTAACTCGTATCTGGCTGGACAAACTACAGTGCAGTGCTGCTCACGAATTGGTAACTGGGAGCTTGCGTAGCTTGTGATCTTTCCCACCATGCTCCGAGACATTCCATATGGTCACTTCCCTATTCTTATAAGATGAATGGTATCTGGATTTTGGCTCCCGTGTTTGATCTGATATATCGTTTGATTTGTATGGCAATCAAGGTTTATAATTACTCATTAAAAACATTAAAAGATCTTCCTACTAGTGTTTTCAATAAATCTGCTTAATGGGAATTTTGGGAAGAAAACATTATAAATGATTATTTGCGTAAAACATTTTTATTAATATTAATTTAATAACGCAATAATATATTTTATCACTAAATATAATATAGGAACTGACTAACTGACTCAATGTATATTTGACTTCCATGTAAAATCCCTTTTAAGACAAATTTGTACGCCATTATGTGTTGCAGAATATGCCATTATTCTATTGTACCACCATAACATTTTTGTACCATTTTCTTGCAAATTTATTATAGGAAAATCCTGATGGCAACATACGCTACGCTAATAATGTTTAACAGTGCTTACACTAACCTATAGTTTACTTTATGCTTTAACTAGACTGAACCAAATGTAGATTTAAAACAAACAACTAGCCAAAATAACGACGTATGTCAGAAGTTTTGTAACCTAATATGGTTTTTTTTTTATAATGGTATATATAAAAAAAAACAATGGCGCTACAGCCTTTTAGGCCTGGGGCTCAGATTTCTCATGTTTCATGATCATTTGTCCATATAATAGGCAAGTAGCTCATTAGCCGTAACCGTGTATACAGGAATTTCCATCATTATTCTATATTCAGTTCGTTAAGGAATATCAAAAGGGAGTTTTTAAAAGATTTGCCGCGTTGAAAGTACTGAATCTTTAAAATTATAGCCTATGGTTTTAATGTGTAGTTATAGGTGGCTAGGGGACGCTTTAATTGGAGTAATACCAATAAAACAATTTCATTCAAAGTATCACATTCTTGGCTCTAAATGTATTGTTATCAATTGTGTCTGATTTGTATATCTAATAGGCAAGTAGGTCAGCCTTCTGTATTTGACACACGCCGTCGACTTTTTGGGTTTAAGGCAAGCCGGTTTCCTCACGATGTTTTCCTTTGAAAGTTTGCCCATAGAAAGTCCATTGGTGCACAGCCACACCAGCCAGCCCAGGGCATCGTACCTTAGGGATAAAAGACGCATGCTGAAGCCAACACTGCTATTATGATATGTGTTATATCTATCTATAAGTTGAAAGTAGACACAATAGTGAGAAAATTAAATAAATATATAATACACATAATGTTTATATTACTTTCGCTGAAGTATGCGTAAGTCTATGGAATATTAATTGGGCGGGTAGTAACCAGTTTGCAAATAAACTGGACAATGAAAACTATGAAAGGAATATATCAATGGAAGGGGACATGACTCGTATTTCGTTCCCATAAACATGAGATTCACATAAAATCGAATTTATTTATGATTTGGGGTTAAATATTTATCCGACTAGCGAATGAGGTTAACGATTTTCAGTTCGAATATCTAGGCTTTTTAATATGTACGTGTAAGCGACTGTGTGAACTGTATTATTTTTTAAACTTGCTATCTGTTAGTGTAATCTGTCAAAAATCCATTATTTCATAACGGTTCGGATGAAAGGGGCTTTGTGAACGGTTATTCACGAAAATCAAAACTGGTTGGGACCTTGCGCAATTGTAGGGGACAAAACAAGGGCTCGAAAAAGCCCTACCAAATTTTGCCGCTGCACAATGCACCCTCCGTGATATCCCCACGCGAGGTCTTATTATTACTCCTGCTCCTGTCCCCACATTGTTCATATTATTTTTATATAGGCACTAGGTTGACGCGTTTCGTAAATCGCTACTCAAAGATAAAGTTTTTAGAACTGCGAAATTATTGCGCGAACGGGTCCAACATTTGTCACCTTATATTTGAAGGGAAATAAGGTTTCGTTGCGGTCGTCTCAAGTTGCTTTTCTCATGAGTGAACGTAAATTAATAACTTGGGAGTAATATGTGTGGTAGTGCAGAGCGAGGTTTGCGGCGTCCGCTCGGCTGTGTAGTGAACAAGTATATCGATCTGATAGCGTAGCTTTGTGCGCTGTGTAATTGGCGGGAGATAAAACGTCGTTTATATGGTAAGATTTAATTGTGTACGCATGAAATTAGTAAAATTCAATCATTGTAATGTCCGATGTCTGCCTTAATATATTTATCGATATTAATAAATTATAATTAAGTCGTTTTATATTGGCAATTTAAACTATTAAAGCACACTTTCTTTTAAAGCGCTCATGCGCTGATTGTACAAAAATTTGCATATTTTTCTTGTTATCGTGTAATTGGAAGTATAAAAGTTTCAAAAATATGTTCTCCGAATTATCCCAGAGTTGCGGTTTGACAAAAAATATTTTTTGTTCACAAAGCTTTTGCAAGGCGTAAACTGTCGTATGACACGCTTTGTAAGCATTTTGTTATTCAGTGTCGAATATGTTAAAGGTTATAAAAGTGCAATAGAGTTTAATTTATCTTAAAATGGGTCACTCTGACGCCATTTGGGAAATGGATGCTGACTTGTGACAGTGTGCGTGAATACACTTAAAAGCTCAAACGGCCGCTGAACGGGGGCCTCGTGATATTGGACGAGTTTGACGTCATCGACGGAGGTACGTAACTTGATATGCTTAGGATGACAATAAAT
This sequence comes from Pieris brassicae, assembly GCF_905147105.1. Classification (NCBI taxonomy): domain Eukaryota; kingdom Metazoa; phylum Arthropoda; class Insecta; order Lepidoptera; family Pieridae; genus Pieris; species Pieris brassicae. The sequence goes on along the minus strand of NC_059668.1, from coordinate 20,912,554 downwards.
AGAACAAAACCTATTTTCATATTGACTATGTATTTTCAGCGTAATACTTTAATCTAGTGGCAGTCTACGATCTACTACAAGATATCTTGTGTAGTCGATTAAATAATGTTGTATGTAATTTAAATTAACCAAATATAAACTCGGTCATACTAATTCTGATCTAGTTTATTTTGTGTTAATTTCAAAATACCTGAATTCTATATGTAGGATATTTTAAGACCACTAGCTGCGTTTATTTGTTTGTATACATAAATATATCTTACTTGAACATCAACTTAAAAATTTACCGTGGCATGAAATTTACAATAAGTCTTTTTCAATATTTTAAAGTGAGGTAAACATATATGTAACTCGAACTAAGTCGCCACCAATACGTATTCGTTATTTGATATGTCGATAATGTGTGTTAATCACATTAATATCTCCATCTTCCATACTCGCGCGATTTTCGCGTGGCAACAATAAAGCGTTAAATGTTGGTTAGAGGTTTTGATACATAGCCCTAAGGTAATATAAGATAGCTTTTATATGTCAAAAATGCATATTAACAATCCAAATATTATTATGAACATCAATGAAACAGATAATTTTACATTTACCGCCATTTTTCAAATCAAGGTATGAGAACTGACAATTGACTAAATTCGCGCCATATCTCGAGTCTAACCCTAAGATTGTGGACGTAAATGATTTTGGTTGTATATAATTATTTTTAACTTAATTCTGTGTATCGATCCAATTTTTTAAAATCCATTGCATAGTCAGTAAGCGTACTATACTGCTAGATAGTTTTAGGAATATAAATATTGAAATCGCACCCGATGCATCATTAGTTCTTTATAGCAAATATCTTAGAATTATATGATTCACCTATACTGAATACCTAAATTGTAGTTATACTTACTTTTAAAGTAGGAAGTTTAAAAGCCAACCTTGACTATCATACCAAAACAAACGTGTTCGAAATTTGAAATTTTTATTTTACAATCCTTACAGATACCAGATAGTATTAAAGTATTCTGTCATCAAACAGGCGACTATACCTTTATGCCTACCAAACCGAAACAATTTTAAATTCGTTTCGAAAATACGTTAACGACTATACCAAGGAGTTTGTATTTGGTTCGGTATTTTGTAGCATTATATGTATTTCTATACATATAAAAGTGGAACAGAAAATCTCGTTATTTAGTTACGAGATGAAGATGTTACAGGCTAGTTGGCACGAAGGGCCAATATAAATGCTAATTCATACAACTATTATCTCGCTCTGTTGAGGACAGGTTCACTAATATGAGCAAGGTTCCATACAGTTTCATATTATATATGTAGCAGTCATTAATGCATTGTAGTTGATTTTTTATAGAAAATCCCTTCGTTGTGATTGGTCCACTTTTGACCAATAAAACGACGCATGTCGTCGTTTCGATTTTCAAAATCATATTCTAACTGTGCATGAACCTTTGCCGCGTCGCTACAAATGCAATTTATTACCAGAATATCGATTTTGAAACAGGGTTCGATCTTTTGGTTTTGTTTTACTTTTAGTATGTAAATCGTGTCTTTTATTAACAAATATTCCATTAAATTTAATTAATATCCGAGCCTATTTTTAATAAAAGGTGAAAAGGATTGCTTGAAAGGTGGATTTTTACTTTTTTCGATCATTCAAATAGTATCCCGGTACGCTTTATTACTATAATACAAAACGTAAATATTTTTTTATGCTTATTTTACTAGTCGGAGCAATGGCGCTGGTATCGGTTGCTATTGTCATCATTATTATTTAATAACATCAAAGACAAATTAGTTCATAACCGTTATATGGTTTATTTTATTTGCCAATATTGAGTTCTACAATTTGACGACTATTTGATAGTCTGTAGTAATTACATAGTCATTTTTATCATCGACCATTGAACAGTCGTTATTTTATGGACCTAGCAACACAGACAAATTAAATAAACTATTTGTATTAACGGTTTTAAACTAATTTGACTTTGATGTTTCTAAATTATTACAACAATGGCAGCTGACACTAACACCCTTGTTTCAACATTAAAAATAAAGACTATGTAATTACTACGGAGTATCAAATAGTCGTTAATCTGTAGAACTATTAATATTGGCATTTAAAATAAACTATGTACCGGTATTGAACTATGTAATTTGATTTTTATATCTTTAAATTATAATGACAATGTCAGCCAAGACCCGCGCCATTGCTTCGACATAGTTTATTAGCTTACTGGTTGAGCTTGCGACCCTCTTACACACGACTACAATATACACACCTACGGGTTTTCCTTAATACATAGGAAATAAAAAATTATTAGGAAAGCGGTATGTGAGACCTAACGAGACTCATTTGTTAGGGCCTTCTACGAGTATGTACGCCTATAATAAGTATATAGCGAATACTTTATAGATGAGAATCGACGCTGGTTGATACCGGACACCGAGGTCTCCGGTTACACGCAATCCTTGTGCCTGCAACATCTGATTTTCATTGAAACATTCACATGAATGCAACTTGTATTACAGTTACAAACGCAATGCTAAAGTCCAGTTAATATAGGTTTGTGAAATTGGTATTAAGTTCATATTAATACTTTCAATTATATTCTCTTTATTTTACGCGGCCACTATATATTTAAAGAAGCTTTAACTGGAATTTGTTTTATAGGTATATTGTCTCCGCACATCATTTAACATTACGATCTAGCCTAACTTAAGACTAATAAGTGTGTTATTTAAAAGTAACCTTTTACTATAAAGCAGAAGACTGTTCTTGTGTCCTATTTTTTTCCACTTACAACCTAACTAACTGAGTACCTACTTATATAACTCGAGGTTACGTGTGCTTTTCTGCATTAGGTGTGAGGCAGGTATGAGGCGTGTAGCCCATATGTCAAAAGCCAACACATTTTTGACGTAGGGGAGATACACTTAGCGATGTTCCGCTTCTATATCTTCGTCAATGAGCTACTTAAAATAGATAAATAACTATTTGATTTTATAACGTGGTAGGAAAACGTGGGCGTGGCCGATCTACAAGGCGTTTGACCGATTTAATTAGTGCCACTGGTTCCACTCTGCAACAATGCTGTCATGATGCGGAGGTTAGATCGAGAGAGTTCCAAGACGAAAAAACGACGTGGAATACGATCAATCTAATAAGAGTGCACGAATAAGAAAGAGAGAGAGAGAGAGAGAGAGAGAATTTTACGATAAGAGTCAGAAATATTGCAATATTTAACAAAATACCAGTTGCTCCTTTGTTTCCCCGTCTGTCTTATTGGAGTTTTAGTATTTACAACCGTATTCCCAGAGCTTTCAATAACGACTCAGTATTGAGTTTCCGTACAACGTTCCAAGTTTGCGACATCAAAGAACTACATCGAATTTGAGTTTCGTTAGATCTTTGTTACGCTTTGCCAATTATGGAATCAATATTCAAACAGAAATCCATTGTGGTTTTACATAATTAGAAGTCAAAGCTACTTCTTATAAAAAATATCATGCATCAGTCTGTATCACCGGTGATGATAGACTGGGCTGAAGAAAAAGAAAGTATGTTTTTGAGTTAGTTCTTGTGGATAGTTTGGAGTCATACTCTTCTGAAGATTCTATTTTCACCTCGGTTAACAAAAACGCAACGCATTATAACCCCACCCCAGCTTTAACATTGCCTATGTCGGTTAAAGGGTCAGCTTTCGTCCTAGTATTGTTTGCTATCTTTGACCACGTTATGCTCGCATACATTCCTGTATCTTTTATGTAGTAGTAGGTAAACATCAATCACGTGTCAGGCACACACTGTTCCACTGACTGCATATGCAATGCCAGGCGCAGAAGTGTCTCTGCCTTATGCACCATTTGATAGGACCAGAAAGATATTATAAAGAACAAATCCGTTGCTACGTTATTAGACATGATTGCGGGTAAATTGAAGGAACGAATGATATGACATATTAGAATTTATAAGATCTTTCATATACAATATTATTTCCTTTGTGAGACAAAGGATTTCTTTAAAGTGAAAACACAAAGAAATTACTAAGTTAAATATGTTTCCTAACCAAGAATCATGATTTTTAAAAATATTAACATTTAATCTGCAAGATTGTACTCGTATTGTAACATGGTATTTTATTTTAGGGAAGCATTCACTGGACGTGGCAGCATGTCCACTTAAAGAAAATTAACCTTTTTTTAATTGCGGAGTCAAATCTTGAGTTTGAATGACATCCCAAACTTATGTCGTGGTCGTCGTGTCGACTTATGTCGATATGTGTAATCGAGAACTTATAAGTAATATTTTTTTCAGGGTACAAAAGTGTTATGGTGGTACAATCTAATGTTCGCATATTCTGCCACACATAATGGCGTGCAATATGGCTTTAAAAGGAATTTTACATAAAAGCTACATAATAAGTCTTATCATTATAGTCAATTCTTATATTATTTGTAGTGATAAAATATCACATTATTAAAATTTGTATATTATTATTTATTACGTTCACAAATTAATATAAATAATTCAAAAGTAGATTTTTAAGAACTCTAGAAGGACGATCTCTTAATGTTTTTGGTTAATTATTATTACCATACAAAAGGTAGTTTTCGTATACAATTCCAGATAAATTTTTTGGAAATCCAATTTCTCTAAACATCTACTTCGATAGATGTATATTCCCGTTGATTTAAAAATATTTATGTTTTCGTGGACGAATAACGACATTTCTAAAATATACATACAGGGAAAAGATAAAATTATGTCCTTTAAGACCCTATACATTACATAGACTGGATATCCCTCATACTATAATTCCATATCTAAGTATAGATATCTTACCTTTCATGTTTATTGGGATTATTATACCAACGCGTTATCGTAAAAATAATGCCCATACATTCATTCTACTGAAGTTCTGTATTTGTCTTCTACAAAAATGTAGATTACCTTCGTTTTCATTATTGAGTACCTTTTTCCATAACCTTCCTATTCTTACCTAACCTTCGAATTGATATTGAATGTCTTGATGAAGTATAATCAGTAGATGAACCAATTTTCATATACTTTTATCCTCGATACGTTTAGCTGTTATGGACCGTTGAAAGAAATAAGCTTTCACGGGATTAATTTTCCCAATTTTATATCTAGTTGAATTTATTTTTATTTTAGTAAGTGCTATTGGAACTAGCCAGTTCGATATAGTTCAATATCTGATGTCGCCAACTTGGTATCGCACAAAGCTCAAAATTGAAGTCGCGATCGCAATGTCTATTGGAGGTTACAGATGGTTGTAAAGCTCGCGAAACTAATCGTATAAGAATTAAATAAATAGTTTAATGTTAATAGATAAGTAAAAGCCCAAAGCTCTAAACTCCATCACATTACTCTTGTTTCTAATAAATAAACTTTTTAATGGTCCTTCGAATACTGGCATCACCTGACATTCTTCTATTGACATTTGATTCAGGAGATGCCGATGTCGAACTTCAAAGACTTCGAAGGGGGCGTAACCCCCTCGTAGCTCAGTGAGATGTTATTAGAAAAATTGGATGAGACATCCAAAATGTACGACGAAATATACGTTTATTAAATATAAACTCACTAAATCAATTTATCTATGTTTCGTAATAAGTTTCGTTCATAACAATATAAAATTGTTTATTTGAAAGCGGTACTCAGTTTAAAAAATATATTTAAGTTAGTACATTTATTAGGGCAGTAAACAGTTAAACTTATTTGGATTTAAACGGTAACTTACCGTTAAATCCTTATTAATAGTTCTGAGTATGGCTTTATATCACATGCTTATGGTATCAATTGATTGTTTAATTTTTAATTAAATTAAGATTATAAAAGTCATTATTACTTAAAGCAATTTTATTTAAGGAAATAAAGCTACAATTATGTATAGGTATATATCGGGGAACAAAGTCGTAAAACAAAATTTTTCGGTAAAAATAAAATAAGGTACTAGGATACTAAGTATATACAAATATATATCAAATGAAAGCGAATGTTATACTACTATTCGACGATTTAACCATTGTTGTTTTGTATTTAAAATAACTCGTTAAAAAATTACTAAATATACATGACAGTAATTTATCTAATTAGAGTGTTTCATTGTTTCCCTGTTTCAAAATAATTACAGACGACACAGTACCGCACACTATGACAGTAATTTTGACACGGTATGTCTAAAACGTAATAAAAACTTTTTGCGCAAATATTATGTATGATCTTGAGGAAATGCAGATATATTTCGTAGAATAAAAACTGTTATAATACATCTCCATCATCCAAGGAACTCAAAAATGAGAAAACATTAAAACAGTCGTAATACTTCTTTACGACTTTGTTCTCCGGGACAAGCGATATAAGCGATACTTTTACCCCGAGTGTTAAAAATTTCATCTAATACCTTTATACCTACAATTGTTCGTCATCTTTCTTAAAATCGATTTCGAAGTGAATTTTTCAACACCTATATCGTTTTAAACTACGATATAAAAACGGTTAAACTCATTACTCATAAATTCTCTTTGATGTTGCCTCTGAAAACCTTTACAAGCCGTAAATAGCCCCGATCGTTATTATCGGAATATATACTTTAGAATGGTTTTGTCGAGGTTGGTATAGAATTCATAATATATACTGTAGTTGCTTTAAATTAATAACTATATATTTAAATAGATATAAAGATAAAATAGGCAGAGGCGCGTTTCCGTCATGTGTTATTTATATGTGAGAAATCTTTTTTAGAAAAGGCTTATGGTTTTCATCCACGTGATTTGATGGCCTTTAGTTTCTAGGTTTATAGATAAACGATAATCCGATTTTAATAAAGTTACTTAGTTTAATTGTATAACATCACAACTGAGATGCAAATGTAGGCAAAATTCATTATGGACTTGTCAAATCATAAATATCACTTTACAGAAATATAACTTGTAAATTCTCCGTGTTAAAGGGAAAAATACGTTATATGTAATACATTAACGCGTTATAGTGGTACCGCGTTATAGGGGGATTACTGTACTTAGCCATAAAGAGAAATAATAAATCAAAAACCCATTCGTAAACAGACGAATCTCGTTAATAGTATCTAGTAATGCGATAACGAAACCTCACTGATTTGTTAAGTGATTTAATCACGGTGATTTCCGTCGTAATTGATTTTCCGTGATAAATGTGAGCACATTCTGCTTTTCCTTATGAGTTAGGAAGTTGGGCGGGATTAATCTTCGCCGAGAAGGATTAGATGTTGTGTCATTAAGAAAGTCGATCTCGGAACTACTAAGCCTTAATTCTTATAATATGACTTTAATTGAGTCAAATTTTAACAGAAGTTCGAAAATACTATATGAATATAGTATAAATCAATGGTGTGATACCACTTACACACACTCACACCATTTAACATCATCATCAATTTCGTGCTTCTTTCGTCAATATCGCACACCGATTGTTTCCAGGTCCTTGACAACTCCACCCCACCAACGCAGCCTCGGTCTACTGGGTTTTCTCTTGTCCCCAGATTGTAACTTCAGGAAAGACCTTGGGGTTCTGTCCTCCGCCCTACGGTGCACATGTCCCTAACACTTGAGTCTGTTGCATTTTACGGATTAGGCGATGGTGCCGTCGTCAAGGGTGTTATAAAGTTCTTGTAGCGAATACGTCAAACATCATCATCGCAAACCAGACCAGACCATTTATCACACACGTAATATACAGCAGAGAGTAACATATCTTGTATCTCATATTATCACTATTCAATCAATTTTTAATCTCTGTCCTACTTTCGGAAGAGCCAACGCGTTCTGGAGCTCAAGACTGGCATAAGGGTATCCCGGGATGGTCTATCCGTCCTATTGCTCGAGCATACAATGCAGCTGGAAAAATTCTGCCACAGAATTGTCAAGAATGCCTTACTTCCATAAATATCACGAGGATATTATAGGAGTAGTTGTCGCCTGTGTCCGGTGGACCTAGATTAGGTAAACTGCTTCTCTTCTAGGCCACAGATCTACCGGTTCGCATTCCTGATATTTGAACTTCTTCAGGTGCTACATTGCTAAAGGCTGTTACCAACACAAGTTGCCAAGTATCTTGCGCGGAACAGTTCCTCGGCGGATGTCATGCCGGTCCACTCCCGTACTTTACAAAATCAAAACTTCTCCCTTAACCATTATTTACACAAGACAAAATCTAAACTAAGTTAGATAAGTGATTATTTGTTTTCCATTTAATGTATTGTATACTTGTGTATACGTACTAATGACAGTTGTAAATTTGACAACAATTATAAATAAATTAACTGACTTTTATGGCATTGTGTTAATGTTATTATATATCACATTATGAAAATTTATATGACATTTGCATGCCTATTTTATATGGCCGATTGTGCGGTGTTTTTCTTTAAAATAATCAATCTGAATATCATCCTTCTCTTCCTTTGCAAAGAAAGGATGTATTTATTTATTAAAATCTTCCATAAATTCAAAACCTCACTATAGTTATTTTTCTATAAATATTTTATTATAATTTATAAATATAAATAACTTAATATAATATATATCGTAGGCAACTAGCTTAATAAGCCGTTCAATTAACAGCTTAGCCGTTTAACTAGAGGCCTGAGTGGCGTTCAGCCAGTTGAAAAAACAGCTAGTCAAATGACTTGGATCGATGACGATTCATTACTTTACGTCTGTTGACTGTTAATTAAACTTAAATTCCATTTTCTACCACTCTGAAACTTGAAACGAAACTCTTCAAACTGTCAATATCGCGTCGACAAACCTTTACTTTGATGGTGTTTTTCAAAGTGTCAAGAAAAACAGAAAGTAGGTACAATGGAAGAGTGAATAAGACTAAGACTTCAGCAATTTATAAAAAAAAAATTTTTTTTTTGTATGTCGTAGGTTTCATCTTTTTTATTTCTGCCAAATAATGAACCTGTCGTACGGCATAGCATTAGCCAGGCAATTTATTAAATATTGTAACAACCACTTTGGATGAAAATCTTTCAGGCCGTTAGTTAAACGGCGCCGTTTAGTTAAAAGGCTAGGCTGTTAAACGGCTAATAAAGGTAAAACGAACAGTACCCTCAGTACAAGAGAATGAATGTCACAAATTGTTAGGCAGTTGTTGGCTTATTAGCTCTAGGAGACAAGTATAAGCCTGCCCTGCTCTGTTTATTTCATTTTTATTTGTTATTGATGATACTAAAATTAGTTTTTAAGTTACCAACTAAAATGGATCTATGACATTTATACGGAATAAATGATTATAAAAAAAAACATTTAGCCACAACAGGACTGTCGTGTTGAATGTCGTTAAAGTAAACATTAAAATTCAATTACACCCTCATTTATACAATTGTATTTCTAACATGAATACGTAATTGTCACGTACCCAAGTTTCATTTAAGAAAATGTTTTGAATTTCCTACGAGTTTTTCTCGTGTAAATAGAATGGGCGTGGCAAAGTTCGTGTCTTATCTTGCCGACATACTTTCACTTTGGGTGAATTTAAAATACTTCCCTAGGGTGCCAACTTATATACAAAATTTTATATAGTTTTTGAATGAAAGTGTATATCGTATTTTGTAATGCATTCGAGGCCATGCAGAACGGATAAATATGTCAAGGCAATCGTGGATGGCCTACCCAAGGTAAGGACCTTCCACGGTTCCCCTTGTTCATACTTGGGCCAAGTCAGGAGGTACTGGAGAAGGGACAATTTCAACGTACCCATAACCGATGAGCATGTATGGTGAATATCATGAAAGTGGATGAAGCGAGAGAGGTCAGGTCCGTAGTGAGTGGAGATCAGTGGTCACTGTCTACCCCTTGGGGAAAAAGGTGTGATGATATAAATAATATTGTTCATCCTTTTCTATAAGTAATGCGAGTAAAATTCATAGTTGTCTATACTTCCTTGACATATAACACACTTAGATTCTGAGGGTGATTTACAAATGAGACAGCGTGAACTCTGACTCCCGTATCTCAAAATCCTATATATTTTCAATGAGACTTTCATTTCTACATTCGGACTTAGCTTAAGTCTTCTTTCAGAATCTTACCCTGAATCTAAGAGTCAGTCGTCTGTGCTTGACGCATCGTTCCCATCGACCTGTTGGGTCTTCATTTACGGTATATTTACGTCAAAAGTAATTTAGTCGAATTAATGACCTCTGGGTCTCATTCGTTTGCTCAACAATATAAAGCGATTTTAATTATTAGTACAAAAACTAAAGTTATACCGTTGATTATTGTTAAAACACTAAAAATCAAATTTACCTTGACTTAAATCTTTAACCATGACAATTCTAATAGCTGACTCGGGAAAGTGATTAGATTTTAATACGAAACGTCAGATTGCAAGGGACAATCGACCCGCCGAAATTGCCACTTAACTGGTTTCCATATTCTCTCCAATTTCGACTTAAGGATGGGGATTTAGGCGGATACGGGGGCTCCCGTTTGATCATTCTTGACTTTCGATCTTTACTTTTGCGAATCATAAAGAACTGGCGTATTTTTATGATATATATAGATGCGCTCAAATTTGTTAAATACAGTTCGTCAGGTTTCTGTATACCTAAAGTGATACAAGTGTGAAAAGGACACAAAATATTTGAAGTTTATAACGTTTGAAATTGAACGTAATGAATATATTTTATATTATCAAATAATTTGTCGGGATGTTATCGTATCTACGATACCTACCTAAGATATGGTATATTAGTTAAATCAGAGCACTACAACCTTTTAAGACTGGGCCTCATGTATACGTTTTGTTTTTCTTAATTAGCGAGCACCAGATTTGAGTGCTCGAACACGCCGTAGACTTCCGTCATACGACCGACTGTTAAATGCGCTCATGGAAAGTCTCTCATATAGCTAGTGATAATTAAGTCCGAAGTTTGATTAATGACACTAGTACGAACAAAAAGAATTTGAGATCGTAGACTCGAGATAAGCGTGCTTGAGGGGGACGGTATCACCCAAACAGAGCCTTACTTTCCTTTATTCTATGATTCAGCCTCTAGGTCCTTCAAACGGGAAATCGCTAAGGCAAAGTCAGAGCATATTGCGAGGTTTGGTGAGAAATTGGCCCACCTTCCTTCGGGAACTCGGGTACTTCACTCCGGGCCACCGCTTGCAACTTTTTAAACCGCAAATTCGGCCCCACATGGAATACTGTTCTCACCTCTGGGCGGGAGCTCACCAGTACCAGCTCCATCCACTTGACCGTATTCAACGAAGAGCGGTTCGAATCGTCGACAACCAATCACTTTCCGTGCGGCTTGATCCCTTGACGTTGCGTAGAGATGTTGGGTCCCTCTGCATCTTCTACCGCATTTACCATGGGGAGTGTTCAGAAGAGTTGTTCGGTCTAATACCCGCAGCTGAGTTTCATTATCGGACGTCAAGGCAAAATACAAAATACCATCCGTATCACCTCGACGTCCGTCGTTCCACAACTGAGCGTTTTCTAAAGCAGTTTTTGCCACGCACCACCACTATGTGGAACCAGCTACCCACTGAAGTTTTTCCGAACCAATTCGATTTAGGGTCCTTTAAGAAAAGAGCGTACCGATTCTTGAAAGGCCGGCAACGCACTTGCGAGCCTTCTGGCATTGTGAGTGTCCATGGGCGGCGGTATCGCTTCACATCAGGTGAGCCTCCTGCCCGTTTGCCTGCTATTACATAAAAAAAATATGAGGAATTAGTTAAAGTGAAACGTCTTCATCGGCGTTGGATAAAATTACCATCACATTTTTCTTGTCCCTACCATGGTTGATTCGAAGCCATTAATAACAAAAATATATAATAACGATAACAATGATAGTAATAATTCTATTACAATTAATAAAATTCTGTAATAATCTTAGTGGTAATAAGGTAAAATGAAATAATAGTATTATTTGTATTCATGTCTATGATAATAAAAGCCTTTTGTTAAATTTTATTAAAATTTTATTTAATAAATTTCCGTAAATATAGGTGATACACCCGTATCACCTCGACGTCCGGCGTTCCACAACTGAGCTTGCCACAGAAGTATTTCCGAACCAATTGGACTTAGGATCCTTCAATAAAAGGCCAGTTCTTAAAGATCTTCTGGCAATGTCAGTCCATCACTTAACATCAGGTGAGCTTCCGTTGCCTCCTATTACATTAAACATTACCTCAGGCGTCTAAGGCCAGAACAGGGCTCTGTACCTTCCAATAGCAAAACCAATCTCAATAGTGAGTTTTTCTTCCGCGATTCCAAGGTTGCAACGTCAGCACTTATTGGTAGAACTACATTGAACTGGTATACAAAATCGTTGGTATCACTGTCACTATTGGACATTACAAGAACTATTCGAATCTTTCTATACTTTTGATGTATTGTATATATATATTTTTGATGTACTCCTGTAACCTTAAAATTTAACGAACATAACGAGCGGAAAAACGAGAATATTTGAGTGTCGAAATAAAAATAGTGTACATTATTTTAAATTTATATTTATTAAGCATATAAATGTAACTTTCATCATGTTAATTGAGCTCAATGCTGAGTGCTTTCTAGATTCTAGCACTCAGAATTTTACGTTATAAAATCTTTTATTTAGTGTACATTTAAATAAAGTTGTAACGGAAATTATATGGAAATTGTATTATGAATTTGTCTCACTTAGAGTTCACCTTATAATATAAATCAATTTTTTATTAGTATGGTGACAGTAATTATTAGTCCATGACGACAAAATGTTGTACTAACAATGGCTGTAACTATTTATTGGGTCTTCAAACCTGATTGATTTAGTTTCATTAGATTTTACACTAATTTTTTTTTATATTTTATTGTGCTTATAACTACATAGTTATTATTGTTACATAATAAACTCTCTTTTATTGTATAACAAAGTAATATTCTCTAGTATTTTCAATATTCTTAACCATGGTATAATAATAATCAAAATGTATAGTTGATTGTAATTAAAATTTAATAAATAGAAAGTTGGAAAGTTTGCTATCTGTGCTTTTCTTCGCTGTATTGCGATACTTATTCGTTGAGCAAGAAAAGCACCAGCTTTTTATAACTTATATTCGTTTTATTTTAAACATGCACCATGTACCATGGAATAACATTATATGCATCAGTAATAGATCAATCTAGACACTACCAAATTTTGTTAATTATTTTTAATATAAATTTAAAAATCGTCGAATTATTAAGCTCCTTTTTTATTTTTAGAAATACAAAAAATTGCTATTAGTTACTGACAATAATTTATATTAGAAAAAGGCTTAAATATTTACAAAAAATAACTAGATACGTTACTACTGTAACAATATATAATTTCATGGTTTAGGCAACGAACAATTGTTTTTATTTATTCTTAATGAATGTCTTACCGTTTCAACTTAAGTACTAATCTGCCGCTTTTCATGCTTCAGGTCCAAATATTGGAGTAAAGAAAGAAAATCATAAATTTAATGTTTTTACATACACATTCCAGAAGCTCATTATATTCGCGCAAGGCAGCATTCTTTCACATGTAACATTTATTTTCGCCATAAAGCTTTACGCTTACGCCCCGCGTACGACTAAATAGAAATCGATAATTATTGTGTTTTATTAACATAACTATTACACGTATTAAGAAAACATTTTTTTACCGGATTGAAGCTATGTTAACGTCGGGAAAAATTTAAAATTATTTCGCTGAAAGAGTACGAGTTTTAAAATGATATTTTAAATGCGTTCAGATTAAAAATCAATAAAAAATGTTCTACGGTTTAGTCGTGTAACACACTTTTGAGTTAAATATCAAAAATACATGTTTATAATCAAAGACTTGAGAAAACCTTTGGTTACAACATCGGACGTCAAGGTAGAATACAAAATACCATCCGTATCACCTCGACGTCCGTCGTTCCACAACTGAGCGTTTTTATCTGGAACCAGCTGCCCACTGAACTATTTCCGAACCAATTCGACTAGGGTCCTTCAAGAAAGAGCGTACCAATTCTTAAAAGGCCGGCAACGCTCGAGCTTTCGGGCAATGTAAGTGTCCATGGGCGATATCACTTAACATCAAATGGGCTTCATGTCAGTTTGCCTCCTTTTACATACATCATCTTTTTATTAAATGTATTTATCATAAGTGGAATATATAGGATATCTGGTTATGGGACTTTAAATAATTAGCACTCAAACGTTCAGTTTTATAGGTAATAAAAGCGTATGGAATAAATTGGGCGTGGTCTGAAGCAGACAGTATGACGCCATACATGTCGTTTGCTTATTGATGACTACTTAAACGTTATTAACTACAACTTAGCTTTAGTTTATTAATTTCACGTATTACATTTATGACCTATCAACCTGTAAAACTCTAAGATGTGTTGTATGATATCAATCAAATATGTCGTGGATAAAGTGTTACTTACAACGTAACTAATTATTAGGAAACTAAGTTAATGTTCTTATTATATGACGATTTGAAAAGTAATATGAGATATGCCTATGTCTATATTTATATTTATATGGCTAATTGCAGATTTTTATAATTAATTGATCTAAATGTACTTCATTTGCAAATAAACAATTTATTTATTTAACAACTTTTAAAAAAATATGTTTCTATATATACATAAGATACAAGTATCACTTATTCCACGTCATTAAACTTGAATAGGTAGACATCCATACTCATCGGCAAAGAAGACAGAGGATGAAGGCCGAGAGAAAAGCCGTAAAAACTCTTCGTATTCTTTTAAAATAGCAAATCATCAAACAACACTTATTTTAAAACAAATCTCGCAAATTAATTAGAGGTAGCCTGTCTAGCACTAGTCCGAGGCCCTTATATCAACTAGATAATCGTTAAGTTTGTAGTAAGCTTTTCTTTGTCCTCTATATAAATCCATTATAAGAATATAGTTATAATAAAGAAAATAACTAAGAGAATTGTACGAAAGAAATTAACTTCTCGGAGGTAATAGCGCCTGAATATGGCTCCGTTATTGCGTTCGTGTAAATAATAGCGAAGGATATTTAGGTCACATTCTCGAAGACATCACATGCGAGATACTTCATTTATATTGTTTATTTATTAGTTTATATAACAGTGTTATGCTTGTGGTTAAGTCCCAAACTTAACCGAGCTTTTGGGCACCAGCTGGTCACCATAGGTTGATGATTCATCTACTGATGTTTGACGATTTTTAGTATCGATTTTCTCATGTAGAAAAGACGTCTTTTACAGTACGAGTTAATTTTGAACATAATTAAAAATTATTCATGACAGAAACAGTGATGTGACAAAATGTGTTGTGGGTACAATTATTCCATGGCGGGTAAAAAAAATATTTTAAAGAAAAACTAGTCTTGGTGTTACAACTAATCAAACACAAGTCGTATAAGACTGAAGTATGCGTGAATGTATAAGTATGTGAATGTATTTGAGAGTGTAGATGAGAGTTATAGTGCTCTGTGTCTAAATGTTTGGATACTGAGAGTCATGACAAAATACGTAGTAAGGTCTGTAGATTCGAAATCCAATTCGGCTAGTGTAATGTTTATTTTGTTTGTATCTGGATTGTTTGTCTTTGTCTCTGTTAGTATATTTAATAGTTTAAATGGTAACCGAGACAATATTAAGTGGAAGGCCTGCCCTATGTATACGAGCTTAAAATATACTGTGGAGCCGAGAACATCGCCGATAAAAGTTATTTAATAATAAACACTCAGCTCCCGGCTACGCGAATCTTCATTGCGTGTTTCGACTATTGAATTCGAGAAATATAATGCAATTTACGAAATGAAATTGGGGAACTTTCTTGGAATTACTTTTACACAATTTAAACCGTATTATTTTTCATAATACCATCTACCGTGTGGCATTTGTCTCTCAAGTTAACAACAACTTTATGAGACAGCTTGAGTAGATTGTTGTTCCCCAATTTGTACCTATAGTTTTCGACACGAATACTATATTTTTGAGATTTGAGACTTTTATATTAGTAGTTTACCGGTACTCGGATTACCGACCCCAAAATTCTTATATGCAATTCCGATATAGCACTTTCAGTTTTCGTATTACCAAAGACAATTTACTTTAATTATCTCTGGTATTTCTGAAGTTACATATATTGAAAGAACTCCATTGGCCGTCCATTCAGTTAAGGTTTTTATTTAAAAGTGACAAAAAAATCTAGTAGTTATGCCGTTCTAGTTCTAGTTCGTAATTGACCTGCTATTTCATGAAACTAATAATGGTCAAAGGATTTAACGTTTGTCCAGCAGGGTCCATACACATAAAATGTGTATGTGTGTGGATAAAGTATTTTAAATATATGTCCATCGTCTAAGATAACTTTTAATATAAAAACTACATTTGAATCTGTTAATTGTGAGCCTGTGTGTGTTATGTTTAAATAAATCTGGCAGTACAAAAAAAATAGGCATAGACATAACATTTATTACTAACGATATATACACACAGAAACCCACAAAATAATAATAATATATTTAAAAAAAAGTATAATAACAAAAAAGTGAGTAATGTATCTGTGCTGTGGTTGTAACCGACCCTGGCTCAGCATTATGCTGTGGAGCAGACATGTTCCACAGCATAAGGAAGGTTTGTGTGTAAAAGTATATAGTAAAATAAAAATAAGAATAATTGTTAAGAAATAAATATTTTTGGGCGGATTAGAAACTATATACTAACTAGTTATTAAAACTGCGACAAAAATTCTATTTTAGTTAAAGATTTTTCAGCGATGGAGGGATATTTTTCCAACATTTCGTAGCGCTATATTTAGAACTGCGACAATCATGCCAGGGAATGGCGGGACTAAGTACAACTCCTAACTTTGTTCTCCTTGACATTTCCACGCCAGAGGAGCTTTCTGAATAGATGTTTATTAATTTAAAAATTAAAATTCGAATCCGAATTCGAATAATCTTCTCGTTCTACATATCATTTCTAAAACTTAAAAATATCTACAATATTAATTCAGTTGCAATTGTTATAATATTATGCAATGTGTGACCTAGTTAAGTAAGCCGTGAACAGAACAAAGCAAAGTGATGGACCTAGACAACAATTACTTCATACAATTATTTATGTCTGAAAAGAATTCTAATTAACTGTCGTATAATATTAAAGAAACTTGCCTCGAACGGAATCGCGTTGTAAATAATTAAAAAGCGTTTCCTTCTGATAACTTCGAATTGAACTTTAGAAGACTTTTATACCTGTTACCAGTAAGATCGATACATTTTTATTACAAAACTGGGATGTAGGGTTACGGCGTGACATATCAATTATAGTTTTGCTGTTTTCGACTGAATAATTCTTCCAACTTGCTCATACTAAAACTCCTGTTAATTTCGCACTACAAGCATTTTGAAGGTACAACCTCAAGATAGTATACCTTACATAACCTAACCCTTGTCCGTTTTCTTACATATAAGGGGAATATATCAAACTTCAATAATTTTCAGCGTATGACTCTCATCCCTAAGGTCGTAGGTTCGATCTTCGGCTGTGCACCAATCGACTTTCTTTCTATGAATTTAACTTTCGCACGAACCGTGGAGGAAAACATCGTGAACCCGGCTTGCCTTAGACCCAAAAGACGGTATGTGTCAGGCACGGCAGGAGGCTGATCACTTATATATGATATACAGAAATTTGAGGCCCAGACCTAAAAAAGTTTCTAGATCCACACGCCAGTGTACTTCATAAGATATAAGAGAACTAATGAGATCCAACGCCTCTGTAGTGCAACTGAGGAACATTATTTTATATGTAATGTCTTTTGGCAGCAATTTTATAATTTAGACAAATTAATCACCAATCCGGGCGTGTCCATAGTTCATTAAAAACTTTTCACATCACGGGTCGAAGCTTTGCAGTATTTAAAACTCACGTAGAAATTGTTAAGAGTTCTCTTAGTAGTTAACATTGCACTCTGGAGAGCATTAAAATTATTTAAAACGGGATTCTGCACTCTCGGAATGGCGTCTATATACTTCTCGCTTATATTCGCCACAGCATCGCTTCACGTATCCTTACGAACAAGACCTGTGTATTCAGGAATTCCCTTCGTTATTTTATATTCAGTTCGTTTAAGAAATACCAAAAGACTTTCAAAATTCAGAATTTCAAAAGGTTTGACGCGTTAAAGAACTGTATATTTAAAATTATATTAGACTTTTGGAATAGGAGGAATCCCTAGTCACACTAAACATGTTACAGTAACAGCAATTTAATCTAATTACAAAGTATTATATTCCTCACTCTATATATATAAGCCAGCGTATACATAGTAAATAAAAAAATGTGTGCGTGTCTGGTACACGTACTAAGTAAAACTTTTTGATCTTATTTTTAGAAAAATGATCTACTACTGCAACTTTACAGAAATCGTTTAAATAAAGTTAAGTTAGATAAAGTTTAACAAAATGCATTTCTTATTATAGAATACAAATAATACAATTATTTAATTTTACCTTATCACTACTAAGATTATTACAGAATTTCATTAATTGTAATAGAATTATTACTATCAATGTTATCGTTATTATATATTTTTGTTATTAATGGCTACGTCACCTAGTAGGGACAAGAAAAAGATGGCGCGTAACAGAATAATGTGATGGTAATTTTTTTTGTTATACTAAACATTAATTATTCATTAAATCCTTAACCTACAAATATAACAATAATTATTAAAAAATGATAAATATTTAAATAAATTTTAAAAGTTTGTTCCCTGTGGCAGTGTATTTTAACGCTGGCAAAATTTCCCTTCTATATTGCGATGCTTATTCGTTGAGCGAGGGGGCGAGCGAGCGAAGCACCAGCTCTAAGGTCATCGGTACTATCTACCAGGCGGCAACTTAAATCTTTAATTAGCGTCTGTGCACTTGAATCCCCAAGAGAGAACAAAATCAAAGTTGTAAAATTTATTTTTTATGTTATTTTAAGATTTTTTGATACCCGTTATAATCCCTAAAAATACTCCAAATTCAGATCAAACTCAATACTTTCATATTGAATATCGGATCTGAATGTGGTTTGTACGAAATTACATTACTATTCAGGCGAAGACTCATCCATATTTCATGTTAAATGATTGTTTTTGCGAACAACGCAAAAGCCATACAAATAGGGTTTTTTGTTACAAGAGCTATTTCTTCGAGATTTTCTTTTTAATTAAACACAGATCGACCGTGATTTAATATTGCTATCATATTGTCATTGATGACTACATAATAATAACATTTATTGGAATTTCGAGATTGGGGATCGTAAAGAAAACTTGTCGTAGAAAACTGTATAAAGTTTACGTAGGCTACTTCTGAGTATTTTTTTTATTTTATTTTATTTATAGAAGCTTGATAACGCCCACCACACTGATGCATTGGTATAAGAACGACAAATATCAATGTTAAATGTGACAAGCACTTATAGGCAAACGGAACATACACGAAGATTACAAAAATCAAACAAAATACTTAAAGTTACAAAAATCTAAACGAAAATCGATTTTAAACCATGGATATCCAGACCTAGCTCGTTTATCAGTATGCTCAATCTGGACATCGGAATGCTTGAGAAGGGTTCAGGGAGTAACCAGCGCTAAGTGCAAAGCTTGAGGAATATTCTTACATTCACTTAGGGTCCATTCGGATCGAATTTACTTAGGGGTTTCAAGAAAGGAGCGTACCAATTCTTGAAACGTCGGCAACGCACTTGCGAGCCGCCTGGCAATGTAATGCAAATTAACATCAAGTGAGCCCGTTTGCCTTCTATTACATAAAAAAAGAAAAGAAAAAAAGGCAGTTAAAAGCAGTGCTGTAGAGTTTCTTACTATCTCTTCCCGTCCATGCTGTGTCCTTTTTTAGCTAAACATAAATGTGTATAAAAGTTACCAATTTATACAAATGATATTTAAATTCTTCCAGAAAAAGTTTTCGCCATTCAAACAGATGAAAACATTTGGCAATCTTTATAATTACTTCTTATATAAAGAAATATAAATAGAATTTCATAATTTGAGAATATACTAACAGCCTTTGATTAAAGAGATGTGGTCTGTGGCGAAGGTTTTACGCTATAAAGCCTGTTGTGAAACATTGCCTTTGACAGACCGCAAATACAGCCTTCACATCAACCTACTAACAGAATTGCTAAATTATTATTCAATCTATTCTCGATAATAGAATTGTATATTAAGGATATGATTAAGTCAACAAAATTTTTGTCTGCGTTTACTTTGCAATAGTGTATGATTTATGCAAATTCATAAAATAAAAGTATTCTTATAATCATTTAAATTATAATTAAATTAGTTATTTATTTATATTAAATTATATTAAACTAACAATATTTATTTTATATTATTAATTATATTAACTTATAATAACTAACAATATTACTACTTCCCTATTGGACTTCCGATACATACTATATTATAAAAAATATTTCTGTCTTGAATTTGCGTATTTGACAATTTTCAATGACAAGATTTTTTTTGTCAGATATGTCACTGATATTTCACTGATCTTATTTTGATGGTTTATACTATATACCCTAATATTTACTATATTATTTCCAACACACAAATATACTTTATTAACAATATTCTTAACCTATAGGTTAACTATGTATACTAATATTAACTATAATTAAAAATTAATAAATATAATAATTATTTGAAATTTAAAACAAATATTAAAACTTTGGTCCCCGTGGCAGTGTACCTTTAATACTGAATAGCACGTGAATGACTTGAATTATAACATTTTGGGTTCATTTAATCGGCGTTTTAAAACGCATCACACGGACCGGCTCTGTCACTTAACATCAGGTGGGATTGTATCTTCTGTCTAGTTTTGTATAAAAACGCTCTAACAGCGCTGGCTTAGAGTACGTATAGCTAAGAATATGTATTGGTACATCATTATTCTCATCATCATTCTCATAGTGTTCTCATCTCAATTCTCTCTGCGGTAGGTACTCTGAGGTACTTGTGCGTAATATATAGACTGAACTATGAATGATGGAATAAAACGGTAGTATTTAAAAAATATATTACGCATAAAATATTGTAACGAGCTAGGGGATCGGATAGAAAATGCCGTGGATTTATTTAAGGGTTTATTTCTTGAAAAATCAATGAGGAAATTATGAGCACAAATTAATTGCAGAAACGCACTTATAGCACATAAAAACAATCACTTAATACTTCACTTATGCACACTTCACACTGTACTTTATCACTTGTAATCCCTTTACTCGCACTATATCGCCTCGGTGTTTCACTCTTGTTATCGCATTCAAAACTAAAGGTGACTAGTCGCGTTTCGGCTCGCTTATATATCCCTGGGAATAGTTCTAAACAATATTCGAGAACTTTCTAGGCGGGCTTGCTACTGAGTAGCGATTGCACAATTCTAGAACGTCGGCACCCTTTGTCTCTTTCGCACGTTGCTCCGTCCTTGTCGTACGGCGTTCTAGAGTGCTCTGTCTAGTTTCGAGAAAGTTCTGATCTTCTCTCTCTCTCTCTCGTATCATTTCGTCCTTGTCTCACACCTAGAAAGTTTGGTCTAGAATATTCCTTCATCAAAGGGGTATACCTAGGCCTGAAAACGGGTCTCCTGAAAACAGAACCACTCTACTACACATATTCTGAAACTGACTGAAAAAAGGTTTCAGCTTCCTGAAGACTAGGGTAACATTATGGAAATTACAATTATCTAATATGTGATTGACCCTCTCCTGAAACGGTCAGAAATCATATTACAGCCTGCTGAAAAGTTCTCTAAGTAGTGGAAAAATCTAGAAACATGCAGTCGACCCGTCTTCGTAACAATATATTGACCTTTTTAATATATACGCTACTTATGGATTAAAAAAAATACGACGTGTTTCTCTGATAAAACACTAAGAAACAACAATTCCCTTTCTTCAGGTTTACATTAATTCTCAAATGGTAATTTATTTATCAATCATACATTCACAACAATTAAACAATCGCTAAAAGAAACAACGTGAGCAGTGAATCTCATGCCTCTGGTTGTAAGTTTAGTACTCGGCTGTGCACCAATCGCCTTTCTGTCTATGTGCGAAAAGACTCACTCGTACGGTGAAGGTTATCACAACAGCGAATAAACCGGCATGTCTTAGACGCAAAATGACGATGTATGTGACAAGTAAGGTTGATCACCCACTTGCCTATTAGACATGATCATGGAACAGATAGAGAAGTCCGACTCTCAGTCCTAAAAGTTTGTAGCCATTGCTATATAAAAGAAATATAACCTCTCATTAAATGTCATCACTTGTTATTGAGCTGAAGTCAGCCTGTACGTGGGAAATTAAAATTAAATAGAATCTATTACACTACAAGAGTGATGTTTAATTCATAGCTTTTTATATATTTCTTTAGCATTTGCACGAAACACAAGACAGCATAATTACATAATATATGGAACACGCATAGTATAAAGCCTTCATGTAAATGTGTTGATTTGCGAAGCCTTCACTACAAAGCCAGGGAATATTGTACAAGCGACGCTGATTGAAAGCCTTTTCATATGTTTATGCAAATTTTACGAGTTCAACCACCCGGCACTGTAGTTGGGGTAATCTTGCGCAGTGAAAACTAGAATGTTTCGAAGTTTATAGTAATTTTTATTCGAAAATATAAATATCAATGTATGTATAAATAATAGTGGTGTACTTTGATCTTGCCTAAGATTGCAGTATCTATTTTCTTCTCTTCTTCTTCTATGCCGTGATAATCATTCTTCTTAAGTAGGTGATCAATAGGTGATGTTTTCCTTCAAGATAAAAGTCACTGTTTATTGCGTACATTAAATCATGGCTGGACAAATAGAGTTCGATTTAACACAACCAAGTACTTGAATTTTGTATGTACGTTTGGTTTATTTTATAGTTTTGTGACTTAAGGAATAATTTGTCACGAAAATAAAATTGAGAAAATATGCGGGTATAGTAGAAATAAATCAATTGTAGTTTGATATACATGGATGACATTATTATCCTTTAATTCAATGCAGTTTCATAATGAGTTTTCATAGGATATTAAGAATTTAAGATAAGTTTTGACAGATTTATACATAACAATCTTAGTATAAACTTATAAAACACACATTCATTTATACAAAAACTGGCATTCTGTTCTGGTCATGTCAATTTTTTCGAGCTACCCTCATGATATTTCGAAAAGAAAAATCCAGTTATTTATTTTTACCGACACTATTTCTAAAATAACTAAAATATGTAATAAAGCATGCAACCGGATATAATAGGCTGTAATATATGCAAAATTCAAGTAAGGGGTAGATAGTTGAAATATGATGCTCTCTGGAGATCGGCCGTGGTTACCAGACCGCGACTCTAAGAATTCCAGGGAAAATAAAATTCCTTCGTAAAAAATTATTCATTATTCAATGCCTTAGGAGACCGTTCAAGGTGTTTGATGATGGTTTGCGATATTGTTGTATATAATGAAACCTTGAATCAGTAATGTAATATGCTCCTATTTAAATAAGGCTTTTTGAATTATTGGTTATGGCAAAAATGAATAAACTTGAAGAATATTCTTTGATTTAATTTTTAAAATACATTAGGTCAGGTTTAAATCTTGTATGACGGAATATGCCTTAAAACTGACCATTTTTATATAATAGGAGGCAAACGGGCCGGAGGCTTACCTGATGTTGAGTGATACCGCCCGCCCATGGACATTGCCAGAAGGCTCGCAAATGCGTTGCCAGTCTTTTGAGAATTGGTACCTACCTATATGGGACAATATAATAACCAAATGGACTCAGAGTCTGCTTAAATAATTACATTAATTTTATGATTTAAAAATCCGTGGCGCTACAGTCAGTCTAATAGACAAGTACCTAAGTGATCAACCTTCTGTGTCTGATACACGGTGTCGACTTTTTGGGTCCAAGACAAGCCGGTTTTTTCACGATGTTTTACTGCGTTTAAAAGCGCACAGTCGATTAGTGTACAGCCAGGGATCAAACCTACGACCTTAGGGATGAGAGTAGCACGCTTAAGCTTATCGTATATAAGGGTTGTTTAATAGGTTTTGTGGTTTCGTTAAGTTACCCAAAGACGTATGATTTCTGGAAAAAGTTTCGTAATTTCATTGATTCAGTCGGATAACTGTCCAATCCAGTAACATCACGCCTTTATGCCATTTTCGTACTTGTTTATTTAGTAATAAAATACATTATTGTATAAAATAATATCGTGTGCATTTTCGCCACGTAAGACGTCTTATGATTGATTATCGCAAAACGCGTCTAAGTACTTAGCGTTGATAAATTCCATCATCAAGTATTTATGGAGAGGAAATTGATTTTTTGATCTTAAATCAAAGTCAAAGCGAAGTCGCTCAAAGGTCGTAAATTGATCACGCATAAACAAGACTGTTTACCGATTTATTTATTGAATAGGAATATGTACTCTATTACATTGTGATAGGGTTTGAACTTGCGCGGGTGCGGAACTGATACTGTCTAGTAATAACAGATTTTAATAAGAATGCGTCTGACTTTCATACACAAACATCTCTTTGATTGACTTTTTTACCGAGCGATCTGTAAGTACTGGTACAATATAGAAAACTTCTTATTTTTTGTATATGACACATTACGTATAATTAGTTTTTTCTAGAATTTAGAAGAAACGCGTCGTCATACCTCGTTTCTCTAACACCAATGGGATTACAAAAGATGTCGAAATGAATATGATAAAGCCCAAAATGGCTAGTATCTAACATTGAAATGGCATTAAAGATTTTACTGCGATCCTGAATAACTCGATAAATGTGTCATCTATTCGTCGGACATATAGCCACACATATAGGACATATACAATGCTTTTGTTGTTTTTATTTGATATAAGTATTTCCGAACCAATTCGACTTAGGTAAGAACAGAAAGTACTAATTCTTAAAACCGGCAATTACTTGCGAGCCCTGCAGCAGTTTCTGTCTATGTTGGTGTTGCTTAACGTCAGGAACAGATACCGGCAAACATCTTGAACACATGTCCTGCGCAGAAGCGATTTTAAGGTATCGTGTCGTGTCGATCGCGTGGTTGGTAAATCAGTTGACGTTTGTGTCCCGCGATGTGTACGATGCGCAAACTTTCCCCCAGTCCCTTGTTTAATGCTCAAGAAGTTTGCCGGAACTGAACTCAAGAATTGGAATTCCGACAGTGTAAATATGTTACTACTACAATGCAATAAACACTTTCCTGTACGGTATAAAAACTCGTAATCGCTCTCAAAAATCAGAAATCAGAATGCAGAACGACTAGCTAAAAAAACTACAAATAAAACAGACACCAAGCCTCATGGGGTATGAGGGGATTAAACGTGTATCGTACACCTATCTAATTTAATTGTGGGGGTGCTGTTATATGAATCTTGATAATTTGCCTCCACCATTCTAGGTTTAATTAAAATCTCGTAACATTATTACGTAAACTAATTATAAGTGTACAAAATATTGTTTAAAATTTTCGTCTCCATGCTTTTATATCTACTTAAATATTATAAGAGCTATAAGTCACTTAGCTGGTCCGAAATTGTAATAGAGCAATGTTGGACTAATAGATTCAGCGTGTCTCTTACCTCTGAGGTCGCAGCTTCGATTCCTAGCCACATGGCCTTACTATGTGCGCATTTAACTCGTCCTCGTACGGTGATCCTTCACAACAACATCGTTAGGAAACCGGCATGCTTTAGACCCAAAAACCGATCGGCTACCATATAAAAAAATCCTGTTTTTGATAGAATTTGACTTTATTATTAAATATATTGTCTTCGAGAGCGATACAATGATTATAGCGGTCATACAGTATTTTCATATCATTTTTATAAAACGATTTTTTATATGACGGAGGTCCGTCTAATCTCCATTGTTTTGTTTTGTCGTTTTTGTTGACAAAAAAAACTAAGAAAACTCAACTTTGTTCATCTTATAAGTCTAAAATAGCTATAAAATGTTTCATCCTTATGATTCTCATGACACTTTAAATACAATGTAACGAATTCTCAAATTCATTTTACATTAATAAACCAACCTTGCTGTATTGTAACAGTAATTAATGTACACGAAATTTTATGTAAACGTCATGTGCCCACAATAGGTTGTAATTAGTTTAAGTCGAAATGTATACAGTATTCTCATATTGTCAGTTTGTTAACACAATTGTAAATCTGTTCTTTGACGAATGTTACAATGAAAATAAATAAACTTAAGTGGAAATGGGCGGGGCACATGTCAAGACGAACAGAAAAGTGGAGCAATAAAGTGCCAAATTGGTGCCCAAGGTACATTAAACACAACAGTAAACAATTTAGAAGATGAATACACCAGATAGTGGCACAGTGCAGGCCTTTGCTAACAAAGGGTACCTACGAATGTATGATTTATTATATTTGAATGTAACTAAAATAAAAGGCTTTTATTATTTTTTGATAATTTTGCATCTGTTGAAAGAAACACTATATTCAGTGTTAATAATATCGTACATAATCTCTAATTATCGAACAAAACCAACAGGGTAGCTTGTTGGGTGAATTCAGATCATTAGCAGAAAACCTACGCTACGTTGCAAGTTTCACCATATACCGTGTTACGCCTATAATGTAGTCAAAACTAGGATGTCAAGCGACATATTTTATGATGTATGGATATTTGTCTATGTCAAAAATTGGAAGGTATAAAATAAATATCTATAAGAACGTTATTGATCACTTGGAATATCGGAATATTTTCGCTTTAACTATCAAGTTAAAATCCCTTTCCCTTTTAAAAATAACCAAAAACTTTTAGATCCGGGCCGAAGATTTGTGTATCTGTTTCGTGATCATTTCTTTCTAGGCAAGTTGTTATCAGCCTGTATCTGATACATGCCGTCAACTTTTTCTCTAAGGTATGGCGATTTCCTCACCATTCGCATATAGACAGAAAGCTCGTTGGTACATACCCGGGTTTTGAATCTCCGACCTGAGTAAAGACAACTGAACTGGTTAAACCCTATTGGCTTAAAGATAAATCTGTACGACAATCATTACACCTAGTGTATTATCAAGTAGTCTCTGATTCATATAGGTACACAATAGTCTCAAAATCTTCAATGCTAGAACATACTTATATAACTTAAAAGTCTACTACAGTCACGTACATAGAATTACTAATACAATGCTCGCATAAACTTGGTATCTAGTGATATTATCTCCCGTCTCACCAATGCAGTTAACAATAGGACTTCTACCCTACCCTCAGATCTATTCTTGACTGTCATTGACCCAGTTCTGTCGCTAGTCAGAGTTGGTTTTTCAGTAAATTACTTTAAAAGTAATTGGTTCAAAGCCTATGACCGCAGGTTTCATTTACAAAGGCTAGAATCGAAACGGGGTAAATTTTTCTCGCAGCTTTCTTGCAAAATTTGATTTTATATATAAAATTATATTAACGTTTTGATAGCAATTAATTTTATAGGGGGAGAAGCAAAATGCATACGGTATTGACATAAGTCCAGAGGCAGACTTGTCTAAATGTAAATAGATCTGTCGATTTTTTAATTTAGGATTCATGTGTCAAAACTATGTTATAATAATTTACATATGGTGTTGGTCACCGTGACCACGCACGCTGTAAAGCACGCGATTTTCGGAAAATTTAAAAGTATGTAAATAATTATAAGTTTATAATAATAATGCATAGCTTCAATCCGGTCAAAACAAAAGACCATACATCATTAAAAACAGCAGATTCTAAGGCACGCAGTTTAAATACAATAGAAAAATGGAAGCACAGATATCGCAACAATCCTTCCAAATATTGTTACAGCCTTTTCTATAATTAAAAACATAAAACCAACGGGATCGATTGCCCAGATGTTAACAGGTCACGGTGGATTCTAGTCGTATCCTTACAGGTTCAGGATTAGACTAAGTGCTGCATATCCTTTTAGCAATGCAGCTGAAGAGACGGAGTGACATATCCTGATCGACTGCCCAATAAAATACTACAGGCATAAGACTGAAAAAGCTATGGAAATAAAAGTAACAGATTTTGTATTGTTACTAACACACAATTTGACACACAATTGTTGAACAATTTTAAAAATAATATTATTTGAAAACCTTAACAAATAATTGTTTACGTTATTTTAATCTTGATCTTCCAGACTACTTAAGAATTAACTGTCATATAAAAAGAAAGAACGATATTTTCGCAAAGTTGGACAGCGATAACCTACTTTAGTTTATTGTAGTCGTCTAGAAGGCGTTTCTTGCGGAAATGTCTAGACTTATTTACAACCTCATATTATTCGTTATTTATGCTGAAATATACTAAAAGAAAGCTGTATTTAAAATCGTACTTTGCGGAGAAATATATTATATAATTGAATTTAATTATACTAACGTATTTGTTATGTATTTGATTATATAAATCAGAGAGAAAGTTTGAGTCAATCTATGGCAAATTTTTTATTCAATTTGCCTTAAATAATACTTGATTTGTTTCATAAAATATCAACTCAGATACACAGTGTAGTTAAGTGCTATATACAAATATTAATAGCCTTGTAATTAGTGTGAAACGTTTGACACGAATCGCTTGATAACAATGCCAGTTGAATTTACAAACGGTTCATTAAAAAGAAAAAAAGTTTAATGACGCATTATCTAAATAAATAAATTTCAGATAAACCCAAGGTAGAAATAGTGGATTAACGTCCAAAACACAATACGTAACTCCCAATATTTTTATTCTTCTAATACTTTATGTCTTTTCAATTTAAACGTTAATAAGAAAGTAAAGAGAATTACAACGAGATATTTAGTTTTAACAAAAAAAAGAATTTGTTAAAATATATTTATAACACAACCTGTGTTAACTGGCTAATTTCCATAACAAACTTTTTCTTTATACGCTTTAAACACTCACGAAACTCTTACTAATCAATAAAGTTCCGCTTTTAAGCGAATCCCTCCTTTATTATTTAAAATAAGGCTTAGGTAGAGAGATACTTGTTTTCAATAGTCGATTTATCCAGGCTTAACAATACGATCACGATTTAGTCGATCGATATATTTTTAAACTTGTAATTAGATTTGTGTATGATAAAAAGCGGATGCGCAACTTTCAACTCAGAAGTTGTGGTTTCTGACCCGGTCTGTACAGTAGTGCTGTCTTGCCGGATCAATGCATTAGACGCAAATATGGAAATGTTTCAATTAAACTGATAGATTCATAATGTCACTATATTAAATGTAAGGGTTACGTTTACGCTTTACCTCAGACAGATTAATAAACTGTTTACATTCCTTTTTATATTAATAATGAACTTTGAATTTAACACTTTCCCGGTGTTTTTTTTAATCGTTTTTAATTTCGTCACCAGTTTCACCTGCCCCGGACAAGCACAAAAGCTGGCGGAAAATAATAAACGGCAAACACATAAAATATATTCCTCCAACTTTGATTTGGTTTCCTTTGGAGTAGAGACACTTGGGCCGTGGTATTTAAGAGCACAGACGCTAATGAAATATTTAAATTGGCGCCTGGTAGATAGTACCGGTGACCCCAGAGCTGGTGATTTCCTCACTCAACGAATAAGTATCGCAGATACTCGCAGAGATCGCAAGGAAATGCTACCAGCGTTAAAGGTACACTGCCACAGGGACCAAACTTTTTCAATTTGTTTTCATTTTCTATTTATTTAATTATTATTGTTATAATTACAATGTAGGTTAAGAATATTGTGTGTAATAAATATATTCCAAAAACGTATAGCTTATTTCAGTATAAATAAAAATAAATTTCTTTAGACTTTGAATACATATTTCTTAAAAAGAATTAGAAAACGTTTATGTTTTTACCTTTATTATGTCTAATAAAACATTACCAAAGTTATTCAAAGAACATTAGATTACTCTGGATGTTAACTTACAAAAACTTGTAACTTATTCTTACGGAAATAACTTCGTAAATACCTACTTTCTCCAACTTGAACGTGAACCTTATTAAATAGCCATTCCTTGGAGAGGTTTTCTCGACCTATTTACCGGGTGATTCAAAGAATGTCAGTTTTATTAGGTTTTGTCCGAGCTTTTACAAAGCTTTGCGATACCGTCGTACCTACATTTATCCCTACTTTTGTTTTAATAGAGCAGTAATGGCCTGTTGGTGCGACTCATCGCTCGTACGATAAAGGAAAACGTGAGAAAACCAGCATTAGAACAAAAACTAGACGGCGTGTGTCAGGCACAGAAGGCCGAACACCTTGCAAAAATAAGAATGATCACGAAGGAGATTCAGTTATCTAAGGCCCAGATCAAGGGTTATATATACACGTATTATTGTGGTTTTTTTATACGTAACAATTGCAGTAAATTTTATTCAATAATATCGCTCATGAAATTTCATTCACTGAATTATGAGTACTTTTAACTCAATTGAAAGTGAAGGCATTTCAACAGATACTTACTTTGTCGACTGATAATTGTCGATTTTATATAGATTGTTGAAATTAAAAACAGCTTTTTATGACATTACTGATTTCTTATAGAAGAATATAGTATTCGACTCAATTAAGCATTTTTGATCGTAAAATTGAATTGGAAATGTTATACTTTCAACATAGAACTAATATTAATAAGTATCGCAGTTCTATAAATTATCTATTTTCAATTGCGTCACCTGATATGTTGTTCCATTAAGAATCGTGAATAGAAATTCTAAAGAATCATGTTTCTATTGAATTTCAATTCATATTATATGGAGCGGAATCTCCGTCGTATTTATTTCTTTTATACGTAATTGAATTTTTAAATAACATCTGGAAGGATTTCATATCTAAATGTACTTTATTTTATATTATAAAGATGTTTTTAATTGTTCTTCTATGATAATAATTATTATTGTAACCTCTCCACTCTTCGTAACAACACCCCCAAACAGGCACAGATGGACTCTCGTGACTGGTGACGGTCGGCTTTGACTCTTTTGGTGCTTTGAATCTTCTCGCACGTGAAAAAAAAATGGGTTGAATAAATTGATACTGTGACTACGACTACGACTACTGTCTTAGGGTAAGTGCGTAGCTCAAGATAGAACGCTATGGCAAATCAGGCGCCCCCTGCACTACTAAGGCGTTATAGGACAATAGATAATTATCTAACTCCTTAAAATGCGCAGAGGTGATGAGAACTTGGAGAAACTGATCGTGGTTGGTAACACAGAAGGCAAAAGATCACGTGGCCGTTTACCGACTAGATGGACCGATCAAGTGAAAGACTTATCGTCCTCAAAACTTTACACTTATAAGAGTGGCGCTGAACAGAAACCGGTAGAAACAGATTGTCCAGATGTTTCGATGCTGACCACGATACTCGGACATGTGCTAGCGACTGAAGAGAGAAACCCCATATAACACATTTCTTTCTTGTTTATATTACGAGAAATCTTTTTGTCTAGCCATGTCAAAATTTCTGGAGCGTAGTTCCAAAAAAAAATTGAAATTTCTGCCACTCAGGAAAAAGTTTTTAACCATTTGTCGTATGTTAGAAAATCTTCCCGACAAGTCTCAACATCAACCTACTTGATAAAACCTGTAGGCCTTACGTAACGAACTAGGAACGCATTGTGTATGCGTTTGTTAGAGGAAATATCATCTTTCATGCTTTGTCTCTGAAACGAACGATAGGATGCATACAACTAATTGTGCTGAATCCTTGGCGCGGAACATCTCCACCTTTAAATAACAAACCCTGGATAAACAGCATCAGTCCCTGTTTAACATGTGTTGAGTGATATGAAGTGGCGGTCCGTTGGTAATACCTCATATATAACACTGGTAATACTATTAACTTGAAAGGTTCCTGAACGTTAGTCTCTGTGTCATGTGCGTCGAACAGGTCAGTCTGATAACGTGGTCACTACAAAATGCCATGTGATGTCCCAACATATGTCACAGCAATGAAATAATTGTATCATTGTTAGATTATCATTTCAATTGTGTATGTGTATCCATTTACAAACAATTCTTGTTTACGGAAAATACAACTTCGTGATTAACAAAGCAATTATATTCTAGTGTTATAATTCACGTCCGGTTAACTTGCCGTGATTAAAATGTTATGACAGTTAATTTCCAAACTATACTAATTACGTTGGTTAACTTTTAATTACCGTTTTAACGTTTTCAACTTCGCAATTATAACTATGAAGAGTTTTTTTTTTGTTTTTCCATTCCGACTTTGACTTCGTGCATTATGATAGACAGATCCATATATTTTTCTATTTCTGACGTAAAAAGTTGCTTTATTTTCCCAGTGGCCCCGCAGCTAGGTTTCGGCCTATAGCGGTTCGATATTTTTATTATTATTAAGCCTTTATTAATGACCCCCAGTGTTATATATATATAAACATTTGTTTTAGTTACATAACCTAACTTAATCTAATACATCATATGTGCCAGTTTTGGTATCACCATGTGCTGTAAAACATAGCTCTTCCAGCTGCTTCCATTCTGTTCTAATGTTAGCTGTTCTTATCCATGTTATGCCTCCTCTTCTCTCTATATCGTCTGCCAATCTCTTGCTCTGTCTTCCTCTTTTCCTTTTTCCCATTTCGTGATTGCTATTCTGTAACAGTTTTTGTCCATTCAACCTGCACCGGGCACATGAGAGATAGTGATGTGCCCGGTCCAGCGCCATTTCAATTGTAATATGCATTACAATGTGTCAGGGTTCCCAGCTCTTCCGAAACAAATTTAATACTATAATACGTTTTTTTTAAAATATATAATGCATCAAACATAGTTAATAAAGATGTATTTCCTAGGCTATTTTTAGTTCCTAATTGTCTTCGCTAGATATTAAGAACGATAACATCTAAAATAGTTTCTATTTACGATCAATGACGTATTGATTGAAACAATTGTTAGTTACTTGTTTGTAATAAGTGTATTACCTATCATAATTTATAGTTATTACCTCTATATAATGAATCCCAGGTCCTTATTTCGATGACGAACAATAGCTTCTTCTATTCAAATTATACAAATATAACTTTTGACATCTTTCGCTGTTTTCAACCCCTTTTAATATAGCTATTAAAGAGCTATAGAAATTGTAATATATTTTCTGCGACATTTTACATATTCCGTTGATGTAAAAAGATATATCTTTAAAAGACTGTGTACCATATTTTAACCTGGCAATAAAACTAATGTCGTATGTAATACAAAATGTCGCAACTACTTATGATATATCTAAAACAAATAATTTTAACGTTTGAGTAAAATAATACTGTTATAGTTTTCCCTTGAACACATTATTTATAACTTAAAACCACGACTAACCTACTTTAAATAATTAATATATAACACGACCGGAGAGTTTTACACGATTAAATCTGAGTTTAAAGTTTCAACGCTGTAAATTTACAGTGACGTCTACAAAATACTTTTCAATTAAAAATAGTACAATACTTGTAAATGGATGTTAAGTGCTCAAATAGGTTTCGTATTTTTGTAACGAATTAACTTGTACAGTTCCTGGGTCATTGGGGTTGTTTAAATAATAGAAGATTTTAGTTTTACTCTATATTAACGAATTAATGCAATGTTACAGTCGAACAGAGTACCTGCGCCTGGCTATACTCTCGGGGTGTAACTCCGATTTAGGAGATCACCACGGTTATAAAACTAAGAAAGCCTGAGTGAGCAAAATGTACAGCCTTGGCTCATACATCACCCAACTATTAGACGGATGACTATAGGTAGGATACAAGGCTGCTAACATAATAAGTCTTACACATAACACGTCTAGGAAATATCCTACAAGTACATTTTATCTCATGATGAATTATTTACACTATACAATGTGACTCTTTTTTATATAAAAACGTTATAAACGGTACGCTGCGTCGGGAAAATTTTCACGCTTCAAGTTGAGTGCTTACACAAAGGGGAAATTGACGACTTGAGATCATATTTACCTGAAGGCTCTGCTATTGGATATTCATTTTATTTTTTCTTGAGTAGGGTGAGATTGTCACGAATTGACAATTGAATGGATTATATTGGTATAAAACGTTTCGTAAATTCATGTATAAATTATTTTAGTGTTATTTTTTTAGTTAACTGTTTAGTGCAATATTTGAAGTGCAATATATATTTTAATTATTATACTAATAATAAAATACAGATGGTGTCAAATAAAAACAACGAAATATCAAAAATCAAACAACAGTGTACATGTTTGTCGTGTTTAAAACTGCATACAAATATTCTTTCATAGACTGATGAACATGAAAACTATATGAATTTTTGAAGTGAATTTTTTTTCCATCACTCTTTCGGTTACATGTCACATTTTTCCGTTACGCGCTATCTTTTTCTTGTACATATCACGGTTGATTCGAAGCCATTAATAACAAAAATATATAATAGCGATAACAATGTTAGTAACAATTCTATTAACAATTAATGAAATTCTGTAATAATCTTGATAGTAATGTTAAAGGTAAAATGAAATAATTGTATTATTTGTATTCTATAATAAGAAAAGCATTTTGTTAAACTTTATCTAATTTAACTTTATTTAACCAATTTGTGTAAAGTTGCAAATAGTAGATCATTTTTCGAAAAATAAGGTCATAAAGAAGTTTCACTTCTTACGTGTGTGCACTTGTACACACACACATTTTTTTGTAAACATTAAACCGCTTAGAGGGCCTAAAACTAAATTTTGTAATACTGCTAAGGTATACGAATAATTCGTAGGCAATAGTCCAGTTTAATACTTAAGACTCGGTCTATTTATTTAATCAGAACGTAACGTTGTCAGAAAATCGATACCTTCCACGCTTATAACCGCACCTGCGAGGTTTATAATTGCTAGCGTATTCAGTTTAAAACGAGTTTTTAATGATATAACGTATTATATTTTTTTACTATATTATATATCACAAATTATTTACGACTATTTCATTGAAATTATGTTTTTTTATGAATAAGTTTATCAGCCTTCTGTAACATATACGAACAAAATCTGCTAGGAAAAGTGAGGTTTTAATACACAACAACAAACACACAATTTCCTAAAGTTATACCACCTAAAAATAATGAAGCGGGAAGCATTCTAGTAAATAACTCAAAAGCGATTTTGAAAAGACCGTAAATGTAGCAGACAAGCAACAAATCTGTTCCCGGTATCATGTGATATGGGTTACACCGGTAGACTAGTATAATAATATAGAAAATATGAACTAAAGAAAAAAAATAGAACGGAAATTACTATAAAATTCGAAATAAAAGATTCATTTTTAATGAAGCCTTCAATATCTCATTATATTACCTGCCAGTTATTCTATTCCAGTACCTAAGTGTAGTTCAATAATTTGATATGTATTATTTAACCAGCGGGCCAAGGTAGGAGGGGACAAGCGATCAATAGCTACCCAGGTTATGTACGTAAATAATGAAACGTGGGTTACAGAGCCCCTGACAATCAATTGGACGAATTCTCTCATGGAGAAAGGTCATTGAACTTACGAGCGCTGCCGAAATAATGTAACTATAACGTGTTGTATGCGTTTTGAGTTTTTGTGAATTTGCTTTTAATACTTTATCTTGTAGCTAAAAGATAAATTCGAATTTCCTGGTAAAATTATAATAGTTAACAGTTGGTAGGCTCCAGGTCTCTAGTTTAAAAATGATAAAAAAATGTTCCTTACCGATTTTGTTACGAGACTAAAACCATTATTTCATTGGTTTTCAATTCTACTTAAAAGTCCAAGTAATGCTTCGATCAAGAAAAAAGTACTTTATGGAATCATTGTACCCAAAAACCCAGGACCTTCTTGGACACAAAGAACTTCTATATACAAATTTCAACTCAATAAGCTAATTGCATAAGCTTCAGAGGCGGAGAATATCGTAACATTATTCACAATATGAAAATTAGCATAGTTCCGATGCCCTTATCATATCCATAAATTACAAAGTGGAAGTAATCTACAAACAACTTGTTAGATAAGGTCGTGTAAGCTGAATTGCTCTGATTTACGCAGTTACGGCTGATATGTGACTGAATTTTAAACTAAACGGAGGTTTATTAATCAGTGGCGTACAACCATTTTAGGTCTGGCTTTAGATTTCTTTACCTGTTTCATGATTTATCAATCTAATTGGCAAGTAGGTGATCACCCTGTTCCCAACACTTTCCGTCGACTTTGGGTCTAAGGCAAGCCGGTTTCCTCACGATGTTTTCCTTCATTGTTGCGTTCGTTCCTGCATTTATTTATTTTACTTATGTTTTTTATTGTTCCATTTAGGGTTGCCTGGAAGAAATCGCTTGTTGGCCATAAGGCCGCCCGTTGTCTAATAACTTATGTAACCAGTTTTTTTATATGTATTTTTTTGTATAATGTAAATAACATATCTATGCTCTTCAATGTCTCGATTAACTCTGTTCTATATACACTACAAGACAGCAATTACAGACTACAATCTACACATACATTTAAAGTCCACTCAACTACAATTCCTACATAATTTTGTATTTACAGTGTATATTCGCGAATGCTTGGCGAACCCACGCGACTTCTATACAAAGAGTCCCCACGTAAGTCCTTCGATATTGCGGGATAGTCTTAAGTTTTCAAGTTGGTTTAACACATGTGTATACTTTCTATAACATATTTTCATCAGTAGATACTTATAAAACATGACAATCAGTTGATTGTCCTTATTTGAACAGGTTTGATGTTTGAGACAAAAAATACAATACAATAAATAACATTGTTAATACTCAAGTATCAAGCCTGTTTTTTTATATGTTCTGAAATCTAGTAACAAATATGCTAAATCATACGTGAAGTTCTAGTGGTACTCCGTAACTATTTTTGTAGCTCTTTTTCCAGAGCTGAGAGAGCAAACCGGTTCCGATAATCAGGTTATAGTATCACTAAATGTTTGTATGAAAATTGAGCCACGTGAATATTAATTAGAGCATTAATTATCAAATGCATATTCTAAATATTCGAGCAACAACAACCGCTAATTAATGAAGCCTCTAACATTATGTTATTTAATATACCCAAGGCAAATTGGTAGTAGGCAAAATGTGTTTAGTTGCATGAAAAAATTCCCATCGATCCAAGGCTGTGCACCAATGGTCATTCACGCTTGTACAGTGAAGGAAAACATCGTGAGGAATGCATGCTTTAGGCCTAAAATCCATGCCGTGTCTTAGGCACAGAAGGCTGGTTTCTTAAGAAAAATAAATGATCACGAAACAGAAAGCTGAGGCCCAGACCTAGGAGGTTAGAGCTGGTTCAATTGTATAGGGCTAAATTAAATTAATGCAGACGTTGATATTGCAGTTGAAATCTGTAAAATGTAATAAGCACGCAAATTGTATGAAATCTTTTATTTATATAGAAATCGGTGTAGTTCTTTCGATATGGACAACTGTCGAAGTAGACATAGGGAAAAATAAATCTGAAATTCTATAGGAGAAACACCAAATGTATGCCAATCATGGAGGATTTTAATAATTAACTGAAAACATTAAAATATCTATATATTTGCTGTATATTTCGTTGTATGTTGAATATTTCATCGTTGTCTCGTCTTTTTGAGAGGTCCTGGTTCCGTTCCTCGTTAAAATGCAAAAAATTGGCTTGGCCCATCTTAAAACCTTTATATGTCATCACATATTATTATTAAATCAATGTATACAAAATATTCTAAAAACTATTTTGAAATAAGTATAGAGTTTCTACACTTAGAGTAATTTTTTTCTTAAATATTTTTACCTTGTTATTTTAACTTTCAAAAATGGGCCTTATTGAAATAAATAATTTGACTTCGACCTTGTGTTGTCGCTCTTGTGTTTTTCAATCGACATAGAAGTTACTCAAAATATATAAGAAACTGGACGTTATTAAAACATTTTTATCAGGATACAAACCCGACACCACGGTCTGATGTCACGATTAGGTATGTAGGTAAGGAAATGTTTACGTTAACTAGAAATGTCGACATAGCTACAAGACGAAAGCACGAATAATGAATTCATAAAAATATTTTTCTCTTTTGATTTCAAGAAATAAGAAATGAATTCTGAAGTTTACCGGAAAATTGTAATTTGTTTTTTCTGAAGAAAAATGATTTTGCTAAATGTAATTTTGTAGCTTAGTCCAAGATGGTCCTCGTGCCTGCTTAATTCAAGTAACACTTTTTTCTATATTAACGTCTCAAAAATTTCAGAAAATAAAAGGATTTACAAGATCACCACGCTGAAGCAGACACCATTATTATTTTGAACCAGCTGCCCGGCAAGGTATTTCAAAGTAATACGAATTAGAACCCTAAGAACCAGAAAGAAAAGCGTTACAATTTCTAAAGGGCTGGCAACATACTCGCAAGTGTGAAATGAGCGACGGTCTTATTTAACATTAAAGTAAGTAAGTCTTGTCATAAAAAAGAGGTCTGATGAAGATAAAAAACAATATAATGCTTTTTTACATTTAAATACTCCCCTTAAGAGATACAACATATAACATATATTATTTTCAACGACGGTGTTTGGCGTATTCGCTATAATGAAGAGCTTATAACAACCCTGACGGAGCCGTCAATTCATAAAGTGCAACAGGCTCAAATGATTGGGACATGTGCACCGCAAGGCGGACCACAGAACCCAAAGATCCTTACAACCTGGTGGCGAGAGAAAACCCAGTAGACCGAGGCTGCATTGGTGGGATGGAGTTGTCAACAACCTCCAACGGTTCGACGTTGGACGCAAGACGCACTAAAGAAATTGCGATGACGTATGCTGTATAAGCATTGATGACGATGAAAGATGAACGAACAAATCCATATTTTGACAACTGTATTTGAGTGTGTGGATAGAGTGTAATTTCTCTAGCACCATTCGAATTCAGTGCTCGAATGTGGTTAACGGCGTGAGTGCATCCACTAAAAGGCTATCGGACGAAGACCTGCAACTTAATCAATCTAATGTTCCGAACCCAAATGATAATACAGTCAAAATCTGTAATAACGACATCGGAGGGACTACTAATATTTGGTCATAAAAAGTTGTGACAGCCGATGACGTTGTTATTAAATACCTAATACAATAGAATTTACAATAACCAGTACGTTGTACTAAACGATGTCGTCGTAAACGGTTTTGACTGTATTACCGTTATTAACTACTTATATACATAATTTGTAACTCGTCAACCCTATAATTAGCTTATTTGTTTATATACGGTACATATATATTTGGCGTTTTGTATGGGAGGAACAAAAAGTATATATTTTTTTCAATATGATATATTTAAATAAGATGTGTGCCATTGCTTGTTTTTGCCATGTTATGGCAAAAGTTCGTAG
The DNA here is from genome assembly GCF_905147105.1 of Pieris brassicae. Lineage (NCBI taxonomy): Eukaryota > Metazoa > Arthropoda > Insecta > Lepidoptera > Pieridae > Pieris > Pieris brassicae. The sequence goes on along the minus strand of NC_059668.1, from coordinate 20,873,019 downwards.
ATAGTGCATGGTAGTTCATTGATCCCTTTACTAGAAAAACCAATCGGACGGGAATCAATAAAAATAATTAAAACGTTTTCGACTGCCCCGTCAGAGTTGATTTTTTTACCATTTCGAAAAGAATCTGTTGGGGCAAAGTCCGGAGATGTTTGGATGTCTTAGACATTCCAATTGAAGCTCCTCCAATTTGGCAGCAGTCTGTTGTTCAGTGTGTGGTCTAGCATTGTCGGAAAGAAGTGGCATAAAGCGATTGACCAGCCTTTGTTGTTTAAGTAACTTTTCCGTCATGGTTTGCAGTTACAATAGACATCTGCCGAAATCGTCTGGCCAGATTTAAGAAGGTTGTAGTGAATGACTCCGACGATAATTATTTTTATTTTATTTTAGTTATAGTTAGTGTTACATGTTATTTTACTTCTTGTACCTCTATAGGTGTTTAATTTTTTCATACTAGGGCTTGGAAGAAATCGCTTGTTAGCGACAATGCCGCCCATTACCTGTTACCTTATATTTATGTTTTTGTATAAGGTTTAAAGTGTCAATAAATAAATATTATAAAAGCTTTTATGTAGAAAATATTGTCTGGTATCGTTAACATGTCTAGCTGTCACACAGAGAATGCTAGATATCCATAATCCATTGATATTACGTATAAAAAATTTTCTTCCTAATAATTATTGTTTTGTGCTGTTTTATCAATATTCTTGTACTCTATACTATGACAAATTAAATATATTTTATTTTTTAAAACTTATTCTTCTATTTTTTTACTTATGTAACTTAAATAACGTCGTGGTTTATGTTTATTTTTATCGATTGAACATTAGCTCGAACGGTGAAGGAAAACATCGCGCGGAAACCGACTTGACTTAGACCCAAAAAGTCGACGGCGTGCGTCAGGCGCAGAAGGCTGATCACCTACTTGCCTATTCGATTAACAAATGCATTATTATCAATCAGATACAGAAATCTGAGGCCGAGACCTAAAAAGGTTGTAGTGCCATTGATTTATTTTGTTATTTATTTGTTTGTCCATTGGACATACCTAAACAATTATCTTTCAATTTACTGATATTATTTAAGTAAATAAACGTGATAAATGTTTTGTTGGGACCTCGAATATAGAGGTTACAAGAAATACATTTTATAAGAACAAGCGAATCGAAGTAAGTTATTTCTAGATTCATATAGTAAGTGCAAACGCATATCGAAGTCCCATTAGGTTAGGACTTAACTGCAAAAGTAGATTATCGTTAAGAAAGTGGAATAATGTATTACAGTTAGCACTTAGCTGTGCAAATAATCAGTTATTGATTCAGCTTAATTCGTATTTTATTGTTCTAGCTTGATTCTTGATTATTAATTGAATCACCCAATATAATGTTTGTTACACAACTGAACGTTTTTTTAAGGCAGATTCGCGCCAACTCTATGTGAAAGCAGCTGCCCACTGAAGTATTTCCAAACCAATTCTACTAAGGGTCCTTCAAGAAAAGAGCGTAGCAATTCCGGTAACGCACTTGCGAGCCTTCTGGCAATGGGAGTCCATGGGCGGCGGTATCACTTAACATCAGTGAGCCTCCTTTCCGTTTTGCCTACTATTACATTTACAAAATGTTCGCCGTATCTTTAACCGCATCTTTCGCACCGCAGGATTCGCCAGAGATCCGCTGAACTCCAGAATCAACGATGGTCGCGAAGTGTAGAATGCAAACAGTCCAAAATGGCTCTGCCGGCTGTGAACCCGCAACTTACTAAGCGACTTCTAAACCTGAACAGACCAAATCTCAAAACAATGATAGGGACAATCAAGGGCCATTGTCTCCTTAATCTCCATCTTTTCGTCCTAGGCGCGACAGACAGCCCCTTGTGCAGAGGCTGTTTCAGCGCAGAGGAATCAGTAACCCACGTAGTTCTGGAATGCGAGGCTGTGGCTAATCAACGCACAAAAATCCTCGGAACAGTGAGGTCGCTCCGCGAAGCCTGTGAAGTGCCCGGGAGACTTCTATGCTTCTGGAAGGAGTTAGGCTGGCTAAATTAGCTAGGGCTTTTACGCACAACGGACCAACTACGCGTCTAAGTGCGGAAATTGAGTCCACCTTACCTTACCTTAACCGCATCTTTGATATAACGTTTTTAATATATACATTATTTGTTTTTTTTAATTCTTAGGTGTTAGGTTTGCTGCATCCGTACTACAGAGCTTTGACTGACCATTTTAGGAGAGCAGAGGGTCTAATTCTACTAATGGCAGCAGATAATGATCCTAGTAATACATTTATAGAATTGATTTTGTGTTATCTTAAAGGAATATGATTTAAAAAAGTCGCGGGAACAACTTCTTAATCATTGTCAAACTCAAGTCCGGAGTGTAAAGTACTGAAGTCATCTCTGGGCCGGTGTTGCCAGGTATCACCTAGCTGCCTTGGATGCTTTTGAGGAGCTAAGCGAATTATAGACGACGATTCACTCGTTGATTTTAAGCTATTAAGTCTTCCTTCGCCTTAACCATCACCGTTCAGGTGTCTGCCTTTCTGTTTTCTATAGATAGCACCCCGGAGAATGGTTCTTGGAACTCACCTGGCTTCGTCGTCTCCATTCAAACTACGATCGCCTAGAAGCACACTGGAGCTGGATCCCTTTGTTGACATCCGCAAATACCGATCTACACCATTTGGTATCCTACTGTTTTTGTGCTTCAGAAGCGAGCTGTTTGGGGATTTGTTGTGTTTCTCCAAGGGAGTCCGTAATTAATAAGTTTAAGGAATTAAATATTATGACACTATCTGGTCAATATATTCTTTAAAACAAATGCTGACTTTCACCAGTATAATACTCGTAACAGAACTGATATGAGTGTTCGACCAACCAGGATCCAGAAGATAAACGACTACTTATATTGAAAATTGTATTCGTTTTTCCAACAAATTCTCAAGCGAAATTAAAGAATTATCACTGAAAAAATTCAAAGCTCTGGTTTAACATAAATTAATCGTTAAAGCTTTTTACAAATTCGACGAATATTTAAATTATCCTAATCCTTGGAATCGATTTGATCCAGTTCAAACATTTACGGCTGCTCAGCCTTACAAACAATTTATATGACTCACGACTTGGCTATTAAAAAGAGTGGCGGAGTTTCTTGCCAGTTCTTATTGCAATTAAATGTAGATTAAGATTCAATTTACCATCTTATCCGTAGACGTTCGTAAGTGTACATGGTTACCTATATGAAAATAGTTATTCTTATTTTGAGTTTAGAACGTCGTTTCTTGTCAAACAGCGCAGGAGTGGATCTCCTTGACACCTTCAATCGTTCCTAAACAGTAACACATATGGTTAATTCAAGCGGCGGCTAAATAGGCACCTCCTGGTTAGGCGTGCGATAGGCCGCATCACACCTAATATCAGGTGGGATTGCCGCCAAATGTCTGTCCAGTTAGGTATAAAGTGGTGTATCAGACATCATTTTCCTATACAGCCTCTCACCAGCATGTGTATCTTGTTTATCATTTAATATTGTTTTGAAAATAAATGTGTACGTATGTTATAAACCATATATTTGTTCAAATAAAACAACTTTAACACAAATTCAATAACGTGTTTGTGTTTTTGTGAAGTTTAAAACTAAATCAGTTTAATTGCACTGTTTGATACATGACGCCGTCGCTTTCTTTCAAATCGTGTTAACAATGTTATGAAAAGAAACACATGTACTGTTCTTAAAACGAAGCCATAAGTCCGTCTGTTCCATGTATGTATATTTTAGAAATGTCTTTATTCGTTCACAAATACATAAACAGTCAAGTAACTTACGTCAACGGGAATGGTCAACTGAGAAATTGGCTATGCAAAAAATGTATCTGGGATTGTATAGAAAGCCACATTTGTATGGCAATAAAGGTTTATAATAATTTACCAAAAAAATTCAAAGATCTTCCTACTACACTTTTTAATGAAAGTTATTGTACTACTTTTGGAAAAAATATTATTCTATTAATGAACGCAAAATATAGCGTGTAACATTATAATTTGATAGCGTAGTAATGTATATTAATAATGTAAACAAATTACGTTAATTGTAACTTCTATTCTACCTTTTAAGACAAATTTGCACGACTGTGTCGCAGAACATGCGAACTTTAGATTGTACTAACAAAACATTGTTATACGCTATTTTTTGGAAATAAATAATTATAATATTAGTTTTTAGATTATTTACATAATTTGTACTGCTTTTTATCTTTACAATAGACCCTTACATTAGACTACTAAAGGCGAGTAATTCCCTGACGCACATTCCGGCAGTATGTGTCCATGGGCGGTCTTACTTAACATCTGGTAAGCCTCCGGTGCGACCACACATACGAAAAAAGGCTTGAAAGATTCCTTCACCAGAATGAGTCTTTAAAATACAATAGATTATTATCAACTAATTACCTATAAGACAAGAATAACTCAAATTAAAAACTTGATTTTTTTTGTTGAAATTAAATAAAAAACTTTGTAATGTGTATTTTATTCTTTGACATCTTAACAACTAAATAAAGTGCATAAATAGGAAAACATTATTTACAAATATCTTTTTATGTCTAGTTTACAATATTTACCACAATTCAGGGCTTGATAAAACAAATAACTACGATTTCTAACACTAAAATGTTGCTATGGAATTGTTTTAGGATCTTTTTCACGGATAGTCTGCCAATTATAAATTGGCGGGTTCAATGACATTTGTCAGTTGTCAGATCTTGGATGCGTCAACTAAAATGTCAACTTGTAGTTGACAGCGAAATGGCTGACAAATGACAAAAAAATATTCGAGGATATAATTCTCTTTTTTCAGTTTAACTAATTTACTGCCCAGACGTTAGTTTTATTAACCTATTATTTTTATGAGTTTAAACGCCCCAAAAAGTGTGTAACTTAATTTGATCGTAAGCCTTAATCTCTAATTTACACGTGACTCAAGCTAAAAACCAGTTAGGATCTGGCAAAATTTGACAGCTGAACTTTGACAGTTCACAAATCTGGATTAACATATGGGCCTTAATCTATAGACCTTACTTTTTGTAGACTGATGAATGTAAATTCACTATTCTTGAAAAATTCTATTTTATTATTCAAAAATACTAAATTGAAATGTACTCTTAAGTGACGTAATTTTCCGTCTCCTTTTGTCAAGTTGTGTTTACGCTGTGATAAAAAGGGACAGTTTTATCGAGATTGTTTATCTCTGAATGAAAAATTAAAGGCAGCTAAAAATAAGCTCTATAAATCTGTTAACATTTAACAAACAAACTTTTCGTTAACACTACAATCATGGAACATATACACACCGTCTTCTATACATTTGTTATGAAGAAAACATAAATTTCGTTGTCTTTTGTCTCTTTCTATCAAATTGTGTTATTACTGTGATAGAAAGAGACGCTTGAACTGAATGAACCGATTTTGTTTTTAAATATATTATGACGCTTCGTATAACTTAGACTTAAGTATGCCCATAGGAAACTACATTAGAAAGGAACATTATACAACATTGTATAATCAAAATATACATTATATTTACAACCTAAAGCTATAATTAACTTAAGTGAATTGTGCAAAGCGCATATAATGAGGTATTCATTTACAATGTGTAAATGGTGACTAAAATTGACTAAGGCCGATCACTGACGTTTAACGGACCGTTTATATTTATAGCAACCCACAATATTACTACGCGTTTTAGTTTAAATTAAACGCAAAATGTTTGAGTTACCACATTTCAGTGATTACTAGTTAGTTTTACCAGTAGGTATTTGGTATATAAAAACCGTTAGTACACGTTAGACTCAGTGAACTTGGGCTAAAGTATAATCCCATTAAAGGGTTTGTTCAATGTTAATGAAGAACTAATAACTATTATAAGAAATAAAAGATTTGATTTTAGGCTGACATTTAGGCCATAGAGGGAATCAATTGGACATGAACGAGTGATCTGACCCGTATTAAAATACAAATTGTGATAAGAGATTCGTTGTGTCTAAAATTTCGAAGTTAACTTGATAATAATGGCTTATAGGAATTTTAGAATTGCTAATCGTTGATATTTTATGATGAATATAAATCAACATGGTGATGAAAACATAGCATGAATTTCACATAAATAATGACAAATGATTATAGTAATTCATGTAATCATAATGATGATTTTAATATCATTAATGCATTAATAATGATACTACGTTAAGTATTAGAAAAATCATCACATTAATTAGGAAAAATGATTATCGTATCCACACTAATCGTGCAATTATAATGATGATTTTTATCTCATTAATGCTTTAATGATGAAACTACGTTAAGTATTACATAAATCATCACATTAATTATGAAAAATGATTATTGTATCTACACTAATCGTGCAATTATAATGATTATTTTCATAATATTGATGCATTAATGATGAAATTACGTTAAGTATTAAAAAAATAATCACATTAATAATGACAAATTATTATAGTTATTCATGTAATTATAATGATGATTTGTATCTCATTAATGCATTAATGATAAAATGACGTTAAGTATTACATTACTTATGAAAGATGATTAGCATATCCACACTAATCGAGCAATTATAATGATTATTTTTATCTTATTAATGCATTAATGCTGAAATTACGTTAAGTATTACAAAAATCACCATATTAATGACGAAAATTCATTAGCATATCAACACTAATCATGCAAACAGATAACAATTTTTCTAACTCATTAATAGATCAATGATGTAATTAAAAGCAATTGCGTAAAATAATCATTACAATAATGATGAAATGGTATCATAAATTTAACATTAATAATGTATCTAAAGTTAATTTATACTCATCAATGACACAAATATCAAAATCAAAACTTTTGCGTAAATTATAGAAAAAATATCAACAAAAATCATACTTAATATTTATATAACAACACCGCTCCTGGTAATAATTTTCGTCTGATCTTTCTTCTCTTCGTGTTTCGTCTGTATTTTCTTCCACGTATCGCCGAGGGCTTTGCTGAAGTGGTCGTCGACGCCTTGCTCCGGTTTCTTCGTCTGCAACTGCCGCCAGGTGTCGCCAAGCGCTTTGGCAAAGTGATCGTCTACTGAAAGGCTGGGGTCGTCGACGTCCATGGCGATTATTTTCGTCGTTTTCGGTTCGTCCGCCTTGAATTGTATGGGACTGCTCGCCCGGTCCTTTGTGTTCGGTTTGGGACCCGGTTGAGCGCCATCTGTATTCTTTTTTATGAGATTCATGTAATTGTCGCCGAGGGATCGACGGAAGTGTTCTTCTATAACTGTATCGCACATTGATAGGGAATCTGTGGACGAATTATTGATTAAGAAAACGGATATTTAATCGCACATTGATAGGGAATCTGTGGACGAATTATTGATTAAGAAAACGGATATTTAATCGCACATTGATAGGGAATCTGTGGACGAATTATTGATTAAGAAAACGGATATTTAATCGCACATTGATAGGGAATCTGTGGACGAATTATTGATTAAGAAAACGGATATTTAATCGCACATTGATAGGGAATCTGTGGACGAATTATTGATTAAGAAAACGGATATTTAATCGCACATTGATAGGGAATCTGTGGACGAATTATTGATTAAGAAAACGGATATTTAATCGCACATTGATAGGGAATCTGTGAACGAATTATTGATTAAGAAAACGGATATTTAATCGCACATTGATAGGGAATCTGTGAACGAATTATTGATTAAGAAAACGGATATTTAATCGCACATTGATAGGGAATCTGAGGAAGAATTATTGATTAAGAAAACGGATATTTAATCGCACATTGATAGGGAATCTGTGAACGAATTATTGATTAAGAAAACGGATATTTAATCGCACATTGATAGGGAATCTGTGAACGAATTATTGATTAAGAAAACGGATATTTAATCGCACATTGATAGGGAATCTGAGGAAGAATTATTGATTAAGAAAACGGATATTTAATCGCACATTGATAGGGAATCTGTGGACGAATTATTGATTAAGAAAACGGATATTTATCGTTTTGATTTAACATAAACTAGACAATATACTACCTTGGATTGTATATACTCTGGGTTCGATAACCAGAACAATACCACAACATATGAAGAAACAAAGCCTTGTCTTAAAAATGATTCAGGCCTAGAAATTTACAGACAAACATTTTGCATTACAGAAAAATATTCAAGTAGTTAAGTTTATCCGAATATAAAGAAATGTGATTATTAAATATATTATGATGATTGAATATATGATTATTAACATATATTATTTAGAATAAAATAAGTAACAAGAAGAATACCGTCGTTAAGAAAAAAATACAAAAAACATAAGCGATCATGTTCTTTAATTAATTTTTAAACGAATTTGATAATTATTTAAAGATAATTTTAAATCCTATTCAAATCAAACATTAGTAACAACTTTAATAAATTAATGTATATAAAAAATGCATCGCAAAGTGTTGCTAAGCCCAAAATCTATAGCTGGACTGATTGTTTTTTATTTTTTTCCATGAAAACCTGAAGGTTTCGAGAGAGAAAAATTAGAAACATATCATAATTTTTCTTTTTAATATTTAGTTTTTTCTTCCGGAAAAGCGAACAGTCTGGTAGCAATGTAAAATGTTCCATAAGTTGGTACTTAAAACGTAGCTTAAGTAAAAAATCAAAGGCGAAACGAAGTTTGCCTGGGCTGTGAATAATATAATCTTAAAGATTTCTTACCAGGCGGAGGTTCGCTAGTCTTAATAACACTAGGGCGGGTGTAGGGCGGTGCTGGGCGACTGCGCAGACGCATATCTATCGGAGCCTCCGGTTTGCCCGGGTACTCAGGGGGAGCTGAAACACAAATAAACTTCATTAATATAAATGTAATTTTTTTGAATTTGTTAAAAAATTCGTTGGCTTCGTAACGTTACGGAGTGGACTGATATGGCAACTGCGGACGAGTTGCACCTGCCACGGGACTGGCCAACTGAAACCTGTTCCTTAAATAGAATCATACTAAGCTAGATAATCGCGCATACAAATAATAAATCTTATTCTATAGAAGCGGTGTTGGCTTTCGCGTGCGACTCTCATCCCTGATGATGTTAGGTTTCAACCTAGACTGTGCACCCATGGTCTTACTATGTTTGCACAACACTTGCTCATACGGTGAAAGAAAATTCGTGAGGGATATCATATTTAGACCCAAAAAATCGATCGTGTATAAGGCACTACTTGGCTATTAAGATGATGAATGAAGAAAAAAATGAGCACGAAACATTTGATGATGAAGGAAACGGTTTATTCTATTAAAGTAAATTTAGATTTAAGAAAATACTTTCTAAATTTGTTAAGAAAAGTAAGCTTTATAGCTTACACCATAATTTTGTTGTTTTTATCAGTTACAATAATAGTCCCTATAAAATTACACAATACACAAGATAAAGGCGATATGCATATTCAAGAACAAACATAAAACATAGTAAAAAGATATATATGTATTTTTAGTTTATCTTGTGTATGATGCAGCCAACTAGCTTAATTAGCCGTTTAAATAGCGGCCTGAAAGATCGATGATGTTAAATTATTTGCCTAGCCTGTTGACTGTACATTTAAATATAATTCTACTTTCTGCCACTCTCACTCTCCTAACTGTCAATATGGCGTCCGAAAACTAGAAATTTGATGTTATTTTCCAAAGTTTTCATGACATCCACAAGTACAATTGAAGAGTGTAACGACAATAATAATGTGAATGTGACTTAAGCAATTTTAAAAGAAATATTTTGTATATCATATGTTTTAACATTTTTTTATTTCTGCCAAACAATGACTGTATCGTACGAAAACGTTGTAACAAACGCTTCGGCTGAATATCTTTCAGGCCGTTAGTTAAACGACGCCGTTTGGTTAAAAGGCTAGGCTGTTAATTAAGCTAGTTGGCAGCGACATATACATTTAAACTGTCTTTTTAAAGTGAAACTTCTTTAGGAGCATGAGTGTAATTTTACGGATGAAACGTCACGAAGATGTGCAGGGTTTTTGTAGAAGAAAAGGGAGACTGATTGAGACCGATTGAGAGAGAGTGAGAAACGGAGATCGAGAAAAAATAATTTATTGGTTGATGTATTCGTTTTTTAGTTATATATTAGAACTTTAGATGGCAATTTTGTCGCATAACGTCTTGTGCAGTGAACGCAGATTTTTATTTATTTATATTATCATTAGCACGTATACAGTGTGTAAATAGTGTGAATATAGATACACAAATATATAGAGTGATCATATACTAGTCCATGATTATCTATTGGGGCTTTTCGTAAGTAATAATTAATTTACAAAGGAGTTTCACTTCTGACATGTGTACTTTGTAGGCACAAACTTTTTTTGTTACATTTATCTTTACCTAAATTGTCATACATTCATAGATATCGTGATGTGTTAAACTTGAATAGATAAATAAATAAATTATGATGAAAAATATAATAGAAATGAGAAGCCAAACATAGGTTTATTAAAAATTTAAATCTCTTTTTTTATTAGTAATTTATTTATTAAACGAAAAGTGAATTTTGATGGACGTTTTTTTAGCGTTTAGATTCCTTTTGGAAATAATTTCCATCAAATAAAGTTACCAATATTTATTAATTTTATAAAATGTGATTCATATTATGGAGATATATGGTATAAAATTACCTTTTCCAAGAAGTGTGAGGTTCGCTGGTGCGTCGTCTGCCTCATCTGAGAATTCTCCGTCGCTGTGCCGCGTCCGGACTATACTCGGCGTGGTACGCTTTTCATTGAAGGATTGCGATCGAAGAGCCATTTTGCAGCTATCTCTGAAATATCAAAAACATATTGTTAAGTGTTTTCTTACTAATATATACAGCCTTTACTGTACTGTCAAATGACAACGTGATACATGTGTTATTGAGTGTTATCTGTATAATATCACTTTTAAAGGCGTTATAAATCATTATTTATATTTAAAAAATCGGAATTAAAAATATAAATTTGTATACTGCGTCACAGATAAGTCGATTCGACTTTTCGAAAACAATTGGTCTTCGCCTGTCTAGGCTTAGAGATTAACTTCATAGGACCATAATCTATACTAATATTATAAAGAGTATTTTTGTTATGTTTTCACACAAAAACTTTTGGTCCGATTTCATCATGAAATAATTTTTCTGCCACAAAACAAAACTACGTCAAATTTTGTGTATAGGGAAGTTATATTTAGAGCAGTGTTGGCCTAGTGGCTTCAGCTTGCTACTCTCATCCCTGAGGTCGTGAGTTCGATTCCCGGCTGTGCACCAATGGATTTTCATTCTATGTGCGCATTTAACATTAGCTCGAACGGTGAAGGAAAACATCGTGAGGAAACCGGCTTGCCTTAGACCCAAAAAGTCGACGGCGTGGGTCAGGCACAGAAGGCTGTTCACCTACTTGCCTATTAGATTAACAAATGATCATGAAACAGATACAGAAATCTGAGGCCCAGACCTAAAAAGGTTGTAGCGCCATTGATTTATTTAATTTTTAAATTTACTAATGTCGGTCATTCTACGTAAATAATGTTACGAAATTCAATGTATTAGAAATATATTTGTTGTAAATGAAAATCTTTATATTGATTAGATTATGAATGTAAGTGTGTTGATAAGAGACGAGCTACGCTGTACTAACCTGCACTGGTCACGACATACGCACTACACTCGTGTGTGTTGCACTACAGTTACACTCATGTCTCACACTCAATTAAAAAAAGACTGTTTAATTTTGATCTACCCTACATGTTTAGTTATTATGATTTAATATCAACTTTCGCCAGATATTGGATTTTTGAAGTATGTTATTTAATTGATACCTATTTAAGTACCTAAAATGTTTTGTTTTTTAAGAACTTTGTTAAGAAGATTAAGTATTAATATATAGAAAAAAAGGGCGTTCATACATGTTAAATGTAGATTTAAGACTTTTTGCTTAATAAAAAAATGTGTATCTAATAACCTGAAAGGAACTAATTAAACATTAAGAAAACTTAATCAAATAAAACTTTTATAATAACAATTATATATTGGGGCATTGGCAGTATAAAATATGCGTATTAGTGTATCAATAATCATAAGTTACGTAGAAAAATTGATGTTTGCTTTCGTGTTCACAGATCATACGGACTGGTGCGACGCCATCTTGATTAAGCCTTTTGGCGGGTTTTTTAGATGTCATCATTGACACATGATGTAACACCTAGCCTAACTTAACATGAATAAGTAATTTAAGCCTTACCTAATTTACCTACCTAATTAGAATATTTAACCTAAGAAAGTGTCCAAAAACACTACATACAGTCTCTATTAAGGGAAAGACACTATGTTCTATAATAAATTTAATAATAACAACTTATAGATTATATACTAATAAATAATCGGATTCCATTAAAATAATAAAAATTGTATATATACATACTACATATAATACATCTTACGTAACAAGTATAAATACGTATATAGCACATTTGGAACACAAATTCCACTGTATTATATATAATATTTTTCGTATATTTTACACAACACAGGCGGCCTGATAGTTCGCCATTATTTGGGCAGACTACACTTCTATTTTCCTAATGTTCTTACTGCTCTGTTAGCAATAGCCTTCTGAATGTCCGAAGTAAATAAATCTCCACATTCTCCCGGTGAGTTTCAGGGTTTATTCAGTAGTTTTATATACCTTATTATGGCACTAAATAACCTATGTACCTTGGTCTATATTCGGGAAGGCGAGTGCGTCTCTCCCTCCGCCATTTGCCGGTAAGTTCTTTAGGCTGTTCGCGCGGCGTCTCGGGCGAAACAGTACGGTCTCCCTCCGACTCACCACTGGAGGCAGTACTTGGCGTTTCTGTAAATAAAATCACGACACGGCTTTATTATTTAAATTCAATCATTTGATGTATGACACGGTAGTTGTTTTTATGATATTTGACTGGCTTTGTATACTGGTGTATGAAAATCTCGGTTTGAGCGCTACCAAATGTGTCAAACATCTTATAGAATTCACAGCTTTTAAGTAGGATATCGTTTTATAATTTATAATATTTTGGATGTGGACGTAACATATACAAAGTATTCGATTGTCTTTATCTATTCTTTAACAATTGCTAAATAATTAGTTAACATTATAAAGGCATTATCAATACATAATGCGTTTTATAAGCCTTTCTACTATGTATGTAAATGGGTATACCAAACAACATAACATATTTTACATATCAAGAGGTAAGAGACAAATTATAGAATAACACGCACTACGACGCCTACTGAGAAATATTGTTTGTTAAATCAATTATTAAATCGTGATTAATTAAAAAAAAAATCATACCCGCACACACTTCTGTTTTGAGTTATTATACCAAAAACTAATTTCTAACACTAATTAACATGATAAATCTTTTGTTAACATAGCTTTTACACACTGAAAATACATAGCTTCAATACAGTAAAAAAGTGTTTTCTTTCAATTATAAATCTTATACCTGTACATTTATATTCAGCAGATCAAAGCAAGGGAAGAGATTCCAATTATATACGCTAGCTAGGTTGGAACCCGCAAGGAAAGCGGAAAATACGGGGCTCGTCTAGGGGTTATAGGAAATTAAATCCAGTCACATATATATTCCCGTTTGACACGAAAGTGCGTGTGGGCAAAATCAAAAATAACATTGCCGACTTTAAGGCCCAAAATGTATCTCTAATTTCGTTAATGTTTTAATATAAATTAAAGAAAGCAAATCATATATCTTAAAAACACTGAAATTAAAATTAATAAATAAATTATTTCGATATATAAAATCACGAGGTAGGCTTATATACTTTAAGGAGATAATAAAAAAATCTTCATAAAGGTTATCATAGGTTCATAAAAAAAATCACGAATACCTTTATGCGCGGGAGCAATCCAAGGCTGCCATAGAGGCAAGTTAAACTTAGGCGATTGAGGTGGCTCCATGAAAGGGACACTTAAAGTCCAAGACAACAAGTATTCCATCATCACTCAACACATTGTACAAAAATATAGAAATTGGAGCACGCCATCGGCGTCTCTACACAGGTAACACTGAAGGTCGACTGAATAAAAAACTGGAAGAGATTACATTGGAATAAATAAATGAGATGAACAAAAAACCAAAATGGAAAAAAACGTACATCCACGCGGCCGGACGTTGCGGCGCTTCCTTCGTTCTACAGGCTGTTCTTAAAAGCTTTAATTAAAGACAGCTTTATGTGCTGTAGGTCCATACCTTGGAGAAACCCTTGGATTTGGGAACTGGTAGAAAATTTACATTAGAATTATTCCTCAAATATTGACGTACCTATGTGTAATATTAACAATTCAAATTTTGTTTGGTTCTATATTTTAGATGTTTTTTAGAATTAAATATTTTAATTATTCCACAAGCACTTTTTGGACTTAAAAGCTTTTAAGCTTAAAAGCGTGGAACCTTTAGATTTGGGACTTGGTAGAAAATTAGAATTGATATATTACCAAAATATATTATTATTTTGATATAAATATTTCAGATTCAGACAATTGATTATTTTAATAAAGCCTTAATACACCACGTAATTGTTATATTGTATTGTATTGTTTTATTTATCATTTATATTGTTATTATACTGGGAAGTGACAAATCGTGTGACACAAAGGAATTTATTAATACTGTCAACGCTGAATTTTGTAATCGGCCTTGTTTCGGACTTGTATTATTTATGTGACCGTTATATCTTCATACAGTAAGTTATATTTGGGCACATTCTTGTTTGAAATTCAGCTGTTACCATATAGGATTTTGTGTATGAACATAGCAAGACACAGTTTTAGCTGTATGTGAGTATTGGCATACTCAGCGACTATTATCTAAGGTGAGTTCAAACCCTGTGCACCAATGGACCAATTCGGTCCCAAATGTGACAAAAAAAATCATTGGCGCTACAACCTTTTTAGGTCTGGGCCTCAGATTCTGTGCCTGACACACGCCGTCGATTTTTTGGGTATAAGGTATGCCGGTTTCCTCACGATTTCCTTCACCGTTTGCACGAATGTTAAATGCGCATATAGAAAATCCATTAGTGCACAGCCGGGGATTGAACCTACCACCCCAGGGATAAGAAACCATGCTGAAGCCAATAGACCAACAGTGCCCAAATGGGACACAAAATGTACCTCGTCCGAAATACCTGCATAATTCCGCAATGTTTCGGGTTTTATATAACTATGACACCAACTATGAGAATATTGATATTTTCCACCTCACCATAGAAGATGTGAGGAAGTTTTGGCGGCGGGAAGACTCTGATTTTGTTTAAGTAGTAATTTTAAAAAATTAAGTATTATTTGTTGCTTCAAATGTTACATTTTTTAAAAATATATTTTGTCCATTAATGTTAAAACTTAATTGTTTTCTGATACATATATATTTTTAATCTATGTAATCTGGTTTGGCTTTTTGTATTGTCTAAGTTTTTTGTTTTATAATATGTATGTTAGCTGTCAGATTCCTAATAATTACATAAATAAATTCCGCTGTCACACATAGAACGCTGAACCTACTTGCCTATTACTTAATAGATAATGTTAATTACTATTATAATTAATTAAGGCAATAATAAGAACAAACACCCTTTATATTGTATACATCAACCTGTTGGCTCCATTCATGAAAGTGCGTGTGCGCAGGGCGCGGGGATTAATGAACGCTCTCTTCACGTCTCCCTTCCATCGCCAATACAGCCTTAACCGTTACAAAAATTTAATTTAAAACTCTATTCCCAACTAATAGGATCTATATTCGTTTGTCGGATATAACAATCGTGGCATTTGAATTGGAGTTCTAAGTGTGTGTACGAAAGTCGATTTTCCATTGCAATTTTCTCGCTAATAACAGAGTTCGAAATTACGGTGGTTGTATCCTTGAAAGGTTGTGTTTTATTTTGATGCGGTTGTAGAGGGGCGAGGGGGGAGAGGGGAACTGTGAGAAGCCGCGTCCCGGGGCACCGTGTAAGCATTAGCTTTTTATTATTGTCTATTAGATTCGAGCCTTCACAGGTAAGCCGACTTTTGGCGCCGCATGTGGCTTAATTATTACAATAGCGATTCTTGGAAACAATTGATTAAGAATTATAGACAAAATTATTTCTTTGAAACGTATAAACAGTACCTTATATTTGAGGTAGACTTTATACAGTAATTTTTTTACAATTTTGAATGTTTTACATTAGTTAAACAAATTTTAAGCTGGCTAATTTAAGTCTTTCCTACTCTACATATTATCTGTCCACTTTGCGTGTGTAAATTTCCTAGGCTTTTAAAGTGAGAATTGTTTTCAGGAGCTGAATGAACCAAGTCCAAAAGTGGTCTCAAAACCTCCCGCCGAGTTTAATTAACGGATGAGGTGTCTTGATCCTTGCTCTACCGCCCATTCAACCGTAGCGCCACAGGCTCCTACCTGCTTTATCGACTATCAGGTGTCAAAGATATTGAACGCTGTTACATTGTAAGGGAACTATAGAAAAATATTTTAAGATTATAGATATACATTTTAATAAACACAGTTTCAGGATTTTTGTACTCACGAGCGAGTTATTTATTTATAATACATATTTGCTATGTATAGTAATTTCTAAATTAAATTAAGGTACATACATTGCTGTTGTTTCTTTGTATATATGTTTTTTTGTGTTGAATAACTGTTAATAGTCGGTGCAAACAAATTAATCCTATATAAATGTATCGGTATTTTTTGTAACAGAAATAAAGATTTTACAACCAAACATTTAAGATACACTGTCTATTAAAATAAATAAAATCATTTATTAGATTAAATATATATATCCTTATTTTTTGACAAAAACAATTAATACGATATCTTAACCCCAACTGTAAACAATAATAATTAATAAAATTACTAATAAAATAAATAATTTCGCCACTAACAAACCGTTCGATATAGTGAATTCGTGTGGCTGTACGGTTAGTCTTAAGTGCTAAACAGTTGTAAGTGAAACAAAGTAGAACACAAGAACAATGTCTTCCCTTTAATAGTCTGTAAGTAATTCGACTTAGGGTCTTTCAAGATAGAGCGTACCAATTAAAAGGCCGGCAACGCTCGCGATTCCTCTGACATTGAGTGTCAATAAGTATCACTCAACATCAGTGAGCCTCCTGTTATATAAAACAAAAGTTTTTTAGTAATATAGGTTAGTTTTAAATTACTTAATAGTCCTAAGTGTTGTGCAGCGACAAATTGTATACAAAAAACAATTTCGCCATAGAAATCCAATAAATTTATATTTTTAATAATGGTAATTTTCTAGAGAAACCGCTGGAGGGCTGCGCATGCAGTGGCAGGAACAACGATAAATGGACCTCAAGGGAATGTTTACTTGCACGCATCGGACGGAGGAAATGGAATTTTAAGGTAGCCAGCTCTTTAAAATTACGTACATTTGAATGATTGATATGAAAAAAAAAACATCTAATAATATTATGAGTATTTTTTGTGTCTTTATTTATTAAAGTACATTATATACAATGCATTTTATATAGTATACTAGCTGACCCGGCAAACGTCGTTTTGCCATGTATATTTTTTCAGGACACATTTTGTAGTTCAATAAAAATAACCTATCTACTATAATAAAAAATAGGGGTTAATCGTAGAAGGGTGACAATTAAGGGTTGTATGTATTTTTGTACATTTTTTTACAATTTTTTTTTTTTGGGATTGACATAACTTAGGGGTTTGAAAGATATATAGTAGCCGATTCTCAGACTTACTGAATATGCATAAAAAAATCATAAACATCGTTCGAGCCGTTTCGGAGTAGTATGGGAACGAACTTTGTGACACAAGAATTGTATATATAAATAGAGCTTGATGAAAAAATATTTTAATTTTTAGTAATAGTTTTTGGCTTACGGAATGCGGATTAGGTAATGTAGGTCTTCTGGGCCTGGGTGGTTTAAATAATAGAGGATTTTAGGTATACTCTATATTACACTCGCGTACAACAATAGAATATAAGCGAAATAATAAAATGTTAATTGCTATGTAACGAATGAATGCAATGTAACAGTTGAAGAGAGAGCCTAAGTGTGACGTCTTAGGGCGTAACTCCAATTATTTAGAAAATCGCCACGCTTATAAATCTAAGCGCGCTTGAGTTAGCAAAATGTACAGATGGCTCGTACAGGTAGGTATCTTGTCAATGTTCACTATCGAATATGTTATTTAAATAAATAGTCTTGATCCAGTATGTTTTGCATATGCCTTATTTAATTGTGGTACAAAATGAGCGTTTTACAAGTATCTTTAAAGGCTCTCATCCTAGGTCGTTCTAAGCAGGAATGCCTAAGCAGTGTGGGCAAATACCAGTTGACCAGATCATGGGTAGTTGATATACGTCTCTAATGGAGCCATAGAGCAATTATGTCTCTTTAACCAGAGGGATAAAACTTCGCTTATGTCTTCACAACCCAAGAGGAGAGAAAATTTTGAAGCTGTAATGTTTGCGGTTCAGAAGGGGAATGGATATTATATAGTATATATATATAAGTCGAGTATATGTTATATAAATTTATTGGTTTTAGGGAGCGTTCAAGTATTACGTAACGAATTGGGGGGGGGGGGGGGGGGGGGTTTGTCTCCTGTAAAACGTTACGTTGCGGGGCGAGGATTGAATTACGCGTTATTGTTAATATTATTTTCCACTTTCCAGTACTTTACACCACATTATTCATGAATCAAGAATCTCCAAATATAGTGACGACGTTTGACGTGATACCTGAACACTCCCTTATACACAACACAACTATATATATATATATATCAAACCACGACTGTCACTACAGAGCGATCTGCAAGAACTACTGACTTCAGGGGATGGATTTTTATAACTAAAATAAAAAGTTAACAATGTATACAACATTTGATTCTGCTCTTGCGCTCATCATTTTTCTTTTTTTAGGTTTTCTCTTACTAAGGTTGCCTGGAACAAATCGCTTATTAGCTATAAGGCCGCTCGTTGCATCTCTTGATTTTTGTTTATTGTGTTATTCGGGTTCCTTTAAATTATATTGCAACGAAGTGTGAATAAATTAATAAAAAATATAATTAAAACAAAAACTAAGTCGTAAATACGCACTTGCACTTGATAACATAGTCACACCCTTACTTTTAGACAAATCAAAAAGGCTTACTTTTAGACAATTTTTACACAAATCAATTTCTAAATTCAGGTAGTATTTTTAAATAATAACCCTGTATTTTGTATAACAGGCGATTTGATTTAAATTCCTCGCGTGAAGGCAGTAGCAGCGTCCGTGCCGCGAGGCGCATGCGCATATACACTAGCTATGGTCTGTGGCTTTAGGTGAAAATTAAATCTTGTTTCTTGGAATATTTTAAAGTTTGATCAGCATAATGCGATTTTAATACAAAGTTAATAATTACGAGGGCAGTACAAGTCGTTGTAAATAGATTTTAATTTGTTTTTTAAATGTAATAGGAGGCAAACGGGCAGGAGGCTGATGTTAAGTGATAGCACCGCCCATGGACACATTGCCAGAAGGCTCGCAAGTGCGTTGCCGGCGTTTCCAGAATGGGTACGCTCATTTCTCGAAGGACCATAAGTCGAATTGCTTCGGAAATACTTCAGTGGGCAGCTGGTTCCACATTGCGGTGGTGCGTTTTTTTTATCACGCTGGACTATATGTGCAGGTAGCGTGATCTACAATCTGGAGGATATATAACATGACCACAGACACGGGTACCATCTGGCCGGCGAGTCAGTGTTTAGACAGTTTGAGGTTCCTCCCTTCTGGTTGAAGAAACATAACACTAACTTTCCTCAACACTTGTTACTTACTTCAATACCACAGGGACACTTATGGGGAGTACATATGGGCCACATTCGTTTATCAAATTAAACAACTGTATTTTAAAACGTATTACGATTCTGTATTTAGACACGTACTAAAAATAAAGAAAACTCATTAAATTTAATAATGTAACTCGAGTTAATGGCTTCAATTCACGTCAAAGATCCTTTATTCTTATAATTGATAGCATGGCGTTCGTTCAAAATTATACCTGAATTTCAAAGGTATACGAGTAAGTACTTATATATCAAAGAAAGAAAATCACAATCGTTTTGTGAAAATAACATTACAGTGTCATTCGCATGCCGAGTAAAATTAGAATGGGGAAAGATATAAAGGCCGGCAACGCACTTTCGAGCCTTCTGGCAATGAGTGTCTATGGGTATCGCTTAACATCGCCTGCCCGTTTGCCTCCTGTTACATAAAAAAAATGTATTTGTTATTTTTCGTGATTATTTTTTATCATTTTATGAGACAGTTCGGTATGTGCAAACGGTTTTAACCCGTTAATGTTGCCTATGGAACTCAACGTAGGCAAGTGTCGGCCTTTAAATCTGCCGGCGACAATCATAAGTCATTGGGCTCTTTAATAAACACAAAAATTAAAAATTATGTGGACTAGAGTATCCTGTTTATTTCAGACACAAACAGGAAGTCAGTACGCAGAAATATCATCCCATTTTCCTTTCCAAAGAATTATGATCAAAGCTCACCAATATCCAGATTGGGCATTTTCATGAACGACCTGGATATCTATAGGTACTAAGAGTTAGTGAGAGAGAGAGAGACAACAAATAATCGCGAAATTCCATTTCGCTAGACACTTTAGTTGGCTTTTAACTGCTATAGCGCGATTTTTTCGATATCAAATTAAATAAAATGCAGAATTACAAAAAACTTATTTGAATTATATTTTTTTTATTTTAATTCAATAATTAAAATTAGCATTACTATCGTATCGGCATAAAGGCGTATCGATACATCTCTAATAAGTAGTATATGTTGTACACTAGATAGATTATATAACAATAATATTATTTTATGGAATAAGACGGAAGCTACACAACATTTGACCTTATCCAAAATGATATTTTATCCTTAATTTACATATATAACCTTCAAACCAATTAAGCCACTGCATCTAATCATTCGCCATCAACGCTGGAGTTTCACAAAAGTTGGTAACACTCTCCGAGCGACTTGATCTCATGCAGCTGATTTTTATCATCGGGTTTTTTGTTGTACGAAATTTCACCTCGTCGTTCGTCGTTCCACAACTGAGGGTTTTTTTAATGTTTTTGTACAGTAGATTAGTACAAAAGTAGATATTACGAACGAATTAATATTGACGAATGAAGTTTACATCAATGAAGAATGCGGAATGTTAGCAAGCGGCATCCTGCACTTTCGCTGCAAACATCCGCCTTACGCGAACACCCCACCCCGCACCCCGCAGTTATGTAAATGGGTATAAAGGTATTAGGTACAAAACTGGGCAAGTAAACCTAAGATCGACATGTGTCATAGTTTTTGTTAAATATCTTGTTTACAATTTTTTGATTGAGTCATAATGTTGTGACACAGTCCTAATTATGGTCAAAATAGAAGATATATGCTACTTCATAAATGGGTATTTATGGTTTTAGTGGCCCGGTAGAAACATATATACGAGTACATATTATTTATTAATAAATTTTGTCATCGGAACAAACAGAGACATCTATCGGAATTTTGGGACAACGCGAAATTTATTAAAGCGCCCTCTTTCGGTTAAGAATAACAATAACAAAAAAATTGTCGGCACGTGCGCCTTCTAAAGATTTTTCTTTAAACCGTAAAAGTACACATCAAAAGGTTCCTCACAAAATACCTATCAAGATCTCAGAGCAAATTGAATTCCTCGTAAGATATATGCAATTATTCCAGCCCCCTAAGCGTGACGGATGCATACCGTTGCAGTCTGTTGCGCAATGTTGGTTTCCACCCGTGACCTTACAGTACTCATGATGAGCTCTTCATAGTTAACTAGGTAATGAGAGATCTAATCTAAAATCTAATGATAGACGTACAGTCAAAACCGTTTACGACGTCGTTTAGAACAACATACCAGTTATATTGATCAAAACCAATTATGGCGACTGAATTCTATTAGGTATTAGGTACTTAATAATACGACTGGCTGTTACGACTTTTTGGTTTTTGAGTTTTACGACCAAATATGAGTAGTTCCTTCGATGACGTTATAACAGATTTTTACTGAATGATCTATTACGTAGACGCGGCGAACATTTGTTTTTTTATAAACCAAAGAGTAGAGAAATAAAAATAATTAAAACATTACAATCTCCAGCAAAACATGTATTGCTTAGGGAACCAGACAGCTAAATGCCATTCAGGAAGTTTCAGAATTGAACTACAAACAATATTAGCCCTAATATTATTAGGCATTGTTGGCCTAGTTTCTACGTGCGAGTCTCATACCTGGGGTCTTACGTTCGATCCCCAGCGGTACACATTGGTGTATATCATGACTTCCTGTCTATGTGCCCATTTAATATTCGGTCGTAGAAAAACATCGTGAAGAAACCTGCATTCCCTAGACCCAATATAGTCGACGTAGTATGTCAGGCACAGAAGGTTGATTACTTACTTGCCTGTTAGAAATAATGAAGGATTCATAAATCTGAGGCCCAGACCTAAAACGTTGTAGCGCCATTGTTATTTATTTATATAATATTACTAAATTAATTATTTGTAATATGAATTTTAGATCTTATTTTTTGAAAATTTACTTACTGTGTCTTAAGTCGATATTTTTTTTTAATATTAAATGTTATATATGGTGTATAAGAACTTTAGAAATACTGGGTTAAACTTTATATCACGTTGTTCACATAATTAAAACGATTCTACAAGCACATCACTTTAACATTAAACAAAATTTAAAAAATGCAATTAGATCTTATCTTTTATGCCATCATCAAATCGGTATGCGATACTAAATTGGCGCGTGTCAATCATTAATAGCATACCAATCTTGTTAACACGTTCGTTTACGAGAAATATAACGCCTTAAGGAATTTGCTATGCAATATCAAATGTAGCATTGTATGTTGTATTTAGTGGACCTACTCAATTTGCTGCAATTCGCGGCTTTGTGCCTCCCCGACAAAAAGACCCGTAAGAGGCCCCGACATGTCAAATCGTGACAGCTTTTGACAAACTCAAATTAAATGCAAAGAAAAGTCAACATCGGATATGGGTAAAAAAACCGCCATCACCGTAGACGCCGTGGACCTTTACTTCGTACTTCCCTCACTCCAGTGAGCTTCCGTCCCGTCATTCAGGTAATTGACCAGCCCGCGATGGCCAAAGCCGAAGTCCGAGTCTCCCAGGAGACATCGTTGCGATAGTCGCGGGAAAAAGCACATTCCGGACAGCTCGACCTTTTGGTCCGAACCCCGAACTGAGCTTGAAAGACTCTTAAGGTAAACAAGGAGATTGACTAAAAAAATCGGCTTTATACTGTTTTTGTTTTTAGGTTAAGGCTATTTCAGAAACGATAGCTAACCACTCCCATATGACAAAATTCAATATATATTTCACGTACAAAATTCAGACAACGCACGTCCAAATTTCCTTAAGACACACCCTTCATTTGTACGAACTAAATCGATAACGGGATTTGTTTTTTTAGATCAGGGGGCAAACGGGCAGGAGGCTCACCTGATATTAAGTGATGCCGCCCATGGACACTCTCAATGCCAGAAGGCACGCGAGTGCGTTGCTGGCCTTTGAAGAATTGGTACGCTTTTCTTGAAGGACCCTAAGTCGAATTGGTTCGGAAATACTTCAGTGGGCAGCTGGTTCCACATAGCGGATTCGAACATACGTCTGGGCTCATAGTAGGCTTAGCTAACGATGATAAGACACCTATTGATTTATTTAGATGGCCTGGAAATTTCAAGGTTCTTGGTAGAGAGCTAGAAGACCCTTATCAAAGCGAATAAATAAAAATACTTTCAAGCTTTATAGACAACTGAGCATTAGGATTGTGTTATTTAGTTTGTGTTATTTAGTTAGTTGTGATTATCATTAAATTGGAAATTGCGTATTCATTTAGATAATTTGTGTGTCTCTACTCTCATAGATAAGTTCTGGTTTCGATTCAGTGTCGAATTTTAACAAACTTTCAAACATTACGAACCAATCAAAATTAACTAATAGTTAAATTTCCTTGTTGGTTATATTTGCAGGGGATGTTAAAAATATCACCTCGCTTATCATATAACAATCAATATGGCCGCGATGATGTTTCATACAAGACAGGGTGATAAACGCTTGAATCGGTAGACAAAATCTACAGCCATGGAATGAAGCATGCTGAGAATTAGAAAATTAAACAAGCAAAGAAACACAGACATAAGACAGAATATGTGTGACAGACATTCTGACTAAGACCAAATGAAATGGAGATGGACAGGTCATATGCTACGGAGATGAAACATGGAGCAAAATCTTGACGGAATGGTCGACTGAGAGTCGGTGTGTTAGAGGAGGCATTTTCCAAGATGCACACTGATCTCCGAGATATAACGTATATTTAAAATCACAGTGTTTGGGAATATAAAGATTTATAATATTAATATTATAAAATCGAAAATGTCTAATCCAATAGTGTTCTGCCAGCGCTTGAAAAACTTACAAGCAAATTCCAGTCTAAGTATGGCGTTCAGTTTTCTTTAAAGAGAAATTTTCCAATTCCATTTATAATCGTCCTGCACAACAACTCCACAAGTCAGGTCCGTATTTAGCTGCCTCGGGGCAGCAAAGGAGTGGAGGCCACCAGCCCTAAATTATTTTCTAAGTATAATTGAAAAAAAAATCAGTCAAGCTTGTCAATCAATAATTTATTGTGAAACCAAGTAAATTATTGTAGTATTTAACAAACATATAAAAATATATCAAAAGACAAGTCTATTCATTAGACAAAACAAGTATATCTAAGTATTGTTGGGGCCCCTGTTTTGTGGAGGCCTCGGGGCTGTAGCGCCGGTTGCCCTCCCCTAAATCCAGCCCTGACACAAGTACTGTGTAGCCCTGACATGCTTTGTATCAAACTAGTACAGCCCTACGTGTCATGGCTGAAGACGTACGACTTCCATCGCGAAAATTGCAAAAAATAATTCGATATTGTATTATAAAAGATTATTTTTTTCAGTATAATTGAAGCAGTGTTGGCTAGTACTTCTGAGTTGAACTTTCTTTTAGGTTGTAGGTTCAATCCCCGACTGCACCAATGGACTTTGTGTCTAAGTGCACATCTAATACTCGATGTAGACTAGTGTTTTACGAACATTTTTGTACCTTGCACCTTTGTCATTTTACCATGCCTTCCTAAAATTCTTATGGCCGTAACATGAAAATGTGTAATATTTAAAAATAGAATTGTTCACTTAAGAAACTTTGAATTATAGGTTTTAGGAAGAAATTACTTGGAAATTGTTAACGAAACACAAATTTTAATATAATGAAAACCTTAATATTGTATTACAAATATTTTCTTTATGTGCGCATTTAACTTTCGCTCGAATGGCGAAGAAAAACATCGGCTCGCTTTAGATCCAAAAAGTCGACAACGTGCGTCAGGCACAGAAGGCTGATCACCTACTATTAAATTTACAAATGATCATGGAACATATACAGAAATCTGAGGCGCAGACCTAAAAAGGTTGTAGCGCCATTGATTTATAGTTGAGAACAAGCTGTAAATATAAATATAGAAGTTTTTTGACGTTCATAAGTCTGGATTATTAAATAAATTATATTTAATAATATAATTTTCAGTTGTAGAAGAAACAAATCTTGTAAATATATAAATTCTAGTCAAAATATTAAATATAAACACTAATTATAAATGGTGTGTTGGTAATTATAATTAACTATGACCGGTGAAATGAACGCGGATGTACTTTTAATTACCAGCTTCATTATGCGATATTTTTTTTAAATAACAACGGGCAGAATGATAGTGCAGATGGGCAGATGTTAAGTGATACCCTCAATGTCGGGACCCTAAGTAAATTCGGACATCCTTCAGTGGGCAGATGGTTCCACATGGTGGTGGTGAAAACTGCCTAAACGCTCAGTTGTAGAATAGTAAAATGTGTTAATAATTAACGTGAAATACAAGTTAGAAAACATCGTAGCGTTCATCTTTAGTTGTCGTTATTATGGCGCTTTGGGAGAGGGATTACCAAAATATTGAAATATTGAATTTGCTTTTACAAAGACCAAATAAAAGCATAGAAATCCATTATGTCAAATTAATCGAATCGAAAGTTAATAAATTCGATTATCGGCCGATTGAGTGACAAAAATGGTGCGTGCAATCCTGCGCACGATTGATTGGAATCCAATGAAGTCATCTAAGTAGAATTTCTAATAGCGAATTCCATTTCGTTGGCAGCCAAGCGAGATCAGTTATCTAAACTATTTCGTATTGTCTCACGTGTGTTATACGAAACATATGTTCGATATATTAGAAAAAAATTGAGGCAAAGAAAAAATGGATTCGCATTTACCACGGGCAGTGTTCAGAGGAGTTGTTTGGATCTGCAGATTTTCATCATCGGAGGTCGAGGCAGAATATCACCGTGGTGCGCTCACCACCACTATGCGGAAGCAGCTGCCCACTAAAGTATTTACGAACCAATTCGACTTGGGTACTTCAAGAAAGGAGCGTACTAATTAAGTACTCTAGCATTGAGCGTGCCCATAGGGGGCGGTTTCACTTAACTTCAGGGAAGCCTCCAGAACGATTTCCCCCTGTTTTATATAAAAATCACGAACTCTTTATTCAAGTATGTGCTAATCAGTCATTTGTTAGCAGAACAATATGAAGAGTAGAATTGTCTAGACTATGACAGCGTTTGAGATTGGCCATTACAACATAAAGCCTCT
Source organism: Pieris brassicae (assembly GCF_905147105.1). Taxonomy (NCBI): domain Eukaryota; kingdom Metazoa; phylum Arthropoda; class Insecta; order Lepidoptera; family Pieridae; genus Pieris; species Pieris brassicae. Next base: position 20,846,069 of record NC_059668.1, on the reverse strand, counting down.
ACTCCAACCTTCATCTAGAAGCATCTATAGGGAATAAAATCTTCACGTGCTCGTCATAAATCTTAGCAATATCAATGGCTTACTGCCTCACTGATTTGAGCCATGATAACCAAATAGGACCTTATTTTATCTTTCTACTAGGGTTTTGGGCAGTTTATATATTTTCTATGTATTTTTGGCATAAATAAGCGACGATTTTGAATTACCGAACTGTTATAAATTGCGATCGTTGCATTCCTCATGTAACTGTTGTTTGCAACCTACATTTGGAAACCGTAACGTCTCAATGTGAGAGCACGCATCGTAACGTTATTAATAAAATGTTTTAACCAATAATATAATAATTATATTTAAAAAAAATTTAATGAAAAAGAGATGCCTAATTTTTATTATACTACAGTTCAAAATCTTTTATTACAGAGCATAAGACCCATTTGAAGTATTTTCTAGGTTTCTGAATTCGACTGTATAAGTGGGTTCACGGATAAGCTTTTTCGTTTTTTACGAACACAAATACAAGATATAATTATATAAGTGTCCAAAAAAAATAGCTTCACGGCTAAGATTTTCATGCAGTATATTGCGGGGGGGGGGGGCAAACATGCCTACGGGAGGGCAAAAAAGGGCAGTTGTCGCAGACCATGGACACCCATTTTTAGTCGGTGTGTTGCCAGAGCCGGAGTACACTTTTACTTTGAACAGTTGGAGTTCTTATCTCTCAGGGAAAGGAGTGTCTTGTTAAGTGGAAGGCTTCCAGCCATCAAAGTATGGGTAACACAACTAAAAATAGAATAATAACATTCCTACATGTATTAAATATAAAAGCAAAACCTATATTCAAAACTTTTGCCAGCAACATTTGTTATCTGATGGCTCAGTGGCACGTTGGCTGGCCAAATTCCTAAGCGCTTTCTCTCGCAGCTTGACAGGCGCATGCTCGCACGCAAAGCAACGAAAGTAAAACGGCGTGCGCCTGCGCAGCTGTCACGTTGCATAATTATATGTGATCAACGCGTTGTTTGTAAACAATTAAGATCCTAAACGTGCCGTGGTCGAATTATCGACGTAACTACGACGTAAAATTTTAATTATTATCACAAAATTTTTACGTTAACATCAATTAATTGTTTATTGTGATTATAAAATAAATTAATTTTAAAGATTTTATTTTAATCGCATAAATATCAGTCATATTTTTTACAAATTTGTCAATATCGTTAAAGTTAAGTAACTCTTTATAACTACAACTTACCATTATGTGGTGTACAGTACGGGAAAGTCGAAAATAATATTATCAATAACGCGTAATTCAATCCCCTTCCCGCATCGTAACGTTTTAACCAGATGGACCCCCCCCCCAAATTCGTTACGTAATACTTGAACGCTCCCTAATAACGACCTCTACGCTCGCACAGAACCTTTGTGTTCTACTTTGGATTCTGCTTCTAATATCGACCTTTTTCGCACTCCTCTACTGCTTCATTTAAGAATAGGTTAAAACAACTGTTGATGTCCTAAGCCTTGTATCTTTCTTCTTTATTGTAGCTACTAGTATGTTTGTCGTTCTCCTGATTTATATCCATTTTGTGTTGTATTGTCTACTTACATAACATTCTGCTGTCATGTTTTGTATCTTATTTTTTATATGTGAAACTTTTTGTAGATATCAAATGTATTAATTTTTTTTTATTTTTTACTTTTATTGCATAGAGACGTTTCTGTTTTGTTTCCTAAATGAATAAATAAATATCTCTTTTAATGTCGCGATAACGCAAATAGAAAGAAAGAGGCCAAATAGGCCTATAAATGAGATTCAAATAATGGGGCAGAAGTCTAATTTTACACGTGGAATGCGGAGTATTTTCCAAGCATTTAACCTACACGGATTCGTACTAGAATGTAGATAATCTTCGAACTTGTTTCGAAGTATGCGGAAAATGTATGGCTATTTTGTTATTCTGAAGTTTATTACACACATACACACACGCACACGCGCTCACTCATTCGATAAATATTTGAGTTTTGTTTACAGAACAGGGGGCAAACGGGCAGGCTCACGTGATGTTAAGTGATACCGCCGCGATGTTATCTCAATGCCTCAATTCTCGCGAGTATGTAGCCGGCATTTTAATAATTGGTACTGTCTCGAAGGAACCTACGCCGAATTGGCTCGGAAATACTTCTAGGCAGCTGGTATTCTGCCTCGACTGCCGATTATGAAACTCAACTGCTGGTATGATAAATATTTGAGTTTTGTTTACAGAACAGGGGGCAAACGGGCAGGCTCACCTGATGTTACGTGATACCACCGCGATGGAATCTCACTGCCTCAATTCTAGCGAGTATGTAGCCGGCCTTTTAATAATTGGTACTGTCTCGAAGGAACCTAAGCCGAATTGGCTCGGAAATACTTCTAGGCAGCTGGTATTCTGCCTCGACTGCCGATTATGAAACTCAACTGCTGGTATTTTACTGAACACTCCCCCATGATAAATGCAGAGTGACCTTTACCCAACGCCAAGGGAAGACTTTGAGCTCAGTGTGATTATCATGCCACAAAAATGTATGGAATTTTAACATAGAGAAGTCATAATTCCAGTTACTAAAAACCTTGAAGAGAATCGATAAATGCTAAACTCAATGCTGCAAATGTAAAACAAACTTATAAAAACCCAGGAAGACTCGGTTGAGCGACGACGGAAAAACTAAACGATTTCCCTAGAACAGAATGTTATAATTCGATTGTTCCGTAAATTACTTTAGTGATAAAATATCGATTAAAAGATCGATTTCTTTTGTTCACAGTTCTGGTTTATGTACAGTTTAGTATTAAAGTACATATGTCGCAGCCAACTAGCTTAATTCGATAGCCGTTGATTCAACAGCTTAGCCTCTTAACTAAATAGCACTGTTTAGTTAGCGACCTGACTCCGCCAGTAGCTCTTTGATCAACTCAGCCAGTTGATCAAAGAGCTAGGCAAATGACAGGGATCGATGACGTTACTCGCCTATACTGTTGAGTTTTAATTTGGTTCCACTTTCTGCCACCCTCAAACACGAAACGAAACTCATCAAACTGTCAATATGGCGTCGGCAAATGACTGTAATTTAGCTGTAGAAATATTTACTGTATTTTATGTCAGATTTTTCATCTTTTTTGTTTCTGCCACATGGTTTGTCTATCCTAAGCATTAGCCAACCAGTTTATTAATGTTATAAACGAGACGAAATATCTTTCAGTTAAAAGGCTAGGCTGTTAATTGAACGGCTTATTAAGCTAGTCGGCTGCGATATATATACTAAGTATCCAAAATTATTCAACACATAAAGACGCTTGCCTGTATCAACCGAGCGATCCAACACGGCTGTGGGTGCCTGCATCTTGCACCATAATATATTTAGAAAAATTGTGTCGCCAAATCGATCTATTCAATCACCTTCAGAGATGTTATTAATCACTGCCGTGTAAGGCTATCAATGGGAAGGTTTAATTTTTAACCGGCACGGTGCCTTTATAGCGTGAGTATAAGTTTTGACAACAATTATAACTGTTCTTATAATTATGACATTAGCATGCATATTTTTATCTGGCTGATGATGCGGTGTTTTTCTTTATAATCAATCGGAATGTAGCACTTTCTTTGCAAATACATTATCTATTCTTTATTAAGTGTACAAGAATAGCAAAAGCTTGGAAGAGCTTTTGGCCGTCTAAACGTCACGAACAATAAGAGAACGAGCACGGTAATTAAAAGAAAGCTCTTCATTACTTACATATATACTACTTGTACTAACATACGGATCTCATACTTGGGCGCCTAGTCAAGCGCAGCAGCAGGTGTGTCAAAGATCGATGGAACTATGTATGATAGGGAGGAAAAGAACAGACAAAATAATTTAAGCTTTAAGAAAAGCTTTAACAGATGTTACAATAAAAAGTAAATAAACTAAAGTGGAAATGGCCGGAGCACACGGCACGATGAACAGAAAAGTGAAGCAAAGTTTTAAACTGGTGGCGAAAGTACAGCAAACGCTGAATAGGGAGACAACTTAGAAGGCGGATAGACCAAATTAAAGAAACAACATGCAGATGGTAACTGACAGAGAGTGGCACAGTGCTCAGAGGAATGGCGTGATTTGGAGGAGGCATTTGCTAAAAAACTAAGAATGACCTAAAAGAAGATTGAAATAGAAACGTGTTTAAATGTAAATGTATCTGAATTAATGGCTATTATTATTATATGTGTACAGAATAATTGAGGAACAGCGTCGCAAATACATAATTACAAAAATTTAATATTTCCTCATAAGTACGTAGATAAAGTTTAACCTTACGTTTTATTTAGAGTAAAAATATCAATATCGCTCCAAGTGTATTTTTATTGTATTTATTAATACAATCAAAAATACACTATTTACAATTTTCTTAATAGTAATAATACAAATAATTATATTTAAAATGTAACCCTGTGTACCTTTAACGCTGGCAATGTTTCATGTCCAACGATAATTCCAATATTGTATGTTTTGTCAAAAATAAAATAATCTTTTTTTAAATCGCTCAAAGCGAGGGTTAATGACGATGTTTTACTTTTAATTTGAAGTCGGTTATAAAGAGAGCATAGGCAACTAAGTCAGCTGTGAGTGGCGAGGAATGCGACCCGCCCACAAGGCCAAATGCCATCTAACATATGCACAGTGTCCCAGCCCGCATACCGATTCACTGTAATCATTTTGTCTGTCGATTTGATGGCGACTAATTAAGATTGTTTATATGCCTTAGATTTCGGGTACTTTTCGAAACTTTGATATTACTGGATATTCATTCTTCGTTCTAAAATTTGGATCGATTTTTTGTACCTGTGTGTGTGTTTTTTTATGTAATAGGAGGCCTGCCATGGACACTCACAATGCAAGGAGGCTCGCAAGTACGTTGCCGGCCTTTCTAAGATTGAAACGCTTTCTTTTACTTCAGTGGGCAGCTGGTTCCACATAGTGCGGTAAAAATTGCGTTAAAAAACACTCAGTTGTCGAACGACGGATGTCGAGGTAAAACGGATGGTTTTTATGTATTTATTTTATATCTTAAAACCTTTTTAAAGTAGGTTCAATAAAAAAATATGCTAAAAATAATAATGTTGAACCTAGATAACCTAGCGAATTTAAAAATACTTTTTTATTTTTAATCGACTGGTTTTAATTTCTTTTTACTACTTAATACATTATAAATAAATGTACAGAAAAATCCATTAAGGGGTATAACATTGGCGCATGAAGACTACACCACAGTACCAATTTGAAATTCCTTATTAACAAAAATAAAATACAAAAAACAAAACGAAATCAGAGAGGAAAGAAACGTTTTTATTGCTTAATCTGAATCGCTGCTGTCGCGGACAAGAAATTTAATGATGTTTACTTCTTCAAACTACCATCTCTTATAAACTGACTTGTTCAGAGAATCTTTGGTATCACAACTTTGTTTTTCGTTTTTGTATGTTACTTAAACCAGCTTTAAAATAGAACTATAGCGTACACCTCCCGCAAAAGCCAATAAGTGACTTTAAATTTCGAATAGATAAAATAAGGTGTAATTTTTAAATTTCGAATACAGTACTTTAAATGTACTGGCTTATGTTGAATTTTTAAATTTCGAATACAGTACAATAAATGTACTGGCTTATGTTGAATTATTACATTTCGAATACAGTACAATAAATGTACTGGCTTAGGTTGAATTTTTAAATTTCGAATACAGTACTTTAAATGTACTGGCTTAGGTTGAATTTTTAAATTTCGAATACAGTACAATAAATGTACTGGCTTATGTTGAATTTTTAAATTTCGAATACAGTACAATAAATAGCTTAGGTTTAATTTTTAAATTTCGGCAAATTGTACGGCATTGTACAATAAATGTACTGGCTTAGGAATAATTAATTTCCAATACAGTACAATAAGTATACTAGCCCAGGTTTAATTTGTAAAAATACAGATTAATGAGTACTCACCGAAGCCGTCTGAATCACTTGCCGGGTATGCGGGACACGGTTGCACCATCGTCGCAGCTCGCGATAACACGTCCAACGCAGATTCCACCTTTTCCATTTTCACTGTAATTCAATATATAATATATTAAAATAACATTATTACTATATAACTAATATCACATCCACGTGTGCCCGTTCATAAGGTGTATCTAGAACCAAGATTTTAGGGAAAGAGCCCGTCAAACTGTCTCGACCAAAGTTTCGTGACTTTTTTAACGCCGATCGAGTAGTCATATACTATTGCGAGCTTTTCATGCCACCTATAAAAAGCATTAAACATCAAAATTATAACAAAACAATAATAGTGTGCATACTTTAGCAATGACGTAAACGTATAAGTATGTCGGAATTGGTAAATATATTTATAATTAATTCCTCATTAGTACATAGCTTCTATTGGCTTCAATATTATGAATACAATGTTTGACCTAGATTTTGCGTGTTTTGCTGTTTACCAACTGACGTCGGCGCTCATCTATTGAAGGCAAAGACAATACATCTTCTATTATACAAAGTATTCACTAAGTAATATTAGGTGGTTGGAAAAGTTCGGAGACTAACATAGATTTTTTTAATATAATTTGTTTTGAATTCTTTCCAGAGCGATACAACGATTGTAGCAGTCATACAGTTTTTCCGATACCATTTTTATTTTACGATTCGTCTTTAGCCTCATAATAAGCTTCAATTTCGGCGATAACTTCTTTATCAGCGCAAAAAATATATATCGAACGATATCCATCGAGCATACCTACTCCCATGGAATTTTGCTATAATGAAAATAAATATTTCATTGATTTGTGACACGTTTGTGTAATTTTCTGACAAGTCTACACTCGTAGTCTTTGGTGAAGATTTAAAAAATGAATTTCAACTTTAAAATAGTTCTCTTCAATTTGTCGCCTTTGGGTATACCTGAACTCTTGGATACAAAGACAGGATGACAACACGAAGCGAATACGACAAAAACCAATATCCTTAATTTGCAGTTAAGGACAATCAGAACCTTGCTCAGAGGCTGCAGCGTCGGACTCTCTTCCCTGGTCGTACGTACTTTATGTGCACATTTAACATTCGCTCGAACTGAGAAGGAAGACATCGTGAGGAAACCGGCTTGCATTAGACCCAAAAAGTCGACGGCGTGTGGCAGGCATTAGACACTTGCCAATTAGATTGATGAATGATCTAGAAACTGATACAGAATTCTGAGGCCCAGACCTAAAAAGGTTGTAGCGCCATTGAGTGATTTTTTAATTTTTTATTTAATAGAACAATCATAATATTTATGGTTTCTAAGATGTAATTTGCCTTGTCTTTGTACCGATTGAAGAGTTCGATCAACCACGATATTTTTATCTTCTAAAGGTTCCTTTTTTTATTTTTAAAGTGCCGTCTTCTTTTGAAGGATGGCCATCATCGCAGCTATTTTAATCTTGGATGCCACGCTTCTAAACAATAACTTAGTGCTTTGACTAAACCTTGACTGGGTTTTCAACCAGCACGAGTATCAGCGGCCAGATCTCCTTCTACATGCTACATTTTTGCCTTGGCTGCGTAACGTTAGAGAGGACGGGTAGTGCGACTGCGGAAGAGTTGCTGCATCAGACACAGCACACGCTTTACGACTGCCTGACGGCCAACCAATAATGGAGAGGCACCAAAAGAAGAAAATTATAGTAATGTCTGTGGCCTTGCTAAACATGCCAGTGTAGGAATGTATGTCTGCGCATAAAAATATTTGGCTCGGAATGAGCGTCGCCGTGAAATCATAAATGCAAATATCGAGGCGGAAATTCCTCAACTTATGACTAGACGTTGGACAGACGTTTTGTCTTTTGTCCAAACCAATATCATCCAAAGTGCTTTTAACGTCTAAAATGACAAAGGAAAATTATTTTACATAGAATATCAAGGAGTTTGTTCTCCAAAAATAAATAAATCAATGGCGATACAACCTTTTAGATCTGGACCTCCGATTTCTCTATCATTTGTAAATTGAATAGGCAAGTAGGTGATCAGCCTTCTGTGCCTGACACACACCGTCGACTTTTTGGGTCTAAGGCAAGCCGGTTTCCTCACGACGTTTTCCATCACCGTTCGAGCTAATGTTAAATGCGCACATAGAATGAATATCCATTGAAAAGCCGGGGATCGAACCTACGACCTCAGGGATGAGAGTCGCACGCTGAAGCCACTAGGCCAACACTGCTCTTACCTTGCCTTGTTCTCGAACAAGGCTCCAAAATTTACGTAAATTTTATGTATTTACTGGTAACGTGTAATAATTGGTTGTAAAGCATTTCTTACTGCTAGTTGAAGGTGTAGAACTGTCCCTGAAGTATTTCCAAACCAATACGACTCAGGGTCCTTCAAGAAAAGACCGTCATAATTCTTAAAAACCCTCTGATATTGAGTGTCCATGGGCGGTCCTTATCATCAGACGAGCCTTGTGCCTCCTGATGTATAAAAAAACCTCTTTCGAGGTACTGTTATATGACTTTTATGACATTATGGAGGTTGGAACCTCGGCACAAATAGTTTTAAAGAATTATTTGATACTTTGATACCCTCAAAGTACTTCCGAACCAATATGCTCTAGAACAGAAGCTAATAATTTCTTGAAGGCCGTTTTTTCTGATAACACTCGCGTACATATATCGGACATAAAATAAGATTTTTACACATAATTAACAAATGCTATCTAGTATGAACTAGTAAATAAGAAATGTTTTCAAAGTGACCATCAGAATGTTTTACAATTTCAAAATTATTCGTAAGCGGGTCAAACATCTCAATGTGTTACGGTACAGTCAGCAAAATAATTGACGAATCTGATCGGTCCAGAATGTTTTACAACAAAGTATTCTAGCGCTTTTTGTATGGATATTGCTTATAAAACCCGTGGAATCTAAAACATTAGTTCAATGTTCGAAAATGTATACCAAACGACGCGGTCGGGAATTTTATTTGATGTTTCAGAGCACCAGTCGAGTTACGAAATGTTAGGGAATACTTTAGACAAATCAAGGACTAGTTACAGTAACGAATGGTTAACCTAATGTTCAATATATTGGTACGACCAACCAGGCTCCAGAAGATAAACCACTCATCACAAATTGTATACGTTTTTACAACAAACTCCCAAGCGAAATAAGAGACTTTTTTTAAGTTATTGAATAAATTCAAATTTTTTTTAAATAAATTTGACGATTATTTAAATAATCCTAATCCTTGGTATTGAGTTGATCCACTTTGTATGACTCAATACTTGACGATTAAAAAGAGTGGCGGAGAGTTTGTTGCAAGTTCTTGCCCGCTCTACGCTCCTGACTTGCGAACTGGTAGTAAATGTAATTTAGAATTAATTTAACATCTTTTCTGTTGACGTCCATAAGTTTACTTCGTTACCTATATAATTAAAGTTATTTTGAGTTTGAATAAGAACTGACATTGCAACTGTTACTTAGATAATTTTCTTATCTATGTCTATACAAATAGGTGATCAGCCTATCATGGCATTACTCACCATACCATTATGTGTTAAATACTCAAGAGAACTCAAAGCACAGCCAAACACACGACCAGGTTTGACCACGACGCACGTTAAAACGCTATCCTGCCCTTTACTTTAATTTAAACAGAAAAAAAATCATCAAAGAAAGGAATTTTTATAACATCTGCTGATCGTACATCTCGCATTCCATCAAAAATATTTCAGTTTAGTTATAGCCAAAACAAAGTTGCTCAACGCGAAATAAAATTGTATATCGTAATGTCCACTATCAATTGATATGTGATTAAGGACATTCCGTGCATAGCTGACATATTTTAAAAATTCCAGATAATACGAAATGTCACGGAATGTATGCCTCAAACGAACCGCTTATGGAAGCTTCAAATTCCTTCGTATTATATATAGTAAATCGTGGCTTCATCCGCGTTTAATAGGCTATTTGAATAATAAAGTTATCTGTCAAAAATAATGTCACAATTATAAAAATCAAATTAGTAGAGCCAGAAACTCTAACAGACCCTGCAAACTGTAGTTTACTTTAATGAAATAAGCATATACATTCGTAGTTACACCAAATTATTAATGATAAGTTATAAATAAGTTTAGTTAAATTTTTTCTTTCTTCAGACATATTTTAGTTCATGTCATGTATGCTTCAAAACTTTCTATAACATAAATTTGCTGTAAATTCGAATCATTTGACGGTTTAAGAACGGAACTATGCTTGAACCAAGGGCGTCGCTAGGTTTGGGTGCAGGTGTAGTTAGGGAATCCAAAAAACCTTTGTATATAGTATTGTCTTTTGTTAACATAGCTTTCACACATTAAGAAAACACTTTTTAAAACGGATTAAAGCTATGTATTATTATTATTATCATGAATTACATAATTTTAATTTTTCTGACATTTCGCGTGCTTTAGAGCGTGCGTGGTCACGGTGACCATAGCTAATACATAGCTTCAATCCGTTTAAAAAGTGTTCTCTTAACCTTTTTATAATTAATTTGTGAATTTATTTTTATTGCTATGCTCACTCTATACAAATCATACTTTTCCCATTCTCTGGGACCTAGTTCTACTGCCCCCTTTGACAAAAGGCTGGTGAAGCCCTTGACGTTGAATCGTAACCTCTTTCGATTCTTAGAATTCGGTTAAATGTGACCTGTGTTGACGATTGTAAGTCACGCTGATGTGGAATTTGGTACGTTCACCACAATAGAATTTTTCTCGCCTGACTGTATGCGCGTAAGCTGTCCGGTAATAAATAACTTTATTGTATTCACACAGAATTACTTCTGTGGTATGCTGACCGCGATAATATTGAGAACGCTTTAGATTAATAGCATCAAATAGATACGCAATTTGTTCTTTTTAATATCAAAAAGCAGCTAAAAATGTTTCAAATGTTGTCTAGTACATTAAAAAAAGTATACTATATCTTTTATAGACACGTGTTCTATTATAATAATCAAATTGTTAATATAGCTTCTGTATTAACAATTTCCTCTTTAATTCATCAAAACTAATGTCTAATTAAGTGTAATTAGTTATTTAAAATACAACTGACAAAAGTACTTTAGGCGGCATAGCTTTGTTATCATACCAAATCAAGTGTAAAATGCATTTTCGAACATAATCTTCAACCACGACTTATGTCATCAGTACTGACAAGTACTAAAAGAAAGCCACATGGTGGGCGAACCTTGACATTCCATTTAAAAATAATATTCTATTTTCGAAAGTTTATGTTATCCATATTCGCTAAGTCGTTGTTTTAAGGTTGGTAATCCCTTGACAATGCGGGCAATTTGGGGTGCGGCGTGTTTACGATACAATCGCAACCCCTGTGGGGTTACCCACTTTGAAGCAGGACGCAACAATAATACATTTTATGCACTTAAAAGTGGACCATAACACAAGGAGAAAAGTTAGGATTTCATTTGTATTTAACGTAATACAGCTCATAGTAGGCCTTTAAGCACGTGGTGCTGGCAGATGTTTCGAGTTTTATAGGGCTCCCCATCCTCTTGTACCTAAGTACGTGCAGCTGCTTTTAAAATATTTCGAGTGCAAACCGTTGTAAGGATTGATTTCCCAGCTTTTTATTTCAAAGGATCTCAACACAAATAGAATTCCATATTTGTCCTATTACGTTTGAAATTGTATTGAGTTTTCAATAAAAGTATCAATTAATATGTGTTTTTTTAACGGAAGAAGAGTCGAAGATGCTTGTATTACACATTCAATTTAATTTAAATATATAAACATTTAATTAGATTAAAAAGAAATACATCTTCAAACTGGTAGGACCTAAAACTAGACCTAGTAAGCCCTTACCAGTATTTCTAATTGAAAATGATCTATGTGGTTAGCGGTTATGCTAGGGCTATCGTTATGGGGTCACATTGGGCAATCGGACGTTTTATCGACTTCTTATCTCGGTATGTGGAAACGTTATTCCAGTATTGTATCGTTCGCATTCCTTGATATCGCGAGATTCTTCGCCATGCTCGATGGACGCCCTCGCTACAGCGAAATTTTTTGCTTGCCGCATTCGTGAAACCGGTAACAACGTACTTACAATAGCTATTTGATTTTTATTTAGGTTGGCGTAAGTCATTGTACTTTGGCAAACCACGAACTACTCTATGTTGATAATATAATTGACGATGTTCAATACATGTATAAACATGATACAAAATACACGTTTGAAAGTCCTATCAAACTATGTGATATACTTACTGTTTACTCTTAATTGTAGATGATACTTACAAGTAAAGATAGATATAAGAATAAAGTAAATAAGTACTTACATTTAAAATTTCCCACGTTCAAAACAATAGATGAACGAAGTTATATGTTCAATCTTTATTTACTGCGACGAAAACAATTTTCTGTCAATGCTCACTAAGGTATTCTAGAGTCCTTGGTAAACTTTAAATCCTAGACTTGCTCGATAACATAAGATTCATAACAATACAACACCAATGAAGAACGAAAATCAATAAGAAACGTTTTGCAAAACTCCGTAAGTTATAGCACAGCAACTATTATGTTACGCCTTGTACAACGTCAGTTGACCTTATTTTAAACTAAGTTATTTTTTAATCCATGATTTGATAAACACACTGTTGTTATTTGTTTGTTATTTTATAAAATCCAACTATCGCGCCACGATACTGTTGACGAAATAGTCGCGTTTGACATTTGAGCCGAGCCCACGATGGTTGGAATTCGCGGTATGTCAAATATTTTTAGTGCTGCCATCTACGCTATGGAATTTCAATCTGATCCGACGGCGGCACTGGAGTCAGAAATTATTTCACACTTTAGCATTATTACGAGAATTAACTTGAAGGAAATGAAAACTATTTAAAATAGAAATAATACTGCCTAGTAATGCACTAGCACTTGAATATATATCATTAGATTATAATAGGAGTTCCGCGACACGTTTGTGAACCATCGGAATGTGTACAAGTTATGGCCGCCGCTGTGTGACGGCGCGCAGGCGTGATGGTAGGCCGAACGCTGCTGTAGGGTTATCGACACTACGAGGTGAAAAGTAGGGTCGGCAGTCGCGGTGCAGTGATCACCACACTGGTATTATTTTTCCTTCATTTCAAGAGCAGGAACCGTGTCGCTGTTATAATAAAGTAGCCTAATAAGGAAAAATTTAATACACTAAATTCAATAACTAGTATTTGAAAGTATGTATTATTAAGTAAAGTATAAATTATTTTAAAGATACCTTATTTATTCGTCTATTTAGATTTTTTTCTATTTATTAAAAAAAAATATTTCAATCTTAGATGGTTTGAACTTCGAATAAGATCCACGTTTTGAAGTAAATTTTATCATAATTCCTGCCATCTAGTTCATTTTCTTGTTAGTAACAGCGCGTTGCAGTAGATGGCGCTGCATTCAATATTAAAATGTTTTAAAATAGTGTTAACATTCAAGTGTGGTGAATTTTATTATTATATATAATGCAGCTATTTGATTAATACAATTCATCTTACATTCAACTGACTTTGATGTACGATTTTTTTAACTTGTATAAACAGGAGGCTTACCTTATATTATTAAGGATACCACGCTCATGGCCAATACCAGAAGGGGTACCGAGCATTTGAAAGTCTTGGTATAAATCAAACAGTACTCAGTATATATATGTATGGAAAGCGATTGATTTATTATTTAAACCATTATTCTCATCAAAATTATTTTCAAGTATAGTTTTTGATCTTATTCACGATCGAGGAGTTTAAGTCCGTGCTCAAAGTCTCGTTTCCCCTTAATCTCAACGGTTCCATAGACAAGCATTTTTAATCCATAGACAAATAAAACGAAGATTTGGGACATATAATTATTTATTTCTTTTAAACCTAACAACTAACACAAAACTAAATAAATGTATCTCTTGAAAGTAACTATAACAACAGCTTAGCTGAAATCAAATTCGATGTTGCCTTATAAAAACTCTATAGTGTTCACAATTTAAAGGTTTTATTAATAATAATAAGTCAAAGACAATAATTATGGATTTTTAAGTGATAATGTTACTTTATTTATATTTTTTATTATATATAGGAAGTTTTATAATATAAATTAAGGAACTAAATACATTTTGTCTCCCAAAACCATTCGGGCATGAGGCAGACACACTGCGGCATTTTATTTACAATATTTTTTTATCTTATTAGAGACCATCGCTGTAAACAAATCGCTTAGGACCGCGCGCTTGTTTGTGCCAATTGACAAGTGTCCCCAAAAATGTCATTAAAAAAAGGTAACTCTTAATTATACTTTCCACCCTTCCATCAACTGCCATTTTTAAAACAATATTCAAAAAAAAATGTTAGGTCTGTTAGACTACTACATGCTAATAATGTGACATTGTACATTATTTTTGTAAATTTTAATTGTTAATACAACAATTCAAATGAAAAAAAATTGTCGGGTCTGTTAGACTACTACATGATAATAATGTGACATTGTACATTATTTTTGCAATTTTTTATTGTTAATACAACAATTCATTTCAATTTCAATTTCAATTGGCTAGAATCAATGCGTATTATAGATCACGGCAAACTTCTGGAGCATTAAACAAGGCAGTGGGGGAAAGTTTGCGCATCGTACACATCCCAGGACACAAACTGATTTACCAATCACAATCACGCGATCGACACGTCACTCTCCCTCCGCCCCCCGCCCCCCCAGTGATACCTAAAAATCGCTTCTGCGCAGGCAAGGACATTTATTAAAGATGTTTGCTGGTGTCTACACCTACTGTGCGTTTTGTCATTCAGTGATTTTTACATAATAGATTTAATTTAATACAATCCAAGAAGTAACAATCCCCCTGAAATGTCTGCCTCACGCTATACTGGATGTTTTTAAATCGTTGTAATTTTGTAAAATAAAGATTACACCTAGGTATTTGCCAAAGTGTTTATATTTAACTACGACATTAAGAAACATAATTGACATGACTTTAAGCAACTTGCCAAACAATAGTTTTGACATAAAAACAATAATCTAAAATGGAATGTTAAAATTACATAAACAAACCGAAATTTCATATTTAGAACGCAAATGTATTATTCTGTTCCATAAAACAATAATCCACAGACTAGAGCACTTTAGTTTTAGTTATTTGTAATTGTTAAGCAATTTGTGATCTTAAACAATAAATTGTCTATGTGACTGATTAAACATTAATATCATCACATATATCTACTCACATATATCTCTAATCATTTATACTAAAATAATTTACACATTTATTTGGTTCTGTTAATAATTTAGGATTTATTCCCATCAACGCTAATGTGACTTTGAGTATCACAACTTTTGAAAACGACACTATGAAACACAATATTTTATTACACAAAATGGCGCCACAAACTTCAATGTTTTTACACATAATGGCGCCAGTGACATCAAGATTAAAAATCTAAAATTCAATACGATTAGTTTTTCAAAAGTTCGCTGAACTCTGTTATCTACTACTACGGATACATAATTTTTTAAATAATATTCATGGGTTCGCCATACACGTGTTACAATAAATATCTATTAAGTTTTTTTTTCGGATTTTATCTATACTACCACTATTATATCCGTATTTTTTCTATATTAAGGTGATTAAAAATTTGATAAGTACTTACCTAAAGGGGACGGTTTTATATGCGCTAAATAAACGTAGTAAAAGGTTTAATACAATATATCTTTTATGAATAAAAAATTGGCAAAAATTGTTTTATACTTTAGGTTTGGATGAGAGCGTTTATAAAGTTCAACGATTATGTTGAAGAATCCTTTTTCAAGGGTTGCATTATTTTTATAATAATTATGACATACGTCAGCCAATTAAATCTCTATCGAAGTTTGAGACTAAATCACTTTACGTCATGAGACGATTTCCATACAAATTTATTAGTGGGGCATTCAAGCCCCAGGTTAGAACCATTCTCATATAATACTATTACACGGGGGCTTGAGACAAAATCACTTTTGGACAGGCGTGAACCTGTTAAAAATTGGTCACGTGACTAATGTCATTACCATAGAAATACGTTATGTGGGTCACCCCTGTCAAAAAGTAATTTTGTCTTAAGACCCAGGTCGTGTGTATAATTTTATAAATATCCTGGATAAGAGTCTATTCCTTATTAGTGTTATTTGTGAAAAAACCCTTAGCATGAATACATTAAATCATATAAAATACAAGCTGAAACTTGAGCCACACTTCATCTGACTTGGGACTTCACAGAACATCGTTAAAGCTGTCAAAAACATATTGCGGTATACAAATATGGGACGAAATTAACGTAAATTGCTAAGAGTTTAATTGGACATAATGAGATATTTAACAAAGAAATAAATTAATAAATGTATGTTGGAATAGAAATAAAAAAGTATACTTTTAGTATACGTAGTATTAGAAGTACGCTTAAATTTCCAGAAAATGGTTTTATATTTACGGAGTGACCGTCATAGGACATCTTAATACTTAAGTTAATTTTAGGAGTTTTAAAATATTTAAAATTAGTCTATATTTAAGGCTTGGATAGGTAATTAGTCTATAATCTATGCTAGGCCAACATAAATGCACTATCTAACAAAATTACTTACATTTAATAACAACGATTGCAGATATTCGTCATAGTTAGTTGACAAAAGTAAAAACTTTAGGGGATTTTTACTTTCCATTTCTTATAAATATTGAGGAAAATTTGAAGTTTTTCTGTACACTGAGTGAGTATTTAATAAAACACATAGGAGTGGCCTTCGGGTTTGATTCAGACGAGACTTAATGCTAAGTGTTGACAATGTATTGAAATACTTAATTTTCCAGTCATTGCTGTGCTCTACCTCCGAGCTGAAGGAAGGACCAGTCTAACCATTGACAGGCCGACTTGAATAAGTAAGGAATTCTTTTCAGGTGTTTATGGACACAATTTATTCAAGTTTTTAAACGACAATGTAATATAATCTCGGTTATGTGATATACGATCGCGGCCCTAAGTTTTTTTTTTCTTCAAAATTTGACATTGACAATTGTTGTGACAGATGACCCGATAGCAAACGATCAAGTGACTAATGGTGGTGCTAATTTAATTTCCATAAAAGTCCCAGATGGGCCTCAGATTTCTGTATCCGTTTCATGATCATTTGTTAATTGAATAGGCAAGTAGGTGGTCTGCCTCCTGTGCCTGACGGATGCCGACTTTTGCATTTAAGGCAGGCAAGCCGGTTATCTTTCGATATTTTCCTTTCCCGTTCGAGCGAATGTTAAATGCGCACATAAAAGTCCAGTGGTGCACAGCCAGGGATCGAACCGACGACCTCAGGGATGACAGTCGTACGCTGAAGCCACTGAAGCCGTCAAGTACTTCTGTGTAAAGACCTAGCAACTGACCTGAGTACTAATAGACGAAACTTAGCTAACGTCAAAAATAACAGAAACGAACGACCGAAACCGGTGGAAACCGGTGGAATAGTCTGCTCCAGAAGCTTTCTTGCTGACCACGACGCACAGACATGAGCTGGTGTTTAAAGAGAGAGTAACGGCATCAATCTTCATTTATCAGAGAGGAAGATTGGAGGAGGCAAGAAGGGATTACTCCAACATAAAGACCCGAAGATTCCAGTGGCCTTTATAATGGAATCCTTTATTGGCCTGGAGGTCCTTGACAGCTCAGCTCGGGCTGTTTTCACGAGCGTCCCTCTGGCAGTAATGGGATTCCCTAGCACAAGGGGTCTTCTCCAAGACACTGACCTCGGCTTGGGTCATCATGAGGTAGGAAGCTCATTGAAGTAAGAGACTGTAATGGAGTTTTATAACTCGTGTCCAAATTGATTTTCTGGTGTCGAGATGTTATATATAAGAGTATGGTACATTAGGGGAAAGTTTCTCAAATATCGTACATAAGATATTTTAATCTATTTATTTAAAGAAGTTAGTATTGCATTCAATGATTTTCTAAGAATTACTTGTCTCGTCTTTAGTTTATAGTACTTTCCCTTGATGTCCCATAGTCTTGGGACGCCCTATATATGGAATCAGAATCACTTCGATACCGCGTTTTAAAGTATGACGTCATCGTACGGATTGTTGCCCATCTAAGGTGTACTTTTTTATGATATACAAAAATCTAACTGCTGTATTATGGTATGTTTAGGTGGTACTAAAGACTGCTATAACGTTATTTAAATATTCATATATTTCTGTATATATGCATATTTTAGTTAAGATAATGTGCATCATGCGATTCTTTTCCTACGTAGTACTAATGGTGGATTTATTAATATAGTTCTCAATAAATAATGTAATAAAAGTATTGTTAAATATGCTGTATAGGTAAGCAAATATTAATCCCTGAACCCAGAGTATTTAAATATATTTTTATATTTAAATAAAATTTATATTTAAATGATATGTTGTATATAATAGCATCTGTATAAAATTCGTAATACGAAACTTTATAAATAAATTCTAGGCATGGAAGGATTATTTTTTTTAAATCATAGGCCATTATAAATATGGGAAAGCAACAGCAAAGGAACTACAAATATTTTATGTTCGCAAAAAATATTTTAAAATATGAGGGTAGACTTTTTTATAATGGAGGGTAATCTTAAAAAAAACGACAATTTTATCGTTATTAACAATATTATAAAACAAATAATTGTAGTACCTTATTATAATATATTATAAAGGGAAAATTTAAACAGAAAAGAAAAGCTTTCAATGGCCCCTTACAGATATATCTGCCGAACAAGGTTCAACGGTCGCTCATCAGATCTATAATATTCCTGACCTGACGTACAAGGAGCCATGAGAGGTCGTGATGATGAAGAGGCTCTACAGCGGCAGGTGGAACGCCTCACGCCGAGGGGTCGTTTCCACCACCAGACACCTTCTAAGGAGGCTTCGTATCTCTCCTTTTCCGATCTGCGCTCGTAGTCCACATATGGCCACGACGAAGAGTCACTGTCGCATGGTGTGACTGGCGCGCTTCGAGAAGGTTTTGGTGCCAAGTAAGATCGGGATTCGTTTGATAGGGAGCTGCGTCGCTGGAAATAATATAATTTGTATGATAGCATTATATTTTGTTAAAATAGCTTTTACACATTAAGAAAAACACTTTTTGAACGGATTAAAGCTATGTATTATTATTAAAAACTTGTAATTATTTACATAATTCTAAATTTTAATTTTTTTTCTGACGTTTCGCGTGCGTTTCAGCGTGCGTCACCGTGACCACGCAAACGTCAGAAAAAAAATTAGAATTATGTAAATAATTATAGCTTTAATCCGTTCAAAAAGTGTTTTTCTTAGCATTATATTTATCGTGGCTAAAGGTTTGTTTGAGTACTAGACATAAACCAGTGGCGCTACAACCTTTTAGGTTTGGGAATCAGATCTTTGTATCTGTCTCGTGTTCATTTGTTTTTTTCTCATAGGCAAGAAGGTGTACAGCCTTCTGTGCCAGACATACGCAGTCGACTTTTTGTGTCTACGACCGGTTTGCTCACGATTTTTTCCTTAAAGAATGAATGTTAAATGCGAATTAGAAAGTCCATTGGTGCACAGATGGGGTTCGAACCTATGACCCAGGGATGAGAGTTGCCGAAGCTGAAGCCATACGCAAACACATATAGTTAAGGCGAATGTATTATTGATATAAGATACGTCAAGAGGATTACATAAATTTGGATCACTTAGCAATCTTTGAAACTAATATTATAGCCCTGTTTGGTTATATATGATAAATTGTAGTATTATTATTAAATAATAATAATAAACCAGTAGCGCTGTAACATGGTGCATGGGTGCATGGGTTTTAGCCGAAGATTTTAGTACATTTTCCTTCACCGTACGAGTAAATAAAAATCTATGAGTACGCTAAAGCCACTAGGCCAGGCCAACACTGCTCAAGCTACAGTAAAGAAAACTATCGCCAAAAACCCTACCAGAAAATTCTATTAATCATCTAAAAAAGAGAGTCTTTATTTTTATTTACTAGGGTAGCCTGAACCTATTTTTATATGCACGTTTAAGGTAACGAAGTGTATGTAAATAAATTAATAACAAAAGGCAATATGAAACTCATAAAGGTGTCATTATAAACAGCTTATTAACAAAATAATCACTGCATCGACTGCATCGATATTGACGTGAATAACGAAAAGACTTATTCGTGGTTCGTGCAAAGTCGAAGAAAAAGCGGTCGAACTAAAAGGTTTCTTTCCAACGCAGCCTTAACGATGAGAGATTAAATTCTAAAGAAAAGTTGTAGAGCCTGACAATGCGTACAAAAAAGTCAGCGACAGATTAGAACTTTTATATAAAACCAAGTCCTCCGCCGTGTTGGTCTGGTATGGAATTTATTTCGATTTTCATCAATATCTAGAATGATTTATTTGGAAGGTTAAGATATTTAATTTTCAAGGGATACGGGTTACGGCTGGGTGGGGCTGGTCATTATAACGACCTTGCCCTCTAGCATGCCCAGTAGAGGCAAATACATTCATATAGTAAGAGTAGCAGTTACGCAAGGACAGAGCAAATCTCCTAGAGATTCTGCGAGTCCCTAATGCGCCATAAACAAGAACCATCACGCAGACCATCCGGATCGCCGTAGGACGATCGCGTCATTCCAACGCGTTGTGTAATCCTGGGCACGTAGATGCTTCAGCGGGGTAACAGGGGTTCATGCATCATGCGTCCAATTGTTGAGGGATGCCCAATGGAGATGGGGACTACTTTCGCTCGGTGCTTGCTGATAGCATTGATGGCAATCTGTCGCTTCCACTAATTATTCAAAGAATGGTGGAAGCTGACAATGACGGTCCTTGGAATGCCTTCAAGGCTTTTTGTGAGGCCGTCATGAGTCAGAAAGAGAATGCGGAGCGTCAGCGTGAAAATGATTCAGATGCTCCGCCAGTAAGGAAACGACGACCGGGGCAACGACGCCGTGTTTTCGCACGTCTGCCCTAAGTTAGGATTTCGAAGATTTGTGCGTGAGAGGAGTCATGGTTGTATTGTGGCATTCGCGTTTGGCGGGATTAAGGATAGGGCTCAGCTGTTACCTGCCTTCGCCCTTTGGCGAGCTGAAGTCATCCGTCAGGTTTTAGTGGGTAGGGTTTAAGTCTGAGTCCCACATAATCCCTGCTGGTGTAAAATACCGTAGGGATATGCGTAAAAGCATTTCGACGTAAAAAAAATCCTCATTGAAATCATTGCACCTCCCCTTTTACAAATCAGGGCGGATTGGCCAATGTGAGTATGTTCCTTGTCAAGGTCCATTTCACATCATTAGCCCTAGAGGGCCGTGAATTTGACAGCTGATCGCGGTGCGGCAAACGGACAAGGCCACGCTATTACCATGTCTTGCCTCGAGCCCTTGCGTAAGGCATTTCCCCATAAAAACGTGTCACTAGTCTGAAATCATATGCTTGTAAATGGTTTCTACTTACTCGGAGAACACTGAAACTGGGCAGTTTAAAGCGTCACACTTCCTGTAGAAACTTAACAGGGCACACTCCCTGCCGGTTGTCTCCAGCACGGATCATCACCATGCCGTCAACTTCATCACCCACTTGGATCACGATCTGGTCACGGAGAAGCATCAGGCCATTGTCACCGTCAGTCACCTGAAATGAGTGACACGGAATCAGTTGTACTTGTGCATGAAGATTTAAGTTTGTTTAATGAAACAAACTCCTCCACCATAACTCTCTGTTCGCCATAACGGATATATTGAATGGCGCTGATTTTTATGCGGTTTTTACCTTATAGAGAGAGTATGAGAGGCATGAAGGTTTAGGAACAATATTTGTCAACCTTTAATTGGAAATGAGTAAAGCAAGCCGCCTAGCTCTACGCAATCTGCATTTCGGTACTCAGAGCCCTAAACCTAGCCCTAAGGTATTTTATAACTTGAACGCTTGATGGCATTTCAAGATGTCCAGAGATTGGCGAACTTTATATTTTATTTTATACAACGTGATTTAAACCTAACATTTATTTTTCTATTTAAAGGTTATCAGTGGCAA
Source organism: Pieris brassicae (assembly GCF_905147105.1). Lineage (NCBI taxonomy): Eukaryota > Metazoa > Arthropoda > Insecta > Lepidoptera > Pieridae > Pieris > Pieris brassicae. Next base: position 20,823,932 of record NC_059668.1, on the reverse strand, counting down.
TATAAACGTAAAAAGTACAAGGAAAACGTTAATAATAAAGAAATCCATTGTTCATTATAAACATATTAAGGTAAAATTTGTCAATTAATTTAACACCCTTGAATATTCATGCATGACGTCGACGGAGAAAAACGGCAAAGCCGCGAATTGGCATGCTTGTTCGGTAGGATCAAAAGAATACCTACAATCGAGACGAAAATATAATAGCTAAGTTCACTTGTGTCGATATCATAACAATTAAGATTAATAGGATGAAATTGTTTACTTTTTAGATGTTCAGAAGTGTCGTATAAATATTTCAATAAATCTCAACTATATTTATACTAGTGTTGTATATCTATACTAGCGGATCCGAAAGACGTTGTCCTGTACATATAAAAAAATCTAATAATGTAAATCATTCTAGACTCCGCTTGAACACACAAAAAATGTCATCAGGAAGGCACAGAAGATTTATATATTATACTAGCGGACCCGACAGATGTCCTATTTTAACTATGAATATTGTTTTCAAATTGGTTTAATTAACTATGCTTTATGATATACAACATTCTTTGTTTGTTTTCCTGGCGCGTATATAATTAGTTTTGTTGGTAATCCGACACGGAAACAGTGTATGTATATGTATTTTATCAATATAATAACTTCAATCGAAGATTTTTTTTAAACTTTGTTCATTTTTTTACGTCCTCTTTGAGGATAGTTGCAGCACTCATTCTGTCAATGCTATGTCAAACGCCATAAGGTTACATGAAAAAAGTTTGAATTGTAAAAGCCCAATGCACTGAACAAATTTGCTATCGTAACAAAAGTCATGATTACTTACTATGGTGGTTAAGTATTAAATTTTCTGATTTTCCGCGCAATTTTCGTATTTTTTCTAATGAAAGAACAAATTCAGAATTTGGAATTACGCGGAATTCCAGTGACCAAGGGAAATAGGGATTCATTTTTATATGTATAGATATATAACGCATACAAATCGGCCCAGCCGTTTAAGAGGAGTTCAGTGACATACACACGTTCAGTATAATTATGTATATACACTTGTGCCAATAAAAAAATAAATGTTTCCAAAACTAAATTTACTACTACTTATCACAAAATGGCGTAAAACTGATTTTTTTTACACTTACCGCATTATAATTATTATTCAAATAGTTTTAACAACACAGTCAATGTGAATTTTAACGAGTGAACTTTTTCATCCTCTAATTGGATTTGGTTGTTTGCCAATCTTATGTAGTTCATTGTTAAGAACGGTCGAGTTGATAAAATTAAGAACATGTTTGCTTTGTTTAGTCGGAAGATTATATAAATTATTTTATTCACGAGACATTTAAAATTATATTATATAAATTTACATCATGTGTTAAGCACGCGAATTCCCTTTAAAAGAATGGACTTTAAAATACCTAAATTTTTTTTTTAAATTGTCTTCTAATGTCTCTGTGTATTATTTTAGCAGGTTCAATGTTTAATGGTAATTTGTTGCTTAGTTTCTGTTGACCAAAATAATTATAGAATTTAATATCGAAAATCCAAAAAAGAAAATGACCTATATTGTTGTATGGTATTAGTAATTTTTTTATAGAACTCAAGATACGAGTTGAAATTTAAATATGAACTGGTGAATATATATGATAAAGAATTTTCTGCAACTATTTACTTCAAGCAACAACTGGGTCTAATGGAAAAATAGACAACACTTAATCTTCTTACACAAAACATCATATTCCTTTTAACCAAGAGGAACATTTTTCATCATCATAACCTAGAAAACCGGAACAATGACCGGAAAAATGGAAGGAAAGGAACCAAAGAAACATAACCCAATACGATAGACCCGACCAAGCATCAACACCTTGAAATTTAAGATTCTGATTCACCAAGATGGAGACCGTCAGAGATGGAAGCGGCGGTGTTCTCTAACAGAATCAAGAGAAACACAACACACGAGCACGATAGGAGAAAAAGGATCATCAAACATTATTAACTCCGGTCGTGACGAAACTCTTACCTGTAAGTTGTGAGTGACTTGCAGAGGTCGTTCGCCAGCTTGCAGCTTTGTGCAATATTTGGATGGGAAGTACCCAACTTTTCCAAGACATTTGCCCTTCCACCAATCGGGATCGGAAGTGTCGATCACGGTGACCTTATATCCGGCCTTCAAGTCCAGCTCATCTGCGTGACGAGACTTGAAGTTGTAGAGAATCACGTACAAGTTGGTTGGTAAAAGACGCTGGTGCTTCTGGAACACAAATTAGGTGAATTAGACTAGTCCAATATCAAAATGCAAGATTATCGATTATCTAAGATGGAGATTAGTTTTTCTTTCTTCAGATGTTTCCTTGCTGCCCACTACGCTCAGACATGAGCTACAGACTGAAGAAAGATAGAGCGGCACGACATGAAGATGAAGATGAAAGCAAATAAGCTTTTCTACGGAGACAATTTTTTTGACCGGTCATCGTTTTTAGTTTAAGCTCTGTATTGTATTTGAAAGTCAGGAATTAAAAATATCATAAGAATATTTCCAGAATAGTCGTCGCCCCGTCCCGGCGGCAAACGCCAGCCCACCAGATGTAGTAAAAAGGGATTTTCCCTTTTTAAGAAAGGGGAGACTTGACACTCCCCTGCTACAGCCTGATCACATGGATAGTCTATTAGAGGTCCTATGTATGTACATACATTTAAAAACATTAAAATATATTTAATCACATGGCAACACAATTTTGGTTATGATATTCAGAATTATCAATAAGCCAAGCTTATAAATAGGTACCAGGATCGCTTGACATACCGTGGGCTGTTTCACTGGTGATGGGCAGGGGCTGGCGCTGTTTGAAGAAAGGCTCTTATCAGGCTCATCTGGTAACTCCACGCTGCTCATACGACCCATCCGTGTGTTCAGAAGACGGCGGCTATGCACCGGCGATGATGGAGCTACATTATATTAACATTGTTATATTTTCTGCAGCCGACAATACTTTGGTGTCCTGGTCCTTTTATTGTTGGTGGTACCAATTAAAATATATGGCAACAAACATATATAAATGAAGACAAACTCTCTATTAATCAAATCAATGATTTAAGACCGTTTCAGTTAGTGAATTGGTAATAAACAATTCAGTATAATTGTCGAACTTCTGCGCAAGTCAGAGGTTAATCTAGAACTCTGATAGCCAGACGATTGAAGGTAATCGATTCAGAAAAATTCAAGAAGTTTACTTTATAGAAACACAATAACATCGTTCAATTGATATTACTTATCAATTAATTAATACACGTGTCATTAATTATCAAGGTCGTTTAGAAATGATAATAGTGGTGAATTGAAACGTTTTTTATCAGCATATCGATTACATTATCGTTATTACGGCGATGTGGACTGAAATTAATGTATTAATAAATCTAAGATTAATATAGGTAAAATTTCTAAAAATATCCTACGAAAGCTCAAATAAACAGTGCCTGTAATCAGTCATAACAGTTGTTACGACTTATCTATAGCAAACAAAGTCATAATAATAAATCGATAAAGGGCCCTATAAAATTTGAATATTATGGGATACTCCGCCCTTTTTACCAGATTCATCCTTATGTTATTTGTTATATAAGCTTATGAAGCGCAATTCACAATATTATTAAATTCAACATTTAATACTTTCGAATTAAAATACGAGAAAATTTCATTGGTTTGGTAATATATTTCTTTATAATTGTCATGTAATATGAACTAGGAATTTATATCCAGGCAATATAGGCAGTTTTTTTTATATCATATATAACAAACGAGCAGAAGACTGATGTTAAATGCTGCCCATGAAACTACCGGCCTTTAGTTTCCCAGTGTTTTTTATTTGTACTCTTAATTTTAACTTTAGATAATTTGTTTTAATGGATACACAACTCGTAACAAATATTATTTATTTTCAGGTACAATTAGAGCCAAGTTAATTATAAATTACGCTTCACTGGTAGCGCTAATAAACAGCAAATTAAACGTACATGATTGCGAATTATATACAGCGTTATTTACTCTCAGCGAGCCGTATCGCATGCAATACGTCCTGTTATCTAGAAAGAAAAAAAAAATTAAATCATGCAGACCACTTACAACCAGTTCCGAATACTTAAAACAATTGAAGATCAACGTCGAAAGCACACCAAGGGAAGACAAGTCCACAAAGCTAAGTGAGAAAGGATCACATCCATTGTGCTACGACATTTAAATTTGTATCCAAAAAACTCGTTAATCATATCGTTAATAAAACTAGTAGTTCCGTTAACTGAACGTTGAGACTATTTACTAACAAAATGAAACCCGCCGTATTGAATTACTGAATTTTAGGACTTCATAAATAATTTTCGTTGTGTGTGATAATTTAAGAATTACAATCCAACAATTGTACTAATAAAATGCATATATTGAACGGAGATTACATTTATTATAATTGGATTGTGGTGATTTGTTAGGTCGTTGTCCTCTTGCCTCTCCCTAATTGCCTCTAACTCTGTGACTTCCGATGTGTATACAGCCTTTACATTAACTTGGTATAGAGGACTGAAACGATGCCAGCAGTATGTTGCAATAAATACTAATAGCCAGTGAATTATTAGTACCAATTCTCAAATACAAGGAACATTCCGTGTCAGTCTAAAAACATAATATATAGTGTATTGCAGGCAAGTTTGTTTCGTAAAAGGATGTGATTATAAGGTCAAAGTGTTATGAAATCAAAAAGGCTTAGAACTTGATTTTGCTCAGCTCGTAGGTAGATTATAATAAACTGTATGCATTCTACTGTAAGAATTGTGAGAGAATTCGAGTTTTTTGGACCGTTCATACATATGAAGGTATCGTACATAGTACTTTGCTGCTCTGCGAAGGTTGGTCCCTAGCTGGTCTCCTCCTCAGTTCTCCACACTCCGGGGAATCCAAAGAAAGGCTCTTCATCCTAAGATTCAACTTTTGGCGGCGAGGCGAATGTGGTGCTACAAAAATCCACCAACATGAGAAAGCAACAACTAATAATATTCAATATTGCTGAAATGACAGTGAATTTAATATAATATTCAGTGACAAAATGTTATGTATGAATTGGTATTGCGTAATGGAGGCACAATTTGAAATAATAATCAAATAGTTTATTACTAATAACAACGAATTACAACAATAAACTGCGTAAGCATAAGCAATGCAATCAAATATTAATTTTAAAAAGTCATAGCATACGGTAAACATAGATATAACAGGGATTAGAACCTACCTTACCCATAAGATATCTAGGCATAACAGTGTATCTAAATATAACATGTGAATACAAAACTATATAATGGTCTTAGGATGTAACTCGCCAACAGTAGTGTTTGCGGGGCGAGAACGTTTTCGTAATAAAATAAATTTAAAGTTTTCTACTGGGTTTCATTTAGTCAAGTACCAGGTATAGGACTGGGACTGGCGCGATCAGCCTGCCTTAACATTTGGGCACTCTTCGAGTTCCTCATCGAACCTGTAGGGACAAAATAACAGGCACGTGTCTATATTACTATCTTTTACAACTAAATCCGATATGAACCCTGGGAAATTTAAACCAAAGTGTCAGTAGAGCCAAGGCAAAATAAAAAACATATACTCTTTGTAGTGTCAGTTTGCTTTCGCTGAAAGTGTTTGCACATAAGTTGGTGTGATTTGCGATAGTAGAATCACGTGCTTTTCAAAGCCGATTTGACGTTAGATAAGATATTATATTTCCAAAAGACATGCGAATTATGGACTCTCCAAGCCATGCACCACTTACTTTGCGGCCGAAGGGAAATGGCACTTATCGAAATGCAATCAGTGGTATACCATAAAAATAAAGCAGATTTATTTATTTTTTATTGTAACAAAAATAATTTACATATCACAGAACGCGGGGCGTTTCGGGTGCTAATTAAGGTATCCAAGACATGACTAGAACAGATGAGCCCAGAAGCCGTGGTAACTGTTGCCGTAATCAGTATTCGCATACGGCCGAAAACGTTTCTGATTATTAACGCTTCGCTTCATTTTTTCTTACGAACGCTGGCTGTGGGCTTTAAAATCGAAGGCGGGGGATCACCATTTTCATTTGTGATACACAACGGTTGTCCGAATGGTCGCGTTGTTGTTTCTTCTATTTCTGAAAGGAGGTGCGAAATAAAACTAAATATAAGTAACTTAAAACAAAAATAACATAAATCAAATCATAACAATAGTGAGACACAGTTGTCATAATTATGAAGTTCAACACATCGGGAGCACGGAAGCAAGCATCTATTAGTGTTTGTAGAACAGTTACTAGTAACCTATATCTAGACTAAACACAGTCATTGCAAATGTAACCAAAAGAACCCAAAATACAGCAAAAAAGAAATATAAAGAAACAAAGGCGCCGTGAACGAGAAGACGGGACGGATAAAGCTCAAAGGCGGTGAAACAGCGATGCGCTACGGCAGCCGAGGGCGCGTACTTTCCGGCAGAGAAATGGACCGATGCTGTGGAGAGCCACGACGCGACTTGGAGCCCCACATGGACAAACTCTTGACGCCGGCGAAGAGTCGCCGCCGCACGCCGCCGTCGCTCTTGGACGCCGCGCCTACCGACAAGCACTATTGAGCACCGACCGCACCCCGCCCGCCCTGCGCCCGACACGTAAAGGCGTGCAAACAATCGACACTACTGAAAACGAGTGGTCTTAAGGTCTTAATGAAGCTGCCTGTCGACTGTTGCCGGGTGACGCCGGGCGACAGTCGGCGGCCTACGCGGAGCTGAAGCGATCGAGCCCGGGTGCGGCGCCAGACCTGAGCTGGAGGAGATCTGTTGCGGCGCCACCGCCAGGCCGGTGCTCGGCCGGGCCGGGGACCGCGACGGCGGAGGTTCCTCGGGTGCCGACACGCGCACTACGGGCCCTCCCGGCTTCGCTATTTCGTTGGCGCGCTTCAGCACTTGATACGTCAGATCCACTTCCTCCTCTGAACCGAGCGAAATGTTAGTAACGCCCGTTTATGTCCTTATGTGTCTGATGTTTAACAAACGCCGGGTGCTGGGTTTTAAATATTCAACTGATGTTTACAACGCTAATCTATCGGCACCCGACGAGTATGCGTGTTAGTAAAAATGATAGGATGTCCGCAAATGTATTAGGCCACAGGACAAATATGGGGTCACTCCTAACTCATACCCTCATAGTAGCCATCATAACCATCATCAAATTCGACTGTTCTTTTGAAACACATCTTGGCGAGCCTTTGTCCGGGCAGGCACCCTGAATGTAAATCCAATCTTATAAATGTATTGCGTGTCGCGAGTGTGTGGCAAGCTAGTGTTATGTGTGCTTTGCTCGTAATGGTTAAATAAACTTGACAAAAAGTCTAACTGAGTTAATCCTCCTGAAATGAAAACTCTTAAAATACAGAATATTATTTCAGTTCTGATTTAATTCTAATTAAGATGTGAACTTTCGTACTTAGAATACAAATTATTATAATACAAATTATATGAAAATATACTATACTATTTAGTGTTTACTGCGTATAACAAAACCTACTTTTCGACTATAACAGCTAAAGATACGTTAAAATTCTATTCAACGATTAACCCTAATTACCTAATTAAAAAAAATAATAATAAATATAAAAATGTTAATCTGGTACTTACTTTCTTCTTCGTAGCCAGGATCTTGGACCCTGTGAGCTTCAATTTCGGAGGTGCTCTTCTGTCGGCGCAAGAGTCGTGATTTCGTTTGACACTTGCCAACCTGCGGCATGCAGTCTGTGTGTACGTTCATTTTGCATACTCTGCACCTCAGACCCTGTCGAGTGTGCCCTGACATTGGAAAAATAAAAAGTTTAGTGTGTTACAATTATGTTCAAGATAGCAAAGCAAATGAAAATTGAATGTAAATTGTTTATTTTTTTATATTTATTTAGTTCAACTCTAATCATAAATAGTATAACCTAGGGCAGTACTTTATATAATTAGTAATAAAATTAACAGATTAAACAATCGTTTATTTATAATTATTATCCATTTAATAAAAATCTCCGATGTTTCACATATCTTACAAGTGCCAGCGTGTTTATGTTTTATAATATAAAATAACTAAAATATAAATTGATTTTATGACGGGACAACGTCTAATAAATAGATGGGCGCCGGCTGCACGAAAAAGCGCGACACGTTGTCCCGTTTTGAACATTGTCCCGTTACGCTCATTGTACGCTTGCGCCGCATCTATATCTCTTACACTCGATTGGCCTATGCGTCTGAGGAGAAGAAAGAGAGCGGCACACACAACTTACATCTGTTTCGTCGACTGTTTATACAGTGAAGTGAAAAGTTAACGTGGTTTTCACTGTTTATTAGAACAAAAATTGCGGCAATAAAGGTTAATTATTCTTGCATTTTAAAAATCTGATTTCTAGGATGATTTTAGGTATTTATTAGCAATTTATCAATTAAAATGTAGATTACATTTCACTCCTTCTATATACCCCATACAAAATAATGATAATTCAATCAAAACGATTCAATTTTATTCATAAACCCTGTCATTTCATCAATGTTTTGTAAGATGTTGTCACGTGAAACTATCGCCTTAAACCGAATTTACAGACAACAATTTTATTCATTATTAAATTATTTTTTTTAGATTTGACATACATACATAATATATATACATATTGCTAAACGATAATGCTATCATGCTATATTAGCGACAATTGTCTGAAATAAGTCCCGGATTTGTACTCCAATGATTTTAACAAGGTCTCTGCTTATATAAAGAAAAGTCTGTGTGGGCAGAAAGTCACAATTTGGGCTTAATGTATATAATCTCCTCTGTCAATGATAAAACGTACTTTTGGTAGAAATGATAATATTCTAATTAGAAAAAAAAATGCTAAATATTCAGTTCTATCCTTTAATTTGTCATTTCAAATTGTCGTAATGACTTGTTATGTGGTAATAAATATTGTAATATTTTTCTTCATAATGCGTAGAGGCTTAGAAGCTAAAAGGAAATACTTTATTTTATTAGAATTTTTCAGCACCACGCCCGGAGCAAGGTAATAAGATCTAATTATTATAAATCTTTCGTTTACTGTCATTTGAAAACCGAGACTCTCATTCCAAGCAATTGTAGATAATTAAAAAAGTTGTCCCATAACGTAAATAATTTAGAGACAGGTTTTTTTCATTAAAACAAAGGAAACTTATACGTTGGGGCAAATTTTTCGTTTTACTTACGGTTTAGGTTTAAACAATTTTCTATAAATAAAAACATACATGAGAAAAAATATACTAAAAACATAAAAAGTAAAATATATCGCGCCACCGTCGTAAGCTAATATTGTATTAGAGTCCATCTACCACAAAACTTCCCGTATTTCAGGAGGCAAGTTTCTTATTATTTCTTATTAAGAACATTATAACATTCAATTATATATGGAAATATGCTCATACGTTTCGCTTATTAATTAATAGTATATTATATTAGTTCCTTACATATGAAATTGGCGTTTTGTCGTACTAGCCACTTTGACCTCAAATACCTCCTCATTGGTTAGGAATTTCAAGTTCAAATTTGTACAGCTATTTGTACAGCTACTCATGTATTTGTGCTTCGATGACCGTCATTCATTTGTTTATTTCTTGTTTTTTTTCTGTTTGCGTCACTCATTTTACAAAATGGAAAACTTAAAGTATCGCATTATTTACGAGTACGAGTTCCGCCGTGGCACTAGTGCTGCGGAAACGACTCGAAGGGTGAATGATGTGTATGGCGGTCATGTTGCAAAAGAAAACACAGTTCGTTTTTGGTTCCAACGTTTTTGTTTTGGAAATTTCGACCTGCACAACAAGCCCTGTGGACGGCCTGAGACCCAAGTTGATAATGAAGTATTGAAGGCTATTGTGGAAGCGGATCCATCGCAAACCATGTCCGAGTTAGCTGCAGGCTGCGGTGTTAGTGATAAAACTGTTTTAATTCACTTGAAGCAAATTGGGAAGATTAAAAAGCTTGAAAGGTGGGTACTTCACGAATTGACTGAAGCAAACCGGCAAAGGCGCGTCGACTGCTGCGTTACATTACTTATTACAACCGGCACAATAATGAAGGTATTTTAAACCGAATCATTACCTGTGATGAAAAATGGATTCTTTACGATAATCGGAAGCGCTCAGCGCAATGGTTGGATCCTGGCCAGCCAGCCAAATCCTGCCCCAAGAGAGAATTAACCCCAAAAAAGTTACTTGTAAGGGTTTGGTGGACTAGTGCCGGTATTTTTCATTGCAGTTTTCCCAAATCTGGCCAGACTATTACGGCTGATGTCTATTGTCAGCAATTGCAAACCATGATGGAAAAGCTAGCGGCTAAACAACCTAGGCTGGTCAATCGCTCCACGCCACTGCTACTTCACGACAACGTTAGACCACACACTGCACAACAGACGGCTACCAAATTAGAAGAGCTTCAATTGGAATGTCTAAGACATCCTCCGTACTCCGCGGACCTTGCTCCAACAGATTACCATTTTTTTCTAAATTTGGACAACTTCTTGCAAGGGAAAAAAATTAACTCTGATGGGGCAGTCCAAATCGCATTCACAGATTTGATTGATTCCCGTCCGACTGTTTTTTTTAGTAAAGGGATCAATGAACTACCTATGAGATGGCAAAAGTGCATAGAAAACAATGGTTCATACTTTGAATAATTAAATATATTATATTTAAAAATATTCGACTTTTTGTTCCTCCAGTACAAAACGCCAATTTCATATGTAAGGACCTAATTGTATATAGTAAAAGAGTACAACAGCAGACAAGAAACAGAAGACTTGATTGATTGATTATCGCCAAGTGCAAAGTCTTACCATAGAGAATAAATATAGATAAGATGATTTTGTAAAATTTATTTATTTTACAGAATAATAAACCACCCGAATTTCTATAGAGAAGGCGGCCTAAGATTATCAAACATCTGGGATTCAATAATATTCAAATTAAAACCCCAAGACAAACAATCCCCGAAAATAGAGGACACCGTGAGTCATTTCTGCAAAAAACCCGTCATATTTTAGTCGATACCAACTCCGAGGAAATAAACATAGATGACACAACTTTCTTTACAGCTGTGATACTTTTAACATTCAACACCTTTTGTCTTCAGTCACCGTGACCACGCACACTGTAAAGCACGCGAACGTCGGGAAAATTTCAATTTAAAATTATGTAAATAATTATAAGTTTATAATAATAATACATAGCTTCAATCCGTTTAAAATGTGTTTTCTTTATGAATGAACTTGTAAATAAATCTAATTGGCTACTTGTGTCTGGCTGATTTTGGTATTATTAAAAAAAAAATTTTTAATAAAAAGATAATTCCAAATTCAAATTAGGAAAATGTGTGATTTTTATTTATTTATCGTAATGTCAAGATGAGTGAATCTAGTGAAGAAATTCGATACATTTTAAAATTTTACTACAAAAAAATTTTAAAATGCAACGCAAGCCGCGAATTTTTTTTTGATGTTTATTGACCTAGTGCAGTGTCTATGAGAGTAGCACAAATTTGATTTAAGCGTTTTCAATCGGGAAATTTTTATGTCAAAGATGCACGTCGCTTTGGCTATTAGGGATAAAATGGAAGCCATTTTTGAAAAAGTGGAGCATAATCGGCATATCAGTTGTTACGACGAAGCTGAAGAACTGGGAATTGACCATAAAACAGTTGGCGCATTTGAAAAATACTGGGTACACAAAAAAGCTCTATATTTGGGTACCTCACGAGCTCACTGAAAGAAACCTAATTAACCGTATACTAATTTGTGATTCTTTATTACGACGTAATGAAACCGAACTATTTTTGAAGAAGCTGATAAGTGGTGATGAAAAGTTGATCACGTACGACAAGAACGTGCGAAAAAGGTCGTGGTCAAAGGCCGGTCGGGCTTCACAGAATTCCCACACACACAGAACACCCGGGTTGGGTTTCGGCATTATTCATTATGAGCTGTTACCACCAGACAGGACCGTCGATTCTGAACTCTATTGCGAACAACTGATGAGATGAAAGCAAAAGCGGCCGGAATTAATCAACAGAAGGGGTGTGGTTTTTCATCATGATAACGACCTCACACATCTTTATCCACTCAGCAAACATTAAGAGAGCTTGGCTGGGAGGTGTTAATGCATCCGCCGTATAGTCCTGACCTTGCACCTGCAGAAGACCTGTTTCGATCTTTTCAGAATTCTTTAGGCAGTGTCAAACTATATTTAAAATAAAGTTTGTGAATTTTCTTTAAAAAATGCGAAGAAACTTTTTCCCCAATCTATTATAATTCTATAAGAATATAATTATAAGAAGAATATTTCAATTACAAGCTATTTACAAAGAGTATGTATTTCATAATTTTCCGAAAATATATATTAATTGTTATTACGTTATTATAAAAAAACGCCTTTAAAGCAGTTAGTTTTGGTCAGGCTTGAGAATGGAATGAATAAAAAGCTTTCTGTAATATAACCTGGGAAACCCTCAAATCAACACATTAATTGACGAAGCAGTACTCATAAAAGCGTCGTTAAAATATTCATGGTTGACAGTATTTTATTGAAGAGTGGATTTCGTTTAGTTTCTCGTTCCACATCGCTGGTTAGGTGACCCGACGCCGAAAGATCATTTCGTCTCATTGAAGTAAATATTTAATTTTATACTCCAAAGGGATTTCAATAAACTCACAATAATTTACTTTTCCATACCTCACCATTTTCTTCATGTATATTTATAATTAGTTAATGAATAAATTACAAAATAAATAAAACGATACGGAGATGTACATATATGTTGGCGACACATGCTTTAATCAACCTGTAGATAACCGCAGCTTTACCTAAGATTTAAAAAAAAAGTTTTGCGCACAACCAGTCCGTATTTGTTAACGTTGACAAACTTATCGTTGACGGTTGAGTCAAATACCCTATCAAACGTCTAACAGACTTCTGAATTAGTACATAGTTTTTCTTCTTCTTCGGTATATCGGTATATCAACTCCTGGCTGATATAGCCAAGTCTATGGATATTAAATTATTTAAGATGCAATTCAATAAACACGAAAGTACAATAAGACTTCTATAATGAGGAAGAATAAATAAATATAAATTATTTATTTTTTTTTCTAATATAAAGTTATTTTCGGATATAAAAGTAATCTATTTATGTTTATCAATGTTTTTATTTATTACTGGCTATCATCGCGAGCTTCGTATCGCTCTAATATTATTTTGTTACTAAGCCTACCTTCAGCGGCGGATTTACTAGCACTCTGAGGCGACAAATTTGGAAACCGATAATTTTTTTTGCTACCTCATAGAAATCAAAAAGATTATAGAAGAAATAGAAGTATTTCTGAACCAATTCGACTTAGGGTCCTTCAAGAAAAGAGCGTACCAATTCTCAAAAGGTCGCCAACGCACTCGCGAGCCCTCTGCAATTGGGAGTGTTCATGGGCAGCGGCATCACTTGAGGCTAGCAGGTGAGCCCCGGCCCGATTGCCCCCTTTTCTTAAAAAAAATAAAGGCAAAGGCGGCAATAACTTCACAGCCTTCTTGAAAATATGTAGATGCGCCACTGCCTACCTTTTTTGTTCCCTTACCCGGAATAAAAACCTAAGTACTAAAATAACTTTTACTCCATAAAAACCTTCCTCAGAGTCCAAGGAATAAATTTAAAAAATCCTAGAAGTCCAGCCGTCTTCAAGATTTGCGCTTAGCAATATATTAATTAATATAGATAATATTTATTGCATTCATATAAACTAATCTTTGTTTATCAATATTCTTACCTCGCAGAACTTGAGAGCAAACATCACATGGCGTGATCTTCTTGTATGTGTATTCTTGGAAATTATGGGCCTCCGAGTCGACACCTCGCATCGCGTCGCGAGACGCACCATTTCTCCTACAATCATTTAAAAGTTACATTCTTCCCATTGGAATAAAATTCAAGCATTATTACGTCATATAGAGGTCATTTGTTGGAGCATTTTTTAGTGATTGGGTTTTGTAGTTGAGAATCTTTTGGCAAATGAATATTTTCTAAAGTAGTAAAAAAGTGTTTTTTAACGACTCTTAAAAACGTAAATAATTTTATCATCTGCTAAATGACTTTGTAATGTTTGAGTGCAATGTTCAATTACTAGCAGAAGTCGGGTCTAAAAGTCGCTTATTGGCCTTACCTAAACACAAATAATTTTCCACTAATACACAATACTTAATCATCTTCAACGAATGAAGACATATAGACCGTATTATTATTCAACTTCATTTTCAAAGATCTTATCCATAAACGTACAAGCCAGGTCCCTGAAGAATGTTTTATCACGTTTATTTACTCGCAAAGTAAAGCAATAGTGACAGGGACAAAACATTCAATAACTTTATGAATAAGCAATAAATTAATTACGTTTAATAATACATGTTTATTATTGTGTACATATCTATGTACTATCCAAGTCTATGTTATGTTTTTAAAAGGACAGACATCTACAAGTTCGAAACTGACAAATGGTACTCACTTGTCAGTTTCGAATTCACTAGATTCTATTCAAGCGTAAACCAATCCCTGGATATAGTCTAACTATATTTATAAATCTTAAATATAAACTCAAATGGCTATGTGCTGTCCTCATTTCACTCGTTTTTTTTAGTTGGTTTCAAGTTAGGGATCTCGCTGGTCTCAAGGGCCTTAACAGCTCAGCTCAGGCTGTTTTAGTGAGCGTAGCTCAGCCTGAATACAGCTCATCTCACTCATACTTTGCAAATTAATAAACGTGACACAACGTTGATTCAACTAAGGTCTGTCGATCGTTTTTGAAGTGAAAGATGACAGGTATAAGTTATCTGTCGAATAGTAATGTCAGATAGAACACAAACAGTTTATCATTCTATACTTTTCAGTCATTCACCGTTCAACGCGTTATCGATCGACAGCAAGGTCAAGTGTAATTATTTGAAATTAGAATTTTTTCGTAATTACGTATTCCTAAAAAGCCTACAGCAAGTTAAGTCACGGTTAAATCTTCAATTTATGTTCTTCTATGTTAATTCACTCATTTATAGGAGTATCTATTTTTCTAAATGAATAGATAAAGCAAATTGAGACGTTGAAGACTTAGCCGTTACTTATTTTTAACACATACACGTGTAAATATGTATTAAGTTTGGGTTAGAATGGGAGTGTGCTGATTCATGCGTGTGGCTAAAGCATTAGAAGAGTAGGCTTAGAATCGACTTAGCAATAGATATAGCTTTACTATAGGTACTAAAACCTCTAGGAACATATTTTTTTCAGAAATATATAATCTTTGCAGCCTAGTCACCATACTGATAAGTAAAATCTCACTTAAACATTGTAAATCACAAATTGTTATACAAATTTAAACTATTTAGGAACACTGACTTAATAATAAAGTTACATACTTAATGCACTTTATTATGAATTAATAATATTCATTCAAACAGAATTCGACTCAATATAAAACGTCCTGAACTGAAAATATTTTCCTAGAGATTTTCACCAAATTTTCCTAGATATAGGAATTCAAATTACAGGGTAACCTAGGGGACAAAGTTACCTCATCGCCATAACCGTAGACACCGCATGGTACATTTGATTTTTTCTTGATGCAAGAAGAAAAAAAAACATCAAAATGAACATGATATGATATTTTTCACCTGTGTCGTATTTAACTAGTACAACAATTTTTTTAGTGTCACAAGGAATGTGTTATAAAAATAGTTGTATTGAATAAAAGACATTAACGACACAGGTTTCTGGGTATTAAATTTAATATAAAGCTGTATATGTGTTATGACAACAACTTGATAAAATATTATATATTTTACTGGCATTTCCGTCTTCGCAAGAGTACGCATTTTACAACTATTAACAAAAAAAAAATCTTGAGCCATGGGGTTCAAGTGCACAGCCGCTAATTAAGGATTTAAGTAGCCGCCTGGTGGTTTCCTCACTTATCGGATAAATATCACAATATGGCGAGGAAATGCTCCCAGCATTAAGGTACACTACTCCACAGATAAATTGTCTATTTATCAATTCCTTATTATAGTTACTAAGTAGGTTTACAATAATGTAATTACTGTATATTTGTGTGTTTGGAAATAAATATAACTCAAGAATTATGTTGCATCATAATAGTGAAAGAATTTTTGATGTCCCTTTCAGTTAAGTTAACTTTAGTTGCTATTAACGATCTGTAAACACTTAGAAGTTCACTCTCTAACTAATTTTATAGATATATCCGGCACTTAATCACATGCAAGTTATGATTCGGTTAATTTTTTAGTAAACTTTGTAGTTAAGTATTTAAAACCTGGTCCTACGAAGCCGGAAACGAGCCCTTTGACAATGGGAGTGTCTATGGGCGGTATCAGGTACTCCGTACTCAAATATTATATTATTATTATAAAACAGGAGGCAACCCCTGTTCTATAAATATTTGAGTCCCTATGAACTAATGGATATGTACACACACAATTAACATATGTCTATACAGTAAAAAAAACATTGAGAGAAAACGTATTCGATTTATAAATTTGGATTTTTTGTCAGATCAAAAAATATACACAAAAAAACATATATAAAAATGACATAAACAAATCAGTGGCGCTGCAACCTTTTTAAACCCGGGCTTCAGAATTCTGTATCTGTTTCATGATTATTTGTCAATCTATAAGGCAAGGCTCGACACGACATACAGCTTCGAACTTTTGGATCCAACGCAAGCCGGTTTCTTCACGATAATAAACAGATCTTACGTCCCGTAGATAATGCAGCACCACTGGCTATCTCAAAGTAATTATAAATATTTGCCTATCAGTATAAATTCATGTAACATTATCCTGGTTTCGCGTTTCCCTATCGCTTCATAGAACTCAAAACAAAACTAATAGTATAAACAAATAAAGCTTTCCCTGCTTGCCCTTCGTTAACGTTTTCTACATTGTTTACAAAGAATGCTTGTCAACACTTATATATTCAGCGCATTGTTTTTAGTAAGATGCTGCTGGAAATCCAACATTTATAAATTCAAATGGATGGCCGTGAATTCTGATTTAAAATGTAAATAGCGCGTTAGATAACATCATTATTGTAGATGTTTAATTATTCATAACAAATCTTAATGTATTAAGGTCAGTCTGGAAATTTTTCATTCCTTGTTACAAAAGCTACTTCACGTTTAAGTACTGAGGGTAACTTAGTAGTGAACAATTGTAAATATATATCGGAGAAATCCTTTGTTGTCTTGTTCAGACTAGCGAAGGTCTATAAACATTCATAACAATGCAGATAACTTAATAATTCATAATACTGAAGTGTCGGATATAAATCAGCGTATATATATTTCGGTGACCAGTGTTGGCTTAGCCTAGCTTCAGCGTGCGTCTCAGATTTCTATACCTGTTGCATAATCATTTGTCAATCTAATAGGCATGTAGGTGACACGTGACCTGTGCTTGACACATGCCGTCGACTTTTTGGGTTTAATGCAAGCCGATTTCCTCACGATGTTTTCGTTCACCGTTCGAGTGAATGTTAAATGCGTACGTAGAAAGATAGTCTATTTTAGCACAGTCTAACTAACGATCTCATTGATGAGAGTTGCACGCTGAAGCCACTAAGGCTCTGTCCAGATGTCATTAGTTTCGTTATATTCTATCTTCGATTGTAAGTTATGTCAATGCATAATGTCAATCTCAATCAAGATATGGCTTAATATTTTCACAATACAAAAAAACAAACTGTTATTTTTATATTCCATACCCATGCATACACTCATACATTCACACATACCTAAGGTCTTATTACACTTAGTAGTAACACTAAAATCAATTTTTCTACCACGAAATAATTGTTATCTAGTAACCCACAACACAGGGGCTCCTCAGTGACGGGACTAGCGATGGATGAATTTTATCAATTCAATCAATATTTTGTCATGTCAAGTTTTTGTTATTATTATAAAATTACTTAACATTATTAGTTAATATTGGAATTAATTAGAAAGTGAACTATCGTAGCTTTTAGAAGCCGACAAAATGTGTTACTGTAATAATCTAATTACGCTCTTAAGCAAATTCTAATATTATCGAGTATTTTTATGTCACGAACGAAGAGGCTCGGTAAGTGACCGACCTGGTTTAAAATCGAATTATAAACTGTCAGCTTTTTCCTCTCTAAAACACCAGTTTACTGCCCCAGTTCAGTAACAAAATATGGGTTACAATATAGGCTTCGTAGCATTTTCGTAGCATCATCTACGAAATGTAGACAAGAGTAAATACCTCTTAGGCTTATTGTTAAGCCTACCGATTATGTATTTTCTATAAATTAAATTTATCACGCCATAACGTATTTATATAATAACAGTTGTAGGAATTGTGTACGACTATACAATCTGAAAAAGGCACTTAAAAACAGACGTTTTTATAAGAATCCAGAGAATTTCGCAAATACTGTAACTGTATTCATGCTTTAATTCATTCAAAAGATAATTGGTAATTTTTGATTATGACGAGATTATATCAACTACGTACTTTTATTTACTTAGCAGTGCCTGATCCCAAAATACAATCGTAACTTAAGACGTAATAGTAATACAAATAGTGAAATTAGTTGCGTTTATCCCATAATATATTCAAGGCAACATAATAAACATTCTACATATAATATTTCTCGACAAATTTGTGTTTAATGCACTTTTAAGTGGCATATAGTGCTTGCACAAACATTAGTTAACGTTAGGTGAACACGAAAGGTATTTATTAAAAAGGCATTTCTATGAGTTTTCACTGTAATAAAGCGATCAAACAGCACATAAACAAATGTATTTGTGTTCCACTTTAAAATACATATTTGGCGGTTAATATCGATACTTATATACTTTAAAGTGGCATATAATACTTGAACAAACATTAGTTAACGTTAGGTGAACACGAAAGGCTTTTCTTATGAGTTTTCACTGTAATAAAGCGATCAAACAGCACATAAACAAATGTATTTGTGTTCCAGTTTAAATTACATATTTTGAGGTTAATATCGATACACATACACATCAAAGTGGCAAATAATGCCTGCACAGACATAAGGTAATGTTAGGGAAACACGAAATAAATTTATAAAAAACGCATTTTGCATAATTTTTTCTAATAAAGCGATCAAACAAAACATCAAATGTATTGTTGTTTCACGTTAAAATATATATTTTGACGTTACTATCGATGTTACCCATGACAGCCACAATGGAACCGGATGGAGGAAGTCCATGTCCAACGGTGGACAAACCAAAACCTGACAATGCAAGCAATGGTGGTTTCTTAATGTTACATTGTATTTTACCTAACGTTAAAAGTATTTCTTTAGCATCAATGAAACTTCAATGTTCATAATTAAGTTTTGGTAATAAAGGCTAATATTATTATTATCGATATATATCAACTTATATGCAGAATATAAATCAGGAGTACTTTAAAAGATTCGAAACATACTAAAGTCAAAGTCAAAAATCATTTATTCATGTAGATAAAATAAATATACATTAAATGCCTCTAGTTTCATTTACTGCCAGTTCTCAAATCAAGGGCGTAGAACGGTAGAGAAGAACTGGCAATAAACCCTCCGCCACTCATTTTAATCGCCAAGTTTTTTTTGTATTACACAATGTTTGTAAGGAGCTGCATCACACCATGTTCCACATGACATCAGCAGGAGGCATGGTGAAATAGGAGCACGCACTTACATTCTCGTGGGACAACACGCATATACATCGTCAAAAATAACTTACGTCACCGCATACACGATTTCAAGTACGACCATGCTACTCACGCATGGTCAGCCATCGGCCCCCTCGCCATATTTTAGGGAGAGAGACAACCCGACGCATGGACGACTACGTGTTGGGTGAGGAAAATTTAGCAATTCAAACAATTGTATTGCAAGAGTTATATATATGAGATCCAAGAGAATTTAGTGGAAAATTATAGAAAACTTTACACAATTATTAAAAAGATATACCATAGGTTGGACATAATGTAACTATTTGAATATATTGTTTGATCAGGTGGAAATACATTACCATTTTATTTACATACAATTCAGACTTGATATATTTATTGAAGCATATAATTTTCATACTGCGTGGGCTAGACGAACGCGTTATGCAGACTCACTTATTCGTCTCCATTTTGTCGATATAATTTTAAAATTGAAATGAAATCTGGTATTACGTGTGATCAAAATTATATTTAAATTAAAAGTCATAAGATATTACCACAAATAAAGTGCGGGTAACATGTAGACCATAATTGATGGCTTTGTGCAGTTTCGGAGGCCGCGTAACAATCAATCTAGTTCAATCAGGGTATGTGGTTTACGTGAAACACTCACGGCCTTTAACAGAATAAACATAATTCCTAGAATAAACTCGACATTTGCAATATATTGCTCAAAGTTTGAATTTCTGCAATTAACTTGTTCAAACGTATATAAAATGTTATATTACCCGAGTTATGTAACCTAACATTAGGTAAGTTACATATATATATGTCAGGGAATGCTGCTATTATCAGGAAATGTTTTATTCGAGGCAATTGACCGTTGATTGCTATTTTTGCTTTAGTTAATAATTGAGATACCTTCTATTTCTTAAGAATCTTAGTTTAATTTGATTCGATTTGTTTTGTTATTATTTAATAGTTTCAATATTAAGAATCATTACTTTTTTAAATTAAGTATTCAGTAGAGCATTGTTGTGATGAGACGTTGGACCGAGTTGAGTCTATGTGATTTGTGATTGAGTAGGTTGTGAAGTAAAGTGAGATCGGTGCCTCGGTTATTTGTGATATTAAAAGGAATCCATCTAAATAAAATACTGTACGATAACTATTCGTGTCTTTTGTACTCTCACTTTACCCAGAACGCACACTAAACCAGCTAATGACGATTTCCATAACAATGGAGATGATATCTCTCCGACATATATTTTAAAGCAAACCAAATGTCAGCCATCATAGAACACTTGTAGCCAATCAATTGTTTTTATACACTCAAATTGTAATATAACATTCTCTTTTCCGATAATGTCCAATAGGTCGACTACACTTATATTTTTTGTATGTAAAAGAAGTATCACTAAGATTTAAGATAAGACAAGTTTTTTGTTAGTCTGACGTCCAAACCCTAATTTTATGTTAGTTATTAACGATTAAAGCCGGCTGACACTTAGCTTCAAACAAAAAAAAAGATTCATTAGAAAATCATTCCAACAGCTACCGAACTTAATTTGTTTACTTTCTTCCAATAAGGTTGTATGGACAATTAATTGACGTTTGCCTATTAGTGTTAGATCAATGTTTCATCATTCTGTATGCTTTAGTTATAGTGGTGTGAAGTTTAAACAGAAATTTTGTTATTTATACCTATTATAGTGTGTCCATACATACTACAAACTTTATGACTTTCGGTACGTCTTCATTTACATTTATAATAATTGTGTAACCCTTTCCTACTAAATTGTTTTGAACGTTATTGCAATACAATCCGGCTTTTTGAATTCCTATCACCCGTAGTATATTTCGATTTTTTCATAGTACTCTTGATAGATATTCTGCATATGTATCACCGTACTTAATATATATTATAGTTCATGTCATAACCTATTTAGTAGTTCTATCCGCATATAAAATTTTAGCAATAAATAGTGTTGGCTAATAACATTCCAGTTCCTTTTTTGTCTGTGTGAGCAATTATGATTCAAACGAATGAACTCTGGGCTGAGAATCGCAAAACTTAACTAGCTTAGTAAGCTAGTAGCTAATGTATAACTTTTTATTTTATGGCTAATTAAATTGATTTCTTAAAAGACATCAACACAACAACAACGTTATATAAAAACACTTACTATTTTAAATCAATTATGAAAACTCTTTCAAATAGATGTAGAAAGGAAATAAAACATTTGAATGAAAATGTCATTGCCGGCATCTGGCAAAGTGTTTGCAGGATGCAATCAATTGATCCGTTGAGAGAAATTGTTTCGTCGTTTTACTCAACTATATATACCGATTTTGAAAAGTTTTGGTTATTAATTGATAGCTATATATTAACCTTTAATAGTGCGTTAATAGCACATGTTATGACACAAATTCTGGAGTTGATAGTTTTGATTTCGTGGATACAGAAGGCTCCACTCGAAGACATTATACATTTATTCGTTTATTTATTAACACTTCGTTACATTACAATATATACAAAAAAATGAACATTGTTAAATCAAAAGGAGGCCAACTGGCGGCCTTATCGCTTTCGAGCGATATCTTCCAGGCAACCACATTTTTAGATGAAGGAAAATATTTTTATCTAATTAAAAACTACGGCAATGTAAAGTTTTTACTTAACAGTGATTTAAAAATAAAACATATTCTACACGTTTAATGATGTTAGACATAGTCGCGTAGTTTAAGAATTTTAAATTAAACGTTAAACTGTAGAAATACGATATTTTATTTCACGATAACTTTTTTGGAGGTTGTTTCAAAATTTGCTTTTACGTTACTTAAATTCGTAAATTTACATACTTTTAGAAGTATATATTTTGTGTTGTTATGATAAAGCGCAGTTATATTATAACGAATCTTATGAAAAGCTTTTACAGTATAAAATTAAAAAGAAAATTATTTTTATACGTTGTTGAGAAAAAACTTTTCATCCGTGTATGTACTTGTTATATAAAAGGCACTTGTTTGACGAATGAAAACCTGCGTAGCACTTTTGTAGACAGTACTCATTATTGTATAAAAGTCTTGTTAAAGACGCAAATCATAAAACATATATACTACTACTATATAGGATATTATAAGCCTTGTCCAATCGCCAATAAAACATACCAACGCATTATTTAAATATACTACTACTATTAATTGTCTATTAATTACTGTAATTCATTACCAATTAAGTTAAAAGCCTATAATAATTTATGAAATTGTTGTCATTGTCGTGTCCTAAAGTGTGGTTATGCAAATACGAATTTGAATCAACACAAACAATTTGTTTTAAAATTGCCAATTGCCAGTTAAAATATAAATAAAATATTGCCAGTTAGTGCCATATATTTATTTTGGTCTTTCAAAGACTATATTAAAATTGTTTGTTTTACAACAGTAATGTAATGTTAGCCTTAATTTTCTTTTAGGAAAAATTAATTATTGACGTGTTCCTTTTGGTATGGGACACGAACCAAACAAATAAATTTAGTTTTATCTAATAACTTTAAAGTATTTTCTTGTAAAAATCAATTAATTAATGTAGTCTGAAATATTATTTAATAAATATATTATAAAGATAAGAATGGTATATGAACGAACGAGTTCTTACTTATCTGGGGCGGCATGTGGCGGCGGTGCGCTGGGAGGCTTCAAACTCCTAAAAGCCTTAAGCCACTTGTTTTTCATACTTCCGGCTGATGAAGACGATAGCTTGCGGTCTACTGTGCTGCTGTCAGCTTTAGCTGCAAACAGCTCTCTCTGGAAATAAGAGGATTAGAGTTATTACTAAGATACATGTTAAGTTTGGGTTATTTATGCTAGGTTGCGGGTTAGATATCTGAAGATAATAATTCCGTGGATTTACTAGTTATTTACTGAATCATATAGTGTTGGTCACGTTTATGTAATGATAATCAAGCTCTTCAATTTTTCTCTAGAACTCAATTATGTATCGTGATTGCAGCTTTCGTAACAAACGTTTTCCGAAAGAAAATCCGACTACCACGAAAAAGCCTACTGAAAAGTGGTTATCTCATAGAAAAATAATTTTCAAAATCGGTTCGGTAGATCCAAAGATTACCCACAACAACAAAGACATCATCGTAAATTTTTTTGAGTAGTATACCGAAATATACTCAAACTAGAAATCATGACATTACAATGCACATCAAAAATACTCTTTTTATACAACAAACACATGTATGAGAAGCACAAATTATGGTTCTCAGAAAATTTCTCACCTAACATATTGTACCTGTCAATTTGACATGTACTATACATATATGTATATGTAGTACATAGCATATATGTATATGTAGTACATAGCATATATGTATATGTAGTACATAGCATATATGTATATGTAGTGCATAGCATATATGTATATGTAGTACATAGCATATATGCTATATCTAAAATTCTCAGTGCTTGGCGTTTCCTTGGGGGAATAAAAACAGTACCCATTGAATGGGGCTTCGTAGTTCTAGAAATACTTACAGTGAGAAATACAAATCTTGTCTTACGACACCTTGTAAAAAGATTTGTTCATTATATAATACGTGCACGATTCATGATCACGAGCGTCCTCTAATCTTGTTACAGGCTAAGATCCGACTATAAAATACAGAATCCATAGAAAAAGTGTATGTTTTTAATTGAGTGATTTATCTTAGAGACACAATAAATGGGGGACAGACGACACGTTATGTTGTTTTCATTCTTAGTAATCTTTATCTAATGTTATTTTATATATATTTTTTTAATTGTACGAAACTGTTGAAACACTATGTTCAATAAATTTCAACGTAAAGCCAAAACAGATAGTAATACGTCAAATCGATCAATTATGAATGAAAGTCATTCAAAAACAATTGATGTTGTACATTTATTGATAATTCTACGGCTACTCTACGGCATATATAGTAGTGGGATGTAGGTTGGATACAATTAAAAATCCAAAGTGCACAATATAGAAAGAAAGTTTATTGTACATAGTACACGTCACAGAAGTATAAGCAAGAAGGAGTAAAAAGTTCAGTAGAAGAAATAGCACATACAAAAGAAATAAACTTGGCGCAAGCTAATAATTATCAACATTTAAAACTATCAATATCGGAGTGCGAAAACGGTCTGGTCGCCGCGGGAGAAATACGCAATCTTGGACGCTGCATCAGTGACTATATCACAGAAACCAGAAGCGTTCGAATATTGGCTTTATCGAAATATGCTTATCTAGTACAGACTGCATACGACATACAACCGTGCTGGGCAGAATGCAGAGGAACCAAGAAATTTTGTGGGTAATGAAAAGAAAACTTGAATATTTCGGACACGTCTTACGTAACACCAAAAAATACTAGCTCCGTTAACTAATAATGCATGGCAAAGTGGCAAGTAGACGGAGACCTGAACGCAACCGCAAGTCTTGGTTAAAGCATCTTAATGCATCAAGTCACTGTTCAGAAGCGCGGTATCCAAATTAAAGTAGTCATCGGTCGAAAGGAAATGGCACTATAAGAAGAAGAATTGGTTATTAACGTAACGTTAATTGCTATTTATTAATGCAGTAACGAAGATTCATGAGTGAATGAGCGCTAGTCACAAGTCAAGCGTTGTAATCGGTTACTGGCAAGTAGATTTGGAGTTCCATTTTTAAATTTAGAGGTAGAAGTGATTGAAGTGAAAGATGATAAGTACTTCTCATGATGCTTTTCTTTACGATATTGGTAAATAAGTTTTTGAATCACAATTTTGTCTCGTATCTTTTTTATATATTGTACTTACTTAAAAACAAGTTTGAAGAAATCATATTTCAAAGTGTTTTATCGCGATTACATAAAAACGGAAAAGTTGACGTAGACATTCCATTGATGGACAGCCTGGCTTCAAACCAGGCTCTCTGAGGCTACACTGCTGCTAGAACTTAATGAAATACCACAATGAATGAGATAAGATTGTGTGTATTGCAGTTGAAGTCGTTATCAATGTAAGGAATTTGAAGCTAGCAATGTTCAATGCTCTTTTGACGTCTGACAGATGCCGTTAAAACTTTAACTAGTTCCACTTGAAAGCTCCGCTTCAAAAGCTCTATCTTTTATATAATAATTATCAATTCTTGGATATTGTCACGATTCAATACTTCTTGTAACTCATTAATAAGTCGTGCTCTGTTCGGTTTAAATTGGAAACATCTAACAAATCTTAAAATATCTAACTTACAGTTTTTTGTCAAAAACAATCGTTTATAGAACAGTGGCCAAAAGGAGAATACGACTTAACATCTGGTGAAAAAGGCTCACCCGATTATAAGTAATACCGTCGCCCATGGACACTCCGTGCCAGAAAGGTCGCGAATGCGATGCCGGCTTTTTAGCGGCAAAAACTGTATAACGGCACGGGTAGAATTTTGTATTCTACCGCGACCTCCGATGTATAAACAGATGCAGGTATTAATCCGAACAACTCTGAACAAATTCCTTGAGGTTCACTCACCATACAAAATGCGAGTGCCTGCTCATTTTGCTGAAGCCCTAAAGCATGGCACTCCCACTACGATGGTTATTGACTGATTACACTCGTGAAATAACCTGTCACGGGTAATTTCACAAGTGAGCGATGGGGTCGTCACGTCTCGACGCCATGGCAAAAAAGTTAATACAGATATAGTAAATTTTAAATAAAAAAAAGAGTGTGCGTACAAAGTACACATGTCAGAAGTGAAACTTCTTTGCAAATTAATTATTACTAAGGTAAAAGCCCCAATAGATAATCATGGACTAGTATATGATCACTCTATATATTTGTGTATCTATATTCACAATGTTTACACACTGTATACGTGCTAATGATAATATAAATAAATAAAAATCTGCGTTCACTGCACAAGACGTTATGCGACAAAATTGCCATCTAAAGTTCTAATATGTAACTACAAAACGAATACATAAACCAATAAATTATTTTTCTCGATCTCCCTTTCTCACTCTCTCAATCGGTCTCAATCGCTGCAACGCAAAACATCTTCGAGACATTACGTATACGTGACGATATCCGTAAAATTTTCACCCTCATGCGCCTAAAGAAGTTGAGTTTCACTTCAAAAACGCCGATAGTATCAAATACTAATTATTAGTTTGATATGTAAACAATAACTTATAGTGCATTATTTAAAGGCCTCAACATTTAACACTTAATTGAAATTATAATACAAGACCGTTTTTGTCTGAAGTATTTAGGTCATAAAATGATCTTTAGGTATCAAAGATAATAACTTTGGCATGACGATCTTTATTAGCAACTTAGTCGTTTAAACGTTAAAAGCATTGTCAAATTTGATAATTACTTGCGTAAAGTAAAGCGGGTTTGGTTACGCTTACAAAAGACAAGATGACTGGACATTTAAAGTTTGAACAATTAGGTCAGTTCTGTATGGAACTTAAATCATCATTAAAACTGATATTCGTGGAACTACTGAAGTGAATTTGAAAAATGTTAAAGCAATGTTATTTACTAATATTTTGTCTACAAACAAATGTGTCGAGGACGATAACTTCTATAACAACTAACTGAAAAAAAACTATAATTTATTGAATATATTTTTGCGATTTGAAACAATGTTAATTTTATACAAAAACAGATTTAACTTAACATTAAATATATACAATTTAAGTCTCAAAACTAAAAAGCTTATCACATGAAAAACCCAATGTCAGAGAAGAAAATATCACACTTCTTCGAAGGATCTTCCGTGATTTGTATGCGTTATCAGAACTTTTGGGATAAATTTCTTTTTACATGATCATGAATGATCAACTGTAACAGAGTAATATTCTTGCATATAGCATTAGATTAGTATTAGAAATTACTACGAAGATTTGTACTTGTTTTTTGTAAAGTTTATGTTTACACCGTAATTGGCCATGTATTTTAGAAAATATAGATTGTAACTTATAGCGTAAATGCATTGTATCTGTGTGTAAGTTATATATGTAGTGTGCCTTATATCCGAGTATAAACATATACATTTGTAATGGATAAAGGATAAAACCGTTCACAAATATAGTGTTCCTTACAAACGTTGTGTAATACAAAAAAAAACTTGGCGATTAAAACGCCCTTAATTTGAGAACGGGCAGTAAATAATTAGAGGCATTTAATGTATATTTATTTTTATTGACGTTCACAAGTGTACATTGTGTTACCTATATGAATAAATGATATTTGACTTTGTTACATTATCAGCAAGCTTTATAGGCTATATATCACAAGGGTTTGATGAATAAGATTGGATTAATTAAATGTTGAAAAACATGATTTTCGTTTTTGAGAGCTTGCCTTAGTCTGGTTGAACGCGCTATTGCGAGATCGATCTCACGATAAATGAATTCGCTTTGCTCTACGACTGACAACTCGAGCACAATTAGTTATTATTATATAATTAATAAAAAGAAAAATGTAATAAAATATATACAATTAATTACATAATATACACAATATCCTGTGGATACCCTCTGCGAACATACTCGTATAAGGATGTCGATTGTGTCGGAGGCAGCATTCAGTAGGCGCAACGTTTTTAATAACGGGGATCTCTAAAACAGACTAGTTCTGGCCCTTGGTATTAAACAAGCCTGGCCTTCGCCGTCTCACAGGTACAAAGAACAGAACCCTAACCACGTCCCGCAAGACTTCAAGCATATAGTAAGCCAACTTACAATTGTTATGGTAGACTGTACATTTAAAGAAAAACACTTTTTGAACGGATTAAAGCTATGTATTATTATTAAAAACTTATAATTATATACATAATTCTAACGTTTCAAGTGCTTTTCAGCGTACGTGGTCACGGTGACAATAATAATACATAGCTTAAATCCGTTCAAAAAGTGTCTTTCTTAATGTGTAAAAGCTATTTTAACAAAAGACAATACTAGACTGTACATTACTCAGCTAATAATGCTCATTGCCATACAAAAAGTTAATCCAATTTTACGTAAAACTCGCAATTATAGTACAAAAGTAATAATTAAATGTGAGTGAGTTCTAACATGGTTTTTATGAGAATGTAACTCACCTTTGTTAGGTAATTAGGTAATAAGGTTAAAATGAGTTAAATACTGCTTTACACGCAACTGACAGTACTATGCACCTATCCCTGTGTTAAGTGTACATTGATTTAATAATTAAATATGAATGAAATATACAAGGTAACAACGGTACTACAGCTTATGATAGATATTTTCTTAATAGGCAAATAAACAGCCTTTACACGCCGTGGATTAGTCTTTTAGACGTGTCACCTTACAATGTTTTTCCGTCACCCCGCGAGAAAGTATCAAATAACAATCCTTTTAGTAATAAGCATTATTCGTGTCTAGTGTCTAGGGATATACATGTTTAGGTGTTGTATATGTTGTTAGGTTAGTTAAGGTGTGTGTAGGAAATTAAACAATCGGTAGCTAATATTTTATTGCGCGCGACGACTACCGACGCTACACACTGTCGGAATAAAAAATGTGTGATGTACATCAATCCCTACAATAATGCCTTACGAGAAACAATATAAATACAATTAACGTAAAAATATTATTAAATATATTCAGATAATACAAATTATATAAACAAAAGAATTCCAGTACTTTTTTTGTATAAAACGGCCTTAATTTGTGCTTTAACCCTACTTCTATCAATACTGGTACGTTAAAGATCATGTTAATGAACGTGATATCATAGATGTCGTTAGGATGAAGAATGAATTATTTTTTTCGAGATTTTCAAAGATTTTATATTACATTTGTTTAATATTATAGAGCTGGAGAGTTTGTTGGTTTAAGCGCAAATCTCAGTGGCTTGGTTCAAATCTCAACTAGATGGAATTTCTTAAACAAACGAAACTTTATGTTTAAGCAATTTTTTAGTATCCAGACTTCACAATGACCCAAAATTATACTTAGCGTTCATTTACCTCGCGTTAAATTAATATACAAAACTGTATCCGTGAATAATTAACTTAGTGAATTTAAATCAGAACAACCTATTTCTTGGTGTTGCGTGACGGTTCACAGCTTGGAATTTATTTTTTGACATATGTCACAGATAAGTTATCGAACTATTTATAATCTACGATACTCACGCATTCTGCATTTTTTAAGTTAGGTCATTTTATAGGTTTTAAGCGGGCGGCGAACCAAAATGTTGGCTGATAAAATGTTAAAATAAAATTGTCCTATAAAAAAAATAAAAGGAGTATTAAGAATAGCCATAGCGCAAAATCACCTGCATCATGAATAATTTGTATTGTTTTTTCCCTTTTGTAAATGTTTGAATCTTTTTTGTAAATATTATTTATTCCATCTTTGGCGATATTTTTAGTAATTTTTGTTAGCTGTAGGTTTACAAAATAAATAAATATAGAATAATTAAATATCAAAGTAGACCAAATATGTGACATGTGTTGTTATTATTATCTGAAATAAATAATTATATATTTATGTTACTAGTATTGATAGGGATGACAAGTAGAGTCAGCCCTAACATTTCGTATCAAAGTCTATGGATGGATATGCTGGAATAGACGGGCTATGGATGAATCTATGGATTCTTTCTATACGCGCGATAAACACTTGCGTATGAGGCGAAACCGTACCTTCTTATAAATTTAAAACGATTAAATTGAAACACCAAGACTTCAAAGTTGCAGTGCCAATTAGTTAAACCATATTCCAATGCATAAAAAAATAATATCTTTTATCATTATGAGTTTGACTATAACTTAATTCATATAGGTAACACTTATGAACCGTCAACAGAAAAGATGTTAAATTGGTTCTAAATTTACATTTACTACCAGTTCGCCAGTTAAGGGTGTAAGAGAGGGCCAGAAGAACTGGCAAGAAACTCTTTGCCACTCTTTTTAATCGCCAAGTATTGAGTCACACAAATTGTTTGAACTGGAACAATTATCCTTCTTGCAATTATCCTTCATGGAATTATCCTTCATGCTTTACAATACTTATAATAGTTATTATACGTGTAAAATTAAAATGACATCTGTATGTCTATTTTTATATGGCTGATTATCTATAATTAATCGATCTAAATGTACTACTTTCTTTATATATTCTTTATATGTAAATAAATGATTTATTTATTTATAGTAATGTAAGGTTTGCACGTTTAGCCCTAGAGTTACCAGCATTGTAAATTTCATCCATCTATACTAATGTTTAATTATTGCTTCTGTCACGGTGCGCTAAGAAAAGACGGTCGTAAAGCATTTCATTACTGAAAAACCTCTACCTTTTTTAATGTACACAACGGATGCCGTAAGTAAAAGCTATCTTACAAGGGCTTTTATGGTACACACTTTCAAATACACATTCAAGTTTTTATTTAAATGGATATTTTTCCTATTTAATGAAAGAGAAGATAAGTGATGTTGACAAAATTAGATTTAGTTGCTCTACTGTGTCCACAATATGGAAAAATAAGAAAAATTCTTCAAGCTGTGGGCGAGGGGAAATCTTCCAAAAAGTTAAAGAAACCTGAATACGAATGTTTGACGTAATTCTAACATAATTTTTTTCTTTTTCTAATTCTCATTTTTCTTCTCTCCATTTAATGACAATTGTCTATAAGTCCCTTCATCGTTGTTATATAGAGTTAACACTGTATATTAAATTGCATATTTACCCACTTGATGTCGTGTGTTCTATGTATGTGTTAGTGTTTTTAAACTAAATAATTGCGAGTTGAAATTGTGCTTGTGTACTAAGTAAGTTGTGTGTAAGTTGTAGGATGCGATCAAAACTTGTTTTCTGCAACACCGAAAGTTTTAAGCCACACTTAATAGCATTTTAACCCACCACCGCTCACGACTTAGGCCCGTGTTATAACCGAAATTTAAGTTTCTTAGTTTAACCATTGGAGCTGTTAAAGGCCTAAAGTTTGATAATTAGTAATATAGTCGGTTTAAATTTTTCAAATAATTTCGGAATTAATTTTAAAATTATCAGTAACATTAATCTGTCATATACGTCTGATTAAGATCTTTCCGAATTATCTGTTGAAATGTATTAAAACACACACGCCCCGTCATCTCCACATGATGCGTTCGATAAAAATAAATATTATACTCATCAGAATATTAAGGTATATCAATCATATTTCCAAGCAGGTGCTTGGTTAGTGGTGGCCGTAACAGGCAAACCTGGCGCCGTACAGAGCAATGCAAAGAGAGCCGGTAAGAAACACGATGCTTAAGAGCGAACGCAAAGAAGACTCACTGTGGACGCCCTTTGCCCATCTAGGGGTTGTAGGACAATTCGTCAAGTAGGTAAATACCAAAATTAGTACCTAATGTCTGTTCAATAAGTTTTATTTATATTTTATTTAATAGAACATATAATATATACGCCTATTGGTTAGTATGAATCATCACAATTTGATTGCTTATTCCATGAAAAACCTTATTAGTGAGTTATTCTATACATCGGTGACAAAATAAAATTTTGTTAAATAAATACTGTCGAAATTCGTTTTACGATTTCTTGTTAATACAAAATTGGTAACGTGGATGGGATGAGAATCCATGCGTGCGTTTGAACTAAAATCAAATTTTTGTTGCAATTATAAAGTAGGTACATCTACTACTTTTTTTATTACAGTTGTATTAAAGTTCACAAAAAAGAGTGTGACATTACATGAATTACAATCTAGCCTATACAATAATTATGGCTAATAAGTAATATTACGTTGGCTTAATTTTCTACAATACTAGTGAACTAAACTAAGGTAATGTTCATTAACAGTCTTAGTGTTCTATAATGTTTTGACTCTATGTTCATGTGTCCGAGCACTACACATCTACTATCAACAAAAATCCCACAAAATCTAGTCCACCTAAATTATTTATTATTACTTATAGTAGTTTTAGTAACAATTACCTACTCTTATATACTTTTACATACAAATCTTCCAAGACTTTTTTACTTACACTGTTAATTTTTAATATTATTGCTTTCTTTTTCTTTTTTTGTCACACGTCACAATAAGCCAGGGCCAGTTACTACTACAAAACGCACACATGACACACTCAAAATTTACCTTAATCCTTTTTTTTCTTCACATATTCTTTTATTATTATAATTTAGTGTGTTTCGTTAGTAACTAATGTTATGTCTATGTATCTGTTTGATATAAATTAATGTATGGTTTTATAACACAGCAGCTTTGGCCTAGTGGTTTCAGCGTGAGGGCTAGAGTCTCATTCCTAAGGTCGTTTTGATCCCCGGCTGTGCACCAATGGAATTTCTTTTGTGCAAATTTAGCATTCGCTTGAACCGTGAGGAAACCGGCTTGCTTTAGAATCAAAAAATTTAAGTTGTCTCAGGCACAGGAGGCTGATCATCTACTGCTATTAGCTTGACAAATGATCATAAAACAGATAAAAATCTAAAAAGGTTAAACTCAATTGTTATTGAATCATCACATATATTTATTGTCAAAGTAGAATATCTTTTATTCGCCAACGAAAAGCCGAACTTGTATACATAATGCAGGGCGAGCCTGGTATCTGTTAGGTAGGTGTAGGTCCTTATTTATGTAAAGCGTGTGGGAAGAAAGCTCGGTATTGCGTAGGTTTTGCTGCACATGATCGATTTTAAAATATTCACATGGACAATCAGCTGATATTTATAGATGCCATATAATCTACATATCATGTAATATGCAATTATGCAAAAATAATGCGAAAACCATTACCGCTAGGTAACAAAGCGTTATGTTGACTAAATTGAGAGTATTTTTTCATTTGTTTTAAATCTATCTCTTCAACTTCAGTTGGTAGATACGTAATCTGAAAACAAACCTATATACAGCGCTACTGAAAATTGATTGGTACGTCATTAAATTAAGGGAATCGCTTTTGTACATAGGTGACCTTTTTCGAGAGGTTTGTTGAGTGTTTACCGAGCTGTCAGTTGCGGAATTATTGCAGGAGTCCGCGTGAAAGAAAATAATAACGTTAAAAGTACTAAACACTTTTAAAATTCGTAATTATTTAAAAGTTATTGTCTATTTAGTATTTTATTCCTTGTTTAAAATAAGTATATTAATAGTGTAATAAGAAATGCTTCCCTTGTAGCTTTAGACCATAAAAATGGATCGGTAAGAAAATTCTTAATCGTATTTGCATAAATATAGAACATGTACAAGGAAGTAGATTGAGCACATTTTCCATATCCAGCAACACAGACTTTTTCGGGTCATAATAGTGGACGAAATTGCGCAAATATCCACCAGTAAAAACTCGGTGAAAGATGATACGGAACATGCGAGAGCGGACGGGAGATGGTCTCACTGACTACAATAATTGCTTGGGCCAAGACCAAGGGCACATTTTGGATAGTAATGAGTGGCACCACAAGAAGTTTTACGCATCACATCCTTAGATAATAAGCGGAATTCTCCACATGAAAACACCCAACTGTTTAAGTATTTTAATTCAATGTCATAAGGACTGAATTGTATCTAGACTTGGAGATATTATCAAGTCTATCCTGGCTGAATTCGTAAACATGTTCAATGCCGGACAACTTAATTGCTAAAAGATAAGGTCAACAAGCGTGTCAAGAACAAATAAAAGTAGGGCCATAAAGCCTTCTTATCTATGGCAACCGGACGAAAGCGAAATGGGTTATCTACAAATTTTTTTGATCGTGAATACCTTTTTATTTTCATGATTTCATAGTAAGTTAAGTGGGTGTTGAACTATTTTAGACGAACGACTTAAAACCCGATCTGTCTTAAAAAAGCGACGAGTTAGCTTGAATATATTTATAAAATTAGTCAAAGTAAAACACTGCGAAATATGAGCGGTGCGTCATGGTTAACACGAAATGCTTAAGTCCATAAATATTTGGGAATTGCCACTGTCGAGGAAGACATTAAAAGATCAACCGTACGATACAAAAGGAGAATTCAGCAACACGTCAACCCCCTAGCTTCGGGCCTCTTGGAAACGACGGACTATGTGTAAAATTATTTAGATTTGCGTTTGCTAATTGCTATCATTTAATAAAATCTGATAAAAGCCAAAGGGCTGATTGCAGATGGTAAAAAAAATTAGTCCCTATGGAGCAAATAAAGTTTAGTTATATTGCGATTAGATCGACATCCATACATGCGTTATAGTTAAGAGACAAGTCCTGCTATAATACAGTATTTATAAAAAAAACAGTAATGACAAGATTTATTTAAATTACTTGTAGCAGATTGACTGCTTCATTTCTGTGAGATTCTAAGCGAAATCTTTTTAAAACATAGATTATGTTTTTTTGGCAAAATTGACTTTCAAGAATTTAAAAGCATTCCTAATTAATTAATTACATTTCCAGGAGAGTCGATACCCGAATTGCCAGCTTTACGTTTTTATGTGATACTAAAATAGATAGGTCTAATGTCTTGATACCGATACAATAATTTGAAATCTTTATTTGAACATCAAAATAACGTTATGCGACATTCGTAATGATTTCATTGCGTGCGTGTCTTTAGTATCTTTATCAAAATGATAAAGATTTATAATAATATAGAATCGAAAACATTCAACTAAGTCTTTCAACTAGATGATTTGTTATTCGGTCTTTACGAAAAGCTTTCATTCGAATTGTTTGTCAACAAATTTATACAAATATATCTTTAACTATGGAAGCTTATATAAAAAACGGTTAGTTATCTTACAAATAATCAATAAATTATGGGTCTTTCAAAAAGAGCGTACCAATTTTTTACATCCGGCCAAACCTTCGTGAGCCTTCTAGTATGCCTGTTCTGGTAGAACAGACTATTGCAACTGGCGCATTATGAGTTTAAACATAAAAATATGATTAAAAAAACTCACATCATTAAAGTATGCTTGCTCTAGCCGCTGTCTTGTTTTGTTTGCATCAGGTAGACTTGACTGCCGCCTCACACGGCTTCTTTGTTCTCGTTCCATAGTCATAAGATCTGATTTTTGTGATAACACCAAATAATGAAGGCGATGCACAATATCCATTGTTAAAAGTACTAGCGCAACGGTGATTACTAGCAGGATAATGATATTAGCGTTTAAAAATATCAAATATCTTTTTTATTTTATTACGCGAAAGCAGAAAAGTTATCATAATTTAATTTATAAAAAACTAAGATGACGTGATTTAAAATATAACGTACTGTATTAATATTAACGTAGCACAACTCGTGGCGAATGCTAGAACGCGAATGTCTGGCACTGTGTAGGGCGGGCGGGCGACTAATGACTGTCTAGGCGGCGGTTGTTCGATGTTGCGTCCTAAGTCTCACGTTGGATGTTTCTAGGCAACGAGTCATAAACAAGTCTCAGCTTATGAGCAAGATTTTAAGTTACTATAGTCCGGTTGAATAACACTTTTATACTAATTATATTAACTACAAGGATTGATTTTGGAGTTTAGGTATTTCAGTCGTAATATGCGTGGTGACAGTCGATGTTTTTTGGTTTGTAATTTAGTAGTAAGTTTTAATTGCATCAGTACTAGTTAATAGTTAAGCATTCGTCAATAAAGTTATATACCCCTATGTAGGGTGGAGGATATCCAGCGCAGTAAACAAGCCTCGGTTGATCGGTCTGTTGCAGTTTAAACATTTAACTCATGTGGGTATAAAACGCCAAACGGCTTTACTTATACAAATGTTTATGCTGTGTTGTTAATTCCTAAGATTTATTAGTCAAATATAAATTAGATTGTTATTCAATAATCTTATTAAATTCAGTATAAACCTGAAATTTTGTAACTGGACGCTAATCAATAGGATATAATTTAAATAACAGATTCGGTGTCAACTTAACTTTTATTAGAAATAATTTAAAAGTAATGAAACAAGAATACATTTTAGAGCCATAATACAGAACAAGATTAAGTTTGCTACCTTAAATTGTGCTTTGTATTGAAGTATTATGGAAACTAAATTTTTAATAAAAACATGCAACTATTATAAAAGTTGTAAATAATTTGTACCTTTATAGTATACAAGTCAAACATTTCTTAATTCAAATAAATTGTAAACGTTAACTAAAGATTACCTCATTTAACCTTAAACATTACTTCATAGCACCTACTGTACTTCATGTCATATTGCAGTGACATAACTAGATGTAAAAAATTTAATCTACTTATTTATTTTCATATATATCTTTTCCGGAAACTACTAAAATAATGTCTTAAATATTACACTCATAAATTGGTTTAAATGATATGTTGTTAAATGTTTGTGAGATCTGTAAAGTATTGCAAACATGTACTTTGTTAAATTAACACAAAAGTTTATTACAAGTTCCTCAAATATGTAAATCTTTTTTAGGCTACGCTTCTAAAATTTTTGATTTTCCATTTAATTTTCTCAACTGTCCGAACATAAGGACTGTATTTATTAAGTTTTCTGCATAAATGCGTTGATTTGTCTCCATTCTTCTCAACTTTTGAACAACATATTTAGAGAAAAACTCTAGTTCATTTTCATTGCCCCAATTTGTTTGAACACTGTTACAGCCTTTTGAGGTTCGCGGACTGGTTTGAGTTGTTGACGTCTTTGATTTCTTTCTGTTTTGTTCATGCAAATTATTAATATCTGTTTCATTCACATAAATTAGATTTAAACCATCCTCCATTGCTTTGGCATTTGCAGAGTTTAGTTGTATTGTTAAATCATCTGGTACAGTCACCATTGGCACATGATCATCTGTAAAAACTGGTGATGGCAGAAAGGACACCCGTTTTCGAACTTTAACTACTGGAACTTTTTGTTTATCTGAATGATCTGTGGTACAAATTGTATGCCTTTGCTTAGAATCTTTTTTATTTGTTGCATTTTTACTTTGCACTAGATGTTTATTACTCCAAAAGTTAACTTTAATTTTGGGTTTGGACTTTCTTTTGTCAATTGCTTTAGATTTAGGTGTTATTGGTGCAAGTTTGTATCGAACGCCGTCATCGTCATCTTGCTTCTTTGATTTTTTCGACTTTGATTTAGCGCTGTTGACGTAAACAGTATTCAACTTATATTTCACATTTTCATCATCATATTTTAAATTATCCTTTCTTGGTGTAATTTGTTTCATGATAATTAATATGTCCTGGAAACAAAATATTTTGGAAGTTTACTGCAAAATTATTCACCGTATTGAAAATAGAAACGTCAACAAACAGTAGGTACTGACAGCGATCTTTCCCGCCCAAACTGTTGAGACTAATTTCAAAGTAATTTATACCGAAGTTTGTGTCAACAAAGTCTAAGATAAATAAAGTTAATCAAATTTTAACTACATATTGGTAGAAAAGAAATAAAACAACGTAAATTGGTCCTTTACGCATCGTAAAGTAGAGGTTAGCAAACTGTTAAAAATGTATAATAACATATTCAGAAGTTTATAAGTAACTAGCTATCCCTTACACAATTCTCGGTTTTAAAATTATTTTTTCATTAAATCATTATTGGATAGTTATAAAACAATTGTGTCACAATATTACTGTGCTTATCACAAGAATATGTTTTTTGCTAAAAATATTACATAATCACATAGAAATCTTACCTTCCGATGTATAACTAATTTTTAAACAGCATCTAGTATATTCACAACGATAATCAATGATAAATTATAAAATTCAAATAAAACTTCAGCGCACGCTTCGAATTGAAATTCACTTTCTGTCGAACACAATAATTTTCTAAACAAATTACGGCTAAGACAGCTATTTCTATTGGCTGCTTATTAATACTACACTCTTTCCTATTGGTGATTAAATATGGTGACGTGACATTTGATGTTGACACTACACAGATTATAAATTACCACAAGAGTTAATAAAAACTGAACAACTAACAAAAATGTAGTATTATAGCTAGATGGCGCTAATACACAATTATTATTTTATTAAAGTAAAATAATAATTTAGTTGTATTTTCATATATTTTAGTGATATACAACGAACTCTTTGAAGGAATGAAAATTTGTAAAAGTCAAATTCCGTTTCATTGTATGTTATTTGTATTCCGTAGAAAAATTTGATTTGTTTTATTTATTTTTTTATTTAGTATCTGTATTTTTTGCATAAATTATCCACTAACTTATATTTATGATTAAATTTCCCACATTTTTCTTAGATTAACTTTTGTTTTTAGAAACTATTTCACAATAAATAAACTGCTATGTATAATAACAATAAATATCAATACTTAGTAAAAGATGTTTCGACAATATTTTTTTCTTATCAAATTATATTTATTGTCATAAATAAATTTACTAATAGCTACTCACCATATGATTTTTCATGGAAATCCAACCCATTTTGGCCAGTAACTTAATTTTACGATTAGTATCCGTCGTGATGATTTAATTTTACTAAATATGAGCGGAATAAGCTTTATTTAGCTATTTTAATTCGCGTCAAATATTGAGTAGGTTATGTAGGCCGCGGGATCCTATCTCAGACTGGGGTAGGTACAGGAGGCTGTGCGCAATGCGACATCAGCTGTATCCTTAAATAAACTTATTCACGTTGACCTTTATAACTTTCCTTTGTATATTAATAAATCGTATTTGTTTGAAATATTATTAAATATAAAAATTTAAACAATAGTAATAAATTGAAATTGTTAAAAACTTACCAGTTACAATAACTTCTTATTTCTTTCACTTCGCGTAAACTTGATTAAAAGTGATACAATGAGTTGAATGAGAAAATATATTATTAGCTTAAAGTAATTTAAGTTTATCCGCGGGAAATATTGAAATCTATTGATTGTGACCTCTCTCTGCAAGGTCCGAAGCAAAACATTTTCATGACATGCGCATAACATTTTAGTTTTCAAAATGTTTCTTTGTTTAAGAGTAAAGTTGAAGGTTTTCTTTTGATGAACGGTTGAATGTTTTATTATACAAGAGTCACCTTATTTAATAACTGCTTTGTCCGAGTTATGAGGGTTACTATGAATAAAATATTAATTAATTTTTAATGTACATTAACTAACTTAACATTGATATAAAATTACACAGTTTAAATTATTATTACCTAAAAGTTTTCATAAACAGTAACTTTTCTTTGACAAACTTTATGGCCTGGTAAAACAACAACTAACCACAGCACCTAAGACAATTTTAACCTTTTTTGCTTTCTTCCTGCGTTCTATTGTTATAGATAATAATAGAGGAGAAGAACATGGTCAGTTGGATAATTTCGCTGTTTAGTTAATAATTATTAGAGTTAACCAATAACTAAACTAAATTATAATTATTTATTAATTATACAATAAATTAAATATATTTTTTTAAATTTATTAATTAAACAAATTAATATATTTGAGCCTTTCGTGGGATATATTGTTTAATTGAGCATTTTTCTATTTATATTTCTCCGCCCACGAAAAAAATACTGCAATAAAATACTGTCAACTTATTTATTTATAATAATTATTATAAACTTACCTGAGCTCTTACTGCTGCTAGATGTAATTGAGTAGCTCTATAATCGTACTTCTTCATAGAAATCTCCTCCTGCAATTTTTAAATTAATTTATTAATTGCTGTGTTATCTGCGGATGTTTTTACTTGTTTTGGTTCAGCGCCATCTAAAAGGCTAATAATACACTAGATCACCTAACTAACTAGAATTGTTTTATGTTTACGCCATCTATTGAGACTTTTACTCATCTATTGAGAGTACCAAATTAATGCTTGATGATGGATTAAATATTGTATTAGGTGATTGTACGGAAACAGAAAATAATTTAAATTCCGAATAGTTTAGCGCAGTGCGTTGGTAAAAAATTTATTTGTTTTTACTAGTAGTAAACATGCTAGCGTTACATCTAAATTCTATTAGATGGCGCTTTCTTAAATATAATAAAATACACCAGGAATACTTTGTACAGGCTGTCAAACTTGGCGTTCGAGTGGCCCCCGCCCACTGGGTGCTCACACTGAGTAGAGTGAAAAATTTAAATAGTACATGATAACTTTTTAATAATGAAATTTAGGCAAAAACATCTGTGAATATTAGTAACGTTTAACAGAATTTGATAAATTTTAGTATAGACCTACTAGGTTTATCCAGTTACAATTATTTATTAAATGGTCATTAACACTCTACAAACAGGCATAGGTATAGGATATATGAGAGAGTTACTCTACTACACGAAACACGGGCCTGCGTAAGAGAATGCTTAGATAGATGAATCTTTGATAGATCGTTCTCGTCATAACCGTCATAACTTATATAGAGCAATGTGGAATTACTACCTGTTGCCCACAGTTTACGTAGAATTAAGGTATTTCAGTAGACTCTTGTGTCTTCGTATCAACTTGAATCCAGATATGGATCT
Organism: Pieris brassicae; assembly: GCF_905147105.1. Taxonomy (NCBI): domain Eukaryota; kingdom Metazoa; phylum Arthropoda; class Insecta; order Lepidoptera; family Pieridae; genus Pieris; species Pieris brassicae. The sequence continues at coordinate 20,782,663 of NC_059668.1, read as the reverse complement.
GGACCATTTTACATCACTATTCTCCGTGTCATCTTACACATTGCACTATGATACATTGTTACGTATTATACATAGACTGCCTGCAATAGATCGTTTGCTAAAAGGAAGTGGTGGAGTGGTCAGATTTTTCGGGCGACAAATTTGGAGTTCCAATTTTTAGTGGAAGTCAAACTGATTTTTACGGTTTTTGATGTTTTCCAGATGTCTGCACCAAATTTTGTCTCTGGCTTTCCCCTGTCACTTGTCATTGTACATTCCGTGAAGCAAACTTCCATATTATAGATTAAAACAGCTAGTTCAACGCCTCCTTCGAGTATTCCAACTCTGCGCCCTTAGCTCACACTTGTATAAGTGAAAAGCACGAACTTGCAGAAAATGTATTTCTATCTTCCCGTATCAACTTATGTAACATGGCAGTCCTACTACTGGTTGGGGCTGCGAACTGGATGATCTTTGTATAATATTGTGCTTAAAAATCCAACATGAAATTCTTGGACTGTGAAAATAATCTAGGACATGACAATTGTATAGACGAGGGAGGCACACACTTCTCCCGTGAAAATTTTTAGCCACTGCTAAGAGGCTGTTCCTGAGTCTGCATATTATTTTGATTTTATGTTTATTGTAAATGGAATGTCTGTAATTAAACGTTGCAGATCGATATGCTATCCACTATATTACATCTTTGCCTTAAATTGCAGATGCCTTAAGCGCTCAGTTTTGACGTGATTGAGTAGGAAACTTTGAAACAAACTTCTATTACATCGTGAAGTCACCGTATCTAATTTTATCCCTTAGTTTTGCTCTATTCCTGTATTCGATTTTGATTAAATAAAGTTTGAAAGACAGACTAGCGCTCGTGCACAGATAACACACATTTACCTCTATAGTTATCTGTGACACACATGAAAAACAATTAAATAGAATGCACAATACCTACCTTACATAAATAAAACAATGGCCTGCAATTAATCGTGCGTTCATTTTTAATGGAGATTTCGAATATTCACGGAACAAAAATAAGCGCGAACTTTTCAACTATTGACTAAAAATACATTCATATTATTCATAAACATGAGGTAAACAATGCTGTTATAAAATGTAAATCAGGATAAAGAAAATAGGAAAACTTAAATCTCTATTGTTTCCATACTTGCTCGTGTTTTATGAGTAGAATGAAACTCGTGTGAGCTTGGCTGATCCACGACAAAAATTGAAAAAAAGGAACAAGAAGATATGGAGTGATATGGTCTTCAAAATATGTGTGAGGCTGGATGCAAAAATACATTAATAAGATTTACATTTAGTATTTTTGTGGCAGTATAATTTGTTTCGTGACGTACGGCCCACCAAACAACGCCCATGACTGAATTGAGTGCCAAAAAGCCTAGTTCTTAGGTTATAATCATAGATAATTTGTCACTTGACAATTGACTGACAAATTGTGACAAAGAGTAGAGTATCAATGCACTTACTTGAATTTCATTCACTTTGCTGTATATATTACTTTCGAGGCCGCGGTTTTGTAAACGCATCAGTGACTCCAAACCTTCCTGCGAACAAATTGTATGTATTAATATTTTCTTGACATACAAATTGATAATTTTTGTTTGGACGAAAGCTTCACAGAATAACCTCAAGAAAATTTTCAAAAAAATATCAGAATTATATAGTTCTATTCTATCAGTACGACCTGAAGCTGTGAATTTTAATCTCTCAGGCATTGTAATTATTAATAATTTAATTTAAATACGGATTAAAGCTTTTGTTAGTGACGATTCTCTATTACGCAGCATTCCGTTGACTCAGGAACCATATAGTTTTCAATTCTCGCCTCTTTATTGCGGTGTGCTTTGAAAATAGTACACAAGTCGTTTCAATTATATGTATTTTTGGAAGGCACATAATAGGTACGTTTATTAAAAATCACGACTCTTATTCCGGTTTCTGTTCCCGACGAAATAATAAATATTGTATCTGGATTAAAAATATGGGACATCATAAAAGTAATTATATTGCAAAGTTAGGTAGCATTTTAATACATTTTAATCTTATACGTAGTTAATTAATCACTCATGAATATTATCATAGGAACGCGCCACAAAGAAGCTAATTAAGTAGTATGAATTATGTATTTTACAACAATAATTCAGGAACTTCTTTTGACTTAGTATAATTACTTTTGGACTACCTTTTGGGCTTAGTGGTTGACTTGGTTGTAAGACTTGTGACTGGACCGGACAAGTCTGAGATCATTTTAAGATAATGGAGGTTTTAACTCAAACTTCAATTACAGAAATTATCAGTTTATGAAGTTGCCAACTATTTTATGTCATGGCTAACAACATCATGATGATATACCTGACGATGATGATAGGCCTGACGTCAATTCATAAAATAAACTATTTATCGTTATTTTTTTAAAATGGCGTTTGTGTTTTGGATAAGCTTATAAGCTAAAGAATTATTATACATGGAAGAATAAAAATACAAGGAAGAAGTGGCTATTTGTTACCTTCGATCCTTGCATCTATAAAGATCTATCTATATTTATAAAGATAGTTACGTAGACGAAAGTTTTTCGAAGTAAAACTTCTTTATCGGCGTTGGAAAAAAATTACCGTCACATTTATCGGTTACGCGTGAATTTCGAACCCATTAATAACAAAAATATAAAATAAGAATAATATTGATAGTAATAATTCTATTACAATTAATGAAATTCTGTAATAATTTTCGTAGTAATAAGATAAAATAATTGTATACATGTCTATGATAATAAAAGCCTTTAAAACTTTATCTAATTTAACTTTATTTAACCAATTTCTGTAGTTGCATATATTAGATCATTTTTCGAAAAATAAGGTCATAAAAAAGTTTCACTTCTTACGTGTGTACACTTCACGCTCATATTATTTTTAATTGTTATAAATTGTATAGAGCAAATGACGATATTAATTTATGTTTGACGTTCAATATAACCTGGAGTCTCAGTTCACCTGATTAACTGTTAGTGGCTTTGATATAAGCTCTCACGGAAAACGGTATTAAAAATAAGATTACAGATTACGGATGCTTCTGGTAAGAGTTTAAGACTGCTACTTTTTATAACATGATTACTTAATGGATCATGAATTGAATTTGGGACATATATGAAACTTGTCACAAAGGAAATTACATAAAATACCTATCAGCCGTTAAGGTGATGAAGTAACACGAAACCAAATAAATTAGAACAGAAAATGGAGGAAAGATCCTAAATTCCGATGTGACGCGAGACGATTTATAGATGTTTATTTTCGATATCGAATATCGGAAACCTTTAGTTTGGCAAATATTAGGAAACCATATTTCACATAAAAGTATTGTTCGTTCAGTTAAGATTTTTGTTCGATAGACCCACCAAACGAGTAGTTTGTACACCGACTTACAACTTTGCTAACACTATAAGCAAAACTATAACAATGTTTTTGTGCCATAGTGGGGCATACTTTAGCCTTTCCAAAATTCTTGCTATGTAATATTTTTATATAAAAATTGAATTGTTGACTTAATGATAGGTTTTAGGAAGTAATTATTTCGAAATTGTTAAAGAAATACATACAGTTAATAAATCTTCAAAACATAATGAAAACTGACATACAAATTCCAGATCATTTTCGAATTTTCTTAACAATCAAATTGCCCATAGGGAGGCACCACGTTGGGAAACCAGGTCCAGTTTCTCTTTCCAAAAATAGATCATTTTTTCTATAGAGAGATTTTACGTTCTTTTTTATAGGATACCTTGTGAGATATTGGTAAATAGGAATAACTATATTCACAAAGTTAGTGAAAACCAATAAACATTGTCGTTTATTTATTACTAGAATTCAAACCCGTGTACAAGACAGGCGAATGATCGTGTATATGTTTGATGAACTGATAAGGTATAGCGTTAAAGTTATATAAGATTAACTATATTGTGACAAAAACAAATCGTTCACTTAATTTAATTATTTCTAGCTAGTATTCAATTAAAGATTTTCGTACAGAATTAAGGATTCAAAACCTATAAATGTAAAACTAATGATTGATTCTCTAATCTCTTAAAAGAAATAATTTTTTTAATACTCGTATATTTTTATTATTAAGTTAAAATAAACTCCGAGTCTTCAAAATTATTCATACCAACAAAATTTTGAGCCTCCTTCCCATTTGCTCAATGTTGTAGATAAATATAAATATTAAGGGCAGTATCAATGGATAAGCAAGCATTTTTAGTATTAACACTGTGATAAAAAACTGAAAGCTAGAGTGATAAAAAACTGAAAGAAAAATAAGTTCAACTTCAGCTACAGAAGTCAAGGCATACCTATGAATTGACCAATGACGTAGTAATCAATCCCTATAATACCTGCAATTGTTTTATCTGTAACTCGAGATCAATCGCGTCTTTTCTCAATTGTTCATAGTTTAACCTCGCTTGACCTCCTCCCATTCGGTCGAGTAACATCTCACCTCGCAGCACAGGAGGCATTGTCTCCTGCAATGAATAAAAGTTATTGGTTTTACTTACAAATCGATATGGCAGAGATATAGAATTATTTAATGAAAATAAAAATCTAATGTCTATTTCCAGGGTGGTTTTAGACAGTCAATAATTTAAATTAAAACTAGGGCCTCCTCCCAATAAGGTAGTGGCCGTGTCGCTGTCAAAAATTAAGTTACAATTATATAAAATCACAACTCACAATTAAATTTGCTAAATAGGTATTTTCCTAATAGATCACAGTCATAAGTTATTATATATATGTCGGGAAGGGGTTGTCGAAGCTGCTGCGCTTTGGACCGCCGTTTTCTCTGTCGATTCCCGTCGTCCTGGAGGTGTAGTTGGTACAGTTTACTCTTTCTATTTAGCTCTGTGGAACTACATTCGGTTTCGTTTACAGCTTAGTAGTTTTTCTTGTAGCCTTCGGTAATATCCCTTCTTTTATTTTTTTATAAAATAAAATGTGTACGGTAAAATATTTTTGTTTCTAGTTTCCGAAAATACACGACAATAAATTTTCCTTGCACTATAATAGTTCACGCACTTTTAGTTCTTTTGATTTTTACGAAAATGAGATTACTGATTAATTTCCAGTTCCAAGGAAGAAAATATTTTTTCCTGTGATTCATATTTCACTACAAATGTCTGTTATTTACTTTTTATTCCGTATCTTCAATAATTACAATTTTTAATTGATTAATTAACGAGGACTGGATGATGACGTTGCGCCTACCCGCAACATTTCTTCATGAAGTTTTGGTTCCAAATGGCGTAATTATAGTTGTGTATAAAAAAGAGATTCACATTTGTCATTTTCCTGGTCGCAAACAAAGCTAGTATCTTTTAATGACTTAATTGGCCACTGTGTTTTTATTCTATTTTCATCGACATTCTAGGGACTTTTAGGGACGTCAAAAATGTTATGTTGTAATAAAATTCAGAAATTGCGTAAAACAGAAATAAAATAAAGTGATATTGTGAGTTAATAATTTTGACTAAAGACTAAAATTAATAACATAATAATGTTCTTCTTTATTACATGGTCCGATATTTATTTGAATATAATCGTATTATGATCGCTCAAAGGCATAAAGACTCTTATAAGGATTTAGAGGGTCTGTCTCATTATTTTTCGTATTTATAACAATATGAAAAGATACCGCTTCTTAATACAATTCTTGGTATATAAATATTTATAGCAAAACAGAGAAAGTTCTGATTTTTTTAGTTTCTAGAGTACTATTTACGTAATATATTTTTTATTGTAATGGTATGGTAAGTATTATTCTAATATAGACGTAACTAGAGAAAAGGTCGACCTTTGGGGACCTACGCCGAGATTCCCTAGTCCCATATGGTAAAGTTCTGGAATAAATATACGGGAATCGAATCATACGTAATTCGTTAAGCGTTTAAATACAATTTATTCGCAAAACTTTGACACGACTCGTTTTGCATATTAACTTGACGTAATTTCTTAAGATAACAGCCGCTTGTTTTCTGTTTTATTAAATCAATTTATTTTGGTATGAAAAGTCTATGATTGTTTAATTTAAGAGCTGGAAATCTTTTAAAAGACCAATAGCTTTTTTTATACATAGGCCATACATAGTAGCCTATCGGGCTCGCAGTCAGGCAGGGTAGCTGGGAAGCAGGTAAATTCAAATGTTCCTCAAAAGAGACTTTATTTGCTTAAACTTCAGTCTCCCGGGTGACTCCCGCCAGGTCCAGGCGGGCCACTTGGATACTCTGGAAATATCCTCATGATATATCTTTGTCTGCATCCGCATCATTTGCTAATTATCTTACAGATATATTTGACATTTCCAGCTTGGATCTAGCTACATGTATGATAGCCCTTCACGGAATACTTTTATGCCATCTCCAGATCGCACCTCTTTCGAAAGTCGGACGGTCAACAAGTGAATGTTTGGTGACCACAGTATGGTCGGTTCATTCGCCACAGTCGCACGCGGGGCTTCAGGTTTAATCTGTATAAATAGTGTCCAAAAGCCCAGTGGCCAGTCAGGATCTGTGCCATGTGCTGAGGGAGCGGCTTTTCTTTACGTGTTTGTATACGCGTCTGCGTCTTTGAGAAACATTTTTGTGACTGGGGCTGTCTCCGTTTGCTCCAGGCGTCTACCGTCTAAGATAGTTATCATTGGCCTTATTAACTTGGCCAGACTCGAAACACCATACTTGTAAATGGTTACTGTTAATGTCTCTATAAAATTGGTAGCTATGGTAACATGCGTCTTTAGCCTATGTCTAGTATTAAATGCGAACGTTCTAATCACAGATTTGTATGATCTTCCAGCGCTCGTGGCTCGCTCAACTAATAACGACGCTTAGGAACATTGGAAAACTTATTTTCAGATAAAAATATTTTAGCATTTTTATTTACTGCGATGCAATTCCGACCTCGTAGCTTACGTTAATTGAGATTTTAAGCTGCCCTTTCAAATTGAGCAGTCAATTTCACAACCTGATAATGGGATTTTATTCCTATATTCTAAAGAGATTTATATACGGAATCGATCTTGTATATTTGACATTGACAATTACCTGACTTTTGACAGGAACAATAAAAGCCCAAAAGAATTCTTTAAATAATGTTTAACCAGTTATATCCACTATGAATATGTGATATAAAAACTTGAAAGAGATGTAACTTATATGAATAAAAAGTTTTTTTTTAGAACCTGACTAAGTGCTAGCCTAATTTTGTGGGCGTAACCCCTATACAATCGACGGTACCTAAATATAATTAGGTATTGAAAAAAATAGAAAAAAAATAATATATCTAGATCGAATCGAAAAGATCAAGAACAGATGAAACTACTCTGCTACGATGAAATTGACAGCAAATACTTTTTGTTAAAAAAATTCGTTTCGTAATTACATTATTCCAAACGTCTAAATTCTAATTCTGCATTGATAGGGTCCTAAAATAGAGAGATTTTCAGTCGGTAGCTCTGGTCTGAGAGTCCAGGTCAGCAAGGAAACATCTGGCGCGAACAATTTCCACTGGTATTCTCCAGCGCCTATCGTGAAATTTGAGGACGATAAAACTTTCACTTGATCGATCCATATGCTTGGTGAACGGCCACGTGATCTTTTCCTTCTGTGTTACCTCCAAGTTCTTATCGGATCTGAGCACTAAAATAGCAGGTAGATATTATTACCGCAGGTACGTCTATTGGTGAGTCATCAGGTTCTGGTGGATACGGCGGCAGGAAGGCCCTAATTGGAGCCCTCATAGGTGGTTGGTTGGTCAGGAGTGTCCTCGCAAGATGGGCCAAATCAGCAGTACTGGACACCGCACGTGCCTGTGTGCATAGCGACTCGTATCTTCTTAGCTGATGTGTACACTGTAAGGATAATAAATTTCTTTAGGCCACTGTTTTTCTAATATAATGGCTAAAAACTTAATTCAAATGTTCCTGCTCGTGTGTTAAAAATAACTCTCTTTTTTATGGTCATAATCCATTGCAATTATAACTGACATTAGCAAAGTAAAGGTAGATAGAGAATGTCTGGTGTCAAAACCATGTTTTTTTTAAAAATACAGATCTAATAAATCTTATTCAAGAAACCCACGCTATAGAATTGTACGTATTAGATGCTTAGAGGAATTAAACGGAAGTTAGAACCCCGTTTTTTTTATATATCAGGAAATAGCTTCTATACATAAACGCATCGAAAACGTAAATAAATTAAGGTATATATATTATTAAATAAAGTAAAGTTCAAAGGTATAATGTAATATTAATAACCAAAGATATTAACACAGAACTTCACTTGCGGAAGTCTGCTCCCGACAATTTCATTAACAACCACATTGCTGAAAGTCTCTTCTGCCTTGCGATATGTTAAAACGTTACTCTATAGAATTATGATGAAATATTCTTTTAATAATTATAATGAGGATCTTTTTTAAATCCGATTAAATTAAGATACATTCGATATATATTATCAAACTAGACAAACTACTACTACTAAATAACTGGTAGCAAATCTTATTATAGGTTTATATTTTCAATTTTTTTTTTAAAAAGAAATCAACTTTAACGTAGCTGTTTGACTGTATGTTAATTATTTAATGTTTTATAATGTAAATGTAAAATTTATATTTGCAAGATATGTGAATCTCCCATATTCCCACCATTATAATTTAGTTATCTGTTGCATTGTTTTTTAAAATACAATGCGCCTATTTTGGTTTAATATAGTACTTTATTATTCTAGGTACATGGTCTTTACATATAATTAATGTATATAAAATATTGTAAAAAATAAAAAAAAATAAGTATGGAGTTTTTCTTCTCCATATAAAACTACTTGGGAGGGACAATTAGAGGAAGTTTTAAAATATTGTTAACGTGTAATTTTGATAGGCCAAAGTGAAATAAATGACTTTAATTTAAATTAACATTGCATTTATACAGCATTGAATATGCATTTTTTTTTTAAATTTAACAAAAATATTTTCTTTAAGTCCCTAACATCTATATAATATACGTTTACCTTTTATCCTATAAAAAATAAAATGGGTTACAAAAGAATAACCTACTAGTAAAAAAATTGATACCACGACATTGAAAATATGTACCATCAAGCTGAAAAAATCAATTATATTATAATAATCAAGAAACAAATAATAAATGTAGATTTAAGTTAGTATATATGAAGAAATGTAATTTAATTAAATTCTTTATTTCTATTCAAATTAACGTCTTATCCTTAAATATTGAAATACCTTTTCCGACATAATTTCTCCATCCTGACAAATAGCATCGCTGACTGCAGTCGTTACGTCCGTTAAAATTTCCTCCAATTCCTGTAATAAATTAGGGAATAAATCACTTAGTAAATATCCAAATAAAGTTATCAAGAAGATATAATACACAAAGGCATAAAAAAATTATATAAAGGCGTTTGAAATGAATTAAATGCTAGTATTTATTTTTAGGAAATCAGTTTCACGGTGAACGTACTCCGCAACTATTAACGACCTTTCACCGCGTCGTTTTAGCAACCTTACATTTTTATTATTTCCTTTGTTAAATATATATAAATTGTGTTTTGTATCAGCCTGGTGACTTCTTTGGTACAAAAAAACCCTCCGGGATATGTGTGCCGCGATATCGCGGGCTACTCGATTGCGAGGAAATGGCATAGATCTGGTTAGCGCTGCGCCTGATTCGTAAGTCCTCATGTCATCACACGTGTATATCTTATTTCTTACATACTTCTAAGTGTTTGCTTTTATTAAACATGTGTTCTTGCAGATCTTGTTAAGCTACATCAGTATTGTAAGAGTAATACTTTGTTAAATTGTGTTAACGCTGTGATGAAATCAGATAAGAATTGTTGTTATAACAATGCTATTTACTGATTTACTTTTTATGATTGAGCGGGAATATGTTGCTATCAAGGCCATGACCAGCTGTCAAATTTAACAAACATCATTTTTATTTTTTAATAAAATTAATAAATAGGAATATTCCTTAATAATAAGGAAAACATTTATTGGAATTTTATTGTATTATTATTGTATTTTTGTTATATTTACAAATATATTTAAAATTTTGATTGTTTATAAATCTTTAGTAACGTTTATGCTCACCATAATTGTAGATAAATAGATATATAACATTTACTGTACATCATTATGTATAAAAACATTGGTCTAGTAACAGCTATTTTTTAAAAGTAAACACAGAATTACAAAAATAATGCCTTTTCACACTTCAAATAAATCTCATTTATTCTCTATGCGATTCTATACAAATATATACTATGATTGAAATTGTACCGATGTACGATACAATCTGGTCCAAAAATAAAAAAAAATTAATGAAAAAATGTTTTATTAAAAGAGTAAACTTTTTACTTCACTTTTATTATATTAAATATTCGTAAAAGCATTTTGATTGTATCGTAGAGCAGTGATTGCCTTGTGGCTTTAGCGTGCGACTCTTATCCCTGAGGTCATAGGTTCGATCCCCGACCAATGGACTTTCTTTCTATGTGCGAACATAACTTTTGTTCGAACGGCGCAGGAAACCAGCTTGCCTTAGGACCCAAAAAGTCGACGTGTCTGTCAGGCATACTGATCATGAAAAATATAGAAATCTGAGGCCCAGACCTAATTTTATAAATGTTCATATATTTACGAAAATTGACTTGGAGAATTATTTGTTCGCATATTAAAAAATAGAGGAACTGAGTTTCCTTGTTAATAAAAGATCTGGGTAACTAAGCTTCATTATCCAACAGCTTAGACGCCGTAATTTTTTTACGTTATTCTATTTTATTTGATTTATTTATTGATAAAAACTTGCCAACGCTCGGCATTGATACATTGGTAAAATAACCACAAAATACATTTTTTTATGTGACAAGCACTTAAAGGCAAACATGACATACACGTAGAGATCATACAAATATTAAACAAAATAAACATTAAACAAAAAAAAATAATTAAATTGATTAAGATTTTTATGTATGGGGGAGCAATTATGGATCCAGTTATCCAGTATACCTAGCTCATTGATGAGAATGTTTAATCTGGATTCTATGTATAGTGTATGTCATGTAAAACCAAGAATATTTACAGCTTTCGCGTTCCGGGGAAATCGTGAATTTTGCGCTTGAATTTACAATACACCCACTATTAATATAAAATAAAACCACAATTATTGTATATCTAAAATCATACATTGATTATAAACGTCAAAACACGTCTGGGGTGTGTTTAGTTTGTTTTAGGTGCAATTAGTTTTTATTGTTTGCTTATATAGTAGTGTTTCTATTGTTGCTTCTATCTTAATATATATAAATTACGCGTCACACACACACGTTTGCACACCGTGTGCAGTTATATAACATAAAATATAGGATAGCTTACATATAATTCTACTGTATGTCAATGAACTCCTTTTGTATGTGTTTGGGTGGAGCCCTGGATGGTTTAGATTCACAAATCCGCCAGGCAGATGGTACTACAGTCGGTATTTTCATAATTTGTTTTATATCCTATTCGCTAGAAATATCATGCAGGACAACGCCTATCGGGTCTGCTAGTTGTAAATATAAATATAAATTTAAAAAAAATATTCCCTGGAAAACAGTCACTACTGTCGCATGCTTAACACCAAGCTGGCTTACAGGACAACCATCTCTTATAAAAAAAACCAACCGTAATAAATGATAAAACATACTTTAATAACTTTAAAAATAAATATTTTCGCGTAATCTATTTCTGCCTTTAGCAATTCATTTTCGAATCAAATTTTCATTGCGAGGCAAGATTTTTAATTAATATCTATATTCAAACTCGAGATGGCTCTATGTAGCTTTCAAATCCATGACATCATTTTTAATTAATCTTCTGACATTCGCATTCAGCATTGCGTCTTTAATCTCAAATCAGAAGCCTTATATATTACAGTATTTTGAAGTCAGATTTATCATACAAATAAATGATACATGAAATTCTCAGTGTTTTTATTGTACCAGACCAGCTACATATAAACAACATTGACATGAATTTCATCTATACCGTAAAATTATATTTTTAATCTAATAAATTGATTTTTACGCCATAATTTCGTCATTAAAATAAATATTTAAACACTGTTATTTCACCTAAAATATCGATAGCTAATAAAGTTTGTATTGACATTAACACGTGACCATTTCCATACCGTACTAAAGAGCTTAATGACTTTATCAAAGACCAAAGCGCAGTATTACGATTGGACGAATGACGTCACAGCCAGCCCCTCGTCATCACACACATCAGCCAGGGGACAGGGTTGCTTCAACAACGTGTTCTTTCAAACTCAATATTTTTGGACTCAATTAGTAGTCGAGCCTGAGTCCTCATGATTTGCAGTTTTTATGTTTTAGTTGTACTTTTTTTGTAAAGGAAATGCCTGCCTTTATACAGTTTCATATGGGTTCATATAAGCGACGGATGAATAGGTATAGGTAGGACAGGCGTGCCCACCAAAAGGCCGCATCTGGCTAAGCGTGTTTCCAGTTCTGTATAAAAAGGCAGCAAAATAAACTTTAAACGAATTTACCTGTAATATAGTGGGCAGTGTATGGTTATGATATTGTTCAATCATTGCATTTGTGGCTGTCAATTGTTGCACGTAGTTGTTGTGCGAGTCGTAATATGTTGCGAGGTTGACAGGACTCGCATTGTCGCAGTAGTTCAGGAAGGCTGTTCTGTATTCTTGTCGACTCTGAAAGTAATACAAATAATAATTAAAATAACCTTTATGTAGGTGCCTTTATTTATTTATCAATAAACATGAGAAAGAATATATATACATCTTATGAGATAAGTCTGTCTCACTCACAATGCCAGAGCCTTTTGCCTTTTAAGAATTGGTACGCTCTCTTCTAGACCCTAAGTCGAATTGGTTCGGAAATAAAGATTTTTAGCGTAGAGGTGCCCCAAGAATACAAAGGGCATTCTGTGTTTCCATCATCCAATGCTAGATGTTCCGATGGTGGACGCTCAGAGGGGGATTCTCCACTGCGATAGCGTAATCTCTGTTCAAACTGCACCTTTATATTTTGATATGGGCTCCGGGAGTTTCTTAACTACATAACTAGTAGCCCTAATAAATAATACATTTAAAATTATGTAAATAATTATAAGTTTATAATAATAATACATAGCTTCAATCCGTTTAAAAAGTGTTTTCTTAAAGCCCTAATAACGTTATTTATACATAGATAGTCAACTCCAGTAACCTTGCATGTGTTGTTGTGTGAATTGTTAAAAAAATTTTTAATTGAATAGCAAAAATATTTGAATGCTTGGTTGAGCATTGCTTCGTGCGTTTAAAATGGAACATACATTGTTCCGATTTTGTGCGTCTAGTATAATAAATAGAATATTATCGTTTCGACTACTTGATACAAAAAGCTTCAACCTTTTTCCACTTTTTTCCGAACCCTATGAACAAACTTATTGATTCTCATAAATAAATTTATGTAATAGTTTTTGGACCGAATATGGCGCCTGTGTCTTTTCTTACCTTTTTTATATCATTAAACTTTACCAATCCGATTATAAAAGCAATATTTTATTATTATTCATTAAACTGGGCAGCTCGTGTACTCCGCCAACCAAATAGGTCTAATTCTAACCTAATTTATAAAACCCCAGAGCTTGGAATTTCCTCGCTCAATGAATAAGTATCGTAATACAGTGAGTAAATACCAGCATTAAAGGTTCACTGCCACAGGGACTTTTTATAAAATTTTCTATTTATCCATAATTAATACTATAAAGGTTAAGAATATTGTAAATACTGATGTTTGTAAGTTGGAAATAAATAAATGTGTTAAATAACTTCTATTTATTATTCACTGTTATTGTTTCTTTGTATTCTTTTATTTTGTTCTTGTTATGTACCTCATAACTGTTAATAGCCGGTGCAAAGAAATTAAGTATACTTATTTGAATGTTTCTGTGTAAAAAAAAGTTGTTAATGATATAAAGATTATATATCATTCGCATTTGAATATAAAATGTATATTTATTCCTCTTAGGTCTTAAATATCGAGTAATTAGTTTGGTGGTTAGCCAGAGCTGCCATTAATCTATTCCGTGATAAATACTGGCAGATAACTCTTATGAGTTACCACATTTAAAGGTTAGACAATTTCTATCCTTCTAAGACATCGGAAAAAGCGAATTTGTGTAATAATTAAACTGTAAGCAAATACTGCGATAATGGTGTTTGGCTTAATCGCTACAATGAATAACTTAACAACATCCTGGACGACGCCAACATCATCCAATTCATAAAATGCAACCGGCTCATACACAGAATGGCGAACGAGAGAACCTCAAGGTCCTTACTGAAATCACAACCTGGTGGCTAGAGAAAACCCGGTAGACTGAGCTACGTTCGTGGGAAGGGGTTTTCAAGGACCTCGAAACTATAGCCCGAAGTTGGACGCAATAAGCACGAAATAGATTGCGATGGCAGTAAAACTTGAGGCGTCTAAGGCCAACAAGGGGCCATATTGTTTTAGTTCTTATTATAAACTAAGAAACTTAACTGAACTTAACAAAAGAGAAGGGTATGAACCCTTCTCTTTTCATCATACCGTCAACATGATTTGACAGAAAGCGACGAATGATGTTGAAAGAACCATCTTTTCATAAACATACTAAAAAAAAATTTTAAATAATGGCCAAAAAGCGTGTATGTGTAAAATTTTAGATGATGTAAAAAAGTGTTTTATTTTTAGATACATAAACTATACCGAAGTAAAATTGTTACAGAGACAATTGGGACTTAGAACTCCACTTACCCGATTAATTAAATCCCTTTTCAATTGTTTTAGAACCTATACAGCTTTGCCAAGTACTAACAATACCAGACCAATCAAATTAAACTTCATTCAGTTGATCCGATTAGACGATTAGTGCGGACTGGGTTTTAAATGCTTTTTTTATGTAATAGAAGGCAAACGGGCAGGAGGCTCACCTGATGTTAAGTGATACCGCCGCCCATGAACATTCACATTGCCAGAAGGCTCGCAAGTTGACGGCCTTTCAAGAATTGGTACGCTCTTTTCTTGAAGGACTAAGTCGAATAGGAAATACCTCAGTGGGCAGCTGGTTCCACATAGTAGTGGTGCGTAGCAAAAAACTGCCTTAGAAAACGCTCAGTTGTGGAACGACGTACGTCGAGGTGATACGGATGGTATTTTAGACAATAAACTGTTCCACTTTGTATATTTATTAATTATATTTTAAGAATTTAAGTCCAGATGGCTAATTTGCCTCGATAAAATTATCGATAGTTAGCGAAAAATTATAAAAAAACCTATCATCATGACCTGTCGACGCCTTTAATGAGGGTGAAGTATTTGTGAATTTTAAATGTTATATGAAATTATGAGCAGTGATGACCTAGTGGATTCAAGTGTGCGACTCCAATGCCAAGAATGTAGGTTCGGTCTCCGGCTGTGCACCAATGGAATTTGTTTCTATATGCGCATTAAACATTCGCTCGAACGGTGAAGGAAAACATCGTGAGGAAACCGGCTTGCCTTAGACCTAAAAACACGACAGCGTGTGTAAGGCAGGAGTCTGCTCACCTACTTGCCTATTAGATTGACAAATGATCATGTAATAGATACAGATATCTGAGGCCCAGATCTAAAAAGCTTGTAGCGCTACTGACTTTTTATTTATATAAAATTATGAATAGTTGGGATATTTTAATATAGTGGTCTATATGAGATTTATGTTTCATTATATTTCGTAATAGATATTTCTGCCTAACAAGATGAAAATATTTGCAAAGAGACTTTCCACAGTGGTCAAGTCATGTGAATTGAGGATTTCTTTTGTGGAATAAAATCCTTTACAATTTCACCTGTGCAAAGGTTTCTCTTATATTTTCTAAGAATTTCGAGAACTCAACAAAAGGACTAGCTTTTTGGTTAAGTAATTGCTTCTAAACTTTTGCTATACTAGCATTTTATATATCACAAAGAGTTTTATGTGGATATTTAATATGATTATTTAAACAATTAATTATTGTGTCCCCAGATGAAACAGTTACGATACATTTATAAAAGACAGAAAAAGGTATGTCATATATTTGAAGTGTCTGTCTATATTTGGCATCGTAGGTCAGAGATTAACGGTGTATAATGTTTTTTTTATTTATTTATTAATACTTCGTTGCAATAAAAATAAAAGAAACTCAAATAACACAATACATAAAAATTACAAGGGATTCAACGAGCGGCCTTTTCGCTAATAAGCGATTCCTTCCAGGCAACCATAGTAAGAGAAAAACGAAAAAAAGGAAAATGATGAGTGCAAGAAGTGCAGAGCCAAATGTAATATAAAAAATATAGAACCTTAAAGTAATAAAAAAAAAACTAAAAACTAATCTTTTTCTTTTTAAATTGATTCTAAGTGGCGATTGAGTTTTCTTAAAGTTTATAAGCAAGTAATTACCTTACACGGAACGATAAAGACACATGGAGTGGCTATTGATACCTTCTTCGTTCCTTGCATCTTTGAAGCTTGTTTCATGGATGAAAGTTCTAAGTTTATAAATTGTTTCAATACGAGTTTTTTAATTGTTATAAATATATACAGAGCAAGTGATGATATTATTTTAACAAATCTTTGACGTTCAATGTAACCTGGAGTCTCAGTTCAAGAAATAAAAGAATACTTAAAAATTAAAATTATACAATACAACTTGTAACAATCTGTAGAGGCGTTTCAAGATAAAAAAAATTATAGTAGGGGAAATGCATTGCGCATATCCTACAGCGGCGCGACTGCTTAATGCGGGAGGGTTATGTGGGACTAGCGATGATGATGAAACCCCAAGGCGCCACCAAAATCGCCTTAAGCGGGATGCGGTAACAGCAGAGCCTTATCCGCTTCCCTCCATGCGATGCCGCGGTAGTGTGTTCAACGTAATGTGTTTGAAGTAAGATATAAGCTGAGCTACTCCGGTGTTGGAGCTTGAAGGTTGTCAGTGCTTAAATTTCTAACAGATAACAGTTCCCAAGTTATAAGTTTTTGCTTTGGTTCATTAAAGCTCCCATATAGACGTGAAAGCTAGCTTTATGAAATTTATTAAACAAATATCAATTTTGTTTGGTTTTAAATTTTGAATTTTGTTTAAATAGTATTACAAATCATTGATTATTTTCTATTGTTCCGTGTATTCGTACATAAGAACTATAATTTAGTATGGCGACTAGCGTCTGTATGATTAGCTACATCGTGCATTTTTTTGTTTTGTTAATAACTAAAAACTAATGCTTTCGCTCGAGAAAAACGTGAGTTACAACATTTTCACTTCCTTTGTGAATTTGTGTTACATTTATAAAATATTAAAAATTCAGTGGCGCTACAAATTTTCCAGTCCTCAGATTTCTGCATCTGTTTCATGATGATGGACTTTTCGGGTCTAAAACCGGCTTGCCTTTGACCCAAAAAGCCTACAAACGAGGGTTGAGAGTCACACGCTGAAGCCACTAGACGAACACTGCCCACCGTAACATTTATAATTAATATAAATTCCAGTGAATTTCTAATTCAAACAAAGCAATTCAGAAATGTAAATAGCTTGCGCAATTAATATGTGCTACGCTGATCCATCAAATTAATTATTTGCCTGGCGTAAAGATAACGATCCAATTAAAAAAATATGAAACTCGTTATTCTCATAATAATTATTTAACAATATGTAGAGTCCACCCGAAGCTTCGTCCGTGCGGATTATGTATATGTCAGGGAATTCTAGGGTTATCAGGTTTTTGAGCGCTCACAGAGACACGGCTGGAGGCTATTATAATATGTAATGATAACATTTACAATTATATCTCTTTAGACCAGTCTTTAGACTAAAAAATTTGTCCGATAGAGTTACCAAGTTGGGGTCGAGAGGACCTGAAATAATTTACGAGAGAATATATAAAAACGTAGTGGAAAGGTGACAATGCTCAAATGGAATGACGGATATAGCGCGTCTGTATCAAATTCAACTAGATATGCTGTTGATTAATTACAATCAAATGAAATGCAGGATATGTTTTATTTTGCGTATATCAAAGGGCTTTAATATACAATTATGTTGAGTATTTGTTGAAATTTCTATTATTTTAAAAGTAATAAATCGCCACGCTGCTTTATCTATAGGTGGGAAATTCTCTTACTATATTGGCGAGTAAAACAAAGGGCTGAGCGGTTGCAATGAAACATGACTACGGGATGTTTAGATTTACTATCAAAGCAATGGATTCGCGGAATCATCTTACATAAAGCTTCGTAGCAACTATAGAGATGTTTAATGTATACCTTATAGTTCTTAATATCTAAGTGCCTATTGATGATAAAACAATTAGTGTGTTGGAATGTTTTAACTAAGATGTTTCATCAAAGATTAGTTTTCGTTAAAGCTATTTGGTACTAGGACATGATTAAATTAAATTGTCAGTTATTAAGTAGGTAGAAGATACCAATGACTGGTTCTCTTATGACCACGAACCACGATTTTAAGTCTGTAAAAAGAATTCGGAACTGTTTAAGCAAAACGGAAATGTAACTGTAAGCTACCGGAAACAAGGAAATTGGATTTGGATATTTGAGTCATTCAATTTCCGAATTGGGATACTGTGACCCCTAGTTAAGTGTAAGATATAACTTTATATATTTTGCTAAAAACATATTTATTTTATTAAAGTAAAGCAAATTACTCCATAGCTAATAAACAATGTAATTTCAGAAGGGTCAACATATGATTAATGAATCAATTTTTGTCCCGCAACCTTTTAGAAAAATGCACAGGTGGGTTTTAAGTACATCTATATGGAAAGGCCTGGAAAGTAGAAGAAGAGGGCTTCACAAAAATGATAGATAGAAGAAATACAAGCATTATCAGGAAGCGGATGGAGAAAGGAAGTCATGGGAAGATATTTGGAAAGAGTTTGAAGGGGTTTCGATCAACGGTACTGAATTTAAGATATTAGGATAACAATATATATGCACAGGTGGGCTTTAAGTACATCTATATGGAAAGGCCTGGAAAGTAGAAGATGAGGGCTTCACAAAAATGATAGATAGAAGAAATACAAGCATTATCAGGAAGCGGATGGAGAAAGGAAGTCATGGGAAGATTTTTGGAAAGAGTTTGAAGGGGTTTCGATCAACGGTACTGAATTTAAGATATTAGGATAACAATAAATATATATATATATATATAATAAATCTAAGCTTTATACTCTACTTTTGTTATGATTGGAAATTAGACGGGCTTCTGTTATTATTATTATTAACATGATGATAGCCCATTACCAAACCAAGCGGAATCAAGGATCTGAGGCCATTACGCCAATAGAGGCGTAGCAAATAAGTATTATGTATCGCGGTCATTAATTTGATAATGGAAACACGGTTTCCCAGGAGAGTCGCATCCATTCAATAAGGATAATGATATAGAGTATGGAATATTTGATCACTAGCGCAGAGTTGTGTTGGAGTTAAAAAAAAAATATTTGGTTACATATTGAAGATAATTAACTATATACTGTGACCGTGATAAGTGTATTGCAGCTCGTGGTTAAAGGATGAAACAGACACATTGCGACAATTTTTTTATAATCAGGCCGATGATTTAATTTATTTATAGATCATACAAATCAATTTAGATAAACATATATGTTACAAAAAATAATATTTTTATACATTATTGTTAAGAAAAATGATTTCCAGCAAAACAGCGGATTAGGTATGAGATAGGAACTTAATGTCTTTTTTAAAATCATCTACTACCGAATATATCCAGTTCCAGATAAGTACTGTTTAATTAGTTATAACAGGTTCAGATATAAACGACAATCATTTTGATTTGCATATTGTAGTTGCTGATCAAAATTATTAAAATGTAATTCGGTTGTATAGTTATGTTGCTTCTTCAATGAAGACTTTATTAAGTGTTCATTTACTGAGTATTAAATCGATATAACTTTTAAGGTTAAGGTTAATTATCTAGCTTATATGGAATATGTGTTGGTAAAAATACAAGCAGAATAACTAACTGGCTTGGTTAGAATGTTGCGTGATATTATTAGAATTAAGGCAAATGGAGTCGCTATGTGTTAACCCGACTAACGTATCCACAACATGCATTGAGAATATTTTGTGTGTATTATATTGGTCACAACATCTCAATTGGTGTACAACAAACGAACAGAGGGTGAAAATTCAAGCGACCAACTTAGCCAACACTGCGATAAAGATATTCAGAGCTAATTACCTTATTAAGTTGGTCATCAGCCTTTCCAAGAATGACTTCACAGCCCTCACGATGCGCGAACAGCTTCCTCGCTTGAACCTTCATGTGGAAGGTCTTCTCTATTAGTGGCACAGCCACTGTCCTCTCGAGAGAAGATGCCGCGTTGTTGAATCCCATGACGTCAGCGTCCACTTCTTGGAGAAACGTCTCCCATGTGTGAAATAGCGATGATGGACATGACGCTCTGAAATAAACATTAATTTAATAAATATATAAATGTTATCCTTAATTTTTGATGCGGAAATGTAGAAATGTTAAAGTATCGAATTTAAATGTTTAAAGCGAAATGCAGGACGTTCAGAGAAATTCGTGAAACATTCAAATTGAATCTGGAATGTGCTATGAACATCATGCTTCATTACGCAAGGTAAACGTCTGCTAGTCTTATATTTTATAGTTGTATAGTTTTTTCAGGGTATAGTATGTTGGAGAAATTAATATTTTTTTCATATGTTGAGAGTAAATAAAACACAAGAACAGAGTGTTTTCCCTTTAATAGATACTGTAAGTAGTGTTATTGGAGACTTCCTTATTTTAAAAATCCTTTTTAACAAATTTTGGTTGGGTTGAATTACTTATTAGTCTTAAGTTAGGCTAGATCGTAATGTTCCATTATGTCTTAGTGAACACATGAAAACAAAAAGTTTAGGCGAGACTAACTGGGGCAGCTATAAAAGAGAGCTACCGCGGGCCATGGCAAGCCAACTTAGTGGGTGCTTTGCAGGTAAAGAAACTCATATAATATAGGTTATAATAATGAATTTATGTATAATATAAAATTGATTTGATCATACTTTAAATTTGGTGTAAATTAGATTTTTCAATGAAATTATATATAAAAATTAAAACACATACTTTTTTTACATGAAATAATATATTGGGTATATATACTTAGAGTTCAAAACATGTGTTATGTTATGTATGTGTATATCCTGTGCATGGTGTGTTAACTTCAGAAAAATATGTAGGCAAGGTCAATGATGCTTAATTTCTTTTTATTATTTTCAACAATTTCATGCCTTGGTATTTAACAAATAGAAGTTACTTACTGAAATACAGATACGTTTATAGTTTTACCGCTTGTTGAAATTAGAATAATTAAACAAATTTACCGACTCATATTATAACCTAGTAGTAGTAGTCTATGATAGAATTCTATCAAAAGTAAAAGTACGTTTTCTAAAATCAAAATCTTTATTTTTCATTTAAATTATCCCTGCTATTATAAATTTAAGTAATTTGCATTTAAAATTTACATAAGCACTTGATTTCACAACAAACCGAGATAAGACATAACCCAAAGGGTGCAGACACGTCGTTATCGCGAAACAATCTCTTCCGACTCGGGAACATTGTAGGGTGATGTGTGAAAATTATAAGCCTAATATCAAAACACATTAAAAAATTGTTAAATATGTATGAAAACAACTAGCGACATCTAGTTTTATATATGTAAAACTACTTTCTTAGTCTATGCATAACCTAATAGTTTTATTATCTGTGGCGAGCACTTGTAATGAAAATGTAAATTATGGTAACCTTATAGTAGTAACTTTAACAAAATTTCATGAATTGGGCTTCGCAATTATTCCACCATATTCTCTATTCTTTTCAATTTGCGTCGTACACCTATCCTCAGACGTGAAGACAGTGCTTGCTTGCGCTGATGAACAGGTAATCACTAAAAGTGACTCCTAGGCTAAAGACCAATCGTAAAATAAAAATAGTATCGAAAAAGTGTACGACCGCTATATTCGTTGTATTGCTCTTCGGCTTCAGTTTCGGCGTTTACTTCTTCATCGGAGCAAAGTCTTTGTCCAGCGAGCATTTTTTTGACGTCTGAAAACAGGAAAAAGTCGCTGGGGGCCAAATCCGGAGATTACGATGCGAAAGCAATTTGTAGCCCAATTCATGGAATTTTGCCATTCTTTTTATTGATTTGTGACCGTCATTGTCTAGATTTTTCTTTAACAGCACTTTATTTTTCTTCAACTGGGGTCTTAAGGCACTTAGAATAAAATGTATATCGCTAATGCCTCTTTAGGCTGATAGGCCGGCTTCTAAAAGGTTTTTTGGAAGCTCCTTCCGATGAGGTAGGTATTTTGAAAGTATTGATGCAGCAATAGTAGGGGTAGAACTTTGTTTTCTGGCTTGATGAAATTCCGTTCCGAACACATCCTATTAGCTAATTTTTATTGTAACGTTATGGCTCATTATTGACAATGTCAGATAGCTTTTAAATAAGTATGGTTTTGAATATTAACTGTGTATTGTTACGTTATTTCTAGGTTATTATCCCAAAATTGTATTACTTGAAACGATAGATACAGACACAGGCATAAAATTACTCAAATAGGCTGAAGGGTACACAATAAACATTACTAAAACAAAGAGGTATTGATATTTTTATGTTATTGCATAGTACAACCGTTAATTAGTTAGTTACAACCGGGAAAGATTTTTCTTATAAAATTGGTTTAACTTCAATATCTGAACGACAATAGACTAGAGATCGCAATATTGTGGGATTTGAGTATATGAAAATATGTATGATTCTTGTCAGTATTCTTGGAATTTTTGCTTGGCAATAAGTTCTTTGAATTGCGACTCTAGGGCACGTATGTATTATTATATAAAGAGTGAATAAACGAGGTTCTCGGATAAGCAAACAATAAAAAAATCATTTACTGTCTTTGATTTACGCCAGTATTTAAATAAAGCCTCCTTAAACGACGAAATACACTTTCTCGTTGGCCAGGATCATTCTTTCGCATGTAACAATTTGAAAAACCCCTACTCATAAAACTGAACCTTTACTGTGCAAAGAATCCCTGTCACCTCGACGTCCGTTGTTCCACAACTAGGCGTTTCTGGAAGCAGTTTTTGCAACGTACCACCACTATGTGGAACCAGCTGTCCACTGAGGTATTTCCGTACCAATTCATCTTAGGGTCCTTCAAGAAAAGGACCAATTCCTTAAAGGCTGCCACCGCACTTGCAAGCCTTCTGGCAATGCAAATGTCAAATTAACGGAAACAAAATAACATCAAGGAATGTTGACATGGGCAAAGCCAAAGTTGTTTATTACAAAGTCTATACGCCAGTTTAAACATTTAGTTTCAAAACAATAAATATATGTCTGCTTTATTTTCTGTATTTAATTGATTTTTTCCAAGTTTCTCACGTTGTGCTGTTAAAGTATTGATTTAACACCGCTATGTTAAACATTTAGTTTCAAAACAATAAATATATGTCTGCTTTATTTTCTGTATTTAATTGATTTTCTCCAAGTTTCTCACGTTGTGCTGTTAAAGCATTGATTTAACACCGCTATGTTAAACATTTAGTTTCAAAACAATAAATATATGTCTGCTTTATTTTCTGTATTTAATTGATTTTCTCCAAGTTTCTCACGTTGTGCTGTTAAAGCATTGACTTAACACCGCTATGTAGAAACAGCTGCCCACTGAAGTATTACCGAACCAATTCGACTTATGGTCCTTCAAGAAAAGAGCATAACAATTCTTAAAAGGCCGGCAAAGCACTCGCGAGCCCTCTGGCATTGACAGTGTCCGTGGGCGGCGGTATCACTTAACATCAGGTGAACCACCTGCCCGTTTGCCCCTTGGTCTGTTAAAAACCAGCGCACAGAATATTTTGGTACAGCCAGGGTTTGAAAGCTCATCCTCAGGGTTATGATATTTATTTATAGAAAACACTTCTGGTGACAGATGACCCTAATCGACAAGAATACATAACCAATGAAAAAATTTACACACAAAACAAGAAATAAACAAAAAATTAGTAAGAATAACAAAAATACTACATTAAAATGGTCTTTATAAATTATATTATAATTTTGCTGGAGATGCGCTAGTCGAGGTATAAAATCCAAGCGAAACAATTTATCACAAATGCATATTGTATTTTAAAAATTTTAAATTGCCTACTTTAGTACTACAGCGTAATTTGTTGGCAAAGTTTTAGCACTCCAAGCCTCAAACAAAGCCTCCAATGTCGAAATCCATCAAGCTTTTAAGGCAGAGAATTATATTTTTAGGAGAGACCTTTTTGAGTTCTAAACGTTACACTTATGTTTAAACACGCGCTTAAACTTAAAAGTATAAATGTATATTTCACAATACAAAATCTCTTTTTACTTATAAACTTTTTCAGAACACGGTGCTACTAAAGTAAGTTAGTGTAAACTTGTACTTAGTGTGTAAACGTAAATGTTCAATGGTAGTCATGAAGTAGTTATTATAGTTTTTAGTTATGGTAACATAATAATGAAAGAAGACAAATACTTAATTAATCACCGGTAATTGTGTTACTTAAATATATAATAAAATTTCAAAAAAGTTATATAATTATAGTGTACGTATGTATGTCACTGAACTCCTTTTAAACGACTGGACCAATTTCAATTTGTGGCACACTGGATGGTTTAAATTCACAAACAAGCAGATGACGCTGCAGTCGGTAACTAAGTTATTTATATATACAGCAAATAATTTTAAATCTCCGTAATTCAACTCCTAAACGGACAAAATTACATTATTCGTTTTGTTTTGTATGTAAGACTCCTGTATATGACAATGTCTGTCGGATCTTTAGTTAGTAGTTTAGTAGCTAGTTATTTATATAAAACTAGCTGACCCAGCAAATGTCGTTTTGCCATGTATATTATCTCCAGGAAAAAAATTGTTTGTTTGTTTGTGGGTTTGAAAGATAGATGGTAGCCGGTTCTCAGACTTACTGAATATGCATTAAAAAAAAACATAAACATAGGTCGAGCCGTTTCGGAGGAGTATGGAAACGAACATTGTGACACAAGACTTTTATATATACAGAGATTAGATAAATATTGCTTTTTATTTTAATTTTAATTGAATCATTATTTTAACGCTTATTTAGCTAAAAAATATAATTTAAACCTTTGCCCTAGATAAAATTTTGGAGTAGTTTCATTGTATCTTGCGTGGAGTATATGACAGAACGGTTCCTCTCGACATCGGCTCTCAACTCTAAACTTGACGTTGGCATAATCCATTTTCTTATATGGGAAGCCGTTAAAGATTACCTATTGCAGTCTTGTTTTTTTTAGAGAACAGGGGGCAAACTGACTGTATAAAAAAACTGTATAAAAACCGCAGCCTATAAATAAATGCCGTCACTTTACTCATAAACTGTACTTATATGAGTTTGACTAAAAAAAAGCTATAAAATCACTGAATTGTTTACTGTCATATATTAAAATTGAGGCACAGAGGCGATGACAACTTAGATAAACTGATAACACAGAAGGCAAAAGATGACGTGGCTGTTCACCAACCAGATGGAATAATCAAATGAAAGACTCATCGTCCTCAAAGCTGCACACAGTCATAAGAGAGGCTTTTTTTTATGTAATAGCAGGCAAACGGGCAAGAGGCTCACCTGATGTGAAGCGACACCGCCGCCCATGGACACTCATACCGCCAGAAGGCTCGCAAGTGCGTTGCCGGCCTTTCAAGAATTGGTACGCTCTTTTCTTGAAGGACCCTAAGTCGAATTGGTTCGGAAATACTTCAGTGGGCAGCTGGTTCCACATAGTGGTGGTGCGCGGCAAAAACTGCCTTAGAAAACGCTCAGTTGTGGACCGACGAACGTCGAGGTGATACGGATGGTATTTTGTATTTTGCCTTGACGTCCGATACTGAAACTCAGCTGCGGGTATTAGACCGAACAACTCTTCTGAACACTCCCCATGGTAAATGCGGTAGAAGATGCAAAGGGACCCAACATCTCTACGCAACGCCAAGGGATCAAGCCGCACCGAAAGTGATTGGTCGTCGACGATTCGAACCGCTCTTCGTTGAAAACGGAAATCCAGCTGTCCAGAAATCGGTAGAAAAAAATAGTCCGGTCTAGATGCTTAGTTGCTGACCACGACGCTCAGACATGAGCTGCCGATTAAAGAGAGAGATATGAAAATAGATAGAAAATCAGTCCATAAATATATTTTGTTTTAATATTGCAATGGAACAAGACTAATTAGCAAAGTACTAATCAAATACTTTGAATAATTTCAACTCGAATAAAGCTCGTCAAACTTTCCTCGACGCCTTAACAAATGATTTTAATATTCGTTATTGAATACTTTACCAATAATTGTCAATTAGCCCAAGCGTTTATTAGATTTTAACTTTAACGTTCAACATAAACATAGAAATTGAGACAACAAGATAATACTGGTAAGCCCACAGATATTATTTTTATTAATACTATGTTGGTTAAGAATTGTAAACACTGTATATTTGTGTTAAAAATAAATGTTAGTGAATTGAGACACCTTAATATAGTTTAATTATTATAAATGGATGTCTTTGGAATTTAATAGTTTTAGTCTTAAACCAGAAAGTTGGAGAATGGTGTCCAGTAAAAAAAATACATTATCTGGGCGTGAGTTTTTAGAGCTCTTTGATGATGCATGCATCAACCATCATGATGGTCACTGGTTAACAGTATTGCTTATCCAATTAACCAGCTTCCGACAAGCTTATAATTATTGTTATTGACAATTAAGGAGTAGCAATAAATAAAATATTAGAGTAATCATTTCTTGATTTATTCTTGAGTTCATAAGTACAAAAGTTTCGACGACGATTACATAATCACGATAATCCTTTAAGTTAAGTTAAGTTCTTTAAGTCATTAAGTCATTACATTAGGTCCTTATCATTATGTTTATAACACGATCTTCGACGGAGTGAAGGCTTCCTCCAAATTCTTCCACTTGTCACTCAGCCTCGCCATCATTTTCCAATCCTTCCTCGATATCCACCTTTTATTCCATCTTCCCTGGTGGGTGTCCTCTTTCTTTTCCCCTCACTGGGCTATTCCAAGTAAGAGTTTATTTTCACCCATATTTAACTTTAAGTTTAAAAGTTAACTAAATAAACATTAGACTTTGAAACTACGAACAAAATAAATGACATTTTATTCCCTTTGTGTATATCATCTCTGGTCCAATATGTATTGACACACAACATGATACTTGTACAATTGAATTCATTCTAATTCGA
Organism: Pieris brassicae; assembly: GCF_905147105.1. Taxonomy (NCBI): domain Eukaryota; kingdom Metazoa; phylum Arthropoda; class Insecta; order Lepidoptera; family Pieridae; genus Pieris; species Pieris brassicae. Next base: position 20,755,190 of record NC_059668.1, on the reverse strand, counting down.
CTTTCATTTGTCTTTTTACTGTCATCGAGCATTTGATGTAACAAATATGTCGCGTACGTAAACTTTAGACCTTATGCTTACTGTCAATCAACTCAATTTGCAGATTCAAGACGCTACGATAAAACAATGTTACTATGAAATATGTAAAAAATTTGGTTTATAATTTTGAACTAGGTACTAAATAAAAATTCGAGTGAAAGTAATTAATTTGTTCGCAAATAAATTACATATAATTAAAGCAAAACTAACCCATTTATGTTTAATTCGTTGTGATATGATATTAAATAGCAAAAATTACTATTTAATATCATATCAAAACTACTGATTACGTATTTTTGTCATTAAAACACAAATAAAACACAATAAATAATGCTTCCACGTAATTTTCTAACGATATACAACTAAATACATTTTAGATTTCATCTTAAGATGAATTCAATTTAATGTTATTAAATCCTAATTATTATAATCCTAATTATAATAAATTATTATAATATTATAATCCTAATATAATCATCCTAATTATTGAGTATTTGCTAAAATTTAGTATCGTTTTTACAGAGCAGCTAGAGATGTTTCAAGATGTAAATTATCTGTGAACTTCATATTTTAATAAAATAATTTGTAAAAGCCCTTTGACTTTCAAGTTGTAATATGGAAAGGTATCATATATAGAAACTAAGCAAAACTAGCTTAGTTATAGGTAACATATATCCTTGTTGAGTTATCTGATGACGTAAACAAATATCATCTTAGTGCCATCGGTAATCCTTTACAAATGAATCACGTTGCTATATTCAACCTTATAATATGGTTTATTTTTTAAGTTTTGTGATACTCGATTGACACATTACTTCTATTAAGGATATTTTAAAGTTACTTGCGAGATAGTTTAATATCTTGGCTACGCGTGGTAACTTATAAATACTTTGGAAATAAATATAGTCTAGGTTACTCAGGAATGATGCAAAATTCAACAGTAAAAGATCTTATTCTAATCAAAAGAATTCGAGTTTATTTGTTACGAACACGGAAATATAAATATTTTCCTCTTTATAATTTAAGTATAGATAGAATACGTTTCCAAATAGACATTGTATACACGTTTGGATTTCACCTATGTTTTATATCATCTTAAATAAGTCCATTACAAATCCTTAAAGGTCAAGAAATTATCCACATTATTGCTCAATGAATCTGCGGGCAATTTCCTAAGGATGGCTCCCATTTAGTTCGTTCAATAGTTCGAGAGCTCGAGGCGGTCGAAAACCGATTAGTCTCTGAAGCCTACGGTCAAATCGCTCTACATTACCTCTAACTAGTGCCTGTCAACGTGATTGATGACTTACTAAAGGGATGCTAATTATTTATAACTATATGGTAATAATGACTTTTTAGATTGAAATCTTGACATATACATATCGCTGAATCAGCGCCATTCCAAATAATGATTTGTTACTGCCAATTTGATAAGAAAACACGTGAAGTAAAAGTTAAAAAGAAATACCTATCTTTAGGGTTTACGTACGTACTCCAAAGAATTAATAAGGTTTATGAATTATGAACCCATTTTCATTAATTGTTAGAGTAGTTCACGTGGCTATGTTACCATTGCACACGGCCCAGAGAAAAAAATATGATTTCCATTCATTAAAAAATTAAAATAGTATTCATATTTTTTACTCATTTATTCATATAGGTAACTCAATATACACCTACAAACGTCAGTAAAATGTAACATTTTTAAATTTTTATTTATTGCCGGTTTTAAAATCAAAGACGTACAACATTTAAATCATACAACTAAAAATGTCTGATCTGTCTTAAGACATTTGTTGTAACATTTTTGCGTTAGTCATTGTAATCTCTAACACATTATTTTATATATATATATATATATACACATATATAGATTAAGTAAAGTTAATCACAAAACTAACACCCATCGTATTTTTTTATTGTATAGAATTAAAGCTTTGTTATTATTATCAGTAAAATTTTTTTTTATTCATACAACCATAGATGCATAGCTTTGTGACGAAAAAACCTGTTGTCAAGTTAAATAATTGCATAATTTGTCAGGATGAAATTAAAAGCGATAAATCATTCCCTTAATTAGCATGTTTTTGTGAAATTGGAGTTTCCTGTTGTATTTGTAAATTAACTGTCATATAACGTGATAATCGTGTTAATTCCGACATAAAATATATATTATGACACGTAAATCTTGTGCAGCTGTTATTCAATTAAAATACGTATTTTCTTGCAAATAATGTTTGAAATAGATGAGAACAAATTTTAAACAAAGTCTATACTAATGGGATATAAAATCGACGAAGAATCTAATGTGTATTATTCGGAGGTATATATGTTGTTTTTGTTCTTATAATCAATTAAATTAAAAAAATAGTAATTTTAAATTATGGAACTGTGCTATATTTATATTTTTTTATATATGCATATCAAAATTTAGCGACGAAAAAGTGAAAGAGGTATGTCAGCAAGAGACCACAGATCTACAATATGTGGTCTCTTCCTGCCTAATCGGGAAAAAGCCATAAGTGTATCGATACATAGAAACATTTACAGCCTGTTTATAAACTTTAACCTAAAAAAAAACTTTAACTAATAAGCAGTTAAAGTGCTCCACTAAAGATTATAACTTGCTTATTTAATAAGTCAGATTGTAATATTATGCATAATTTAGTTGTCGAGTAAGGGCCAGTTTTGAACGAATTATTAAAAAAGTGTAACCGTTTTTTTTGTTTACTTCTCCACCACCATATATCCCATCGGAAGAGTAAGTACATATATATCCATTGTTTCCTACATAGTAATAATAATAATAATTAAATATTGATAAATAAAATTCAAACAAATTTTAAAGGTTTGATCCCTGTGGCAGTGTACCGTTAATGCTTGCAGCATTTTCTCACGTACTTATTCGTTGCAAGGAAAGCACCAGCTCTGCCTTCATAGATACTATCTGCCAGGCACCAACTTAAATTTTTAATTAGCGCCTGTGCACAGGAAACAAAACCACAGCACACTTTTTTTCCATAAATCTGGATACTCAATATCGTAGTTTAATTGCATCATTATTTAATTATTTTAAGTATAAATATGTAAAAGTTTATCATTTATTCTGTAAGCATATAAAAATTAAGCTAAGCTTAAAAACTAAGCTATATAGCAGTTACCGTATTGGTAAAACTTTTATAGGTCGCACTCAATTCCAAATACAGAGTTGTTACTGAAATTTGTTTCAGCTATATTCGTAGTAATATTTTTAAATAAAATTTTGTGAACGTCAATTTCATACGTCCTTACGTAATATTTGTAAATGATAAATAGTTTTCAGGAGGCTGAAACAGTTTTTCAGGCAGATTCAGAACAAGAGTAGTCGAGTGGTACACTATTTAGGAAACCCGTTTTCAGGCGTTTTCAGTCCTAATTGTAACCCTTTGACGAAGGAATATTCTAGACCGATGTTTCTAGGTGTCGGAATGGGACGGAATGACACGCGAGAGAGAGGGAAGATCGGAACTTCCTCGAAGCTAGACTGAACACTCTAGAACGCCGTACGATAAGGACGGAGCAATGTGGGAAAGAGAAAGAGAAATATACACATCTATGAAATTATAAAAAAGTTTCTATGTTTCAATATCTATAGGTAAGTGTACAGATGGGAGAAAAAAAGTCTTACCCTGAGATTCCCGTCTGTTTCCTAATACAAAAATAAGTATGCCTCCTGTGTCTGATATGTGTTGATTTTTGTGTGTAAGAGAGTTATTCATGTCATCCCAAGATTTTAAATTGAACTTTTAGGCACCTACCTCTTAGTTTTCCACTAAGACATATCTTTACATATGTAAAATTAAAATGAGGACAATCAGATACTTATGAAAATATGTTATAGAATGGATATACACGTGTGAAAATGACATGACACCTTAAAAAGGCGCAGTACTAACGAGATCCATGAAACTTCTCTAAAATCAAGTATCCTGTAATATCGTAACTCTTTGAAGATGCTGCATGGGTCCGCCATATTATGACTATGTCCCCGATAAGTCTGGTATCGTGGTAGTGTGTGAGTGTGTGTGTATTATTGAGGGAGGAATCATCATCAATGTTTATACGGCCCCTTGTGGGTCTTCTATCCAGTGGCTCGCTTCCAATACGAACTCCTATTGTTTCGAGATCCTTTACAACTCCATCCCACCAACGCGGCCACGGTCTACCGGGGTTTTCTTGCCGCCGGGTTGAGAGTTCAATAAGGACCTTTGGGTTCAGACGTTTACCATTTGTTGCACTTTATGAATGGGACGATGTTGGCGTCGTCAATGTTCTAAAGTTCTTCATTGTAGCAAATACGCCAAACACCGTCGTCTCAAATAGGACCAAAGATTCTTCGGAGAATCTTGCGCTCAATAATAAGTCTCGTCTTTTTTTCTAGGGAGCCCGGTTTAAGAACCATAAGTGAGCACACAGAAGAGTTTTGTACAGAAAAAGCTTAGTATTCTTTCTGAGAAGTCGTGATCGGAAATATCTACTAAGGCCAAAGTAGCAGCCATTGGCCATCATGATGCGTCTACTGATCTCTCAGCTGGGATTATTATCACATTACTGGCTGCTTTTCGGAGGCTTTTAAAACATCCAGGTCGTCTGCACACCCCAGTAATTGGGTGGACTTATAAAATATAGTATCTCAGACTTCTAGTTCGGAGTCGTTGAATTTCTCTGAGGAAGGAATCAGGTGTATTAATTATGATTAATGATCTTCTTCAGTCAAAAAAAATTTGAGGAGATTCGGGCAGTCCTGGAAGTAAATGTAAAATAATAAGAATTTCCTATATACTTTTTTATTGACGTTCATAAAATTACATTGTTTTAGCTAAATAAATAAATGAATTTGAATTTATATTTGAGTGGCACTCTTCATTTATGAAGGTCGTGTTAGTGGTTAATGTAAAGATAATAAAATTGGTTTAATGTATATTTTATGAATATTAAATGATTAAGGTAAAGATGCTGAAATATATAAAAGCTTTGTCAAAATATATGAAGCTACGAGCACTAAACTAAGCAGCTAGTACACAATAAGCATAAAATTCATTCTTAAAAAAAGAATGACACTGTTTATAATATTGTTTTACAAACTCTGATTTGAGCGTAATGACAGTGAATATTTTGTAATAAATCATTCGCGTCACCCAAAGAAAATCTTTCCCAATATCAATAGCAGCTGTTGCGACAACTTTCATGTACATCCGTATAACAGAAATAGATTTTTGATATCTTGGATACACATTTCATAATGCTTTGCGGAACTTTTTCGATCATGGAGTACATCATTTTACCTACCTTCGATTTTGTAAGTTCGCAACAAAAATTCATGACGAATTTGAAGAATGAATATTTTATGTATCATAACCACAGCAGAGGCTTGTGTGTATGATTCTTAGTAAAGGAAAAATATAGGGAAAAAATTATAACATTTAAAGGTGTTACAATAGTGGATTTCCTTTTGGGTTATAAAATTTTTGGAGTACAATGAACTGTCTTTTATTATGTCACAGAGCAATGAGAGACATGTTTCTAACAGTCATAAAAAGAAGCGAAGTTTACCATAGAGTATACAGTATAAACTATAGACAGATTATATTTTAACAAAAGGAATATCAGAGAGAGTTTCTTTGGTATCGATTTACAAAACTTACCCCTTGTAATAATATAAGCTTATGAATTTACCGAAAGCTCTTCTCAAGAGGAAATTGATAAATTCTATGAATTAACAAAAGAGCACAACTCTATCTCTACAAAATATATAATGTATATCATCATATATCAATAGATTTCAATGCAATGGGAATGACAAAGGAGTATGACCATTCAGTTACAATTTTTTTTGTAATGCCGTGTTACTTACTGTTAATCAATTGTGTCATGTGTTTGTATTTTTATGAAATAAAATAAAGCTTTATTAATATTTTTTATTGACAGAGTAAATAGCGTTTTTGACGTATTAACGGTACAAATTTTAAGGTTATTAAAACAATTTTCCATGTCAAATTAATAATAAAAAAACAGTGGTGCTACAACGTTTTCTCTGCCTGAGATTAATATAGTATCTGTTTCGTTATATTCTTTTTAATAGGCAGGTAGGTGTTCAGTCGTCAGTACTGACACTGGTTCACAACTGGGGTTTGACCCATGACCTTAGGGAAGAGAGTCCAATACTTACTCAAAATTAATAAATTTTGTTATTTTTTCGCAAAATAAACACAAATTGACATTGCTGTAAAGCACTTGACGCTTGGGACAGCTTAAGCATATTAAAGTCAAAATAATATAAAAATTCGTTCCTTAAAACGTATTGTGGATAAAAAAGTAATTTATGTTCTTTATAATTAGTTCGACTATGCATATATATAGTCGTAAATACCTAAAATCTTGATATACATTTCATGGTATAAATTCTATTTCCTAAAAATATCAATCCGATCAAATATTTAAAGAATATTGTTTATATGTCATATATTGGAACGTCTTGGAATTTTCTGGTAAAATATTTCTGCATACATTGGAATGGCGAAGCAATAATTGGCATATTTCGTTGACCTGTGACACATATCACTGTTCACATTCTTGGAATGTAAAGCTTCTGATACACGTCATAGCGGATGCACTGAAGGAAGCATTTGAAACTTCACACTAAGTATGGCTACCGCATGTCAAAAAAGTATTGGTTTGACATACTATTCCTATTTCTCACTATAATTCTAATTTAATATAAAACAAATATTAAAAGGTACTTGAATACAGTGTATTTTTTTTCGAAATCCTACAGATAACAAAAATTATACACACAACTACACTAAAAATATAGCCAAAGATGGAATACATAATATTTACAAAATGGTTCAAACATTTACAAAAGAAAAAAAAAACAATAATAATTCTTTCATACAATTAACTAATACCGGACTAATTTGGCTGTGTTGTATGATGCTGCAAAATAACGTACGTGAAGGTGTGCGTGGGTATGCTCATGATGCAGATGATATTGCGGTATATTCTTAATACTCGTTTCAACCTTATTCCGCAATAGCAAGTTAAGGCTTAAATATTGTTCGTCATCCGGGCTGCGCGATTATAAAATTGAGTTTTTTGCATAGTTAGTGCTGATGTGAGGAACATAAAACACATTTACGAGTCTTGTAAGCAGGAATATGGAAGGGCTATTTTCTAGAAGTAAGCTGCAACTAATTTAAATTGTCATGTCATATATGTCATGCATTACAGTTTAGTATAAATATTATGTATTGGATGCTTATTGCGATAGCGGTGCTTAGAGAGAGGCGGAGAGTTTATTGCCAGTTCTTCACGTCTTCGCCCTTGATTTGAGAACTGGCAGTAAATGTAAAATTAGAAGCATTTAATATGTATTTCTTTATTGAGGTTCATCAGTGTACCTAAATGAATAAATAATTTTGACTTTGACTTAGACATTATATTCTCGTATACACTGCTGTGGTTTACCGCTTACAACGATTTTCAACAGAAAGCAACACTTTATTCTACGTTAAAAATATTTAAGAAACTTAATGTTAAATTTCCAGGGAGAAATCTTAATCCCATTCCGGCGAAAAATCTAAAATGTTTTATTAATTTTAACATGAATTATCAGTCAAGATTAAATAATAATTTTAGGCTCTTAAATATATTTATCATAAATTTTAACAGAGCTTTCGTCTACGATCTATTTTGATTCTTAAGAGATAACAATTGTTTCGTTATATATTTTTGTCTATATATTATAATTTAAAAATAAACGCTTATGTTATCTTTGTCCTTTTCATTACATCAGGGTTGATGGAAACCAAACACAGCTGATAAAATCTACACGATTTTAAATTGTGAAAAAAATCATTGGGTGGGTGGGAAAAAATCCCATACATTAATCAGTATGTTATAATAATATTGAAGCATTCAATTCATGATGAAAAAAAAATTGGGTTTAAATTATCTTTTTCTTTATGACTACTTATTTACTGTAAATAATGTATAGAAAGTATTAGGTATTCTTTTAGAGAGACAAATCATATATTCATATACGTACTCGCGACTACATTTTAAGCTTTTATTTGAATTTATATACTTTTGTTCGGAATTCATTTAAGAAGTGTTTACGTAATGATAAACCAGAAGAACGTTTTAGTGTAGCTAGCAATTATAACTAAATTTCAATTTAATTATATTTTTGAAAAACAAAGTTAATGTGCCTGAATCTTTCTGCTTACATGTGCAATTAGCACTTGTGTAGTGTACTTAGAAGGAATCCTGAAGAAACCCGGCATGTATTATGTATATATAAGCCTAGGTTAAAGGTTATGGCGCCCTTGCTTTTTTTTACATTAATCTACAGAACTCGCTCTTATTATCGGCAATAACGACTTATATATTATAGCTATGTGTTGTGTTAGTAAGTTTATTATTATTAATTAATTATATTAAAGTTAAAATGACACAGATGAAAAAATATGGGCTGCGTGACGTGTCGTATCGTGTGTCAATGTGTATTACAGATGAAGTGATTTCAACAGAATCAAACGGAATATACCGAATCGTTTTTCGTAATGCAACAGGGCTATTTGTAATCTAAAAGCAATATGTCAACTTACCAAACAGTTGGTTTAGACCTACCTATATTAGGTTAATTAAAGTCGCTTAATAATGCAATTACCTAATAGCTAAACTGCGCGAAATTATACATTACGACCTCGATTCGATCCAATCAATATTCGAATTTTGTTAACGCTCAACAAATGTGTTTTTAATATTTCCAGCGATTTCATAAATGAAACATCGAAAGTACTTTAGGGCAACACGAATATAGAAAATTTCATGTTACATTTTTGCCAAGTAAAGTGAGTTTTTTTCCAAATCAGAGTTACAAATCAATGTTATGTTATACTAGTAATTTTAGGTGACATTTGCGGTATTGCGTTGTACGTTTAAGCCCCTGGCTATGCGATTTTCCACAGTTCAAGATTCTGAATCGACACTTAACGCGTATGTATATATCAATACGTTCTTCAACGTATTGAATTTGACTTACAAGAGTATATATTCCGATGTACGGGAGTAATACTTAGCGGTAAGTCTAGCCTTAACGATAGTTGTGTCTATTATTCGTAACGATATATACGTAGTGTTTTTTGGGTGAGTTGAGGGTTTGTCCTGCGGAATTTAGTTGGCCGCTCGGAGAGTGCTATATTCCTCATTGGTAAGATCAATCCTCGAAACCTGTTGAGTCATATGGTCTCCTCATGAAAAGTATTATATCAAGGGTACAGAAGATGTTCCTTAGAACCGTATTTTTTTATTATTCTCTGCATAAAGATACAATTTAACATCACCATCTAGCCTAACTGAATACGAATAAGTTTTTTTTTTATAACTGACCCAATTTACTAAAAAGTTACTTACAGTCTCTATTAAGGAGAATAAGCTCTCTTCTTGTGTACTTTATATAAGAGTAAGAGAGAACAGTTATATACAAATGTATCACTGTATAATATATCAATATAATATTTCCAAACCAATTCGACTTAGGGTCCTATAAGAAAAGAGCGTAACAATTCTTCTGCATTGAGGGTGTCTATGGGCGGCGGTATCACTTAACATCAGGTGAGCCTCCTGCCCATTTGAACTCTGACATAAAAAATGTTTTAAATTTCAAACAATGTACAAACTTAAACATGTTATAATAAGGTGGATCAATAAGTTACCGTGTTCACGTTAATATTTAAACTACACGCGGCCATTTGTAAAGACTGTTAATATTTTAAGTTGAACGACCGATGACAATCTAGTAATATTGATCGGAAAGACCATTAAAAATTTCCAATGCAACTGGAATGTTTCTTTGTTTGCTTCGTTTATAAAATATCTTAATTGTCTGAGACGTTACATTACCAGTGAGAATAAAAAACACAGGACGGCCACTAGAAATGTGGAATAAAAGGTTTAGCGGGAGTTATGTAACCTAACATTAGTTATGTTACATATATATATTTAAGTTAATAATTAGAAGCGTAACTATTGCACAAGGGCTTACATTGAAGCCAATATGAGCCCTTTAGTTTGTTCCACATTTATAAATTGTAATACAACATTCTTATTTCGCGAAATGACCAAAAAGGTCGACTGCAATTGTACTGAAGTATAACACATATTTATGAACCCTTAGATAAGAAAAGTTAGTTTTTATTATCGTTGCAACTACTGCTAATTTTATGTTACTTATAAGTTCACATGTTAAACAATTAAAGTCAATTGTTATCCAGTACCAAAGTGTTTCATTTAACATATATCTGGAAATATCTATGCAACAACTGCCACCGAACTTAACTCGGAGAAGGACTGGATAATTGTAGCGAGTATGAGATACAAGTGCCTTCACTCCGTAGGAGATCGAGTAAGTCGTTAAACATAATGACATGGATTTAATGGAATTTAATGTGGTACTCGAATAAAATCAATTTTTTTATTTTAACCAAAATTCACTCAATTTGATTTTTTATAACCGAAGCTGTTGAGAGTTAGGGATTTAGATTTTCTTATTCTTGTCGTGCATAGTTGCATTGTTAGAATTTGCAACGTAATAAGGTTGGTTGACTACTGCTGTAATGTACGCGTATCGATAAGTAGCGTATATAATGTATTAAGACGAAGTTTGTTTCTGTAAATTTCTTTTTTTATTAAGAACTTTTTTACCTCAGTATAATGCCAACAGCTAGTTGCTACTAAATTTATATCATCTTTGGGAAAGCCTCTTTCGAAAAACACTTGTCACCTGTATAAATGTATTCTCCTCCTGCCAAAGAGTTCGAAATTCAAACAGGCAGAATAACCGCAGGTTGGCCCTATACGTCCATTAAGTATATTAAAATTTCTAAGTAACATTCGCCAATAGACTTGACATTTTGTGACAGACCCTTTTATATAAAACTTTATTGAAGTGAAATTCTTATAGGAATACGTGTTTTACCTTAATGGACTGTATATATAATTGCCAACAGTCATAAATGACAATTTATGTGAGTGTTATACTTTATTAAGTGTTTTATGCCGCCACGTTTTTTTAATGCCCATTCATACATGCCATTGTTGGTACACAGGTAACACAATGTATGATATTTTTATTTTATAACTGTAATTTTATGTGAACTTCAAACACCTGTAATTATTTTAATACACGTCTGATTCGGAGATGCACCGTACAGGTACCAAAAACTACTGTAGTGATTTTGATGAGTATTTAGAATAATTCTGAATATTGATTAAAAACATTAAATAAAACTAGTGTATAGGAAAATTTGTTAAATATACACTAAGAAATTGGTTATGATATTGAAATATTGAAGATCTATTGATTTATAATCAAATATTATTTGATACCAATAATAATTATTTAGCTATAAGTTTTAAAACCACATGCGTACTCAAAAATTACTATATATACAAAATAATTGAGTTTCAACAATTATATTAGAACATAAATTAACATTATAAATCACAAACAGGTAAGAAACAGAGAGAGACAAAACGCAAATTTAAACTAAAATTAAATAGAAACTAAAAACGTAAATCTCATATTCCAATATTTATTACATACAATAGATGAAACTGATTAATTGATAAATGACTTGTAGCTTATATTAAATAGATTTTAACAACTATTAATAATAGTACAATAGTTGATCTTGCATTATGTCGATTTATAATCGAGAATGTCAAATCTGTGTGCAAAATTTACCAACCACAAAATGCACAAAATATATTCTCACGTAAAATTGAACCGTCCACGGTGGATTTACGTGTTCAAATCTTTAACCTCCATCGGGTTAAATAAAACAACTCTCAGCAGCAGATTAATGAAAAACCCTCATTTCTCTTACCTGTGGCCCGGATTACAACATTGATTTCTCAGAATATCAGGAAATATAAATTATTTGCGATCTGTATTTAAAATTGACTATCAAAACTACTTTCGTCGCAGCTTCATATAAAATTAATAACGTTCCAATAAATTCAATAATGTTAGATACCTTAGAGATATAAATGAAAATGGAAACTGGATATTAGAAATAATTTTATAGCTCCTCCCAGGAGACACCTAAATGTCTATAGAAACTGGTATAAATAGTGAGTTGTAATATTATTAAAATAATTGAATGAAGACCCTGTTCAACAGTGGAGGTTACCTCAGGGTTGGCATTTAGTTTACACAGAGTTTTAGCATCGCAAATCAATGAAATTCTGCCAGCGCAATATTGAATTGATATATATATATATATATATTGACCAACTTGGTTAGCATAGCGCCACTCACGCGAGCAATACGAATAATTAACAAAATTTCTACTGAGGTAGACCTATTTGTTTGTACACTGGCTGAATTCACAAGTGTTGCTTATAAGATTTAGGCATATAAATATATATTTTTAAATGTTTTTTTATGTAGGATAATCGGTGTAGGTATGTAGGTATATTGTTATTTATAAGATTTAGGCATATAAATATATATTACTAAATGTTTTTTTATATAGGATAATCGGTGTAGGTATGTAGGTATATTGTTATTTATAAGATTTAGGCATATAAATATATATTATTAAATGTTTTTTTATGTAGGATAATCGGTGTAGGTATGTAGGTATATTGTTATTTATAAGATTTAGGCATATAAATATATATTATTAAATGTTTTTTTATGTAGGATAATCGGTGTAGGTATGTAGGTATATTGTTATTTATAAGATTTAGGCATATAAATATATATTACTAAATGTTTTTTTATATAGGATAATCGGTGTAGGTATGTAGGTATATTGTTATTTATAAGATTTAGGCATATAAATATATATTATTAAATGTTTTTTTATGTAGGATAATCGGTGTAGGTATGTAGGTATATTGTTATTTATAAGATTTAGGCATATAAATATATATTATTAAATGTTTTTTTATGTAGGATAATCGGTGTAGGTATGTAGGTATATTGTTATTTATAAGATTTAGGCATATAAATATATATTATTAAATGTTTTTTTATGTAGGATAATCGGTGTAGGTATGTAGGTATATTGTTATTTATAAGATTTAGGCATATAAATATATATTATTAAATGTTTTTTTATGTAGGATAATCGGTGTAGGTATGTAGGTATATTGTTATTTATAAGATTTAGGCATATAAATATATATTACTAAATGTTTTTTTATATAGGATAATCGGTGTAGGTATGTAGGTATATTGTTATTTATAAGATTTAGGCATATAAATATATATTATTAAATGTTTTTTTATGTAGGATAATCGGTGTAGGTATGTAGGTATATTGTTATTTATAAGATTTAGGCATATAAATATATATTACTAAATGTTTTTTTATATAGGATAATCGGTGTAGGTATGTAGGTATATTGTTATTTATAAGATTTAGGCATATAAATATATATTATTAAATGTTTTTTTATGTAGGATAATCGGTGTAGGTATGTAGGTATATTGTTATTTATAAGATTTAGGCATATAAATATATATTATTAAATGTTTTTTTATGTAGGATAATCGGTGTAGGTATGTAGGTATATTGTTATTTATAAGATTTAGGCATATAAATATATATTATTAAATGTTTTTTTATGTAGGATAATCGGTGTAGGTATGTAGGTATATTGTTATTTATAAGATTTAGGCATATAAATATATATTACTAAATGTTTTTTTATATAGGATAATCGGTGTAGGTATGTAGGTATATTGTTATTTATAAGATTTAGGCATATAAATATATATTACTAAATGTTTTTTTATATAGGATAATCGGTGTAGGTATGTAGGTATATTGTTATTTATAAGATTTAGGCATATAAATATATATTATTAAATGTTTTTTTATGTAGGATAATCGGTGTAGGTATGTAGGTATATTGTTATTTATAAGATTTAGGCATATAAATATATATTATTAAATGTTTTTTTATGTAGGATAATCGGTGTAGGTATGTAGGTATATTGTTATTTATAAGATTTAGGCATATAAATATATATTATTAAATGTTTTTTTATGTAGGATAATCGGTGTAGGTATGTAGGTATATTGTTATTTATAAGATTTAGGCATATAAATATATATTATTAAATGTTTTTTTATGTAGGATAATCGGTGTAGGTATGTAGGTATATTGTTATTTATAAGATTTAGGCATATAAATATATATTACTAAATGTTTTTTTATATAGGATAATCGGTGTAGGTATGTAGGTATATTGTTATTTATAAGATTTAGGCATATAAATATATATTATTAAATGTTTTTTTATGTAGGATAATCGGTGTAGGTATGTAGGTATATTGTTATTTATAAGATTTAGGCATATAAATATATATTACTAAATGTTTTTTTATATAGGATAATCGGTGTAGGTATGTAGGTATATTGTTATTTATAAGATTTAGGCATATAAATATATATTATTAAATGTTTTTTTATGTAGGATAATCGGTGTAGGTATGTAGGTATATTGTTATTTATAAGATTTAGGCATATAAATATATATTACTAAATGTTTTTTTATATAGGATAATCGGTGTAGGTATGTAGGTATATTGTTATTTATAAGATTTAGGCATATAAATATATATTACTAAATGTTTTTTTATATAGGATAATCGGTGTAGGTATGTAGGTATATTGTTATTTATAAGATTTAGGCATATAAATATATATTACTAAATGTTTTTTTATATAGGATAATCGGTGTAGGTATGTAGGTATATTGTTATTTATAAGATTTAGGCATATAAATATATATTATTAAATGTTTTTTTATATAGGATAATCGGTGTAGGTATGTAGGTATATTGTTATTTATAAGATTTAGGCATATAAATATATATTACTAAATGTTTTTTTATATAGGATAATCGGTGTAGGTATGTAGGTATATTGTTATTTATAAGATTTAGGCATATAAATATATATTATTAAATGTTTTTTTATGTAGGATAATCGGTGTAGGTATGTAGGTATATTGTTATTTATAAGATTTAGGCATATAAATATATATTACTAAATGTTTTTTTATATAGGATAATCGGTGTAGGTATGTAGGTATATTGTTATTTATAAGATTTAGGCATATAAATATATATTATTAAATGTTTTTTTTATATAGGATAATCGGTGTAGGTATTTTGACGTCCTATCGAAATAGTTGTTACTGTTAAGGTAGAATAATGATGTGGAATAAATAAATAAATATTTTTAGTCTATCTATAAACCTAACGTACCACTTAATACCAAATTTAGAATAAATCTAGGTCATTTAATTGAAGTTGTTTGAGGGGAGAGAGGCTCTCAATCAAGAGGGATAACGTGCTAAAGTGGACAGCCAAAATTTAGCTTCAACAGGGATCTCCTTCTGAAGCTAAATTTTGAATGTCATTAACACAAATTTTACCTAATTCTACACTGTAATTAATTTCACATCACGTTTTTTACTCCTTAGTATATTTATTTATTTTATTATATTATCAAATATAAATTTATATAAATCACGTTTGTTTCTCCAAGAGGTAGGTCCAAAACCTCCATCCGCCCTTACGCTTCTTCCACTGTCATAATACTCACCACACACATACTGTTATATGCACTTTTGACCTGCCTTCATTTAAGTACATACTTATTAAAAAAAATATAAAGTATTTTATACTAACTAGTATATTATTCGACCATGAATATACTTGGAGCGTTATATAAAAACTTTGGTTTATTAATCATGTTAATTGGTAGTAAGGATGAATAATTCCACTTCACTATTTAATGAGAAACTTTATATCAATAAGTGATGAGTCCAAAGCAGTGAGTTTCGACTTCTCATACATAATGCAAGACTGGGGACACATTTTACCGAAGCTACGCGTCGCTACGAAGTGCTACGCTTTGCAACGAATGTTACGAGCGTTCTGATTAAAAATTTACGTTGACCTTAATTTTGACAATTAAGCGAAGAATCGTTTTTCAGTTGAATAAACATTTTTGAGAATGTTAAGATATTTTTGATTAGGTTAAAAACTACATTGGTTTAATTTGAGTCAAACAGAGCCTTGTAAAAATTGTATGATGTCATAGTCACTCTACTATTTTCCAACGTAGTACTAATCAAAGATAGGAAAATTTATATTGGTGTAAAATGGAATAAAAGTGAATTTGATTTGGCAAATGGAATTGAGATTTGAGGGGCGGATGTCGAGATGGGGATGATAAATTGCATTGGAAAACTAGGATATACGATATTAGTCACATCTACAAATGCTATCTCTTTTAAAGACTTTATTCAATATACCTGTCGTGCCTTTGTTATGTTGTAACTGTAACTTGAATTCTATCACTTACATCGTTTCCTTAGTTTTACTGACACTTGATATGACGGTAAAAAAGGAAAAGTCTTTTAAATTGTTTATCGATTTCCTGTTTATTTCAAAATTTTGTTTAGATTGTTCGTTCTAGAATAGTGTAATGAAATCTTATAAAGGAGGTTTATTTAGAAACTATTGTACGCTATAGAGATTCTCATTGTCATTCTCACGCCGCTAAAAAGATTAGAGAAGTAAAGATAAATTTATGATTAAAGGCACATTAACTATATTCTCTAAAAAGCTAATCAGCTTCTCTCACTCTGGTTGGTGTCTCGGCACTTAGAAACATAAGAAAATCGAAGCATAATAAAGCACACAAAGATAGTGAACATACCGTAAACCAATATTCCACTATAATGTACCAGTTTAGCCTAGGATAAATATTATTTATCAAAGCAAATGGGAAAGTTAAATAAGTTATGTCCTTCCATCTCCAGCCACTTTACATTTAACGAGTCTAATTGGTTTGAACCTCGATATCGCTTTAGGCTGCTATGGGTTTACATTTGATTTTAAAAATATAAATTGAGAGCTTTCAAATGGTAAAGAATTATTGTTATTAGTTAATTTAATGGTTAATACACCATACATGTGAACGTTTCCTAAATAGAATATCCTTGCTTTTGAAACAGGTTTTTTTTAAATTTCATTAATTCACGTATAAATATCATTTAGTGAAAATTAAATTTAGGTTAATATCATAATGTTTTTGTTTGAAATGTGTGATAAAAAAATTGAATATAATAATAGTTATCTAATGTATAAAATTCTCTTGTAACAATGTTCGTTTACATACTCCTCTGAAATGGCTCGACCGATGTTTATGAATTTTTTAATGCATATTCAGTAAGTGTGAGAATCGGCTACTATCTAAGATAGATAGTAGCCGATAAAACCCCTAAGTTCAGGCCTTAGCTCTTTAGAAATTAGATCAGGGCTGTCCACCTCAAAAAAATATTTTTATTTTTTAGACAATTTTTTGCATAATTAAAAATAAACTTATAATTTGTATATAATTATTAGACCCACTCAGCCTAAGAAACCCACAAACAGGCCTACTTTAGAATGGGGCTATATATAATATTGCCGCTTCTTAGAAAATTTAATTAAACACAACCATGCGTTTAAACGTGCAATTATGAATGTAAATTCGAATGTTCGAAGGCGGAAGTGCATCCATGAATAATTTGTCAAGTTTTGGAAATCGACTAAAGCGAGGGTAAGCTGTAAAACTAGCGTTTTGGCTGATGTTTGTCCGATTAAAAAACAAAATGATTTAAAATTTTACCACGCGATGTTCCTTCTCTTCACTGTCTTGGGTAAAACTCACTTTTAAACCTAATTTCATTTTGATTTGCTTACTAGTATTCCGTTGAAGTGTCAAAAGTATCAAAGATATTTGGTTGCATAAGGGGTTGGTAAAATCAGGGTACGCTACACGGAAATACATGTGCAGAAGGCCGTGGCTAAACTGAAGGATTGTAAAAACTTTTAAAGTAATATTGTTTAGAATAAGAACGAATATGGAACGATTTGAATACATATTGTATTGCCTTTCATAATGGATTTTCCGTTTAAAATTGGTTATATTTGCAACGTTCTATTATTCCCTACTCCAGGAAGTTAAATGGTAACAAGGGAAATACATCTAACATTTTATTCTTAAAACATGAATAGCAGTCGTCTTTGACAAGAATAAATATATAAAAATAATATAGTGGCTTAAATGCGACAGATTTTAAATCCATTCGATGTTTTTATTAAGCTCAAGGCACATACGGCAAGCTTTTGTTTTTATTAAGTAAAATTGCTAAGATCTAAGATAAGTTCACAGTGCGTTCGCGCCATGATCTGGAAAAACTACAGTGAAAGTATAGACTTCTTTTCTTTATTTTAACAAATTCATTTTAAACAAAATGTTATGTTTTTAAGTTTAGTGAACACAGATTTATTAAATGACACCATTAGTGCGAACAAAGAAAGCGTTTGTCTCAGTACATAAAAGCTTTTTGATAGAGTAGTATTCAAGATAGATCCAGGCACAAAGCAATGGCTCCAAAAATGTATGATCTTGTTTCACGGTTCATTTTCAAGCCCGGAAGCTTTGAAGTTAGATTTCTCCGATGTTCAGTGTTAATTCCTTTGTTTGAGTAAACTACACGAAACGTCATTTTTATTGGAACTTGCAAATAATTATAAATTAATTTTAAAAAACTTTTATGCATATTCAATACTGTTATTTTTAATAATTATTTGAATTTGTAGTAATATTATAGCCAAATATAGTATTTTTTAAAGTTATACTTCTTTTGGTGCGTTAGGGAAAAATGATGAGAGTAAATTTTTAATATGCGCGCGCACATCGTCGAAAGCACCCGACCCCCGAAAATTAAAAAATATCAATTTCTTTAATTATGTAGAAATATTTTTTTTGAGATATTTAAATAAACTTTATATTACTAGATAACTGACTAACTTATATAAATTGATAACTGGGCTATAATATAATACAACTTTCAATGTATTAAATACCCTTTTTTCAATTGTTAGTGTAGTTTTTTTTACAAACGTAGAATAATATGATAGGTAAAACATTTAAAAATATTTATATCATAAGTGCACACAAGTTTTTTTTTAATACCGACATAAAATGTATATTACTTGAGTCATTTGAGTTCCGTTGGCCCTCTATAGCAACGGTGGCTGTTACATAATACGTTGACGGCTGTTATTGATATATATTTAAACGTGACATTACGATAAACATTCATTTTAATTTTTAAGTTCGTGAAACCAACCGATATCGTATATATTGGCGCTGGTTTTATGTAGTATGGTTTCGCCTTAATAGTGAAATAAAGATTGCCTATTTTCTAAATCTTAAATTTCAATGAAAAAATACGATATTGATGGTACACGGTTACGTCTAACATCTGTATATTTTACATTGTATGCTTCAAATACAATCTTATATAATATTCTGAAAATTAAAATATGAATTACTTTTAATATGAGATAAAACTTACAAGTGGCGAGCCACTACTTAACTGAATGTGATGTGCTTCACTGTTGAGAATTTTAAACTCAAAACTGGTTTAAGAAGGTTCTTCAGTTTTAAATAAATTATATACTATAATTTATTTACTTCACCTTTCAGACACATTCAATGTAGTCGTATATAAAACCGACACTAAAGTTAGCATAGTCAACATTTTAAAATAAAAATGTCAATTTCATTAATTATGTAGAAATATTTTTTTTGATATTTAAATAAACTTTATTTAACTAGATAATGCGTTATAATAATGTATTAAATACCTTTTTTCTATTGTAAGTGTCGTTTTTTCTACAAACGTAGAAATAAGGCCAAATAAGTATAACTAACGCGTGTACACACAAATCTTTTTTTCTAAAGCTTTTACGCAGAATCAGCTAGGTTAGATAGAAATAGAGACCTTGACGGACACATTTAATGTACATATAGACATAACATTTAAAAAAGTACAACTGATACCCATGAATATAGTGTCTGTTAGGTTTTAGATTATGTTGATGTATGAACAATTTCAGAGTTGAAAATCACATACTAAAGAACCTAAAAATGCTGATATATCAGAAATAAACCGAGGTAGACATATCTTTAGTATTTGTTTCAAGTTAGGATAGCTAATTACTGTTCACTTTTGTTTAAAGTCTGATCAACTTTTCGTTTCAGCTGTGCCTAAACAAACCGAAAACTTTTGTACCTTCAGTGAGAATGAGGTCCTTTAATATCCATTTACTTTTCACTACCTTTAGCAAATGTAACTAGTTAACAGTTTTCAATTACTGTAAAATTAATGAAAGTAATTCAGGAAAACAACCAACATTTAATTATATATTATATATGTTTCCTAATGATGTGTAATATAAGAATTAAATCAAAGCATCATTAGTACGACGGTTAATTTATGAAGAAAATAAAACCTATTACCAAGGTTCATACACTTACAAAATGTAAATGTAAGACAAAATTATCATACTCAACAAACAAGTAGTCTGCGTGGATTAGTCGCAATCTGTATATAAATGGAAGGTTTGATTCCCCATTAAACAATATATTTCCGGTACAAACCTCAAACGAAACACAGTTCTTTATCATATCGGAGATCTAATAAAATATGTACTATAGCCATCGTAAGTAATTTTCAATTAGCAGTAGGAGTTTATGAAAACTAGACTACAACATTAACCCTGACCCTTAAAATATTCAACTGCGAATGTAGAATATGAACAGGTGAGCACAACAACAATTTTGTTATATCGGTATCATGAAACGAATTCTCTACCACGGAATTAATCTCGAAGGTATTTCAGTTATGTAGAGAAAAGAATTCAGTTATTCCAACTATTGCGGAAATTGCTTTACAGTGAAGCTCGTTTTCGGTATTTTAATTTAATTGATATAAACGTGGTAACAATTTGTATATTAAAACTAATTGAGATATTAAATTACACAATTTTGTTATTTAACAGATGTATGGAAAATGAGGCAGGAAAAATATTACAGCAGCGTGCTTGACCTAATTATAAAGTAATAGATACTAATCACGTGCGCTGCTGGACTATTTGACACTTCGTATTTTTGTTCGTACGGTAAAGAAAAACAATGTGAGGAAACCAGCATGCCTTAGATGCAAAAATTCAATATTAAATTATTTCTTATTTTAAATTGCAATTCCTGATGTAATCCAGTTGACTACTACATAATTTGTGACACATAGGTCTTGCGTTTCGACATTAGATGACATTTAGAATTAGAGAGTTGCAGGTTCAGACCATTGATTTGTTTTTGTTTTGTGTCGCTGGGCTTAATTTGTCTGATAAATGTTCATTGATGTTTTTTCTATTATATATAAGTTCCAGCTTGAAAAACTACATTGCATCCGTTGTATGCATACAATTGTTACTTACGATGTTTTATATGTAAAAAGTAAAACAATAAAATGCCGTAAAACTTCGTTGGTTTGTCCCGAGTCGAAAATCCAAAACATGAAATTGTTTTTGTGCCACAAAGCAAAACTACGTCAAATATTGTGTATTAGTATTCTACAAACAAATCTCTTCACTAATATTATAGATGAACCATATGCATTTTAACATTTGTTTTTATTTTTAACAATGTAACATATTCAATCTAAAATTTCCTGGACTGATTAAAAAAATTATTTCATTGCCTTCTTGAAATCAAGAATTTTGCAATACCTGTAGAGTATTTTTAAATTTACTCATGTCGAACATACTATATAAATGATGTTACGAAATCTAATAGATATATATTCATATATATATATATATATATATATATAGATATATATATAGATATATATATATATATATATATATATATATATATATATATATATGTATTTATCTTGTAATGATAACAAAAACATTCCGAGTTAGTGGACTCTCCACTACCACGAGATCAGTATTCTATGCGGGTGAAATCTCGAGATATTGCTAGTATAGAAATAAATTTGAGCAAAAAAATTAATAAATCTCAGCTGGGCTATGAAAATTCAAGTCAACTTAAATCGAAAGATTATACAGGTTTGTACCTATTTGTATAGATCGTTGTTAATCACAGGTTCTTGAATAATTCGTACAAGATATTAATTAGTGCGGTCTCATGTATCAAGTGTATAATTAATACGATAACTATTATTAGACATCTTCAGGCGTATAATAATCCCTAAGTAAATTCATGTGTTTTACGGTATGTATAATTGTATATACATAATATATACATATGTATGTATTATAAGAATTATACAAATTGGAAAAAAGTCTTAGAAAAGACTAAATTAGATTAAATTAAACTGAACTTGGAGCTCTTTAGATACTCTGCGATTATCAATTGGAGTTTAATAATGATATATTTTAGTATGTTCATTTTTTATGATGATTTTTTTAAATCAAAGCAGTTCTAGTTCTAGTTGGAGATTACTTGTACTTCTAGAAAATTGTCCTTGAATCTTTCTGCCTGCAAGACTCGTAGTCGTACTTTGTTTCATTATACTTACATCAACACCAACTATGCAAAAAACTCATACTAACTCACATTGTTTCGCGCAGCCCGGACATACAACGACCAATATTTAAGCCTTGACTTGTTTATCCTATCCTATCTAGCCTATCGCGGAATATTGTTAATTGAATGCGCGGAATGTTGTTTTAAGAATATCCATAAACAAAAATCACCTGCATCATGAGCATACTCCACATATGCACCTTCACGTAGCGTACGTATGTACGTACTACATTTACACTATCACACAACAAAAACAAAACTATCTACTACTATCTATCTAACGACTTTTATAACATCATCTAAAGGTATATCTGAAGAATAGTGCAACTCGGCTATGAAATTGCCATATTAATTAACCATAGTTCAAAGAAATAATGGGGCAGTTGTTTAAATAATTAATGTTTTATGTCTATAGATGTCGCTGTGGAACCTTGAATCGCGGTTTTTTTTTTTAAAGGATAGTATAAGTTGTTCAAAGTATTTTTAATAAATCATCTCAGCCAAAGAATTGATGATTATTTTGTACATAATCCGGATCGAAGGACCAGCAGTAAAAGTTCTCCTACAGATTATGCGTTTGTTACGTTTTAAAGACGCTATGAAAATGTATTAGATTTCCATATTGTGTATATGTATGTGTTTTGGTACTTACCTTTCTTTCCTAAGTTCACTGTTCCTTTTACGAAAAGTTGCTACAAGCACTTGAAGCTCGGACGAGTGTCGCTCGTACACTTGTGACAATTGTGTTGTGAAGTCCGCGACTGAAAAGTGAGAAAAGAAATCGTAATTATTTACTTCACGATACAAGTGACGTGTGGGCTATACCGCGTTAGCAGGCTTTAGTGATCACCACATCACCAGTACTGCATCAATAAATAAGAAGAAAACATAAACTGGACATTTTTTATTTTGGTCCTAAGTGGAGGTCCCCGGCTTATTCGACGTGCACATGTATAAAAACAATTAACCGTACAATCCATGGAACAGTTCAGACATTGCCGAAAACGAATACATATTTGGTAAGTAAGCCAGTAGGCTTATATGCCTGACACACGTCGTCAACTGTTGGATCTATGAAAAATAAATAATAAAAGTCAAGGATTAAACAACATTTGGGGTAAGAGTCATACCATTGACGACTCTAACTGGTCTAACAACTGGGTCAAATATCCAAATTATTTTGCAAGAACTTCTATACAAAATATTTCTAAGTAAATATTAGCCAACGTTGAATAAACATTTTTATGACTTGTACGTGTTACATTGTTACAAGTAGGTCATATTTTATTATACTTGACCTATTAAATAAATAAAAAACTTAATTATGTAAATCACATTTCATTAATAATTGTAATTAACGTATGTTTTTACTATATGTGTTGCGCTCTCTGTGTCACGGTACAATTCTGTTAGTTTTTGTATGAGATTAACAAAGTACACATAATAAATGTTCTTTGTGGTATTTTCTGAGTATAAAATAAAATTGCCGTTCGATTTTTTAATCTAAGACTAGTATTCAGGGGTCATTCATTACAAAATTTAGATTAAGTCATTTGACTGAATCTAAATATAATGACATATATATAAATATTTATATAAAAAATCCATTTTACCATTGACCAACTGCTGATAAGGCTCAGGTGTCCAAATTTTAACAGCCGAAGAGAGAAGATTTTAAATTCATATCTATTATTTGAATATTAAACAACTGCTGACACGTCTCATTTGGTTGTTCTAAATGTGAGTAGCTAAAGGTTCGCAATACACCAACAGCTAGAATAATATCATTTATGTGTGAATAGGTGGAAGTATTTAATATATTTTCTTTGAACAATAAATCAGATTTGAATATTGCTCTGTCTTAGTAATTCCTCGCGTCCTCTCAAAGCGGCGAAGACTACTTCAAGCCCTTAATTATCGTGGTGAGCCTGCCCGATAGCTTTGAGATAATCCTAGAATCTTTGATCCCACCCGTCGAGCTCCGTCTGTTACCTTAGGTCTTTTGGTGTAGGGTTGTAAGGTTCTTACATCTCTTATATATTTAGTTATCCAGTTCAGGTTGCTAATACAATCATTACATATACTATACAGATACTCCTGACATTTAATACGTATAAATTTAAACACTCATTTCACAGTCCCCTGGCTAGCAAGCTATATACAACACAATAAATAATATAATATCAAATAATAAAATTCAATAGTTACAATATATTTTCACACACTTATATTTTTGATAAGGCCAATGGATGGTATATAAAAAAAATAGAATAGAACTTAAAGTATGATATCTATAAATGAGTATCTAGTATTCAACCAACTACACAAAACTCTACCTTTTATTATAGATATATATACACAAAGACACAAAAAAGGAACATTTTTTAAAATACATATTTAGTTTTTATCAATAATAAATATAAACTGTGCCAATTTTGTAGAACAAAAAATATCGTATTGATTACAGTGTTTGGAAACTGAAACTTTATCAACTGTTAGTCGTGTCTTTTATGCATGGAACTCCCAAGAGAATTATAAGTACGTTTATTTTGACTTTCCTACGACTCCATTGGGAATCAAAAGGACTTTGCTGGGAACTGAATAAATGGTTAGGTTATACTTTATTTATAGTAAACTATAGTTTTTCAGTTACTAGAATTTTATTGTAAGATTAACAATAAGTAGAAAAAAGACTCATACTCAAGGATGAGTAAAAATATATATTAGTATGTGGTTACAGTGAATATATAAAGATTACATTATGTATGTAGAAACATTTGATTTTCGTTAAACTCTTGAGAGATGAAAACTGATTGATTCAGGAGCTAATTAAATATTTAAATTGGCGCCTGGTAGATAGTGCCAGTGACCGCAGAGCTGGTGCTTTCCTCGCTCAACGAATAAGTATCTTAATACAGGAAATGCTGCCAGCGTTAAAGGTACACTACCACAGTGATCAATGTTTTTAAACTTGTTTTAATTTACTTTTTATATATATAATATACGTCCTTAAGGTGGCTAAAGTTATTTAATAAATTATATTCTAGGAGAAAATAGAAATGACTGCTTTCTTAAATGTTAACAAAGATACGCGAATTATATCAAATATTTTTTGTATGGGTAGAAAATACCCCATTTAGGGTATTATAAGAATTAAAAGTATTCAGTCTGTCTTCTTACGACTCGTTAAAAGCTTCGTGGGACTCCGAGGCGTGGGTTTGCATAATAACCTCGAGGACATTGAACGTCTGATACAAAATAAAGTCCTCTTTCAAAAGAACTAAATAACTATTTTTAACTTTGAATATGACGTCATTTATGATTGTGTGGGAAAAAGTCCAAAGAGTGGATAAAATAGTAAAGCAAGCTAAAATAGGACCATGTGACCGTGGATCACAGCTATATTGTTGCGTCTGATTTATTAATTCAATTAAATTTTATGAAGTACTATTATAATTAATTCGTTTAAAGGAAGTATATTAAGAATATATTTGAATATAGAAAGAACATATCTGGTGTTTTGGTGAGCGAAGCTCAGACCAGGATGGGGTTTTTCCCACGAGTAGTGAAAGGAAGCGAGAATTGGACCTCGACGTGGGCCCATCAAACGGTACTAATACCGCGCGTGATTGGGCTGAAATCACCATTTCTTGGCAAAATAAGTAACCAACAGTAATACAGATAAAACCTATCATCAATCAACTTACTATATGCTACTAGTAGTATCAAGGCTTAATTTGACATTCCAAATAAATAATTATAAGAATAAAATAAAATATGTTTACCATCGAATATAAGATAAGGTATCACTTATTCCACGTCGTTAAATTTGTATAGCAGACATTCCTACTCACCGGAAAAAGGCGGCGTAAAAAACTATCAGTACTCTTTTAAAATAGCAAATCATCATACAAAATGGCAAACAATACTTATTTTAAAACAAATATCGCAAATTAATTAGAAGTAGCCTGTCTAGCACTAGTCTTGGGCCCTTTATAAACTAGATAAACGTTGTAGTAAGCCTTTTAACACAGCTTTTCTTAAATTTATTAAAAGGCAGAGATAAAACAACCTCTGGGATTTTATAAAAGAAAAGTATCCCTTTTCCCAAAAAGAATGACTAACTTTAGATAATCTAGTACGCGGAAAATGCTGGCTGCGTTTTAACATTACGTGTATGTTTTATTCTAGTATAGAGTCTCTATGGACTGACTAACAAAAAGAGTTTTGATAAAAAAGTATGTGGCATCATTAATTACAATTAATTAATTAATAAATGAAATGAAGAGACGAGAAAACCTAATTTAAAATAAAGATTTGAACGAAGCCAGCCCTTGTAAAATTTACCAGCATGCTTAGGTATTAAAATTTTAATTACCGTGTAAGCTTACGTCGGTGTTGTTCGTATAATGTAACTTCTTATTCACAAAGTTGTCTAGAAGCTTATTTTCAATGTACTCCATTAATTAACAAGTGTATATGTGAAATTTATCTATACATATATTATAAAGCTGTAGTTATATTTTGGTTTAACGCGTTAATTTTAGGAACAATTGAGAATTAAAAAGAAATCAGTTGAATAGTCCGTGACGAACGAAACTAATTTCACTTGATGCTAAAACCGAATTTACATGAATTAAATTGAGGAGCAAAATTAATGTTCATAATCTTTTGTTAACATAGCTTTTACACATTAAGAAAACACTTCAAACGGATTGAAGCTATGTATTATTATTATAAACTAATAATTTTTAAATTTTCCGGCGTTTGGCGTGCTTCACAGAGTGCGTGGTCACGGTGACTGAAGACAAAAGGTGTTGAATTTCAAAAGTATCAGCTGTAGAGAAAGTTGTGTTATCGTTGTATCGATTTTAAAATAAATTTATAAAATACACATTGAATTGAAGTTACATATAGCTACTTATTATATGCAGCTTAATAAAATATATTCAGTTTAGTTTGTTTTTTTTGTTCCTCTTTAGTTTTGTCTTAATATCTGTGTATAACATATATTTTTGCACTTCTTGCCTATCTTATGTTATTTAATACATTTTTTCTGTACTTACAGTGCTTGCCTGGAAGAGATCGCTCGAAAGCGATAAGCCCGCCCGCTCACCCTCTTTTTGATTTAATTATGTTAAATTTTTAATATTGTAATGTAACGAAATGTTAATTAATAAATTTAAAAATTAATATCAGAATTTTGTTCAACTTTAACTATGAATTCCCTTTAATGACGATGGACAAAAGGATAAGTAGAAACTTTTTTCAAACTATGTAATCTATATATACGTAGTATGATGTTTATTGAAGTTAAAGTTAGTGCTACGCCGTAACGCTGTAGCCACTAACTAGCGTAGGTGTCTACGGCTAATGCTATTACCTTACTTTGAAAAGACTTATTTCCAATTTACAACTAACTCAGAGTATATTAAGAGTTACTGGTGAAGCAAATAATCTATTTAGTCAAGTAATAACTAGGTTCATATTAACACTATTAAACATTTCCCATACAAAAAAAAGTTTTAGTTAAATATATTTAACAATATTCAAATATATTTTTCAATAAAAACCACTAAAGTTTTAATAAACCGTTTTATCGTTGTTAATGTCTGCGTAAATTCATAGAAGGCTTTGTATTTGTAGACGCAGTTAAGAAAAATAAACAAAAAATCTGAAAATTTATACACGTCACTATGACATAAATCTAAAATCCATGACAACTAAAGTAATATTTTATTTATAAGATAACTGAAAGTGAATTATACGATAAAATCAGCTATTTATCAAAATAAGTATGATGTAGCATTACCTTTGTTATTGTCATTAACACATTTAGCTCATTATATGTTACGAAATACAATTTTGTTAAAATAATTGACATAAAATAAGAATAATATTTCAATGCCTAGTCAGTAAAAACGTTGATAACGTAAGCTTTATTGCATTTAGCTGGGATAGAATTATTCGGGGGTAATCGCTCCATTCTTTGATAAATTAAATTTTATGAGGACAGGTTTTTTTTTTAATAGGTATTACGTACATAAGTACGATAAGTACTAAACAGTGTGTTTCAGTTATAATTCTTGTTATTATTTAATAACTACATATTATTTTGTATTTTAACTAAAGCACTAATTTTTAATTTTTTTCTTCGTAACAAAACCATATTATCACAGACTGCTTTATTTATTTATTACAAAAACATTACAATTGATATAATGAATTGAAAACGAGGTCAATTGGTGGCCTTATCACTTTCAAGCGATCTCTTTCAGGCAACCACTGTGAAAAAAACAGATAAGGTAAGCAAAAAGTGCAAAAATACATAATACATATAGTTATTTAGACAAATCTAAAAAGCGACAAATTAAAGAGAAATTCACATGAATCGCGATAATTTTAGATATTTAATTGAAGGAGCAAGATTGTGTGTTGTTCCAATACGAAATACAGTAGAGATACATAATATTTGCGAGTACATTATTATTTTTCATTTTCTTTATAACATGAGCTTGTGAATATAAAAATATATGGAAAATTTACAAGTGAAAACGTACGTAATGTAAATAGTTTGTTTAAAGTAAGTATTAATAATACCATAACATTTGTGACAATTTAACGAAGATTGCTTATTTTAATGAGTTTATACTAAATTCTCATACCAATTTCATTATCTATCAAGTCAGCTATACAATAAACCTAATATTTACCATAAGTTATTATACGAAATTAACACATCAATAATTACCAAGTGACTGTGTGCACTAAACTATGAAGAAACTGAATTACTAGTTCAAGTATAGTGTAACCATTCTTAATTTTCACAATGCGCTTACACTATTTTACACTACCGCCCTAGACATCCCATCCATCCCTTCCCTAAGATTATCATTCTGGTGTGTAAAAATGTCTCGACCATGTAAATATTTAGTTTAATAATAAATCTTAACTTTCTCTTTTTCTTTAAATAGTATTTGGGTAACAATTGTTAAACAATTTCATTAACCCGTTGGAAGAGTGGAGTACCTTGACGTACAGGTCTCCCTAGACTTAGTTCAGGGGTTCTAATATCTGCTAAAACAATGTAACTTGTTATTGATTACAGCATCTTGAATTTTTAAATCAAAAGTAACTGAATGAAAGCATAAAAGGCTACTAAAATCACACTATATTCTCAAAATATAATCCCTAAAACGTTCAAATGAAAATGAACGGAAAAATCAATTAAGGGATAAAAATCCCGCGTTCAAGTCTTAAATATAATTATGTTTCGTTTTCCGACGTCCGTTTGGAAGCGGGTTTTAACGAGTTTAAATGAGGCTAGGTTTATCTACAAATTGCAATGTTGTAACACGAAATTCAATTACAAATCTGCAGTCAGTTGGCGTATTTTTTAATATAGAATCTATATATTTATAAAACAGTATATAAATGCAATCTGCATGTAATATTTTGTAATTGTGAGGTAATAACCTAAAGGGTTTAAAATAAAAATAATATTTATTGTTTTACTTCTTTATGAGAATTTTCAGAAATTGGTATCTTAAACTCCATAGCAAACCTGTGTTGTACATACCTCACAATGTTTATCTTAAATAACAGTTAAAAGGTTTAAGAAATATAAAATGGATGTACGTCAAAACCTGTATGAATCAATACATATCTAAATTTGTGTGATTTGTAATATTGTGTATTGTTCAAGTCAATACCGACTCTACCATTAAAAACTAAATAAAATATAAATATAGTTAAGATCTAATAAATATATTCATGTGGTATTTAAACTCAGAGACCTTTCAAGCACAAAGATAATATATAATATAATAATAACTTTCTTTCCAACTACTAACTGACGTGAGACTTATCTTAAATTATCGTGATTTATGTGTCTTTTTACTTTCTATTTTTAATGTATCATCTTTTTAGTTTAGTTTTTTTTTTGTTGTTCGTGTTTAGTTTTTGTCTTAATAACAGTGTATAACATGTATTTTTGCACTACTTGCCTTATGTAATTTAATAATTTTTTATTTATTTTTTTCTATACTCAAAGTGGTTGCCTGGAAGATATCGCTCGAAAGCGATAAGGCCGCCAGTTACCCTCCTTTTGATTTATTTGAAATAATCGGTGAATTAAAGAAAAACTTTTACATTAAAAAATATTAATTATCAACATTTGTATACTTCCATTGCTTAAAACAAATATAATATATAAATTCCACTATAGATAAGATAGAACCTCCAAAACCGAGGCCAAAACAATTGCCGACAGCCACCACTAAGTCTAAAGTTGTGTGGGCCAACTGTCTGGTCACTCTCTCGTACGGCCGATTACCAAGAATAAATGAAATCGCTCCACCCGGTCTATCCGATAAACTCAATTTCTTGGCAATAATATTATAATCTGGCTCGGTACACGACGGCAAACAATCGCATTTCAAGCCTGTTTCATTCACTTTAGGAACCCGCAATCTTTTCAACCTATCATTGTATCGTATCAAACACTGCAATCCTTCTAAGTCACAATACTTATCTTTAAATTCAAGCGGTGATAAATGAGAAGCGCAGCCACAGAGTTTCAACTGTTCGTGAATACGGCATTCAACTATACAAACTGAGTAACTGTAGTAGCTAAAGCCTCGGAAATTGCTTGGCACTTCACTAGGAAACCTGCATTGTCTCACATTCGGGACAGTGAACATTACTTCGGGCTCATTCATTATATCCACTATAGAGAACGATACAGTCGCTTCCATTCCATAGCCAACAGATATCCTTCTGTCTTGCTCCATATTCCAAAACGGTACGTCTTCACGTGCATGTAAGAATGCTTCATATTCCTCCGAGAGAGCCACGCTTAGACTGCCTAAGTACCGCCGGTCTGACGACGCAACGTAATATGAAAATTGCTCGTGAAATTGGATATTATTCATCGAGAAACACATCCCGTACTCAGTTTGAACGGGCTTAAAATGTTCGCAACAGTTTACCGGTTTATTATCCCATGTGCAGGTAATAAAAAGATCTTTGCACTCTGAACGATATACAGACGTTAATCTAGTCAAGTTAGTGGAGTATTCGGTTTTATTGTTCGGATTGCAGCTAGGGCAATCACCCCGGAAGAAAGCGATATGTTTAACGAAATTAAGTCTCTCCTCGTTATCTGGTCCCGTATTTCGCAGTTGTTGTAATATTTTCTCGTTATTGCCAATTTGGCAGATTGTTATCGATGGGAATGTCGTGTTCCAATCCAAATAGTCGGTGCGTGTCGTGAATCGTATTGTATCCTCACGGTACGCGGAAACGTATTTGTATATGGCAGCCACCGCTGCGATCCAAACATGAACATAAATTATGAAATAAATAAATCTATATGCGACATGGACATCTTTACGAGTAAGATACGTCGGCCCGTGTACTGAGAGATTGCGACATGTGTGCTTCAAACGAGGTAACAGTGCTTTAATTTTGGCTTTAAGCTTCTTCATTTTCGCATCTGAAAGCTCGAGTTAATGTGACCAAGTCGCGAGAGGGACTGAATAAATTATTCAAAGCTATTAGGAGGCATAATACAATCCATTTGGGTATTACGTTAATTGAAGTTTAACAAAGCTTTACATGTTCGATAAAAACGTTTGATAACATTTGTTTTAGTTATTTCTATTACAACTATTTGTTCGTCAATGTTTAGATTATTTTATACATAATGTTTATACACTAAAAAGTTGAAATATACTTTTTAATGGCGCTTCAACCTTTTGAGGTGTGGGCCACAGATTTCTGTATCTGTTTCAACATAATTTGTTAACTGATAGGCAAGTAGGTATTCAGCGTTCTGTGCCTGACACACGCCGTCGACTTTTTGAGTCTAAGGCAAGCCGGTTTCCTCACGATGTTTTCCTTCACCGTTCGAGCGAATGTTAAATGCGCACATAGAAAGAAAGTCCATTGGTGCATCGCCGGGATCGAACCTTCGAACTCAGAGATGAGAGTCGTACGCTGAAGCCACTGAGCCAACACTGCTTAAAGTTTATTTACATTGAGTAAAATTTCATTTACAAAAAATATTTATTATAAAAGGGAAATAATATAGTATCCAGTTAGCTTTAATTCACATCACAATACAACAATTGTAAAACTCTCAAGATTCTAACTCCTGTGGTTTGAGATCTTTGATACAATCATTCAGTACAAATAGTTCATATCTTCAGTTTGAAAACGATGTCAAACCAAATAGGGAAATTGACTTGTGTTATGTAACAAATGGGAACATTTTGACTAAAATTTCGAACAGTAGTCATTGCGTGTGAAATCCTCAAATAGAGATTAACCCTTAACCCGCAGGACATTTACATATATTAATTGACAAACTAATTAACAACAGGAATATGCTTTGATATAAATGTCGTCCAAAGTATATGTTGTGTGTGTGTATTCATGTAATTATTTATTGTATGATCGATAATAACTTAAAAATATCTGCACTCCGTACGTACTTCATAATTAAGTAACACATAAAAATATTTCCGTATGCCCTAAGCATGTCTCACTAGAAAAATTAATTATATTTTATTTTTATTTTTGAAGTGAAACTTTTGATGTATTCGTTTAGTAGTTGCATATTAAAATTTAAGATGGCAATTCTATTGCATAACGTCTTGTGCAGTAAATAAAATTAACAAGGATTTTTATTTTGTTAATATTATCATTAGCACGTATACAGTGTTAATATAGATATGCAAAAGGTACATGATCATCTATTGGGGTACCTTACCATACCTTACCATACCTTACCATACCTTAGTAATCATTAATTCACAAAGAAGTTTCACTTCTGATATGTGTACTTTGTACGCAGGCACTTTTTTATTGAGATAGACAGCTTACTTACTTACTAAATATAAAGTTCTTTTAATGCCATTACACAAACCTTTACATATAATTAAGTACTTAATAATAAACTGAATTGGTAACAATAAACTAACTAAAAATGAGTTTAGAAACATTTAGGGTAGGGACTTATACACATATAAAAACTTATCATACACTATTTACTCCATTGAGAAACTCAGATGTCAGAGACCAATGCTGAGACTGATCGGGAAAGACTTACTATAAAGCACTCCGTAAGTACTATATTATAAAGAGTAAAAAAAATCTCGTATATTCGTCTGCCTTTAGCATGTGCGAATTATACAAGCATTCTATAAACTTTTTATATCATTTACCGTTTATTTATTCATTTTGGAAACAAAGCAAAAAAAAGTAATACATAAAATTGACACATATCAAAAAGTTTCACTGACAAAAAATAGGATATAAATTATAATTGATACCAACTATAATTATTATTATAATAGAAAATCTACTAATAACAACGGTTTTGACTTTGCTGATATATAATGACAATGGCAGCTGACAGTAACGCCAAACATAAGGAGACTCTCAAATAAGTGTGTGTGTGTAAAAATTGAATACATTGACCTGCTTTAAGTGACTTTTAAATATCCTTTTAATATTTACTGTCCAGTTAAAATGTAAATGACCAAGAAGTTATTAGTATAATTTTAATTCTCTTTTCATAAAATTTTATAGTTTCAAATTGAAATAGGTTTAAGATACGTCAGATTTATATCGTAATGTTACGTGTAATGAAATCAAATTGGCAATGACCTCCTTTGGGAATACAATGTTCCATTTAAAATAGATAATAGTGGGATAATTGAAAATCGAGTTATATTTTGACGTGTCTGAATAATTTGGCCATAATTGAAATAATTATTACTTATTTAAATTGAGATGCGAATGGAGCCGTGACATGACAACAATGCTACACTACATGATTACCAATATTGCGATGCGAATATTACATTTTATAAATTCAATTGCGTTTTAATGTCTTATTAATAAAATGACCTCATTGTTATTTAAGAAAAGCGAATGCTTGGTTGTCGTGAGACGTGAATATGCCAAAGTATTATTTGTACGTGTTTTTTAGTGTAAGTGCCCATGGACAGTTACATTGCCAGAAGGCTGAATGAAAAGTGTTACTTAGATTTCCCATAAAGATGCTTATCGTAGAAGTGATATAACTGTTATAACTTGTATGTTTGACTCAAGTCGTCCTTTCAGCATCAACGTAGTAT
This sequence comes from Pieris brassicae, assembly GCF_905147105.1. Taxonomy (NCBI): domain Eukaryota; kingdom Metazoa; phylum Arthropoda; class Insecta; order Lepidoptera; family Pieridae; genus Pieris; species Pieris brassicae. Next base: position 20,720,472 of record NC_059668.1, on the reverse strand, counting down.
AAATGAAAACTCCAAGTCAGAGTGTCTAGAATACAGGCCGGTGTTACGTTCTTAAGCAAATTGCTAAATGGTCAAATTCAGAACAGTAATATTGTCGTACCTTATAACCAACCTAGGTGTTTAGGCTCGTCTCATTCTTTGCGAATATAACAGAATAAACACTCCTTATACAGAACTTTATAGTCAGATCAGGCAGTGGGTTTGCAAAAAAAACCGTTTTAAGCGCCAATCTGATCTAATCAGCTGTTTTGCTAATAAATCTAAAGTGTTTATTGTAGTTTTTTTTAATTATCATTTCATTTATGATGACTATAATTCTCACATATTGAGCAGTGTTGGCTTAGTGGCGTCAGCGTACGACTCTCATCCCTGAGGTCGTAGGTTCGATCACCGGCTATGCACCAATGGACTTTCTTTCTTTGTGAGCATTTAATATTTGCTCGAACGGTGAAGAAAAACATCGTGAGGAACCGGCTTGCCTTAGACGCAGAACACATTGTTACATTAACAAATGATCATGGAACAGATGCAGAAATCTGAGAACCAGACCTAAAAAGGTTGTAGCGCCATTGATTTATTTTTATAATTCTCATATATCATAGAAAAGATAACTTAACCGTAATATAAACGGTATAATGTATTTATAGAAATATGTATGATGTGGTGCTCAACAAATAAATGCGTTAATTTTTTGTAACAGTAGTATAATAAACAGGTAGAAAAAAGCTTTTCTTTCGTTTCTTTCTTATTTTTACAAACTATAAAGATACGTTTTCTAACTACCATAACTGGAGTATTTTTTCCAAGAGGGAATCGTTTCAGTGCACATTGAAATCTTACTAACGACGCTCACTTGTGAATTTCCACTCAGCGAAATAAATCATTCAATCACACGCCTAATGCCGATTCGAACATAAATTTACGATATATTGCTTCTGTGAACTTTCTTCCCATTAAAATTAAATGTATGATTATTTTCGTTAGGTTATTGCAAACTTTTTTGCCCTCAGTCAAACAATAAACATATAACTCAGACACAAATCTAAAAGCTGAGTGCTACGGGCAAGCTTATTGCCTCTTTCAGCTAACCCATGTTGAAGGACAAAAAAGAGTTCCTTTATTGGTGGACTTATTCTTATCATGATTATAGTTATACGATCATGTAAAATTGAAAAGCCTTCATTCATGAAGTAAGTTTTTCCTTATCCGCGTCTTAATTTGCAAATGAGTAAGTGTAAAAGTTATTTTATTTTAACTGTACGATTATAAACAATGCTTTATGAACATTCATTTTTAATAATAATACAATATTGCGCATATGTTATGAAATTACTTCAATCATTATTAATTTAAGTTATCACTTCCTTGGAATAAAATTTAGTTATGTAACAATCTAAATCTAGTTATATAACATATCTATACCTTATTACAAGCACAACAAATGCAAATGAAAGTATTTCTTCAACTTGTTTACAGTATTTTTTTATAATATCAATAAAATTCCAATTACATCACTAACTGAAAAACTTGATTTATAAGCTCAAACGGGAGAAGGTAAAAATATTTTTTTTTATAACGATGTTTATAAATCTTTGAAGCTAAAAATAAAATTAACCTTTGAACAAGCATTTGAACGCCACGAAAATTGGAGCAGTCTCGTAATCTTTCTTTGTCAATCACAATTTATAACGTTGACATCTCTGGGGATACGAAGACAGAGGGAGTAAATATACGAATTACAGATGTCCATTAAACATACTTATATATTTATTTTGAAGATTCTCTATAGCCCTAAAGTGCTGTTTCAGCTGTACATTTGACTGCAAAGATGGTCTTAGTTATAAATTAATAAGCGATAACAGTTTATAATATTCATAGTTATATTAATAACGTTAAGTGTGCTTTAAAAAATATCAATGGCGCTACTAAATAGGTTATTTAGGTCTGGGCCTCAGATTTCTGTATCTGTTTCATGATCATTTGTAAATCGAATAGGCAAGTAGTTGATCAGCCTTCTGTGCCTGACACACGCCGTCGACTTTATTGGGTCTAAGGCAAGCCGGTTTCCTCACGATATTTTCCTTCACCGTTTGAGCTAATGTTAAATGCGCACATAGAAAGAAAATCCATTGGTGCACAGCCGGGGATCGAACAGTCGCACGCTGTAGCCAATAGGCCAACACTGCTCCCAAGTCTTAAGCGTGCTTTATTATTTTGACAATTTAAACTTTGAATTTGGAATAAAAATTATCTTTGATAAATATTTTTAATCAAAATTTTGCACTCTACCTCATTTTATTGCAAACAATATATTACAACATACTTGTATAAGCACTAGATCAAAAATAAATAGAATACCTGTAGTATTACTCTGCGGTACATAATCTCTTACAGGCCACGAATGCGGTGAGCGCTAAATTGCATTGTACAAACGAGATTTCACCAACAAATGGACTAGACTTGAATCACGACATGTGATAATATTACTAAACGTTAGAATTATATAGATTGTTGTATAAAAGTTCTAAGGTATTGGTCTTCTTGCTTTTATTTCCCATATAAAGAGGAATGGTTTGATTGTGTGTTTGCAATGAATAGGCAACTGGACAGTGAAATTTTTTTGACCATTTCAATTCCAGATTATTCCTGATAACATTTGCTATTGAATATTTTAAAAGTATCGATAAAAATTCGTATATAGCGTACGCGGCAAGTAATGTCAATAAATTATTGTACTATAGTTTTATAGGAGAGATGAATTTCCACAAAAACGTCCGCGGATACCTTATGTCTACCGATTGAATGTTTAATAATAAAAAATTCCAGCCGTGGAATAATTTATTAGACAATAGCTGCCCCCGCAAACTTCGTTTCTCCTTAATGTGGTTTTAGTTAGGCTTAATACCGTGACACGAAAGAATAATTTCACTGTATTATCGTCACTATAATTTGAATTTGATTTACACTTCGGTCTAAGTAACACGTGGTTGGCTATGCTAACACCAAAAATTTAAAAAGTAGAAATAATTGAATTTCACGGTATTTAGTTTACTACAAAATAAATTTAATTTATACTTTAGCCTCAATAACAAGTGGTAATCATGATATTGAATTGTACCTTATATGACACGTTTGTCGGTTTACCATAGCAGTGCCATCTATTGATTACTTACCAGTCGAAAAGTATCGACATCTGTTAGAATCTTTTGGACTTAACAGATAATTATGAGTGTCAATTAATTATAGACAAATAATTTGCAATAAAATAAAATTGCGACTATAATTAAAGATCTAAGCTATCCTATCTCTTAAGTTGGACCAGACTGCTCACGGTGTGCCAATTTAATTTAAAATCGGTTTAGTAGCTTAGGAGTCCATCGCGGACAAACATCGTGACAGGAGATTTATATATATTAAGATTAGTCGAATAGATTTTCCTTACCTGTTTTGACTAATTTGAATGTAACTTGTTGTTGATTCTTTAGTTGCTCATTGTGTGATGGGTGTGTCAGTTCTCGCAGAGCCATCTCTATTGACGGCTGCTGCATTTTGGCAGATGTCGAAGGCGTCTCCCTCGACCGGCTGAATTTTCGAAAAAAGCTGACCTTCTTCGGCTTTGGACTACTTCCTGTAAAAAACACCACATATAAATAACAATGAATGTTTGAAATGAGTTTTAGTAATTAATAGTTAAGAAAACATATGAGTTAGAGTCAGGCATTTCGTTAGTCCGCAAAATTACATGCTCAATGAGATAACACACACTTTAATTAGTTCCAAATCCACACGCTTTCTCAAAAACCTTCAATTGACGATCGTTGAGCTGGAGGCGTTGACTGTGGAGATGTTTGTGCCGGAGTTGAATTCGCCGTTGGCTCTGACTGCGGACGGGGAGGTAGCAGACTAAGGGAGGAGGTGGAGGGAGACGGAAAATGTGGTGCAGACACATCAGACCGACGATCCGGCTCCGGCGTCGTTACCCTTATATTTGCACAGAATTCCGGCGTACTCGCAACTTCAAAGAGTGCATCAAAATCGCGGTCGAATATGTTTTTCCTGGAGAAAGCTGGTGTTGGTAGGGGCGCGGGTAACTCGAACTCATCCGGGGCTGGGGTTCTGACTATTTTGCCGAATTCATTGTCCTCGTGACGGCCTAGTTTCTTGAAGAGTTTTTTGGTGCGGTCGCGCGGCTTAGCCGGCCGCTCGGAAGAGGGCGTCGGCGAGGCCGGCGCGCGAGGCGCTAGCTCCGGGGGCGCCGTTTTGGGGACAGTGAGAGCGCGGGTCGGGGCGGGGGGCGGGGTAGGTGCTTGCGCTTCACTTGGCGCGTGCGGCGGCAGGTCAACTATAATGTCTAGCGTTGGCCGCGGCCTGGGCCGAGGCGCCGAGGGCGAGCTGTATGTCAGGGACACTACTTCGTCTGCGGGATATATTACGTACATCCCTGGGGAGACCGCATCGCGCCAGCCTCTCGCGCCCTCCGAAGAGGATACCGCGCGCCTTTATCTTTCCAGGCTTTATCACTTACAGTCACTCTTACCAACAGAACCGATGTAATTTTGATTAGTAATTCTGGAATGTTTCTCTCAGTTTGACTTAGATGTGGAAGGTATAAGGAATGTTTTATAAGGGAGAGCTTGAGCATGAGGAGGTAGGATATTCTTCAATCTTCGGATCTTAAACTCATCTTGACCTGTATACAAATAAGGGTAAACCAATATTAAATTGGGTAAACAAAAGGAAATCGGCATGCAAATAAAATATTTATTATAACAGAGCGTTCGACGTAGGACATCAAAGAAGACAGGCAAAGGACTTTAATATTGAAACAACAAACGTAGATTTCTCAAAGTTTCCAACAAAATAACACATTTCAACGTAAATCCGTATTCGTATCGAATGGTGACTGTTTAAATTATTCACACTGGATGCGAAAGGTTTTTCGAGTGAGTTTACTTATATATATTTCCCGAAATTCTGTATTTTTTGAAATACCGAATCGAAGTTTACCATTTTACTACTGAAATTTTTCGATCGACGAAATATGTTAATGAAACAAAATACTTTTGAAATACATGAGGTAACCTAAGGTCATTTTTTTATTTATTTTGTGCTTAATAACCTGGTATATTTATTTTATATATGTTTTTATTGGATGTTAATTTTTATTAATATTTTTTAGAAAGGATAACTCGTAGCATATACTGTAAATATAATATAAATATGAACTTCAATAAATAAATGAATAAAACCCAACCCGTAGCTTAGTACATAAAAAACGAGTTATATAATTATTTTACTCTTGTACATATTCTAACGACAAATGTTACATTTAATGAACAATATGTTTTAGTCAAGAGCCTGAGGTCGAAGATAACCGGGTCAAGTGTCACCACGATGCTGAGAGAACTTCAAAACAGAGTATCACTTAAAATTCACGATGTCGATGCCTATAGATTTATTTGTCTCTCAAAATTACTTTTAATTAACATTGATAAGTTCTTAGCGGGGCTCTTGTCAGCAATACCGCTTTTTCGTAATTAAGTCCCTCTTGAATATGACCATTAGCAACATTTATATTTGGTATAAATTGAATATAAACGGATACTTGTTATAAATGAAATATAATGTATGGACAATATTTTATAACGTTAAATCCGCGTTTTACGTATTATTTGTTTGGGTTTCCTGGAAGAGATCGTTTGTTAGCTGTGAGGTTGGAGTATGATTTGTTTCGTTAAAAAATTGTTTTTCCATACAATGAAGTGAAAAGAACATTTTGGATATAATTTTTTTATGTGGTTGTAGCAGGACTAAGGAAATTTATGTCCTTGTATAGGGACTTACGGTCCCCAGTACCTGGTCTATAAAAAGATAATTATACTTAAAGACAAATCGCAAACGATTTAATAACAGTTTTCATATAAATCTGTGGCTTTGATATCACTTTTTCAATGAACTAAAATATAAAGAATATTAAATTAAGCGCATATTAACATAAAAATTACTATTATAATGACTCGGAAGCAAAGTAAGGAAATCCTATTGCTAATGCAATTTTCCCATCCCCTTTTATGAAATAATGCTTTCGTATATTCCATAAAGAAACATCTTAAATCATAAAGAGTTCTTGGATATTCTCCTAAGTCTAATATTATCTAAGGCTAACAGTATGACGCAGTTTCGTATGTGCAATTTTCAATTTTGTTCAATTTTCTGTGTAATTTTCATACTGTTTATTGATGTTTGTCTTTTTAAGTTTCATAACGGTTTCAGTACTTCACTGAAATGATTCTTCCAAATAGCTACATCGTTACAAAAACTGTAATACCCTACAATTGTTGTCTTCAACAAGATGTTGCCTAAGTAAATTTACATTAAGAAAGAAAATTGATACGCTTATCAGGTGGCTGTTGTGTTGGACAAAAAATGGTTGGCAGTGACGAGGTATGGAATGTAGTGGTATGCTTCTGTCAGCATGTTATGCAACAGAAGGAGACAGCAGAACGAAAGAGGGAGGACTTTAAGACGAATCCTACGGGTAGAAGACGGGGAGTAAATGGGAGAACATATGCCCATCTCCTACCTCCTATGTAGTGAGTACTGCACCGGAGGTTTTTGAGTATAACATGTCGTTGAGGTTCCGGTAGATGTGACAGCGACTCCGGAGCCTCTGCAACGCAGCTTTGTAGGAACTACTCGAGGTGGTTTTAGTGGGTATTGTTCACCCAGTCTCTGAATAGCAGAGATTTTGGCGTGGGTCGAGTCCCACATACCCCTGCAACATTTGAGGGCAGAGGATGCAGAAATGCATGTCCACCTCGGATTACAATAAAGGTGACTGTTGTGACAAATGATTTATTAACACGATATTGCTTTTTAGACAAAGTTCCTTTACTTCCACTACTTAGTATATTAGTTAGACAGTTGTCAAATACATACAAGTGTCTTTTGAAGGTAAGTGCTACTAAAGATCATATTAATTTAATATTAGTAGCGCCATCTATGATTCAGCCGAACTTTTATCCCACCGAATACTCCAGCGCGTATATATTGATAGTTTTATTAAATTTCGTTACCATTATCTTCATAAAAAGTGATCACCGGATAATAGTTGTATGTTAATAGAGAACAGAAAACGATAGAAAAATGTCTGTCTATTACCGCATTACGTAACTTCAATTTACTGGAAAATAAAACTATATTCGTCCTTTGCATGACTCGCTAAACTAGAATTACATTCACATGTATTTAGGTCAAAATATGATTGGGTTTGCATGTTCCCACTTACTTGAACAAAGAGTAGAATTTATTATTAACTTTTAGAACAGTTTTTGTTTAGTGACGGATGGTGAATTACAAATAAATCTATAACGGATATGAACGCAAAATTATTACAATTTAATTGTATAACTTGACGTCTTGTGTTAGTAGTTTTCTTGAGCAGTGGTTCATATACACAAGGAATCCATAAAAACCGCGGAAACAGTTGCAAAATAACAGGTTGATAAGACTTTCTTAGTTGCTCCGTACTTCCATTCATTCAATATGTTAAATAGCTTCATGGAGCAGTGTTGGCCTAGTGGCTTCAGCGTGCAACTCTCATCCCTGAGGTCGTAGGTTCGAACCCCGGCTGTGCACCAATGGACTTTCTATGTGCGCATTTAACATTCACTCGAACGGTGAAGGAAAACATCATGATGAAATCGGCTTACTGATCGCCTACTTGTCTATTAGATTCACAAACGATCGTGAAACAGTCCTGAGGCCAGACCTAAAAAGGTTGTAGCACCACTAATTTATTTTTATTTATTTAGTTATTTTCACATTATGTTCACAAGTTAGGTTTCTATTTTTAAGTTTGGCATATGCCCCCCCTCTCATCGACCAATACTGTTTGCAATATTCATATCAAATTCAATACGAACATTACAACATATTGAATTTCTATGAATATATCGTATCTGGGGTTTTAGTTATTGTGTTACGTCTACTGGTATATTAATAATTTCATATTTAACGTAAATTATATGCATACATCAATGAAAGCTTTTTAAACTTTCAATTATATTATGTACTAAATCTTTACTAATTGACTAAATTTTATATGCAAAAAATTTCAATTAAATACAAAATGTTACCAAGTTCTAAACCCAGAAATAGTTCTTTATAAAGAGTACACATGGGAAAAGCCAGCAGCACTTTTATAAAGATTAAATTGCGCAAGCTTCAAACAAAAGGGGTCTAACTTAACAGGGAATGTGGCTGACATTTAAAATTATACCGCACGAATATTTAGTACTTGTATTGAGTGTATTTCAAGAGTTAATTATTTAAGCGTATTAGTACATTTTAATAAAGAGGAATTTGAATTAATTTGCTACAAAATAATGCATTTATAATCTTCAATTTATTAAATAACGTCTGTGGTTTTTGCAGAGTTACTCGTGTGAGATTGTGCATTCGGTATACAGCGTGTGTAGCCTAAAGTTACTTCCGTATAGGTATAATATAAATGAAACTGGCGATGAGATAATTGTTCTTTCCCAGTATAAATTTATTTGCTAAATACTAAACTAATCATTTGGGGCCACGATAGAGCATTCGTTTAAAGCCCTTACCAACCTTATCTCCAATTCCGGCCATAAATTGTGATTATTCGTAAAATTCAAAGTTACCAAGCAGGCATAGTATAAATACGGTAAATTTCAAATTTTATTAAATTTGACCCGGCTATTTAAGAATTATAACTAGTCAAATTTCATAATATTGTCACTCACAGACTGATCGATCATCAAAACTCTAATGCACTTCTAGCAGACGTAGAATCTTCAAATTACGAATCCTAATTGGATAAACATATAGTCAATATAAGATGTTGTTAGGTTAGCTAATTACGTATTAACTTATGACCGAATGTCCCATAAACAGAGACTGAATAACTTAACCGATTTGGTGGTTGAAAACAGTTTTTTCAACTGTTGGAAGATTGGAGGAATTTATAGTTATGTTTGTTATGAAAGAGCAGGGATCCCTGACACAGGTATTTTTGACTTAAAAGGGTTCCCAAAGAACACATTATAGTCAATTGTTTTCAAATAAATAAAAACATTTTTATTTTCTTATTACAAGGATCGCATACAACTTTTTGCCGTAGAAGAACTACGTCACGATACTTGTTTTGTTTACAATTTATGATTTAATGGCATTGTTTTGTCGCGTCAAAAATATAAACGAGTTATGAAGTGTTCTATACTTTATGAATTCACTTATTTCAAATGATATAAACTAAGAAAGAATAGTTACAACTAATAACTATTTTTTTTACCTACCTGTATATACAAAAAAATATAACACAAATCAATAGCTCTATGTATTCTTATTCACTGAATAATGAAAGCAACTCTCTAGTATTACTGTAATACTAAAGTATTCTTTGATAGATATTTTATTACACAATAATTTAAATACAAAATGGTTACTAAAACTTGGCTTTACATTTATATGAACAGGCAATGTTTCAATAATATTTTGTTTATAAAATCTATTTATAATGTTGCGTTTCAAAGTCTGTATCTCGATATTCTGTTGTAGCTTGTCAAAAATATCAGTTGCATTGTATATTGCAAACGGTTTTATGTAGCTTTCATTTCGACATATTTATTTTGTTTCATTGCCATACAGAATATTTTAGTTACTTACATAAATATTAAGAAAAAAATAAAAAAAGGTAAAATCGATGACTGTGTGTTATGATTCGTATGTTCATGTTGGGTGTTTTGATTTTATACAAAATAAGCTAAATAAAAGTTATTATATTAAGGCCTTATAATAAAGCAGTGTTGGCCTAGTAGCTTACACGTGCGACTTTCATCGCTGAGGTTGTAGGTTCGATCCCAGGCTGTCCCTGATCCCATTAGATCGACAAATGATCATGAAACAAATTCAGAGATCTGAGGCCTAGACGTAAAAAAAGATTTTAGCGACACTGTCTTATGATAGCGACGTCGCGGAGGTCACTTAACTTAGATAAATATATGTAATGACATCTAAACGCAGCTATTTTCCTAGCCAAACAATTTAATTTTAATCTTACAAATAACATTAAAAAGTTTATATAAGTATATATACCCTTTAAAGGGAAGCAATAGAAAACCAGAAGTAAACACTGTAAGTCCGAACACAAAGGTTTTGTCATTACATTTAAATTTTAGAACGCAATATGAAATCTGTGAGTAAACAAATTGTTGCCTGAGTTTTGTTTGCTAATTTTCCCGCATTTACCGAGTAATGCGAGGCATATGTTATGTAAGTAGTTAACTCACAATGCAACGTGTGCATTCAGTGATTAAATTTACACACTTTATAACAGGGTTTGCAAATTGTATCGTATTTAGGCCATACAATGCGAAAAGGCTATAAGAACTTGGAGAAACTGATCGTGGTGGTTAACACAGAAGACGCCATCACGTCGCCATTGATTAACCAGATGTAACTATTAAGTGAGACTCATGGTCCTCAAAACTTTACACTGTAAAGGTGCTGGACAGAAACCGCTGGAAACAGATAGTCTGCTCCAGAAGCTTTCTTGCTGACCACGACGATCAGACATGAGCTGCCGATTAAATAGATAAAAACAGGGTTTACAACCGTTTATATGTAATAACTTCACATTTTCTCATTAAAAAAATCTGTGGCGCAGCGCTACTAACCACACCTTTGGTCGTGGTCTCAGATTTATATCTTTATTTTTAACAGGTAAGTACATGACCAGCCTTCTGTGGCTAACATACGTTATCGATTTTTGCATCAAGACAAAAGCTCATAGCTTAGCTTCCACATCATGTTTTTCGTTATATAGTAAGTGTTAATTTCGCATTAAAAAATTATTGTCTTTGCCAATAAATGTTTTTTGTAGCAAGTATAATATATATATGTAATATAACGACACATATTGTTTAGTGTATACGTTTCATATTTGGATGGAAATACTGTTTTAATCTCTATGTTAAAAGTTGCGAACGAAATTCAAATGCGTTCATTCGGAAAACGTCAGTTGTTCCATGCTTCCTTTACTATTCACAGGTCAAAGAAAATTGCAAAATAGTGGACAATTTCATTTCGTTGGAACTATGTGGATAGTTTTTTCATACTTCTTCTGCTTCTTCATGAGTACCTCTATTTCTTTTTTGGTTTCTTTTAAGCGCATTGTATTTCGCCTTAAGTCAAAAAAACTTCATTCAAATGATTTTATAGAGGTAGATATTCAGCTAATTGTGATATCCGTCGCTGCAGTTCTCATTTCATTTAAAAAGATTGCTTTTGTATTTTCCGTTTTTAAAACCACTAAGCCAATCTTTTCTGCCAGTTGCAGAGTTCATTCTTTTCACACGTGATTCTTCCAGATTCTGGCAAAAATAATTTTGTCGCTATAAATGCTTGCTTGCTTACGTGCCCACCTATTTGCCGTATATGGGCAGTTTTTCCTCCTTTGTGTCTCTTCTATTTCCGCGTCTGAGTCTGTAATCTCCCTGGAAGGTGGACTTCTTCCGGGATCCAACACTCATTTGAAATCGTCTTCCTTACATTAAAAAAAAAGTGTGAAATAAACACTGACCGTTCATTAGGGCAGTATTTGCCAAGCACCTACTATGTGGAACCAGCTGCCCACTTAAGTTTTTCCAAACCAATACCAGGGCCTTCAGGAAAGGGCTTACCACTTTCTAAAAGGCTGGCAACGCATTTGGGAGCCTTCTTGCAATGTCTCCATGGGTTATATCACGATGGTAACCAACGCCTATTGCCATTTTAATCCACTCACTAGTATGCATACTCAACATGGTATCGTATCACACTCACTCGGGCGCATCCGTTAACCGGCAACACGTCTAATCTCATCGAGCGTCCCACGACGTCTGAGACCAGGTCAACTGGACAATAGGTTAGTGGACAATAAACAAATGTATAGAATTAGAAGTTTTAACTACTCGTTGATATACTAACAATATTATTTGCACTGAATAATTTCATCTGAATGTTATATAAAATAATTATAGGTCCGTTGGTTGACATTCGATCATAAATAACTTTAAAAAGTTGTAATCAGTTTTATCAACCTCAGACCAAAAGCAATATCTTTCAAGACTTGTGAAACTTGGGCTCAATCATTTTGTACCGTCAGCAAAAAATATTACTTAAAATATGACTAATAATGAGATGATCCTGATTATAATTAAAAAAATTATCGTATTTTCTTGTCCGGATGAAAGTATACCAAAAATCGTTTTATCACCTTAATACAGTACTTTATTCATTAAAGTTGATAACGATGGTAAGTTTTTGTAGCGCTGAATCTTAAAATTGCGACATCAGCGCTTCAGATATTGAGAGAACTCCATCGAACTTGCATATAAGAACGTTGGGATTGGAACCGCTGTCGCTCTTGGAGGTTACAGGCTATGGGCGCGGAAGATATATATACGCCATATACGATGTTATTACTTCGCCAACTTTTATATATATATATTTTGATATATATAAAACCATAATTAAATATATTAACTTTCCACCAGATAGAGAGGCGTGAATATATGATCGTGTAGTTTTTGAGTTCATCGCGTTCTTAAAGACAGATATACCCAGCCATCTTTTTGTAATATGTTAGGTAACTAAACCACCATAATCCAAACACGTCAATCGTATACAACATGGTTGCAAGCACGCAGACAGATACATAAAGTGATTTCTAGGACGAGGCTTACCGTTGGCTGGTCGTATGCCGTGTATATTTCAATTAACCTTTACTATAGATTAGCGAAAATATAATTTTAAAACGTTATTATTTGACCCATAATAACTACGAGATAAAATCTAAATTGGAGCGTTAATGGTCAAGGAATTAAACGAGATTATACGCACGCAATATAGCCTCCATTACATATGACAATAATAAAAAAATAATAAAGCTCCACACAATAACTAAAATTATGCACTTTCAGTGTAAAATCCCTATAATCTAAAACAAGACAATAATATCTGAACGCTGCATTGAGATCAGAGTAAAGAAAGAGAAATGGAAAAATATCGAGTAGGCTTTTACCCTAAAAGTCTAGTATGGCCCATACTAGACTACAAAAAACTAACTTAAATTTTCAAAACTAACACAATTAGTACGCATATTACGAAATGTTTTTTTGTATGGAATCATTAATAAATCTCCAATAATTATAATAGGCACGCAAGAAATTATGAAAATATTAGTGAAAACATCAACTATTACAATGTAAATCCAAAAAAACTATGTTGTTGTTGAACTGCTTCGATCTGTCAATGAGAGAAGCATTACATATTCCTTCTGACTTCAATTTGAGACTTTGAAAAAATATTAGTTATAATATTATATAACAGTCGCCTTCGAGAAGTCAATTTTGCTGACAGTACTACGACTTAACTTTAGGCAAAATCGTTTTATCAAAAAGCCTCCTCGTAACCACTCATTCACTAATTGAAGTTAGACCATTGTATGTGACTTTCAGAAGTCACTTTACCTATATATTAGTGACAGCATATGTACTTTAGCTATGGGGTATGGGGCAGAAATTGGTAACTACAAATGTAAACAGTACTAATGCTATTAATGCTCAAATAATAATTAAAGATTAGAAGATAATGCGGTGTTCTTGGTAATTACTTTAGATAGTAAACTCCAGTGGGGCCTACACATAGAAAGTCTATCGAAGTTCTGCAGCGTTCGCAGTGAAAAAGATACGATCTTATGGATATCTTATGGAGAATACAGCAAAGCTTGTTATTTCAGCTATTTTCATTGTATCATATGGTGTTATTTTGTGGGGTAATGCAGCTGCCGTTAAATCTACATTTGTAGAGGAAAGGCGGGCTGTAAGAGTGATCTGTGGATTATCCATACGGAAGTCCCAGGTAGATTGCCAAGTCAATATGAGAATATTTTGTATGTGTGGAAAAATATAGATATCTTTAAAAATAATTGTAGCTTCCATAATTATTATAGTACTCGTAATAAAGACAAAGTAAGCGCACCAACCACAAGGCTGCATAAAACCAGTAATTCTTTCCAAGGCATGTATACGTTTTTTGAGAAAAATCCCTAGTACAAACAAATGTTGTCAATAACGATCCTAGTTACGCGACTGTATCTCTCGGCTACATTTCTAGACTCAGGGGTGATCGTCAACAGCAACGACTGTTTTAATGTAAAGTGGGAACAAACCGTGATCCATGTGGTATCGATATATTTTAGTATAATTAGTATTATTCTTATTTTCTAGAAAAATTGCTTTATTTTATTACTTATGTATGTCATTGATAATAATTAAATATTTTATTTTTAATAAATTAATTCTAGATGTAATATAACAAACATTTTGCCAAACAAAAAACCTATGAATAAAAGTCAGTTCATTGAGTTTAGTTCCTTTCGGTCGTTCTACGATCTTGTTTCGAGAACCAGTAGTAAATCTACATTTAGAAGCATATATATCATTCTTTATTGACAGTTCATATTGTGTTACACATAAATAACGATCTCGTGGTAACAAAAAAAGCTAGATTGCCCTTACATAGTAATAGACTGCATGTGCCTGAAAACACGTTAAAAATTTACCTACCAATAAGGGAATATTGTAAAGAAATTAATACTAGATGACTATTACTAGATGACTCGGTGAACTTCATCACCTAATTAATATTGATGTTTTTTAAACCAGACTAAATATACCGGATCCTAGGAATACTACAGCAATGACAATCAAGTGACAATTTTTGAATTCTAAAAAAACACAAAAGTCATCAAATATTTTCTAGTTAAAAACAGCTTTTTTGGAAAATTTAATTGTAGCTCTCAGTATTTGTTTCCCGCCGTTTAAACCTCCTCTGAATTTCTACAAATATGTCAAGATTATAATTAGCCAAATCGGTCCAGCCATTCACGAGTTTTAGCGAGACAAATAACTAGCAATTCATTTTTATATACTTAGGTATATATATATTTATAGATATATGAGAGAGATTAGATTATTAGATTAGATTAGAAGATTAGTAGATTTTATTTGACCTTCAAATCACGAGAACAGAAGGGTCAGTTATCTTCTATTGACGAAAAGCGGAAGAATTCTTACTACTTTTGAGTAATTTTGTTATTTTCCGCACGATTGAGCGAACGAAAGTGGCTACTCTACGTGCTTAAAATAACATTACTGGCGAAATGGGTTTTTGAAGCGTTATCGATAGCGCTTGTTTGTTTTTTCTTAATAAAATATAAATCTATTTTAGCAGAACACTTTCTGAGAATACGGAATTTTTATTATATTAAGAGCTATTTTCTGGTTCATTAACTTCAATTTTACGTAAATACATTATAATGTGTTCTTGACAATTGTCATAACTGTCACACTGGTTAAGACTTCTGCTGTAACTTTGTATGTTTGTTTTTTGTTGCTGTTAGTACTTTAGGCTGGAACTGATATAACACTTATTTACTCCGCTGGCCCTGCGACTTTACTAACTTCCAGGCTTAGCTAACAAATTTAGCATTTTTTAACTGTAAAGAAAATAACTTTTTAATATTTCCTTATTAATTTCAACTATGCGTTTCTGTAATTATATGTTATATAGCAATATTTCTGGGTGGTGGTGGGAAGTTGAGGTTGGTGTTGGTGGGAATCGCTGATGGAGTGAGGTCAGCATTGCCTAGAAAAAGCTAAAAAAAACCTTCTGCTGTGTTACGTAGTGGAACACTAGTATAAGCAGAACCTCGACCAGTCCGAGTCATCCACGTCCTAGTCGTCCACCCTGGGACCTACTGCAGCCACGCTCACGCGTGCCCACTACCTAGAGCTGCAGATGAGCTGAGGATGCAGGGCAAAAGGCGAATATTCTGCGCCTTAAAACAGAATCCACTCACTAGGGAGGTAACCCGTATAAAACCGAGCATGTCTGGATGCTCTAAAGTGGCAGCCCCACTATCAGACTAGGGCACAGTGGGTTAATTATTTTACCGACGACCTTTGGCATTAAATCACGGACACAATTGCTTTTTGGAATATAAAAACGCTAAGTAACGACACTCAACTAGCACAAGCAGAAGCAGAAATGATTAGATATAATCTACAAATACTTGGTTTAAATGAAGTGCGTAGAAATGGTTTTGGCGAACTGAGAACGTCCAAAGGCCTAACTCTTCTATACTCCGGGAATGAAAATGAGGATGACGACCTTGAATATGGCGTCGCTTTCCTCCTCTCTAACTCCGCAAAGAAAAGCCTTTTGGACTGGAAACCGATCTCAGACCGAATCATTTGGGCCCGCTTCAACTCAAGAGCACGGAAGATCTCCATTGTGCAGTGTTACGTTCCACCAACACGTCTGCGGAAGATATCAAGGATGACTTTTACAACGCTCTAAATGCCACACTTAAAGGTATTAAGAAACAAGATATTGTGATCGTCATGGGAGACTTTAACGCAAAAGTGGACCAGCTCTTTTGTCTTAGGTCATACTAAGCACTCGCACGTGGATTGGATGTCACAAGCTACTTGGCAGCTGATAAACGACCGTAGGGAATTCCACCTAAAACTGCTAGGAACCAACGACGAACTACTACAAGCCGACCTCAGACAGAAGTATCGGGAGATTCGTAAGAAAATCTATCGCAGCTCGTGAAAGGACAGAAGGTTGTGGGTTGACGGTATTGCTGACCACGCTCAAATTGCCGCTAACACCGGCAACATGGGAGAACTGTATAAATCGACTAAATTCTTGGCAGGAAAGATAAGTCAGCATAAAAAGCCTCTAAAATCAAAAGACGGTCAACTTATCGTAACAGCAGAAGGGCAACTACGACGCTGGCGTGAACACTTCGAGGAAACCTTTCGTCCCACAGCTACGCATGGAGGCATGCAAGACACATTTCCACCACCCAGGCCACTAGACATCGATATCGAACCACCTACACGTGATGAAGTGGAGAGAGCGGTCATGGGTCTTAAGACTGGTAAAGCACCAGGGCTTGATTTAATAGCCGCAGAAATGTTAAAAGCGGACTTGGCTACTACCGTCGACACGCTGACACCTATGATTGGGAAAATCTGGGCCAGCGAGAAGCTTCCGGAGGACTGGAATAGGGGCCTTCTTATTACTGTGCTCAAAAAAGGTGATCTAAGCCAATGCAGCAATTGGAGAGGTATCACCTTGCTCTCGGCCCCTTCCAAGGTTTTCTGCAGAATTATCTTGGACAGGTTGTCTGCAGCCGTCGAGCCTCTCCTTCGCATAGAACAAGCTGGCTTCCGCCCTAACCGCTTTTCCTTTTCCTGGTTGTTCTCGACGGGTTTATGGATCGCATACATCAGAACCAGCGTCGCCAGATTAAACCAGATTTGGATTATGCCGATGACCTCTGTCTGCTGAGTCACACGCACCGCGACATGCAATCTAAGTTGGACGACCTGGAAGGCGAGGCGGGATTTGCGGGACTAAAAATCAACACCCGGAAAACGAAAGAAATGCGTGTTGGAGTTGAGAATCGCACCCCAATGCGGATGGGTGCAGAGGACATAGAAAGCGTTCAACAATTTGTTTACCTCGGAAGCGTCGTGTCTGAAACTGGAGGTACAGAAGAGGACATCACTTCGCGCATTACCAAGGCCAGAGCAACCTTTGCACAACTTCGGCCTATATCAAGGTTAAAATATTCGGATCCAACGTCAAATCTGTGCTGCTCTATGGGTGTGAAACGTGGAAGGTCACCAAACACATCTCGCACCGACTCCAAGTCTTCGTTAACCGCTGTCTTCGCCGTATTCTGAACATCTACTGGCCTGAAAAGTTCTCTAACGAGCAACTTTGGGAGCGCTGTCGAGAAACCCCGATCAGCCAGCAGATCAAGCGACGCAAATGGAATTGGATAGGCCATACACTCCGAAGGGATCTCAATCATATTCCCAAGCAGGCGCTTGATTGGAATCCGCAAGGAAAGCGGAAGCGTGGCCGTCCCAAACAAACCTGGCGCCGAACAGTTGCGGACGAGGCAAAGAGAGCCGGAAAGACTTGGAGCGAGATGAAACACGAGGCTCGAGACCGAACGCGATGGAGACTCACTGTGGACGCCCTCTGCCCCACCTAGGGGTTATAGGACATTAAGTCAAGTCAAGTCAATATTTCTGGGTAGTAATATAAAACATATCGAAGGCTGAACATTGCATAACGTACTTCACAATAGTCGGTGTTTCCCAGTATCGAAATAATTGAAATACACTCTGAAGCTTGCTTGTGAAAGGAAAGTCTTAATAATAGCCTACCATTGTGAAATTACAAGTAAACAATAAAGTTTTTTCGACATTTATTTTGGTTGTGAAACAAATTTGTACGATCTACAAAACGAATAATATATATGTCAGAGTAATGGCGCTGGTATCAGCTGCCATTGTCGTTGTGTATCATAATATGTGTGAAATAATGCGCTGGTTTGGCTGTCGCGTGTCAGTATAATAAAAAAAGGAATCCAATAATCGATAAGACTAAAACTAGCACTTACCATCAACGGGTCTCACTCGAAACACTGGATCCTTCAATGATCCAAAATTAACTTTATACAAATATTTAAATAAATTGAAATATCAACAATACGATTAAATTCAAGCATTAACAGATTTATTACTAACGTTAACTGTGAAACAATTTTTAGAAATAAGTGATGTAGGTAGATATAAATTACGCATTATCATTCTTAGCAAATCAGGCACAATCTATTATTAAATACGTAAATACGAAATACGGATAATAGATTTATAAATACATATAATATTTAAGAAAAAGTTAAAGTTGTCGTTATACAGGTAAGAAAATACCCACCGGCAATTTAACTTAACGAACCTAAAATACGTTACATATACGGCTCGAGGGACCAAAAAAATTTTTTTTGGGCCTGGGTATCCGGAAGCTATATCCAGGATGCTCCCTTCTCTCGGTGAAATAATAAGCGCTGGTTCGCCTGTCGCGTGTCAGTATAATAAAAAAAGGAATCCAACAATGGATAAAACTAAAACTAGCACTTACCATCAACGGTGGCGTATCTCACTAAAACACTGGATCCTTCAATAATGAATTTAAAAAAAAGTAAATGCTATACGGTATGCGGTATATATTTAGTGCGCACGTGACAGCGGTTAAAATTTGCCCCCTTGCGCCATTACGCCGGGACACCACCTACCATCTCCGGTTCGTGTGTCAAAGTCAAATCGACAATTGTCATCCTTCTTTGATTGACACCGATTTAGCGCGAGCAGTCGTTTTCATAATCATTTAATAACGTTAAATTCATATAATTTTAAAACCAATCGCCAATATTGCTTTATCTATAAGCTAAAAACTATTCAATAGTCGATGTATTACTATTATAAAATCATAATTATTTACATAATTTTCGAGTATCACAGCTGTAGAGAAACTGTACTTTTGACATTCAACACCTTTTGTCTTCAGTCACCGTGACCACGCACGCTGTAAAACACGCGAAACGTCGGGAATTTTTAAAATTATGTATACAAAATCAAAGTAATCATTTGACACTCGGCCCGTTTGACTCTGTAGTCGATTCGGGTTCGGTCGTGAAACGAGTACACTAATTGTCACGAAACTTTTTATCTCTAATTGGCCCTGCTATAAATACAGGCACTGGTTGGTACGGCCATTGGTTTTATTCAGCGTACCAAGCAGAAGCCTAGTAAAGTAGACTCTAATGTCAAAATTAAATGACAGGTAACAATAAACTCAATTATGGCGTCAGCAAGTTCACATTCCTATTCCTTTTTGTCAATTTTACCCTGTGGTCTTTATTTTATCCCTCAAACTTTATCATATATATTATTTTTTTAACTTATACTCAAATATTTGTAATCAGAGGAAGCTTTAATTAATAATTAATTTGTCCAACTTTATTTTCATTGCTTAATTTATCTTATTTGGAACTATGTTTAGATGTCTTATTTATTATTGTTAGCTTCTAATATTTATTTAATTAAATTCTAAACATTTTTATGAAACATATTCTTAAGAATCTTGCTACAAGTGCGCATGTGCAATAGTTACTCATTTGACTCGTTCGGTTGTTTACGAGTTGTTACGAATTGACTCGACCATTTTCCCGAAGTGGGATGGTCGAGACGGAGGAGGGAGTTGTGATTATAAAAGAGGTTGTGACACATGCGCACGGGCCTTTTTCTTTGCACAAATTTGAAGTTATACAGTTCACGTAAAATCAGTGAAGTAAATTATAGTGAATGAAGTCATCATTGAAGTGTTTAATTTCCTACCCTAAGAACTAAATCAACTACCGCTAACATTATAATGTCAATACCACGTTTAAGTTTTAACTTACTAGCTCTACTATTACCCATCGATAATTGGCTGAGGACGGCCTAACTTACTTACAATTTTATTAATCTTTATCTCTTGTTGCGTCTTGAACTATTCATAATATTATTCGGTTCATAGTTAGAAAATTGTATTAATAAGTTTTATATTGTATTAGTATTAAGTTACTGTAAGAAAAATACAATGAAATAAATAAAATAAAATGTCATGTGCTTAAATGAAAAGATAAACCTTAGTGTGGTATACGATGGTTTATAAGGTATGGCAATTTATGTTTTTTTTTTAAATATGTTTATTAAACTCGGTCTAAATATACAGTCCTGAATAACAGTCACCGTAAATAATCAAAATACCGTATAATCATGTCTACCGGGTGAAGTATTACAATTATTCCGATTTTTTATTTCCTACAAGCACTCAAACTAACATACCAAACGACAATAACATCGTTTGTATTTTGAATTTTTTAAATTGCTGACTGTACTTACCTAAGATTTCAACGAAAAGTTTTAATACAATTTAAAAATAAAGATGAATAACCTCAATGAAGTTATATCGAAAGTGTATTATTTAAGTTATGATTAGGTATTTTGATGATGAAAAGCAGTCTTTTCTGTAACCAACTTTACCAAGATTGTTTTATTACTTCTTAAAATTGCGGAGTTCTTATTTTTTGAGTTTAAGCAGATTTTGCATTGCAAAATGCAAAAAACTTATCATACATCTGAAATGAAAACTTTTTCGGTTTTTCTGAGAATATTTCTCTATAGAAACCTTAGAGTTCAAGCCATATTTTTTAAATTAACATTTAAAATATAAGAGTTAATAGTAGAGGGGTGAAAATTAAGGGTTGTATGTATTTTAGTATGTTGTATTATAAAAAATAAAAATCATTTTTTTTAATAAATATTTTTTTTTGGTTGGACACCTCTTACCTCTTAGAGGTTTGAAAGGTAGATAGTAGCCGATTTTCAGACTTACTGAATATGCATAAAAATTTCATAAGAATCGGTTGAGCCGACCCGGAGGAGTATAGGAACGAACATTGTGACACGAGAATTTTATATATGTAGAGAAAGAGATAACGTTTGACTATGGTTTTTGTATATATACTTCGATACGTTTTTTCTAAAATTAAACATTTTGACATGACAATGTTTTTTATTAAAAATAAATCCTAGTGCTGAGTATATAACTCCATATATTCTTGATTTAATTTAATCATACGAATTTCTGTCAATGGAATAAGGGAAAAATTTATACAGAAACACTGCAAAAGGTTGGACTAACTTTAAAAGTCATTTGACTAAAAAAAAATCGAGGCTAGCACAATATAATACTGGGGGCATAATTTATATTTAAATCAACATTAACAACATTACAAATATTGAAACAATAACTGTCTAAGTCTAACCAAATATCATAAGAATTATGACAAAAATAGGTTGCATTGGGTCAAGTCAAAATATGCAGTAACGAAATTGTTAAATAACTAATACGAACACAAATAATAATGGACAATGTGCACGGACACGATAACAAAACACGTTTCTCTTCCTTGCTATATTATTTAAACTTTAAAAAATATTCATAAAGGAACCTCCAGACGAGGCAAATTTAAAAGTAAAATTGTTCCTAACTTAATCGAAAATGCAGCGTCAAACAGCCTTTTTCGTATAAAGTTAACCTAGATACAGAACGAAGTTAAGTGATTCTATTAAGTACAGAGCCTTCCCGTGATCAAATGTTAAGATAAACAATTTAATAATATTTTTTTACACCTTATTTAACGATGACTTCCTTCAGCGTACGAGTAAGTAATGAAGATTAACCACTGGACTAAAACTGATCTTTTTTTTTATAATATAGGGGAAAAACGTGTAGGAGGCTCCGCCCATGGACACTCTTAATGCCAGAGGGCTCGCGAGTGCGTTGCCGGACTTTTAAGAATTTGTACGCTCTTTTTTATGTAATAGCAGGCAAACGGGCAAGAGGCTCACCTGATGTGAAGCGATACCGCCGCCCATGGACACTCACATTGCCAGAAGGTTCGCAAGTGCGTTGCAGGCCTTTCAAGAATTGGTACGCTCTTTTCTTGAAGGACCCTAAGTCGAATTGGTTCGGAAATACTTCAGTGGGCAGCTGGTTCCACATAGTGGTGGTGCGCGGCAAAAACTGCCTTAGAAAACGCTCAGTTGTGGAATGACGGACGTCGAGGTGATACGGGTAGAGCCTTGCCTTGACGTCCGATAATGAAACTCAGCTGCGGGTATTAGACCGAACAACTCTTCTGAACACTCCCCATGGTAAATGCGGTAGAAGATGCAGAGGGACCTAACATCTCTACGCAACGCCAAGGGATCAAGCCGCACGGAAAGTGATTGGTCGTCGACGATTCGAACCGCTCTTCGTTGAATACAGTCAAGTGGAAGGAGCTGGTACTGGGGAGCTCCCGCCCAGAGGTGAGAACAGTATTCCATGTGAGGCCGAATTTGCGCTTTACAGAGTTGAAGCGGTGGCCCGGAGTGAAGTACCGTCTCGCCTTGCTGAGCACACCAAGCTTTTTGGAGGCTAATTTAGCCTTCCCTTCCAAATGATATGTCAACGCCCAATATTCCGATGTTAGCTGAGGCTTTAAGGAGAGTGCCTTCAAAGAGGGGAGAAAGCCTGAGAAATACCTGCCCGGCCCGTGTAAAAGGTATCCCCAGTGCTGTCGTCCGCATAGCAATGAAGGTTGCTAAGTTGCAACATATCATTAATATGCAGAATAAACAGGGTCGGTGATAGGACACAGCCTTGTGGGACACCAGCATTGACGGGTTTAAGGTAGGAGCATGCTCCGTCGATGACAACCTTAATGCTCCGATCAGCGAGAAAGCTGGAAATCCAGTTGCATAATTTCTCGGGGAGCTCATAGGCTGGAAGCGTCGAGAGCAGTGCTCTGTGCCACACCCGATCGAAGGCTTTCGCTATGTCCAAACTTACCGCCAGAGTCCAAGGGGGAGGACTCAATTGCCTCTGCCCACCTATGTGTAAGGTATACAAGGAGGTCACCAGCTGAGCGACCACGACGAAAGCCGTACTGAGAATCGCTAATCAGCTGGCTGCCCTCTAAATACCTCAAGAGCTGGCCGTTAATAATGGTTTCCATTATTTTGGAGAACAAGGAGGTTATTGCGATTGGGCGATAGTTGGACGGTACAGAGCAATCGCCTTTTTTAGGGATCGGATGTATCAAAGCTGTCTTCCAGCACTTCGGAACAGTGTTGAGGGAGTACAGGTACCGGAAAAGGCGCGTTAGGACCGGAGCCAACTCAGGAGCACAAGTACGCAGCACAATTGGGGGGATGCCATCAGGCCCGCTCGACTTGTGGATGTCCAGGGAAAATGAATGTTTACGGATAGCACGTTGCCGGAATGTAACTTCAGGCATCGTAGTATCACACCGCAATAATGTCGGTGGTTCCTTCCCCAGATCATCCAAAGTTGAGTTCGACGCAAAGAGACAGCCTAGAAGATCGGCCTTCTCTTTTGCAGTATGGGCCAGTGAGTCATCCTCCCTATGCAGTGGTGGAATAGAGGGCTGACAGAAATTCCCTTGGACAGCTTTGGCAAGAGACCAGAAGGCTCGAGTTCCCGAAGGAAAGTGGGCCAATTTCTCACCAAACCTGGCAATATGCTCTGACTTTGCCTTAGCGATTTCCCGTTTGAAGGACCTAGAGGCTGAATTGTATGCTTTTTTACGTTCGCCGATAGCCGCATCACAGGATGTCGCCGCTTCTGCCCAGGCTTTATAGCATTCACGCTTACGGCGCAAAGCCTCTTTGCACGAACGCCTAAACCAAGGCTGGGACTTGCCACCGACCGGCACCGCAGAGAATGGAATAAAAAGTTCCATGCCCTGCAGGACCACATCAGCGACAGAGTCAGCGACGGCATCCGGAGAACTCAACGAAAAGCAAATGGGCCCCCAAGGGTAGGACGCAAAAAAAGACCGCATCCCGTCCCAATCTGCTGACTTATAGTGCCACACACGACGACAGCCCGCAAAGCTAGGCCGTAAATGGCGCGTGAGCGACACAATGCTCCGTACCACACAATGATCTGATGAACCCAATGGCGGGTCAACAGACACTTGATAGGTCTCCGGATGTGAAGTCAGCAGAAGGTCCAACAAAGAAGGTTTATGACCATCCACATCTGGTATTCGCGTAATCGCAGGGACCATTTGCGTCAAGTCGTAGGCTAAAGCAAAGTCGTGAGAGGATCTTCCCGCGTGATCGGTGGTTTCAGAGCCGAGCCAATCGGCATGGTGGGCGTTAAAATCGCCAAGTATCACGATTTCAGCGGTAGGAATCCTTTCGAGGAGGGAATCTGTAGCCATTTGGATGTGCTCAATGAGTCGGTCAGTTTCGGTATTTCCGCTATGGGACCTATACAGGCATGCGTAGAATCACGGATGGTCATCGCAGTCTACGCGCAGCCAGAGGTTAGATAGGTCCCTTTCTTCAAGCGTCCCGAGGCGACGAGAACAGATATCCTCTCTGACGTACGCGCAAACTCCAGCCCGCGGCACAAAAGAATGTTCCGATTTGTACCCCGGGTAAGAGAAGTAAGAAGTATCAGCCGGGGAGGAAATCTGAGTCTCGGTAAGAAAGAGCAAGGCCGGCTTCGCAGTCTCTAAATGATAGTGGACAGCGTGGATGTTGGAGTTGAGCCCCCTAATATTTGTGAAGTCCACGGTGAGTGTGGATGGGGGTGCCTTTGTTGGATTGCTCCGTTTGCCCCGAGACCGATAATTTTTTTTTAAATAGCGCAGAATTGCCCCCCCCAGAATACGAAGGGCAGCCTGTGCGTCCACCATCGGGTGCTGAGTGTCCCGGTGGTGGATGCGCAGAGGGGGATTCTCCACCGCAAGCGCGTGTGGTACCCCCCTGGGGTAGATTCTGATTCTTCTGCACCTTCATATTTCTTGTAGAGGGGGGGGGATGGGCTCCGGGAATCTTTCTCACCGCACGAAACGCGAGTACAAGAAGGCGAACCTTTTGTATCACTTTACGCCGGTTTTCTGAAAGGCCGTGGTACTACCCCGGTCGTGCCTGCCCGTTTGGCTGAAGCCAGGAGGCAAGAGCATGGCACTCCCACTAGGAAGGGATTGACTGATTGCGCTGGTGAAATAACCTCTGTCACAGGTTATTTCACCAGTGGGCGATGGGGTCGTCACGTCCCGACGCCGATAATCTTTTCTTGAAGATTCGATCTTTTCTTGAAGGACCCTGAGTCGAATTAGTTCGGAAATACTTCAGTAATGGTAATAAAAAGACTAACGAAACCATAGCGGCACTTTCAATCAACAAATATAATGATGTCATTACACTGATCGGCTAGTCTGATCAGTCATACTTCCTTAGGTCAGTGAAAGAGTAGCATCTTCCTTCCGCAAAACTGTAATTCTGTTATATACATAAATTGAGATTTTAATAATAAAATGATATCGTTATATTTCGTGTGCTTTTAGAGTCATGTTGACGAATGCTGTCTATGTAAATGATTGTTTCTACATATTCATTAATATTTAAAGTTCATTACCTGCAAACATTATCACAGCTGTTGGTATGTGTACTTAAAATTGCATAAACATTGAAACATACATTTGAAGTATGCGTTTTATAAATATGTTATCTTATGATCAACTTATTTTAATAAACGCTTATTCAATAAGTATTGTTCGTCAGTGAATTTAAAACAATACAGATCACTAGTTAGCGACATCAAAGAGAAAACTAGAACTTGAATACTTAAACTGAGTCATGCATTTTGACAGTTTCCCAGAATTATTAAATATTAATAGATGAGAACAACTTCCTGATTACTTTAGTAACTAAACCCTCATTGTATATTTTCATTACTGCCTAAATTTTTTCCTGTCTAATGCCGAAATAAGTTGGTTGTGTTATAAGCTTTAAAAGCCACATTATTATAGAGATATATTTTAAATGGTATTACCTAAACATTGCTTATTTTCTTCTTCAAAATCTAGGCTTACATAATTGAGATAAATGGTTTTCATGATATGGAATAGTAGAGTATGGTTATATAAAAAAATACATATTAGGTGTATTCTTCCGCCCGCATCTTTGCATTTGCTTTTTAAAATAATCGTTATATTTCAGTAAATTAACTATCTTTATATCCTTCGAAAACTGTTGAAAAATGTGTTTGTAAGTTATCGAGTTCATACAGTATCGATGTAATACAGCGAACGTAGTATTAAACTAAAACTCTGAACTGAATATAATGTAACGGAGAGCGTTTTATAAGACTTAAACTTAGCCACCTGGGATTAGGAAACTCGTTCCTTGGCTTATCTTGAACTCATAAATTGGATCACCTGAAATGGAATGGTGCATTGGAGTTATATATCGGGTATCTAGAGGCTACTGAAAACAACAGATAAACTCTGACATCAAATAGAATTGAAAATACGAATGGATTTAAAGGAATTGTTCATTAATCAGGAATTTATTTATATTTTCTACCAAAAGTAAATGTTATGTAATAAATGTGTGAAACTAATCTTAAACTTGGATATATAGTACCGGTGATCCAGCGAGGAAATGCTGCCAGCGTAAAAGGTACACTGCCACAGGGACCAAACTTTTTAAATTTTCTATTTAACAATTTTTATTATTATTACATTAAACACCAGTTAGTTTTATAAATTAATAAAGGACGTCAAACATATATATTTATCCTATTGCAAGGATTGTCATATTGATCGCAAAAAATCTGGATTGGAAGTAATTTTAGACAATAGATCGTGTATAAAAAGCGGCCGTTAGTTGTTTGAAAATATGCAACAATTGACATTTTGACACACGCCGATTAGCGTGTCTTTTCTGCAATATTTACTTTGTTTAGTGACTCTCAAACAGAAGATTATACAAGTAAAATCTCGGATTAAGATTCAAATAATATTGTATAATATGAAAAACTCCTTTTCTAAGACCCCTATTGAAAAAAACACACTTAAGCACTGAACCATGACCAATTTTTTTTGAGGTTCACCTGATTTAAAGTGATACCACCTCCCATCTTCAATGCCAGAGGACTGGAGAGTGCATTGCCGGCCTTTTATGAATGTGTACGCTCTTTTCTAGAACGTAACAACGTTTCAATATAACGTAACTTTCTGCGATTATATTCTATCGCTCAAGAATTAGACCGCTATAACTGAGTCGTGATGAAACTTTTAATTGCTTATTATGTACGATAAATCTAAATAAACACTTCAATTTCAGTCACTAGTGACCTGACCCGGCTTCAGACGAAAGGTTTTTTTATATATTATGGAAACAAATATAGGCTATGTTACTTAGATGTGGCGTAGCATTACTAAATGTTCTCGAGTGGCCCGGAACCGCAGATAAGGTCCCTTGGCTAGAATGCCTGGTAAACACCAAGGGCCCATCTTAAGGGCGTGTGAAGAGCTGGTTTTAGTGGATGGGGTCTCCCCAGCCTCACAGCCCCGCCTCAAGCTCGACATCTATGGCACGGGTTTGCGTAAGCGCATTTTCACCATGAGGTGAAAATATAAAAAAAGCTTTATATTGGTAAAAGGATTAGGAATATTACTGCAGTATTCCTTGACCTAATTCCTTATAAACATGTTAAAACAATCTTTTAACCTTTTAATACATATTAATTAAGAGTAAAGTTTATTTTAATTCGTTTATCGAATGATGAGTAAGCAAAAAATAGCTAAAAGATTAATTATCCAAAAATGATGAACGTTTTAAGATAATTAATTATATAATAGTAATCACTTTCACGGTATTTTAATTGCATATTTAAATGACAAAGGACACTAGTAGACACTGAAAAATATTTATAAACGCGTCTGGCCTTGTACCACAAAATTATTAAAGTACATTATTGAATGAACTTTAACATTGTTACGAAGACGGGTCGACTGCAATGTTTCTAGATTTTTCCACTACTTTTGAACTTTTCAGCAGGCTGTAATATGATTTCTGACCGTTTCAGGAGAGGGTCAATCACATATTAGAAAATTGTAATTTCCATAATGTTACCCTAGTTTTCAGGAAGCTGAAACCTTTTTTCAGTCAGTTTCAGAACATGTGTAGTCGATTGGTGCAGTTTTCAGGAGACCTGTTTTCAGGCGTTTTCAGGCCTAGGTATACCCCTTTGATGAAGGAATATTCTAGACCGAATTTTCTAGGTGTGAGACAAGGACGAAATGATACGAGAGAGAGAGAGAGAAGATCAGAACTTTCTCGAAACTAGACTGAGCACTCTAGAACGCCGTACGACAAGGACGGAGCAACGTGCGAAAGAGACAAAGAGTGCGGACGTTCTAGAATTGTGCAATCGCTACTCAGTAGCAAGCCCGCCTAGAAAGTTCTCGAATATTGTTTAGAATTATTCCCAGGGATATATAAGCGAGCCGAAACGCGACTAGTCGCTTTTAGTTTGGAATGCGATAACAAGAGCGAAACACCGAAGCAATAAAGTGCGAATAAAGTGAATACAAGTGATTAAGTACTGTGTGAAGTGTGCAATAGTGACTGTGTTTTTGTGTGTTATTAGTGCATCTCTGCAATTAATTCGTGCCCATAAATTCCTCATTGATTTTTCAAGAAATAAACCCTTGAATAAATCCACGGCATTTTCTATCCGATCCCCTAGCTCGTAACAATATGTTTTACGGACACTCGTAGTTTTAACAACTTAAATCGTTTTCATAAGTAATTAATCCAGATAAATTATTTATTACAAATCGACATCTCAACTGTTGATTGTGGACATAAGTTGTTTTATTTAAATGTAATCGCAAAGACGTAGAAACGGCAGGCTCCATTTAAGCAATTTTCATTTATTTATTTATTAAAGTTCACATATAACGCTATATCTACAAGCTAGTACAGTACATGTTACAAGATTTCTAGATCAAGATTCTAAAATACATGACAACTATGATTATACAAATGTTCCAAAGTAAAAACAATATAAATAAACCTACCAATTGATCAGTCCACTACCGAATAAGTCTAGCTATATTGGCGAAGAAATATGTGTATATATGTTCAATTAAATATCTTATAAGTACTATACAAATACCGATATTTATCTATTTGAAAACAGAAAAATTTACATCAATCTAATTCGCACGACTCATGGAAAATTATTATTACAAAGAGTAACCGTTGTCCTTGGTTTATTGTTTAATACGTTTGAAATATGACCTCATTATATGGCGTTTTCGTTTCCCTTCATTATTCTTCGGTATGTATAGCGAAAGTATGTCCACGCACCCTTATTAAGCTAGGGTATTCCCGGCGGTTCTCACCTAATGAAAATTTATATGGCGGTGCGTAATGAGGAAAATTTAACGAATTAATTTATTTAACAGAGATATTTTTGAATAGCAAAGAAACGCAAATGTAATGAATTCTCTTGTTTTTGTGCTGTTTCATTGTATGGGCTATTATTTATAGAAAATAAGAACGGTATATTTATAATAGGAACCACATATCTTATTATAAACTTCAATAAATAAATGTGGACGCCAGGAGGATTTTTGGGTTAATAATAAATTTTTATGTAGTTTTACCACGAACATAAAAACAAAATAAAGTTATTCTATTACCGTATCTTTGGACAGTTAGTTTTCCCAAGGCTAAAAATTAAAACTAAACATTAAATTAATAATTAAAGAAAACGGTCGAATCACGACTCCATCTTAAAACAGGTCGCAATTTTTTCTACATATTTTCATCACTCGGCAATGGTGTACCATGCAATAATGTAGTGGCGCATGCTTTTAATCCCATATAAATTAATTAAAACATCATGATTTGAGAAATGTATGAATTAAGGTACAAATAGTTGGCTTTAACCTAACCTTGATCAGTTTCAAACGCCACTTTGAAGAATAAAAGCCCAAAGCCATGCGCCTTCTTAACATTACTTGGAGTACAGGGCTTAAGTATATCTTTGTATAACTGAACTACAAGAAATAAATAAAAAATAATGATGGATGATATAAGAACAAAACATGTTAAACTATTTTCGTAGTACACGTTGAACATACGCGAGCGAATGTGTCTAACTTTGATTAATCGCAATTTATACTGGCAAAGCAATTTTTATGGAATTTAAACAAATGGAAATGGTGCCAAATGGACCCTGTATACGGGATCAAGACTGATTAACATATAACATTGTCATGTCAATTATTCCAAAACAGTAGATCCGAGAATCGTACACCATTTGTATGTCCCTAAGTAGGTACACCACATTGTAAAGACCTTTTATTAAGGGTATTTTTTACTGTATAAAAATGTTATTAAAATATGTCTCAGCTATTTTTATTATATACAATATAAACATCAGCCATCAGCTATTTTATAAAAAATGAGTGTAGTAATTTTTGTCTTTGATTCCTGGTGAAACTGTAGTTTTAGATAGTTGACTCAGAAAGGCAATTAACCCTAAAACACTGTACATCTAAAAATCATGACCCCTCATAAGCACGTCAGTATAATAATAATAGTTATAAATTAACATTTACTGCTAGTTCTTAAATTCAGGGGCGTAGAACGTACGAGAAGAACTGGAAATAAAATCCCCGTTTTTTTTTCCTTCAAAATGTTAGTAATTATTGTAAAAACAAAAGAAAACCGCGTCTTCTGTGTGGGTCCTTATTTAATTTTATAAATTAGTGTATTATTTACTGTATACACACATATAATACAGTAAACCAATAGACTAGTATATTTAACGAACGCTTAAGAAACGTTTTCAGTAAATATTTTAATTGATATACAAGATTTTAACGAGGTTCGCTATGTTGACCGATTTTCATTGCCGCATGGCTAACAAAATATGTCAAACTACATATAATTTGGCAGCTCGTCAATGTGACTGAATTTTCTTTTTATTCTTGTTATTTTCGAAATGTAAATGAATTTATTGCAAGTACTGTCTGGGCACTTGAATATTGTATTTTATTGTAAAATTCTATATATCGGTTGACATATGAATTTTCAACCTTAAAGTCGAATGTGTACTGTGAAAAATAAATTATCAATCCATTATTTTGTTCAATATGTTTCCGGTTATATAAGTGATCACATTTTCCGTTACGCGCCATCTTTTCTTTTCCCTACCACGGTTGATTCAAAGAGACTCGAAGCCATTAATGACAAAAATGTATATTAACGATAACAATGTTAGTAATTATTACAATTAATGAAAATCTGTAATAATCTTAGTAGTAATAAGGTAAAATGAAATAATTGTATTATTTGTATTCATGTCTATGATAATAAAAGCCTTTTGTTAAACTTTATCTTATTTGACTTTATTTAACCAATTTCTGTAAAGTTGCATATAGTAGATCATTTTGCGAAAAATAAGGTCATAAAGAAGTTTCACTTACGTGTGTGTGTAGTACACGCACACATTTTAAATTTGTACTGTGGTGTAGCCCTTCAGGCACCAAGGTTAAACCCTTAAGTATTTTTTTATGTTTTCAGTACTTATAGTTCATCCATTACTAGGTGTAGTGTAGTCTCTGAATCTAGGGTTTCTTTACACCTCATATACTTCTAAGGAAATAGCATTTATTCGATTAAAAGGTATTCAATAGTAGTAAACTTAACAAAGGCATTATAATGCCATTCGTTCGTATTTATCGCAGTGTGAATCGGAGCGTAATGACCACTCTCATCAATTCTCCTCCTGGTGCAATTTATACATCAACATCGACATTCGACATAATATAGCTCAATTGTTTAACTGCTTTCCGATACGCAGGCAAAACAAAGCCTTTACTGTCCAAGTTATATGTATTTATCAACATTATTAAGTTACAATATAACGCTATTGAAGTCGATATTATTGCTAAGGTAACGTAATAGTTATATTTTAATTAGCGGTTAATTATCATTATGACCGGGAAACCCGGAAAACACCATTGGGAAACTACTTTACAGACATATGTAATTTCCATCCTCGGCCTCTAGGCTGTGGGCAGTAGGCCGCTGGCATACACAAGTAGTAGGCTGCATTCAGCTGAGGTATATAGAGGTATTTTAAGACGGTCGAAGTCCTGGGTAAGCCGAGTCGCGAACAAGCCAAGTTTAGAAATTCGAATGCAGAAATCGTGTTCTTGTCAAACTTCACCAAGTCGTGTCTATTGTTTTTGTTATGATTACAGAAGAAATTTTAGCGATCTGTAAGGACTAATAAAAATGTAACACTGCAACATTTATTCATATCATCACAAACTGTAAGAAACATTAATGTAGATCTATAGGGAGAGGATAATTTAAAGTTAAAACTAAAAACTAATAAAATGAAATTGCGACATTTTAATTTAAAAAAGACAAACTTATTTATTTTAAATAAAGTAATTTAAAAATACGATTCTATAAGATAATAATTACATTTATAATTGTCTGTATTTTTAATTACATAATTGTCCGATTGATAACGGCCTGATTCGTAGCTTAGTCTCGCTTAAGTAGTGACTTCACTTGGCCTAAACTAAGCCCAAGTTGGACTTCGAGCGATTCTGAATACAAATATTGATCTAAGTGATCGATTTTGACTTATAGATAGATATAGTCCTTGCTAAGTCTCATTTGTGAATCTAATCCTTAGCCTCAAACGCTGGCGGCTCGCAAAGGCTACTGATCTGCAACTATCAATGAAATAGACGTAGAACCAATACCCTTTAGATCCGGGGATTACTAATAATATATGAACATTTGATAAAGCTCTATACTAAAAAGAATATTTTAATATACAAATAACTATTTTGCATATACCACACTAGAAGCAGCTATTACACTTTATCACATACATTGTAGAGTTTCGACAAAAAGGGCTTTTAAAAGCTTTTAACAAAATTAAATCATCGTCGAGTATTTTGCACTTACACATGCATCATGTTCAATATTAAAAGCTTTTTCAGATTTAAATGCAATTAAAGAACACTTTGGGAGCATTGGTATTATAATATCTTCATCACTACTAGTTAACGAGTGCGTAGCCAGTCTATTAACATTTGGATTCTAAGCCGTATTGGTTCGGAAATGCATCTACGGACAGCTAGATAAATTTACACACTAATTCTGCAGAGAAATAAGTACGTTTATTGTTCAGTAATAGATCGATATTTTAGGAACGACATTGGACAGTTTTAAACAGTCTAAATGATGACAAAATATTATATATTTATAAACATAGCGCAATTTAAAATACATCATCGTTTTTAGTATTTTTTAAAACTATTTTCACATTTCAGTTAACATAATAAAAAATCTGTCTATTTCTATATAAAAAACCGTGAGTTAAAATCGGATTAGGCTTTAAGTACGTTCAAAGGAGCGTAAATAAATCTTTACAATATCACAAATATGATGACAAAACAGCTCTTTTTTAATACCTTTAACAAGTAAAATGGTATCTACTATATATTTTAAAGAGAAAAAATTTGATCGTTTGTATTGAGAAGACTTCAAAAATACAGGACTGTTAAACGATTTTACCAATAAACCCTACGTTAACTCTACGATAAACTCAGTCTATAGAATATTTTCTAAAAAGTCAGGGTTCTATATGAAATTACGATAGTGTAAGCCAAAAATAACTGGATCGCGTACGCCGCTGAAACTATTGACGATACAGCAAAGTGATGTACTACAGTTTTGTAGAAGATCTCATTATCTACAAAAAACTACACCATATCATATGTCTAAATAACAAATATTATTTTTGCTTTTAAATTCCTATTTACCGAGAAAAGCTTTGGGCTATAGAACATCGTGCTTCGACCGAATTAAAACGGAGAATTGGCGAACTTTAGCGAATAGATTTCCAATAAAATATTAAATCTAAACACAGCACATATCATTGTTTATATATAAAAAAACAATCATAGTGGTTTTCAATATCGTCCTATTTCTTATGGAATCGCCAAAACCATGTGATGGCTACACCTGTGATATTATACAGTGAACAATGCATTGTATTATAAAAGTTATAGACTCCTTGTCCATAACTTTTATCATGTGTGATAAAAAAAGTAAAAAAGATTTTGATTCAAAGGAAATAAGCTATCCTCTATCATTTAATTTAAAAGGAAATTTTAATTTAGCGCTATTATCATCAATAATAATCACACCACAATATCCATTACGAGATAACCCAAATAGCCGAAGTAAATATTAAATTTAATAATAGTAATTACTGACATCGTAACGCGGTCAAGCGAGGACCAATATCGGAATGGCTGAATACTTGGCTTTAATAAAGTAATAAGGAGATTCTTAGAACTTTATAAATTCATTGTGTGGACATTTTCCAGAACAGCATTATATGATTACAACATTCTATATGTGTGAGTCGAAAAATACAAAACAATCTTAGATTTAAATGTACTTAATGATTACAAAATTAAAATGGTTTTTTGTTAGCACGAGGCGGCCAATTGCACAGTGTCTTTCGATATGTTTTTTTGTTGATTCAAAGTGGTGTTTGTGTTTTGGATGTGCTTATAAGCTGAACAATAATTTAACACAGGATAAAGAAGTGGCTATTTGATTCCTTTACTGTTCCTTGCAGCTTATTAGTTAAACAATAGTTTTTAATCTTAAATTGTTACTATACATTTTTTAAATTGTTATTGATATAAAGCAAGTGATGATATTAATATAACAAACGAATGACGTCTAATATAACCTGGAGTCTCAGTTCAGATCGTCCCTCTATATGGTTCATGGACGCCAAGTACATTCATATTCATATATTTATTTGCATTCCATAATGTTACAATAGATGTTTAAGGGGCTTAAAGCTAGGTACAATATTATGGCACCTGTTAGGGCACAGCAAAAGAAGGCATTACAAAACCTATATAACATAATTAATAGCAACAAAATAGCACATAAAACTTCATACTCCAGGCTAGTACCAATTACATAGAATAACATTTTTAATTTTTTTAAATTTAGAATATTTAGGTATTAATAATTATGAAATTAAGCTATATTTTTTATCTTCTAGGTACTCATTAACGCTATAATAACATTTACGTATAAGAAGTTTTTTTAGTTTGTTTGTAAATATATGTATCTTTTTTTCATTTCTTAGTGTCTCAGGTAGTTTATTATAAATTTTGATTGACATGACTAGTGGGCTAGATGCATGTATTTGTAATCGGGAAGATGGTAGGTTTAGGCGTTTTTTGTGTCGAAGTGTGTATCTTGTCTGTATGTCTTCGCATGTGGTGTAAAATTCTTTGTATGTATGGGCAAAATTTACAGATTTCCAATATGTATAATGAGGGTAGAGTGATAATGTTTAGTTTTATGAAATGTGGTTTGCAGCTGTCTGTTTGATCTATGTTAACTATAATCCGAATTAACTGTTTTGAGTTGTGAATAGTGCTGGTGCGTCGGTGCTATTTCCCCACATTATTACACCGTAGTTTAGCCATGCATGCGCACAGGCGTAGTAGGTGGTTAGAGCGGTTTTCAGGTCCGTAGTCTTTTTTATTTCCCGGAAAGCATATAAAATTTTTGATAGTTTTGATTTTATTTTTAGTATGAGTGATTTCCAGTTTATGTTTGTGTCTATTGTTATACCTAGTAATGAAAATTCGTTAACTTGTTCTATTGTGTGGTTGTTAAAAGAGAAATTTAGAGAAAGTGGCTTTTTTTGACGGGGGTGGAAAGCTATTGTTTTGGTTTTTTCAAAATTGATTTCAAGATTGTGTGCAATAACCTGGATGTTATTGTTTTTGTTAGAATATTATTGAGTGTTGAGTGTATGTTAGTGATATCATGACAGGGGGTTATACTCTAAATATCATCAGCGAATAAAACACATGGACCAGGTCCTTTTATGGTTTTTGGAAGGTCGTTTATATAAATGAGAAAAAGAAGGCACCCTGTAACGCTTCCTTGTGGTATTGAGGCTTTTATTGTTTTACTGTCAGAGAATTTTGGAGAATTTTTGTTTCATTATTATAGAATTCTATTTCTACTAATTGTTTTCTGTTTTCAAGATAGGACTTGAACCATTCGTTAGTTTTCCCGCGGATACCTATCCCATAGAGTTTATTCAACAATATTTCATATTGTACCTTGTCGTAGGCTTTAGTCATGTCTAGGAGCAGACCGATTGCGTATTCTTTATTATTTATTATATTAAGAGCTTCCTATATGAATTTATATACTGCTAAAGTTGTTGACCTGTTTTTTCGAAAACCATTTTAACATTCATTGAATATTCCATATTTCTCGCAGAAGGCGTACACCCGATTACACATCGTTTTCTCAAATATCTTTGATGCAGTCGGTAATAGATCTATTGGACGATAGTTATTGGGGTCTTTTTTGTCGTTTTTCTTATGTAAGGGCTTCACTATTGCTATTTTGAGTTGATCAGGAAGAACACCTTCCTCGAAAGATTGATTTATCAATTTGTAGAATGGTAGAGTGAGTGCGTCTGCACATTTCCTAAGTAATTCTGGTGGGAGTTCATCAATACCGTGGCTATTTTTTGTTTTTAAGATTTTTAATTAAAATATTTATTTCATAAGGGTCTACAGGGCTGAGAAACATTGTGTTTTTGGAAGGAGAAAGTATGGGACTACATTTTGGTCTACTTGTTTGGATTTGGCTTTCTTCGCCGATAGATGCAAAAAAGTTATTGAAAATGTTAGCTACTTGTTTGGGTTCGGAAATTATTTTATTATTTGTTTGTAGTTTTAGATTATTTCGCTCTTCCTTTAATGTTTTATTGGTGTGTTCATTAATTATACTCCACATTGTTTTTACTTTATTATTGGATTTGTTCATTTTGTTAATGTATTGTAGTTTTTTTGCCGTATTTACAAAAAAAAAATTAAATTCTATTTTTTTAATAATAGTTTGTTATTATTGCGTCATTTGCATTTAGTGTAAGTATTTTTAATAATCTTTTATTTTTGCAGGATATTTTTATGCTTTTAGTCAACCAATGTTTCTTATGAATATTTTTTATTTTTATTCTACGTATTGGTATGCTTTTATTTAGTACATTCATAAGCGTATCTTGAAATGCTTTATAGTTATCGTTAATATTATGATATGTTGTTATAATATTGTTCCAATCTACAGTAATTAACGCGGACTTAAATTTTAATATGTTTCCATCGCTAAATGATCTTTTATATGTGTAGAATGTCTCATGTGTGGTGGAAATTTTTGGTATGGTGATGTTTATTATGGTTGCGTTATGATCGGAAAAACCCAAATCTTCAACAGTCGTGGATGTTTTATTTGGGTGAAAGTTATATAGTGAATATTAAGTCTAAGCATGTTGATGTGGTTTGAGTAGTACGTGTGGGTTTTTTTACATGTTAAGTATGTTTAAATTCTAACATTAAATCTAGGAATTGGCTAGTTTTATATTGGTATCTAATACGTTTATGTTGAGATCTCCGCCTACCGACATTAGACATTGTATGCGTTTCTCTGATATTGTTTTTATAGACAAGATGCCAAATACATATCGCCGAATTCTTGACCGTGCCGGTTACCTAACGATGTTTACTTTCACCAAACAACTTTGTTTGAGCAATTATATACACCACACATAGATCAATCGATTGGAGATTCGAACGCGCGACCTCAAGGTGTAATATGTCAGCTTAAGGGCATTATTGCTCTTTTGGATATATTATTTGTGTTTTTGTGTAGTTATTACTAATATATTTTCTTGTACAGCATAACTGCTTAACTTCCGGTTCTTGAAAACGTATCATATTACGATTTATAAAACCCTAACTGTTACACTATCACACAACTCAGCCAAATTATGTATTACTTGGTTTAATTTTATTGAATAGTTTTTGTATTTTAAATAGTTCTTTTCCTTCTGTAATATTTGTTAATATTATATATTCCATCTTGTCTATATGTTTTGTATAATTCCATTTTACTAAATGTAATATATAATAGCTGTATGTGTACGAAATAAATAATATTTATTTATTATTATTTAAATCGTAAAATTTAAGAACTAATTAATAATTATTTGTTATATAAATTACACTTAATTACCGCGGTGATAGAGAATCTCGTAAACCAAAACATAAAGTATGACCTACTTCTGAAGTCTAACCGTGCTATAGAGTTAGAAATCTATTTGCCCCATGTTTCGGGACTTCCCTAAGTAATCACCAAATTAGGAGAGCGTATAAATAATTAATAATCCCCAGAGACATACCTTTTAATAAATGACGTGTTTGATACCACACCTTTACCCACATTACATTGGATGTCTACTGGAGAATGATCCTTGTTTTATGGTTTAAGTCTATCATTAAATTAACACTAATGCAATACGATTGTCTCCCCATTTTCAGGTTTCGAGGATCGTTAACTTTTAATGAATGACAATTAAAAACAAATTTAAAGTTTTTGTATCGTTATGATTGAAGTTTGAATATTTAACAAAATAGTTGCTCCGAGATTAAGATACTTTATAATATGCCGTGTACTTTTTATACAACTGGCTGGCTTTGTGCCAATGTTGAGATAACTCATATTAAAGAGCTCTTCAGTGCAAGATAACTGATACTTATTAACCAAGCAGTCTTTTACTTTCAATATTTTGGCACCTATGACTTTTCTGGTCAACCGTGAGTTATCGCTTTCTAGTTACCAAAGCGGAAATTCGTTTACGCATCCCTTGAATTTAAAGGTGTCTGTGGGTCAGAGAATCAGATGAGATAAAACCACCACGTTTACTACCAACACAACCACCATCCTTTGGGTGAAGTTATTTAGGCATTGTTGTAAATATGTATGTATCATGTGTCTACATAACAATTATGTTATCTGCTGCATTGTTTTTTTAAAACACCATGACCATTTAATTTAGTATAGTAGTTTTTTTTTTAATTCTAGGTACAAATCAATGTGTACAAAATATTGTGAAAACTATTTTAAAAGAGTACGTATAGAGTTTCTTGCCATTTCTTTTCCGTTTACTTCTTTTGAAAGGGGCAACTAGAGTTTTTTTTTATTTAACTTGTACTTTTTGCCTACGTAATTATCATTTATTGATAGAATAAAGTAAAAGTAAAAACATTTATTTCAATAACAATAATTATTCCGGGACCTCAGCAGTATTGTCCAATCGCGTGAACAAAGTATGGACTGCATCAGTGGTACGGTCACTCGAGTCAACCTAGGGTTTCTAGACGACAAGCACAAAGTATTTTCACAATACGCGACTACAAAATGATTAAGAAAAACACTTTTTGAACGGATTGAAGCTATGTATTATTATTAAAAACTTACGTCACCGTGACCACGCACGCTGAAAAGCAAGCGAAACGTCGGAAAAAATTAAAAATTTAGAATTATGTAAGTAATTATAAGTTTTTAATAATAATACATTGCTTCAATCCGTTCAAAAAGTGTTTTTCTTAATGTGTAACAGCTATGTTAACAAAAGACAATACAATGTATACTGATGCTGCTGCTTTTCTGGACAAGTGGTTTTTATAGCTTTTTATGACTTATTAATTTTTAATGTCTAAGACATTTCAGAGTAATTACTTTGATTTTTGGTTTGATAAGACATTGCGAAAATGAATGCACAGCCGGGACTAGAACGAACGACCTCAGAAGAGTCATCCTCTAACAACTCGGCTTTAGCGGTTATAACTAACTCAATTTTATGTAAATATTTCTCTTTAAAAATAGACATGTTCTGATCGGCCTATAAGATAAGTCGTTAGCCGGACAGAGTAGTAGCGTCGTACACCGCCTGTCATTGTATGTCAGTAAACTTTAGAATTACGAGGTTGACTGTGGGTAACCCATATCCTTCTAGTTTATCTACAGCTCTTCACATTCACGTCAGAAGTTGACCGGCCACGATTTACGATCCAATTTATGTTTACGAACGATGTTTTTTGGGAAAAGTACTTGTTACTATATTTATGGCGATATACGAAGAAATGTGTGTAGAGATTTACATTAAATTCTGAATTAGGCTTCTCAATCCTTTATATCTTATAAATAAGCATTATCAGAATAAATACAGTCAAGTTTGATGAATTTAATATTCAAAATAGATACAGTTAAAAACTGCTACGCAGATAAAGCTAGAATGGTTTGCATTAATTCAAAATAAAAATTCGAAATTCGAATTATTTTCCGGAACACTGTAGAACGCGGTATGCTAGTGAACTTATGTAATTGTAAACGTTGTCAAGATGAGCCAACAAATGTGGGCCTTGGCGAGTGCGGGTGACAATGAACGCCACGATTCACAGTCTAAAATTACACCAAGCGTACCACCTGTGGCCGGGACTCAATCTCAGCTGTTTATTACGTAGGAAACGCAGTCTGAAACGACCTTTAATTTTTCCCTAACTCAACTGTCCGCTTAACGGATTGACGTTTTGCTTTCTAAAGATATTGTCTTCGAATTAATATAACAAAACATTGAAAAGAAAAATAAAAGAATCATGATAGCAGCTTCTATTAATCTTAAAGAATAGGTACTTTTTTATTTTTTAGTATTGAATTACTATCTTTTTTACACAGTGTAATCACGGTTTGACAGAATGAATACTTAGATTAAATCCACCCGTTAAGAGATTTTTTTATACATTAGACTGGAATGTAAAAAGGGTACGGCTCAAGGTACTCCCGTTATAACCAATGTTAATTACAATATTAATTAATGATTAATCATGTTTTGAATATAAGTTTCTGTAAAATATAAAAGCAAAATGTTTCTTGTTTTGTTCAAAGTTCTATGTCTACAAAGCCTTTATATAAGTATTTTGACTCTTAAATCGAGACAACTTGTTCTTTATTCGATAAAAATGTATGAAAATTCTATAAATGCAAAAATGAATTGTTGTCAGTTTACCCGCTAAAACTCCGGAATGGCTGGACCGATTTGTCTAATTAACACAAAATATTTGTGGAACTTGAAGTAAATTTAAACGGTGTGAAACTTAAATAAAGAAAAATACGTAAAATGACAGTTGAATGACTTAATCAAAATAATAAGTTTCTTTTTAAAGAAATTCAACTGTTCAGCTGGAAAATGCTTGATGTATTTCGGCTTTTATAAATAAAAATTGTCATTACGCTGTCATATACTTATAGACATTATATTTGTGTTTCATACCTGCAATATAAGGTTATTTTAATCTATTTTTGTTGCTACACAGCCATACACTCGGATATACGGGTGAGACGGAATACGCATTGTCCTCTTAATATATACCAGAGGGACATATAATTTATATAAATAATTACACACATACACTTAGCGCTTAATAATTCGTTTTCATACTAGTTTCATACATTATAAACTTTCGCGTTTATATTAGTGTTTTAATATCAATTTATGTCTAAGCTAAATTTAATTTAATGTGTATACTAATTTTATACATAAAACTATTAGATTTATTTATGGTTGAAGTTAATGACTACGTTTATTAATAGTGTTTTAGAGCTGACGTTTATCGAACTTCATATTTGACGTGCACACGGCTGGCTTTAAAAATATTTTGGAATAAGTATGTCGTTCAGTGATAATGTGGCGTTCCAATCACTAACAAAGCTTTCATTGTAGTTTTTAATATGAGCACAGTTATGTACCATTAAAATTTTAAGGCTTTAGGTTTTTTTTAAAGAAATAATTGATTTATAATCTGAAAAACATATTTATATACTACTACTAATACACTTTTTGGAAGCTTACTTGAGCCGACCTAGTGGTTAGAGACCGGTAATTGGACCATTGGATTGACAGAGTGGAGTGATGACACAAGACAGGACAGGAATTCCTCATTTCGGAGGCCAAGACACTTTATGGGTTGCAGAGCCAACGGAGTGACTGAGTGTGTTGGGTTATCCCGTATTTGAAGTAGATTAAATATGATACGAGCATAGAGCTACTACATATATATTATATCTAAGTTATTGGATTACAAATAATACCAAGTCCTTCGAAGAGTATAATATTATTAGGAACAAATTAGTGAGTTTAAGATCCATATTATACCGAGTGTGCAAGTACCTCACTAATTTAGTTAGAAACTGAAGTTATAATTAGAGAATTCTGACAGCTCAAAGGTAATAAGCTTAAGTTCATATTACAGTCGACAAAACTTATTTCAATAGAAATAGAAAAAAATAGCTTTATTGTTCGTAGCAGATTAAAACAAACAAATTGTGTAATTATTTTATAAAAATATGATTAATTTACTTATACCTAAATTATAGATATTGTTTGAGGAGCTAAGTATTTTTTATGTTTATAACTTCATATCTTTAGATCTGGCCTCACCTGGCCCACGACATACACGAGTAGAACCAGATGGACAAGGCCTATGTCCAATGAAAATATAAAACCAGACTGATTCCTAAAAGTTACATTGTATTTTACCTAATGTTAAAAGTATTTTTTTAGAATCCATATCAATGAAACGAAATAAGGGCTATCATTATTATTATCTTACAAAACGCTAAAAATATTTAGAATTCAGATCTCTTGAATTAAAACTTTTCCAGAAATATATTCATTATCTATAATTTGTTCTTTAAATATATTTTATTAAATAGGGTTTAACAGAACGATTTCAGAAGTGTTGTTTGAAGTTCTCACTTTACAAAACGATTACGGGTTTTCCCTTGTGTAATGGATTAGAGGACATTCGTTTTATCCTACGAAAATAAATATTTATTTTATCTTAAAAACCTTGTTCTTATCTAAAATTTGTTTCGACATTTTGAAACAAAGAATCGCATGAAATTATTAATTATTTTTCGTAATTAAGCTCCTTTTCGAAGCGAACATTATGAATTAGTTGCCTAAAGACGTATTTACTAATTAGCTGGCGAAACACAGACACATACATTTTTCAGTAATACGCCTTTGTGTCCAAATAAATGACTTTGAGTATTGTATATATTTGATTAAAACTGTGTGACTCATTCTGTGCCCAAATTATTTTTCTTGGACACCAAACCACAGACCCAGTGGATTACCAAGTTAAAAAAATATGCGTACTTTTTTAATACGTATTTTTTTAGAAAGAAAAAGTCTTGGTTTCCGAGCAGTGAATAAAATTGGTTCAAATATACATTCACTATAGAATATTTTTTTCATCCAAACAAGCAAGTTTCTTCGATTGGAGCGAATTTAGGGTTTTTCGACGCCTTAATTGATTTTTATAAACATAAAACATCTTTTTTTGATAGAATTTTATTTGATTACTCAATGTTTTTCGAGAGCGTTACTGCGATTATAGCGGTTATGCCTTTTTGTCCCGATTTGTCTTCTCTTTCTCGGCGATTACGTCTTCATCGCAGAACTTCAGTCCAACGAACGCTCTAAGAGAAACTCTGAGAAATTACGTATTTATGTTTCTTTTTCAATCCTATTTTTTTTTATTTCGAGACAATTACGGGCTCACCCAACCCATGTGGCATTCGTGGCTGTGGCTTCCCAACGCTCAGATCCTCGGATCAGTGAGGTCACTCCGTGAAGCCTGTGAGGTGCCCAGGAAACTTCTGAGCTTCTGAATGGAGCTCTGCATTAGCCAGGACTCGGGCGTCTTAGTGAGGAAACTCAGTCCGGAGTACATACTACATGCATACAACCCTATAATTAAATAATGTATTTTAAACCAGCACCACCAGCTATTATTATATTTGGCAGAATTATTTCACCCTATCATTGATATTACGGGACTTCAATCGCTAATCACTCGTTACATACGGATTAATGTAGGTTAAATTTAACAAGAGCCGTCCAATTTCATTTCGTATATCGATCCGAATCAAATAGCTCGAGATTAGATACGCCTACTGTTAAAGCGATTACAATACCAAGATTACCTGCTACATACGTACATAATTGTAGTTGTGATCTATAAATGTTTTTTATATACTTTTATTAGATAGCTTATATTTGATGATATCTTGATCTTCTAGTAATTGTTATGGTGTACTCAGTTTACATAAAACAATAATATATTTATAAGTCCTAAAGAACTTGTATGCTTCACAAGAAAATATGACTCACAAATTTTACATAAATACACATTTATATTAGAACAAAAACATTTGTAA
Organism: Pieris brassicae; assembly: GCF_905147105.1. Classification (NCBI taxonomy): domain Eukaryota; kingdom Metazoa; phylum Arthropoda; class Insecta; order Lepidoptera; family Pieridae; genus Pieris; species Pieris brassicae. The sequence continues at coordinate 20,675,878 of NC_059668.1, read as the reverse complement.
ATGTAAGTACAAAATTTAAAAAAAATTACGAAATCTAAAGAAACCATTAAGTACGTGATGCACAAAATTACGGTAAGATTGTTGTAAATTATATCAATATTTTAATTAATTACGTAATTAAGTTGTCAGAAAGGCTACCATTAAGAGTAGTAGATAAGCGAGCGAGACGTATTAGTAAACTTAAGAAGACTTTTAGTAAAACATTAGATATCTGAACTGTTCTTAGGAATCCTATCTCGTGATTCAAACACTACAAAATGTTTCATTGTCTTTGAGGGTTTTCGTTCGTACAGGGAGACGCGGCCGTACTGTCAAACGTTCGATTTATCCAGGACTCTTTTTGAAGAAAATAAATATAATTCTCGTATCCTGGCGTCAATCAGAAGTAGTACTAACATTTGATTGACGTATTCTCTGTGAAATGTTCTTATGATAGGATAGGGTCGTTCCCTTTGGGCGGTTACGCACACTACAAGATTGTTTATATCAATATTTTACTCCCTTAGCATTTAATATTTTGTCGATATTTTGGTGAATGATGGTTTGCGACATTGGTGATTAAATTGGGTAAATTATAAATGAAGTTTTACCGTATTCAACGAGGAGCTGTTCAAATCGTCAACGAACAATTCCTCTCCGAGCGTCACTTTTTTTTTCTACTGCATTTTCCTTGAGGAGTATTCAGAGGAGTTGTACGGATTAATACCTGCAGCTGAGTTTCATCATCGGATGTGGAGGCAGAATACGAATTTCCACCCGTATCACCTCGACGTTGGTCAAAAACTGAGCGTTTTTTAAGGCTGTCCATTATTTTTTAAACAATTCGGGTTCTTTCATTCGGGTTTCGGGTAACAGCGTACCAATTCCTATAAGGCCGGCAACGCACTCGCAATTACTCTGTCATTGAGAGTGTCCATGGGCGGCGGTATCACTTAAATCAGGTGCGCCTTTTTCGCACAACTGTTCTATAAAAACACTCTAACAAAACTTACCTTTAGTAAGGTTAGACTACGATCATTACTACCAATAATAGGTATTTTCCTCGATAATACATATAAAATAGAAGTTAATCTTTTTAATATCATTTTATTCCACAATGCAAGTGAGTTTTTTATAAGGTCTTCACACTCACGGACTATTTTGTTCCGCAACTTAATATCATTTATCTGAATGAGATCTTTTGATTCGATTCCCTCTAGTATGTATTAATGTAAATATAAGTGGGATCTTATGAACGTAAGATTTAGATTTCATGCAAAAGATAATCTTGATATACATTTATTCATATTTTAATTAGATTGGCATAAATACAGATGTCTACTTTTCGCGTAAACTTGTAAAAGTATCCAATCTTGGATAAATTTCAAATTGGATTCTAAAGTTTTGATGGATTTGTAAGTATTTAATAAGGTTTTAATTGTTCAAGTTAAGAGTTATTAATACTTGAGTAAAATTATAACAAAGTATCAGTGTCACATATTTTTTGATCATTGAAAGTAAATTCTCGAATAATAATTAAACCAGAACCAAATATAACTGCACAGATTCGTCAAATATATGTTGTAATAAAAACACTGTACAGTCAGCATATTAATGCGAAATACTATGATAATATGAACGACACGATGAATGTCTGTAATAACTCTAGGGTTTAACCCTAACGACTTTGTCAGCTGCGGTCCATATTAAAAAAAAAGAGTGAGAAAACCACAGAAGCATTGTAATTGTATATGTAAAGACAGTTTACGCTGATAAAGGAAGACTTGTAATATATATACCTTTGACAAAAACTTACAAAACTTATTATATACACCTAATGTCACACTTCCATTTTATTAACCAATTAGTTATAAGACCAACTAGACCAGATGTGTTGGCGTCTTAATTTCTAGTTAAAGAAACTATTTCCTTAATTTTATTACCAGTGGTATTGCGAAACTCTATTCAGAGTTAGTTTCAACGTTGGTTTTTCCTATTCGGTTCAAAGATACTTTATTTCCTCACAGAATTACATTCACTTAGTGATAGAATTTAGAAGTAGGTTAGTCATGTACATCGTGTTATGAAATTAATATAAATTGCAACATAAAATAAAAATAGTTGTTGCTAACAATATGTACAATATTTTTTACGAAAGTGCGGATAGGTAGTATCGTTGTTACAACAGGCCTTATGTGACTGAATGAATATTAATAATTTTTTAGTCTAGTTTCTTTAAATGCTAAAAGTGACTTTTTTGATGTCTGTATTACATATTATTTCTATTAATTTATTTATTTTTATCATTATTTACAATAAGCAGCTCGATGTAATGGTGCAGCTCAACAAAAAAAATTTAAATAAATCATTGGCAATGATCATTTTAGGTCTAGGATTTCTGTATCTGTTTCATGATTATTTTTTAATCGAATAGGCAAGTAGGTGATAAGCCTTCTGTGCCTGACGCACGCCGTCGACTTTTTGGGTCTAAGGCAAGCCGGTTTCCTCACGATGTTTTCCTTCACCGTTCGAGCTAATGTTAAATGCGCACATAGAAAGACAATCCATTAGTGCCGGGGATCGAACCTACGACCTACGACACTAGGCCAACACTGCAGCTCAATAATTATCATACTTTAAAAATATATATTTTTGAATGCATTTCATATAAATGCTTATAACTTTTAAATTTAAATAACTATCTAGTACAATTCCGTGAAATATGTTTTGTTTTATCACCAGCAAATAAGAATACAGCCTACTCAGAATTTATTAAGAAATAATGGTTTAATTAAGGTTTTCGTATAATATTTCTCAATATATTGAAAAGATAATTTTGTTATGTATTTCAAACACACAAGACAGATTGTCTTTGTTGACTAATTTTGGCACAGCTTTGATGGTTTGTTTACCTGTCACCCAGAAGTGAATTCCAATCGAAAGGTTAGAGGACAAGTACAGTATAAGTATAAAAATATATTTTAAGACGTAACCAAGAGTAGAGAAATGACTACATTTATTGAATTTTGAAATCGATAATAACGTCGACCTGTCATCGTTTCAATTTATTAGTTACGCATTAACACATTACGTTGAGCTGTTTATTTAGTTTGTAATTTACATGTCAAGACAACACAATATTTATTTTTGTTGATGCACAAATACTGATGAAATGATTATGTAGTTTCTTTAATTAATTCATTTAGTAATCGCGGTGTATGTTGATAAAACATACACAAGTCTTTATTTAATTTTGCAAATTTTTTGAACATTGTAATAAATTTTTTGTAACATATTTAACTAAGTAACCGTCAAAAGTATACTTTTTTTTTAAATCTATAATGTAAGCTTATAAATTTGTTGTGTTCCAGTTTATTTTATTTTATTGAGAAGGGGCAAACAGGAGGCTCGCTTATTTTATGTGATACCGCCAAATGCTAGAGGGCTCCCGAGTGCTTTGCCGTCTTTTTTCTTCTAAAGAGTTTCTAATTGTTGTTATTAGTTATTAGTTAATAAGCCTTATGTGCGTCAAACAGTTTCTAAACCAATTTAAGTGGCCAATGCTACCAGAATGAAGGCGGGCAGAAAAAGGATTTTTATAAATGACCTAATTCCGAATTCTTCACAGATGAAGAGGGTAGAAACTTCGAAATAAATAGGCCCTACGTGTTACATAGACAGCCTTCAGTTTATTGTAAGCGTTATTTCATACATCTAACTGTGTATGCACATTTGACTTCAGTTACCTATCTCACCTTGATACATTCGTTAGTAGACAGATTAATAAAAATTAGGCGGAATTTGTTTCATTCTATGTAAAGATTGTGACGTTAACATGACAAGATTTTGAAAAACTTAATCTGATACAGAGGGCTTTAATTATTTCTTATATGATATACATGCCTGCGATAACTTATGTGTGAGTATATAGATAGTCCTGCAAGATATCTCCCTCTTTTTTTAGATTTCTTTATGTAGAAAAATACAATTATTTCTCTTTAATTATGTATGTTCTAAAATTGAAGTATGGGTTTCGCGACTAAACTAATAGGCATTTTTGTTACACGGCTTTGCAAAACGCTTCCTTCCTATAGTGATATTCAAGTCAAAGCCCCACATACACTGATGGACACTGGCGAGAAATTGCATGACAATCAAATGTCAGTTCCTACCGTGACAAAGGCCACTTGCGGTTTACGTGAAATTGTCGTTCTGTAGTAATCTAACATTCAAATTGTTTAAAACATAAGATATTACAAAACACTTGTGTATTTGAATGAGAGTATATTTTCCGTGTCAGTGAAAATTCGGCAGACATATTTTGAGTTCTTTAGAGACGGATTTGACAACATACGTATCATTGTTTTTACGCATATTTATCAGAATCTTTGTACCAATGAAATGAGGTTGGAAATTCAGTTGAAAATCAAGGAATTGAATTACATACACAAAATCTTAGCAATTACGACTGTACATTATGCACTATTTGGCTATGTGAAATAGTTTAAAAATAATCAAGATGTCATTGGACTTGGCACACAGTGTACCGTGATCTTTGCGCTAAAGCGCCCATGAAAGTTTCTTAGTGACAATATAATAATAGCTCAATTTTCATTCAAAATATAATACTATTCTTCGTTATGAGTAGTTGGCCCCTCCTACCTATACTATCCCGTCACGGTCCATATTTAAACCTCTAATTTATTCAACTTGACTTTAAATGCAGACATAGGATTTAGCCTAGTGGAGTATATGTTCAGTCGTCTGATTTTTTATTGATTAGGTGTCCCTTACACCAACCCGTAACCAAAGTTAAAACGTGTATTTCCCAGAATTTACGTAAATAAATAATAAAATCTTATACAATGTGTGTTTTTTCTATTAAATGTTGTAAAAGTCATCTATCATGTTTGAAATTTAATGGATTTTTAAATTTAAAAGTAAATTCTTGTCTAAGATCTTATCGTAGCGAAATGTAGGCTTAAAAGCTGAAACGAAAGTAAGAAAAAAGGAACGTAAAGTAGCGTTGTTAGTAGGAACAATTATAATTGGATAGCATTGTGCTTTGTTTAAAGACTTTTGTTCCTATTTAACCTCTCTCCGTCTTTGCATTTCTAAAACACGAACTGCAGTTATGATAAAAATTATTGCTTTTGAATATAAATGTCAAAATAATCATTTTCGATCGCATTTTATTTTTATTTTACGACATTAATACAGTCTTCTGATGTCTGAAAATAGTACCGCTCTTGCTATTACGACAAATAAATTCGCATATAGAAAGAAGAATAAGTCGAATGGTGTGCACCCGGACTGCGTGAAGGTTCGAACCTAAGACAGTGTCGAAGTCGAGATGACTGCTATATTTCTATACCTTACAGCTTAAATAAATAATAACTTACCAATCACTAAAAGTCAACGCAAAAACACTAAACACTACACACACAACTATAGGTTAAGCACTGTTCTAAAACACTCACAATACTTAAAAGCTTTGTTCGAAAGTTTTGGGACTAAAGTAAATCTTAAAAGGTGTAAATTTTACAAAATCTTGTAAACTATGCGAGTAGAAAACTTCAGTCGTTTCTTATGTAAAAATTGATTTTGAAATTTAGGAATCATGGCTAACTAAATACGTATATCATATTAATCAAAGCTCGCACGTTTCGTTCGTTAAGGGTTGAGGGGTCGGGTGAGGTTTAATAAGTTTTGTATGTTCGTTTGGTCGATCGTAGTCCGCGAGCGTGTCAGACGCGCGAGACGTCCGCACCTGTCGGCGTTCGACGAAAGACTGGCATTGTAATTCGTGATTTTCCCGCCAACCCTTGCATTTTCCACCTCGCTTTCCCTGGGAACTTTTCAACCGTGTTAATTTAATGCAATTTTTTACAATATGCAGTTTATTTCAAGTTGTTTATCCTAGTAGTGTATTTAAGGAGTGTATGTTACGTGGTTACGTAATAAATATCTATTAGATAGTAAACTACGGAAGCTTATAGTTTCTTTTCCGTTTGGAGCTAGTAAGCTTTTTATAATGTTATAAAGCCGCTTAACCATATATGCTTAAACGATATATGATTAACGCTTTGTTCTGCGATACAAATTTAATGACGTGGAATAAGTAATACCTGTATCTTATATTCCATTACAAACATTTTTTAACGGTTTAAATGTCCGTTAATTTTAATACACTTTGAGCCCTTAAACCTAAAATTAAGTATGGATAGAATAGTTCAACTTTGTACGAATATAACGAAGTATCACTTTACGTTCATTAAATTAAAGAATATTAACCAAACTAAACCACTACAACAGTTTACATGCAATATGTCAAACAACAGAAAATACTCTACGAATATATGTTATCATAAAACAACGGAAATATGTATTAACAAGGACACAAGCATTAGGTTTTTATAACGATGTCACTCGGACGCTTTTAATACAGATTCGATATAATCTCTCAAAAAGCTCAACATAATTTCATTAGTTTAGTTCAACTCATTTCTTTTGCCTGTATTTTTTTTTAGTTTAATTACCATTTTACTTATCAGATGAAGAAATACATAGTACGTCTTACTTCGTAGATAGTAGGCGTATGTGAGGCTTTTTGCTACTAAGCAAACCAGGTTCACAAGACTTTTTTTTATCATAAAACAGTTAAGTAATCACGAGTTGACAAAGTCATGCTGTTACACGTTTGAACCTAAATATAAACGAATACATCTTTATCTCCTACAGTTACTGAAACTAACACGAGTGTCTGGTACACATATCTCACTCCCAACTCAGCTGGTCATCTGATCAGCTCCTTCCTAAATCAATGAAACAAAAAATCTAATCCATGGTCCCGTGGATGTTAAAAAAATATTTTAGTATAACTAGCCATTTTCAGCTTAATGGTCGCAGTGATTATAGTAAAAAGTCGCTAGGTCCTGATTGAACCTCGGCTTGGTACTCAACGATAACGTTTTAGTTATTATCTTCAACGGTTACTTGTATTGTGGAATGAAATAAGTTCTAGTTGTATTTGTATTGAATGCCATTTATCTTGTCTAATAGAGTATTTTTAATTATATATTCTCTCCCTCTCTTTTCAGTCTGTTTAAACGCATCTCTTATAACAGTGCATGTTTTTGAGGACGATAATTCTTTCACTTGATCGGGTTGTGAACGGCCACGTGATCTTTTGCCTTCTGTGTTACCTTGTTATGGCCGAAATAAGATATAATTCGATCAGGAATACTTCGAGTATCGGTGCGCTACGCAGTCCACGTTATTCTTAGCATTCGCCTCCATTACCACATCTCAAAGGCATCAAACGTTTTGCGTTTCTATTCCATACAGAAATATAGGTAAATTGACCTACAGTCAAATAGATATACAAATTAAATTTTACTAAGCGAAGTTGCGTAGTTTAAAGCGAAGTAGATACTTGACACGACTCAATATGAAGACCATGCTAAGATAGATAATACTGAATATATTAACCGATACGGAGTTCAAAGCCGATACAATCCTATAGATTGTATACCAAGTTATTGAATTACAATGCAACCTGTTTAGTGCTACGCTGTAGCCAGACCGTAGGAGTTTGCTACAAGAGGAAATTTAGATAGATTTTGTGTATGCGTCTATTGTTCGTTAGATTACATGATTGCTTTAGAAATATGAGATTATTTTTTCTAATACATGAGATGTCATTACCAGTTATTTATAGTCAGTTATATTTATAGTGACAGCTGTGTAAGCAAGAAAACTCTATCAATAAGAGCATTTACCAGGTTCCGCCATTTTGCCCTAGTACTGCCACGGGCAGTATTACGTTTATCACAAAAAGTAAATAAATGCCTTCTAGTCGAGCTCTTTTTTCGAGATGATATAAAAAAACGAGTGGAGCATGACGTAGAGACTCGTGTGGTAACGTAATTTTGGCTCTGTACATCGAGAGCAAACAACGTAAATGGCGATAGAACGTTGAGGTATTTGCTACTGCGGCTAATAACTGGCTTGCCAGTCAGTTATTAGATAGCCTTACGCTAACCAACATAAAAATTAAGTTAAAAAACCACTTTTATATGCAATTGTCGCGTTCCTAAACAAGACTACTATGATTAATACAAACCACAGCGGTTTTCTAATGTAACATATTGTGATTATAGTATATTATTTTGTAGAATAAATAAAAAAAAGAAACATGAACCTATATAAGTGAGATTGATACTTACCTATACCTCTATAAGCTTCAATTAACTCATATTAAATTCAAACCGAATGTTAGATATTATTTTCTATAATTTTATAGACTTCTATATGTGAGACAGACCCCTTCTGCAAGCTTGTAACTCGGGTAAGTTTGAAACCTCTATAAGAAAAAATGAGATCGCGGTCCCTGAGCTCTCATTTAAGATTGTTTGACTGTACATATATGGCTTCACTATCAGTACAGATCTATGATGAAGAATTTTCAATTGAATTTTACATAGAAACCAAGTACTACAACTATAATTCACACGGAACTTCTGCATCTGCACTTGCCTTCCTTAAAGTATTCTTAATTTTTCTTTATGATAGTATTTTAATAAAAGAAGGTCCCTGTGACCTCGTCTGCGTGGTACCAATATAAAACTGCTGTATTTGACTTAATTATAGCAAATTACTGTAACATTATTGAAAGCTGTTTATCACTATTGCGCTGTACCGATACGACCATGAAAGTTTTATTATTATTCTTCCAGTATAATGTATTAAATATTTATATTTATTTTAAAAAAATCAAGAAAAATAACGATGCAATAATAATACTATGTCTCATGTTTTAATATACAAGTTTATACATCCTTTATTACACAAAGATGATGTGATAAAGATGTTATAACACCACATTCAAAGTGCTCTTTTAAATAGCAGAACAAGGGGCAAACGGAAGGCTTTCCTGATGTTACGTAGTACAGTACACAGTAGGCTCGCGAGTGTGATGCCGGCCTTTTTAGAATTGGTGCGCTCTTTTCGAGCGAATAAGTGGAATTGGTTCGGAGATACTTCAGTGGTTCCACATAGTGGTGGTGCTCGATGCACTGCCTTAAGAAACTTGCCAATCGCCAATCTAGGTAAAACATTATTGTCCTTTTAATTATCTTGTTCGCTAATAATCTAGCATCCAGCAGTGTTGGCCTAGTGGCTTAAGCGTGCCACTCTCATCCCTGAGGTCGTAGGTTCGATCCCCGGCTCGTGCACCAAAGGATTTTCTTTATATGTGCGCATTTAACATTCGATTGAACCGTGAAGGAAAATATCGTTATTAAACCGGCTTGCCTTAGACCCAAAAAGTCGTATGTGTGGTCTCTGGCAGAGTGACCCGCGCTGTGGAGTAGATGTGGCATATTGCTGAGCCAGGGCCAGTTACTGCCACAAGATACACAGATTAAAATGTACCTTATTTAATTTTGTATTTTCATAATATTTTAAAATTTTTCTCTAATGATTTTTATTATTTGCGATTTGTTTCTTTAGTAATAAATGTTATGTATGTCTGACTGTAACAGGCACAGGACCTCCAACTTGCCAATTAGAATGACAAATGATTACGAAACTGATATCTAAATCTGAGGCCTAGAACAAAATAGATTGTAGCATGTTGATATATTTTTTATTTAATTACTATCTACATAGGATAATCATTAAAGTCTTCAATTGTATCTATCGTAAATATAATATTTACTAAACAGCTTTTAAGCTGTTTAGTGGTAGTGGTAAATTTTATTTATAAAATTTACCACTACCACTATGGATGAATGTATAATCCCGCGAGTATCTTGTCTAGTAATAAATACATGAGCCCTGCGTATTTGTGACGCAAAGTGACGCGTATTTGCCTAGACCACGAGTTCTATTCCTGTCGACGCGACACTTCAACATTCAAGATCACTGTTCAAAACACCATGCGGAAACTACTATTTAAAATGGCACTTGCCAGCTTTGATCTATTTTGAAGCTATTAAATAATCTTTAAGTATATTGTAGCTAGTTTTTATATACGTAGAATTCAACTATAAACTAATTAGCGTAAGTACGACGCCAACATCGTCCAATTCATAAAGGGCTGGGACATCAGCAGCGAATAGAGAACGACAGAACCCCAAGGTCCTTACTGAACTCACAACCACTGCAAGAGAAAACCCGGTAGACCGAGGTTACGTTGGTGTGATGAAGTTGTGAAGGACCTCGAAACAATAGGGACTCGAAACAGGAAGCTCTGGATAGATTGCGATGGCGAAGTGTGTGAGGAGGCTAAGGCCCACAAGATACGTTTACACCCATGTATATATTAAATATATTTTGTTTTTATAAAATGTTTATTAAACATTAAAGTATACACAAGGATCTTAATGTGGATACAGTCCTAAATACGGCGAAACGGTTTTAACAGCTACATTGCCTTGTGAATGCTGAGGCAATCAAACTTCTTGACGCAACAGGAATAAGACGCCCTTTGAGTTAATAAACCTAGTGTAGTGTATATAAATGCAACATTATAGAACACTAAGACTGTTAATGAACATTAACTTACTTTAAGCTATTCACTAGTATTGTAGAAAATTAATTGAACATAATATTACTTATTAGCCATAATTGTATAGGCTAGATTGCAATTCATGGAAAGTCGAACTCTGTTTTTTGAACTTTATTGTAGGAAGTTTTTTTAATAGTATTGTCTTTATTCTTCCAGTATTATATCGTCATCAAAACAGCATAACATTAAGAATTAGGAAACTATTCGTTCGGAATCCCTTCAATGGGCAGCTAGTTCCATATAGTAGTGGTGCTTGCCAAATATTGCATTCAAAAACGCTTATTGTAATGGATCACAAGAAGACGTCTGATGATAAGACTCAACTTTAGGTATCCGAATAAGTCCTCTATACTATCGCAATGGTAAATGTGGTAGAGAGACCCATATCTCTACGCTGGTCTTGCTTAGAGATATGGGAATCGACGTCTACGATTTGAACTGCCCTTCGTTGAAAGCGGTCAAGTGAAAAGAGAACTTCTTGAGGGCCGAAATTTCACTTTATTGCGCTATATTGCGATTTATTAAGGGGCCGAGTTGCCGAAGTACCGCCTCGCCTTACGAATAGCAATTTTTTTTACCAAAATGCATTTAACCTCATTTGTTGTCGATTTCCTGTAAAATGATATTTGTTATAACGTTGATAAGATCTATCCTTTAGTTTTAATGACATTAAAACTGAAATTAGAATAGTGTCAAGAACTTGACATAAGTAAACGCGTTCTCTAACTATTGAAACCAAAAACGTTTATGCAAATGAGATTTAAAAAAATTAAGATTTGAATTTGTTTTGGATATAAAAATGTAATATAAAATGTTAGATTCATTAAGAGCGTATTTCATTCATAATGGTGAATAGCGGGAATCATAATGAACCTATTTAAAAATTAATTAATCCCGACTTATAACTTTTTTTTTTCTTATTTATAAAGTATAAGCCTAGTTGTCGGATCTTAAACTTCGGTCGGAGGTCGCGATTTTTTTTCATATTTGTTTGCAGAATAATATGGTAAAATCATATATGTATCATTACGGTCGTATGGTTACGACCTCCATCGGGACCTTAATGTAGAGGACGTCACCACATTAATAAAAAAGACTGCTGGAGCACACGAACATAGGCTCCACCATCACGTGAATGTCGAGGCTATTCAACTCCTTGACACCACTGGCCTAGTGAGAAGATTGAAAAGGACAAAACCATTTGAACTAGTGAATTAGTGTTAGTGTACTTTAATATTAAGTGCTAAACAGTGAATGAAAAAATAAATTGAAGACAAGAACAGAGTGTCTTATCCTTTAATAGAGACTATGAGTAGCGTTATTGGACACTTATGATAACAATCCTTTTTAGTAAATTAGGTTAGACTTAAATTACTTATTAGTCTTAAGTTAGGCTAGATTGTAATGTTCCATGATGTTGTAGTAAAGACACATGTATATAAAAAAAATGTATCTTTAGAAAACCGCTGTGGTATGTATAAATGTAAGCAAAGAAGTCTTGCTTAATGACGCGACAAATGCATATAGTAGTTTTCGACTCACCTTTTATGTTGGTTAAGGTAAGGCCATCTAATAACTGACTGGGTTGTCCATTTATTAGCCACGGTGGCAAATATCTCAACGTTCTCTCGCCATACACGTTATTTGCTCTCGATTTTTTATGTCAACTAGAAAAAAGTGCTCGACTAGAAGACATTTATTTACATTCTCTGATATGGGCAGTATTTTGCAGTGTTTAGAAATTCCTCTTCGTTTATTTTGAGTCGAGCACATTTCTCGAGACAACGTGTTCGAGGATTCGCATTTGGAGGTTATATATTAGGTTGGTATACGTTGGGTAAGTTTTACCGTAGCTTGTTAGACCGTGATTAATGACTGACCCGCGAAACGCGTTGTAAAGTGTAAATCTGGTTTTAAATGAGATACGTTTTTTGAGTATTGCCATTGTTCTAAAAACTGATGTAGCTTGTGCGCAGATGACTCCGTCTGAGAACCATTTTTTTATGTTTAATAATAAGAAACAAACTAGTATTTTCTTTTGTTAAAATAGCTTTTACACATTAAGAAAAATACTTTTTGAACGGATTAAAGCTATGTATTAATTATTAAAAACTAATAGTTATTTACATTATTCTACATTTTAATTTTTTTCCGACGTTTCGGAATCCAAATTAAAACCCGAAGACAAACAATCCGCGAAAACAGAGGACACCGTGAGTCATTTTTGCAAAAACCCGTCATCTTTTAGTCGATTCCAACTTCGGGCCAATAAATACAGATAAAACAACTTTTTCTGCAGCTGTTATACTTTTGACATTTAACACCTTTTGTCTTCAGTCACCGTGACCACGCACGCTGAAATGCACGCGAACCGTCGGAAAAAATTTAAAATTTAGAATTATGTAAATAACTATAAGTTTTATTAATAATACATAGCTTTAATCCGTTAAAAAAGTGTTTTTCTTAAGAAACAATATTATCGACGACATGCAAGCAGAAATCTCCCGAGCAAGGCTATAAAAAATAGATACAACTATCATAACGGTAAATTTTTTTTTTAAAAAATCTATGTACTTTACATTATTACGCTGTACACAATGAAAATAAAGTAAAAACCATTAATATAAAAAAATATTTTAAAACTTCAGCGAGCTCATGGACTAAACTAATATTTGACCCAAATTTTGGCAATAATAAAAATAAAAATTCAATACATTTAACTAAGTAATACGTAATTTGGATGTGTGGTGTATTGGTGTAAAAGTGAGGGTATGTACGAAAAAGTGTATGTGGTGTTCTCATGATGCAGGTGATTTTGCGCTATGGATATCTATTATGTAGTAAAGGAAGAGGAAAAATACAAAGTGGAGTACAAATCAGTGAATTTAATCTTAAGAGTCCGTGTATGAATGATATTTATTAAATAATATTTATTACGTGGCTTTATCTAACATCGTCTTACCTAGGTCTAAAATCAGAAATATTTTCCAAATTCCTTTTGTAAAAACCAACCTAGGAGTCCAGGCACCTCTCTATCGAATTCTTTGCGATTTTAACGGATTGACCATTCGGTAGTTGGCTGATCGGTTTTAGAAAAAGCATTGTTCGGTTGCCTATCTCAAACCTAATTCGGTGTTTTGCTGATGATTTTTTTCTGCTATACCAAAAAATTCTGGTAATTTTATTGTGTGCTTTTTTAATTTTTTTTTTTTGGTAACACTTATGTTTACTTCAATTGTCATACATTTTATATGGAATAATTTGTAAAACATGTCTTAGATTTAGTACTATGTGTGATGTGGTAAAATTTAATAAATAAATAAAATAACACAAAATAAAAACAATGTCTTTTACAACCTACATCAAAGTTAGTTTCCAGTAAACAAAAATCTTTCCAAATTCACATATTTATGTTATTCATGTATACGGTAATCCTTTCTCATCACACCTATGAGATGCAAAAAATGTATGCTCGAAATGGTCTCAAAGAAAAACTCCGTTTCATTACTTTCATTTTATAAATGAAAACTAAGTCGTACTTTTTATTACGCTCTCAGTCCCTTTGCGGGTTGGGAAAGTTATAAATTGTTATTTCAGAGTTATGTTACATGTTACTATATTTTATTACATGCGTTGCCAGCGTTTAAAGGAGGAGTAGGCTCTTTTTATGAATTCCTGGATGTTATATCTAGAAACTATCTATCTATAAATCAACACCGATTACAATTATTTGTAGAGTGACGAAAGGACCAGCTCTGGGGCAGCCAGTATTCCCAGGCGTTTGACGTTGTTAATTTATAAGCTTTGTGTAATAACGACAATGGTAGCTTACACGCAATAGAGCGTAATGTGTTTATGAATGTGACCATCAAATTTCGCTCTAAAATATCAATAGCGGCAATAGTTTTTTCCTTAAAATATTATCTATAAATTATCGTTTGTGTAATGATAAATTTCAGTTTTTTTCCTTTTTATCTATTAATGTACTTATATTTTCTGCTTCACATATATTGTATAAACAATTATTTATTACATAGATAACTATGTAATCTGTTTTATGTAATGTATGTTAGCTGTAAGATTATAATAAATAAATAAACATGGCCTTCAGTTACGAAGAACACAACTAGATAGTATATATAGAATCACATATATCGAAAAATATCCCTCGTTAATATGTCATCTATCATATTTCGTATCTAGAGTTAATAATGAAATAGATTGACATCCCATTCATCATAAACGATTATTTTACGTTACGGTACGGAACGTATTAATACGAAAATAGATTTACGTATTAATACGTTATAATACTCGAAATATGGACATACGTATTTTTTTACTTTATTAGTAAATATAACAATCAAATACTGTATTTTCAATTTTCTTAACCTATATAGTAATAATAAAAATAATTTAAAAAAATTAATGAAAAGAAACTAAAAAAAATATATAAAGTCTTGCAGTCTTTAGCGCTGGCAGCATTTCCTCGCTGTACTGCGATACTTATTTGTTGAGTGAGGAAAGCACCAACTCTGCGGTGACCAGTGCTATCTGCTCAAATCTTTAATTAGCGCCTGTGCACTTCTAGCCCACGCCCCAAGGGTATCTACTCCAAAGGGATCAAAATCGGAGTTAAAGGAAAGGCTAAAATAATATGGACATTAAGACTTTTTTAAAAAGTACTTAATACTCAATATCATTAAAAATTCTTAGTTTTTTGTTCTAAAACAACAATTTTATAATGAATAATTTAATACAGTTGAAATGAACATTTTATGAAATCATATTTTTTTGCTAGGAGCGCTTTTTTATAGTCCGTCTGCATTTGGAGACGTTTTATACATTAGTTTAATGAACTCTTTAAATAAATTTTGCCTATAAATAAATTTTATCAATATAAGAGGAACAGAAGCTACTAGTGGTGGAACGCAATATATTGCATAATATCCTGGAGCCAAGAAGGACGAATAATTAGAGTCTGATAAATCCCGCTAGAAGAGTTCCCAATATTATACATAAATACAAGGCTCATCGAACACGTTGGCTGTGGAATCTTGAGCACATGGACCAAGACGCGGTGAAGTAGTCTTTAGTTAGCAGGACTAGGTCGGGATAGGTATCCGTTGATCGCCAGAGTGGAGGAGGACTTGCTAAGCAGAAATTGGTAGGAGGTAGAGAGGGCGGGGAGCGCGGGATATATCACGGAGACAGCGAATTGAGTGGGTCTATAAATAAATTTTCTCGAATTGTACTTCATTTACGTTTAAATTGAAAAAAATACGCGTTTTTGTCAATTTAAGACCTAAAAGTATGATTTTTTTGAAATATAAATACTATCAAAAATAGAATTATATTTTTGAATTGTCTTCTTTTGTTTAATTTTATGAGGCTCACCTGATGTAAAGTGATACAGCCCATTGACACTGACATTGCCAGAAGGCTCGCCGCCGCCGTTGGCGGGAATATTAACAAAATGTACCTAGTATTATATACGCTTTAATCTCATCATTGAATCTTAATATTAAAAATACTGTCATAAATTGCTTTATGTATGTCAGATGTTACCTAAGGATTTGCAAGCACCCTGCGCCAATTACTTTCTTTCCTTGCTTGTACGGTGAAGGAAAACGTCAGGTGTAAGTCAGAATACTAGAACCAAAAACGGACAGCTTACAACTATGTTAGTCTTTAATTGTCTCCATAATATAAACAATAAATAAACTTGGAGATATAACAAATAAAATATTTTTATTATGGAACATAAGATACAAGTATCGCTTATTCCACGTCATTAAATTAATATAGGTAGTTATAATTTATATTGTAAATCTCAGTTCAGAGATGCGTGGAAACTATAACATGAAAAGTACTAAACTGATTTGCATAAAATTTAGACAATTTCATGAGCTGTATACCACATAAAAAAAAGTATTCGCTTATAATTTATGATAAATCTGTGAATAAACAAACATACTTACGAAAAGTACCATACATATAGTAAAAATATCATCATACTCAATATCAGAATCCAATACTATGATATACAGGTCAAGTTAATTAGGTAAATAAACGCATAAATGTCTGCTCAAGGCCAAATTTCATGCATATCTAACCGTTACTGGTTTACCACGAGCAGAACGAATGAAAAATACCTGCAATTTCACAAACAATCAAAACTTTATTCATTATAATTCCGATATGTCATACAGAAGTTGTATTAAATATACCAACTTCAATTTAATTTCAAGTCTGTCATCATAACTTAATAAGGTTTTAAGTTATCATTTCTATACATACATTTAATAAGTGTTAACGCTGTAGATACAATGTAGAATATTTTTATTTATTTGCAAAAACATTGTTCAAACAGGTGACCCTAAATCAACAGGAATGCATGTACAATCAAAAATTCAGTCACGTTATATAAACAAAAAAATGTGTGCGTGTACCTACTAGTGTACACAAGTAAGAAGAGAAACTTCTTTGTGACCTTATTTTTTGAAAAATGATTTAATATATTTAACTTAACAGAAATTTGTTAAATAAAGTTAAATTAGATAAAGTTTAACAAAAGGCTTTTATTATCATAGACATGAATACAAATAATACAATTATTTCTTGTTACCTTATTACTACTAAGATCATAACATTTATTTTGATTTATTAATAGAATGATTACTATCATTGTTATCGTTACTATATAATCGTTAATATATATATATATATATATATAAACGGTGACGTGATCTTTTGCCTTCTGTGTTACCACTACACTAACCACTTTGTTTCTCCAAGTTCTCTTGCACCTAGCGGCGTCGGGACGTGACGACCCCATCGCCCACTGGTGAAATAACCTGTGACAGAGGTTATTTCACCAGTGCAGTCAGTCAACCCCCTTCCTAGTGGGAGTGCCACGCTGTTGCTTTCGGGCTTCAGCCAAACGGGCAGGCACGACCGGGGCAGTACCACTGTCTCACAGAAAACCGGCGTGAAGTGATGCAATAGGTTCATCTTATTGTACTCGCGTTTCGTGCGGTGAGTGAGACTCCCGGAGCCCATCAATTCCCCCCCCAGATATGAAGATGCAGTTTAAACAGAGATTACCCCAGGTGGGTACCACACGTTTCCGCTGTGGAGAATCCCCCTCTGAGCGTCCATCATCGGAACAATCAGTATTCGGTGGTGGATGCACTGGCTGCCCTTCGTATTCTGGGGTGGGCAAAAACTGCGCAAAAAACTTTAACTTTAGGTTTCGATCTCGGGGCAAACGGAAGAATTTACCGAAGGCATCCCCTTCCACGCTCTCAGTGGACTTTACCAATGTTAGGGGGCTCAACTCTAATCTTAACGCGGTTCACTTTCACCTCGAAACTGCGAAGCCGGCCTTATTCTTCCTTACTGAGACTCAGATATCCTCCCCGGCTGATACATCCTACCTCTCCTACCCGGGGTACAAATTGGAACATTCATTTGTGCCGAGGGCGGGAGTTTGCGTGTACGTCAGAGAGGATATCTGTTCTCGTCGCCTCGGGTCGCTTGAAGGAAGGGACCTATCTAGCCTCTGGCTGCGCGTAGACTGCGATGACCATCCGCGATTCTACGCATGCCTGTATAGGTCCCATAGCGGAAATACCGAAACTGACCGACTCATTGAGCACATCCAAATGGCTACAGATTCCCTGCTCGAAGGGGTTCCTACCGCTGAAATCGTGATACTTGGCGATTTTAACGCTCACCATGCCGATTGGCTCGGCTCGGAAACCACCGATCACGCGGGAAGATCCTTTCACGACTTTGCTTTAGCTTACGACCTGTCACAAATGGTCCCTGCGATTACGCGAATACCAGATGTGGATGGTATAATATACGGATAAACCCTCTTTGTTGGACCTTCTGCTGACCTCACATCCGGAGACCTATTAAGTCTCTGTTGACCCGCCATTGGGTTCATCGGATCATTGTGTGGTCCGGAGTACTGTGCCTACTACGCGCCCACCTCGGCCCCGTTTTTCGGGTTGTCGCCGTATTTGGCACTATCGGTCAGCAGATTGGGATGGGATACGGTCTTTCTTTGCGTCCTACCCTTGGGGGCCTATGTGCTTTTCGTCGGAAGCTCCAGATTCCGTCGCTGCCTCTGTCGCCGAAGTGGTTCTGCAGGGCATGGAACTCTTTATTCCATTTTCTGCGGCGTCGATCGGTGGCAAGTCACAGCCCTGGTTTAAGCGTTCTTGCAAGGCAGCATCGCGTCGAAAGCGAGAATGCTTTAATGCATGGGCGGAAGCGGCGATATCTCGTGATGCCAATACCAGCGAACATAAAAAAGCATATAACTCAGCCTCCAGGTCCTTCAAACGGGAAATCGCTAAAGCAAAGTCAGAGCACATCGCCAGATTTGGCGAGAGATTGGCCCAACTCCCTTCGGGGACTCGAGCCTTCTGGTCTCTCGCCAAAGCTGTACAAGGGAATTTTTGTCAGCCATCCATTCCACCGCTGCACAGGGAGGATGACTCGCTCGCCCACACTGTGAAGGAGAAGGCCGACCTCTTGGGCTGTCTCTTCGCGTCGAGCTCGACTTTGGATGACCCAGGGGGATCACCACCGACGTTTTCGCGGTGTGATTATTCAATGCTGGAAATCACATTCCGGCAACGTGCTGTTCGCAAGGCACTATCTTCCTTAGACATTCATAAGTCGAGCGGACCGGATGGTATCCCTCCAATTGTGCTGCGTACTTGTGCTCCTGAGTTGGCTCCGGTCCTGACGCGCCTATTCCGGTACCTGTACTCGCTCGGCACTGTCCCGAAGAGCTGGAAGACCGCTTCGATACATCCGATCCCTAAAAAAGGCGATGGCTCTGATCCGTCCAACTATCGTCCAATAGCTATAACCTCCTTGTTCTCCAAAATAATGGAATCCATTATTAATGGCCAGCTCTTGAGGTATCTAGAGGGCCACCAGCTGATTAGCGATTATCAGTACGGCTTTCGTCGTGGTCGTTCGGCTGATGACCTGGATGGTTGTGTTCTATCCCCGACCCTGTTTCTTCTGCATATCAATGACATGTTGCAACTTAGCAACATTCATTGCTATGCGGACGACAGCACTGGGGATACTATTTACACTGGCCGGGCAGGTATTTCTCGGGCAGTTGTCAATGAGTACCGGAACAAACTTGTGTCTGAAGTCGAGTCTCGGACTGGGGAAGACTTAACCTAGTCCAATTTAACCCCAAGAAGACACAAGTTTCCGCGTTTTCCGCGAAAAAAATACCCTTTGTCGCTACTCCTCTTTTCGAAAACACTCTTCTTGAAGCCACAGCCAGCATCGGAATACTTGGCATTGACATATCGAACGACGTTCAGTTTCGCGGTCATTTGGAGGGAAAGGCTAAATAAGCCTCCAGAAAGCTTGGTGTGCTCAGCAAGGCGAGACGGTACTTCACTCCGGGCCACCGCTTGCAACTCTATAAAGCGCAAATACGGCCCCACATGGAATACTGTTCTCACCTCTGGGCGGGGGCTCCCCAGTACCAGCTCCTTTCACTTGACCGTATCCAACGAAGAGCGGTTCGAATCGTCGATGACCAATCCCTCTCCGAGCGGCTCGATCCTTTGGCGTTGCGTAGAGATGTGGGGTCACTCTGCATCTTCTACCGCATTTACCGTAGAGAGTGTTCAGAGGAGTTGTTCGGATTAATACCTGCAGCTGAGTTTCATCATCGGACGTCGAGGCAGAATACAAAATTCCACCCGTATCACCTCGACGTCCGCCGTTCCACGACTGGACAGATCCGAAGCTGTTGGTTTATTAGATTATTATTGTTTCCATTAATATACAACATAACATGGTTTATAAAAGATATGTGATATTTAAAATATAACATTCAACGGTTGTGTTGCCATTAAGTAACGCCATCTAGTTAAATTGTTTAGAACTATTACTTAGCCGATTCGGTTAGAAATGTGCATGTAATCAATAAAGGTTCTAAGTTAGGTAGTTGAGCTTTTGTTATGTTTTCTTTGAAACTAGGGCAGTATTTTAAACGACTCTATACGATTAAATATACATATTACTTCGTATAATCAAAACAAATTCCTATTTTCATCTCTCTTATAATTCCGGAATTAGATTTGCTGTTACATTGTTGACTGTATTTTTTTTACTTATAAATTATTTTTAGTAGAGGAATATTAATAGGGATAAATTTAATTTATTCTCAACGTTTAGTAGACAACATTTTGGAACTACGATTTAAGATAATATTCAATATTATCATTCCAATTTTCAATATAAGCCACAGTTCAAGAGGGAATGGCTAAATATAGGTCAAGATGAGGTCGTTACATTGGTACTTCATTGTTCATATGAGCGTCTTATTTTTACTGAAATCGTTAGAGCGCCATTCTTACTTTGTTTAATTATTTAATAAAATATTTTTTTTAATTAATAAGTAGACTCTTATTTTTTTAATATCTTAAGTAAAGTTTAGTTTAACATTATTATATCTGTTATAAATATTGATGGGGTTATAAACTCAAATTGATTTGATTATAATGCGAATGGGATATCAGCAACTTAACTGCCCTATGCCAGCCCC
The DNA here is from genome assembly GCF_905147105.1 of Pieris brassicae. Taxonomy (NCBI): domain Eukaryota; kingdom Metazoa; phylum Arthropoda; class Insecta; order Lepidoptera; family Pieridae; genus Pieris; species Pieris brassicae. The sequence goes on along the minus strand of NC_059668.1, from coordinate 20,654,726 downwards.
GTGTTTAAATATTTGGTATGATGAAAATTTGACAAGTCGGTATTAATGCGCGCGCATCCTTCGCCATTTTGAATTTCCGTCCTACTCCCATGGCACAGTAAGGTCTTAGCCGTAACAGCTGTTACTTGCAGTCTTTAACGTTATACAATTTCCATAGTGAATAAAGTAAGGGAATTACCAGATCTAATGACGCTTCGAGAATCAGTACGAAAACTATAGTGGGTTACGATATAATCTCCGAGAGATATCGATTTCGCACTTGGTGATTCTGTTTATTGTTTTACCCTGTTTTCGTAGGATTTTTGGTTAGATTCAGTGGCTTAAGTGACAAAAATCAATAGCAGATTGGTATTGGCTTCAAGGACATTATTGTGACGTCAGAAGTGTACTTGTCTTCGGCTACCCAAGCGTAAAAGGTATTCGAAAATTTAAATAATTCTATATTTGAATTTTGTTACATAAAATTAAATTGACACAGCCTATCCCAAAACTACAGAGTCGATCAATAATATTCGTCCTTTTTTTATATAGATTTTATGTCAAAATTAAAAACCTACCGCCTACGCAAGACCTTGCTTTGTCCTGCACAGGCGCACTTCAGCATAACAAACATGTGTTACAAAGAGACAGAAATTCTGAATCTGGGTAACTTGCGAAGATAAGGGGTTGTGAGTGGAATTTAGGTCAATACCAGATAACGTTTGCGTATCGAATAAAATAACGCGAGCCTAGCGCATTTAGAACCGTTCAACTACGCCGACGTGGCGCTTTATTACCATAAATTTATCTACATGTAGGTACTTAACAGATCTTTGTGTATATGCTGATGAAAATGACCGTTGCTTACACTTAGGGTAAGAATTTCCCCTTCTAATACTGTTCTACAACTACAATATATATTACACAATTTTATATAAAAAACAGTGTTGCACAAAGTTTGTTATCTGTTTCTTAATCATTTACTTTTCTTAATAGACAATTAGATGATTATTCTTCTGTGTATGATATTCGCCGTTTATTTTTGGGCTTATTATCCTGACGTTGTTTTCCTTCACTGTCCGAGTGTTAATTGCGCAAATATATAGAAAAATCCATTGGTACAAAGCCGAGATTCGAACGGACGACCTCAGGCTTGAGAGGTACAATCCTAAACTGATGTATATTATATATTAATTCCATCCAGGCTATGTCGAAAACAAAAATGCATAGTGTTTATACAAACATAATATGTATTACAAAATATTAACAGCTTCAAAGTATTATTTGCGCTGACTTTTTTTGTCAAACAAACGTCCTGTTTATAAAATCAATAAAAATACAATATCACAAAAGGATATGACGAAACCTATTACCGCGCAGAGCGCGCAAAATTATTCTTTATTCTTTATTTGAGAAAATTCATTTTCATGCCGTTGACGTTATTGGCAGGATCAGTAGCAGCTATGACCTCTATTGCCCGGTAATATGGTTTGGTATGGGTGTATTGATAACAGAAAATTTAATGTAGTGTCAGTCGATAATGGAGTAAACACAGCGGTGGCCGTGCCAGAAGATAATAGATACCCTGTAGTGAACATAAATATGAAAGCTAATTTAAAGGATAGAAGTTAAAGACTAAGGTAATTTTGTAGACCGAAAGAGTGTGCAACTTACAGTTATTTCTGACTTTCCTACGTCAAGAAGTACTGTATTTTAACATTTATTTGTTTTAATATTGTTTGGTACATTTAAATAAATAAATTGGCACTTACATTTGTTAAATAAGAAAAAAAAATGATTTTTTGACAGATGGCTGGAGGAGGTGATCCGAAATGGCAAAAAGATGCTGGCGACCAAAATTTCGACTACATGTTCAAATTGCTGATTATTGGGAACAGTTCTGTCGGGAAGACTAGGTCAGTATACTCTGCCAAATTACGTTTATTGTACTATGAGCGCTAACAAGAGCGTTTTGAACAAATTCCAATAATTTTTGTTACAAGACGCCAATTATTTTCGCTTGACGGAATTTTTTTCTAATTACATTCCTGTCTCAAAGACATATTTATTTTTACTACCGACCGCCTACTGATGTTATAGTTTGGTTCTTATCGGTCTGATTAATCATTTAATAAACCGCATAAGTTCTATAGCCTAGAATTTGATTGTCTTTATTCTACTCATTTAAAATGTATAAAAAAACAATCAATGTCACTACAACCTTTTTAGGTCTTGGCCTCAGATTTCTGTATCTGTTTCATGATCATTTATTAAACTAATAGGCATGTAGGTGTTCAGCCTTCTGTGCCTGACGCAAGCCGTCGACTTTTTGGGTTTAAGGCAAGCCGGTTTTCTCACGATGTTTTCCTTCACCGTTCGAGCTAATGTTAAATGCGCACATAGGAAGAAAATCCATTAGTGCACAGCCCAGGATCGAAACTACGACCTCAGGGATGAGAGACGCACGATGAAGCCACTAGGCCAACACTGTTCTAGCATTTAAAATGTATACCTATTGCTAAAATAAACATAAATGTGTTTATTACTTGTAATACATGAATTACAAATTTTAGATTTAGGGAACCTTTTGAAAAAGATACCAGTGTCATGGTCCCTAGGTCTTTCATAAAAAAACTTAACTTAATTTTCATATATGTATTAAAGTACGACATATATAACGTCGGTACTACTGTGGGTTAGGTATGTTGATCTGTCTGTATCATAAATATTATAGTAGACATGCTGGTCATACTTTGTGCTTTCATTATTACTATACTGAAATAAAAAGCTTAATAGTCAAGTATCGAAATTATGACATTAAGGATTCAGACGCTTAACCAATACGCTATAAGATTCCCATACTGTCATAATGCTTATGTTATAATGCTTATTATGAGACTTATCTTTTTACTTTTTATTTTTAATGTATCATCTTTCTAGTTTAGTTTGTTTTATTTTTGTTCCTGTTTAGTTTTGTCTTAATAACTGTGTATAACATGTATTTTTGCACTTCTTGCTTATGTTATGTAATTTAATACAATTTTTTCTCTTTACTCACAGTGCTTGCCTGGAAGAGATCGCTCGAAAGCGATAAGGCCGCCAGTTTCCTTTTGATTTAATTAAGTTTTTCTTAATTGTAATGTTACCAAGTGTAAATAAATAAAATAAATGCTCTGATTATTTCACTTATATTATACATATACGTTTATCCCAGCTACACCATTGGTACCATGCCACATCAGTTTGTTCAAAATTCGGCTACATTCAGTGTAATAACATGAGTGTATGGAACAATACTTCCCAGGTTTTGTTTTGTTAAAATACCACTTCACAATAGTACAATTTTAATTTTCAGTTTTCTATTTCGCTACGCGGACGACTCGTTTACATCAGCGTTTGTGTCTACTGTGGGCATTGATTTCAAGGTCAAAACGGTGTTCCGACACGACAAACGTGTTAAACTTCAAATATGGGTGAGTTTACAATTTTTAATTGCTATTTTCAGGTATATTTCAGGTATATCTTTATTTATTTACTTGCCGTACTCGGTTTCGCAACTGTAACTGTGTGTGTGTAACCTTAAATATTTATATAAAATAAAATAAATAAATGGCGCTACAACCTTTTAAGGTCTGTGCCTCAGATTTCTGCATCTGTTTCATGATCATTTGTTAATATTATAGGCAAGTAGGTGATCAGTCTCCCGTGCCTGACGCACGCTCTCGACTTTTTGGGTCAAGCGGGTTTCCTTTAGATTTTTTCCTTCACCATTCGAGCGAATGTTAAATGTGCACATAGAAAGAAAGTCCATCGGTATACAGCTGGGGACGCTTAGGCCACTAGGCCAACACTGCTCGTTATTACTGATATACCTAATCCTTATTCATAAATTATTATAGATTTAGGTAAACCGCTATAAATTCTGTGCTGTCGTTTTTGAGTTTATTTCGAACAGACAGACGTCTAGACGTGGCGTTGTGGATTTGTTAATATACACTATAAAAGATAGGCATCGCAGGGATTATTAAGTTCTTCCAGTTTTCTCAATCAATCGTTACGGCAGCCGTCTCAGTACTATTTTCGTGCGACGGTTTTTTCTCTGGCTTTGCAAATCCGACTACCACAAAAAAGTATTTTAATTTTCTGTGTAATTATGTATATTGTATGCATATAGTATGTAGCTTATGGTACTCATAAATAATCTAGCTTTTTATTGGTACATGAATTTTCAAAATCGGTTCAGATCCAGAGATTAAATTCGCAGAGTTCCCTATAATATTAGTATAGATAACAAGCCGCCTAATCCGGTTTCTAACGATTTATTTTTAAAATATTTTGGAAAGAAATATATCGTTAGTTACATTCTGAACGCGTGTTTTTAAATGGCCTATTAGTTTTCGAGTTTATTCGTTACAAGCATATTCTCAACATAGAGTTTATTCTCTACAGCAACTTAACAGTTATAAATGTAAAGATTACTAAACGATACATTACTGACTAAAGTACCGTTTCATTTGTAATAATCTGTATGTGATTTTCCGGTAAATCAAATACTGTTTCAGATTAGCACCGAATCGTCAAGTTTACTGATCATGTTAAACATATAGTATTGTCTTTTGTTAACATTGCTTTGACACATTAAGAAAACACTTTTTAAACGGATTGAAGCTATGTATTATTACTATAAACTTATAATTATGACCACGTGACCACGCACGCGAAACGTCGGAAAAATTTAAATGTAAAAATTATGTAAATAATTATAAGTTAATAATAATAATATATAGCTTCAATCCGTTTAAAAAGTGTTTTCTTAACTTGTTAAACATGTCTATAAAAGAAGTAGAGCAAATAGGCAGATTTCTGCCCCATTGGGTGTACCCGTACTTAAAACTGATGTCAGGAAAAAATATTATATTCATCAGGAAACCTATTCATTACTATGATAGAAATATGAATACACAGTCAAATTTAATTTTTTTTTTTTTAAATATTGTTTCTAGAAGTAAATACATAATAATATCAATGGCGCTACAATCTTTTTAGGTCTGGGCCTCAGATTTCTGTATCTGTTTCATGATCATTTGTTAATCGAATAGGCGAGTAGGTGATCAGCCTCCTGTGCCTGACGCACGCCGTCAACTTTTTGGGTGTAAAGCAAGCCGGTTTCGTCACGATGTTTTCCTTCACCGTTACAGCTAATGTTAAATGCGCACATAGAAAGAAAATCCATTGGTGCACAGCCGGGGATCGAACCTACGACCTCAGGGATGAGAGGCGCACGCTGAAGCCACTAGGCCAACCCTGCTCAAAATAGTATACATACATTAATATTCCCTCGAAACCGAATGAGGGCCCTAAAATAACACAAAACTTGTTTTATTTCATGAATTTGATTAAAACTTTGAGAATTAACAATATATGGAGGTTTTAATAGATTTTTTAATATTGCTCTTCGCTTCACTATGTTGAGACTCTTGAAAATAACGAATATAACTTTAAAAATGTTACCGTTGCGACTTTTCTACTGAGAAATCTTTACTTTTAGTAATAGGTGAAAATGAAATTTTATTTTCATTATAAAAACGATCCAAACATAATTTGGTGAATTCACAGAGATGGCAATGTCTTTGCATTGTTAAGTTTAAGTTTGTATAACTTTAATTCCCGTCGATAACTGGCGATTAAACTTCCTAAGTAATTATTTTGAATCGATATGATATCCTATAATAATAAGTTAATTATTTAATCACACAATAAGACGTAACGATATTATTAATCAGTGTTTTATTTAAATAGGTTGAGTTGTATTACAATCAAGAAGTACTGGTTGCAAATAAAAGTTTTTGTTAATAGGATACAGCAGGTCAAGAGCGCTACCGTACAATTACAACTGCATACTACCGTGGAGCTATGGGCTTTATTCTCATGTATGATATCACTAACGAAGAAAGTTTCAACAGTGTACAAGACTGGTTAGTAATAATATGTTTTCTTTTCATTCTGCAGTCGAGAAAACTAAAAAGATATTTATTTAATAACATAACAAACATGCATCGCTGGCATTTCGGCTTGGAATGTTATCGTTCAGTTTGGACTTGATAAAAACCAAGATATATTTATAAATATATCTTGGTTTGGTATATATTTCGGTCACAGGAGAAGACAATATTTTGAGTTATGTTACTAAAGATTCGTACGTCTCGAGTGGGTCACATCATTGTTATGGCTATTTTCTGATTTTATATTCGCAAAGTTTCTTGTTTTTCTAATTAAAATCTTGGTTATATATGTCTAATTGTAAATAGTAACAACGTATACGTTTGTTTTGAAAACTAAGCTACTTTATTAGGTTACCATGAACGCCTAAGTGTTTGGATAAAATAACTGTAGTATAGTATAGTTATTCGGATTAATACCTGCAACTGTTTTTCGAAACTTTCTTCGTAGTCATCGGACGTCGAGACTGAATGCGAAATTCCACTTCGACGTTCCACAACTGAGCGCTTTTTTAAGGCAGCTTTTGCCGCGCACCACCTTAAGGTGGAACTAGCTGCCCACTGATTCCTAGCGTACCAATTCTCTAAAGGCCGGCAACGCACTCGCCACCCCTTTTGCATAGATACCGCCCATGGAGTGTCCTTGGGCGGTATCTATGTATATAGGTATCACTTAACATCAGGTGAGCTTCCTGCCCGTTTGCCCCCTGTTCTATAAAATAAATTATTTTACTATACAATACAACAACAGTAATCCATAAATAAATAATATTTGGTGATGTTACCTACGTGCCTGACGTTGCCTTCGTGTAGAAGCTATCGATTAATTAATAAAATTACCGAATTATACAATTATAAATTAAAAATATCATATTTCTAAACAAGTAATACTAAGTCCAAGTTCAGTCCAATGTTCTGTATTATTTACCTATTCAGTAACATAATTACTTACGATAATTTAGCAGCTAAATTCTATATAAATAAACCGAGAATTGTAATGTTAACAAGAATAAATATATTTTCAGGGTGACGCAGATAAAGACTTACTCGTGGGACAATGCTCAAGTCATTCTGGTCGGTAACAAATGTGATATGGAGGAAGAACGCGTCATCAGCCAAGAACGTGGCAAGCAGCTCGCTGACCAGCTTGGCGTCGAGTTTTATGAAACGAGCGCCAAGGAGAATGTCAATGTCAAGGTATAAAGATCCTACTGTTTCATTCCACTTTCCTTCTTAAGTTTCTCTTCAATTATCTAGATACGACCAATTTGATGGTCCACCATGAACAAAAATACTGTTTGACTTGGCTCGGATATCGTTAAATACGACTTATGATAATGGAAGCAGAAGGCTGGCTTGCTTACGAGTCCATGATATGTTTATATCAGTCGAGTCACTGGTGTAGCAACAATTGTTCAAAGTAAAGATTTTTTAGGTAATCCTGTCGCTTCTTTGGATACTTCCAATGGATCCCTGATGAAATAAATTATATAGTATTATAATTTCACCACTTTATGGTCTCGTCTCGTTATCCACTCAAAAACTCTTTTACTTTCTTGATGACTCAATAGATTTTCATGTGTAAAGAGAACTTTAGTCAGCAAGCTCTGATTATACCCAATCCAGCCATAAGTTTTATTACAAACGAAAAAATATATATTTTTAATTCAGTAATGTAATATTATTAAATATACCTACATATTTATTGAAGTCTCCGAAAAAAATATGTGAAATGGCGCAAAATCGAAGTTTTAAAAATAATATAAATGTTCCAAATTCAAAAAATAAAAGTTATATGCAACAGATTAAGCTACAAGTAATAAACATCATTGTTTTTCAGACCGTGTTCGAGCGACTAGTAGATATTATCTGTGACAAGATGTCTGAGAGCTTGGATTCGGAACCACAGAACATGTTGGCTGGTGGGGCTCGAGGCCAAAAGCTTTCAGAGCAGCCCCAAGGAAACAACAATCCTAATTGTAACTGTTAATAATACTAAACAAAACCTCTCATTCCTGCCTTGAAAATACTGGAATTGATAACAAAATTATAATTCACTTAATCCTTCGCAAACATTCGTCCAGTATCTTCAAGGGTTATTTTTATAAAAATTATTTTTTATATTTCAGTAAACACCTTTACTTTAATGATTTTAGGTTAGTTTAAAATTGAGTATTAGCTTAGATCTTAAGTAGCCACTATTGATTGGAGCTGGAGTAGGGATCTGATACTTGTGTATTTAATATGTTTTATTCTAAGATGTATGCAATATTCAATATAACCGTGCTTCGCGTTTTATTTGCATCGACAACGAGTATGTATAAAATATTAAATGCGCGATTGACTTGGCCATTGGACCAAAGTTTCAAAGAAATGGGCGCAAAGTATTTTTAGAAGTAATTTAAAAGTTGAAGGCGTTTAAACATATTTTTGCGTAGATCTTTCCGCGCTATAGTAAAAATTGCATTACCACAAAACGACACTCGATAAATATCACATGGGTGACTTGTAAATATGTTTCTTGGTGTATAAAAATTATTGTATAGCGTACGTATAAATCTGTTTGTATTCTTGTTATCTGCTAAGTAATGTTATGTATAGGCTTTATTTGGCAGTAGTCTATATGAATTTTTAACTGCTTAATTAATGTGTATGAAACACGTTAGAATTATCTGTTCTAGAAGACATAGACAATACTATTTATATCAATTTCTGTTGAAATCTGAGCACATAACGTAATCTATTGCTAAGTAGTTTTATTAGTTTTTAAATTTCTGTAGTTCGTAAGACACTTTTTTTATTATTGTTAGTAAAATGTAATCAAGGTTTAGAATTTTATTTATAGGTGTTGAGTGTTGAATTTGTAATCGAATTGTTGTTCATAATAAATGTTTATTTGGATTGGCTCTAAGATAATACAAAAACAGACCATTTTGTGTCAATTGATGTATTCTATTATCTAGTTGGTACCCTTCCGCTAAATTACGACATACCGAATGGTCAAGCTAATCTAAAAATCTACTAAATTATATAAAAGCTAGAAAATTATATTACTCTTATTATGAAGGATTCACTTGAAGAATTTACTTGTATTGTTAACAAGGCCTTAAGTGAATAAAAATGTATCTTCATACTATAAAATACTACACTGTCCTACAGATATTAAATTTCTTGTTAATACAATAAAAAAAAACACGGCAAACACAAAAAAAACAAAATAACATTTTTACCGTAATCAATTATAATTTTTGTAATAAATAGCTGCTCACTGAAGTATTTTCGAACCAATTGAAGGTCATACCAATGTTGTAAGAGGCAATGCACTTGCGAGCCTTCTGGCCATCAGTATACGTGGGCGTAATACGAAACATCAAATGAACCTCCTGCAAGTTAGTTATATATTGAGCCTTACAGATTGCGGAATGGGCGTCAATTAAAAAAAATACGCCATTTGTAAATTTCAGCGAGCCGAAATGAAATCGGCTCTTGCAATATTCGTTAATACCTTAACGATATAGAAGTAAAAGAAAATCTTCCCCTGTTTAAATTCACTTCCGTTTTTGACAGTTGTACTCAGAGACGTCCATTTTCTCTAATGGTAGATTAATAACGGTGTAGCCGCTGTAATGTAATCTTGATTGAGTAAAATAACAACCTATTTTAGGCTCTGATTATTAACACCTAATAATAAGCATTTACACTTAATGAACGACTCTGAGAACATGTTGGACATTTAAGTATTGCTGTCTATTTATGGCATTATTCCATATTTTACTGAAAGCGATTAGGTAGATGTATGGTTTGAGTAGAATGTTAATGAAGGTTGTACGTGGTTAAGGCTTATTTATCGTATAGATAAAAGGGTGTTATTGGCATATCGTAAGGAATGGCTTAGGTTTTGACTTTCTTTGATAAAACATACTACGTAATATTGTCTTTTATATTATTAGATTATCTAATAATGATATTTCTGAAGTACTACGCTACAAACTGATATAAAGCATAGGAAAGCGAAATGCCCTTTTCACGTAGAGCAGAGGTAAGCTGACTCAAAGGTTTATAAACTCAATGACCGAATCTTCACTTTAAAAACAACTTTAATGTTTTTTTATTTATAACTTATTCTGTATATACTGTTATTTTTAACTTAACTTTTCCTCATTAAATATATCATCATACAGGTACAAGTTAAACGACTACTAAGCATTAAACATTTATAAGTATATAATTTTCACTGTTGTAATATCCAAGATCTGGTTATGGTAAAGTTGTATCAAAGAAAGTTTATCTTAATTTTCACCTATAAACAATATTTAAAAGTTATAAGTGAGGGGCTAATTGGGTATTTTTTCTGTTAAAATCTGAAATTAATCAATTAGATGTATTAAATGTATAATTATTTGTTGTGCATTAATATTTAATTATTTTAAAGAAACACTTGTAAAAGGTTTATTGATAATAAACGTATATACTGTGTTTTATTTTTGTATCTTATTCTCCAACTTTATTCTAACACACAATTCATATACAAGGAATCCATAGAAACCGCGGAAACAATTGAAAATTAGCAAGTTCATAAGACTTTCTTAGTTGCTCTGTACTTGGATTCGATTTATTGAATATGTTAAATAGCTCCATAGAGTGTTGGCCTAGTGTCTTCAGCGTGTGATTCTCATCCCTTAAGTCGTAGATTTGCTCAATGGCTGTGCTCCAACGGACTTTCTGGCCGTCTATGTGCGCGTTTAAATCTCGATCTGCTGATCCGGCTTACTGATCGCCTATTTATCTATTAGATTGACAAATGGTCTAGGCTATCTGAAACAGACACATAAATCTGAGTCCCAGACCTAAAAGGTTTTAGCGCCATTGATTTTTTTTAATAGCTCCATCTATTGCAAAATTATATTACTGATAATCCTAAATAAATATTGTTTTTAGTTTATTTAACATTCCTATAGATGGCGCTACAATAAACTAAACTGTTGAACATTCGAAGTTTGGGAATTCGTTATACAAATGACTTCAGGAATTATATCAATTGTATCCTTGTATCGAAATACATTGATTTATAATTTATAAAAATCTGGGAACTCTCCACGGCGTTCTAGCGATCTCTAGACCTACTCTGGCCGGTGTTCCGAGACACGATTTTTTAACACTCGGATCTTCTCCCGCTCTTCAGATGATCAATCCAACAGTAAGGTATACTCTTGTGGCAGGTTCATTTTCAGTCGTTGCGCCAGCGGACAAATTTACATACAATAACATATGTATTAAACTTTAATCAAAGTTTATTTATTCAAAGTCAAAACAAAGACGTAACAAAATTATATTAATTAAATGTATAACTAACTAATAAATTGATTGTATGAATGCTTAAAAATAATTACACGATAAAATCCAATATTTACAATTAATAAAAGACTTAATCTTTAACAGAAGCTGGGACTAGTCCATAGATAATTCAAAGCTGACTCTACAAAGGAATCAATTTTGAAATGCACTTTTAACTGTGGCAACTTGCCAAAACGGATTTCTAATTTGAACATGACTTCTAAAAGATTCATAAGCATCGTGTCAAAAACAGATTTTGCAATTTATTGCGCTGCAAAAGACGGAGCAAAGAGGCTTTCAAGGAACTTGAATACTTACTTATTTCTTTGTAAATTTTGATTCTTCTTATAAAAAAATGTGTGCGTGTACTACACACACACGTAAGTGAAACTTCTTTATGACCTTATTTTTCGAAAAATGATCTACTATATGCAACTTTACAGAAATTGGATAAATAAAATAATATTAGATAAAGTTTAACAAAAGGCTTTTATTATCATACAAATTATACAATTATTTCATTTTACCTTATTACTACTAAGACTATTACATAATTTCATTAATGGTAATAGATTTATTACTATCATTGTTATCGGTATTATATATTTTTGTTATTAATGGCTTCGAATCGATAGGGACAAGAACAAGACGCGTAACCGAAAACTGTGACGGTAGATTTTTTTCCAACGCCGTTTATAAAGAAGTTTCACTTCAAAAATGAAAGGCATTCTTTAGAGCAGGATGGAAAAAATAAATAAATAAAGAAATACTCAAAATTATAAAAGAATCCAATTGAAGTCAACCTTTACGATGACTAATCAGGCTGGATCAATTAAAATTTAATGAAGCATTAAAAAGAGTGAATAAGTTATTGCTGCAATAAAAACGTGAGGCAAAAAATACACTTTATCGCCTAATCAAAGTGAATTAGGGTAAGGGAACTTTTATAATGCAAAACCGGTTTAATATGCAATTAATTGTTTTACTTCCATTCGATTTTTGGGATTAAGTCTTTAGTAAAAGTAGCAAAAACAGCATCGTACATTGGTTCGTTGCTAGATTGCTTCAATATTATAATATTTAGAAGATTGATATCAAGTGATTAATTAAATCAAAGATTGCCGTAACTTAGGAAGTTATCAATTTGAACTTCGTGTCTCGGAACACGTGAAGCTCTATATATATATGTGTCGCAACCAACTAGCTTAATTAGCCATTAATCAACAGCCTAGCCACTTTACTAAACAGCGCCGTGTAACAAGCGGCTTGAATGATATACAGCGGTAACATTTGTTACGTTATTTAATAAACTGGCTGGTTAGTGCTAAGGCCAATCGTACGATAAGATGATGACGTGATAGAAATAAATGAGATAAAACATCAGACATGCAAAATCTTTATTTAAAATGTAACATATTACTATACTTTGAAAACATGAGCAACAATTGACAGTTTGGACAATTTCCGTGTTAGGTGGCAGAAAATCGGAACTAAATTGAAATGAACAAGCTAGGCGAAGAAACGTTACCAATTCAAGTTATTTAATATTTGCCTAGCCGTTTGATCAAATGGCTGAATATCGTTCAGGCAGCTAGTTAAACGTCGCTGTTTAGTAAATAGTCTAGGCTATTTTAACTGCTAATTAAGCTAGTTGGCTGCAACATATATATCAGCAACAGTCTCTGGACTTGAGAGCCATGAGTCTCATAGAAAGAATTTAAAACGTATACGCGGATATACCATGCCACAATTTTTTTTGTAACAGGAGGCAGGAGGCTCTCCCGATGTTAGTGACCGCCGCCTATAGACACTCAATGTATTAAAACTGGAGATCTTATCTACTTCATAGATGGTAACAATTGAAAATACCAAAAGTCACAGAATCTAGGCTATCAAAAACCCACACAGAATTAATAGAAACAAAAACAAATCACGATAAACAGTGTTGCTAGTAAACAGAATCAAAGTAAATGAAATGTTGCAGTGAACAAAGTAAGTTCTATAAAACTATTAATTAAGTGCTTTGAAACTCCGCTATAATCATACTTTGCGTTATCCAAGTTCCGCTGCAGACAATCCTTTGAGACATGCATTAATGGTCCGAGACATTGCTAACAGACGTCCTGAACGGTTTAAGGAAATACACCGAGCTTAGATTCGACGCCAAGTAAATTACGATATTTTAGCGACAAAATTATAGTTATTGTTGTTGAAGAAATTAATGAATATATGACAAAATATATAGAATGTATTATAAGGATAACATTAAATTTATGTTATTATATATTAGTATATAGTGAGTACACGACGTCCGACAGAGTGAAGGCCTCCGCCTAATGGCTCAATTTGTCTATCATCTTCGCTACTATTTTCCAATCTTTCTCTTTGATTTAATCTTCCCAGGTTTGTGGTGTCCTTTCCTTTTTCTTCTAATTCTTGGGTCTTTTTGACCCATCTGTCATCACCATTTAACTCTCCATTTATCTTAATCACCTATATTAACTTTTAAGTGTGTTACGACCTCTGTTATTCATACTCCAAAATTCTTCATTGGCGCCTTATAAATTTATATCCACGTTGCATTACCTTACTCATTTTTATATTTTAAATTCATAAAACTTATTATAATTTTATAATAATGGTAGTACCAATGTCCTGCCATCAACTATAAACTATATTTACACTGTAAATAAATGCAAAAATCTGATAAACAAAGACTAATGCCGTTGTAAATATAAATTTATTTACCAATTGTGCATTAAATGTCGTTGCTGAGTTGCAAGTTCCGTTAGATACATAATTATTAATAAGAGATAATTTAATAACTGACTCTGTGTAGGAATGTTACAACAACTTCACGCCACAGGCTTCGCAGGTTGACGTGCAAACACCGCAGCTTAACAAACCCAACTTCATTACTTAGCGGTCTCAATTCAGTTATTTTGTTGACATTAAATTTTATTACTAGCAGTCACTTTGTTTGCATTGTGTTAAATATTATCTTCATTTGTTTGCAATTTTCCACTACAGATTCGGTTCAAAGATATTTTATTCATGCACTTAGTGAGGTCAAGTTATTGTCGGTTAGGTCTGTACATCGTGTTATCAAATGAGCTATATAAAGTTAAAATAGTAACCACTTTGCAAATATTAAAATATAAATTATGTAACTTTATGTAAAATTGATTCGTTAACGAAAAGAAACCAAAATAACATGTCCAATATTTTTACAAAAGTGCAGTTGGATTGTATCGATATTACAACAGGCATTCTGTGAATATAATATTAATAGTAATAAAGTCTTAGACACTTGTTTATAGTTATAAGGAGATACTAAAAGTGTATTGTATTTTCACGCATTGCCAAGGCGCGAGCAATCTACGCATAACTCGGTACAAGCTTAGGTCCAATGTCAAATCTGTGCTGCTCTATGGGTGTGAAACGTGGTGGTACTAAAGTAATCTCACACACAATCACACCGACTTCAAGTCTTCCTAAACCACTGTCTTCGCCGTATTCTGGGTATCGACTGGCCTAAAAAGATCTCCAACAAGCAACTTTGGGAGCGATGCCGATTAGCCTCCAGATGCAAGTGGAAATTGTGGAAATACGAGGCTCAAGATCGAACGTGATGAAGAGTCACTGTGGACGCCCTCTGCCCCGTCACGTAATGACGTCAATGTCTAAATGTTACTGTTACTACTGATATTTAGTAAATAATTATTCTATTAATTTATATTGAACTTTTATATACAAGATTGGATTTATAAAATGACTGTTGGATATGACTCGTACGAGTTTACTTATATTTGCTGCAGGCGACGCTTAGCGCGGGGCGTATCCATACATTTTTCAATTAATTTTCACATATAAAAAATATTATAGGAAAATGCTAGTCGACAATCAAGGTGTACTCAGATCTATAGCTTTCCTTAAAAAAATATATTAAAGAAAAAGAAACATACATTTGAAAACCAAGGGTCGTACGCAATATTTCTTTTATTTGAGAGCCCAGTCATAATGTACATTCACAGACGTTTTGAAAATGAAAAACCCCTAACCGGGCAAAATTATACAGTGTTATGAAAGCCCATATTTTTTTTATAGAACAGGAGGTAATCGGGTAGGAGGCTGATGTTAAGTGCTATATGGACACTCTCAATGCCTGAGCGATTGTAAGTGCTTTGCCGGCCTTTTAAGAATTAGTACGCTCTATCTTGTTGAAGTATGTTGAATAAGTTCGGAAATACTTCAGCGGGCAAGTGGTGGAACCACTATATAGTAGTAGTGCGCAAAAACTTTTGTAAATTTGATTATGCTAGACAGTGCATTATTCAATTCTAAATATTCGAGTTTAAATTCAATGTAAAAGTTGACAGGTCCGTTTTAAATACAATTCATGCCCGTTTTGTGAAACAACTGGGAACAGTTTCGAAGTTCTCCGAACCGTTGTAGAAGTCCGTAGAAAAAACAAAAACTAGTTTAGATTTACTCACGTTTTAAATTCATTCGTGAATTAATCCGTTTCGTGTTTTTTAAATGTCATTAGCGACGCCCGTATTTATTTATCAGTAAATAAATAAAAGCATTTGAAATCAATTTATAATATCATTATTAACAGTTAGGTAAATCTAAATTAAAAATTGGCAAAAATCGAAATTCGTATTAACAAATGACCTAAATTTGTACTCGAACTCCTGCCAAGAACATACGCCATCAGCACAGATTGATCTAATAGGCTCCTCGTTCATGTAAAAAACGATGTTATAATCGTCCACCTCATTTGTACACCTGAAAAATATTAATTATTATTTCGCTTTCGTTTAATAATCGCTCTGATATAGATCAGATTAGACTGAGAGTCTATGAACAGATAGATGTTTTTTAATTGTAGATTTGGGGCAAACGGGCAGCAGGTTCATCTGCTGTTAAATACAGCCCACAGACACTCTCAACATCAGAGGTCTCGCGAGTGTGTTACCGACCTTTTAAGAATTGGTACACTCTTTTATTGAAGGATCTTAATTCGAATTGGTTCGGAAATATTTCAGTGGGCAGCTTCACATCGTGATGGTAAGGCTTAGATAAGAATTTATTAATTTATGCAAACAAGAATCTTTTTTGTATGAAATACACAGATTATGTTCTGAATAAATTGTGTTATCACTGACTTTACAAATGTGTATTAGTTTCAAGTATTATTAGACTTAGGGAGACTAAGAGCAGTGTTCGCCTAGTGGCTTCAACGTGTGACTCTCATCCCTGAGGTTGTAGGTGGTAGATTGGACTTTCTATATGCGCATTTAACATTCGTCCGAACTGTGAAGAAAATCATCGTGTGGAGACCGGCTTGCCTTAGACCCAAAAAGTCGATGGCATGTGTCAGGCATAGGATCACCTACTTGCCTAATATGCATCATGTAACAGATACAGAAAACTGAGGCCTAGACCTAAAAAGGTTGTAGCGCCACTGATTTATTTTTATTTTTAATGGTATATATACTTTAATCGCTTTTTGAAATTTCGCGTTGTCATAAGTAAATATCATCTTACTATGAACAAAGTAAACGATATGCTATGTGAAAATTACATCTATTTTTCGCTCAATTCGCTTTAAATCCAACAATTGAGTTATTGCTATGCGACAGCGATGAGAACCATCTCAAATGAATTTTTATCTTCTATTGTAAATGTGAATTTGCTTTTGTTGATGTTGATAAATAACTGCTATAAGATAATATTGTTAATCATTAAAATTATTCATTCAAAGAAATCCGAAATCGTTTTATAATCTATTTACTGTAGTTTAAAAAAGTGAATTCACTTGTTAGATTCTACGAATTTGGTTAATTTTGTTGCGCCACTAATTCTTGAATACGTTATACGTTACGTGATTTAAATAAACTTTGGTATGTTGTATGATATCAAGATACTATTTTTATTTACCTTATCGATAACGTATTCTTATGTATTTAATCCTGTACTCCACGTTTATAATTCACCCTTGGTCAGAAAGTGAAACAAAATACGAAACTATAATCTATTTACTGTAGTTTAAAAAAGTAAATTCACTTGTTAGATTCTACGAATTTGGTTAATTTTGTTGCGCCACTAATTCTTGAATACGTTATACGTTACGTGATTTAAATAAACTTTGGTATGTTGTATGATATCAAGATACTATTTTTATTTACCTTATCGATAACGTATTCTTATGTATTTAATCCTGTACTCCACGTTTATAATTCACCCTTGGTCAGAAAGTGAAACAAAATACGAAACTATAATCTATTTACTGTAGTTTAAAAAAGTAAATTCTCTTGTTAGATTCTACGAATTTGGCTAATTTTGTTGCGCCACTAATTCTTGAATACGTTATACATTATGTGATTTAAATAAACTTTGGTATGTTATATGATATCAAGATACTATTTTTATTTACCTTATCGATAACGTATTCTTATGTATTTAATCCTGTACTCCACGTTTATAATTCACCCTTGGTCAGAAAGTGAAACAAAATACGAAACTATAATCTATTTACTGTAGTTTAAAAAAGTAAATTCTCTTGTTAGATTCTACGAATTTGGCTAATTTTGTTGCGCCACTAATTCTTGAATACGTTATACATTACGTGACCTAAATAAACTTTGGTATCTTATATGATATCAAGATACCATTTTAAATACCTTATCGATAACGTATTCTTATGTATTTAATCCTGTACTCCACGTTTATAATTCACCCTTGGTCAGAAAGTGAAACAAAATACGAAACTATTGTTCGTTCCGTTTGATTGTGATTGGTCTACATTTCTAACACACGTTGACAGGCTACATAATGCATCCAATAACACATCCAATAATATTCGAACGTGATGTTTCGCCTCTCATGTTTCATTTTACATTCTCTCTCTCCATGTTGACTTGTTCATACTATTAATAAAGCTCTGTTTACAATAACTTTACAGAAATTGGTTAACTTTAGAAACTATAAATACAATAAACTCGCATACATTTAAATAAAACTTTATGAACCAATATAAGCGCCAATTCACGTGATTTATATAACTTGACGTTTCGAGTGCTTTTAATATGACATTAAATTAGCAAATAATGAGAGACATCTAATGACACCTTATTAAAAAGCTGTTATATTAAAGCACAAAGTTGATGTAGTTTGTTATTGCCCGTCTTCTACCATGGAGAGCATTTACCATTTACATCTGAACAAGAGGAGTTGTTCGGACTAATACCTGCAGCTGAGTTTCATAATCGGACGTCAAGGCAGAATACAAAATACCATCCGTATCACCTCGAAGTCCGTTGTTCCACAACTGAGCGTTTTTTAAGGCATATTTTTAGGCCGCGCACTACCACTATGTGGAGCCAGCTGTCCACTGAAGTATTTTCAACCAATTCGACTTAGGGTACTTCATGAAAAAGCGAAGTGTAATTTTTAACCGACCGGCGACGCACTTGCGAGCCTTCTGGCAGTGTGAGTGATCATGGGCGGATGATGATGATGATCATGGCTTATCACCTATCATCAGATAAGCCTCCTGCCCGCTTGCCTCCTTTATTATAAAAAGTGCGCTAAAATGTGTTTGTGTACACAATTTTGACGAGCGAGTTTGTTTTATTTATAAAAAAAATGAACTTACTTGTTTAATACAGCAACTAGGTTCCCCGAATACATAGACATTATACTGCTCCGCCATTTTCTATCTGCATCTCTTCTCGCGGTTAACGGATTCGTATCATTAAAAACTCCTAAAGCTGTATAAATTTGATCCAAGGTTTTCGCGTGGGTGACGTAAGCAACGACTTTCTTTCCCCCGCCGCTTCTCACTCCGTCGAAATTCCGCCACAAATCTGCTAAAGGCATACCTCCGAAGATTTCATTTATAGATAGGCCATAACCATTTTCGTAGTAATGCTTTAAGTCCTCTTCGTATTCCAGGACTTGCAAGTCGTCCTTTGTGAAAAGTGCACACCAGGGACTAGTTGTGCTGTCAATGCCAGACCATGTATAGCGGCATAGATTGTACAAGGCAGACACATTGTCGTTTGTCAGCTTTTCTATTCCAGTGCGACGTTGTATTCTATCTTTTACCTGTGGGTAAAATACGTTTGATATTGTGACGACAAGTGACGCTCCTCAGAAACCTTATTTTTATATTTTGATTTAAATTGAATAGTGAGAGCTGTATTGGCCTAGGGGCCTCAGTGTGCGACTCTCATCACTGAGTTTGAGGTTCGATCCCTGGCTGTGCCCCAATGGATTTTCTTTCTATGTGGGCATTTAACATTAGCTCAAACGGTGAAGAAAGACATCGTGAGGAAACAGGCTTGCCTTAAGACCCAAAAAGACGACGGCGTGCGTCAGGCACATAAGGCTCATCACCTACATGCCTATTCGATTAACAAATGATCACGAAATGTTACATAAATCTAAAGCCCAGTCCTAAAAAGGTTGTAGCGCCATTGATTAATTTTTTTTTAATTTAATAAATGGAAGTTATGTTTAAAAACATATATGTCGTCATATTTATGTGCACTTGCTCATAAAACGTAATATACTTACAACGAGATAGTCTGAGCTGTTTATATATTTCTCGATTTCTGTATACATTTTCGAGTTGCTATTGAGCGTTTTTTTACAACTCAAGTAAGGCTGAAATAAAAAAGTTATTATTCTAATTTTACTAATAAAAACTAACTATTTTATGAGTTAATAATGAAAGTTTTTAGTTTCGTTTAATTTTATATTGTTAAATCTTAAAGTCATTAAAAGCAAGCTCACGCAGACGTCTACTTCATCGGCGTTGAAATGTGTTTAAAGAAGTTTCGATTCTACGACAATAATTGGCGCAATTCACTTGTTTATGTTTACTAAAAGATCCTAGTTTACGTAGTAATTAAGCATGAGATAAAAACACTTTGTGAAAGGCATGACCCACTCGATTCAATTTATTTGGTAATGTGACTATATCACGTCATTCCTTACGTAAAGGAACATTGCCTGGTTCCTTTTTGGTCTTACCGCAATGTCATCAAACGCTGTCTTCGGCGGATCAATAACTAAGTTTGGATTACCCAATCCTTTGACGAATTCCTTAATACTATTTTCTAACCACATTCCCTTAGCGGACCGGAAGTTTGCCTCGTGTAAGTCGTTCATAATGTTAGGAAATGCTTCTCTAAATCGCTTCCCTAAAAATAACATTTCCTTTCGGCCCTCTTCTGTGATATCTTGTTTGTCCTCGAAAATTGCTGGGTCGTATTGCCAATTGTGTAAATTTTCTATATCCTGAGCACACAATGAACTGTGTCCCCTTTGATAACTTGAAATAATATCTTTTCGTAGCGACACAGTTTCTTGCATAGTTTTGCCGGTGGACGCCTCCGGATATCGTTTTCCATGTCTGAATATTCCCCAAACACTAACTGGTTCACAACCTATATAAAAATAAATGACGGAGAGGTAGAATGTTGATTTTTGTATTTAATAAAAACTTAATGTATTACTAATATTATAAAGGCTGGGGCAGTTTAAGAAACTATTTTTATAGATATAAATCCTCTGTGTGTGTTAAACTGGACTGGTCTGGTTGGACCGATTTTGATGAAAGTTTTTGTTTGTTCAAGTGGATTCAAGATTTGTTTTTATTTTAGTATTTAAGACGTATACAGGACAATGTCGGGTCCACTAGTTAACTTATAGTGCTAGTGAATTTATATATATATAAACATCTTAAACCTTCTTTTTCGATGATCAAAGGCTCCATATTCACTGTACTTTAAGTAGGATTACGCTTAAATCTTTCTATTGAGAGAGAAATATCAGTGTTCCACTATTTTCCTCTTAAAGAATCTTTTTACCATATGCCCAAACGAACAAGCATACAAATAACTAAATTACAAGATATTAAAATGGATTTCACTTACCATTCAACTTGACAGCGGAGTCTCGTATATCACCGCGAACTAAGGTATACGGAGTCTCACTAGACAAATATTTATAAGGACAACCTGTATTCCAATAACAAAAGTTTCCAATAACACTACTTATACAAGACAAAAATAAATTCAGAAATATTAGTTGCATTTTTACGACCGTCTCTCAAAGTGCATGATCTCAAAATGTAAATTCTCAGGTAATTTAGGACTAATACCCATTTTTTGATGCCCAAATAAAAAAATATCGATGGATTGCGCTTAGGTTCCGTAATCCGTATATCCGTTTTGACATCTGAAGAACAAATATGACGGTTTTTAAAAATAAATCAAGCAATATGAGCACATGTAAGAAATTATCTCTTATTCGGGAAAAGACACTATTTTTATAAAATAATTAATTAAAACCTTTTGATAAACTCGATATTAAGTTTTTCATTAAAAATGTAAGACAAAAATCCAAGTACTTACAATAGTAATTGGCCAATCATCATAATGACAATATCAAATTGTCACCATTATTTAGGCATAAGTCTTGTTAGTTTCATAAACGCGAGTTTATTAAAAATAAGCTGTAATAGTCAGCACTGTCACGGCATTAAATCTTTTTACAGTGTTTCGTGTCTACTTGCTCGTCCGACAAAGTCATTATTTTCCGCGACGTTTTCCTTGCAATAATTATTTTTGTAATAATATAGTTTGCTCATAGATGCATAGGATTTTTAAATTTGTTAATTACTTTCGAAATTCCTCCATCACAAATAAGAATCATTAAGTTTTGATGAAGATATCTAATAAAACAAAACTATATACATTATTATTATTATATCATATCTATTGCACTTTGTTCTCATATTTAGGAAAACAAGCGATTATATATACACAAATTGAAAACTAGCATGGAAGTCCGTTTAATAGGCGAACATACCTCGTTTTAAATAATCGTTACATTTACGAGTAAACTGTGTATGGTGTGAATGTAAATTATGATACTTTTAGACAGAGGTCGCAGGATTCAGAAAAATAAATTGTATGTTTAGTAAAAGCCCCTTGGTTTTGCTCATTGGGTGGAAGTCTTTGCATTTTCAAAAGTGTCTAATATCTGCCACATCCTGTATAAAAAAAAATTCTTTATATTTTACATTCTATGTTTCAACCACTGTTTCATTATATATTTGTTTCTCAACTAAATAAAAAACGATATAACAACTTAAAGGATTTCTAACTCCTAAAATGAATCCTAAAGATGTGGGCGAAATTATTCTCGAAGATAAATAACATTTTATGAGGTATAAATGTTGGTCCTGTATAACTTTTTTTACAGTACAAAAAGCTCACCAGAAGTTCAATTACGTTCTTTTTTAAGTCGAATTGGTACGAAAATACTTAAAAGTTGTGGTGCACGGCTAGCGCGGCAAAAATATCATAAACAAGCTAAGCTGAACTACGGACGTTGAGTTGACTTTATAATTGAATTTTACTCAGAAGTGAAACTAAAGTCCTCAGTATCATAGAGTAAAAATTACATTTACTTTATTGACATTATTTATTTCATTATATGTAAGTAGGTGATCAGTTACTGCCTAACGTTGATTTGATACATGCTTCTTCAGTGTTCTTACCAAGTACGAGCAAGTTGTAACTGCGAACGTAGACAGGAAAATCAGGTCCACGATTCATCAAGTATTTAAATTTATTTTGTCAGATAATTGAGAACTAAAAGCTATCAAATTAAAATGAGACATTCCAAATTCTACTTTAGTATTATAAAGAAAGCTATATATCTGAATATCAAATTCTCTCCAAGCGCAAATTCCACTATCACACATTGATGTTAAAGGTCCTTCATTTAAATAAAATGCCACTTTGTACACGTTTGAACATCTGTTAATTAATGGCCGAGGTTAATGACCCCTTCAATATTATTCAAGTGCCTCGCAAAACCTGACATGTAATTCGTTTCCAAAAACGAGACGATTGCGTTTTAATACAAGTTTTAGATTTTTCATTTGCGTATATTATTTATTATTAAATGACAGTAACATAATATACTAGCCTTTGTATTCGCGTTCAATGTATTGTACTTTGAGTAAGGTATTTGAAGCTTGTTAACAATAAAATAGTTCACGCAAAATACTTTTGCTGTCATTAACGAAATAACTTAAAAGATAAATTGCAAGCTTTCTTTCAGGTTTGAAGTTGGTTCAAGAAGAATAATATTTAGCTGTTTCGTACATTTTATAATAAATTGAGTCAAGGCAATAAAAACGTGTCGAATCAAGCGATTAAACAGCGATACATGTGGATGCATTTGAATGAAATATAATTAAGATATTATTAGCGAATCTATTTCTAATACAAATTAAACCAAACTAATACTTTTATCGTTATTTATCCCCTAGTTTACAGGGATTTTCATTGAACATCGATTTTGTATGCGTTTCTCATAATAGCTATGGCCCCTAGAGAGCCGTATGTTTATAACGTCCTTTGTCGTTTGAACAGTCACATCAGGGAATTTATTATCGACAGCTGACCTTGTTAGCATTCATTTTACGAATTTTTCGTCAAAATAGCAACTCGAATATTTGACACTCGTTTCGAATCATATTAATATTATCACAATAGATAGACATTTATATTTGCAATCTTCTTAAACTAGTAGTAGTAATAAAAAAAAATGTAAATAGAAAATTAAAAAGTTAGGTCTTTGTATTGCGATACTTATTTGTTAAGCGCGGAAAGCGCCAGTTCTGGGAGCACCGGCGGCTACTAAAATCTTTATTACTAGTATTTGGTTTATCCTGATCATAAACTGTATTCACCTCATACAGTAAAAAATCAACTGTAAAAATATCTCACTAAGTTTGCACGAATAAAACACAGAATTTGGCACAAATAATTTATTTTCTTATAGGGCAATCTAACAAAAGTAACACAAATAATACATATTACCGGGTTTAAGTGGGTTAATAGTGTTATACAAAAAGTATATGTTTTAATATTTGCCTATATAATTCCATTCTATTACTACATAAATATACAAAGAAATTTATAGAATATTTATAAGAGTCAAACATAGCAACAAATGTGATTTAAACATAAAAACATTTAACTAATATCAAAACAATCTCTAGGCAAAATAAAAACATAGCTAAAAAATTTCAACACACACTTTTTACTATTTTTTATGTTGTGATTGAGAATATACACAATTCTGTGGCATATAACTAAAAACTAATAAAAGAGTCTAGTACTGAGATGTCTGACTTTATATTCAAACAACAAGCCAAACTTTTAGGCACATGTAGAATTCCCAAAAGTTTGGTTACATGTCTGATATTACAATATAGTCGATAAAGAAATTCATCAAATGTATACATATTGATTGATTGTCGTTTAGTAATACATTTACTTCATATAACCCTGAATATTTCATATGTATTTACAATTATTTGACACAAGAACTAAACAAAGCGGAGATTGTAAGTATAATAAACATCTGTTTAAGTTTTAAAAATATTTGGATCTATTACTTTCAAAAATATTAAGTTCAGAGAGAGGAAAATATCTATTATACTTATATTTTCTATAACTACAATTCTATTTTAATGTGAAATGCATAAGACTTTTAATATCACTAGATGAATTCCATCCGAGAAATTTAAGAGTAATAGACAAATAATTTGGTCCGTATTTAATTAAAAGGACCATCTTTTAAATTAAAACTGTCCGGGTTTTTTGCGAGGTCCTTTCAACCCTTCACAAGTAAGAAATTATTTGGGAAGGTGCATATTTTGTTTTGCACTTTTGGTAATAGAGGACATATTTCAAATGGAAGTTCATTTGTTAAGCATTTGGGCATTTACAATGCTTGTCCTCGTAAGTTTCCACGCGGATTTTTTAATCTTGTAAGAGAATACAATATGCTAAGTTACTTTAACGTTATGGACCTTATGTATACCTAAAAGATAAATTGGCAGTATTTTACTACATACATAAGTCTCGTTTAGGGGTTCCAGAAACTATCCGTTTTCGATCTTTACAATACTTTTAATCTAACAATATTTTAAATTTTACACACACGTTGACTTACATATAAATAATTTCAAACTTATTTTAATGATTATAACAAATATCCACTATACATATCGAATAAGTTCTTTAAATTTAATGATTAATTTTCTTCTAATAAAATAAGTAAAGCACGTTTGAGTATGGTCTTAGCTAGTGCTAATGCGTATCACGCTACTCTATCAAATAAAATGGACGTTAAAATTTTAAAAATTTTAAATTTTAATTTTAAATTATTTGATGCCGAATAGTTAAAACTGTAAGGCATTCAAGACACTAAAATGAACACTGAATATTTGTCCGCATCAAACAATTTAAAAGGCACATCTACTCGTCTCGACTGGCATCGCTCGACGGACGATAATTTCAAATAATGATTTCTTTCCCAGAACTTCGCCGTTTAACGTTCAGCCCGGGTCCAATTTTGGGTCCAGGTTTGTTCGTTTCTCCTGTAACGCGGCGAGTAGGGCCTCCTTGACCTCCCTATCCGAGCTCCGCCACAACCTTAACAACTCATCCTCAGATAATAACGATAGTTCAGATTTGCCACTCACCTTCGGGTACGGAGGTGCTGGCGGAACATCTTGCGAAACCATAATTTCTATGCTAGCACGATGGCTCGGAACATCTATTGAAAGATAGTTCTGGTTTGAGACGTCCTGATAAGACCTGGTGGAGCCTTCGGCTCGCCGTACCATAGGCGATGGTGATCTGAGTCTAGTGTTAATGTCAGGAGGAGAGTTTGTTAAGCAGCTAACTTCACGGCTTAAACGTCTACCTATGTTTAGACTAGTACGCTCATATATTGATGCTGAATCTGAGCCAAGTACCGAGTCTGTGCTAAATCGTCTGACATTCAACCCGATGCTAGACCTTTTTCTTCGACTTCGGGGTGAACGCAGTTGTCTGGGTGACCTACTTTGACGGGGCGAGCGACTTGAAACATCGGGCGATGGGGACAAAAATTTTGATTCCGTTATTTCTTCAGATATTTCCGATGTTTCGATAGCAACGTTTTCTTTTATCGAATCTAACGATTGATCTCTTCCTTGTTGAACCCTAAGGGAAACAATTGTAAATTATAATTCTAAATTCCATGTTTTTTTACATGAGATGAGTTCAGATATACAATATCAAGTAAAAAACAAATTCTAAATGTTGAGCTTCATATGACGTATTTGCAGATAGGTAACAGTTCGGGATAATTGTGTTCTGTTAATTTAATATCTAAAATATTTTATTTATATTACTAAGGATTTCATATAAATTATAATTGTTAAATAAATCTCCTAGACATAATGTTTCAGCATTTCCTATTGTTGTTTATTAAGTTCAGAATCAAAATGTTGCAGAATTCCCATGAAGACAAAGACACAGAAACATGTTTGCCACACTATATGTACTCCACTTTATACGTTAAATATTGGCGTGCATAATATTATCTCGTGGGTTTTATTGTAAGACACAAGAGGAGTTCCGCAACAACTCTAATTAAACTTAGAAGTTTCCGTACAACAATGGTCTCTGCGTAAAATCGTTATACTGACTAATATGCTGTACGGAGCAGTGTTGGCTTTAGCGTGCTCTGATCCCTGAGATCGTAGGTTCAACCCCAATGCACAGCGCATTAATGGAGTCTCTTTCTATGTGCGTATTTAGCATTCGCTCGAACGGTGAAGGAAAACATCGTGAGAAAACCGGCTTGCCTTAGACCCAGTCGATGGTATGACAGGTCAGGGACAAAAAAGGCCGGCAACGCACTCGCGAGCCCTCTGGCATTGAGAGTTTCCATGGGCGACGGTATCACTTAACATCAGATGAGCCTCCTTCCCGTTTGCCCCTGGATCCATAAAAAAGGGACAGGAAGCTGACCACCTACTTGTCTATTAGATTAAGAAATGATCATGAAACTGATAAAGCAATCTGAGGCCCAGACCTTATCTTTAAAATAAAAAACACCATTTTAAATAATGTTTGATATCGTTATAAGCATTTTATGGGTTTTATTGGACATAGGCAAGTAAGCTTTTTGTGCCTGACCCATCATTGAAATTTGAGATTAAGACATGCCAGTTTTCTTACGTTTATTTACCATCCAGAGCCTATCAATACAAAAAGGCTATTAGCGGTCAAGTAAGTAAAAAAAAATAGAATACAGGAACAAAGCCATTCATCGAGACTGTAAATAGTGTTATTGGACACTTTATTGTGTTAAAAATTAGGTTAGTATTAGTTTAGTTTTCAATTACTTATTAGTCGTAAGGCTAGATCGTAATATTCCATGATATTCTTATTATTATACTTCTCGGTAAAGAGACAATGCATTACAAAAAAGTGGTAAGCGTACGTAGGTAGTTCGTGGTTAGTGTAGAATTGCTTAACCATTAATCGTCTCCACTGTCTTAATTCTAGTCTATCTTGTATCGTACTTACCGTCTGATTTCTTGTATCATTTCAAAGAATTGTGCTTTACTTTTTCTTCGTCTACGCTGTTCGTGTTCCTTCTGAAACAAACGTTCTTCCTATTGCAATTGAAAAAAATAATAACATGGGAAATAGCACAAGAGGTGAAGAAGGTCCCGCCGGCCAGCGGCCTCCTCGCCCATAAATATCATTAAAGATATTTTCAGAGTAGTTGTCGCTCGGTCCCGGCGGGCCTCCCGCCATGCCAAGCCCACCAGACCTAAGCAAAGAAAGTCGCTTTTTAGGAACACAGGAGTTAACACTCTCCTGCTTAGCTTCTAGGCCACAAATCTGTCTGATAATCTATTAGGATCTTATGTAGAAAAAAAAACTAGGATTTTCCGTTAAGCGTGAATTTATGTAACTTAATTTTAAATTTTTTGAAGGTTTGCAGTCCAGTCTCTAGTCTAATAGTCTATGATTTAAAGTTTACATTAATACTTCGTTCAAATGGTATGAATTTATGCTTGTTAGTTAGCAAACATTTAGGTTAACTTTATAACTTTAATATATGTTTAATAGCGTCCCCATTAATTTAACCCGAAAGTTACTTTGTTTTATGATTGCATTCATTTAGTTTTAACTTCCATACTTAGTATTGTTAGATACGATAGTCGAAATATTAAATAAAATACTTCCAGAATAACAAACAATCTTTGTCAGTGAAGAACGGAGAACGGATATGACCTACTTATTTGAGCAAATTATAGAGACATAAGTTACAATAAACACAGATGAGGAAGAAACAGCAGGTCATAGCAGAGAGTGGCACAGTGCAGATAGAAATGGTGGAGTTTGGAGAGGCCTTTGCCAAAAAATTGTACACATATCTAGGAATGAATCATATGATAGAAAAAAAATTATTTTAGTCAAGAGTATCTGAAATGAAAGAATTGATTAGAAGGGTAAATTAAATTTAAACTATAAGGCTTATTAACTATAAAGTATTTCTCGTAAAGCATGACACTAAATAATATTACATAATCGTTTAAAAACAGTCGCTATATTTACGCAGGCGTTATTTATTAGACACAAGAATAAAGTCAAAATAAATAGTATAAAAATTACCCTTTTTACACTTTTTTGAAATAGCGACGTGAAGTGGCCCTGCCGAATGGTGTTTACGAGTTCTCTAGCTGCGTGATGAGGAGACACCAATTCGACACAGTTTATGAATCTGTAGAGTTTCTGAAATAAAAAGGCCGTAATTTTCAACGCAAATTCACGTAAGCGACTTTCTAAATGTGTTTTGGCTTTTTCAAAGTCATAGTAAATTGAGACATAAATAATTGTTGTCTGGCTTTATTTGGTTATTTTTTTTTGTATACGTAATCTTAAAGAGAAAAAAAGTTTGTGTAGTGGGAACACAAACTGGACACACTAGGACGTCGAACATATTTAAATAATTAACTTATATACTAAAGCCAGTGAAATATGCACTTTAATATTATAACTAGTAAAATTAAACGCAAATCGTCACAAACCAATTGACACATTGACGCTCCACAGTTAGCCGATGCAAGAAACTTGTTCTTGACGAGAATTCTCATTCGAATACAGAATGTATTCCTTTATTCGAATCAGAATGAAATAAAGATGATATTTGATTAGTTAGTAGTTTCTTGTTATATTAGTTTTAAATAGACAGATAACTTTTGTCATTTGCCAACAAAATATTACTTTAGACTTTCACATGCGTATCTTCAAAGCCTCGGTTCAATTTCCAGCGAAACGAGTTTTTTTTTTGAAGTGGTGGTTTGGTTTTGTTTATTTTTATACAGAATATATAGATAAATGACATTATACTTGCAGAATTGTCAGACACATCACGGGACTAAATCATAAGACTAAAATTAATAACTGGTCCTAACCAGTAAAAAACCAGGAAAAATAAATAGTTATAACCATTATTTTTGAAGTGAAACATACCTAGGTAACACTTAAAATGTTTAGAATGAAACACGGCTTAATGTAGAAAGTTGCTAATACTTTTATTGTTTTTCGAAGTAATCTCCATTGGTCACATCTTTGCATTGGATGGAACCACTGAGAAAAGCAGTGGGCCCATTTTTCCTTAGTGGTCTCTTCTTTGGCATTTTCGTACGCTTTCACCGCATCTTCAGGGCTCGTAAAGCGAATACCTCGAATTTTATCTTTAGTGTTTGGGTATAAATGAAAGTCACCAATATATATTATATTCTATATTCACCAATCACCAATCCATGCGAAGGTGTTTCTGGTCATCGGTTAAAGTATGGGGAATCTGGTAAAAAGCTTCCTGTCGCCTAAATGTTCGTGTAATATTTTTTGAACTTAACTCAAACCAATGCCTGCTCGCCCATATCTCTTCATAGGTCACTCTCTTATCTTCCTCTATCATGCGTCGCACAGCACTGATGTTAACTTCAGTAGTCGCTCCACTAGTTCACGCTTAAACTCGTTAAACCAATTATAAAAAGTGGTACGAGAGGGGGCTTCATTAAGAAATGCTAATCCTGCCTATCATAGCTTTGTTGTTGAGTAAGCCCACAACGAAAACATAATAAGTCATTGACCGAAAATTTCCTCGCGTTAGGTTCATTTTCACGTGTAACAAGAGTTTTAGATTTGCCGCCAATTTACAAAAACAAATAACAAATGAATGCAATATACTACATTAGGTTACCAAAGAGTTCTAAAATTGAAATTCATAAAAAGATTTCATTAGCAATGTTTCTAACTGGCCCGTTCTAAACATTTTCAGTGTTACCCACGTATTAGCGTGTTTATCCTGTGTTAATTCCGGGTGAAACAATTATTATTTTGAGTTGATAAGAAAAGGAAGCTTTTACCTTTAACAATAGTTATTTCATCTATATTTAATGGTTAAGGGAGCACCTTTGTAAACTAAATATTTTTTAAGACATCTTTAACCTAAGTTACTAACCTGACTGAAAAACATAATATTTCTACTCCTCCAAACCGTCCCCTTGGGCTTGTGACGTAATATTGGCAGAGTATATTTATAAAAGAGGTGTTCTAATATCAATATTAAACAACCGACGATCATGCCCACTCCCAGAAGAATAAACACACCCGCAACGGCCGCAACCCCTAAAATAAATAAATTATAACTTTTCTTTTAAGGTAAAACGTCGGGCATAATCTGCGTACATCTTAAGGATAACGGAAAGAAATTTATGTCGATAGTTTGACGGTGATTTTGCATAAAAATTTGTTCCGCTTCCGACGAACACCGACAAAGTTTTCTATAGTTTTATAAAGTACACGTTGATATGATAATAGCACCGCTGTAGTACCAGTGATTTTAAGTGCCAATAGTGGTTTGGTCCAAATGTTTTTTAAAACTTCGAAGTTCTCAAAATCCTTGGTGTTGAAGGCAACTTTAATCTCGCAATACGAACTTAATAATCTAGTTGGGATCGCTCTATCTATTGGAACTTAAAGAGTATCAGCGTAGTTTCCGACAAGGTAAATGCATATATTTTAATTACTATGTAACCCAAGCGTAATTGTTTTTAAACCATGTTGATTTTTAAAAAAAAATATTCCACGGGCTACGCACGAGAAACCATAACCCGTTAAACTTATGTACCTAAATCTTCCTCATAAATACTTTTTATACATAAAATCGCAATAAATTCCGTGCAGTAGATAAACATATGCAATGACTATTTTGTAGGCACTATTTCTATGGATGTCAATAATATCGTCGTTAAGGCAGCGTTCGTCAGAAACGTTTTCGTTCGAACGTTTTTCTCCGACTTCGTAAATCCGATAGTACTTTAATTTCTTGGGTTATTATATAGCCGACAATACTCCCAGGTAACGTGGCATTCTTTTTATAAGATAATTTTCGAAATCGGTTCTGTAGATGCAAAGATTAGCTCTGAAAACCTCACAAAATACTCCTCGTTAAAATTTTAGTATAGATATGTTATTAAATTAATGAAATGCAGACGTGCATTACCAGATTTAAAAACAAAATTATAAATGTAATGTGAAATAAGCTGTGTATAATGAAGTTAAACCAGCCTCGTCTAATCGAGCGTATGCCAAATTGAGTGGTTATCAGAATTGATTACTTCGACGGGGAATGACAGCAACTCTGATATGTTATGAGTGTTCACTGTTTATTAACTGACCGTATTAACTAAGTCAACAATAATGTTTCACAATAAGCTGGGATAGGTTTTTTGTAATGAATGCATTCTAAACCCTATTATTTTATTTATTAACACGTTACCTTGAACATACATATAAAATACAGGTTAAATATAAACTAATCAGTGGCGCTGCAACCTTTTACAGGTCTAGGCCTCAGAAATCTTTCAGCATCTGTTCCATGATCATTTGTCAATCTATCCAAGGTGATCAGCCTTCTGTGGCTGAAACACACCGTTGACTATTTTGGTCTAAGGCAAGTCGGTCACGATGTTTTCTTTCACCGTTCGCACGACTGTTAAATGCGCACATAGACAGAAAGTCCATTGGTGCACAGCTGGGGCTTGAACCTACGACCTCGGAATGAGAGTCGCACCTTTAAGCCATTAGGCCACGACTGTTCAAAAAACGGGTAACATATGGTATAAGGCAACCGGTGGCCTTATCGCCAACAAGTGATTTCCTCCAGGCCTAGTATGGAAAAATAAAAAAGTAAACTGTAACACACTATTAGTTTTTATTTAAGTAAATTATTATATACTTGACTAATTGCGGTTTGTGTTAATGCATTGTTTTTATGTAAACAAGTTTTGTTTTAAATCTAAATCTCAGCTCTTTTAATAAATTTAAGAAATGTATTAAAGAAAAGGGCTTACTTTAAACTTAACCATGACGACGACTATCTAGTTGATAAAATGCCTGGGTCTAGTGCTAGACATGCTAATTCTACCTAGGTAATACTGAAAATGAAAAAAGGCTTAATGTAGAAAGTTGCCAATACTGTTTATCGAAGTAAACTCCGTTCCTCTCTACAAATTAAAAAAAGTTTTCACTTGCAATGTTTCTAACTGGCTAGTTCTAAACATTTTCAGTGTTACCCACGTATTTGATTTGCGATATTTGTTTTAAAATAAGTGTTATTTGCCTATATATAATATAATCTGTACAACACACACTCATCTTTAACATATTCGTTATTTAACAGGAATAAAGATAAAACATGTTTGAATGTACATTAAAATGTAGTATTGGGAATCCATATGGTATTCGGTATCACTCAACATCAGGTGAGCCTTCTGCCCGTTTGCCTTATTACATAAAAAATTGAGATAGCTTTTCGACGTTATCAACACAGAAGAAGTCGTTCGTGCTGTTTTTATTTATTTAAGATTTATGTGCAATAAAGTGTCAATTAATAATTTTCTGTTATCGTTTAAAGTCTATCGGTTGATTGCCTACTTGTTTATAAAGTACTACAGGTGTCACTTATATTTTTGTATGTAACAGGAGGCAATCGGGCAGGTGGCTCATCTGATGTTAAGTGATACCGCCGCCCATGGTGATTCACATTGCCAGAAGGCTCGCAAGTGCGTTGCTGGGCTTTCAAGGCCTTTCTTTTCTTGAACGACCCTAAGTCGAATTGGTTCGGAAATAGTTTAGTGGCAGTAGGCTGGTTCCACATAGTGGAAGCGCGGCAAAAACTGCTTAAAAAAACGCTCAGTTGTGGAACGACGGACTTCGGGGTATTACGGATGGTATTTTGTATTATGCTTTAACGTCCGATAATGAAACTCAGCTACATGTATATATTACCAGAACAAAAACTTAAGATTTGTTACAGGATTGTTATGCGTAACATTATAAAAAAAAATTAGTTTAGTTATCGATAGAACATCTTATTTTTGTAACCATGAGCAAAAACCTCCAGTTATCTCTAATTGATCCATGTGCATAAGACGTTCAATGATAAACCACAGACAGAGGAAAATTAGTAGTGGTTATGACGCAGTTCACATTTTCCGTACGAAAATCACGTACTAATCTTAATTATCATACGTGGTTGCTTGCAACTGTCTGAGGTTATGAGGAACAGGAATTAGAAGACTACTGGAAGTAATCTTACGTTAACTAACGCATAAGAAATTAATTAAATTAGTGAATTAAATAATAAACTTTATTTATATGGTCTCGTTTTTTTATCCTTCTTATTCAATAACACACCTCGTAACCACGAAGCATTCAAAATACAAGGTTTTTAAAATATAGCAACTATTAACACAGTATTTATGTTTTTGTTATAAGAGCAAGATTGACAGCGATTTGAAAATTTTATATTAAGAACGTACACTCGAGACTATGTATACCACACAATACTTATCAATTATTAATTAATCTCTAAAATATATATCTCATAAAATGTCCCTAAATCAGAGTATTGGTGGTCCAGAAATAAAGCACTCTTAGAGGAACCTGAAAAACCTCCATGTATATTCTACGATGTTTTGTAGTTGAAGAGTTATAATTTTCTTCTGTTTTGGTGAATTTCCGCTTTTTAGCTTTAGCTTTGGGTGTATCTTTAAAAATAAGGAAGATTAACAATTATTTCTCCTTTTGGGACACACTATTTAAGTTGAACAGGTGCAATGCAGTTTGTTATGAAATTACAAAGAAAGATTATACGCAGCTAAATGGAAAACAACTACAATATTTAAACATACATTATAGATATAACATTTATCGTAAATATACTCTTTATAAAAATCTTCAAACATTCTCAATTCGTGTTAAAAGCTGTGGATGAAAAGTGGACGTTACAAAAGGAAATGTTATTAGTTGGTTTTGAGACATTTTACTTTAAGGCTACAAACTTTTCATTTTTATTACGGCATTTTCAGTTACATTTGTAAGTATAGATTAAGAAATTGTTTATTTATTAAAAAAAATTGAATCATCATCATCATCCGTCCTCCTTACGCTACAAGATATACAAAATTGTTTCATGTGCCTCGTATGAAATCATATACCAATGTTTCGGGTTTTGTATAACTATGACACCAACTATGAGAATATTGATATTTTCCACCTCACTATAGAAGATGTGAGGAAGTTTTGGCGGCGGGAAGACTATAATTTAGTTTAAGCAGTAATATGAAATATTATTTGTTGTTTCAATTGTTAAATTTCAGTTTTCTTTAGTTTATTTTTTAATATTTTGTTACATATATATTGTTAATCTATATGATCTGTTTTGGCTTTCAGTATTGTCCAAGTATTTTGTTTCGTAAATAAATAAATAAAAATAAAATCATCAATGGCTATACAGCCCCTTGTGGACTTTAGTCTCCTAAGGTATATTTCTCAATCGCAATCTATTCGGTGCTTCTTCCAACTTGACGTAGTCAAGGATGTTATAAAGTTCTTCATTGTAGCGAATACGCCAAACACCGTCGTCGCAAATAGGACCAAAGATTGTTCGAAGAATCTTCCGCTCAATAGTAAGGAAAGCAAGCTCGTCTTTCTTGATAAGGACTTAGATTTCAGAACCAAATGCTGCGTCTAAAGATCTCAGCTGGGATTGAAATCAAGAATAGGTGTGGTAAATTGGCAAAAATTTACCACACCGTTTCGACAATGATATGTAAATACTCGCAATAAGATCAGGAAAGATTATTTTGAAATGATTACTAGATCACCCAGTGAACTTCGTATCACCTACATACATTTCGTAAAATATATATGAAACAGAATAATTTCTGAACGAGCCTATAAGTATTTGACAGCCAAGGGATAAATATTTATTCCTAAAAAAACATTAAATGATTTGTAGCTAGAAGCGAATTGTTTTCGAAAATAACATTAATTATACTTGTTTTTATTAAAAAAATATTATACAGTTTTATCATCGCTTAAACCTGAACATCCACAAATAAATCGAGATCAAAACTAGCTAAATCAGTCCAGCCATTCTCGAGATTGAAGAAACAATTCTTTTTTAATTTACATATATCATATATCTTTTAACTAAATCTACTGAACTAAATACTTTTAAAATGTATCTTTTTAAAAAATCGGTTGAAAATATAAACAAAACCTTATTTAAGGATTAACTTCAAACCCGTCTCAAGCTTATAGTAAACTTTGCGTTCCATTTTTTCAGTGATAAATTCTGTTTAATCTTTTAGGTTGACTCGTGCCCCCTCACGTTGGGAGGATTAATGTTAGGGTGGTGATAAATCGTAATGAAATTTCCTCCTCAGGAACAGATGTAGATTTATCCATCACCTTGATACGTTTATGTGAAAATACATAATAACGGTCGCACTTTGGTTTTAATTAATGAGAATAACCAATGTTTCCTTTTTTAAATAAACCAGGTGATATTATCCATTATAAATATTATCCCTGATTATTTACGTTCGTCAGCTTCCAATATGAATACAAATTTTTCACATTGACTTCGTTGTATATATTATAAATGCTTGTATACCTATTTGTTAAATACACGACACACGTAGCTATATTAATAGATATATTAAAGAAGTCCAGCATACATTTTTATCAAGGACTCGCAAAGTCAGTGTATAGCTAATGTCTGGTCCGTGGAACAGCTTAACGTGCCCTATTAAACACCTATAATTGAGCGAGTATTATTTACATTGTAATACGTTAATCTATCGGATTTTAGTATTGTATTTTGTTAACATTGCTTTTACACATTAAGAAAACACTTTTTAAACGGATTGAAGCTATGTATTATTATTAAAAACTTATTATTAGTAAAGCACGCGAAACGTCGGAAAAAAATTAAATTATGTAAAATATATATAAGTTTTAATACATAGCTTCAATCCGTTTAAAAAGTGTTTTCCTATCGGATTTTGTTACAGTTTAATCCATGTAATTTCTATAAACTTACCGAGTGGCTTAGGTTGAATACCATAGTCCGGGCTGAGTTTAAAACAGGGTAGGGCTCCATACCACTTCTCCGTTAAGATGTCCATATACCCATTCGAGGAGTATTTTGCTATAACTGCTGATATACTATCCTGAAACCAAATATATACATTTTAAGCATCTCTCAATATTGTATACGGTAATCATTTCTGTGTGTATAAATTCTGTATTCAAAATTGTAATTAAACTAGAATAATTAGTATTGTTTGGAATAAATCATTAAGTTTGTTATGGAGGCGCATATTTACAGGGATGTTTTACTCAAAAGGTTTTACTCTGAAACAATACACATTGTAATGCATACTTATAAATAAACGAATTTTTATTTTATTTTAATAAACAACTTGGCCAAAAACATATTATGAAGCTGTAGGACATTTGGGATTATATATGAAGGTAATATATTATGGTGACGAAGAATAACATAATGTTGAACAAAATCCTAAATTATATGGTCACTCAGTCTACAATATTGTCAAATATCCAAAGCAAGCAATAAGATAAAAGTTTCAATGCATTCGCAAGTTTAAATTGTCGAAAAATGTTTTTGTTTATAGTGGGCCGACGAGTTCGTAGGCTGACATATAAAAAAATTGTTGTAGATTTTTTTTTGATGATTCAATACTTTATGTTCCTCTCTGGCCGTAGTTTTGACTTGCGTTCCCTAGACAATCTAGTTCTTGAAACTCCTACTCTTAGAATTGAATTCTATTATTTTCTGTGTCTTTAAATTTATTAAAAAAAATCTTTTTGATCACTTTTCTTCTGCCTCATATTTAGCTACTTATATATAATTATTGTGACTCAGTTAACCCTTGGATTATTTTGTACAGTCTTGTTTATACATATTATTATGAATGAATGTTAATTTTTATATTTTTTTCTTTTTCTTTGATTTTACTTTATTTTAGTTATAGTTTTTTATTGATCCATATTACGGTTGCCAGAAAGAAATCTCTTGTTAGTGATAAGGCCACCTGTTGCCTAATTACTTACGTAACCTGCTTTTTATCTGTATGTTTTTGTGTAAGGTACGCAGTATGAATAAATTAAATATTGCCTTTGAAAGCGATACAACGATTATACCGGTCATAAAATTTTGTTTACCATTTTTATAGTATAATTTATCTTAAGCCTGAAAATTGGTTCCAGTTTCGGTGATAAGCTCTTCATCAGCGCAAAATTTACTTATCGTAAACGATATCTGAGCATCGAACGACTCAACGTGTATACGTGTCATGAAGTTATTAAACGTGTTAAAAATCTGTCTCGATATTGCATAATCCATGGAATTTTTTGAAAATATGGCATTTTTCTGGGTATCCAATGTCTTACAATATTACAATATACAATTAAAATAATATTTAATATTATAACTAGAACAAAATACAAAAATAGTTTTTTTTTAATTTAGAATTATTTAAAATTTTCTTAACCTTATGTTGGTAATAATAAAACTAAAACAAATTTAAAAAGTTCGGCGTATTTTATATTTTTAAAGCAGCGTTGGCCTAGTGGATTCAGCGTGCGACGCTCATTCCTGAGGTCGTAGGTTCGATCCCCGGCTGTCCCAGGCCCAGGCCTAAAAGAGCTGTAGCGCCATTGATTATTATTATTATATTATATTACAACTTATAATTAAAAAATTAAAAAAAAACATTTTTTTACAATGCAAAATCAAAAGTCAAATTTTTATAATCAAGGATATTTTTGTAATCTTCTATAATTAATATAAAATCAACCTAGAATTATTATTAAGGACAAAAATCACTAAGTTTTATTTGATGATACGAAATATCGATATGATTTACGATCACATATCGCACAGTTTGGTAACTGTACAAATGTTCACCGTTGCTTAACTGACAACGTCGTCAAGATAAAAATGAGTATAATCTAACATCGGCTATCGATCACCCCATTAAGTGTGCGTACACCATCAATCTTTCGCTGCTATAATCCTAAGTCGTTCTCC
Source organism: Pieris brassicae (assembly GCF_905147105.1). Taxonomy (NCBI): domain Eukaryota; kingdom Metazoa; phylum Arthropoda; class Insecta; order Lepidoptera; family Pieridae; genus Pieris; species Pieris brassicae. Next base: position 20,616,045 of record NC_059668.1, on the reverse strand, counting down.
TGTCACCCAGTCGGCCTACTTACGCTACTTTATGCCCATACAGATATGTTACTGAATTTAAATACAGCTTTTAAGGCATAGGGTAGTTATTTCTTAGTATTGTCTTTTGTTAACACTTTTTGAACGGATAAAAACTTATAAAACTTTTTTCCGACGTTTCGCGTGCTTTTCAGCGTGCGTGGTCACGGTGACACGGTAGTTTATTCTTGTACTGTTCTAAAATCTGCGTCTATGCGTCGCCTATTGTCAATGAATATTAAATTATCGGCTATTAATTTATATTCTCTACTATTCTTATCACATTGATCCATATCAAATATTAAATTTTATTAATGCTTTACTAAAATTCCAATACCAAACATGTGTCAATGTATTTATGTATATATATTTGTTGAACTATTTGAGGATATAAATGCCAATATTTTTAACGTTGTATTTAGTATTATTGGATTCTCATTAGTAGTTTTTTCTACAATATAGTTCACATACAGAGTGCGACTTTACATGGATAATAAGTAATATTATGTTAACTTAATTTTCTACTACAATAATGTAGAGCTTAAACTAAGGTAATGTTAATTAATAGTCTTAGTATTCTATAATGTTTTGACCCATTATACAATATTTCAATTAAAATATTTGCACTTCATAGTCGTGAATACCTTAAGACTAGATTATTATATATAATATTATTGAGACTTTGTGCTAGACAGTCCTTCAGCAGTATTCGTGATCGTGTGTTTTTAGGATGAGATATTACGAAATATATATTTTGACAGTGTACCTCCATACTAATTAAAAATAAAGAGTTACTTATCGTAACTCTACTATCGTTAATGAGTTTCATCATTGGACGTCGAGGTAGAATACGAAATTCTACCAATACCACCTCGACGTCCGCCGTTCCACAACTGAGCATTTTTTAAAGCAGTTTTTGTCGCGGACACCACTTTGTGGAACCAGTAGCCCACTGAAGTATTTACGAACCAATTTGACTTAGGGTCCTTCAAGAAAATATCGTAAAAAGCCGGCAACGCACTCGCGAGACCTCTGACATTGAGTATGTCCATGGGCGGCGGTATCACTTAATATCAGGGGAGCCACCTGCCCGTTAAAAATAAATATATATCACATTTCTGAACATTAAAAACATTTATTGACAGTCATTTAGACAGGTTCACGCCTGACGTAAATCGTAAATAAATTCAGCGCATTCATTCAATCAAGACATCGTCAACTCTAAGGCCATATACAAGTGACATGATAAAATGAACTCGTAATAGATATTTGCTGTTCCGTCACTTTGTTGGGTAAAGGCGAGTATATTAAAATGAAATTTCTCAAGTTATAGGAAAGCGCTGATATAATATCATACTCCAATACACTTAACTTAAACACATGATTGCTATGTATGGTATTTTTGAAATACGTTATTAAATTTTTTTTAATAACTAGCAATTAATTTAGATTTAACAAGAAGGTCCGTATTCTTTCAGATTTCTTATCCTAATCACTGAAGACACAATGCTTTGAATTTTGTCTATAAATGAAATGATAAATCTCCGTATTACGCGAGAATCCGGTCAGCACAAACGCCGACCAACAAAGCCTCATGTATTAAGTATATCTTTTTTCTAGCTAAAAATATACTATATTTTATAACTACTTTGTAAGTAAAATTATATTTTTTTTAGAAGTAGAAGAAAGGATAGGAATATTTTTTTAAATCAGAACTTAGTTATTATGTGGATTTCACATTAAGTATTCTGGGCTCATAATATGGAGGTACTTTTAATGCCATAGTTTATGTTATTTTTTCTTCTGCGCTTATTTGCAATAATGCTTCCAATTAGAAGTATCTACTCATTTACTACCTAGAGCTACTGTCAGTCTTAGCTCCAGAAAATGGTGACGTTATTGTCGTCTTAGTATGTGAGAGATGGTGAGTTGATGTGCAAGTTCGTTGGGGTGACAGATTGTACTCTTTGTATTCGCTGCCAGTCTCCGGATTTCCTCTTTGATTATTCTCAGTTAAGGATGTTCGTGTCTATATGTCCTAATTTATAAAATACAGTAATATTGTGAATATTTGACAGTTATTCCTTGAATAATTGCACACCATCATAGTTATTTATGTTTACTATAGAGAGTGATATTTAAAATTAAATTAAAACACAGGTGTTTTAACCATAAAGTTGGTTTAAAGGATACAAGCAAGACAACACAATATGTTTAATTTACATAGATCAAACATGGAATGTGAATTTTCTAACAAGCAGAACAGTGTTGGCCTAGTGGTTTAAGTTTAAATCTAAAGGTCTAACGTAAGAATGACGAATAAAATCTAATGGATTTTTTATATTCCTAATTGCTCATTAACATTTGCTCCGGCAGTAAAGTCAGACATCTTAAGGAAACGCTTCGTCTTAGAGCCATAAACGACTTAATATTTATGTCGGGCGTAGATAGACTTGTCTATAAAACATGAAAAGTGTTTAAGATATGCATCCTGATATCAAGACCCACACAAGTAGCTTCACTGGATTTTTTATTTATTTTCTAATAATATAATATACCTATAGCTGGTAATGCAACGATTTATGACACTTTAATTTTACCTTTAACGGAAAGCCCTTTGCCATTCCAATAGCATAGGTGTCATCAGTGAGAGAATGATCTCCAACTCGCTGAAGCTTGCATCCATGGTCCGTTGCTCGATAGTAATCCAACACTGGTGTATCAGCGATTAGAAGGTCTAAAGTTCCATTCCTGTTACAAACACCGTATATATAATAAAAAGTAAAATAAAAATATTAGATATATCCCTCAATTTCTACGGCAAATGAATAAAATAAGTAATTGTTTAAATCAATAAGTAATTAAAAAGCTCACTTAAAATTAATGATAACAGCTCATCCCAAGCAGAAGCTTGATTGGAATAAGCCAGGCATACCTGGCGCGCTACAGATGCAGATGGAGCAAAGAAAGACGGAAATACTTGGAGCGAGGTTAAATACTAGGCTCAAGACCGAACGCGATGGAGACTCACTGTGGACGCCCTGTACCCCATTTAGGGGATTTAGGACATTATGTCAAGTCAAGTCATTCAAAGTAGTAGTTATAGTTAGTAGATACTATTTTATATTTATAAAAAAAAAATTGTTGTTACATTAACAGGTTGCATGTTTCAAATCACGTCACAACTGACTTGCTAATCCTATACTCATATATATGTTTTTTAATGTTTGTTCATTATTTTATAAGTGTATAAAAATCATAAAAATATCCAAAGAAAAAATAATGAAATAAGACAAGCGAACAATGTCGTGAACATTGTTCGCTTGTCAATAATGTATACAAATTATTACACTCGTACCTTAAACGACTGATTCCTTCTTCAATATCTTGAAGGCCGTATCGTCGCATTTGTTGAGCTAATTCTGGATTGTTCCTTTGCACATAATATTCTGCTGCTGACGATCTCGGTGTGCCTACTCTCAATGTTAACCACTAGAAACATATTAATGTATTAACGGCTTTTTAAATACAGAGGACACCTCGTGAAATAATACATTTAGATGTGTTTTATAAGCGTAACATTCCACTGAAGTATTTCTGAACCAATTCGACTTAGGATGATTCAAGAAAAGAGCTTACCAACTCTTAAAAGGCTGGCAACGCACTCGCGAGGCTTCTGGCATTGAGAGTGTCCATGGGCGGCGGTATCACTTCACATCAGTGAGCCCGTTTGCCCCCTGTTCTATATAAAAAAATATTATTATTTAATATTACGTGTAAACAATTCAGAGTCTGTTTTATGTTCGAAACAATTTTTTTATTTGTTCTCCAGATATTGAATGCAACAAAATACTAGAAGCAAAAAACTTTACAGCCCTGTTGAATATTATTTTGTCTAATATTAACTATATAAGAAAGTTTTGCTTACATTACTTCGTCCATGAAATTCGTCGACTGCGTTATGAAAAAATAATCCAGCAATAAGTGCAGCTATATTGGCTGTGTAACTGGCCACGAATATAACAGAGAATCCGCCCCAAACATTTATTAAAAACTTATTTGGCCAGCTTTTTGGGGCTTTGAACGCAACTAAATGTCCGCACAGCAATCCCCACATCACCCACAGTGCACTGGAAATGCTGAAATTTTTGGATCTCTGACGGCCCCACGGATTTAAACCGAAGGGGGACAACCATTCATATATCGCCACGGCAATAGCAGTGATATTTAGTGATGTGAAAATTGCAACCCACAATTCCGGTGAGAATGGTAATAAAAATGCTAGCAATGGTATATCAGCTCGTTGGTTGGGTGCTGCTAAAATTGATATTCCACTAAAAAAATACGGCTGGCTGAAGTCCACTACCTCGGCTCGAGCGGATGACACGCTAAGAGCGGCGAAAGACATGTGGGCGGCACCAGACACTAAATCCCCGATAACGCCATCCCATTTTTCGAGATCCTCCTCTAAATCTTCGTCAAATGTATTCAACATGTCATTATCCAACCTTTCGTATCCTTTCCGATACTGTGAGCGATAATTCTCCCCGTTCGCAACATACTCATTGACGATATTCACATTTTCATACAGCCTTTTAAACGGCTTTAGGTACCTTCTCGAGCCATACAAACCATCCTCAACAATATATAAATGAAAATCAAATTCTAATTCTTGAGCTATATTTTCTAGGAGGTCCATAGCAAATCCGTAACAACAATGCGTGGCCATTTTTGTCAACGTGTTTGGCTGTGTTGTGGGGAGAAAGAAATCTTCTCTCTGTTCATCCCTACCAGGTACGAAAGCAAGTGTCAGGTTGTCACGATCGGAGGTTTGTGGGCGATGACAAGGTAGCCCCCTAAGACACTGCCCGTCTTCATCAAGCTCTCCTTCCATAACAAAAGGCGGTGCAAGAGCTGTCACAACGCGAAATACGGTTCTAGCGCCAGTGGACTGCCCTTGAGCTACTAATCTTCCACCGGGCCATACAATCGTATGAAGTCGAACTGAACGGCCGTTAATATGACCCACTTGTCGCCACATATTTCCGTCTATACCCGGCACTAAATTTAAGAAGGAAAATTGTGCCATCAAAGAGCGTTCCTGGCGTTCTATGACGCCGGCGAGAGCAGCTGAGGTAGCTATTCGCATTTCCCTGAAAAGGAATTTCTATTGTTAAGAAAATGTTCACAAATATTGGAAACAGATTTGAGAACGGAGTTATCACACGTAAAAGTTTTATGCGAACATTACGGCTAGTTGGAATCTACAAAGTTTTGGATAAATGGTCTTAAGTAACCTGCTAGTTGTCAAGGTAACTTCGCTTTTACAGCTAAGAGATAAGTTTTTCATTTAAGTCTATAAACTTTGTGACACCATTGATATTTTTACGAGTCGAGTTTCAGCCAAACATACGTTCGAGTGAAGTTTAACAGCTATATTTATAAATCATAGATAATAAAGGGTAAATAATAGTTTTTAAATACCCAAAACAAGTAAAAACACTAAAATAATATTGTCGTATACAAGATTATAAAGCGATAGTAACTATATCTCTATCATAACATTAAATAAAACACATTTACATTTACGTAAATCAGTACAGACACGTACACTACCGATTTTAAAATATTTTGAAAACGAAAAAATTAAAAAAGATTGTGGAATGCGATTATTTCTATTTGGTCAAAAAAGAGACATACACAAAATGTGCATTTTGTAATTCCAAAAATAATTAACGAATAAATATACATATATTTTGAATTTTAGGTTTGTTTTTGTATGCCAACTTGCAAAATGTGATGGATTTATCGTAGTTTTTCGCAATAGCTAAGCTCAAAGCGAATAACTTTGTTTCTTTGAAATCTGAAATAGGAAAAAACTCACCGTAACCTTATTATATTATTTAGTTACGTGAATCGAATCTTATTTTTATAACACAATAGTTCACAAGAAAGTGCTTTAATACAATATAGGGAATGGTACACGGCAAGGAAACTTTATGTTTGCGGTCGTGAGCAAACTTTAGCTTTTTATTCTATTTATTTTCCTCTAGTTTACAGAATCACTAAAGAAAGCTTTATTTCTAATGAAAATAGTCATAAAATTTAAGATATATATCTACCAAATAATAACGAGACACACGAAAAGAAAAGAAATTAAAGATCTACATCTAGCAACATTTACCACCAGTTTTAACTTAATTTGACTAATTAGTTGCTTTCTTCAATAAAATATATAAATTTTTAATAAAAAAAATATTTTTATTTTGTAAATAATTAATTCAATAAAATATATAAGTGATATATATTAATAAAGAACTTTGAAAGCCGACTTATCCATAAATAACGCTAACATAGATGCAGTTTGCTTTAAACCTATTATCAGTAAATCAGTGATTAAATCAGTTTTTAATGCTGCAAGTTCATTGGATAACTACTTTCCATGCAAACGAAAGCTCGATATCAAGAGCTTTCAATAAACTGAAAAAGTGCCTAATCTGTTTTACAAAGCATTCCTGACCTGACCTATAAAACCGGCCTAATTCATTGCAAAAGGAAAGTTAGCGTCAAGTCATGTCGATGGACCGTCGATTGCCGACTCAGCGAGCGGAGGCTGGCCGTCAGCCAACATCTTTTATTCTCTATAATAATTAACTATGAATTTATAGACTATCCAGATTTGGTTATTGATGTGTTCATTTATATACTAAGAATAATTTTACATTGTCATAAACTCTATTATATGGTATAGTTGAAAATAGAATATTGTGTACCTCAAAAGTATTAGTTATGATGTGAGGTCACAATTATTTACGCGTATCACGCTTCTATTAAACTTGTCATTATCGTTTTAGTAAGATTCTGCATATTGCGACTAGACGAGCCTACTTGAAACAAATGCTCACTGAAACCAATATACCAAACGATACGACCGGGCCAACGACGTGCCACAGATGATATGTTCTTCTTAAATCTTAAACAGAATCTTACTAAAACGATAATGACAAGTTTAATAGAAGCGTGATACGCGTAAATAATTCAGTTTATTGAAAGCTCTTGATATCGAGCTTTCGTTTGCATGAAAAGTAGTTATCCAATGAACTTGCAGCATTAAAAACTGATTTAATCACTGATTTACTGATAATAGGTTTAAAGCAAACTGCATCTATGTTAGCGTTATTTATGGATAAGTCGGCTTTATTAATATATATCACTTATATATTTTATTGAATTAATTATTTACAAAATAAAAATATTTTTTTTATTAAACATTTATATATTTTATTGAAGAAAGCAACTAATTAGTCAAATTAAGTTAAAGCTGGTTGTTGCTAGATCTAGATCTTTAATTTCTTTTCTTTGCGTGTGTCTCGTTATTATTTGGTAGATATATATCTTAAATTTTAAAAGCGGAAGTTTAGTAAATAGTTTTCAAACAGATTATTGGCGAAAGAATTTATCAAGCAACCGCGAAGTTTCGAAGTGAAGCAATCTAACTGCCAACTAGTACAAAAGATGCAATTAATACATGTCGCCAAGGAAATCCGTTTCGAAGCGATAAAGTTTTATTTCTCTTCTGACGAAGCTTATCATTAATTTTGTGAATCTATTTATTCGTGCGAAAGATTTAATTACTCAACGAATTGTTCTTTTTTACATGTTCGAAACGGATTATAGATTGGTGTTACGGATTTCAGATCATGTTTAATTAATTATTTAAAAAAAACATTATCGTATTTCTGCATATGCTCTTAATAATAAAACCTTAATGCCGGAGCTTAACCTACCCATTAGGGCAAAATAAATTACAAAGACAATTGACGGTAAAAGAGGGTAAGACAGACAAAGTGGATGGGGAAGAAAGACAGGGCGCAATAACGAGAAAGAACGTCCAGAATTTTATTAATGATAATGACGCATTGCTGACGTTAAAAATTTGTTTGTTGGCATCAGCTGCTTAATTTCCAGTAATATTGGAGTCTACTTTTTAAAGGTTTCCCTCGACCGCTTAAATGAGGGTCGCAGCACGTGAATTTTTGATATCCTAGATTCGTGACTTATGTGTGTTCACGCGACTGATCGCGAATCGACTAGAGATTCAAACGTAAGTCATAGGAACGAGTGTTAAAGATTACTTTAATATTGACTGTCTTACGCCCAAAATTAATAAAGTTTCAAATGTCTATCTAGTGACTGCTTTTTATAACAATAATTACAATGAAGTCACTTTTATAATCGACCAACGAATAGTCGTTAATTTATAGATCTAGCAACATTTACAAATCAAATAAACCACCAGTTTTGAACTTAATTAGTCAAAACTTTGATGTTATTAAATTATAATGAAATTACTTTCAATAATAATAATAATGGAATCACTATCAGTTTGAATCAAATAGTCGTTAATATGTAGATCTATTAATATTGGCAAATGGAATAAACCACAGTATTAACGGTTTTTAACTAATCTGACTTTGATGTTGTCAATTTATGGGCGTTGTGACATGACACCTGACAGCGTCAACTGAAACTAATTTTTTGCAATGTTACAGTACACCAGATAATAATTAGAGGGAGGTTACTTTATTCAGCTAAAAGCCAGCAGTTGGCGTGAGGTGGCACGGGACACAGAGCGTTGGAAGTTTCTCATTTAGGAGGCCGAGACACTTTTTGGGTTGCAGAGCGAAGTGAGTGAGTAAGTAAGGGTACTTTTTATCCAACTTAATGTGGGGATCCTTGAAAAGTCAAATCCCCATGATGGGCTGGCCCGAAGCCTTAGGTGTTACGAGTGGCTAAGGTCGGGAAGTGTTTCATATTCTTAGATAGAAATTAAAATCGATAATGATTGTTATTTTATCCTCTTAATATCTATGAATGTAAAAACAAGCTAAAACTCAAAAATATAATGAAATTGAAAAATTTTATGGTAATAAATAATAATAAAATTTGACTATTTAAAATTTCTAACTCCAGTCTCTTATATTGTTTAATATTTAATTTAAATAGAAAATCTTAGTTTCCATACTTGCCTAAATCAACACTAAATTCATATCTCGTATTCAAATTTCTCATCCACAAGACTTAAAAATCTTTATCGAAGTTCACACTTACTACGCTCTAATCCATTACAACAACTTAAATAGATTCTACCCTCATTTAGTTGATTAAACAATAAAATTAATAAACATCTAATGACAAACAACTTAACCAATTTCTTATTTTTCACTGGAAGGAACTAGCGTTTAAGATATAGGCTAGGCCTAGTTTAAACTCATAGGAGTATATTATGAATAAGGTTAACCAAAATAAATATTGTATCTCAACGTTTAGTTGCCTATTGTATGTTTACAACCTTTAGAATGTAAGTACAAAATTTAATATTTTTCGAGTCAAATAAAGTAATTTATATTTAATTTGTTTTTTTGTATTTTTGGTATCATTACTCAAAGGTAATATTTTCTTAAACAGAGAGCGCTACCTTCTTGCAGCTTTAAGCGAATTTTGTAACGAATAGCTGGAAAATCTTCCAGGTAAATATTAATTATGTACCAGATTATTAAGCCCGTTATAATTAATAATCCACTGCCCCGAAAGCAAGGTTTAATATTTTAAACAAAAGCTGTGATGTCTTGCAAAGTTACACATGAGCTGGCAGAACTTAGCATACATTCCGCTTCTCATTCAGAATTCATAAATCAACTTTGTTCCAACAATTACATTTAAACCACTAACCTTATATTGTTAGTAAAGTCAAAGTTTCACGGAAAACAACCAGTCTGAATATTTTATGTAACCGCTGTAAATTCACCATTATTTTTTAAATAAAAGACGGTGTACAAAATATATTGGACATGTCTTTTTTTATTATCATAAGCAGTGTTGTGCCTAGTGGCTTCAGGAAGCGAATCACATCCTTGAGGCCGTATGTTCTATCCCCGGCTTTGCACCAATGGACTTTCTTTATATGTGCGCATTTAACATTCACTTGAACGGTGAAGGAAAACATCGTGAGGAAACCGGCTTGTCTTAGACCCAAAAAGTCGACGGCGTGCGTCAGGCAGAGAATTTGCCTATTACATTACCAAATAATCATGAAACAGATACTGAAGTCTCAGGCCAAGACCTTAAAAGGTTGTAGCGCGATTGTTTTTATTTCAATTATCTGTTTCATTTTCAGTGTGTGAAAAATATTATTAAATTAATGAAACGTTGGAAAGAAATATCTGACCATCAATTAAATAATATTAATACCAGATAAAAGTTACAAAAATGTGTGACACGGGCTTACAAATGGTAAAAAGCGCTTCTAGCTTACACCACTCACTGTATGAGTCAAAAAAACCAGTGACGCTACAATTTGTGATGAGCCTTCTGTCCATACGCCGACTTTTTGGGTCCAAGGGTGGCGTGTGTTGAATCGGCGCACAGTTTTTTTTTAAAGTATAGGAGGCGAACGGTCAGTTATATTGCCAGAAGGCTCGCAAGAGTGTTGCCAGCCTTTCAAGAAGTGGTACGCTCTTTTCGTGAAGGACTATAAGTCTAATTGGTTCGGAAATACTTCAGTCGGCAGCTGGGTTCATTGCTTACAAATGAGAGGATGAGAGTCGCAAGCTCCACTCCACTCCGCTCCACAAACCACAACACAGCTTCAGTTCCTAATAGACGTAGATTAATATTACATACGTGGGTCAATATCTCAAAACAAAAGCATGACAATACACATTTTGCTAAATGTATTCAGCCTATAGAATTACCAAACTTGTCAACATTAGTTGTTTTGCTAATACACGTGTTTGTTAATCTCAACAATGTAAAGTTCATAATAAAGGTTGTAAACTAATCATACATTTCTTAAATTTATATTTACATTTCTCAAGTGTCAAGTAGTTTAGTTTAATATTAATAAAGCTTTATTTAACGAGCGTACCGTTTATTAAAAAGCCGGCTACACCCCAATGTTCTGGTTCCAAATCCATTAAAACCAGATAAGCTTCCTGCCCAGTTGCCCCTGTTTTTAAAAAAAAATGAGAGTTTGTTGTCCCTATTTATATCATAGACTAGTAGAGAGAGGTTATATAATTTAAAAGTTACTACATTATTGGATTGTATGCGAAATAGTCAGTAATACTTGTAAAACGAGTTGACTGTGTTTATGTAAAACAGAACAAGGATATATTTGTTTTATTTTTGTAGTTGTCACGCTTTTTGTTATTTTATCAAACGGCGTAGTATTTTAGCAACCACTTCTAATTAAAACTGGCGTGGCTTTAATAAAAGTACTGCACAGTATTTTTTAGGTTCGAAATGTTTTCTAAATAAATCTGTGTAAATAAAATTTTGTTAGTTTCAACGTCCTCTTTACTTCCTTCCGTCCTTAAAAAATTACATATAATCTATGTATATAGATTAAAATGAATATGTTTTTATGTATCTGAAATAAATGAAAATAAAAGAAAATGGGGAGACATGTATTCTTATTGGTCATCTAAACATAATGTATATTTGTTTTTCGTGTATGTTATGAAAAACGATATTCCCATGTCTGTTACACGGAAGTTAAAAATATTGTTAAGTCAAACAAATTTATATTTTAATTAAGTCATAAGTAAAAATAATTACAAATTCATCGATACAACTATATAGACCCCTCTTTCTCTTAAGACCATAAACTTTACACACTTTATAGTCTTAAGAGACAGAGGGGTGAAAAGCTTGCGTATGTACACACCAATGTATTGCTCATTTAGTCAATTTAAAATTCATCAAAATAATACAGGAGCACATATTTAAAAAAAATATCATTGCATTACAATATAAAATTAAACATAATTCAATGAACTGGCGGCCTTATCGCTTCCAAACGATCTCTTCCAGGCGACCACTGTGAGAAAAATTATGTATTAAATTACGGTAGGCAAGAAGTGAAAAAATACATATTACATATAGTAACTAAGACAAAATTAAACAAAGTAAAAGTTCGATATTTTGTTACGTTTCCTTAGTTTGGATTCTAAGTATTTTACATTGATTTATTATGTTCTATTTAACGTATACGTCCGTATACATAATCGCGTTCTAATTAATTACTATCTATTATATTTAGAATTTATATTATTCATTATTTCCTGGGTGTCTAAAACTGGATCTCAGAAAATACATTGTACAAGCCTAAAGTAACTAAGGAATGCCTGAAATTTATTTTTATTTAGTATGCCTTTTTCACAACTTATAAAAAGTTCAACCGTAATTTTTTCACTCTACAGTGTGAAGCGGTGCATTTGAGCGTTCAGCGTTGCCTCAAGCAGGTCACACAATTATGCACTTTATGTTATTGAAATAAATATTATATTTATATGTACTGTTAGTTTAACTATTTCGATTATCGAGGAGTGTACATATGACCTGGAATATATTTAAAGACTTCTGAGGCATGTTAAGCCTGAAATTTGTTAATATGACGTTTAAGTGCTTCAAAAGAGATAAAAATCACTAAACACTGTTAGTTTATTTTATTTATTATAATAATTCTTGTATATAATTAACGTTTTAATCAATGTACCTAGTACGTCTAAAAATTTCACACGGGACTTCCGTGTACGTATCGTAAACCATACGTGCAAAAACGTGGTATAAATAAAAGCTTTCTTATGTACCAACATTACAAGATTTAATTAACGGGGTTCCAAGAGCGCGTTCGACAGTAATAAACTCTGGAATTCGGGAAAGGAATTTTCCGAAAAACAAGTTTTCCGAATGCAAGACCCTGATATAACCGTCCTTCGACTACAGATAGTGGTCATAAAAGTAATCTCGTGTCGTTCACGGACCAGTCAATTTGCTTTTACGATGATGCTCTAGGGTTGTTACCATTCTATTTCCTGCACTATATACTGTAAAGGTATCGGAATTAAATCAACAGATTTGTTTAATCCGCAAAGCACACAGTAATCTAACCTGGGTGAAGACTGTTAAAAGGGATATAATATATATAACTAGTATGTTTTTTATATCGCCTACGGAGTGTCATAGTGTCAGATGGTTCGAGGGTGCGTATCTTACGGCACGCTCTTCACGCTTGATGCTAAAACACGTTGGTTCGCGATAATAACATTTAAAACGTAGCATAAATGTGTTTGTAAAAGACTAAATATTTATTGTGTAAATTGCCAACGTAAAAAAATCACCAACAGTTTCGTGCCAGATTGCGATATTATATGGCTGACCAAGAAATACACTGGCACCTTCTTAGGTATTTAAGAAGCACCTTAACTCATATAAAAAGTCAATCACAAAAAAACCAACCCAATTTATATTAGTCAGAAATAAATACATTAAATGTTAGATGAAAATTAATAAGTAAAGAAAAGTACAGATGACACAACTTTAATTAGCCTTTTGTCCACATAAAAGACATCTTTAAGTATTAACGATCTAGCATTTGTAATTAAATAAAGTTTCTAAAACCTCTAATTAGCAGTCATTCAATTAATATATCTTGTCATTTCTGCAGTAATTAAGCTCCTTAAGAAAGGCGATAATTGTTTTATTGATAAATACTTGCCAACGCTCGGCTCACTGATACATTAGTAAACGAACTGCAATATACAACTTGTATTATGTACAATATACAATTTGTTTATGTAATACAAATATTAAACAAAACGATTTTAAAATGTCAGGGGAGCAACTATGTATATCCAGGCCCAACTCGTTTATTAAAATGCTAAATCTTTACATCTGTGAGCTTTAACCAAAACGGGTTCTTCAGAAAGGGGACAAGTGGAACGATGGGATTCCTGGGGTATCTTTTAATGGATGATGATGATATATCTCATGAGAAATGCAACGACGTTCTAGAACATGTCTGAGAAAGTAGTTCACAAAGTAACATTTATGTTTTTTTTTTGCAATCATAATTAAAATAAGAAACATAAATGACAAAATGAAATTCAATTCACGCAGTAAGAATATATCATGAAAAAATTCTCATTATTCTGATAATAAGTCGGCGCAAAATGATCCATCAAGAGGACGTTCAGTCTCGACGGTCCTCAATATTACCAAGAAAATCTCTGAATTATCGTAGGATTGTTATCTGTATTTCTTCATTAACCAGGGACGTTCAAATGTTGTATCACTGAGGACATGTTCTAACTCCTTATATTATATTGGAAAATTAATTGTATTTTTACTGAAGTGTATTATGGAAATACCACCACTAAATGTGCATGTTTAGCAATGCATTATCAAAGGCATATTTATCTTAAATTAATTGAATTCCTATTTTTATATTTAATGACGCAAAGAATATTAAAATAAATATTTTTTATACTACTAATTGGCCACATGATATAACACAAACAGTAGTCCCGTGTATACTCGGAAGGTTGGTTTCACGTTTTAGGAGACGCGTTGTGCCTGTCGAGATAATCCACCTAGTATTCTCTCATAACGCGATTTTATGACCCTATATTACGCGTTATGTACGAACGATTCACGTCTAACTGTTCTCGTTAATGGTGATTTACACCGAATATTGAGAAAAAACTATGTTATGAACAAAATAAGTGCATACAAATGTCACAGTACAGAAATATAACGTGTGAAACTCCGCGTTATATGGAAGAAACCCTATGTTATATGAGGGACTGAAATCGCGTAATAAGAAAAGGCGTTATAAGAATAGCGTGTTATACTATACATCTAGTTTTAATGCATATATGTAGACATATATTCGTACCTTACTAGTTCCATGGAAAATCCAGAAGCAGCATCACTCGTTTCTTCCCAACAAGAGGCAGTGGCGTCACTTAAAAATTGAGCCTGGGCAGACCACGCATCACAATCTCTTAGGACTTGTCGCAAAGCCCCAACAATCATTCGTACTGTAGCCCGCACAAATACCTTATCTGTTAATTTAATATTAATTTCCAATACATGTGTAAATAAATAGACATTTCAGTGTAATTTGCATGCGATTTTGTAATAAGAAGGCGAGTTTCTATGACCACTATGAGCAAGATCAAAATAAATTAGACTACACACAAATTGTAATAGCATCTTTATTGGTTAAGGTATATTTTTCATGTTAGTCGATAAAACGAGCGTGTAACCTATATGAGACCACATGACAAGCGACTGTATTTAACCCAAAAGTCGCGTGTTCTGTATGAATATTAATAGACCAGCGCATACATCCTGCTTAGTGGTTATGTACTGTAGAATAACAAGCAATTAACTTTAAAAGTAAATTACAGTGAATTGGAAACTCTTCTTTTAAGATTTAATGAGAAAAACACTTACCAATCGTCATAGGCTCGGGATGTAAGGCCAACAGTCCTACTGGTAAGTGGTTTAATATCTGCGATACATTATGTTTTCCTCTAGGCATAGGTTCGTCCATGATTTGATCCTCTACTTCATGATCAATTCTCTTCTTAGCCATATTTCTAATATTACTCATTGTAGAAGTATGCACCGTGGGATTCATTAAGAAATCACTAATATCACTTGAAAACGATAATCTATTTATTAGGTCTTCCCTACTGGTTTCTGCACTTTTCAATACATTATTACTCTCATACGAATTGTGTACATTTATACTATTTACATATTTATTAAATGACTCATTTTTCAATTTACTAGAACTAGTCTGTCTACTTTTATTTCGATCAAGGAACGCATTACTCGTCCTTTCTACTAAATCATTTGCAATTTTAGAAGTTTCAACGCCTTTTTTATTTACATTATAATTTCTAACACTTTCCAAACTAATATTGCTACTACTTTCATACGATTGACTAAGATTTACAAATAATGATTTATTACTAATAATGTGCGTCTCTGACTTATTAATATTTCTAATAATACGACGAATAAGTGAGTTTCTAGACTTATGCATTACATTAGATCCAGAATCTTTTGTGAGCGTTTCTCGTGATATTTTCTTCATATCTGTGTTGACAATTTTTGTTACTTTTATAGTTGTATTATTGTCAGTAAAATCTTTCTTAATGCGTTCCAAGCGGTCAACATCAATTATATCATCGACAAAATTTTCTGATTCAGAATATGAGGATGGTTCCTCATATGTTCCGTTGGAAATATTATGAAACACAGCGAATTCCCTAGAGGCATCAATCCATAACCAAAAAAAGTGTCCATCAAGCATGTTGAGCCGCTTGGCTTCCTTCATGACGAGCTTGGCATATTTCACGTCACATATCATAACGACGACACCTCGAGTCAGCCTTGATATATCAGCCAGTCGCCTGCACAGATGTAATATGTAATTTATTACTCTTTCCTTAACAGTAAAATATTACTAAATAAGCCTCTTATCATTTATTAATATTATTGAAGCAAAGACTTCTGAAAATACTAACTAACTTTGTGTACTTTTCAATACATCAATATTTAAAATATCGTTACATTTTTTAATTCGCTATGAACGAAGAAATAGTATTTGAATATAAAATACCTGAAAACAATACGGCGGGATCGGCTCGGAGGAAGAGGAAGCCATTTAGGATTAAGCGGTGGAGTGTTGAGGATCGAAGACAGATCCTTCCTTAGGGAGAGGGCTAAGTAAATATCCTGTTGTGTCAGTAGCGTGAAGGCATGCCAATGTGTGTGTAGAAGAGTCGCCCTGGTGAAAATTGAATTATTAATGATATATACAATATATATTAATGAAACCTGCTTTTTACATGAAATCAATAAATATCTAAAATAATGTATTTACTGTATTAAAAGGCGTTAAATTATCACATTATTTAATTTGAGTTTGAATATTACATTTTAATCTTATTGTGATACTTAAATGTACGTTTCAATAAAAGTATCTTGTATCTTTTGTCCATAACAGGCTATCGAACCTTTGTTGTAAAGTCAATACGGACTCATATCTTGTTTACAATTTTTATACAAAATTTAGACCTATTGACCCGGTATGATAATGAGTTATTGTTTGAAAAATTCAGTCATTTTGATGAATATGCGAGATGAAGCGCTTATTAAAATTTTCATACAAAATCGAATACTAAGGATAAAAAAGGTTTTTGTCAGGTAACGGAATTTTGAAATTACATTGATTATTAAGTAAGCAATGTATTCAACATTGAATGGATGAAATATGATTTTTTGTAGTAAAACTCAGTTCAGGTTAATTTCGATCATAATTTTTTACCTGTATAATATTTATAGGATTTGCGCCTTCAAAAGAGCAAAAAAAAGATGCATAGGTAATTGAAGATTCATTGAAGACATTCGACATTGGATCGGCATGTCTCTATGTCGTGTATCAAGCATAGATGTTCATTTACATATATATATATATATATATATATATATATATATATAGACGGAAATGCATTTATAAATGGTTAAGGCATAGGTTAAGGTATTAGTAAACTTACCTGAGTGCCTGCAAAGTTTCCCTTATCGTTATTTCAAGACGAATCTCCAAAGGCAGCATGTCCTACAACAAAGTGTGAATTGTAACAATTATGTAACATTCTTTTCGTAAGAACGGTTATCAATTCACGTCACGCGGTAATCGTCGCCAAAGTACGTTATGAATGACCAACATTTTTATAACGGCTTTTTCCCGAAGCAAATTATAAAAGGATTTCCTTAATGTTCAAAAAATGTTGCAGCTTGTTTTACAGTTCACAACGCATGTTTCCATCTTCATGTTTTTTAATACTGTGATCTAATCTATAACGGATAATTAATACTTCTATTGTAATAAAATATATCTTAACTTAAAATAAAATCTACTTTAAAGAATCAGTGGCGCTACATTCTTTTTAGGTTTTAGCCTCAGATTATTATATCTGTTTCATGATCATTTCCAATCTTATAGGCAAGTTGGTGATCAGCCTCCTTTGCCTCCCACACGCCGTGGATTTTTTAGGTCTAGTAAAGCCGGTTACTAAATGCGCACATAGAAAGTCCACTGGTGTACAGCCGAGAATCGAACCTACGACCTCAGGGATGAGAGTCGCACGCTGGAGCCAATAGGCCACCACTGATGCTGCTACTGACTATCTTTGAAATATATTTTATTTTTTATATCAGAAGAGGTTTATTTTGCACTTTTGTCCCATCATCTTAGTGGTTTTAAAGATCCAAATAAGCTTAACATGAACGTGATTTATTGACATTAACGTGACCTTAAAAAAGCAACGTTTCTTAAATGACCAAGCGCCATTTGTCATCGTGAGTGTCCATGGGCGGTATCGATAAACGTTCGTTCTAAATAAATAATAGTTTTAATGATTGATAATTAATATATTTTGTAGTTATAAGAATAAATAGGGATTGTTTGTGGCAGTAAAAATGCAGACACAGTATGTCACTGTTTAACAATGTGTGGTAACTACTAGACTTATAATTTATAATTGTTCCTCGTCTTCATAAATATCAAATTAACTTGTCCAGTCCTAAGCAATATAATCACAAAATTTTATTGTTTCTAGCCTCTGTGGGTGTCACAGCTTTAAAATATGTTTAATACAATTACTTTAACATAATAACGTGTTGTCTTTTGTTAAAATAGCTTTTACACATTAAGAAAAACACTTTTTGAACGGATTAAAGCTAAAAACTATTAAAAACTTAATTTACATAATTCTAATTTCCGACGTTTCGCGTGCTTTTCAGCGTGCGTGGTCACGGTGACCAATAATTATACGTTTTTAATAATACATAGCTTTAATCCGTTCAAAAAGTGTTTTTCTTAAAATACAGTGTTGCTACAACCTTTTGGGTCTGAGTATTTGTTTATGTCAGTATCTGTTTCATGATTATTTAGTTTTTATAATAAGTAAGTCGGTTCATAAAATTAATCAATAGCAAAATTTCAAATCTGAAATGAATGAGATAAATTCAGTATTTGTGGTCACAGAGAACCCGTAAAATACGACCTCATGTCATTGGCTTAACCACAACGTCATGCATTCAATTGACCAAATTACAAATAGCTATTTCGAATAACACATGTCACCTAAGCACAGACTACTACAGTTTAGCATACGTCAATACGGGTGTTAACCGTCCAAATTGTTTTATTACTCGACAATTCTAACGTTCAGTTTTAAATGTACATAGCACTGTTCTAAAACAATTTATTGTTGTGTTACCAGCAACTATTAGATTTTTTGTATTGTTTAATAAATAATAAAAGAATGATAAATCTTTTATTTGCCAAGATACAATTGGATTGATCAACTACAAATATCCACCCAATCATCCATATATAAATAGGCATGCAAATGTCAAATCACTTTTTCCAATGCCAATCTGTCAGAGCTACGCTCGCCAAAACAGCCCGAGCTGAGCTGTAAAGGCCCTTAAGGCCAACAGCGAGATTACATTCTCAAAAAAAAAAAAAAACTTTTTCCAATGTTGTGGTAAGTATAATAAGATAAGTGTTAGAAGGTCGTCATTCACTTATACTTGTTTATGATGCACTGCATTTGAATTTGGATTATGTTATTTTTTATTTTTGATGTGATTGATTATAAATTATATTTTCTCATATACAAGTAAACACAATGTTTTCAAGTATTATTTAGTTTTTATTCAATTGCTACAGCCACTACTCCACCCTATCATTACATTATCATACTGGCCCACGCTATAAGGGACCTTGTCTTTAAAAAAATTATGACTTTTATACTAAGGTTTCCTGCGTTTTATTTATTTAATAATCCTCCAGCTAACATGAATTATATATAACAAAAAACAACTATACTAAAGGTATAGCCAAAGATGGAATATATATACAAAGAGATTAAAATTTTACGAAAATACAAGCGATTAAAGACATTTATGTAAGTAATACCTACTTCGGGTGTGATGGTGTGAAAGCGAGGGTGTGCTCATGATGCAGGCTATTAAGCGCTATGGATATTCTTACTAAGCTTTAAAGCATATCCTATTTAAATATCTGCTTTTAAAACACTTATAATTATAGTAACAGAGGCTCGTAAAGATCACAATCAAGCTGTCATAACATCTTTGTGGGATTATCATGATAGATTTTAATGTGATGCATAAAAATTAAATAACTATTTACCCTATATACGAGCTAATTTTTTTATTTATAATAACTACCAGTAATAGTTCCTTTCATTTTAGCTTCCTGTACGGCCTTTGCATGTGTATATAGATATAAAAGTTGAACACTCACATTAGCAATGGTGTAGGGTAAATGCAAGTGTTTGGGAGAGGTACGGACGGTCGGGACTCCTGCGTGGGTAGCAGCACTGACGAGAGCAGTGGCCACAGGTCCACCACTGCAGACGAAGAGCGCTGCCACACGTCGCCCTTCGAACGCCGAACACATCTGCTCCAACACTCGCGCACTGAATCTAAAGAATATGAAAAAGAAAGTTTGCATTAAAATCACATTTGGAGTAACTTGTAATCATTTGGACTGACGGTGGTTGGTAACACAGAAGGAAAAAGACAGCGTGGCCTTTCACCAACTAGATGGATCGATCAAGTGGGTGAAAGACTCCAGTCCTCAAAATTGTACACTGTCATAAGAGAGGCGCTGGACAGAAACCGGTGAAAACAGATAATTCGCTCCAGATGCTTCGTTGCTGATCACGACGCTCACGACGTTAGCTGCTGATTAAAGAGAGAAAGAGAGTAATAGTAACGTGCTAAATAATGTTTTTTTTAACATGCAGCAAACAGGCAGGAGGCTCATCTGGTGTTAAGTGATACCGCCGCCCTTGGACACACTCTATGCCAGAGGGCTCGCGAGTGCATGGCCTACCTTTTAAGAATTGGTACGGTAATTTTTTTTTAATTGGTTTTATGTTATGCAATATAAACATTATTTCAGTCCTATTATCGCTATTAAAGTATTGGAGTTTTAAAAAAGTTCACAACTCATTCCCATATATATAAAAAAATTGTTCAAGGCGGTTCAGACGAGTTTGATTTCAGACAGGAGAATTTTATAAAGATTAAATATTCTTTAATAATTGATGCTGAGCAACATTCCTTACAATTTAGATGGACATGGGCAGGGCACGTAGCCCGTTATACAGATGAGTATCTAAAATAGTCACTGAATGGAGTGGTCCAAAAGGAAAAAGCTTTCAGGTCTTCTGGTCAGACCAATAGATCGATGGGCCGACGGGATCTATCGACGATGGTCTAGTTGCGAAGATGATGTTGGAGTACGCCTTCTCCTGCATAGGTGATAAAATATATAAAAAAAATATTTATATATATTTTTGTTAAATGTATGTCAATAAGATGTGAATGAATAAAGGCCTTTTATTACATTGTTTAATACGTAATAAACACCCCTACGTGTAGTATATGTTGTGGTAAAACCCCAAATTATCTTTCACCATAATAATATTGGGCTTATTTTGTATTTTAAAGCCTATAAATTTATCTTCGGACTGAAGTATGTGATGTAAAATAGACATTATAATTAAATTATCACATTTCAAAGCCTGTAATACAATAGTATAGTTTTGTACTTACTAGACCGCTTCTACAAACATATCAAGGGTATCAAACCAGGGGGCAAACGGGTAGGCTCACCTGATGTTAAGTGATACCATGGACAATGGACAAAGCCAATGGACACTCTGAATGCCAGATATCTTGCGAGTGATTGGTTTTTCCTTCCAAAGTTTTTAAATGTTGAAATCTTTTCGTATATGTTATGTTTTCCTTAGCTACAAAAATTGTTTTTTGTTATATATAAGGCACGAAATATATATACATACATATTATTCTTGATTTTATTTACGAGAAAACCATAAATTAAACAAAAGATAACGTGAAGTAAAACATGGCGATCACGCGTGTAAAAATTATGAAATACCGTCAACGAAATTATTATTTTAGACAGTTTCTTTAAAGAATTCATCTATATATGAACACTATATTTACTACAATTTACCAAGTACATGAAACTGGAGAGCTTTACCAAGTTAATATATATTGTATCTACTTATAAAGCTAGAAAATTAAAAGCTTTTTAATTCTGTAGAATTGTTCAGTTATTGTTCGTAATAGATATTTTATTATGATATTAAAGAAAAGCTGTGTAAAGTTACTACACAGTTAACGATTATATAGTTGATAGAAGGGCCTGGTACTAGTGCTAGACAGGGAACTTCTTATTAATTTGCGATATTTGTTTAAAAATAAGTTTTGTTTGATGATTTGCTATTTTAAAATTGTACCGAGAGTTTCTTACGCCGGCCTACATCCTCTGTCTTCTTTGCCGATGATTAGGGATGTCAACCTAATCAAATGTAATGACGTGGAATAAGTGACACCTATATCGTATGTTCCATTACAAACATTTTTTTAGCCTAATCCATAATTTGCTCCGCCAATCGCCACATTTGTTTTCTTTAAAGTTTTGTTAGTTTCTCAGTTTTAGTACGTATACAATATTTTTGATTATACTTAAAGGTACGTACTAGTAGTTTTTGTAGTCAGTGTACTTCTTTCATTGTTCCAAAATTTATTATTTCCTCACCTCAGGCTGACAATTTTTTTGCCTTTTTTCGTTATACGATTAGTCAAGGACTACACAAGTTATGTCTTCTTTATGGTATGGTAACATGGCTTAATATTTACGTTCAAAAATTGTTTATCAACGCCCATTGTTCTCTGTCCAAAAGTATTGGTGTACATTATATCCAATATTATAGCGATAATAATTACGAATGCATAAGTAGTACCAGCATTCAATAACACCGCAAACATATTACCATGAACAAATATTAGATTACTCACGATCGCATTGCATACTATACAGAGTGATTAATTAAAATCTCATTTCTATTAAGTAGGTAATCTATTTTATTATCAATAAATAAGTCAGGATTGTTAGCAATTAACGTAAGTTGTACTAGTGTGAAAATTAGACTAAGAAGATTTATTCAAAGCTCCTAAATTCTAAGAATTGAAATCATATAAACAATTCCTTTATATCAAACGGTTTTTCTTTTGTTTTTAAGAGCTGAGCTAATTGAGTTGAATGCGCCGTTTCGTTACCAAATGAGCTGTGGGGGCAGTAAATATTAACGAAGTATTGAATCCAGTTTATTCGTAATGATTGGACGGTTCCGTTTTCGGAAGATTACAAAGAATCTCCGTAGTAGCAATATCTACGTATATGGGATTCTAAGTTCAAAATAATGATGAAGACAATTACGGGCCATTGCCTCCTTAATATACATCTCTTTGTTCTAGATGCGACAGACAGTTCCTTGTGCAGAGGCGGTTTAAGCGCAGAGGAATCAGTGGCATCTCAACGAACAGAAATCCTCGCAGTGAGATCGTAATATCGCCGTGAAGCCTGCGATGTACTCAGTAAATTTCTGAGCTTCTGGAAGGAGATAAGCTTGCTTAATTGGCTTCACGCACAACGTGCCAAATGGGCGTCTTAGTACGGAAAATTAGTCCACACTGTCTTCTCCTTGGAGTATTATCAATTCCTGAAGTTTTATAACCCTAATTAAAATGTTTAGTCAGGCTTGCCTTGCCTTGGATATAAGGCTTGCCAGCTGGAATTGTCAGTAAGTGCTAGCCCGCTGTTCATATGCAAGGAAAATAGTTACATTAAACATTTTTAAGTAGCCTTATGTATTTTTTATATGCAATAAAGTTTGAATTTTTTTCAACTCCCCGCTATAAATAATGTATCAATCGAATCTAATATGTAGGATTCTTAGTTTCAAGCCACATCGAGCACTCAGTATCACTCAGTTCAGGCAGCGATATAGCAGCGTGTTAAAGATTAAAGATGTCTCGCGAATATCCTAAGGTCTGGGGTAAATTCGAACGAAATGTTCAGGGAAAGGCTCTACAATTTGTAATTGAGGATGTCCCTGAAGCAATGTGGGATTCAGCTGTGGAGTTTATGTTGGGTAATTACATTGAGGAGGACGTTTGGTGGTCGACAGCTGGTAAGATTAAATTTTCAATTTCCGGTGTTTCTTTTGTTTACCTTCAGATTTTTATTTAACAAATCGCATTTTATTTAAACTCTAAGGCTAGATATTTATAATAGGATATTAAGCTTCTAGTGGCAAATAAACAAAGAAAGTCGAGAAGAGTTGAAGAGATGTTAGTTAAAGGTAAAAAGTGATATTATGTATATGTAATAACGGAAAATTTGTCTTAATAAAATTATACATTTATTCTTCTGAAGCGTATATAGTGAAATTTTTATTACAGTCAAAATCTGTTATAAAGACATCGACGGGACTACTCATATTTAGTCGTAAAAACCATTGCTATTAAGTACCTACATACAATATAATTCAGCCGGGATTTTTATTTTGGTCAATATATATATAACAATTGTTTTAAACGATGACGTCGTAAACGGTTTTGACTGTATTATATTTAAAAACTACTTATGTAAAGAGAGGCGTTTGATTCTCAACTCTGAGGTGACGACCTCGAGTTCCTCTATGAACCGACAGACTTTCTATTTGTGCGCATAACATGTATTCCTACGATGAAGGAAAATGTAGTAGGTAGGAAAGCTGGTTTTCTTACAAATGACAAATAACTGCTCATACTTGCCTATAAAAGTACTTGAAATAGACGTCTACTCTGCCTCGTTCCAGAGGAGTATTGTCGTAATAGAACGTGAACCTAGAACGTGCGAAACTCATCCCTGAAAGTCCTAGGTTCGAATCCTGTCTAGGCACAAATGGACTTTTATTTCGGTGGTGAAAATCATCATTAGGTATCCGGCATACCTTAGACACAAAACGTCCTCCACGTGTCAGGCACATATGGCTTTACCTACTTTCCTTTTACAAAATATCCTTAAACACATAACGACCTAAGGCCAACATCAAAGGACCCACTAAAGAATTATGTCTCTATTATAACATGAAACAAAACGGCTCATGAAATTAGTACCCAAATTTAATTCATCACAGTATCGTAACATTTAAATAATTCATTCGTGTTTCCAAGTCAAAACTATATGCAAATTACTATACCCCTACAAATTGTTAGTCTATTTGTTTAATGCTTAAATGATGCTAATTACGCAGCCGATAGAAGTTCGCGATCGAATTTGTCTGGTTAATCTCAATTTGTTTAGTAAATTGTGTCGTTATTTCGCTTCACTTAAGCTTAACTCTATGTAAAGTTGTGATAAGGATCTTATGCTATTTACTTGCCTGTTTAATGTCCCTTGCAATATAATACGTGGTGATAGTCTTAACGACAAACGAACATATTTCTCAGTAATTTGCAATATTATTTAAAGTACATATTACTGTTATAGAAAAACGAATCGAGAGAACGATCTAGGCCTCAAATTGTTGTATATGTTTCATGATCAATCTAATAGGCAAGTAGGTCAGCCTTCTGTGACTGAACTTCGACTTTTTGGGTGTAAGGCAAGCCGTTTTCCCCACAATGTTATCCTTCACCGTTCGAGCAATGTTAAATGCGCACATAGAATGAAAGTCCATTGGTCCATCCGGACCAACGACCTTAAGAATGAGAGTCGCACGCTGAAGGCACTAGGCCAACACTGCCCTGTTGTAGAAAACAATAAAATCCCGGGGAACTAAAACAAAACTGCTTATAAAATTGCAAAATTGGTTTGGTAAGTCCATACTAAAACTCTCCGGACTGCCAGGGATAACCAATCAAATTACATGAACATAAACATGTTGTGAAAATACTCGAAATCCACGCGGGCGAAACTATGGCAGTGTGTGTAACTCATAAAGTTATTATTTATTGCATAGATAAAATAAAAAGAATACACAAAAATAACAAACATTAGACACATTGTTTGGTTAAATATAATAACTTGCTTCCTAAATAGACATTACAGAAATATTATTAAATGTGATGCATCTTAGTCTCGCTTAAATAATTTTGATAATTTCTTCAGATCCCCTCGTTTCACGTAAGCAAATTACCTCGTATTATTAAGTACTTTATTACATAAGACATAGGCTTGTCCCTAATTACAAGGAGCCCAAGATGTCAAAGAAAGATAGGAGCATTATTTGAATATCACAAATTGATTTATGAATCCATTATAAGGGCGAATGATTAATGAACGTGACATCGACAGGGACTGCACAAGATCCAGACGCGATTCAGGAGTACCGTGTTCTGTGGAAGTCTATAATTAAACAGAAAATGAGTCTGGCATGTTTTCTTGTTGGGGAAAATGACGAGAAAACTCTTGTGGGTGTTAATATGTGTATGCTGCAGGAAAAAGACCAATTTGTTGAACATAAACCGGTTAGTTTCATTATTTATTTATTCCTAAGTGTACTTACATATTTTTATTCCTGTTTTTGTCAACATAGACGCTAAAAAAATCACTATATATACTAAAAATTCTAATTATATACATTGTTTTAACTGAATGCATGCAACTTATAGTTTACCTACATAATATAACTGAACCATTACGTAGAAGAATAATATTTGACTTGATGGTGTGCAAAATGAACAATATACATCCCTTTGTCAAATTTTCGGTAAAGTAAAATTTGAAATGGTAAGGACACAAAATGAAATTTTCTACCGGTTAGCGATGAGAGGGAATGAAAAAGGACAATAATAACTCGGTTCCCTATTTGCGTTCTTCTCACACCCCTGCCGCGAAAACCCCTACTTCTACAAATTACTACTTAGTAAAGAGTCCATATTCAAAGAAGTTAGACTGTTCATCAATTGCGTAATTCGGGTTTGTACCCCTTGTATGGCAAGAAAACAGAATAGTTTCGTTACAACCGTTTTAGGATTCTAAAGAACGATTTTTATTTTATTCGGTAAACAAAATTTATAGGTATATACATCATAATAATAAATAAAAATGTGTTTATTCATTTGAAAATAATTCAATATAATGTATAAGATTTGGGAACCCTTTTAAGGACAGACCTGTGTCATGTCATGGTTGTATAAAAATATATAATTAATTTAATTTTTTTTTCAAATGTATTTAATATGATAGATTCCTATATAGACACAACCAGTCGTTATAAGGCATTATTTCTGACAGATTCTGCTTATTTATAGAATTTATAAAATTAATAAATTTTCGAAGCTTCCTATTGTGACATTATCAAAGAACAAATCTATAAAGTTACATAATCATGACTTTAATTAAAAGTATTTCATTAAATAAAACAATCCTGAGGATCAATTCAAAATCTTTTAAAAAATTTTTACGATTTCCCAAAATTATTCTTTTTCAATGTATGCCTTTGTATAACTGAGGGTGCGACATGACATCTAAAATTCACAGATTACAGTAAATACTTTATTTAAATTATTTTGATATAACGCTTATAAATTAATGCTTCAGGGCTATTTTACGCAAACAAGATCGTGAATAATAGTAAGTATATAATTATTAATACGCTTGATAGCGCACACTAAAGGTGTTGAACTAATTGATGTAAATCCAATTCTACATATGGTATAGTCATTATTACTAACACTAATCAAAACAACATACTATTTGTAAAGCGCGTGAACATTATGTTTAGTGAAATTGAACATAAACCGTAATATTAAACGCATTTCAAACATTGACCTTAATTTATTAAATTTACACGATTTTAACTATTAGTTAAAATGCATTAGCATACATTCGTATCGTTTTTATACCATAGCGTAACAATTTTCACAGTAAGAGAACATTTTTTTTAAGAGCACTGATGTTTGGCCACAATTCCACCTGATGTTATGTGAGATACATATGTGTACCCTATTGGTGAGTGGTGAGCACGTCTGTCTAGGTGGTGCCTCTTTATCACCACTTAAAGGAACCCATATTATAATATCTAGGGAAGGTGGAACGGGGGAAGAAGTTCCACTCCTTAGCTGTTTATCTAGCAAACAACGAATCATGCAATGCGGCACCTGAGACTGTAATGATGATGGCATTTACTATTCTTAATTTCAAAGCGCGTCCTACGAAGTACTTGTCAAACATAACAATACATAGACCTCGCTAATAAATCTAGTCGCTTTAACGACATCGAAAAACTTGGTCGCTACAGAAGGAAAAACTTAACAAGACAAAAAGCGCCACCTGGCATCGATTCAGCAACTAAACTTTTCAACCACAAAAAGCTTATTTCTTCGGGACTCAAGCCAACAATTTAAGACGTGAAAGTATTTGAAATTGTTCGAATACTTACTGTTTAGTGTAAGAAATACAATAATATATATAGGGTCCATTGCCTTAGTTCTTTTGTTTAGTTTTAGAGATTCTGCGTTTTTAGTCTGAAACACGAAAAAGTTTTAGGCACCGAGCTGCCCCACTGTATCGTTCCCGGGAATTCGTATTTTGTACAAAATATACTAAGAAGCTTAGCAGAAGTCAAATGTTCTACAATCTCCGAAAACATATCCACAATTTACGGTTTAATTTGTTTTTTCTGAAATAAAAAGTTGTATGTTTTTATCATAATTGTATATTCAAAGTGTAGACTACACTTACGTACACAACATTGTATTCTAATTGAAGAGTACTAGACTGCGGAACAATATAAATCTGTATGCTCTTAAAATTATATGGCGTGTGTGACTTTTGTAACATAGTAATTGTAATGCATAGATCAGCTTGTAGACACTGTTAAAAAATTTCATTTCCAAGTTGTTTTAATAATTGTTATTCTGATACAGTAGTCTTAGTCGCGTTAACTGTATGGTTTAAACTAACTTTTAACTGCATTGACTACTCTTTCAAAATTTCCTTACAATGAAACTTGCAAAACAAAACATTTTACACCTTTTAAGATTTATAATAATCAAACATAACGGTTATATAATACTATATTATAACATACAAAAATAAATAAATATATATATCATTTCACAGCCAAAAACGAAAGCGGGTCTGCTGTCGTTACGAATGTTTGCCGAAGCCATGAAAGTAAATGCAATTTATGACAAATACAATGTCACCTCATACCTTATGGGAGCTGGGCTCTCCATAGCCCCAGAGTACAGGCGCCTTGGTATTTCTGTTGAACTACTCAAGTGTAGGTAAGTAAATTTAATTCCCTAATAATTTAGCCAATGACGTGTAAAGAGACATAAAGCAACAAATAAAAAGAAACCCCTTCATATGAAAATCAGCCTTATCCTGTAACTTCGAATGGCGTCAGGGATACCAATCCCGAAGTATTTGTAAGCAAAAACCATGTAATTCTCAAAATTCGTAGCCCAGATGTCGCACCTAGCTCGTGCGGTAAAAAAACTCGTTATTATAGTCAGTCTCACTGCCAGTTGCTTATTGGTAGTTATAGAATAAGGGGGCTGTATGGAGTTTTAAGAACATATATTTATACTAGCCGATCCGACGTTGTCCTGTACAATACGTCTAACGAACATTTATCAATAAATGTAAATTATTCTTAATTCCACTTAAATACACATAACATTTCAAATCAAAATCTGACCAGCCGAATTTAATTAGGAACACATGCACAAAAGATTTATATATAACTTATATAAATGTTTATTTGCTGTATAGATAAATAACTGACTGCAGCGCCATCTTCCGGGCTGATTTGTGAATCTAAATCATCC
Organism: Pieris brassicae; assembly: GCF_905147105.1. NCBI lineage: Eukaryota > Metazoa > Arthropoda > Insecta > Lepidoptera > Pieridae > Pieris > Pieris brassicae. The sequence goes on along the minus strand of NC_059668.1, from coordinate 20,586,429 downwards.
AGGCCGCTACCCCATACTAAAAAAAATCATTGTAATCGCTCGAGTTGTTTAATAGAAATTCTAAAACATGTACACGTACAATAGAATTATACACATATAAGGATATACGAGTATATGCTCAACTACTTAACTGCTAATAAACTTATATCGACAACTAATGTCTGTATCTTAAAGCCATAACCCAAATAGATTTTAACTTTGGAACTTTTGGAATTAAATTCTGTAAAGCCTATGTCCTTATCTATCTATCTATAGTGTCTATCTTCTACTTAAATAAATAATTTTACTGTTAACCCTAATCTGTAAAAATCCTATACGGCCAACTTTTACACTCTGCCTTTATGAATGAATAAAAGACCTGTTTAACTTCGTTATTTATAGTCTGTATAATTTTTTTTGCTGAAGAGATCTTTCCATAGCTTTAGTATATTTTAGGAAAGGGTATATTTTTTTAAAGATGAGGTACATCCCAAAATTAAATAAATTTTAATTATTCGAAACAATGGCACAACTCTCAAACCCCATTTTAAATACAGCAGATATAGTTGAAATTTCAAACAAAATACCTAATGTGTATTTTAACGAGTTTGTTGCCGTGGAGAATACCTTGAAAAGTTGACATGGCAACATTTAAATAAATGTTTGTGTTTTGTAGTACCAGTTCCTGTCGTGTTCTGACGATTTTATTAAATTAATAGTACTGAGACAATAACATTTATGAATAGTTTCTCTACCGAATTCATTCATTTAATATAGAGATATTTATTCCCCGGTTATTATTTTTCGTGAAAAAATATCCGCTCAATGTCTGGGCTTAAGATTAATTATTATGCTGTTATTATAATAATATTATTATTGTGGCTTAAATTAAGATAAACACTGATCGTGTGGTAAAAATATGACCTTTTAACTTATCTCATTTCAGCTTATCATGTAGTTAATTAGGTTTGAAACAAAGCTATAAGAATGTATGATTTTTATTATATTATCTTAAATATTAATAAAAAAAATACTTTCCAACTTAATCCTAACCTCGGATTTCTGTAACTCATTATATCGAGAACAAGAAACGACACAATCTATTGATTTAATTTTTGTTGATAACTATGAAAACAACAAAGCAAAAACTAACCAATCTTGATCCTATTTTTAGAATGATGCTGACAAAGGCAATAGATCAGACTGTAACCGGAGGTATATTCACAAGTATATCAGCTCAAAAGGCAGCGGAAAAGGCTGGGATGGAATGTCTATACGAAACCTCGTATAAGGAGTTCGGTGTACAGTGCGAAATCGATTTTAACACAGACACCGAGTACTTGAAGATTTTCGGTAAGAGATTCGAATAAAGAAACGTAAACGAAAATCTTCGAGGGTTTTAGTATTCAGTTTACGACGTCATAATAATACAGATTGTAAACGCACTTCAAGATTAATGGCTTTGGACATTGTATATCTTTTGTCTTGTAATATTATATAAATATAAACCTTTTTAGTAAGCATTTGTTTCAATACTGGCAATTATTCATTTTACAGTAACTCAATGTAAGTCACCTAAGATCCTTTTAAAACTGTAAATTTTAATATGTTAGCCTAGTGGCTTCAGTGTGCGGCTCTCATCGCTGATGTCGTAGGTTCGATCCACGGCTGTGCACCAATGAAGTTTCTGTCTATATGCGCATGTAAGATTCGCTCGAACGGTGAAGGAAACATAGGGAGGAAACCGTTTCCTTGGTCGATGGCGTGTCAGGCACAGAAGACTTGATCAACCTTCTACTACTTGCCTATTAGATTGACAAATGATCATGAAACAGATACAGAAATTTGGCTATGACCTAAAAAACGTTGCAGCGCCAATGATTTGTTCAATTTTATGGAAACGATTGATTTAGTTTTATCGAACACATGTTTCGGTTTGTTTGACTGAGCCAGAGTCTAAAACAAATCACGATCAATCGATCGATCGATATTAATAATAATAATTCTATTAATTGCTGAAAATTGGTTACAACATAAACTCCAGGCTCGTGATGTAGTGAGAACTGTATTTCAAGAGCCTGTGTCTCCCCACTCCACCAGTTACTGTATGGACATTACATTAATGAAACGCCCTATCGCTTCGTTTGGTCTGTTTTTTTAATAGAACTAAAGTTTTCAATATTGATTGTATCGAAATTGGTAAAGCAAAATAGTAGTTGATTTGATCTCAAGCGCATGAATGTTACATGTTTATGAATAAAATAAGCCTACAATGAACTTAATAGCGACCTGTACTATACTGTACTGGAAAAGTTTGTAAAGTGATTTCGGAAAACCTCGGCCTTGTATCCATGGACGGTAGTATCACTTAACATTAGGTGAGCCGTATACTTTTTATATAAAAAAGACTATAAGTCTAAGTCAGTAAGAGCTTTAATTGGACTGAGGCTAAAGACCAATCATATTTAAGTGTTTCGTTTTGTCATTGTCCTAACTACGACGATATAGACAAACACTTTAAATATTAACTGCTCCTTTCTACGTGAGAAACATCGATCTCCACCACGACCTGGAGCTCCCAACCATAGACCAATGGATGAAGTTGGCGTCGAAACGCCACTTCGACAAGGCTTAACATCATCCCAACCCGTTGGTGCGTTAAAGCATCAATTACTACCCCTTCCCGACAAAAAAGTCACGCATTAGGCCCTGACAAGTCCTCATGGATCCGAATGATCCAATCAAATCGCGTGCGGCAAATAATAATAGTCAAAAACAGATTAGTTAGTAATTAACAGTCGCGGGGAAAATTCAGGCAGAGCTTGCTAAAACAGGCCCTTAAGGCCAACAGCGAGATACCATTAAAAAACATTACTGACATTCAATATTCAATTACCTAGATATACAGTAATAGGTATTATAAGTAGGTATGTAATAATTAATTCTCCGAGGATTATACCAAATCATTTATCGCAATTAGACAATGATATCCACAAGAGATTCGAATAATACGGTCCGCAGTGATTAGTGCGTGACACGCATAGCATAGAGTTCTTAAGGTATTTGCGTTTAATTACCGAGCCTGAATGCCAAAAGGGTCTGTAAATCTCCAATTTCCACTGAAAATGGCTGGTAGTTCCATTCCCATTACTTTACATTGGGTAACTTAACTTAAATCGAGGCTCATAATGTTTTGAATAATATGCTCGTTACGCGTAACTACTGTAATACCTTCCGCCCTATTTTTACTAACGTAGGTTTTGACTTGCGTGTGTATGTCGTTTAAATGAAGATGGCTTCCCATCTTGTAGTGAGACTGTAAGGACGATCGGTGGTCCATAACGCCCCAGAGGAGGGCCTTTTGGGATACGAAACCGTGGTACACCGCTCTGGAGATGGGTGATTGACATTATCAAAACTTCTGGCTTATGGTTATTGTATACTAATTAGAAATAATGGTAACAAATTTAAAAAGTTCCCTGTGGAAGTGTACCCTTAATGCAGGCAGCATTTCCTCTTTTTCGATAAGTATTCGCTGAACGATGAAAGCACCAGCTCTGGGGTCACCAGTATTATCTGCCAGGCACCTATTTAAATCTTTAATTAGCGCCTGTGCCCTGTGCCTGGTCTAAGTTTTTTTCTACTCCAAAGTGAACAAAAACACAGACTTGAACATTTGTATTTTTATTATAATACCTGCTCTGCGGAAGATAATAAAAATAAATTTGCCAGCAAAAAAATAAATTATCTCATTAGAAATTAGATATTATTTAGTACCTACAAATTAGAGTATTTGTCTTTTAAAAATTACAATAGGATTAAGTTTACTTTGATTTTTCAAGAAATAAAAGGCTTTCACAAAGAATTGTTCTAAAGCCATTGAAACACAATTTCTTTGAAGAATAAAGGCTTGAGTATATACTTCGATACGTCCTCGATTTAGATAAATTATACGAAATTGAATTGTCAGTCGTAGTATTGGGAAAGAAATAACTCATGAACAATGAGAAAGGTTAGGCTAACAATAACGTAACCCTTAACTGTTTTAAGCCCAGCTGACTTTTTTATGTCATTATCTCTAAGCAAGAGTTTATGATACCCCTCTTACGAATTTCGACTAAAATAACTACAGAAGTCAGAGACATATAAGTTGACGTTCTGCGTTCCGCAAATTCACTAGTCCGGTTTGAAGATTGCATTCACTGAGATGGAAGACATCAAGACAGACAAAATCCATACTGATACATTATAATTTATAGCAACTATAATATTACAAATACAATTTGTTATTTAAATAAAACCTATTGTTAGGTTAGGTTATATTTTTTTGGTTTTCTTCCGCAGCTCCCAATTCGGGCGACGTATTTCTAAATCGTTACTAAGTTTAAAATCGGTGCTGAGACATCCTTTATATACAAACACAAGGACTTCACAGGATCAGCACGTTTAAAAATGAGTATAATCTATAAATAAGAATGCATATCTATTTTTTTGTTCTTTTCAATTTTCTTGGACCGCATTACGCGTAAACGGATGAAACATTTTCGCTAATTCTTTACGCTGTTTAAGGTAAAGAAAAGGTTTTTACCAAAGAAGAAATATGAAAGTTTAGTGGCATGTAGGATAATATTATAAAACTTAACCGCGATATTATTTTTACTTAAATACAAATTCAATATTTAAAGAATGTCTGTTCGGTCAGCTAGTTAATGAAATATGGAAATATCGAATCAATTACAAAAATACTTCTTAGAAAAATGTACCAGAAAGCGACGGCTTATGACTCCTTATGACAAATATAATTTTTATGCGGTTAGTAGGTTTGTAACGATGTTGTACAAACAAAAGTCCTAAATTAGTTAGTAATAATAAGTTGAAACTGGAAATAAATGTATTTTTCCAATCGAAGTTCCAGGCACATACACTGTTCGGGGTATTTGTTGTGTTTCCCCGAGGGAGTCGGTACGGAATAGATTTAAGGAACTAAATATTATGACATTATCCGGTCAATATATTCTTGAAGCCTTGTTGTATGTACAAAAAAACTTTAACGATTATAAAACAAATGGTGACTTTCACCAGTATAATACGCGTAATAGTAATTTGAGTGTGCGACCAACCAGGCTCCAGAAGATAAACCACTCCTTATATGGAAATTGTATTCGTTTTTACAACAAACTCCCAAGCGAAATTAGAGAACTGTCACTTAATAAATTCAAAGCCCTTGTTAAAAGCAAATTAATTAATAAAGCCTTTTATAAATGTGACGAATACCTAAACGATCCTAATCCTTGGGATTGATTTGCTCCAGTTCAAACAATTTGTATTAAAATTTTGGCGATTGAAAAGAGTGGCGGAAAGTGTCTTGCCAGTTCTTCTTACCCGCTCTACGCCCTTGACTCGCGAACTGGTTGTAAATGTAAATTTACAGTTAATTTAATTTGTTTTTCTTGACGTTCATAAGTGTACATGTTTACCTATAGGCATAAAGATATTTTGATTTGATTTGATCTGTTCATATTGTTACGAAGACTGCAATGTTTCTAGATTTTTCCACTAGTTAGAGAACTTTTCAGCAGGCTGTAATATGATTTCTGACCGTTTCAGGAGAGGGTCAATCACATATTAGAAAATTGTAATTTCCATAATGTTACCCTAGTTTTCAGGAAGCTGAAACCTTTTTTCAGTCAGTCAGAACATGTGTAGTCGAGTGGTGCAGTTTTCAGGCCTAGGTATACCCCTTTGATGATGGAATATTCTAGACCAAACTTTCTAGGTGTGAGACAAGGACGAAATAATACGAGAGAGAGAGAGAGAGAAGATCAGAACTTTCTCGAAACTAGACTGAGCACTCTTGAACGCCGTACGACAAGGACGGAGTAACGTGCGAAAGAGACAAAGAGTGCGGACGTTCTAGAATTGTGCAATCGCTACTCAGTAGCAAGCCCACCTAGAGAGTTCTCGAATATTGTTTAGAATTATTCCCAGGGATATATAAGCGAGCCGAAACACGACTAGTGACCTTTAGTTTTGAATGCGATAACAAGAGAGAAACACCGAATCGATAAAGTGCGTATAAAGTGAATACAAGTTATAAAGTACTGTGTGAAGTGTGCATAAGTGAAGTATTAAGTGATTGTTTTTGTGTGCTATAAGTGCATTTCTGCAATTAATTTGTGCTCATAAATTCCTCATTGATTTTTCAAGAAATAAACCCTTGAGTAAATCCACGGCATTTTCTATCCGATCCCCTAGCTCATAACAATATAATACAGGTACTGCGTGTGACACACGAGGCCACAAAGATAAGATTGAAATTGATAAAGTTTATTAAACGTCATTTTCCCTCGTTGTCTCATATTTCATTGAGAATTGTTAGTTATAGCTGGCTTAACCCTGTACCAGCTCTTGCAAGGTATAATGCGAAGTTCATGTTATCAAACTGAATAACTGAGCATTTCAAGAGATTAATAGTGTAGACATGGAATATTTATTTATTTATTTATTTTTCAGTCGAGTTTTTCAAATAATTTATTGTGAAACCAAGTAGAATATTTTAGTACTTAACAGACATATAAAATATAGCAAAAGACGAGTTTACTAGTCAGAATTTAAAAGCATTTTTTCCTAGAGCTGTAGCCCAGGTTGCCCTCCGCTAAATCCAAATTTTTGTTAATTCAATTAAGAGTTTTCCATATTTATTATTGTTTCTACAACCAACGAATCTTAATTTAGGAATTGTAAATTGCATAGTTGCATACAATTACTATCTTGATAACTTAATATGCAAATTGTATCGTATGCTACGTTTTCAAAACCAATATATTCAGAATTTTCTCATAGTTCAATCTTAGCTAGTCATTTTTTACACAATAAAGAACTAACAATATATCATTTTGGTCGTCGTAAAAAAGGATATCTTTTACATGGGATACTAGTAATTATATATATGTGTGTTAAATTGCTTTATACCCTCTAAACTAGTCATTGTATTAAAAGTACGTAGTAACTGTAGAAATAATTTCAAAAAGAAAATGCCGCTTGGCATCGAAAGAGACGATGGCAAGTGGATGGGATGTGGTTGATCCCTTGGAAAGTGGAACGGGCTTTAGTATTGGGTGCTACGTGTGTGACACGATTACCCCGTCCCACCTCCTTCGGACAAGTAAGAAATCTGGAGCGGCAGAAAATAATAAACGGTACTAATATTTATAAGAGTCTTTCCTCTAAATTCGGTTTTGGCGCCTTTGGAGTAGAGACTCTTGGGCCGTGAGGTTCAAGAGCACAGGTGCTTATTAAAGATTAAAGTTGGCGCCTGGTAGATAGTAGCGGTGACACCAGAGCTGGTGTTTTCCTTGCTCAACGAATAAGTATCGCAGTACAGCGAGGAAATGTTGCCAGCGTTGAAAGTACAGCCACGGGGATCAAATTAAAAAAAAATTGTATTATTACTATAGTTAAGTAACTTCTTATATATACTATAATGTTATCTGTTAGGAAAATCCGTTTATCAAAACTAACGAACGCTGTGAAATTAATGGAATAGTTAGTGAGTGGAAAATTGTTATTGATATATGATTGATATATGAAAGAAATTTTCAATTCTGTTTTCAAATATTTTCTATTACATAAATACTTTTAAAGGCTCTTAGGGCAGAACAGCAATCCCCCCTATAACGTGGTTTCAGTCCGATTTCCGTCACTAATATAACGCGTAGATTTAGTTTTGTTATAGGAGGCATACGGGTTGGAAGCTCATCTGATGATAAGAGATAAGTGCTCGTGCACATTGCCAGAAGGCGAACAAGTGCGTAGCCGGTTAAGAATTAGAAGGATTCTCTAGTTAAATTTCTGCAGTGTGAAATTTATAATGATTTGTCAAGTCCATAATAAGTTTTGCATACCTTTGCGCCGGATTCAAGTGTGTTGTTTTAAAATTAAACAAAATTGTATTGAATTCGCCTTCCTAGTTTTTTAATTGTTCAAGAAAAAAGGCTTTTCGAGAATAGTCCTATAACGGTTCAAGTTTACCGTGTGTAGTGTACACGTATTGAATCAGGTCAATTGAAGTAATTATGCCAATACCAATGCCTCCTGAAACACGGAGTTTTCTAAAGCCTTGTCATTGATGTTATCTATAACTGGCGTTAGGCCTTTCAGCTCAGAAGGGAGATGACAAAAAATTCGAAAACATTAACTGTTCAAACATCCAAAGCCCGAAAATAAGATATCGCCACTCTGAATTGTCTATAATCGAGAAAGGAAAAGAGGAAGACAAAGCAAGAGATGTACAGACGATATAAACAGAATAGGACAACAACTTGGACAAGAAGAGCTAACATTAGATAAGATTTGAAGCAGTTTTTGCCACGCACCACCACTATGTGGAACCAGCTGCCCACTGAAGTATTTCCGAACCAATTCGACTTAGGGTCCTTCAAGAAAAGAGCGTACCAATTCTTAAAAGGCCGGCTACGCACATGCGAGCCTTCTGGCAATGTGAGTGTCCGTGGGCAGCGGTATCGCTTAACATCAGCCTCTTGCCCGTTTGTCTCCTATTATATAAAAAAAAGCTGGAAGAGGCATATGTGTCACAGGAAATACTGATCACCAAAACCGCACATTTGATTAGATATAGTTAGGTTATGTAACTAAAACATTGTTTAGATATATTGAACTGACGCCTAGGTCAGCAATAAACGCTTCATAATAATAATACAAAATTACTGGAAATAAAAATTGTTTGACGTTATAGACAATGTTCACAGCTTGGATATTATATCTTAATTAATTAGTCAACTTCGACTTAGTGGCGAAATTAGTTGGAGTTGGAAAGTACACGAAAATATATCATTTTATAGTTTATCGTAAATATTCATAAATTCAGACAGACCGATTAGAGAAATATTCGCATTTGAAACCATCTATTGGGACGTTACAATTTCTTTTGAGGTAATTATTGCTTCACTGAATTTAACCCAGAACCTTTCCAACGGATTGAACATATATTTGACCCAATTGGGTAACGTTTTTCGTTTATTTATTATTACATATATAGAACTGTTGTAAAGCACATATATCAGAAGTTAAACTTCTGTGACAAACTATTTTAAAGTCTTGTTCATTAATAAAAAACTAGAACTTTAAATTTCCGAGACTTAGAGACAGGAAAAAGGAAGGTATGTTAGGAATTTAATGAATTTAATTGTCATTAAAATATTAAAAGTATCGATAATCAATACAATTTATAAATTTATTTATTTATTGAATAATTTCTTCGATATTTATATTATTGGACGGGTTTTCTATTGGTATTGTTGTGACAAAAGCGTTATGATAAGTTAAATATGAAATATAAGTTCGTGTTTCAACGTTGTTTAAATATCTTGTAAAAATAGCATCTATTGTCGTTCTACTCTCGCTTAATGGCTATTTGCTTCATGCTACGCTTGCTCTTTCTCACTCTCTCTCAATCGGTCTCAATCGTTCTCTGTCTTTTCTTCGACAAAAACACTGCACATATTCGTGACGTAGTATTATTATTATTGCGTTTCATCCATACAATTTTTAGCCTCATGCGCTTAACGTAGTTTCACATCAAAAACTTAGAATATGAACCGGAAAATATCAATGAAAATGAAATGTCGATCGCGTGATTGGTAAATCAGTTGACTGTTATGTCCCGCGCTGTGTACGATGCGCAAACTTTCCCCCACTCCCTTGTTTAATGCTAAAGAAGTTTGCCGGTATCTGTATAATAATTTGAAACGTTTCTATACCAATTATACAAACTGCCGAACATTGAACCATAAATACTACAAACAATTACTTTACAGTTCATATTTTTATGCTAATAAAATCGTTAATATTAATGTGATCTCAATGATTTCGCAAATACTATACTGATACTCTTATAATATTTTCATGCATACCCCGAGAATCAGTTTCCGTAACAAAGAGATGAGGAATATTTAATGCGACAAATACAAAGGCAAATGGATTCGCCCGCATATTATGTTAGCTGAAATTGAATAACAATGTGCATTATAAATCAATTTCTAGAGGAAAATAGCCCGATCTGTAGACGTGTTTTACTTACATAAAAAAGGAGTAGTTTTTATTTCATGTTACCAGCATGTGTGCTAAATTTCGTAAGTATGTTTAGCGACCACCTTTTCTACAATCAGTGTGATGTAGTCATTATCAACGTGGTAACAAAGTTCATCCAACTGCTAAGGATATGTTAAACAACTTCTCGACCTAAGCCTGGAGACTTCGGGCCAACCAGTTAGACTAATCGACCCCTAAGGTCGGATAATAATTATGTTTGTCCATGAACTTCTCGCAAAACCTAGAGAGATGATAATTCGATTAGATAAGGGAAGAGATCGCTTATTGACGATAAAGCCGTGTAATTTAAAATCAGCATGTTTTTAAGTTTATTATTTTAATTTTTAAGTTCTGGTTTATCTCGTTGAACGGCAAATTAAGCCAACTAGCTTAATTAGCCGTTCAATTAACAGCCTAGCCTTTTAACTAAACAGCGTCGTTTAACTAACGGCCTGAAAGTTATCCAGCCGTAGCGTTTGTTACAGCATTTAATAAACATGTTGGCTATTGCTTTGTCCATTCGTACGATAGAGTGACCATGTGGCAGTAATAAAAAAGATGACAATCTGACATAAAAAAAATCTATAAAAATTAATATATTGAGTCAGTCACGACTAAATTCACATCGCAATTGTCAATAATTTCTTCCATTTTACTTGTTGTTTTTCATTAAACTTTGGAAGACATAATTAAAGTTGTGGTTGGCGGATCCATATTGACAGTATGAAGAATTTCCACGCTAGTTGCTAGGTGGCAGAAAGTGGAACTAAATTTTAATTTTACAGTCAACAGGCTAGGCAAGTAATGAAATGTCATCGATCTAAGCCATATGCCTATCTGTTTCATCAACTGGCTGAGAATCTTTGAGGCCGCTAGTTAAACAGCGATGTTTAGTTAAGAGGCTAGACTGTTTATTGACCAACTAAGAGATTGGAAGGAGTATAACCCAAGAGTTTTCAGCGACAGTGAACAGAGATAGAACGGGACAATTCGACTCCAATCATTATTGTAAATCTATTGAATCAGACTAACTATACAATTTTAGTAAACTTAATGGTTAGTAATTTAAAAAAATACTAATACAAACGTCACGGTTCTTTCAGATACTAAGCAGCACGTACATATTATTGTATGTTGAGTGTGATACTGTTAAGATATTCCCAAGATGTGCTAAATCATTACAAATAGATTGATAGATATGATTGATTGATTTTGTATTCCCGACGCCAACGAATTACTGTGTTTGGCTAACGTTTCATTCCATTTAGGGGCGTCAATCTATATCTCCAAATGTATGGATTCTGAGATTGTTAAGCAATCTAGATATAAACTCACAAAACACATTTAAAAAAATACGATTTCGATTCTACAGAGTAATTAGTAAACGAATCTTGATATCGTGCACTCAACTGTACAATTATATCAACTCTCATATACATAAACTTCTATATAATAATACATAAAGACTTATACGACTTGTGTTTGATTAGTTGTATACTAACACTACTCTTTCTTTAAAAAAAACTGTTGTAAACGGAATGTATGTATGTACTATGTACCACGGAATAGTTGAAATAAATTATTATTATATAATAATGAACTAGTTAAGACATAAGTTAAATATCAAAGAAATATATTGTAATTTTTTATAGTTTTGTCAAGTATTCGTGGCGATGCAATCTCTAATAGTATCAACGCATTTGTGTTGTAAATATAAGCTCCCCCGTCAGCTAGGTTTACTTTATTTAAGCAATATACGGAATAATTTAATTGATTTAGATTACATTAAAAATCTTACCTTTCATCTTCCGGTAATTCGATATACAGCGGCAGCAAAGACACGTTGCGCAAGTAATTGCCAGCGAGGAATTTGTGCGACAATTCCGCCAGGGTGCGGTTGAAAGCGCCCACGGCGGCGGCGGCCGAAGGCGGCGCGGCGATGCCCACGTAAAATGTAGGTCGAGCATCTCCGTTCAGCACGCGGAGCCTCCGCGCGCCGGAAGTCGCTAGCAGCGCGAGCACGGCAGCAAGCAGCGCCACGCGCATAGCGCCCGCAGGCCTCACCGCGCCCGCCCCGCCCGCGCCCCGCGCCCCGCCATGCCCGCCTCAACACCATCCACCTTAGCGAACCGCCCCGCCCGCCCTATCTACCATCACGTATTGAAGTTCGATCACTTTGTTTAAAAGGAACACCTGAAATAAAAACATTATATTAGGTTCTAAATTCAAAAGAATCACTCATATTGTCCCCGGGAATGAAATGTTTTGTAATGAAAATTTTTTGTAAGCGTTCACAAATTACTACACACAAACACCTCTATAGAATATTAGTGTAGTTAACGAACTTATTGTACTTGATTCGGAGAATGTTCTATTTCTTTTGTTCTTTACACTTGGAAGGCAAACCTTCAGCATGCACTAATTACAGACTTTAGTAGTTCCTTCAATTCCTCCTTCCTATTCCTTTTTTACGCCACTGTAAAATATAGGTCAATTATAAATAGTTTTATTGCATTCCTAAATATTCAGAATATCTTCAATGAATGATTAACTTGCTTTATGAAATTAAATTTATGTTCATTCTCGTTTATAATATTTAGTTACATGAAATAGTGTTGGTAGTCTGATGTTTAAGTATTTATTTTATAATCCTACATCTAGCAAAAATTATGTACAATAACTAACAATTGTACTAAAAATATAGCCAGAGGGATTACATAATACCAACAAAAAAGTTCAAAATTTTCAAAAGGGAACGAACAATAAAAATTATTCACTACATTTAACTAAGACTTTTTTGGGTGTTTTGATGGTGTAAAAGTGGGGGTAAGTACGCGTGTATGTGGGGTATGCTCATGCATGTGATGAGATGATGATGCAGGTGATTTTGCGGTATGGATATTCTTAATAGTCGTTTCAACCATATTCCGCAAGAGGTTAAACAAGTTAAGGCTTAAATATTGGTCGTTGCATATCCGGGCTGCGCGATACAAAACTGAGGTTTTTGCACAGTGAATGAAAAATAAAAATGAAACAAAGCACGATTACGAGTCTTGTATGCAGAAACATGGAACGGCAATTTTTCTAAACGTGAGTTGCAACTAATTTTATTTGAGATAATGTCATGTAGTAGCAATAAGTCGTACTGTTTTCGAGAGTCTAAAGTATCAATTTTAAAATGATCACACATCTTTATAGTTTTTATAGAACAGGGGGCAACGGCAGTTGGACACTCAATACCAGAGGGCTCGCGAGTGTGTTGCCATCCTAACCTACGCTGACCCTAAGTTGAATTGGTTCTAAAATACTTCAGTGGGCAGCTGGTTTCACATAGCGGTGCTGTGCGTCAAAAATTGAAAAACGCTCAGTCGTGAAATGCCGGACCATAATAATTACAAAGGATATTCATTTATTCTTTATTTATTGTTAAGTATATTTTTTATCATCAGTGTTTCCTTTTGTTTGTTGTATTTTGAACAAACTACTGTTTGTTCTAGAATTATCAGAAACTTCAAGCTCAAATTAAGGATCTAAAATAGGTTATTTATGTATGAAAAAGAACTACAGCGTTTTCGCTAGTCTTCACTCCTTTAAGCTCTTAAAATGAACCATAATAGAACCCTTTAATTATACCGTATTGAGTATATTAATCGCTGGCATATGTTACTACCTTCCATGCCAAAGGAATAAATTAGCTTTATTAGTTGTAAGCTTTGGCTATTTTCATTAAATCAAGCTAGAGTGATAGGTATGGATACATTGTAGTTTTCATTAGTAAATGTAATGTATTATTATTATATACGTAATATAATGGTTTTATTTAAAAAAATGAGCAGTGTTCTGTGTAGTGTCTTCAGCGTGCGAGTCTCGTCCCTGAAGTCGTAGGTTCGATCCCCAACTGTTCACCAATGGACTTTCTTTCTATATGCGCATTTAACATTCGCTTGAACGGTGAAGAAAAACGTCGTGCGGAAACCTTGCCTTGCCTTAGACCCAAAAATTCGACGTCAGGCATAGAAAGCTGATCACCTACTTGCCTAATCGATTTACAAATGATCATAAAACAAATGCAGAAATCTGAGGCCCAGACTTAAAAAAGTTATAGCGCCATTGATTTTTTTTTAATTTTAATTTTATTTGTAATATTTTTGCGGAAGCGAATTTACAGAGACACGCCGCAGGACATCGACTCTTAATTTAGAGTCTGTCTCTTCTGTCCTTAATTTAGAGTCTTCAACTGCTCAAAATTTGTAAGAGGGGTATCAAAAACTTTTATTTTGCAGCGTTACGTTAAATGAGTATAAATGTCAGTGGTAATGTAACAAAGGAACACGATTTCATTTATTTTATAAGAATTGCAACACCCCGACAATTTGACATTGACAAGGCAGAGGTTGTCAATGTCAATGTGTCAATAGTAGGGCGTTAGAGCGATCGTTAAGTCTCAATTGCTCTCTGATTGTTTTACAAATTTTCTATTTTTCAGTATAATTTGTAACACACACGTACAGGCGTAATTCTTTAGAGATAATCATTTTACTGAAACTAAAATGGAAAAATGTTTAGTATTAAAAAATATCTTTCAAAACTTAAAGGACTCTGTTAAATATATTTCTTAACTAACCTGCTGAAACCTAATATACGTTAAAAGATTAAAAATATGAATTTTAACTTTGGTTCAAATGTTTGAACATATCGACTTTATGACACGACTGCGTTTTCGTACTTTCATGTTTCTTAACTTTTGCGTACAAAAATATTTTGTTGGTTTTCTATTACGATAGCTATCACCTAAGGAGACCTAGAAATATACAGTGAACAAAAATCCTAAATGAAATATAACAAAAATGCAAAATAGTACAATTAAAGAAAAAAAGATGGCTTCATATCACGAAAGTCATAAAGAATAGAAAATATTAAGACCTTTTAGAACATTTTAAGTAAAGATTTCTGATAGGCGAAATTAATAAAGGTTTGATCCATTTTCTTATTGAAAAAGTTTTCATTCTTTGAAAATTGGGAAACATTCTTTCAGCCATCAGATTTCAATTCGCTTATTATTAATTTTATTTCCTTATATTATAACTATGAGTAAGCAAAACAGGCAGATGGGCAGATGGCAGCGTTAAGTGCTAACCGCCGCCTATACCTGCAATACCAAGAGGCTTAAGCACAAGTGCGTTGCCAGCCTTTACAGAAGTGGAACGCTTCTCTTGTCTCTTCTCCTCGAGTCATATAGTTGTTGTTTATGGAATGACAAACTCAGAACGGTGTTTTCAGATGAAATGGAAGCTGAAATTTTGATTTATACGAATTTTTAATACAAATATATATAACTATGTCCAATAATTTTCCATTGGTAATTATTTTTGATTTGATACCAGATCTGGTGCTTGTCTCGCTCAACGAATAAGTATAGCAATACAGCAAGGAAATACTTCCAACGTTAAAGCCACAGGGACCAAACTTTTATTGTTTTAATTATCTATTTATTCATTTTTAATTATTATTATTACTTTAATATTGGGTTAAAAAAAATATAAATACTGTATTTTAGTGTGTTGGAAATAAATCCTATTTTCCATTTAGATTATTGTAACCTTTTACCTTCCATATATCCGAGTTACTAGTAGCAGTTTAACATCAACATTGTTCACACCAAGTTGACCCAATATCAGTACCGATAAACCTCCAAAGTCGAAACTAATCTACAGCCTAGGAAATACAGTTTAGAACTTTCGGGTTTCCCACTGAGCTCCACATCTTTGGAAGCTAAGTTTTCACTTTGGAACTTTTAAAAACCTAATTGTGCTGAATTCATGCAGCGCAACACAGAATATTAACGAAAATGAAGTTAGTGCACGTATCTAGAGCAACTTCATGTTAATTAAATTTTGTATTCTTGTGTGTATGTTTTATTTCCGGCATATTTGCATCCAAGTTTAAATGATGATAATAATAAATACTGAATATACATGAATGAAGAACAGTGGTAACCTAGTAATCGAGTTGTAGAAAACAAATAACGCAATTACAAAATCTACGAAAGCTTTGTAGATTGAATGAAAACAAAGGCGGAGTGCATTTCTTTTATATATGATTGTAAAGTGTGTAAAATATAGCGAATAGAATAATTATTAAAAATATAATATTTTAATATTATCATATCATATATATATAAAAAAATATATAAATCAGTGCTAGTATAACCTTCTTCGGTCTGGGCCTCAGAGTTATGTATCTGTTTCATGATAATTTGTCAATCGAATACGCAAGTTGGTGATCAGCCTGCTGTACCAGACACACGAGACTTTTTGGGTCTAAGGCAAGCCGATCCTCAGTTTTCCTTCATCGTTCAAGCATCATTTAACATTTGAAAGGTGCACATAGAAAGAAATTCCGTTGGTACACAGCCAGGGATCGGACATAACTAAGTTATGGTTTAATACATTTACTTTTAATACAAGAGCAATCAAGACAATTTTTTTAAAGGAATTCATTTATTCAATTCAGGCAATACTACTTATTTGCCTTTAAAAAGAGAAGAAATAATCAATAAAATAGATGTAGTAAGCACAGTTTAACTCAGAAATGGTTATAGCACCACTGTATTATAACTCAGTTTATAAAAAAACATCGTAGCTAAATTTTTTTATTAAAAACTCAGAGGGCACCAATATTTGTATACTGACACAAGTTTGGTATGTAGTGAAATGAAATTAATTTCACTTACGTAAATTACTATCATTTGACACAGCTGCCAGCTTATTTTAAAATGTAATCTTTGTACGGCCCTTGTAGCGGTCGGTCGAGTCAAAATGACTATAATATTTTGTAATAAATTGATACCTTTCTTTTAATAATCTCCGTTTATCTCAAATATATACAATAAAGACTATTTTGACTTAATTATGAGAAGTATATTCGGAATCATAAAATAACATCGCCGTATAAAAATAGGCATGTTAAACTGTCATATTGATTACCATCATAACAATAATAGCGACTCGTTATTGTTGAAAAAAACGTATCGTGTAACTCCCACGCTATAAAGGCACTTTGCCGTATATTTTGCAAATTATAACCTAACCTAACCTTAGATATATTTTTGTTTTTGTTTATAGGGTTCGTCGTCAGTCCAAAACCAATGTTGAAATTGCAAACGCAATACATGAATCCAATAAACGTGGAATCCTGCGCGTGTCATATTATTCAGCATCGTCGTACTGTGCATAATGCGGGGCCGAGAATAGTACCGAGATTATTCCGTTTAATAACCTTGACCTGTAGACATTTCGCATTTAACTGGCATAGTTGAGCGTTAAGATACACATAATTTTAATTATGTGTCTATTAAAATATTACACCAACCACAGAGGTTAAACGTTATTTTTATTATTATTTTAATATATAATAGTAAACATAATAAAAAATGTGTAAAATAAAGTTAAATTAGATAAAGTTTAATAAAGTAAGTAACAAACTACTAAGATTATTACAGAATGTCATTAATTGTAATAAAATGATTTCTATCAATGTTATCGTTATTATATCGTTTTGTTATTAATGGCTTCGAATCTCTTCGACTCAACCGTGGTAAGGATAAGAAAAAAAATGGCGCGTAACGGAATAATGTGACGCGTAACCGAAAAATGTGACGGTAATTTTTTTCAACGTCGATAAAGAAGTTTCACTTCTATAAACATAACAATCAAATATATAGTATTTTAAATTTTCTTAACCTACGTCGTAATAATAAAAATTTAAACAAATTTAAAAAGTTTGGTCCCTGTGGCAGTGTACCTATAACGCTGGCAGCGTTTCCCCGCTGTATTGCAATACTTATACGAGCAGCGAGCGAGGAAAGCAAGGAGAAAATTATCCATTTACGATAATTACATATGTACTAAGTTTATTTACTATCTAGCGATTATTATAAACTATAGAATATTTCATAATCATAATGTTATCTACCATTATTTATTTACTATTTTTTTGCAGCATAATAGGGCTTCATCAACCTATGTACGTACAATTCTGCAAACACACTTCATAGTTGACGCCCCGAGTTTGCAGGAATGGCGTTCCATTTCATTTTCATTTCCACAACACTGTACTCTATGCGTTACATGAGCAGTCATTTGATCCCAGTAGAGTGTAAACACGTGTATGCATATTCTAAGACCGTACATTGCTGTATTCATTTATGGAACTATGCGAGCCTGGCGAAACTTTGCCAGCTGCGACCAATACATCAAAATTTTCGAAACAATCCGAAGGATACGTTTCGAATTGTGGATGAGAACTTGTAAATTTAAGTTTCAAATTTTAACTTCGACTTAAAACTAACATTGCTGTTTACATGCTATTTGTTGCATAATATTTTTACGATCAGGCAAGTGTACAATAACTTATAATATTATTTGCTTCAATATGAACTTTGCAGAGGATACGTTAAAAATTAATTGAAACAAATGTTTTTGTTTATAGTTTAGGACTATTGGGCCAAGGCCGTCCGATAAAAAATTAACAATTATTATTTTGTTGGCTACATTTCTTCTGAACAGAAAAATATCCAGCGGGGCCAATGACCCTTGGAATTGGCTTTTGATTTCTGTTTCGTCATTTTTGTTTTCCAATCATTTCATTTTAGTTGTTAAATAGGCGATAACCTTTGCAAGCTTGACACATACAGTTTTCTTCACTGTACAACCGAGTGTTAATTGCGCAAATAGAAAGAAAGTCCTGAGTTTTATCATCGGACTTCGAGGCAGAATACAAAACTCTACCCGTATCACCTCGACGTCCGCCGTTCCAGGACTGAGCGGTTTTCAAGGCAATTTTTGCCGCGCACCACCGCTATGTGGAACCAGCTGCCCACTGAAGTATTTCCGAACCAATTCGACTTAGGGTCCTTCAAGAAAAGAGCGTACAAATTTTTAAAAGGCCGGCAACGCACTCGCGAGCCCTCTGGCATTGAAAGTGTCGATGGGCAGCGTATCACTTAACATCAGGCCTCCTGCCCGTTCGCCCCCTATTTTATAAAAAAAGACCAACCGTGATTCTAAAGGTCTAATTCTCAGGGTTGAAGCTCGCACGCTCAAGCTATTAGGTCAGGCAGTGTTGTTCACAGAACCTAATATTAACAATTCTAAATATTGGCATAGATACGATACATTATACTTTAGAAATATATTGTACAAACTTATTTCATTGTAATATGAAAATAGAATTACCTTACAAAATCCGGACAGAACATCCTTATCTCAAAGTATTTAGCCTAGTTCGGTAACCCATGTCGTGATCTGCAAAAAGGGATGGAACAGACGCTCTTCATTAATCACGCCCAGAACATTTTTTCTTACCATTCGGACATTTCAATTTGGACACAGATATTATTATATAATGCTTCGTCTGTGAAGCTATATGTTAAGAGTACAATAAATAAGAGTTTTTTTAACGAAGGGACGGTATATTCCGCGTCTTATTATTTTGTTTTATATAAAATAGGGGGCCAATGGGACGGATGCTCACTTGATTTTAAGCTATACCGCCGCCGATGGATACTCTCAATGACAGAGAGCTCGCGAGTGCGTTGCCGGTCTTTTAAGAATTGGTACGCATTTTTCTTGAAGGATTATATAGTCCCTCTATGTCTTGTGATTTAAGTGAATCCTGAAGCTTACCTGTACTATTTATTATGACTACAACTTATGCATCAAGTTTGACATAACATACCCAGTATGTGTGGATGCAAAAATAAACTAATTAAAAATATGGTTTAAAAATATTTATTTGTGAATGTTCAGCACTGATTTTGTCAATTAAATAAATACTTTTATATTATAGTCTATTATTTATACGACACATTTTTTATATAATTAGCTGTAATGATAGAAAATATATATATAAATAAATCACATTCTTTGTAACAAATCGTTACCGTTTATGTTGTTGTGAACAAACAACATTTACTATGACAGAACATTATTTTTTATTTGCTCACATAATTGAGCATTTTCGCTGTAAATTTTCATTACAATGGTTGGCGGGAAAGTTATGATGGGCATCCGAAAGAAGTAACAAAATTATAAAGGTTTATTTCCGTTAATAAAAGTACAAAAGAACAGAGATATTGCGTTTGGAGCCTTTTATATGTAACGTTTTGTGAACTATTCAACGTAATAACAAAGATGTATGCGGTTTAACTGACCTATCTTCTAAGGTCTACCTCTACCTACAGCTCACAAAAAATATATACTAAAACAAACAATTGCGCTAAAAATATAGCCTAAGATAACATTTACAAAAGGGAAAAACAATAACAATTATTCAAATATTTAATTAAGTAAGTTAGTTAGTTAGTTAGTTCACTGTGTTCTGTGATGATGTAATAGTGAGGATATGTACGAGAATGTGTATGTGGCGATGCTCATGATGCAGGGAATTTTGCGCTATGGATATCCCCAAAACTAATTTTAACCCTAATTCACGATAGCTGAAAGAAGTTAAGGCTTAATATATATTACAGTAAATAAAAATAGTATATAACGTTTACAGAAATATCATTGTTATGGAAATCCGCATCAATATTGTGTACTGTTAATAATTGTTGACTTCTAACGGAACGTAAATGAAATTATTTAACTGTATTTTCTAGGTCTGGGCCGGGAATTACTAAGGGATTTTTTGCATCGGTTTGATAATCATTTGTCAATCTGAAAGGCAAGTAGGTAATTAGCATCATGTGCCTGCCACACACCGTCGACTTTTTGGGTCTTAGGCAAACCGGTTTCCTCACAATGTTTTCCTTTACCGTTCGAGCGAATGTTAAATGCGCAATAGACAGAAAGTGCATTGTAGCACAGCCGGGGATCGAAATGCTGAAACCACTAATCTAACAATTCATAAGTATTCCATTAAATATTATCTGATAAACAGAAGGCAGAAGTTTGAATTAGCACTCTAAAGAACTATTGTGCAAAACATATTTCTATAACTATTAAAATTTACACTAACTTAAACAGTTTTAGCGGTCATTGTATGTTCCATAACATAAAAACTCAAAGCGAGGAACATTGTGAAGCTAAAAACGCTAGTTAGAATTAAAATAGTATTGTCTTCTCAGAATCGAGTCGTATTTCGGAAATCTAATTGTAAGGTTTGATTCAATTCAGTTCCCGTCGACATGATCGAATCCTAAAAGCATTATTCCTATGTATGCCTAGCATTGGTAAATTGTTTTTATATATATATATATGCTTAGTTTACTGTTATTTTCCCAATGTAATAAAAAGATAATTCTATAGGAATTAAAATAGTAAAAAAGTAGTATATTGTGCAATGTGTACTCAAAATCATACGTATGTTAATAAGTTAATAATAATATTTACACATTTACAATTATTTTAAAAAAAGCTTGTCTACGCTCGGCCCAGTCATACATTGGTACATGAGAAAAAGATTTGATGAGACAGGCACTACTTGCAAGCAAATAATTGTTTTAACACGTATAACTCGAGAATAGCTGGACCAATTTTCATAGTTTAAAAAAAATTAAAGTAAAAATATATATTTAACATAACAATTTTTATATTCCAATACAAAATATTCAACGTAACTGTCAAACATTTTATGTCCATGCCGTCGATTCCGTAAAACTCTCCCCAAATTTTAAAGAACGTATTTAAATAACAGTTTTAAATCGACAAGACATCCACAAATTCAGATAGTGGCCTATTTTAAAAATGTAGAATAATATCAGTAATAGAAAAGGATTGAAAAATATGTCAATATAATGTCAAATATTTATGCTAATTTCAAGTTGTGTTATCTTCTTAATAAAGTGTTCTTTGTTTTGTATTCATTGTTTCATAGAACTATAAATTAAGTTCAGATAACACGACATTCTGTCAAGCGGTAAGAAGTTCGCCGAGGCAGCCAGTTGAAAATAAAGTACAGAATTTCAAACTGCACTTTACTTAAGTTACTGTATAAGTAAAAAATTATATAATATAGATCAAGAGGGCTTTTTTATTTACTGCCAAATTATTTTTAAACGATTTCATATTTATTTTGTAGGAGTTATAAATTATTAAAGAAACGAGCGCAATTTAAGGAAACAATATAGAAGATAGTGGCAAAGTTCTGATAGGAATAGCGGGATTTGGAATGTGTTAAAGTATAAAAGTATTGAAAATAAAAAGGCTATTATTATTGTTAATAAACGCAAGTATAATCTTAACTTATAAATAGTAAACTGACACTTCAATCTAAGTTAGCAAGTAAGGAATACGAAACAACTCTTAGGACAAATTAATTGCTGTAATTTACGTAAGTTAATGGTGTAAACGAGTTCATGATTAATTAAGAGATAAACATGAATTATCGTTATGTATGTTATTTTTAAGTTAGATACAGTTAAAATGATTTGTGGTCGATAAATAATTGTGCGAAGTTTCTTAGCTTATGTTTTATGTTGAGAAACTATATATATTTATTTACCCTGATGTTACGTAATACCGCCAACGGACACTGAATGAAAGAGGGCGGAAGGTCCATGGGAATGAAAGGATTTGAAGAATTGGAACGCTCTTTTTTTGGAGGACCCTAAGTCGAATTAGTTCGGATATACACTGACGGGCAGCTGCGGTATGTAGGTCGGTCTGGCAATGGGTCGTAAACTGTTTAATATCTCCTAAGTGAGAGTTGCTCACCCCATAATGTTCATCTTAATAATTGGTATTAAAAATACATATTTATTTAGTAGTAATCTTACAGCTAACATTCATATTATATAAAAAAACTTTGACCATACAAATCCATATATAAACAATATATAAGTAAGTACATTAATAGACAAAAGATTTTTTTAAGGAAAATTGAAATTTAACATTAAACAAACGACAATTAAGACCCTAAAGTTAAAAAAAAACTAAAGTGTTACTGCTAAACATAATACTCCTTAATTTTCACCCTTTTTAATATCTATTTACTGCTATGACAGTAATCTTTGTATAATAAAACAAAAAATTTCGTGTCATTGACTCCTGAGTCAAGCCTACTATTACTTCTGTTTACCTAATATGTGACGACATCATGAGTTACAGAGACGAAAAAGCTACACACTACAGTACTAATTAAAGAACTAATGTAAGTATTACGATTTGATCCCCAACGTTTAGCCATTCAATAAATAAGCTTGGTGTTTAGTAGTTGACTTCGTCATTATTTATTTATTCGGGACATTTCACGAAATAATGCGTTTTACGAACCTTTAAAACGGTTTTAACTATAACAAAATATTATACAAAGGAGAATAAACCAAGCAAGTTAATTAGCTTAGTGTATCATGGAAGTAAATAGCCGTGGTTCTCTTTGATCCACCATTGAACTTTAAGGCTGTATGCATTTTCATTAATATCGATATATATTTTTTTATTTAAATCTCAATGGGTCGGCAAAATATTTAGGAAATTATGTTAAGGGATAATGTAGTGTTCAATTAGTTAAAGAATTTTAGTAATCGGTCCTTATGTTGCTGTTTTTTGTCATAACCAACTTCTATTGAGTATATACGGAAGGAAGGAATGGGCCTTGTCAAAATAAATTTGCTTAAAATGTTCACAAAAAATATCTACACAATTTATATCAAATTGTGATAAAAAGTTTAGTGTTATTTTACATACAAGTAACAAACATTAAAATTCATTTTATTATCCATATTTGTGAATAGAAATAAAAGTAAATGCAGGGCACAGATTCCCCATAAACATTCTAAATAGGTCACAGGGTCAGGAAGATCATATAAATCAGTTTAAAGGCGTAGAATAAAAAGACAAGTCTGAAATAAAATCGAATTCGATTTGAGCTGTATTGGCATTTTCTTTGTGTCCCGAGTTGTAGATCATTTTTGTATATAAAAAAGCGTATTAACTTACTCAATATTTTATTTAATTAAAAACGTAAGTTGGGGCCTGGTAGACGATAAAGCTGACTGAGCTGGTGCTCTCCTCGTTCAAGAAATAGGTATCGCAATAGAGCAAGGAAATACTGCCAGCATTAATGATACACTGCCACAGGGACCAAACTTTATAATTTTTTTGATTTTTTGATTTAGTATGTAGGTTAAAAATATTTTAAATAGAGTATAGTTGTGTGTTGCAGTAAATAATAAATAAATAAAAAGCCTATTTATTTCTTGCAAAAAACAGAGTAAAATGTAATACTATATTTACATATATATTTAAAAAATATACTAATTATTTATCCTACTCTTGTTTATATCTAATTCCTAATTATTTTGCAAGAACCCTTCCACAGGTGAAGGCCTCCTCCAAGGAACTCCAGGTATCTCGGTTTTGGGTGAGTTGCATCCAGCTCGAGCCAGCGGTTTTAGCAATGTCGTCCGCCCACTTCGTGAGCGGTATTCCTCTGTTTCATTTCCCAATAGGGCCATCCCACCGGGTCACCCTTGTGGTCCATCGCTCGTCAGAGAGTCTTGGTACAAGCCCTGCCCATCTCCATTTAAGCATATTATTTATTATTTTATTATATTTCTAATAAAAAGATTTACCAAGATCGGTCCAGAATATCCAGAAATAGGATGCGTGTACTAAGAATTACGCATCAAAATAATAGAATTGATTATGCAATCTTTTAAAGGAATTCATACCACATTTTTATATAAAAAATTGTGTAAAGGTTATTGAACTCAGTGTGTAAAGGCAAAAGTGCAATGAGAATACCTTCATAGTCACAACGGCTATTCAAAATGTATAAACGTATGCAGGCTACAAAGTATCGTAGTTCACAATCTATTACATGTTACGGATAAACTTTTGTATAATGTTATTCTTAGTCCAGCCATAAGTTCTGATGCAAATGAAAATTGATTTTTTAATGAGGTAATGAATTATTATAAAAATTTATATCTACATCTAAAGTCTCATCAATAAGTAAATGTCATATTCGAAAAGGTCATCTTTCGCTTTTATACATACATTTTTATGGCTATGGATTTACGCACTGTTTCGAAATTACGCCACGGCTTGCTTCAAAGATTTTATAAGAGACTCAATGTCGCCGTGTCCTTTAGAGCAGGCCATGCCCAAGAGGGCCGAGTTTAAGAAAACTGACCATAATTAAAGGTCTAAAAGGTCGAGGTCTGGGCTAGATGGGGGCTAGTCTTCAGCTCTTATTAAGTCCGGAACGTTGGTTTCAAGCCAGGCTTAAGTAGTTCGTGCCTTGTGACGAGGTGCAGAATCCAGCTGGAAACTCCACGGTTTATTTTAAAAAGTGTATTGCTCAGGGGTTTCTCAACAGGATCCAAGACTGTATCTTGATAAACTTTGGCTAAAGTTTTCACTCCTTTTTCACAAATATGTAGATTTTTGACTCCTTGATAAAACACGCCACACCAAACCATCACTGACGCAGGTTGATAACCACGTTGTACCTATCCGACTACTTGAACAGCTTCTTTAGAACTGTGAGCGTACACTTTATCATTTTGCTTATTGTAATGTTCTTCAATCGTAAAAATTACGAAGTGTTGTTGTATCTGTTGATAGTACAATAAATGAATATTCTGCTGATAAAAGCTTTTAAAGTCTCTGGAATTTGACCGATGGCTCCATACCCACTTTGTTCAAAGTGATCATTCCTATTGAAAATTGATAATAACGAATTAAAAAGTTCATAAAAAGAAAAGTTTTTTGTAAGAGTATTTATGGCCGGACTAGTTAAGACTGGGAACTTTAATTAAGTACGCATCATAAGAGTTCAATGATAAATTATTAAAACTGTCCAAACTTTGCTAATATATTTGTGTGCCGTCACTTATCTTTCATTATTAAATAAGAGTACTAAAAATATAGTTAATTTAAACGAATACTGGATGTCAATAAAACTATAAAACCTCTATATAACTTACTGTTAGAATTAAAAATGAATTAATTATTACCACGAGTCACTTGAAAAAAAAATTGTTTTTACTATATTTTAGAACTGAAAACGTCTTAACTAAGGCCGATACAAAGCGTAAAATGTTTAGCTGTAACACACACAAGTCCAGCCAGTATTGACTATGCAATACCATGCATGACACATCAAAGGCAGTCGCTTGTTTATAGCCCTCCATTGAATGTTGTTTTTACTGGTCCATGTAAATGGTTTTGTCTTGATATTCTTGTTTTATACTTTAAATAGAATGTTGTGATGTGATTCTAATAATAAATAATCCAGTGGTACTACAGTGGGTCAATATTGTAACGGATGCAAACAACAATCCGTTTTTATTTGTATTAGGTCCTTACATATGAAATTGGCGTTTTGTATGGGAGGAGCAAAATGTCGAATATTTTTAAATATAATATATTTAATTAATCAAAGTATGAACCATTGTTTTCTGTGCACTTTTGCCATCTCATAGGTAGTTCATTGATCCCTTTACTATAAAAAACCAGTCGGACGGGAACCAATAAAATCTGTGAAGACGATTTGGACTGCCCCATCAGAGTTAAATTTTTCCCTTGCAAGAAGTTGTCCAAATTTCGAAAAAAATGGTAATCTGTTGGAGCAAGGTCCGGGAAGTACGGAGGATGTCTTAGACATTCCAATTGAAGCTCTTCTAATTTGGTAGCCGTCTGTTGTGCAGTGTGTGGTCTAGCGTTGTCGTAAAGTAGCAGTGGCGTGGAGCGATTGACCAGCCTAGGTTGTTTAGCCGCTAGCTTTTCCATCATGGTTTGCAATTGCTGACAATAGACATCAGCCGTAATAGTATGGCCAGATTTGAGAAAACTGCAATGAACAATACCGGCACTATTCCACCAAACACTTACAAGTAACTTTTTTGGGGTTAATTTTCGCTTGGGGCAGGATTTGGCTGGCTGGGCAGCGCTGAGCGCAATCAAGTGAATTAAAACAGTTTTATCACTAACACCGCAGCCTGCAGCTAACTCGGACGTGGTTTGCGATGGATCCGCTTCCACAATAGCAAATCAATACTTCATTATCAACTTGGGTCTCAGGCCGTCCACGGGGCTTGTTCTGCAGGTCGAAATTTCCAGAACGAAAACGTTGGAACCAAAAACGAACTGTGTTTTCTTTTGCAACATGACCGCCATACACATCATTCACCCTTCGAGTCGTTTCCGCAGCACTAGTGCCACGGCGGAACTCGTACTCGTAAATAATGCGATACTTTAAGTATTCCATTTTGTAAAATGAGTAACGCAAACAGAAAAAAACAAATGAATGACGGTCATCGAACAAATCTGTACAAATTTGAATTTGGAATTCCTTACCAAAGAGTAGAAAATCGTGATTGGATTGGCCAGTACGAAATACGCCAATTTCATATGTAAGGACCTAATATTTGAACTTGGCACACAGTTTTCTCAGTGTTTAAAGTAAAGCTTTAGAGTCGCATGTTAAAGCCACTAGACCAACACTGCTTGGCATGTTTCTAATTATCAAAATACACTTCATTACGAGCTGTTCCCGACGTTTTCAACCGCTTTATTTTAGAAACCGTACAAATTATAAATACTGATGATTATTATTTTGTTGCGGAGTCATTGTAAAACTAAGATATCTTTTAAAATATTGTTAAAAGACAATTAAAAAAAACATGAAACATGTGGTTATGACATCACATTAATAAAAAAAAAATTATTAAAACCTAGACATAATAATGTTGATTAGTGCAAGCCTAGTGGCTTCAGCGTGCGACTCTCATCCCTGAGGTCGTAAGTTCGATCCCCGGCTGTGCACCAATGGATTTTCTTTAGCTCGAACGGTGTAGGAAAACATCGTGAGGAAACCGGCTTGCCTTAGACCCAAAAAAGTCGACGTTTTACTCATATAGTAATCATAAAAAAAATTAAACAAATTTCAAAGTTTGGTCCTTGTGGCAGTATACACGTAATTGTAATGTAAATAAAGTGTTAACTAATGAAATTTTTAGTATTTATTACAGAACTATATTAACATAAAAGTTAAAGTAAGTCAGACAATCTTAATACAAACCAAAAGACACGTTTTTTCGATACAGTTTACATACACAACGTAAATTCCGAAAAAGTTATAATGATATTTTTCCATCCAACATAAAAATACGTGCTGAAATATTTTGTAATTAAACTTAGCATATGGATTAAAGTCTACTATTCAAACGTAGCAATTAGGATTTCTCTAAATCCTGAAACAACTTATTAGTCACCCAAATTCTGAGATAATTGGAAATTCACCTCGTAATCCTGACTAGGTATTCAATAACGTATTCTAAGATTTGCCACATTAAACTCGTAAAAGCTTAAAGAAAAGCTTAAAGTATTAAAGAAAGATAAATTATTTAGTATTAATTTTACATACGCAAACTGTCAATTATGTCCGGCTGGAGGTTGTTCGATCAGGCCATGGACCGTCGGGCTGTAGCGCCTCAATCATGATGTTGATTGCTAGAGGTATTATACCAGCTCTATTATTGATAGCTAACTTTAAATGTCTGTTTATATATAATAATATATAAGTTTTGAACGTGCTATTCATGCCTGCGGTATCACTGGGGTTATCTTTAAATACCTTTTGTAATGTTATGATGAAGAGTTCTGTTTAATTATTTTATAATACAGCTAAATTCTATCGTAAACATTTCGTATTGCTTTAATATCTATAATATTTTACATTAAAAAAAATACTTAATCTATATATAAAAATGAATCCCAATTTCCCTTGGTCACGGGATCACGCGTGAACGGCTGGACCGATTTCGCTAATTTCTTTTTTGTTGTGTTTGTTATTGTCAGGAGAAGGTTCTTATGAAAGAAAATACCGGGTGAAATTAGGAATGCTTAACCACCATATTAAGTAATCGGGACGCAAAGCTCTTTTACAATTCAAACTTTTTTGATGTAACCTTATAACATAACATTGATAGAATGTGTGCTGCAAATATCGTGAAAGAGGATGTAAGAAATATGAATATCGTTTAAAACAATTCGATCGGAGATATTATATTGATAAAGTACATATAAAATAATTATAGTCGCTAATTGTTTGTGAGATTAATCTTGAAAATCCATGTTTTTGTCATGTCGCATGTTCCCATGTCGGAATACCAACAAAACTATTTATATACGCGCTAGAAAAACAAACAAAAAATGTTGTATATCATAAAGCATTTTTAGTTAATTATACCAATTCGTAATCAATATTCATAGTTAAAAAAGGACAACATATGTTGGGTCTGCTAGTAGATAGTAGTATCTTCTATTGCATATTATATATTTACCATCCAAAATGACCCGAAATTCAACGTTTAAGTATTGAATGTTATTTAAATATAAACCTTATAATCATTGGAAGATACTAACAATATTTAGTTAGTTAGTTTTTATGTTTTCTAGATAAAAAATTACCATCGAAATTTTCCATCTAAACAATGTTTACGTTGGTTCACCTTATAAAAATACTATTACACATCAAAGCTCTAACAAATAATAAAAACAGTAACGACAAAGGAAAATGTAACTGGCTTTGAAATTACGATGCACAACGTTGAGAATTTCATTTCCTTCTTTACATAACAACGTTATTAGCACGTTTAAAAATTCAAAGAAAACTAGAACAAAACAGCAGGAACATTCTAACTGAACTTAATAAGATGTTACGAGCCCACTCGCTTTAAAGTTTTTAATAGTTTTAAACTAAATACTAAAGCTCATGGCTTTGTATGCGTGCTTAATTTTACCGAGCATTTTATATAAAATGTCTTGTTAGTGAAAATATTCAGTAAAATAAGTATATATATAATAAATGATAAAAAAGTGCACACGTAAGAAGTAAAACTTCTGTATGACCTTATTATTCTAAAAATGATCTACTATATGCAACTTTACAGAAATTGGTTAAGTTAATTTAGATAAAGTTCAACAACAGGCTTTTATTATCATAGACATGAATACAAATAATACAATTATTTCATTTAACCTTATTACTACTAAGATTATCACAGAATTTCATTAATTGTAATAGATTTATTACTATCAATGTTATCGTTATTATATCTTTCTGTTATTAATGGCTTCGAATCTTTTCGAATCAACCGTGGTAGGGCAAGAAAAAGATGGCACGTAGCGGAAAAATGTGACGCGTAACGGAATAATGTGACACGTTTTTTTCCATTGCCGATAAAGAAGTTTCACTTCAATAAACATAACAATCAAATATACAGTATTTTAAATTTTCTTTACCTACATAGTAATAATAAAAATTAAAACAAATTTAAAAAGTTTGGTCCCTTCCATCATTTAAGTAATTATAAATAAAATTAAGTTCGTTCTTGAATTAACATACGGAGGCATTTTTTTAGTTTTCTCTTTGCTAACTGTATTAATCTTATATGGTTTTGTATTTATATTGGTTCGTTGAGTATATTATAGGCATTTTTACCGTAACACAACTTTTTTAAGGGCCGTCATTTTGTACTACTTGTATGTTTAATTATTATACTGTATTTATTTTGTTATAATGATAAAAATGTACAGGTGTAAATATTTCTTTTATAGATTTTATATTTCTTTTTATAGAACTAACGGGCTGGAGGCTCACCTATTAGCGATACCGTCGCCCATGAATACTCAATGCCAGAGGGCTCGCGAGTGCGTTCCGGTCTTATTTTCAGGCCCCTAATTCAAATTTTCGAAATTATATTTAATTAATACTTTGAAAGTTTACTTAACGATAATTTATGGACGTCGTTAGTCGTCTAAGTCAAGGATCCGAGCACAGTTTGGCATTAACAAAATCAACATCATTGATTTTAAGAAGTTGTGATAATTAGGAAGTCGTTATACGCCCATGTTAAACGTTGTTTCTGGTTCGAAATTGGGTAAGAAAAAGTTATAATTTGTCGCAGAATTATATCGACATGAGTGAGAGACTTTTATTAAAATTTATTTATACTAGTTACAACAAAGAGTTTTATTCTAAAATAAATCTAACCTAAATGTTCATTACAGAAATCGGACATGCATTAATTCCAGCTTTCAGCTAGCGAAACTGAAATAATTTGTAATGTAGTTTTTTAATTAATGTTCCTTCTCACTGCATCTAAAACGCGTGTAAATCGGACATTTAAACAGTAACGAACTTAAAACGAACATGGAGATGAAGTGCTTTACATTAACTCAATTACGAAATGATACCAGCCTTAAAGGTACTCTAAGGTACTGCCACAAGGACCAAATTTAAAGTTGTGTTTGATATACATTGGTTTTTTCTAACTTTAATTAATTTTCCGAAAATCCGCCAAATCATTATATGCCATGCGCTGGCGAATGTGGGCAGAAATAAAAACAATGGGAAAATTATTTAAAAATATCTTGTTGTGATAATTGCTAAATTAGTTATGTATATAATGATAATGTGTTATGATGTATGTTAAAAACAGATTTTTGGGAAAAATTAGTTTTAGTGTTATAACAAATCAAACTCAAGTCTCATGTTAAGACATTAAGTGTATGACAGCAACATGCGCTGAGAGTTGTTATCTGTGGTGTCTGTGTTAGCTTTTGGAACTTTAGAGTTATGCCAAGATACGTAGTATGGCCGCATGCAGATACGAAATCCAATTAATCTAGCGTCATTCTTAAGTGATTTCAGATACAAATAGTGTGACTTCTTCAGAATCCATAGATTGGGATTTTTTGTCAAATTGATTATAATTATCAGCGAAATAGTCTCATAAAAGAGCTTTGTAGTACTCGCTGCAATATATACTTATAATATATGAATAGTTCATATTAAATGTGTTTCTTAAACGATCAGAAATACGATCTTCGTGAATTAAAATGAACTATTTTATTCTTAGTAGCTGAGCTCTGCGGATCTTCTATAGCCTTACGCGGTTAATAGACTTTAATGTGCAAAAAGTTTTTTTACCTTAATGTATCGCGATTTTTTTTTGCAGATATTGATGTCTTCTATAAAACTATGGTACATAACTTTTCTCTATTGTCAATAGTTTCCACAGCGTACGCGACTTATAAATTAGTATTAGTATTTTTCCTTGAGTTACTATCATGTAATTACAAACAGAACTGTATAATGTATAATTTTTAAATATTCTACAGCCTATGTTCATCAGGGATAATGCGAGTTTCAAATGGTTAAAGAGTTTCTTAATACAGTCCTGTAGTTTTATAGCCTATTCAATGCCAACAATCAAATCTTCCTTCTGAATAATATCATTGTAGACAAATTTATATTAATAAAACATATTGATTATTGGACAAATGGATAAATGGAATTGGACTATTGTCATGTACATTCAAATGCTTAAATGAAATGGTAACTTCGCTCCGTTTAGCCAGTATTTTATTGTTCCCTGCGTTCACGACTAATTGTCCCATTTGACATACCAGTTGCTATGGCAAGGGAAACCTACGTTATTTAGTAGTAAAAAAATGTAATCGGTTTGAGCACCGAGAAGACCTTTCAGGATTGTTAGGGGCGTTCCTGGATTTTCTGAGATCATCTCATCAGACTCTACAGTCTACCTAGTCTACTAGGTAGTATGATGCTACCATTGAGTATCGAGCAGACCTTTCAGGATTGTTAAGGGCGTTCCTAGATAACCTGAGATCATCTCATCAGACTGTAGCATCATTAAAAGAAAAGAGAGATACAATAAAATATAAATCAATTAATGATTTATTGCTGATAAATTCCCAAGCAATAAACGATTCAAAACAAAATCTTGTTAGCGTTATTCTAGCTGTAACAAATCGAATTCTAGTATTCTTATGATAAGCAAAGTACGAAATCCGTGCTACCATATAAAATAATATATACTTCCATTTATTCCGAAGCGATTTCAGATCTAGTGCAAGAATCATAGAATATTTTAACTTCAGATAAGCAATTGTGAAGTCATTTAAGTTGAAATTCGTGTTCAATGATTTCTTTGTTCCTCAATAACTTACCCATACACGTCTAAAATTACATTTCAAGATACGGAAGATTTTATTTTCTATATATTCTTTCCAATGCAATACATAAAAATAAGATTTATAGTTATTGTATATTTTTGCTTTATCGCGAATAAGTGATAGCAATAAAAAACCTTTTAAAGTTTAAAGAAAACACTTTTTTACCGGATTGAAGCTATGTAAATAAACTTCCTACACAAACAATCCGCGAAAATAGAGGACACCGTGAGTCTGTGTAAAAGCTATGTTAACAAAAGACTATAACCTTTTAAAGTTTTTCATAATTATGTTTTTCAATATGTACTTATTTTTATTATTACATGGAACTTGCCAAGTAGGACTTCTTACAACCACCTATTAGAACTAAACTGTCTAAAAGGATATTGTATCATGCTTTGAGTTAATGAACTTCATAGATTAACGGATCTAATTAACCGATGTCCAGGCTTAACGCCTGCGCAAATATTACGCCAAAACAGCAGCGCGGGAACATTGCCGTCACCCGCATCAGGCGCTTGAAGATTCTTAATACAAATCTGTCTACTCATGTCACTTGACCTACGATCATTGTACAGTTCACATCCTTTTTTGAATTATATTAATTTATTAAGTATCTTCGCATTTAATTTACACCATCTATCCGCTAAAGATGGAGGACAACTGACTTCTAAGAAAACTTAAAGGGATCAAGGTCCACGTTACAATTCTACGTTTAAATAAGCGTCCATTGATAACAATGTAAATACTCTATAGTGACAACGTCTATGGTAGAAATATACCATATATTTTATTCCTATTTAATGACATGTATTTTTATGTGTACACACGCTTTTAAAGTTAAATAATTGTTGCGTAGGTGTTACTTTGTTTCATAACTACGAACGCGATAGCGATCCCGACGTTATACAATTTTGATGTAATTTTCACATTACCTCAATATTGCTATTATTACAGAGTACTGGCTCAGGGTCTAGTCGGGTCAACCACCACCAACTGCTGTTGTTTGACAGTTTGGACGTCAATTAAATTTTTTATTAGACATATTTTGATTATCCCACGCCTATTAGATCTGAAATCAAAAAAAAGATTCTGGACCAATGACCTGTACATGCGATCATCGTAGTAAAAAACGATGTAGCTTTACGTGTAAAAATATTGGGTCGCCTGCCAAAAATCTAAAAGATATTGTAGTCATAATTCACGTGTCTAGTAATAAAAGGATTTTAACAAAACGTGCCGAGCAAATAAATTGATAGGCCAACTAAACGGTGTTGACATCCAGAACAGGTATTCTATGCGGTATAAAATAATATTTTATGAAAAATTGATGGGAAAATTTGAATGGACGTTGGGGAAATTTTCAAGGAAAATATGAAAGTTACTTTTCAATTGTATTAATTTGTAAAAAAAATAATGCAAAACGCAAAGCAGTGTTGGCCTAGTGGCTTCCGCTTACGACTCTCATCTCTGAGATCGTAGGTTCGAACCTAGGCTGTACAACAATAGACTTTCTTTCTATGTGCGCATTTAAAATTCGCTGGAATGGTAAAGAAAAACATCGAGAGGAAACCGGCTTGCCTTAGACCCAAGTAGTCGATGTCGCTTGTGTGGGGCACGGGTTGATCGCATACTTTTTATTAGATTGACAAATGACCACTAAACAGTTACAGAAATTCGAGGCCTAGGCCTAAAAAATGTTGTTGCGTCACTGATTTTTTTATTTAGAAAATTTACTTTTAATGTCTACATACGTAGGTTGTACACATCCCTTAAAAACGTGGATCCTAAACTGTTGAATTCTACAATATACTATAATAAAAATCGTTTTATCTTATAAGGAAAACAAACGAAATATGAAATAAGAAACATAAATTTTTATTCGAAACAGTATCTTACAGCAATTTCATTTTTGTTTCTCCAATGAATCTTCTGTTTAGTATCATGAAGAAATGTTACGAAAAAATATGTACATATTTTTGAAAATATGGCAGTAAATGAAAAACATGCAATCAAATTAATCTAATAATAATAAATGAAATGCGATCAAATTTAGTGTCACACTAAAGTCGGTAAAGCTGTTTAGGAATAACAATTTGTTAGAATACCAAACTACAGCGTGTCTATATTAATAAAAATGAATCGAAAAATATGTTGCTGAGCTCATAAATTTATTTATTACGTGAACTCTGAGGATCATCCCAGTCAAAAAGAGTTCGTGAGGCCAGCTAGGAATACAAAAACTATAAAAAAAACTTGAAACAAACAATAATCTTATCCCATTTTAATTAAGATTACTTTAGAAA
Organism: Pieris brassicae; assembly: GCF_905147105.1. Classification (NCBI taxonomy): domain Eukaryota; kingdom Metazoa; phylum Arthropoda; class Insecta; order Lepidoptera; family Pieridae; genus Pieris; species Pieris brassicae. Next base: position 20,551,043 of record NC_059668.1, on the reverse strand, counting down.
TTTTAATTCTTAGTTCTAATCTTGATCTTTTTCGGTAAAGACTCAATTAGGCTTCACCAAAGATGGACATTTATCTCTATTGTTAGAATTGGTATTCAAGTCAGAGTTCTTCCTCCATCTCCTTTCGTTAAAAGATTTTTCAACGGCCCTTAGTTTCCACATCTAGTAATAAATCCAATTTCCAAATGATTCTTTGTTTATAACTCAAGACATTTTTTCTTATTTTTGTATGATAAATCTTATATTGTTAAAGTTTTTTCAATTCCAGCAGCTTCATTCCATTGTTAGCTGGCAGGTGGTGATTTTCTGTTTCGCTTCAGCTGTCCAAGTTTGGAAGCCATTCATGCTAAGAGACAAGAGTCGATAACCTATTCTTTAGATTTACTGTTAATTTGAAAATTAAGAAACAATTTTATAGAACATATAGTGGTACAATTTCTCAGTCTCATTATTTATTTATCTTCAAATGGTATTCAGTCATCTTACAGTTTATGGTGAAAATGTATCGGATTTGACATTGGCGAGTCATATACCTATAATATATTATTTTTAGTCCTTCAAGTAAAAGAGCGTTACTATTCTTAATAGGCCGACAACGCACTCGCAAGCTCTCTGGCATTGACAGTATCACTTAACATCAGGCGAGCATCCCGCGCGTTTCACCCCTGTTCTATAAAAAAATACATAAATTCGCGTGAGGTCTAGACTCTGATCACAGCAAATGACTCCATACGATGTTTTCCTTCCTCTCTCTCTCTGGGTCAATAACTCATACTAATAGTGGTCAGCTGTAGAGTAGGATCTGGTGCAAATAATTATCCTCAACTGGCTCATGCTTTCCGCGTTCTACTTCTGTTATAACGGTGTGAAATTTTGTGGACGACAAGTCTTCAATTTTCTTTTATCAGGAAGTCTTAATTTCATTTCCATCGAAATCCATTGATATAAAGCGGGTTCAACGTTAAAAAAATGTAGTGAAATCTGCACTATCTGTAATATCATTTTACCAGAAGAATTTAGTATTTTAGCGCGACCCAGACAAGTTATATTTTTTCCGAAAATGTGTTTTCGTTGTAATATTAACATTTCATACCTGAGCCGAGTTTAATGAGTATTGTATGAGTCAAGAGTCTGCTTACGTAGACTTTTCAGAAGCGTGGGTTGATAAGTAATACGGGCACGCCTGTCTTAGAATTAATATATACACAATACTATTGTATTATGTCTATACAATATCCAAAGAGATAGATAGATATTTATCTACTTGAAGTTCTTCAATTCAAGTTGCCGATTAATAATTATTTACGGACACAGACAAAACCATTGTTAGACATAATAAATTACTTTTAATAACAATATCGACTGGAAACACGTTTACTATCTATTCACACTGGCCAATGGAACAAATATTGTATTAACAGTATTAAACTGATAAGATTTTGCCGTTGTATATATATATATATATATATATAAGCTCTGCCACATAAAAATAATAATATTATATTAACTGACTACGTACTGCTAAGTTGTTTCTACCTACGCATAAGACCCATGTAAAACACGGACAGTATAAATAAGATAAAAATTAAGTAAATAAAAAAAGAGCCGTGGTGGCCTAGTGGCTTCAGCGTGCGACTCTCATCCCTGAGGTCATAGGTTCCCGACTGTGCACCAATGGGCTTTCTTCACATGTCCGCATTTAACATTCGGTCGAATGTGTGTGTAATTGATACAGAAATCTGAGACCTAGAAAAGATTATTATTATATAAAAAAGTTACTTAAGTATTAATCGTAGTTATTGTTGAGTGTTGACATCCTGTTACATTATATGCGTGAAAAATATAAATAAATGTATAAAGCGAGAACTGCTCGAACGGAATTATGTGAATATGTTATTCACGGTACATAATAAATTTGTCAATCTTGTTATGAATTTAACATGAAATTTTATGTGCGAGAAAAATGCTTATGCAGCTTATGGTCCAAACAAGGGTTAGAATCGCAAATTTTCATTGCGTAAAACGATCGTGGGATTTATAACGCAATAAAATTACATTGCTGTAGCGTTTTGATTTGGTTTGTAAAAAGTTTATTGCGATCACTTCAATCCACTCTCGTGTGAACGAGAACTTCGAGTATCGGAAGAACAATTCATAATATTATTGTAACGCATTAAATATTAAACAGGATTTTCAATTATATTACCAATTAAATTTTCAAGACTGGTACAGATTTTTATTATATACAGAATTGGACAGACGGCCACAACCCCACCTGATATTAGTGAGATGGAGCCTATTGGAGGGCACACTTGTACAGAAGATGCCTATTTAAGCGCCGCTTAAACGAAGCCATATTATGCTGGCTAGGGAAGGCGGAAGCGGGCAAGGAGTTCTATGCTGTTTTTATTAGAAACCACGAATCAAATCGTGTAGCAAGGGATATCAACAATGAAGGGGTGAAACTCCAGCGTACTTCTAAATTAGGGTTGGTTGAAGGGGGATAACGGGTAGATCCAGAAAGCATTCCCCGGAGTGCCATCTATAAAAGACTGAAGGCAGCAACTGGAGACTCGACTTTTACAATAACAACTAAAGTATACAAAAATTAATATTCAAAATTCTACATTTTAAAGATTTTGGACTTGTGTTGTCAATGGCTAAAGCAGACGAGGAACATATAGAACAATAAATCATCAAATAATCAACGACATTTCAAGCATATGAAACTCAGAAATTGGGGGGGTTTTGAAACTTCTTTAGTTACATTTTAAAACTACTTTCAGTAAATATTTGTTCTAGAAGTTTCATTAATGCAGAGTTGTGATTTATTTTGTAGAAAAGAACTATACTTTTCATTGGCCTTAGCGTGAAGAATATTCTCGACCTCAAACTCTTTAAGTGAATGGCTCTCGAGGTGATCTTTACGAGGCAAACGATAGACAATATTTATTATAAAAACTGTGAGCTTTATTTTGTTATATAAAATGCTGATGCCTTAGTCTGGCACTTACACAACAGACAATCTTTTACTAGTCTGATTTTAGTCGCCAGTAAAATTGTAGCTTTATCTTAACAGAACTGAAGTTAAGAGTAAAGTGTATACACCTTGCAAATTTATTTATTTAACAGTTTATTGATATTCCACAGCTTTTTTCTAAAACAAATTTTGTGGACAAAATGAGGGCCAGCGGTGAATCCCAAAAAAACACCAACAAACCACTAAAAGAAGGTATTTAAATTACTAATAAATACATAATTACTACTACAATTATTGCACCTTAACTAAATATGACTTAAGGAGTCATCAATCAGCCCGATATGAGGTACAAGATCGCGTGAGGTCGTTAATCTATATTATACTTAAATTAAAGTTGTTGGTGTCTGTTGTCCGCTTCCTTTTATATTGGTGTTGCGTCCGAGGGGTACAGCCATTGCTTATGCCGGGTAAAGGGCGTGCAATGGATAATGGTAACATTTGAAGAACATTGTGTACTAATAAAGACAATTCACGAATAATTTAAATGAGGAGTGTGTGGGAATGTATAATGTGGGAGTGAGTAAGTGTGTATGTGCGTTTTTATGTGAGCTTATAATCTTTGTTATTACAAAACAGAACATCAATCAATCCCAATCGAAATTGATCGAAAAAAATCGATATATCGATTAAAAACATACAATAGTGCTCTAACTTGGTTTCGTATGTTAATAACTTATTTGTAAACGGTCTTGAATATTCAAACAGTCCATATTAAACAATAGGATAAATGTATTATTGCGTAATCTATATCGATATATAAATCCTTGTAAACTTCAATAGGTGGGTACCATATTTTGCAGCCTACCCTCAATGTTTTTGCAATATTTTTCACAATCCATTTACGTTTACATTTTTATGATTTTATAAAATCCAATAGCAAATCGTAACAAATTCGGGACTTAGACCTTTCAAATTTAATGCGTATCATTATTTATGTTTTTAGAATTTGCATTTGTAGAGCATTTCCACATCGCGTATATCGTCGCTTAACTTTGTTACGAGAAGCAATTCGCATAAATCAGGCTTGGAATTGAATAAAAGCTTAGCGATTCGATATACACTCATGTACCTAGTCCAACCATAAGTTCTGTTACAATGACGATCCATTTTTTTTAATGAAACAATGAAATAAAAATTTATACCTACATATTTAAGTCTCAGAAATCATAAAGAAATATTCTATTCGAAATGGCCACCTTTGGCTTTTATAAAGGCCTTCAATCTGTTTGGCCACATGTTGGTATTGTTTCCAAGGGAAATTTTGCCAGTGTTTGCTCCGAAGATATTTTAAGAGACTCAATGTTGCCGTGTCATTTAGAACAGGCCATGTCCTTTAAAACTGACCATAATTTGATGTCGAAAGGATTAAGGTTTGGGTTAGATGAGGGTCAGTCTTCAGCTCTTATAAAGTCCGGAACGTTGGTTTCAAGACAGGCTGGAGTAGTTTGACCTTATGACCAGGTGTAGAATTCTGCTGGGAAGTGCACGGTATATTTTAAAAAGTGTATTGGTGAGAGGTTTCATAACATGATCCATGACTGCATAACACTTTGGCTGAAGTTTTCACTCCCTTTTCAAAAATATGTAGCTTTTTGACTCCTTGATAAGACATGCCACACCAAACTATCACTAACGCAGGATGATGACTACGTAGTATTTTTCCGACCACTTAAGCAGCTTCTTTAGAACTGTGAGCGTACATTTGACCATTTAGCTTATTGTAGTGTTCTTCAGTGATGAACATTTTTTCATCGGTAAAGAGGATATTTCTTGCGCAAGGCAATCACTGCAATACTCTTTTCTTCAACACTCCATTCCATTTTGTAATTTCATAATTACTCGAAAAAAGTGAAATAACGCAAAATTGAAAAAAAGGCTTTAAAATAATATACGTGTTCCAAATTCAAAATAATTAAAAAGTTGAATAAAAAGAAAAGTTTTTATGTAACAGTATTTATGGCCAGACTAGTTATATATTTTATTAGAGCTTTATTAAAATTGGTTAGTTGTCATTGCTTAATATAATAACTATTAATGTTAGTATAAGTTGTAAAAATTTAAGTTAGTTTTTTGCGGTCTAGTATTGTTTGGCCCCATTTAGGGTTTTCCATTACTCTTTCCTTTTTATCTCTGATTTTTGACTAACCAATTATTGATTATTGATGTGATTGTCTTGTTTTGATGATTTCACGTCGAAAGTGCATAATTTAATTATTGTGACGTGAATTAAGTTTGGTACCGGTTTTTGTATTTTATGTTTCACGTTTGTTTTGTATATTATAATATATTGTTCAAATGAAACACTTTGTTTGAAGCTAAGTAACCAAGTGGTTTTAATTGTTTAAAACATGAGTTTATAACTAAGATAACATTAGATCTATTGAATATGTAAAAACAAAACTAGTGTTGTGAAAGAATAAGTATTTTTCGCTAATTGATATTCACAATTGAGACTGCATGAAATGACAGTGAAAAGGTTTTTAAAATACGGCTGGTAATCATGCTGTCTCGAATTTCAATCACTCTTAGTCTAATGGCAGTTTTTTTGTATTTCATCTAAATTACCGGATAATTACGCTCATAAATCGTATTGGGGCTGCCCTAACACGGTGAGATATCCTCTAAAGCCAGGCTTATCAGGCGATAGTTGTGACAGGTTTACATCGGGTTGTCACCTTTGGAATTTCATTATCCCGTTGCTGATTTAATTAAAGGTTTCAAATGATAAATGTACCGAAATCTAAATGTGTTAGCATTTTATATGTTATTGTTTTGTCTTTAAGATAAAATTATATTTCAAACATAACCCGTGGCGCGTGCTAACTTATAAAATTCGTCAATTTATTTAACAGATTTTTTATTTGTTAACCAAAATAACAGTACTTTATTATTTATACGTTTTGTATGGCGCTTTTCCGTATTGGTTATTGGATAGGAAATCGTTTTTGTTTTTATAGCCGTTATAATCTCATATACCAAACTACATTCGCACAGCTTTTTATTAGAATTCAATTGACCCATAAAGATTTTTATCATCATTAAATCGAGATAACTTTCTAGACGTTTGTCTTCAATATAATATAGTATTTGTTGCTTCAGAAGCATTCCAGCCATAGACATTATATTATTCGCCCACTAATTAGATTTCTGCCCTACACACCGTATCTGTTTTTTTTAATATGGATACCATCTTAAGGCGTCTTGCGTTCCAAGGCAGAGGAGCTACCGGGCGACTCTTTTCTATCCGTGGGTTACCCTCATATTTCCACACAGTGTCATGTAAATTATGTATAGAAAGAAAACAAATTTTTAACCGGATTAAAGCTATTTGTATTATTATAAACTTAAAACTTTGCATAATTTAAAATTTTTCCGACGTTTCGCGTGCTTTACAGCGTGTGTGGTCACGGTGACTGAAGACAAAAGGTGTTGAAAGTCAAAAGTATCACAGCTGCAGAGAAAGTTGTGTCATCTGTATTTATTTCCCCGGAGTTGGTATCGACTAAAATATGACGGGTTTTTGCAGAAATGACTCACGGTATCCACCATTTTCGCGGATTGTTTGTCTTGGGGTTTTAATTTGGATATTATTGGATCCCAGGTGTTTGATAATCTTAGGCCGTCTTCTTTATTGAAATGCGTTTGTTTTTTTATTTTAATGGCTTCGCGTACCAATCTTGGGAAGAATCTTTTTTCTTTCGGAAGTACTTTAAATTTAAAATTATGTAAATAAGTTTATAACAATAAAAATGGCTTTAATCTGGTTAAAAAATTGTTTTCATTCAATGTGTAAAAGCCATGTTAGGTATAGGTAATGTATAGGTTTAAAATTGATATGCTTTTGTTCTTCCTTACACAAACCCAACCATTTGAAGTTGACATATTCTATGTAAAATACTTTGAAACGTTCGTTTTTCATTCATGAGTCAATTGAGCATACGTAAACATCGAATGATTTTGAGCGATAGTGGAAATACCTTTAGACAGATGTTCATATAAAGTACTTAAATAAATTATGAATAATAAACCACAAGCCCGTAATCAGGCCAATCAGTTTTATTACCCGTCTCTTCATCGTTATGGTCAGGAATTGAGTGAAAATTATTTGTGTTATTATGCACTACGCTCAAATAATGTATAATCGGTGAATTCGTTAGTATTTTTAACTGAATTTAAATGTGCTTCAACGACTCGGTTTACGAATGAACAGACAGCATTATTAATGATGAAAGAATTCCGATGGTCCATTCGTTCTAACAAACGATTGTGGACACTGCTTACATTTTTCAAAATATTTCTTTATCTGAATATGATTCTAGAGTACAAACAAAAGCAACTGATTATATGAACTGACGCAGAATACAAAATTCCACCCGTATCACCTCGACGTCCGCCATTCCACGACTGAGCGTTTTTCAAGGCAATTTTTGCCGCGCACCACCGCTATGTGGTACCAGCTGCCTACTGAGTAATTCTGAACCAATTCGACTTAGGGTCCTTCAAGAAAAGAGCGTACAAATTCTTAAAAGGCCGGCAACTCACTTGCTAGCCCTCTGGCATTGAGAGTGTCCATGGGAGGCGGTATCACTTAACATCAGGTGAGCCTCCTGCCCGTTTTATATAAAATTTTACATAAAATTTACCGACTATTTTATATTAAAATATTTTATATTAAAATAAATTTAAAGTACTTCCGAAAGAAAAAAGATTCTTCCCAAGATTGGTACGCGAAGCCATTGAAATAAAAAAAACACCTGCATTTCAATAGAGAACACGGCCTAAGATTATCAAACACCTGGGATCCAATAATATCCAAATTAAAACCCCAAGACAAACAAATATTTTATATAAGTTATCCCTAAAGCTTATGTTTTGAATATAAAATCAATAGCTCTACAACTAGTGTTGGCCTCTGGATCTAATAGGCAAGTAGGTGATCAGCCTCCTGTGCCTGACACATGCCGTCTACTTCTTAGGTCTAAGGTAAGCCGTACAGTTCATTGCTGCACAGCCGGGGATCAACCTACGACTTCAGGGTTGAGAGTCGCTCACAACATTGCTAATTTTTGAGTTTAATTGATTATATAATAAAGTATATATAATAAACTTTTATATGAAAACGCATTTTCTGAGAGCTCGTAATGATCTTATCAAATTAGTTTTAAACATACTGGTACATCCGAACCGATATAAAATCAAGATTATTAATAAATACATTTGGCTTTGGATTATAAAAAGTGCCTAAATCTCTCTGATAATAATTGGGAAGACATCCATTCAAAACAGTATTCAAATAGAAGAGATATTGCTTTTAGCAGTTCATAAATCGATCCCAAATGGAACCGGCCATTCGGTGTCACTCGGTTACAGGACCGTGTGACGGATTTATGAGGCAGTGTCCTCGGCTAGTGACCTCACAACTTTGGCGCCAGACATTGAAAATAAAACCCCAACCATTGCTTTTTTAATATAAACAGAAATAATGTTTATGAATGCCGACCTCGCACGGCTGGACATATGATTAATTAATATTTTGCTGATATATATAATGCTGAAAGAATTATTGAATACACATATAAGATCAATAAATGTTTAATATTAGTAAAGATATAACAGTCAATATTGTTGACGATGTGTGCGACTGATAGAATGAGCACCGAAGAAAAAAATAAAATCGCTTGTAAAAACCTAAACAATATTAAATTGCTATTAGCAAAGAATAATAATAATAAAACAGACAAGGAAATTAGTAGGTGTTGTTAATCTCTTCATTGATTAAATATTTCGAATCATATGTTCCACAGATCTTTAATTATTAGTAACACCCTCTCCAAGTTGAAGTAATTGTTGTTCACACTTTTAAAAAATTAACAGATTTATTCGCCCTTTAATAGGCATGAATTATCATAGCAAAATGAAACCTCATTTTTAGCCTTATCTAAAATTCAAAGCAGCTTCGGCATTTTTAATTAATGCTAGATTTTCTTTTGTTTTATATTGATGGCGGAACTTTCTTTGCTTACTTTAAGTAATCTAGGTAAAAAGTTATATTGTATCTGTTCTATACATTTAATTTCATAATACTTAGAATCCGCTATGAGGCAGGAACGTTATTATTTGATTTATTATAAACATAAATTTAAGAAATATATAGTTTATATATATAGCCAGTTGCCTTCCTTTTTATATAATTACGTCAATTGTATTATATTTATATACATGCAACGAAGAGTTAATAGATAAATAATGAAATTTATCTCGTAAAATATAAATGAGTTAAAATTTATCCACCACAGCGTTTGCCATAACTTAATATTTTTACTTAGGTAACTGTAAATAGGGATCTCTTATTGATATGCCAAGTGTTGAGGGTGTCTCCTTTTCCAGGTAAGAGTAAGGAAAATAAAACATTAAAGGTATTTAATATTAATGGAATAATTTATTAAGGACACATTGGGGTGGCTTTATCGCTAACAAGCGATCTTTTCCAGGCAACTATAGATATAAATACTAAGGGTATTTAATGTATTTACAAGTATAAAATTAAAGAAGCAACTATGAAGAAATTATTATGGAGATGACGGGCTGGAGGCTCATCTGATGTTAATTGATACCGCCGCCCATAGACAATGCCAGAGGGCTCAGAGATATTTCTTATAATAACTTCTAACCTTTAACGAGTAATAAAAGATGATAACATAAACACATAAGCAAAATAAATTGCAAACTATCTTCCAATATCACCAAAAAAAAACTTCCGTTGAGACAGGAAGAAAAACTAAATTCCCCTACAGCGGATTCACCCAATTTCGCAGGAAATAACACATACCGGATATATTTCCCATTTATACGTGATACAGACTGCCGGACCAATATATATTTTTTGTTCGTTAAACGTGCAAGCGATGTGTTTTTTATATTCGTTTTATTTTACGTTACAGTTCGTCCACTCTAGTGTAGTTATTTAACGCCGCCAAGAGTTATTTGGAAACATACATGAAACAGATATACGGTGTAACATTTTTTAGATTTTTAATAAAATCATGGGCCTATATTTATTGCACAGCCGGGTTAACACCGAGGATGTGTACTGCAAACTTAACCTAAACTAAGATCTTATAGAAAAAAACTTTTTAGGTATGAACCTCAGATTTCTGTTTCGTGATCATTTATTTTGTTTAATAGGCAAGGTCTTCAAAGCCTGACACACGCTGTAGCATTCACAGTTTCCTTACTAAGTTTTCAAATGCAAATGTTAAATACGCACATAGAAAGTCCTCATCTACGACCTCAAGAATGAATCGCAAGCATAAGGCTCTAGGCCAACAATGCTCCAAGATACATAGATTAATATTACAAGCGTAGATCAATATTCAATCCCAAATGTTAAAAGACAAAACATATTTCACTGAACACAATAATTCGCATTCAGCCGTTGTCACTTGAATAAATCTCGTCAAGCTCCCCAAAACACAATCTAGAGTATTATAGAGCCTAACGTAAATAATTTTGACGTATTATCTTACTTCCAAAACCAATTCATTACTTCCCTACATAATGTAAAGTTAAAAAGTTCAATAGTTACAATAAGTTTGTGAATAAATAATTTTAACAGCGCAATCAATCAATTTCAAATATTCAGTTTGAATATTTGAAAAATATACATGAACTATCACAAAATTTTGTGATCAGCCTTCTGTGCCTGACACACGCCGTCGGCTGTTTGGATCTAATGCAACCCGGTTTCCTCACGATGTTTTCCTTCACCGTTCAAGCAAATGTTAAATGCGCTGATAGAAAGAATCTCCATTGGTGCAGAGCCGGGGATCGCACCTACGACCTCTCATACCTGAGAGTCGCACGCTGAAGCCACTAGGCCAACACTGCTCATAAATTACTTACACAATACTTTACAATTAGTTTTCTACGTTCAAAAAGAAGTCTTTTGTTTTTGTCAACTGTTTTAACAATAATTATCTTTGATATTTAATAATTTTTACCACATATTCTAATATATAACTGTATGGATCGGTTATAACTCCTATAATGGTCTAATTTCGTCGAAATAAGTCGCGCATGCTTATGATTTATTGACCGCCAATAGCCGACCACAGACTGCACACGTTAAATCAGTGGCCATATTTCGATTTTCCTCACAGAATATGTAGATTTAGAATTTTCACTACATTTCTCTGAAGCTCGAGGAAACAACTTTGCCACGAAAAGCTGAAGATTGTTAACATCGAAAATTTTCTACAATTATGCATTGTTATTATTTACATTTGATTCAAATTTTTATATAGAACAAGGGACAAAATGGTAGTCTAATCTGATGTATACCAGCTACATGACTTCATGGGTAGCCAATGTAAGTTAAATAGTCGGTTCAAGGAACTGCTACTTTTGGCAGGCAGACCACATGTGTGGTGATGGTAAAAATCGCTTAATTGTACGATTATAGACATCTTTTCATCGGGGACGTTCTCAGTCAAAAAACTTTATAAGATTCTGACATGTATCACTTAAGGTCAGGTAAACCTCTTGCCCGTATGCCTCATGTTACATAAAATTTAAGCCCACGTTATATACTATGTGATCTACATATATCAAGACACAAAAATCTAAATTAAAAATCTAATTCTAACTAAATTATATTTTGAAAGCAAAAATTTTAATATATAAGTAGTGAAAAAGATACCTCTCCGTCATTGTTGTGTGTTAATGTCTAAACAATACATACATATTAAAACCTGCTCGACCCTAAAGATATAATATTAAGATATCTATTGGTATAATTCGTTATCAATTAGTCAATTTAAGCTTTGGAAACACATTCTTGTATTTATATTACGAAACATAAATTCCCGGCGTATCAAACTTCAAACAATTAGGTAACTTCTGATATAGTACATTCGTCAGGATTAGGTTCTCCATCAAAATAAATCACGGCGGCTACGGGCCGTATCTTCCATCTGCCCATCTATTTGAAGGGACGACCCTAGGGGTCCCAGAATAACTGGATCAAGAACCTAAATCAAGCCTATATGTCAACAATTATCTGTAGCTACTGTTTCAGTTAAGTTAGGATTAGATAAAATAAAAGTAAATCAACGGCGCTACAACCTTTTTAGGTCTGGGCCTCAGAGTTCTGTATGTGTTTCATAATCATTTGTTAATCGAATAGGCAAGTAGGTGATCAGTCCTCTTCTTTCTCTAAACTGGTTTCCACACGATGTTTTCCTTAACCGTTCGAACCTACGACCTCAGGGATAGAGTCGCACGCTGACCCACTAGGCCAACACTGCTCCATAAGGAATTAGTGTTTATTTTCCTACACATAACATAAACGATATATAATAAAAAAACAGTTATACTATGGATATAGCCAAAAATGGAATACATAATAAAAGGAATACAAAAAAATCCAAACATTTATAAAAGGAAAATATCAATAAATATTTTATTATATTTTACTCAGTAATTCGGCTCTGTTGTATGTTGGTGTGAATGTGACAGTATGTTGCTGAGGATGTGTGTGGTGTACTGATTATACAGGTAATTTAGCGCTATGGATATTTTTAATAATCCTGTTAAGCATATTCCGCAATAGCTTGAATAAGACAAGGCTTAAATAGTGGTCGCTGTAGGTCCAGGCAGCGCGATACATAACTAAGTTTTTTGCATAGTTTGCGTTAATGAATTACGAAATAAGAACTAAACTGAAAATAATTTATTTCATTTTACAACTATCTGCTTGAAAGTATAATTTATATGGAATCGTTACACTAACTCTTTATAGTCTGGCCAAATTTTGTCTGACCTTCACCTCCACAATTTATTAGTACGATATTATGCCATTTCGATTTAGACAAAAAGCGGTGAAAAGGAATGGCCTTGGAAGAAAGCATACCGAACAAGAGATTACATTTTATGTTTTATTTAGATAAAATTTAAGTTAATTCATAAATGTATAGTGTTTGTTAAGTGTGAAGTTAAATGCTCCTAGCTTTCCTAATAAAAGTTAAATAAGTTTCTTCTTAAAGGTAATGTTTGAACCACAGTGTTTGAACCAGTACTGTATTTTTAGTAGTAAAGCACATTGGAATACGTACTTAATACGTTCAGTATACAAATAGCTCTTGTCTCGTCTGTCAATATTTTGACGAATATCCCGAATACTTTCCAAGTTTGCTCATCTTTCGAAAGGTATAATTCTATGAAATAACACATCGGCGTCGAGAAATTTTTCTTATCTGGCAATAAAACCTGAGAAATTTTTACCTTCATATCTCAAAATTTGTGTAAACATTAATTATGTGTTTATACAAATGTTTCTTTTTATTATTTTATTGTATACATAAAGTGTTAATTTCATTAGGAATCTATGCCATCTAAATAAGCCAGCAAGGTATTGAAATATTTTTTCTAATTAGATTATGTTAATATAAATTTACTAGAATAAAATTGAAGGCCGTTTTAGTTCTTAATAGCAACTGGGAAACGTATCACGTTTTCCAGTTCCTATCAAAGCTAGTAAAGCTTTTTGATGTAATATAATTTCTACAGTAATGAACTGAGGATCAAAATCCGAATATTATTTATCAATGTTGTTAACCAGTATTTATGACTTTATTTGTCATAAATAAATAAAAATCCAAATCGTCCTCATGTATATATGTATCGACTTGTTCGCAATTAATTGATTAAAATCCTTCGCTAAAGTTATATTTCCCAACAGACTGTTCCGTCGTTCATAACTATCTTGAGTTCGTAAGATTAAAAGCTCGCGACAAGTTGTAGGACAGCTTACGCGATCCGAGATCTGAGAGAGAGATTTCTTTCTTATTATACCTTCATTAATAATAACCTCGGGTTTAATCGGAATCTTAAGAACAATCAATTAGAACGAAGAGCGAACTACAATGACATAATCAAAGAACATTGCTAATTAAAGTTTTTCAAAGGGTTCGAAGACAAAGATTGTACTATTTTTTTATCTTTTTTAGTCATTAATTAAAATTATCGCAATATTTTTAACATTATTTAAATTATTAGGTTTTGTAATAACTTAAGATACATGTGATAGGTGCATGAGGTACTAAAACATTTCTTTATCTGTGTTGTAATGTTTTCGTTTCGTTTTTTAGTAATAGTGTTTTATAACACTTTAAAAGGAGTTATTTAAATTATGTTTGTACTATAGTGTTGCCTTTCAAGCACCAAGATTAACCCCCTTAGTGGTTTTATGGTGTTTCCTTTTCAATTAGTATATAACAAATTTTTTAAAGTGAAACATCTTTATCGGCGTTGGAAAAAAAATACCGTCACATTTTTCGGTTACGTGCCATCTTTTTCTTGGTCTACCACGGTTCATTCGAAGCCAATAATACCAAAAATATATAATAACGTTAACAATAATAATAATAATTATATTACAATTAATGAAATTCTGTAATAATCTTAGTAGTAATAAGGTAAAATGAAATAATTGTATTATTTGTATTCATCATGTCTATGATAATAAAAGCCTTTTGTTAAAGTTTATCTAATTTGACTTTATTTAACCAATTTCTGTTAAGTTGCATATGTGTATGCTATGTTAAAGTAATGGATTTGAGTTCCTACGAAACTAATTATTGATTGCATAAAGGTAGCAAAGCAGTGTTGGCCTAGTGGCTTCAATGTGTGATTCTCATTCCTGAGGTCGAAGGTTCGATCCCCGGCCGTACACTAATGGACTTTCTTTCTATGTGCGCATTTAACATTCCCTCGACCGGTAAAGGAAAACATCGTGAAGAACACAGGCACAAACGGCTGATCACTTACTTTCCTATTAGATTAACAACTAATCCTGATCAAGAAACAGATCTCAAAACCTGAGGCCCAGACTTAAAAAGGTTGTAGTGTCATTGATTTATTTATTTTAAAGGTAGAAAAGAGTAGTTTTGGTTCTTTGGCTGTCGATACACAATCTTATACTAGAATAATAAGTCCTGAGTACATACCTCGTTACAATATCTTCTTACCAGGAAGAAAGGCACACAATACTATCAGCCGTAAGGATTTGGAGAAATTCTATTAGTTTGGGAACGAAGAAAGGTTAGACTGATGCTAATACCTTGCCTCACCTGATAGTTCTCAAAAACGCACTAAACACTCACTATAAAATTCTAAGTAGTAAAAAAATATTAAATTGTAATTATGTATTTCAAACAGCCTTTTCTACGGCTCAGAAGCTTTTAGCTTTGCGAGCCATTGTATTTAATGGTTGAAAAGACCTCATAAAGTATGTAGGAGATGTATAAAAGTACAAGTTCAGTAAATGTATTTGTCTAATCTATTTTAAAGGAATTTAAAAATTTTAATAAAATATTTTGCTAATTTCGCATCGCTACGCTTAATGGACGATTCTTAGTTCAACTATTAGTTTAATGCTTTACAGACCTATTACTACGAGTAGTGTAAATGGAATGGTTATAATATGGTAATATATGTAGTCGTATGTTTCGTGATGTCTTATTTATTTCAAATACATCAAAGATGTTCAAGAGCATCGGACAAGTGAGTGTTAAATGCGCACATAGACAGAAACTCCATTGGTGCATAGCCGTACCTAAAAGATGATATTCGCACGCTGAAGCCACTAGGCCAACACTGGTGATATAACCTATGGTTAATATTTATGTGGAGTTACCCACGATAGCTTTTAACTACTGCACTAATGAGGGGACAAAACGAGAACCGTTATTTAAAAATTAGCTTCCTGTAAAGTGAAATAAAATTTCACAGTATTTCTCTGTATTTAATTAACAGAAGGATAAGGAAAGTTAAATGGAGAGTTTCTACGAACTAATAATGAAGTATTACTAATTAAAATAGATTAAAGAAACAGTTGCTCGGGAGTTGTGGTGTTGGCGGCGAATGGCTTAGGAAATAAACGTGTGAAACTAAACGTTTACAGGTAAAAAATGTGTGCGTGTACTAGTGTGTACTACACACGTAAGAAGTGAAACTTCTTTATGATCTTATTTTTCTAAAAATGATCTACTATATGCAACTTTACAGAAATTGGTTAAAAAAAGTCAAATAAGATAAAGTTTAACAAAAGGCTTTTATTATCATAGACAAGAATACAAATAATACAATTATTTCATTTTACCTTATTACAACTAAGATTATTACAGAATTTCATTAATTGTAATATAATTATTATTATCATTGTAATCGTTATTATATATTTTTGTTATTAATGGCTTCGAATGAACCATGGTAGAACAAGAAAAAGATGGCACGTAACGGAAAAATGTAACGCGTAACGGAATAATGTGACACGTAACTGAAATATGTGACGGTAGTTATTTTACAACGCCGATAAAGATGTTTCACTTCAAAAATCTTTTGCCACTTTGTTACCAACACAACCGAGTTGTTTTGGACATGTATCACGCAGAATTAAAGAAACTTATGAAACTCATCCTGTCTAGCAGAGTGGACCAGACCTCGAGGCCGATCTGCTGCTCGCTGGAGTTCAAGTAAAGGCCCGTACAGGTCTTACCATCACCCAGACACAAAAGCCTGCCGAAGACAGAGGACAGTGGAGTTTTACGGCGCCACTAACACGACCTTCAGAAATGAAGAGGGTGACTGGAGAAGAAAAAACTTTTTAAAACAGTATATTCTTCTTTGTCAACGCTGATTTAATAAAATCGGTCCAAAAATTTGTTGCTCATGTAAGTTTCCTTAATACGGACCATTCAAGTAAAAATTATGAGGCAGGAATGAAATTGCTGGAAATGAGAAACTTGGAAACTCGTAGGCTGAGTACGGGCGTCTGTTCTTTAAATTACAATCAGTTGCACTGTCACTTTTACCATTCTCATTTTGCGTACACCCTTTTGCTTGTCACCCCATATGTAAGTTATGAAATATATAATACTAGCGGTCCCGACAGACGTTGTCCTGTCTTAACTATGAATGTTGATTTCGAATTGGTATAACTAACTAAAAATGTATTATGATATACAACATTATTTGTTTGTTTTTCGGGCGCCTACATAAATAGTTTTGTTGGTAATCCGACATGGGAACAAGTGACATATAACTGGCTATGTGAAAAACATGGATTTTCAAGATTAATCCTACAAACAATTAGAACAGAACAAAAATTACACGACTGTAATTATTTTATCAGTATAATAACTGCGATCGAAGTATTTGTTTTAAACGATATTTATTTTTCGATATTGACGATATTTGCAGCATGCATTCTGTCAATGTTATGTCAAACGCTATAAAAATCACTGGAAAAAAAAGTGATATCGTAACAAAAATATTATTAAATTTTCTAATTTTTTTGCGAAATTTTCTCAATTTTTTCTTACCGTTAAACAGATTGTGAAAATTAATACACCTCAAACAATGACTTTGTGCCAAATGTGCAATGACAATGACAAGTAAAACGTAAACTAACATGAAGAAAACGCCTTTGTTATGTTAAATATGTTACAATATTTTCTAATATATAAGTTCAAAAAATATAAATTTGACTGGGTATAGAATGCAGCTTTCGATGTCGCGTTGACAAAATGCAATAGTAAAATGTCGCTGATCTTAACCTACGGCTAATATGGTTATTTCATATTTAGCTGTGAATCAAGCAAATACCAAAAAGCCACATCAGCGTCCGTCGTTCCACAACTGACCGTTTTTTAAGGTAGCTCATACCGCGCACCTCCACTATGTGGAACCAGCTGCCCACTAAAGTATTTCTGAATCAATTCGAGTTCGGGTCCTTCAAAGGATCGTACCAATTCTTAATAGGCTAGCAACGCACTCGCAACCCTTCTAGCATTGAGAGTGTCTATAGGCGGCGCTATCACTTAACATGAGGTGGGTCAGTAGACTATTTTCCCCCCTGTTAATAAAAAAAAGATTGCCAATCGAACTTCTGACATCCAAAGTCAGTATGCTGTGGGCCTGCGTCACATACTATGAATACTTATATTACTTTTCTAACTTCAATTGCATTATGATAATATTAAGTATTTTATGAATAAGAATTTTTTTGTTCATATTAATTAAAAACGTCACCCGGGGTTTCGTGGCTGTTCTTTTAGTATCTAAGAGTGTTTTGATTTGTATAAAATTCGCCATCACTTTGAATTAAGCTTTTGATACAAGCCCTCATGAGTTCTCTCCTGGCGTTGCAGCCCATATCAGGTCAATAAATTACTTCCAGTTACTGTTCCTTAAAAGGGGACAATGCTTTTAAAAATTTATGAGCGATTTTGTAACATTCAAAATATTTTTCCAATCGTCAAGTATCTTTCAATGTTCTTCGAATCCATAAGTCTCGGAGGATACATTGGCATAAAAACAACCTACCCACGGTTGTGCTTCTGGAAACCTCTTAGTTTATTTTTTTTATTAAATTTTATTCATGATATTATATTAACGGCAGGCAAAAAAAAACGGCTCAAATATAAGAATCTTTCCAACTTTGATATTGTTCCCTTTAGAGTAAAGATTCTTGGGCTTTCAAGTGCACAGGTGCTAATTAAAGATTTAAGTTGCCGCCTAGTAGATAGTTGGTGCTTTCTACTACTATTTATAAATTTTTCATAATTATTATTATGACCTACATAGGTTAATAATTGTAAATACTGTTGTGAGCTGGAAAAAAGTAAAACAATATAGGTTTAATAGTTTAATATATAATCATTAATTATTAACAAAAAATAAAAAACGGGAGCAATTGCGAGAATATTGAAAAATATTTATTAGTAATTATAACAATATACATACATATTTACAATAAAATAAAATGCTGCCAGAGTTAAAGGTACACTGCTGTAGAGACCAAACTTTTTAGATTTGTTTTATTTTTATTATTACTGCATAGGTTACGATTGTTGTAAATAATAATATTATCGATGTAGCCGGGGCGTAGGAGGGCGTATACCTCGCGGGACACGTAGCACGAATAACATGATTTTAATTTCTGAATATTTTAGTCAAAATATAGGAGATCGAAAGAAGACACAATGGCAAGGGAAGCACATCGAGGAAAATACAAGATATAATTGTAGGAAGTTCGCTGAAAACTTACACATCAATTCTTTAATTTGTTTGACAGATTGACCAATGTCTATTATTGTAGATCATTTCCCACAATTAATACCGATTGAGTCCAATCGAGCTCAAGTATGGAGCCTCCATACATCACAATTGTCACTTAAGCTTATGTAACTGGCATTGAATTCTCATCAATATGCACTCGGCTATTTGCTTTGAACCTAACCGCAGATTATCGAAAGTCAAATTGGAATTTTAGTGTGGTTTAAAGAAAATTGAATGGTTAATACATTTTTACGCGTAGCTCAGAAATGCTTAGTTTTTAAATTACGTAAAGGCGATACTGAATTTATTTTGCAAAAGCTCCACGTATTGACAAAACAGGTTTTTTTTATTATATTGGGTACTTTAATTAATAATAATAATAAATTTTATACATCAAACTTTAAACTATAACTTCCAACATACACATATACAGTATTTACGATATTCTTTACCTTCATAGTAATTAATGTTTAAAGAACGTTATTTCCAATTACAAAAAATGTATTTTTTTTTACATGAGAACCTTAATATATACGAACGACATACACGTCGCTATCAGCCTTCCTAATTTAAGTATTCTAGGCTCATTCTGTAATGTATCTTTAATGCCTTTTACATTGGTTAAACGCGCTAATATTACGCATTTTAGACGGTAATTGATTAAATAATTGCACACCCTCATACTTAACTGACTTCTTCAAATAATTTGTACGCGGCTTCGGCAAGATAAGCTGACTGGAGACAGTTATCTAAACATTTTTTAATTAAGATACAGGCGTTAATCGTCATAATTTTATGTACATTAACATTCGGTAGATTATAATCGGAAGATTTATCTTAAATCTTCTTCAATAGTTTATATTTAAAATAATCAACGAAGACATGACTTGAAACGTCACACAAGTTACGCAGAAAAACGCTTTTATTAATACACAAAATACTGTCACTAATAAATTCAATTACACGCACTTCACTTATCTCTTCGATGTTAATCTCTCGAAAGCGCACTCGAAAGTGAATTAACTGGTCGCGTTTAGGCCCGCTAGTACGTTTCTGGGAATGATCGCGAACAATATTCGAGAACTTTCTAGGCGTATTGAGCGATGAGGATAGAAATCCTTATAGCACAATTCAGGAACGTACGTATTTCATATATCTTTCATACATCACTTGTCGTACGTTGTTCTAGAATATTCAGACTGGCTTCGAGAACGTTCCGATCTTCCCTCTTTCGCACATCATCCGACTTTGTCTAACACCTAGAAACCTCACTCTGGGATACTCATTCTTTAAATGCGTATAACCAGTCCTGATAATAAGTTCCCTGAAAACTTTACCATATGACTACGCTTGCTCTGAAGCAGCTTGTATGCAACTTTATGCAAATCTCATTGTTCTAGTATGTTCTCTTGAAACCGTCATAAATCACTTTGTCGCTGAAAACGTCTCGAAATTGAAAAATTGAGAAACATTTTCAGTCCACCCGCCTTCGTAACAATATGGTTATCAAGCAAGTAAAAAATAAAAATTGTGTGCACTCAAGTACATTATAACGAAGCCATTGCATAATACAAGTCCTTAATTGAAAAATCACTCAAGACAAGACACACAAGCTCCACGTAGACACATTAGAATCCTGATTTTTTGAATTGAATTGCATTGTTTTTCTCATTATTACTATGTATTACCTTTTTTAATTACTATATAGTTAAATTACTATGTTGTTGTATTATTTATGCGATTAAAACCCCATTAAAATATGTATCAAAATTTAAAAAAAACATGTGTGTGTACTTTGTCTCGCAAGTATGACTTCTGTCGCGGGTCATAAAAATCTGTTTATTTTTTTTTTATCTTTCGCCTAATTCAATAACTACAACTAAATGAAAAATACTGTTATTTCAATTAAAATTGCTTACATTAAATATTACAGTTACATTAAGAATAATGTTCCAAGTATATTTGAGATCAGCCAAGTTTCAATGTAATTTGTAATGCAATTAACAATGTCTGGCTAATGTTTTAAGAAATTAACTTTAAAACGTTATTATTAATAATTTATCGTTGTACGCAATATCAAAAATCTTAGTTCAGACAACTTTAAAATATAAAATGACTATTTTAGTTTATACAATAATCAGTCTAGTATTCCGTGTTTGATTTTATTAGTGACCTAGATTCGTTGTTAACTATTCTTAAGCTTTTCAAAGCTCTTAAAAACTTTCATAATTAACAGAACTGGCTCAGCAATGGTTAATTTTATTGTTCATTAATTAACAGATTCAAATGATAGTACCTTTTGGGTCTGTTAACATATATTTATGTGAGCTTTTTAGACACGGTGATAAACGTTACAACATATCATGTGTTGAAAATGTCTAATTCCTTAAAAAGTTTATTTAAAATAAAATCTTTTAAAACAGCCGTTCATATAGAATTTATATCTCCGTGGCCCTAATAATATGATATATTGTGGCATTACAATTGCCAAGTAGGTATCATTTCTAACAGTCAAATAATAATAACTTCATACAAAGTATGTCTCTCGTTGTGAACTTTTAAATACATTTATACTACAATAAAGATGTCATTATTAAGATGTTATATACAGTGTTCGCCGAGTGGCTTCAACGTCCGACTCTCATCCCTGAGGTCGTAGTTTCAATCCCAGGTTGAGCACAATGGACTTTTTCTATGTGCGTATTTAACATTCGCTCGAACGGTAAAGAAAAACATCATGAGGAAACTGGCCTGCGTTACACCCAAAAAGTCGACAGCGTGGGCCAATCACCTAGTTGCCTAAAGATTGACAAATGACACAAAACAAATATAAAAATCGAAGGCCCTAAAGAGGTTGTAGCGCCACTGATTGTTTTTTTAAATATTACTCATATTAAACAAAAATCATCTATGGGGGACATGAGTTTATCACAAATGCTATTTATTATAAATAACTTGAATACACGATCATATTCATCAAATACACAGTCTGTGTGAACCCCCCAAATGGCGCGTAGCACGTGTACAATTCAAAATCGGTTACGCAGAACGTCAGACAAAAGTTTTCGCATTTGTGTTGTTTGAACTAAGTCAATATTTACCAGGGATCGGCGGCATCATGTCGCCTTACTGTAGTCGATTTACTTCCACAACTCACGTATTTGCTTTATCATGAACAGTTCGGCTGATAGTTTTATGCGGTTAGAGAAAAAATTCCATACATCGCTAGTACGAGCCCAATATTATAAATGGAGCGATGTTCAAAACCAATGGAATTTTTCCATTTCACAATTTACATTTTCGTATGGTGATAGAAAAACATCTTAAGGATCCAGAGGTATAGAATATTGATTATCTTTTTGTCACAACAATTATTTTCTTTAAAACAGACGCAAAATGTTTCCTTATTAAGGAACTATTGTGTGATATGATAAAATAATCTACATCCTACTAACCTAACCTATTAAAACAATAATTTTATGTTCATATTTAAGATGAAGATACCGGCAAACTTCTTGAGCATTAAACAAGGGAGTGGGAGAAAGTTTGCGAATCGTACACAGCGCCGGACATAAACGTCAACTGGTTTACTCCCGCTGCCGCGCACCACCGCCCATTTCTTACTTCTTTGCATCTACTACTCGCGCACCAACACTATGTGGAACCAGCTGACCACTGAAATATTTCCGAATCACATCGAATTAGGGTCCTTCAAGATTGGAGCGCACCAGCTCTGAAAAGGCCCTCTGGTATTGAGTTTCCATGGGCTTAACTTAACATATCATGAGCCTCCTGCCCGTTTGTCTGCTGTTCTGTGAAAAATATAAATATAAATGTTACCAAAGTTTTCATCCTGGAAAAGCAAACAGTCTCTATGTAGTATCAGCGCAAAAGGTTCCATTAATATGTTGCTACCGAAAAGGCTGAAGGCTTACTTCTTACTTAACTCCTGGTGCAAAGTAAAACCGCAGATAGGCATACTGAATATCAAGTTTTAAAATGATTTTTTTTTTCAGATCCTAAATGGCGTTAATATAATAATATCAATAGACTTCTGACATCAAATAGTTAAATGTGATTGTCAACTTTGTCCACATTTGCTAAACACTTAAAAGCCTCCAAAAAGCTTCAAACGTCGGTTTTTCCTTATATAGTTTGCGTTTTGATAGATTAAAGAAGTATTTTATAAAAATCAAAGTCAATTTTATTTATTCACATAGGATCGCTTTCGCATGTTACTTTAACCATGGTTTACAAGTTCCGGAACGCGAGCTGATAAGGCAAGAAACTAATTCACGCTCCCTTTTATAACAGGAAAATCATATATATTTCAAAGTAAATTTTATCTAGAACATGAATACATTTATAATATGGTTTGATTTCTACTTGCCTTTTTACAACAGCTACTTAGATAGTGCTCACCTTCATACTTAAATATAAAGTATATGATTATATTCTAAACCAACTAGGTGTGGTCGGCGAAGAAATAAAATAGAATAACATGGCTTGGTTAGGCTATACCAGATAGTCCAGTCATAAGTTCAGTAGTACTCTATTTAGGCACCTTTCGCTTTAAAACATGTCTTTAATATGTTTGGCTACGAATCTATAGATTTACGCACTGTTTCCAAGGGAAATTTCACATTTGCTTGCTTGACTATAAATTGAAGTCTAAAGGATTGAGGCCTGAGCTAGATGAGGGCCAGTTTTCGGTTGGTTTTAAGTCAGGCTGGGGTGTTTCGTGTCTTAAAAGTCCACGGTGTATTTTTTAAAGTGTGTTGTTGAGAGGTTTCACAAAATAATCCAAGACTGTATCTTGATACATTAAGTTTTTATTCCTTTTTCACAAAAATGAAGTTTAGTGGCTCCTTAATAACACGCCCCACCAAACCATCTCTGCAGAGGATGATGATCACGTTGTACCTTTCAGACCACATGAGCAGTTTCTGTAGAACTGTATGCGTATACTATATAATTTTGCTTATTGTGAATTTTCTTCAATCATAAAATATTTTTCATCGGTAAAGAAGATATAGCCGTGCTTTTTAAAGGAAAAGTGTTGATTGATCCACTCTAATTCCCTAAAATCTGATTGTAAACATTGATTTAGGGCATGTCCTGTATCGACAATAAGCACCGAGCTTTAGGTCTTGTTTTCTACGAGGCAGAGTACTAGTGGGAATCTCCATTTCTCGCGATAAGATTTGTTGCTTCCTAATGGGGTCTGTAGGACTAACAGCACGCGGCCGCCCCAATCTTTTCTGGTCTTAAACAGACGTAGTGTTGTTGTATCTGTTAATAGCACGATATAGAAACATACGGCTGATACCAAGCTTTTGAGGTGTCTGGAATATGATCGACGGCTCCATAGTAAGGCTGTGTAAGGCGATTACTGGAAACCTATTTTCTTTAACATCCCATTTCACATTGTAATTTGATAACGAACAAGAAAACATATGTGAGAAATTTTTAAAATATGACACGTATTCCAAATTTAAAACAATTTAAGATTTGAAAAAAAACAGTAATAACATATATAATAATTATACCTCTACAACCACTTCTAAAAGGCCTATACTATATATTTTAATTGAATATACATTATTTATTTAAATTGATATTCAATGTATCTTCAAATTAAAATTACGCTAGAACATGATTTTAATTTGACTCATTACAATCATTTCACGCCTACATTAATGATATTGTTATATGTATTGTCATTCCGTCCGCAAAACTCTTCAAGCATCCCAGCAATGGCTATTAAGCCCTTTGTTTCTTTAAAGCTGTCAAAAGCGAAGCCCTACAGCCGGAGGGTGTGTTAATATTAAAGAAGGATCGTTCTACGCACTTCATCCACAGAAATTGTAAGGAAACACGTTAATAATGTATACATTGAGTGCTGTTTTAAATAAAATAGTGGTACACCTAATTCATACATATTTGAGCTGGCAGCTTGTACGTGTAGATTTATTTATGTAAAGTGTTTCGAGAGATTGCTGTTTTAGACATATAACAAAGTAAAATACCTTGGCATCGTAGATTAAGTAGAAGTAATAATAAATTAAACTAGTATAAATCGTCAATTAACCTAATCGTAATTACAGTACACTTAATAGTTAAATAAAAATAATTATTTATTTCAAATTGAAGTGTCAAAATTCTTAATTCAAATTTCGAACGATGTCTCCATTCTACCAATAATAAATTAATCTCATATAAATCGTAAATTAACCTAATCGTAATTACACACGGTAGTTACATAAAAATATTTTTTTTATTTTAACTCTGGTATTAAAATCTCGAATAATGTCTCTTTATTTTACCAGTAATAAATTAAAATCTCATAAGGTGTCAAATAACCTTATCGTATTTACATTACACACCGTAGTTACATAAAAATATTTTTTTACTTAAACTCTGGTATAAAAATTTTAAATTCAAATTTCGAATAATGTCTCTTTATTTTACCAATAATAAATTAAACTAGTATAAGTCGTCAATTACCATATTCGTAATTACGGAACACAGTAGTAAAAAAAAATTCTTTATTCAAATAATACAAGTTTCAAAATTCTAAATACAAATTACAATGCAATACAATTACAATTCATTTTACCAAGCGACAAGATAAACGTAAAACTTGTAGATAGATATCGTACAAAATGTGCCGTGTAAGCTGGACCCTTCTCAGGGTCATTGATAATGGACGTCACTCGATATCCTACGTATTCTCCTCATATAAGATGAAAGGCTATCTTTGAAGCTTTTTAATGGATATTTGACATGTTTGATTGGTTGGATCGTGATTCCAGCGAAAGGAATATCGATATCTTTGTAATATTTCATGTTTGAAGTTTTAATTTTGGAATTATGTGTGAATCATGCTTGCAATGTGACTGCGTTTATTTTTAAACTATATATACCTGTATTTAGTGACGTGTATATCTTAAATCCCTGTTTCGATTACCGTAAAAGAACAACAATTGTTTTTAAGTTACTGTATTGATATTTGTAAAGCCAGCAGCGTCTTCTCCCAAACCGAAACGATTGTGTTTTGTTGTATCAAACCTGGGTTCTTCAAACTCCATGCGGAGTAATATATAATAATATATTCAAAGTGCATACTATGAAAATAAGCTAGACGTAATAACTACATACATTGTAAGTTTCGGTAACATTGTCGCAAATATTATGCAACAAAGTTTTGTTAGTTTCATTTAATGTAGCTGTCCCAAATTGTGAGATAAATCAAAGAGGCATATTTCATCATGTTTTAAAAACTGAAAAAAGGCTTTCAAACCGTCGAGGCACCTTTTATAATTTTTAAATATAGCATGTGCCAGATGTGTTTTTTAGAGTACCACACATTTATAACACCAGTGGTATGTACTGGCTTCGCATGGCTGGACTTTTATTTACAAAACATTTTGTTAATAAATATAGTATATATATAAAAGGTATGCAAACCAGCCTATACGACGCCCTATAGCCAAATAGGGCATGGACACAGATTTTTAGTGGGTGCGTTGCCGGCCTTTGAAAGAGGAGTACACTCTGTACGTATTCAGGGATTCTAAAGAAATATTTTTCTTAATCGGCACAGAATTTCTTACAAACGTAACAAACAAATCTTTACTTTCGTGTTAACATAGATAATAGAATATTACGTGTTAACTATCCCCTGAATCCCATGCTGTATCAGGTTGACGATTTATCAAACTTTTTATATATTACATTAATATAAAAATAAAAGTATTTAAATGGTCGGTGTTACTGCTAGAAGCAGTTTGCCAGACAACGCAACGTTAATAAATCTTAACATAAAAATATGCGCATGTGTGCATGCGCAATTCTAAAAAGGCCGGCAACGCACTCGCGACCCCTCTGGTATGTTTATGGGCGGTGGTATCACTGTTCACCTGTTCTATAAAAAAACATATAAAATAGCAACTATCTTTTGATGGCTATATTCATATAAATGCATTAAAAATTACATATAACTTAACGTCACAACAAAGCTGTGAGTTTTGCAAACGTAATTTATTCTTACCCATCTTTAGAGAGCAAAGAAAATAAGGAAAATACATCAGGTGGAAGAGCCTGCCCTCATTATACGACTTCTGAAGTACGTATTATGCACATTTCTTCACGGTTAAAATATCTTATTTTTTTCTATTATTGAATACCCTTAATTAATCTAATTGGTTCGGTACCTTTACCGAGTTGAAGGGAGCTTAACGGTGTTAAATTGTATACTCATTAGTTATGTTGTCAACTTTTCAACGTAAGGAACATATTTTAAACCGTCTTGTCTCGTCGTGATTTAAATGTTAGGTAGTAGTCGTAATAATAATAACAATATTGTAATTGAACTGTTAACTTCTATTTATTATTATTTTTATTTATTAACACTTCGTTACATTACAATATAAAAAATTGAACATAATTAAATCAAAACGAGGGCAACTGGCGGCCTTATCGCTTTCGAGCGATCTCTTCCAGGCAACCTCAGTGAGTAAAGAAAAAAAATGTATCAAATTACATAAGATAGGCAAGAAGTGCAAAAATATACACAGTTATTAAGAGAAAACTAAACAGGAACAAAAAAAACGAACTAAACTAAAAAGATGATACATTAAAAATAAAAAGTAAAAAAACACATGAATCACAATAATTTAAGATAAGTCTCACGTCAGTTAGTAGTTGGGAAGAAAGTTAGGGATACGATGTGGACAGGTAATGTTTGTACAGAACTATTGTGATATTTTGTTAACAACACTTGATTTGATTCGTGGTAGTCTAGTAGAGTATCTATATACAATACTAGTACTTCACGCTAGGAAATAACGATAATAATGTAGTCTGGTTCGAAATCTAAGTTCGCTGTAAAACTAAGTTGGATGCTTCTGAAACGGACCAATCAAAACCAGCTTTAGCAAATCCGTCTATCGACATTTCTACTTGAGTTCCCCACGGAGCTGCACGTCATTTCCTTACTGCATCTTTTCATAGATTTATGTTTTATTTGATGTTCAAATTTTGTATTGAGAATCTGCTTTAACATTATGTTTATATTTTTATTTAGTGAAAGAGTGATTGGTCTTTGTTATAGTAATGTATGTGTATATAAATTAGAGGAGGCAAACGGGCAGGAGGCTCGCCTGATGTTAACTGATACCGCCACCCATGGATACTAACATTAGAGGCTCGTAAAGTGTGTTGCCGGCCTTTTAAGAAATAGTACGCTCTTTTCTTGACCCTAAGTCGAATTGGTTCGGAAATATTATTTTTTTATTTATTACCACTTCGTTGCATTACAATATAAAAATTGAATATAATTAAATTAAAAGGAGGGCAACTGGCGTCCTTATCGCTTTCGAACGATCTCTTCCAGGCAACCACTGTCAGAAAAAACAAAATGTATTAAATTAGATAAGGTAGTGATATGAAGTGCAAACATACATATTATATATAGTTATCCTGGGCAACTGGTTGGCAGAGTTGGAGACTGTAATTTGGGTATCAAATAGTCCTCCTGCTTTGTCCTCCTCCTGTTAAAGGACGTCCCTCACTCGGATTATCATTGAGATTGGTACGTCCACGCTTAAACTCGTTAAACCAATTGTAAATAGTGGCATGCGATGGGGCTTTATTAAGAAATGCTAATCGCAGCCTATCATAGGTTTGTTGTTGATTAAGCCGACAACGAAAGTCATAATAAAACATTGACCGAATTTCTTTCGCGTTAGTTTCATTTTCTCGTGTAACAATAGTTTTAGATTTACCGCCAATTCACAAAAACAAATGACAAATTAATGTTGTATACGTTAGGTTACCAAAGAGTTCTAAAATTGAAATTCAAAAAAAGTTTTCATTAGCAATATTTCTAACTGGCCAGTTCTAAACATTTTCAGTGTTACCCACGTACGTTTTATTAACAATTGTTAATCTAGTTATTTAATATAATAAACGCGCTTTAACTACATTTTATACATTTCCATACTCATCCTATAAATCTCAAATTAACATCTTTCCACAAAAGGCCTACGCCAAATGTTGCCATTTTCATATTTCCATTTCCCTTTCTCTCGTAACATGTGTTCCGTACGTTGCTATTTGAATTTTACATGTTGTTTTTGTATTATTTAATTGTATTAACTTGAGGCATATTATCTTGTTTTGTAAGGATATCGTTGATAGCCATTGAGGCCGCGATACTGAGTGAAAATCAACACGAGTTTACCCCTCAATTTTTGGCGAACAATATCGAAAACATTGTTTAAGTCAACAGTTATTGGACCCTTGGGTGTTTCTTCTACTTATCTTCATACCTAGCCTTTAACCCCCGCTTGACCTCAATGCGTTTGTTTCCCGATAAAACTGACCCAAGACTCCTTATATAAGATTACACAGTTTATTAGCTTGTAGCTCTTGATAATTTAGTTCGACTCCTTCCTAAGTAACCTCTTTATATTGTAAACATTAAAAATCCGCTGTTTGCAATACATAAGCCTATTTATTTTTTTCGTACAGGTGGGGCATTTCATTTCATTATCACTATTATATTATGAATGTAATTCTTAACTGAAGTTTATTTTTAACCCCTAGTGCGTATGACTTAGAGAGATTGGCTTCGATTTGTCTTAACAACAAACAACAATACATTACTTAGCATTTTAACTTTATTTTGTGTTTCCAATTATTTTCATTACATTTAAATAATCATTATCAATACCTAATTATTCAATACAAATAGTTCATAATTATCTCACTTAATTGAGGTCCAAATCGTTTCAGTAATATCCCGTGTAAGAAGCTTTAAAATGTAGTGACCGTAAGTTAAACATATACCTTAACTTTGTTCACAAAAGCTTGTTTACGGTCAATTTCAAAGTGTGAAGTGAAGGAAATGTACGCATTTTACTAATGTTTATGAAAACACAAATCGGTTATAACAAAACCCGTTGATGCTCTATTTAAGTACATTTTTAGGAAATAGAAAAGAATAGAATTGGTTTTAAAAATAAGTGATACAATTAATTTATATTATTTATTAAATACATCTAGAAGCCTACTTTTAATAACAAAATGGTTTATCGAATCGAAATCGTATCGAAAGTATATATATTATACAAATACAGGTAATTGCTTACAGTATTTTAAAGGTAGGAAGACCTGGCATCATTCTTAAATTTTAAAAAATCAAGCTGAAACTTACTAGGAGAAAAACCGATTCTAAAGTTTTATCAATACGTATTTTTATGTATAAATAAATTACGAATTTCACTTCATAATTATTAAGTGTAAAATACATATTAATCGTTCATAATTATTAATTTTTAACCTAGACACAGAAACTAGTAATTTTTTCATTGCATTAGGATTTTTACGCTAAAAGTACAGCTACCGGCAAAGATCTTGCGCGGCGGCGGGAGAGTGACGTGTTGATCGCGTAATTGGTTATGGTAAATCAGTTGATGTTTGTGTCCCGCGCTGTGTACGCAAACTTTCCCGCACTCCCTGGTTTAATGCTCAAAAAGTTTGCCGGTATCTGTATTGAAATAAAGCATGAACCTAGGAAAGTGGTTTCATAAATTATTTATATCAAAATAAATATTTTCTTTTAAATTCGGGATACGTTTGTAGTATTATTTTCATAAACAAATTTTCAATCTTATTTTCGATTGTAATTGTTGTACCCATTTTACATGATAAACCCGAATTATTTGCGTAATATTTCCCGTTTAGTTAGTAATCAGTCAATCAGACTAATCAGAGCGTACTATCTATTTATATACATCTTTATAATCGTTATAGAAAACACAGTATTCGGGCATCCGCAGTAAATACAAAAACTGACCCCGTATACTGCGACAATTACGAGAAACTTGAACTAAACTTAATTAACGAAAGCTACTATTCGAAGTAACGACCGGACCAATTTTCAGAGCTTTATTTTCGTACGTTCTTTTGAAAAACAGTTATATATATCGTTGGTAAGAAATCTTCAGAGTCAGATTGTAATTGAAAGAATTCTTGAATTGAAGCATATTGAGCTTTAATAATAAAAAAGCGCATTTTGAATGCTTACTGCTTTATCAGTATTTTGAAGTACTTTCAGGTATCGTGGTTTCATAGTTCACGTTAATGGCTACGAAAAAAAATCTACGAGTATCGATCTCTACTAAAAACTAATGAAGTATTGCGTTTGACCCAGGCACCATTCAATACATATAAAGGTTATTAAAAAAACACCTTCTATTGCTACTCCTCTTTTCGAAGACACTCTTCTTAAAGCGTTTTGAAGAAACTAAGCAGGCCACGGAAGCGGTTAAATAAGACTACATATATACGGAGGAATTTCAATTACGATCTTAGGACTTCATTTAACATTAAATATGCGAGATCTACTTCAATTATTTACACACATTTCGGCTACATTTCTGCATCTGTACATCATTTTTGGTTTGTAATCTCTTCTGTACTTGGCGTCGATTTTGGGTAAAGAGTACAGATTTGTAATACATCATTACATTTTTTTTTAAATAACAAAGGCATGTTTTTTTAATTGGATTTAGGGTCTTTCAAGAAAAGTACCAATTCTTAAAAGGCCGGCAATGCACTCGCGAGCCCTCTGGAGTTGAATGCCCATGAACGGCAGAATCACTTAACATCAGATGAGCCTCCTGCCCATTTGCCCCCTGATCTATAAAAAAATCACTCATTTTTTAATCTATCTATTTTTTAATCAGATTAAAACATTATGATGGGTAAGAGGTAAAAGTAAAGACTCATGAGTGGGTCACATTTGGGACTGGTAGTTCGACTGCGGAATAGTAGCTGCCGGCAGACACGCTTCACGAGACCAACGGCCAACCTCCAGAAATGGAGAAGGACCAAAATAAGAAGAATACATTTTCGAATTAAAAGTCTGGACTTGACCTACGTATTACTTTTGCTACTTTTATTAATAATTTCCCTTGAAAACAGTAACAATATATATTTCACTATCAAATTGAATCAACTGATTATTCACTCGCATTGTTCAGGCATTTATGTGAAATCGGCTTACTCAGATACGAAAATAACAACACAAATTGCAATTTAAATTTCATGAAAATATTATTTCTACCAGCGTGTGATGTGTAAGGTTTATCCTGTTAATATGTTCGTTTTATTTGTGTTATAGATACTGGAAATTAAATACATGGTATAATGGCGCCTGTTTAATTCTAAACAAATGTACAATATAGGTTTAAGACTTCTTTGATAGAAACACATGTACATTTTTTTAAATTAAGTATACACAATCGGAGTTGTGACGGTATTTTAAAGTTTTATGATTTTTATGATGAATAAATATGGAATTGTCTAGAATCAGCTTTTTATAGAGAGACTTTTGAAATAGAATTGTATCACCTAGAACGCTATACAAACCTCTCAGAAGCTAATTCTAGACGAGTCCATATTTTTTTTATTCCCAATATTCCCGACTCTTGTGGTCGGGACCCTATTTTATACACATATTTTGTACAAACATATATATATATATATATATATATATATATATATATATATCAATATCGATCTTTAATTAACTATCTAAAGATTCAATTAACTCTCTGATTTAACTACTTTACTGCGACATGCATACTTAATAAGACCCCATCGCCACCAATTATCGCCCAAGGGACTACACGGTAACAGCGTTGCCGAGTCGAGCTCTCTTTTGATTTATAAAATATTCATAGAATAATAAGGAAATTATTTAGCGCCACGAGACGTAGTAATATTTTTTCTTAATATTAATAACAGCGCATCGTCAAGAACAGTCGTAAAATATATGGTTTATTGCTATACTACGAGGCAGCCGGTACCAAAATATGATTCTTAATATCCGTCCATCAGAACATTTTTCATATATCTTATTCGCGATAATAATTTTTTTAATGGATTTAAAGATAAGGTACACGAAATGTTCGATTTAATGAATTTTAGGTCTAATTGTGTAAGTATTATACACAGAGCATTTGTTAGAAACGTATAAATAATATATTATTTAAGCAATAATAATATTCTTTTTGGACCTCAGATTTTTGCTTATGATACATTAGTGCTTTTTATTTTTACGCAAAGTGATCAGGTATTTGGGTCAGACAAAGGTTGTCGAGATTTTTATCGCGACTTGCTAATCGGCTAGACTTAAATTGTCACAAATAAGATTTATTAACAAAAATATTTTGTAGTAACCGTAGCAAATTCCATTATTTTCTTTTGAATTATCAGTTCTATGATCGTTTGTGATCTTAATGTATTATTGTTCAAATGGTTTTCGTCTAAATCGACAAATTATACATGGAGCCATTCATTGGAACAATTCAAAATTCACTTCATTTAGAAGTTGCTTTAGGTACGTGCTTGGTGTTTGACTGGCACAGACTACAAAATATTTATGTAGCATAAATTAATAAACATTATAGATTTGTTATCTTTACTATTACTATAATATATTTTAATATACAGACAATCAGAACCGTTCGATAACTAAAACTTTGCCATTGTAATTAATGTAAGGAATAAAAATAAATGCATTTTGTTGGATTTTTATTAGATGTTGGTAGATATTAAATAAAATTATTTATTGTTCGCACCAAGAAATTTGTATCACATTTCAATATGTACAAATTTCAGCCGGCCAAGAAAAGTATGTGGCACTGTAAATATTTACTTACCACAACTGTTTAATAACAGACGTAATTACTTAATCGGTTTACGGACTAGCTCTACCTTCTACACCTCTCCGATTTCACAAGTTTATCCTTTAACCTCACGTAATAGTTGAAAACTATATTCGTATACATCAAAGGTAATATTAGCAACTAAAATCGTAATTTGAACATCATTTTCACAACAATAAATCAAGGGGAAATTTACGCAACGGCAACGCAAGTTATATTATAAAATTGTAATGATAAACGCGTTAATATGTAAATTTAAATTAAAACTCTATTGGTCTAGCAAGGGATGACAAGGCTTTCGCCAAAAAAGGACACATACCTTAAAATAATGTTATAGAAATATAAATGTGTGTGAGTGTTAAAGTAACTGAAATAAAAGGCTTTTATTATTAGTCCTACAAAATTAATATAGGTAGGTCGGTAAGGTAAGTCGGTAGGTGCAACCTTAATCATAAAACATAAGTCAGTCTTATTCCAGTCTCTTTGTAAAGACGAAAGAGTATTTACTCACGCTAGTAGGTATCCGTACAAAGCCAGAACAGCGTTACGTAAAAGGTATCCCATATACCGTAAGTGTTAATATATATAGCCTTTTATTTACACAACTTTTACTTTAATTATAATTACACTTAAGTAGCGTTTTTCTATGTACCAGTTGGCGTTTTACAAGTTACAATGTTTCCTATCTGATATGACCCTAGTTACATACACAAATTAAAATATATTCCATGGGGCCCATCCGTGATAAGAGGACATGGTCTCTGTATTGTAAATCGAATGAGATGGTTATTATAAATCCTATACACGTACATTATTTTTGACAAAGTACAAACCGCCCGATGCGAGGAATAAACTAAAGGTCAAATAATACTGACAACTGAATTTAACTCCCGACGGAGTTTCGGGTGTAAGATTAAATGATTTCGTACAAAACGGGACGCAATCTTTAATAAAGATTTTAAATTGGAGTATAGATGTTTTCAAAGGAAGATTAATGAAAAATGAGATAGGCTTTGTTCTTAATTAAAAATTTAAGAAGTAGTTTTTGTTCTTTTATATCGCAGTAACGATGTATTTCTCTTCTAAAAGTCGTTTTAATGTTGTTCTGTAAATTATTATAAGGTATAGACTAGCTGATATGCGAATATATCTTTAAATACATAGGAAGTTATTAGGTTTTGATTTTATTCCTTTTTTCGTAATCAATTGTCATTTATTTAAAACATTTGAAACTTATACTCTACACATTTTTATTATGTTGTGTGATTGAATATATAAAGAAATATAGGTTTGATTTTAATTGACAAGTTTTTCGATACCCAACCAACCAACGAATAAAAATATTCAAATTTATAGTTTCATTGCTATTATACCTAAAAAGACACAAATATAATTAATTAATTAACCAACTTTTTACACCAGGTTTTAAACTCAAGGTCATAACTTCAGTAAGGTAATTCTGTATCCATTAGTAATGTGATGAATAAAAGTATGAATGGATTGGATCATCAACATTTACGTAACTAACATGATGAATAAAAAACATGGAAGTTATACCTACTAATAATGAGGTTCAGATTAAAAAGAATTATAATTGCACTATTTTCATACAGAAACGTCAATTTAAATGTCATTAGCAGTTTAACTAGTAATTACACTTTTGAACTAGCTTGGTAAATTACCCTATTAAATGGGGTCGGCTCCAGAAGTTTCCAACAGCCATGCTTCACACTTACGTCTGTCTCGGTACTTGTAATGCAAACGATATCTTTAGTAATATCCATTGGAAAATGGCAGAACATTAATAAACAAAAATGCTTGTTGTTGGGAAGTTAAGGATTTTGACAGTGA
The DNA here is from genome assembly GCF_905147105.1 of Pieris brassicae. NCBI lineage: Eukaryota > Metazoa > Arthropoda > Insecta > Lepidoptera > Pieridae > Pieris > Pieris brassicae. Next base: position 20,515,292 of record NC_059668.1, on the reverse strand, counting down.
CAGCAAATGACAGATTGACATCTGACAGGCGCAAACATTTATAAGTAGTTTATGCCCAGGTCATCGGCCAAGTAGGAACTTTTTGTCCATTAAAATTCCTTTTCCTACTTCAATTTCTGTCCTTCTAGTTAATATAAATATTGATGTATATAGAATTTTAGCCAGTTTCATTTTTCCTAACAATACAAAATCATAACCATTTATGTACTTATTATATATTAAATTTATCTCAAATTCCGATCCAATTTCTTATCCAATAAAATATATCTAATAACGCACTTCCTAACTTTTTTGCATGGCTGAGACACAAACCGTACAAGCCAAGAAAGGAAAAAAGTAGCAACTTACCTCGTAACTTAGGCTTAGTGACACAATAATTAGTTGATAACGCTAACAACCAGATCCTACTTCGAATTATTTCAATGTCGCAAACTTGTATTATGTACTCAAACATAAACATAATATCACAATCGTGGTACGTAGTAATAAATCCACTAGCTTTAAATCATGAATCTATGCGTGTTTATTAAATAAATGTGATATTTTTTTATCGATTTCAAGGAATCAAATGAAAAGATCTTCATTTGTTTTGATTACTAGTAATCATGCAAACTTCATCGTAGGGCAAGCATTAAAAATTATGGCGTAGCGTTAATATAACTCCCGTGTTTCAAAAGTGTATTTGACTTACGACTGCCATACTTAGCCACTCGACTCGACCCACCTTTCAAGAGTAATCTCAGCCATATAGTGATATATATCTAACCTCAAAAAAGAGCCTCTAAGATAAATAATCAACGCAAAATATTTCGAATTCATCAGACCACGTCAGAGCTTACGCTATATAAATTAAAAGAAAATTCTCAATCCCGTAAATGTTGAAAATAGAAGACATTTTCTTTTAACGATTGAAGACATTTTCTTGCAAACTTCAACGTTCTAGTCTTTCTGTCTTAGGAGAATTAAAAGTTATTATTTCTGCGATAATTACGATAGTGCAATCTGTATTAAGATATTATATGAATGTGTATAGATTGCGAAACTTTCAAATATTTTATTCTTTCTAATGAGCCATGAAAGGCCTACCGTATAATCGAAATATAAGTATATGCGTACATATGTGTGCGTGTGTGTCTATATATACATTTATATTCTTTATATTTTTGATTTAATATTTTTATGACTTTGTTTATCGGAGTATTACGAGAAGTTAATAAACGGGAATGTGTAATTAATTAAAAAGTAATAAATTATAATTAGAGCCTAAAAATGTTGTCATATTAATACCATACCTTACCGCCGCTTACAGATAATATTCGTATTATGTCTATGGGCCGTACAAATATAAAGAAGATTGGTTGGTAGGGCGAGGCTTTATTAAAACCTGTGTTGTTGTTATATCTTTTAGTTTTTCATATCATAAACATCATGACGTATGATTGTTTCATAATTTTAACTTGTACACTTCCCTTGCCAACATTACCCATTCAGTCGCAAGTTTTTCATAAATTCTTTATCAGTGTTTCAACACCATACCCAAAAACTCTAGATTTGATACATATCTCCGAACTAATAATTTTAATCAATTTTTCCACGAATCATTATAGTTTCAGTACACAGCTTGAAAGCTTGTTACGCTCGAACGCTTTGCGCTTGTCTTATACAGAAAATATATTTTATAATAATAACAGTGCACAAAGCTCAAGCAATTTGAGACTACATTACGTTATACCCGACTATTAAATAAAACATGTGTGTGTACTTATGTACACGCATTAGACCTAGTTAGTTATACTTCTTTGGCGTAACAAGATTAAAATCTTTTAAAAAAAATTATCTTTCGCGTTATTCTACGTTTGTAGAAAAAACGACACTAACAATAGAATAAAAGTATTTAATACATTGAAAGTTTATTATAACGCATTATGTAGTTAAATAAAGTTTATCTAAATATCTCAAAAAGTATTTCTACATAATTAACGAAATGGTAATTTTTTATTTTAAAATGTTGATTATACTAACGTTATGCTGTCGGTTTTTGAGACGGTGTGCGGGTGTCGGTTTTTTGTGACGCTGCTCGCGCAGCATAATTTACTCTCATAATTTTTCCCTAACGCGCCAAAAGAAGTATAACTTCAAACAAATCTAAACGAATTTAAGATAGTTTCTGGTCTGAATAAATGTATATATGTGGGCAAGAAACCTCCAATCAATAATAAAAGTATTTATTCATTCTAAATTTATTTCTATTACAAATTGTAGCAGTATACATATATACTAGTACCAACGTAGTCTTGAAATGCGTGGCTGTGGCTAACCAACGTACAGAAATCCTCGTAGCAGTGAGCCGTGAAGCCTGCAAAGTGCCTAGGAGATTTGTGCTTCTGGAAGGAGCTAGGCTGGCTTAGTTAACCAGGACTTTACACACAATGGACCTAATGAGAGTCAAAGTGCGAAACCGAGTCCACTAACTTTTAACCTTTAACCTTTTTAGCAGTATACTTATACAGTCTGGTTGTATTTTAAGTAAACTCTTCCCAGCATAAGATAACACTATTTTCAGTCCATTGATAAAAAACAATACTATGAAGCTATATGCAGTACCTATTTGGTTTACTCTCGTTGAGGTTACAAGCTAATATTATTGCTAATTTTTTGCATATCGTCCATGTGTAGTTGATTTTTGTACTTCTTTCTGTTTATATACTTAAGTAAGCTTAATATTTGTATAGGAATTTTTATAGAACAGGGAAAACTGGACACTCTTAATGCCATACGGCTCGCGAGTGCGTTGCCAGCCTTTTAATTTTGCATCTAATGTAAAACGCAACAAATAATCTGTGCAACAGTGAAACTTTCAATGTTAAATTTTATCACTCCCTTCTATTAAAACAGTTAAATTAGTTTGAACCAGTTTGGAGATGACAAAACAAACGTTGTTATTGCAATTTTGTTTTATTAAAAGCTTATACAGCTCATTACTGAAATAATATCTGACCCGTCTTCATTAACATGTCAAGGTAATCTGTCTTTGTATTTATTATTAAAAGTAAACTTCAACAAAAACTTTGACAATATACAAAGCCACAACAGATTAGATTGTTATACAAAATATACGAAACGAAATACAAATAAGTAAATTAAATACATGAATATATAAAATAAAATACTGAAATTAGACGCTAAACAAACTACATGTTAATATTTTAATGAAAAAATAAATTCTTACTACTCATAAATAAATAAATAATATAATAATAGAATTCCTAAAATATTTGCACACTATTAAATAAATAAATATACTTTTTTTCTTTGGTGGTGGAAAATGTCTTCATTGAATTGTATTAACCTAAAACATTGGCCAATTACGCACTAAATTGTGTTCGTACAAGGCACATGGACTAACTGTGAATATCTTCTCGTATTGGCATATTCTGTAAGGATAATGTATGTATTTCTGTTATAAATAAATAAATCTTGTCGCATATAAGTGAAAGAATTTTAAAGAAAATAATGATGATCTATTCTCCCCTTGAGAATAGTGTTCCTGTCTTATAGATGATGTAGGCTTTTCTTATTATAAGTTTTTTTTTCAAATGGATTAAGATGGACAAGTTGTTGTACCAGCAGCTGTATTTCGGCCGTCGAGTCAGAATTCGAAATTCTACCCGTCATTCCACAACTGAACGTTTTTTAATGCAGTTTTTGCCTTGCACCACCGCTTTGTATCCACCAGCTGCTTAGGGTCCTTCATGAAAAGAGCATACAAACTCTTATAAGACTGGCAACGCACTCGCGAGCCCCACTGGCATTGAGAGAGTCCATGGGTGGTATAACTTAACATCAGGTGAGCCCAGTGTGATAAAAAAAAGATATAATAGTTGCAGCCCCTTAAAAGTATCTTATACAATAAAATAATAGTGACTAAAGTGCCGTAGTGTTTATCATCTCGACCGTTCTACGCCTTTAATTTGAAAATTGTTAGTATATGTATTATTAGAGGAATTTCATTATTATTTTACAGTCATAATAATACCAAATTTACAATATTTTAACTAACTTAATTCATAACAAAACAACTGGTGTATATTTGTTGGTTTTGGTCCTCCGATTTTCTTGATCTATTTCTGGCCATATATTTTAAAATTATCAGTAAACTCTTTAATAAATTGCCCAAACAAAAGCTTTAACCCAAGCTAATTACAGGTTAATTTAGGTCAAAGGCACTTAATTGCTTAAGTTTTAGAAAAATGATGTGAACCTTGAATCAGGTTTAAAGAAAGTGTTTGTGATTAATTAACCGACAAGTCGATAATTTTATTGCTATAAAATCAGTCCAAACTAAGGACAACAACTTTTAAATCTAACTCTAAAAAAATCTAGTTGCGGGAAAGATATTTTTGACAGATTAGACTAAAATATAGGTCTAGCATAGATTTTAGAGCTTCTTATACCAAAAAAACCGATGTTTCACACGCGTAAATTATGTAGTGTGACATAAGGTATAAATGCAGTAGTTGGGTTTAGTTTTTATTCTATGTCATGTGGATCAAGCTCCTTAAAAATATCTGAATGTTCCAGCCAATTCAAACCAGTAGTTTCTCAAATTAACACTTTAGATAAAACACTCTACCTTCGCCATATTAGGATAGATTGTTAACTGTGTAATTGTATAGATAATTCATGACTCCTATTTATTAGTCATGGTCAACAATAGTTTACATTACATCGAGTTTATTGCGGGCTGGGATAATAAAGCGACACAGCTACGCATTTTATACTAATTTTAGCCACTTAAAAAGTACTTTATTACTCAATTGTTGTCGTTATTGAGAATGGGTATAATGCTATGTACAGTGTATCATTATATGGAAAACAAGCTAGACCAACCAAAGTTTTTCGTTAAATCGAAGGACGTTACATGGAGTGTACACTGTATATTCAAAAAAGGCGCTTGATTAGAAGCCGCTTGAAAAGCGGAACCGTGGCCGTCGTCGTAACCGTAACCTGTCGTCGTACAGTTGTCAGATGAGGCAAAGAGAGCCGGATAGACTTGGAGCTCGGTGAAATACATAGCTCAAGACCAAACGCGACCGACTCACAGTGGTCACCCTCTGCCCCATCTGAGGTTTAGAGCATTAAGTAAATTTGAGATTCACGAACTACCTTTTTCGTCTGGTTATTAAGTAACTCGTAAGAGACAAGATAATCCTTTTATATTTCAAATCAGCCTAATTTTATCATAGGTTACAATATGAAATAGCCTAAGTTTACTTAAAATAGGAATGATTATAAATTAAGCCATAAATATGTCGCGTAGATCACTCAGTCTCATCTTCTGAAGTTCTGATTTATACATGGCTCAATGAGCAGACTAATCAAAAAAAGGGTTAAGTAATAAAGCTAAACTTGTGAACAGCAATGCCAGGGCGCTTTCAAATGCGTTAATAAACATATAGCCCTGTGATTTTGTATGATGTATTTGATACAAGTATTATTTCATAGATTAGGCAGATAGCGTGATGTCGAGCGTATAAATGGATTAACCGTTAGACAATTGGGGGTCGCGATTGTGATCTCGGCGCAGCTAGTTACGCAACAATGCTTCTGATGCACTCAAAATTGGATTCGGCTTTTTAAATTATACATTTGAAGTGATGATTTGATTGACATATTTTTTTTGTTATGTAACATTTTTTTTTCACCTGTCCAGTGTCTTGATGTCTGTTTCTTATTGTGTTTATAGCCATTATTAAAAGGTCTGTGTAGTTAATATATATTAAGCCGGGAATTGTTTTGTTTACATTAAAAATTATACATGTTTATTAGTATTTTAAAACGTTTTTCTACGCCTAATATTCGAGGATTAAGACACTAGTAGATATATGTAGAATTTTATTAGAGTTTATGATAAAAAATCTATCTTACCAGAACTTAAATCCAGTAAAAAACACGATCACAAAAGTCGTTCATACACGCACTCGAAAGTTTATTCTGTTGGCTCGTGCGCGGGTAACGGAAAGTTGTGGCAATGGGCGACCGGAGTTCGCGCTTCGCAACCGTTAAGTGGCGAAGCGGTGGGCGGGCGGGGGTTAGGCGGGCATGCGCGCTGCCAGCCGCCCGGACGCTGACGTCACGATCCGGCACCACCCGATTCACAGACCCCGACAGACCTCGTTATCCTCACACGCTACACTTAACTAAAACCGTTCTACTTATCCCATATATCTATGTAACCAACGTATCACTACATAATATACTGTACCACGTAGACTTTTCGCACCACTTATTTACTGAAGATAATACAGTTCCTATGGTGGAGCAGAAGCCCTTGTATCCCTACCTCATCCAAATCAGTTCAATTAAGATTATTATATTATTTTTGCCATTTTATAAATGTACTCTGAGTATTTCTATTAACATCTAAATTTGTCCCTTAAAAACGTTAGTATATAGTATATATTTAGGTTATATATTTAAAGACCGGCAACGTACTGTCGATATTTATTGTATAAAAATATTTTCTGTAAGCTATTGAATTCAATATTCGCGGCGACTAAAATATAATAATATAATTTAACAGATGGTGCTGGCCACCATAACAGTTATAAATAAAAAGACGATTCGAGTCGAGTCGTTGACAGGTTAATCTCTCGTTCAACCATAAACAGCTTTGCGGGATTATCACGCAAGGATAAGTGCTTCCAAGGTTTACGAGATACCGTTTGAAGGAAATAAAATTTACAAGTCACAGATAAAGATATAAATTGGAAAATCGTTATATATACCGTTATGTTTCCCTAGAATTCCCGGTTTCGGACAAATAAAATATAATGAACATTAAACACTTTTTTTTACTTGGGGAGGTGCATTGCGCATACTGCGGCGTCACTACTTAGTGATGGAGGGTTATGAGGGACTCGCTATTGTGCATATCCACTAAAACCCCAAGGCACTACCAACAATCGCCTTAGGCGAGATGCGGTAACAGCAGAGCCTTATCCGCTTCCCGACATGCTATGCGGCGGTTGTGTCCCGCCTCTCCACGCCCATTGTTGGTTTGTGAAGATATTTGACACAGCAAGTATCCTTCACAGACCGGGCCATCCGCTTTTAGAAATAGCTAGTTGAGATCAGTTCCAGTACTTGCATGGATGGATCACCATCCCTTCTTTTGAACATTAAATACTTGACCAGTTATTTGAACATTTGAACCATGGAACTAAACAAAAGCACGAATGTACATGTGAATTGATCTGACAATTGCAAAAATTTGATGATGACAGCAAAATAGGGCGGAAAAAGTTGGAGGAGTTCTTCTCCCAGACGGAGGATCTCGCATCTTAGAATAATAGAATTGTATATATAATTACACAGTACAACCAAATCTCCAAATAAATGCCGAAGTATCTGAAAAGTAGAAAAGTTTGTAAGCCGATAACATGTACGTTACAACTTTGGTTTTCAAGCCTATTTCGCCGCTTCCATGTCACTTGGGTACTTAGTGATTCCACTGGCGTCTCTCCCGAATCGGTGCCAAGAAACTTAACTGGTCGGAAGCAAATTTACTAAAGTAGTGAAACAAATCGAATATTTGGTAATTATACAAAACTCTCAAATAAGGCAATATTACCAACAAAATTACAATGATTTGTAAGCAGGGAAATAATTTACGAACTAAACAGGCGTTTTTGTCTTAACGATTTCACACTTTAGTATATATGTAAAGACCACTATTATATTATATGTTATTAACACCCTCACGTACGAACGTATCCTGACTTTCACACCACCACACAATACACACACTAATTCGACTGAATTAGGTATTACTTTGTATTTAATATGTTTTAATGATTTTTTCATTTCTAAATTTCGTAAATGTTTGTACCTTTTTGTATTATATATTCCATATTTGGCTATATCTTTACTCATGTTACCAGTAGGATTAGGAAATAAATAAATATAATACATACGAGTGTATATAATAATAAGAGAAGTTGGTTTCTATGGAACCGGAGGCTTTAGAAATTGCGTAATCGAATGGATCACAACCTACATAATCATCATTTTGTGGACAACGACGTCCCCGAGATGAGACTTCTACATTACAGAGAAAAAAAATGTATTATTGTAATAGTGTCATATAATAGATACTAACGCCCTCATTAAATCCAATTCCGAATTTTACCAATCTTCATGAGAAGTATTGATGATTATTTATAATAACCTCATTCTTACATTTAGCTAATCAACGTTTTAACGGCACATCTGAGCTCGTCTTCTGGACCTTAAAGAAAAGCGTACACTCTTTAAAGGTTGCCTAAGACCCTCGATGTTGTATGGCACACACACCGGCCACTATATTATAAGTAAAAACATCATCACCAATGGCTATAGTCCTATGTGGGCCTTATCCCCCTCAAGTTAACTTCACCTTCGCAATCTATTTAGTGCTTCTTGCGTCCAACTTCGAACCCCTATTGTTTCAAGGTCCTTGACAACTCCATCCCTTTAACGAATCTCATCCTTGACGACGTAATCAAATTAAAAATTATGTTACAGTAGTGAGTGATATAAGCTAAAATCAAAATTCAATCATTAACATAGCAATTAATCGAATCTTCAATTTCGATCGCACTCGATGCAAACGATTGTGTAACTAAGAATAATGGAGTTTTCAGTAGACGAACGTTTTTAACGATTCCATTACACATTTATACTAAAACATTATAAATTGTCTAGCTATTATCAATTTTAGTATCCCCAATACTACTTAAGTAGTCATATGGAACATGGTGTAATGGTTGCAGCTCCTTACAAAAATTATGTAAAACAAAAAACTTGGCGATGAAAAAGAGCGGTGAAGAGTTAATTGCCAGTTTTTCTCTTCCGTTCGAGCTCTTGATTTGAGAACTGGCAGTCAATGTAAATTAGAAGCATTTATTAAGTACCTTTTTTTTTTTTTGACGTTCATAAGTGTACATTGTGTTACTACCACCGCTATGTAGAACCAGCTGCCCACTGAAGTATTTCCGAACCAATTCAACTTAGGGTCCTTCAAGAAAAGAGCGTACAAATTCTTAAAAGGCCGGCAACGCACTCACGAGCCCTCTGGCATTGAGAGTGTCTATGAGCAGCGGTATCACTTAACATCAGGTGAGCACCTGCCCGTTTGCCCCCTATTTTATAAAAAAAAAAATAATAAATGATTTTTGACTTTGACTGGTTGAATGTCCTTTTTTCATGATCTATGTCAGTTTTCTCGCAATGATTTTCTTCCACATTTCGCTTTAGCATATAAAGAGAATATTTAGCTGTGGTTCAAGGTCGAGAATCTTATTTAGCTATTTATATTATACTATATTATAATCTCTTTATCCTTATGAATATTACTACTCATACATTAGTACACAAGTATAATTTTCAGAACAGAAAAAGAACTTACCGAAAATATCCAGATTTTAAAAATATATTGTAACGCAATGTCAATTTAAAACGCTTCCAAAACTTGACTATTTCTCGACTAACATCGCGTGACGAACGCTCCTTTTAAATGTCTTTGAAGTTAAAAGATTGTGATAGAGCACGTATATGTATTGTCTTTATACTCCAGGCGAGGTTAAAATAAAAGAAAACTCGCCACACACGCCAACCTCTTCAAGAAATAAATTCCTTGAACTAAAGTGGTGAAATGAAAACGCTAGCATCACATACTTTTAAAAATTCCGACAGGGCTGATAAATTTAATTTGGTGGATCTTAGAGCTAGTCGACGATTTTACTTTTATCGTATTTTTACCAAACAAATGTATTTCAGGTACAAGAATATAAAAGAGAAACTGAGAAAAAGTCTATCACATTGTAACCGCTTCTCTTTTTATTCAAAAAATACTAAATAAGGTTCATACCTTTGAAAAAATGGTACAGATATCTCTCTCTCTCTCTCCTCTGCGCATATATTAACTGTTGAACTAAATAGAAAAACAGTTTTCAAATATTGAAATTAATTTTTTTTAATTGACAACAATTTTTAATTTTATTGTTCATGTTCAGTTCGACACATTGTTTTACATAATATTTATATAAATAATTGACAGTATTCAACGAAGAGCAGTTCGAATCGTCGACGACCAATGCCTTTTACGAGCGGCTTGATCCCTTGGGCTTGCGTAGAGATACGCATTTACCACGGACAGTGTTCGGATTAATACCTGCAGCTGAGTCATCATCGGACATCGAGGTGATACGAGTGGAATCTGCATCGTCCACAACTGAGTGATTCGCAATGCAGTTTTTGCCGCACACCACCTTTATGTGGAACCAGCTGCCACTGAAATATTTCTGAACCAATCCCGGATCAATACGATTACATTTGCGAGCCTCGGGCATTGAGAGTGTATATAGATAAGCGGTATCGCTTAACATCAGGTGAGCTTCCCGTACCTGTTCTAGGGAACAATGAGAGGTTATTCACTTATTCATTGTAATCAGTTAATTATCTTTGTATGAAAATTTGTATTGTTAAAAGCTTACGGTTGGGGGGTGAATTACAAATCAACCATTCCATTTAATTTTGTATTGAAGTTATTGACACTCGTTCGACAAAATTGATCATTGGATTTCATTGAATATAATTTAAAACAAACATTTTCTTTGTATCATAATCGTACAGCAACTTTAAAACTCGGTTGTCACATGTATCTCTCATGAAACATTCACATTATTTCGTAATGACGTCCGCGGAAAAGGGTTCATTAGTGTGTATTTTTAACTATGACATACGGATATTTTTCTTAATATTATTATTATTAAACATTTAATTCCCAAGTATTGTAAACCTCATATATTAACTAATATTTATTTAACGTAAACGTAAGCAAAGCAAATATTGAGGAACTCAGAACCAAAAATCTGTGTCACTCATTTCAAGACGCCAATCAGAGATCACCTGAGACATTTGAAATCGGTACTCAAGTACTTTATTCCAGACTGTATTTTAACTAATTTTGAGTGAGATTTGATCTAAGATCAATAAGATTTTTCTCTAGTCAGTTCAAGTTAGAACTTCATTACGTTTTTAATTAAGGTAATTACAGATAAAAAAGTATTTCAATATTTCCGGTGAATGTAAAATTTTCTTTGGAATTTGATAACATTAAACAATCTATGAACCTATTGTTAAGACAACGGCTGTTTATTGTCAGCTGCTTACTGTTTGTATTGTTGTTTTTAATTGAATTGAAAAAGAAATATTGTGGATTTGAAACAAATCTTGTTAATAGACGTAAACCAATTTAATACAGTATTTAAAACACGTTTATAATCTTAGAGAAAACCTCTCAACTAAAGCGTTACTAGGTATTTAAAAGATTTTTCGAGGTGAAATAAAAGAACTAGTTGGGCATGACGTGCAGTTCCGTTGTAAAGCAAGTTCGGCTCTGTACATCGAGAGCAAACAACGTAAATGGCTATAGAACGTTGAGGTATTTGCTACCGCGGCTAATAAATGGACTTCCCAGTCAGTTATTAGATAGCCTTACGCTAACCAACATAAAAAGTAAATTGAAAAACTACATGCGATTGTCGCGTTCCTAAACAAGAATACTATGGTTACATTTATTTACCACAGCGTTTTTTTGTAACATATTTTTTAATGTACCATATTACGATTTTATAATATTATTCTGTACATAAGCTGAATAAAAATCCACCATATTCCTAACGCAGGCTGAGAAGACTCTCCTATAAGGAAAACGAGCTATCAAACTTATGCAGAAATCTGATCCAAGATCTTGAAAGAGTTTCTGTACGGATGCGTGTATGCCTAGTAACAAATTTATTACCAAACAATTTATTAACAAAAATTAACCAATACCTAACATCGTATGCAAAATGTTCTTATGTTGTATATATAGCGCCGATTTGATTTATAAAGAATAATATATAATCATGGAAATAAGTAAGATTGGGAAGACAAATAGGTTTATAGAGGACCGTTTTTTCAACGGCTGATCGCGTGGTGGGGTGCGGACAAGCCGTGTGGGTTCAGTGGGTACAGCGGCACATAACACTTCACCATGAAGCATCCGTGGAATGCATCGTGCATTTCGCCACGAAAAAAAATCAAAAATAAATATTTTTTATATAATTTTGTCAGGCGCTTTGTATCTCAACGTTAGCCAGCTACCATTTAGCTATTTTGTATGTAAAGCTACGTTATTATATTGACTTAAAAGGTTAATGTTATAATAATTTCGATGTATGCTATGATTGTCAGTCTTAGAAGTCAATAATCAATTCCATAAAGGACATACCTAATACCATAAACAACAATGTTAAACGTTATGCATATATATACTCACAACTTCGGAATTAAAATAAATCGATACAATAATAGCAAAGGCATGGAAGCATTGGCTTTTGGGGACTTAAAGAAGTCAATAATTGAAAGGAAGCTTATAAGCACTTTCTCAACTTGGGTGCCCACTTAACCGCAGCATACAAAACTACAGGTGGGTCAAAGATTGCTGGAACGATGTACGATAGACTTCACTAAAGAATAATAACTTAGATAGCAGATGTCACAATGAAAGTAAAGAGGAACAGAAAAGTGGCGCAACTAAGTATTCAACTCTTGCTCAAGGTACAATAAACACAAAGGTGGAAGACAATTTAGAAGGTGAATAGATCAGATTAAGGAACAGCACAGGACAGGAATGGCGGGATTTGAAGGAGGCATTTGCCAAAGAGCACACATCTAAAAGAATATCTGAAATAAAAGGCTGTTATTCTTGTTATTTGAAGAAACAACCTTACTGTATCGATTATAGATAGTATTTAATAGAGTATTATCATTTAGTAAGAATTTTAACATTTCTAATCATCAAAGCCGTAGTAGAAGAAGTGAAGTGTAGTGTTGGCCTAGTGGCTTCAGCGTGCGATTCTGGGGTCGTAGGTTTGATCCCCAGCTGTGCACCAATGGATTTTCTTTCTATGTGCGCATTTAACATTAGCTGGAACGGTGAAGGAAAACATCGTGAGGAAAACGTCTAGCCTTAGACCCAAAAGTCGACGGTGTGTGTCAGGCACAGAAGGCTGATCACCTACTTGCCTATTCAATTCACAAACGATCATGGAACATATAGAGAAATCTGAGGCCCAGACCTCAAAGGTTGTAGCGCCATTGATTTTTTTTTAAAAGCATTTGGTCTCATGCCTCAGTACCGTTTTTCACTTTAACCATTATTCGCAATATTCGGTGTCCCTATAAAGTAAGTTGCTTATGACATACGCATTTGTAACACTTTAGTTTATATAGAGATATCATTCCAGATGTGTTTACTTATATGGTGATCCTGCTAGGTTGAAGAAATAGTTCACAGAAGTAGCACAAAACTATATACATGTTTAGGTAGAACCAAAATGAATAATGTATTCGTAATTATTTTTTTCTACTATGAATTATATTTATAGCACGAGATGGATGTGTACACTTGATTCCCTACATCGAACCTTATAATATGGAAATAAGATATAATAACAAATCCAAATGTATATCTATTTACAGCATTTATGTCTGTACATAGCAACTTTCTACAAACAAAAGTTATAACAAGCACCAAATTTGTTTAACATAACGTACTAATAACTCAACGCTTTGTATTCTTTCATTTGGTATTGACATGATTGATTACAAATGTATGAAATCGTTAACATAACTTTACTAAGAATAAGTTAATAAAGTTTGCTGTGTTCATAGGTACTCTTATATAGAGGAAGTTTACAAAAAAACGAAGACGTTTTGTTGCTTATTTTCCTTATATGTAGTCAAATGAATTGCAATTTAAAATACGAAGTTTTAACCTTTGACGTCACATTAGATTTTAAGTCGAACATTTTACCAACTAATTTGAAATCGGTAAATGGTAGTAACTTATTTCTATTAGTAATATTAAATGAACGCTCTTTTTGCTAGAAAACGCCATCTGTAAAATAATAGACAAATTAATATATTAAATAAGCGCCACCTATAGTTCAATAGATATTTTCACGGTGTATAAAAACCATTTCGTAAAGATTTTCATAGGTACACATAGATGGCGCTTTGCTAAAAATGCTCAAAGTAAAATTAAAGATATTTAATAGTCTTTAACTTATTATCTCATCGACAGAATTTTTTAATAAGGTATTTAACACAACCAAACACAGTTAACTTAGTCAAACTGTTTGTAGAGCTATTTACAAGGGTCTGTCAATGTGTAAATATTATATTCACATTTTGGTATATTGGGCACACAACTCGGTCCTAGACTTCCTTTATCTTAAGAACATTCCAGAAGTTTTCTTCAACAGTTTAACATTGAAGTTTATTTTATCTATTAACACGTTGCAGAATTATATTACAATTGACAACTAAATGAAAAGCTGAGAAACTGGTGATCTTTTCCAAAAAACCACTGTGTAAAAAAATTTAGGTAAACTAAGGATGAAGTGCGAAAATACATAAGACATATGGTTATATAGAAAAAACTAATGGAAAAAACAAAGTAATAAAACTTATGTTAACAGTGATGAGGACAATATTAAAAGAAAAGTACAGACGATAATTTTAGATCAATTTTCATCAGTTAATACGAAAGTTAGGGATACGATGTGGACAGGTAATATTTGAACAGTAGTGGCGTACATTATTTGATTCCCATGATCATTAGTTGATTATTGAATTTCAATATTCAATAACTTATATTTATCGTAATTAATTAAAATTGTGATTACCGAATATGGACAAAGTTTTGAATAAGAAGTTTATTTTTCTTTGACGTGTTATTTTTGGCCAGTTAAAAAATTTATATTCGAATTATAATACAGTAATCATATAACACGTTTCTGTAGTGAAATATGAAAAAAAGTTAAAGTCCTATCATATATGAATAAGCAAAATAAAATCAAAATCGCATTTACATTACTTTATAATTGAGTTTTTAGAACTTAAATCGAGTTTAAATAAACTCGATTTAAGTTCTAACTAACTAAGTTCTATTTAAACTCTCAAATATGCTTAATTTGTTTTGGTAAACTGTTCCCGGGGTAAGTGTTTAGAACAAAAGACAAAACATTTAGCGTCTAGGAATTGAGGTTATGACCTCAGGACCTGGATGGAATCTTGCTGTATACATATTTTAAAATTTCATAGTTATAAAAGTACATTGTAAATTAGTACACAGTATAGTATGGTAACGTAAGTATGGTCTAATTTTCGAACTAGATATGCAAACCAATTGGGTTTTTAAGGTCACATAAAGAATACTCACACAATTACACACCCCCATCCTCACACATTACACACGTCGTCACACATTACACATTCCCACACACATCTCAACCAAAAAGTTATAAGTAAATTGCCTTGTAAGTACATAATGTTAAATATGTACTTATCCGTTTTTGGTTGTACTTCATTTAAAAAAATTTAATATTATCTTGTCTGTCTTGACTTGTCTTCCCTTGAAGAACGGGTCATGTCGAGTCAATTCAAATCATTGGGCTAAAGATGCACACCGTGACCACGTAACCATAACGGCTGGAAAACATTAAATATTACAAATTATGTCGAATAATGTATTGACATAATAGTCTAGTTGTAACCTTTGATCATTTCTATTTTATAGACAAATAGGTGATCAAACTTCATTGTAATTTTGTGGGGTACATGTTTTTGAAGTGAAACTTCTTTATCGGCGTTGGAAAAAAATTACCGTCACATTTTTCGGTTACGCGTCACATTTTTGAGTTACGCGCCATCTTTTTGTGTCAACAACGGTTTATTCGAGGCCATTAATAATAATAATATATATTAACGAAAACAATGATAGTAATAATTATTTTACAATTAATGAATTTCTGTAATAATTAGTTGTAATAAAGTAAAATGAAATAATTGTATCATTTGTATTCATGTCTATGTTAATAAAAGCCTTTTGTTAAACTTTATCTAATTCAACTGTATTGACTTACCCAATTTCTGTAAAGTTGCATATGGTAGATCATTTTTAGAAAAATAAGGTCATAAAGAAGTTTCACTTCTTACGTGTGTAGTACACACTAGTACACGCACACATTTTTTTTTTATAAAACGGGGAATTCGGGCAGGAGGCTCATCTGACGTTAAGCGATACTGCCGTGATCCGTACCTCCTTTTCTTGAAGGACTAAGTCGAATTGGTTCGGAAATACTTCAGTGGGCATGTTGCCCATGTCATTCCATCCATTTATGAAGGAAGCTAAGAACAGAACAAATTGAAAGTTCAGGACGAGGCCTTGACCCAAAAAGAGTCCATTCTGCAGAACATGATGTAATGGATTTACGTTAGTTATTTAACCACCGTAGTACTAAGTAGTATAAAAACAAAAGTATTATTATTATTATTACATGTTGCCTCACGATATTTGCCTGCTAGGAGCAAGTGTTAGGAATAAAATTACATTAACAGTGTGATTTGACCGCAAGATCTCAGGGTTGAAGGTCGCATTTAAGCCACCACAACACTGTTTTGTTTGATTTGTGTAATTTAAATAATTGAGTTCAATGTAATTTTATAGGTATTCATAACTTTACAGTTATTTATAATTTAAATTAATATTTTTATATCACTTAGTAACTAAATTTGTCAATTCCTTCCTAAATGTCGCTATACGACCTCGAACTCCTCAACCTATCAATAGAGCCACGCCTTAAGCGCCATTAAGAAGTGAATTTTTGTTTTCATAATGAGCTAGAAATGCATAAATGTGGCAATGATTTATTGTCCATTCACCCTCACTTGGCATGCCCCACGTAAGGAAGTAAGACAACACTCGCCTTAAATTTCAATGAACCGTGACCAGATTATTTTATGTATTCTAAAATACACAAATCAACCAATAAGTGTCATAATAAATTTAGATCCTGGGCTTTAAAACTATTATGGACAGTGGCGTAGGACAGTTTGCTGAACTAAATTTATGTTGGAGAGTCGTGTAAAACAGTTTGTTGAACTAAATTTATTTTGGAGAGTCGTGTAAAACAGTTTGGTGAACTAAATTTATTTTGGAGGGTCGTGTAAAACAGTTTGTTGAACTAAATTTATTTTGGAGAGTCGTGTAAAACAGTTTGGTGAACTAAATTTATTTTGGAGAGTCGTGTAAAACAGTTTGGTGAACTAAATTTATTTTGGAGGGTCGTGTAAAACAGTTTGTTGAACTAAATTTATTTTGGAGAGTCGTGTAAAACAGTTTGGTGAACTAAATTTATTTTGGAGAGTCGTGTAAAACAGTTTGGTGAACTAAATTTATTTTTGGAGAGTCGTGTAAAACAGTTCGGTGACTTAAATTTATTTTGGACAGTCGCGTAAGACATTGTAGTGAGGTTTTGTGAATATTATTTTGGCAACGAATTTCCAATTTTTGTTTTTAATTGAACTTATACGTGAGTGTACAAAATCGTGTCTCAATTATACGTAAAGCAAAACTGATTGCCCTGAAAATAAATTGGACAGTCGCGTAAAAAAAATATTTGAGCTGTCATTTCTGTCTTACGAACGTTAAATCAAAATATTAACAGAAATTTCGCGATAATTTAATTTGCACAGAAAAATAATACTTTCTTATCTCTTATACGGGATTTAAAAAATACCTGACTGTTAACGTGTTGTGCGACCTCTATGTTTCTCTTTCGCGTACGAGTACAAGAGAGCGAGGTCTCAAATAAACTGGCCTATGAACAAGTCTTGAAGTAGTGCCTCGCGAAAGTAAAATTACAGTTGTGCCGCTAAAAATTCCAGTAGACTCCGATAGAATACAGATACAGTAGATTTTTAAAACACAAAAAATATATATTTATAGTAAAGACAAATGTATATTTATATCTTTGTTTTAATACGGGTAATTCGATTCTTCGGTTGAAAATTAAAGACAATGAAACGCGACGAACGAAAGCTTACAAAAACAGTCCTGCTAACACAACAAAAAAACGTAGATAAAATAAACGAGATAGCGGGAAATAAATGGAAAATACTAGCAAAGATGAGAGACAAATGGAAAAGAATTTGAAGGAGGCTTTCACTCCTTCGGAGGTTGTGTACTGATAATAAAAACAATAACCTGTACTTAATGTAACTTTAATTATAGTACTCCAATAAAGATTATTTTTAACCAACTAAACAATGTGCCTGAAAGTAATTGTTTTTAAAACATTAACTTAATTGAATTAGTACTAAATGTATATTAAATTCAATAAGTTCAGTTAAAACTATAGAATTAAAACGATCTTTTAATCAAAAATTTAGTTTTTTATGTAATCTGTACCTATCTGACATCTTCTGTATTCAATTATTACTGGGAATCTACCGTAATTAGTGGCTTGAGAAGCACTGCTTGCAAGTAAAAGTAAGTTTACAATACCTTGGCGGCGCCGACGCGTACAGTACGTCAGTATTGCCAACTCCAACCGCGCGGTTACACCTATTCCCGCCAAGTGACATCTATTTTTCGAGTGACCTTCACTTAGTGGATTTTGTTGTGAATCGTGCAAAAATTATCGTTTTTTTATGAGAATAAAAAAGCTTTAACCATACTTGGATGTTCCGCTTACTTGGCCGTAAGTTGTTTTACACTTTAAAAATAGTTTAGAAAAATATCTATTATCAAGTTTCGCGCGTTAAAAATCCCCTGCGTCTAAATAAATAAAAAGTTATTTGAACTTACGTAAAACGTTCGTCATGAGTACAAATCAAGCAATATTTACTAAAACAAATGAAATGCCTGCAAAATTAAAATATTTTTTTTCTACTTTCTACTCATTATTATTACTTCAGTTTACCAACATAAATATTTAAAAGTAGCATAGAGTTATGTAGGAAAAAGGTTTTATATCACCTTCAAGAACCCCCTGTGAAAGTGTATCAAACATTACGGAAATATTCAATGTAGAGCAGAGCTCGAAACGGTCAGTATCATTAAACTTTGTGACGTAATTAGTAGTATCATTGCTTACCCAGTTACCCACCGGGCTACTTAGTACAATGTACAGCAGCAATCAAAACTAGTTTCTAGGAGACTGAAGATACCACTAACTTATTGATGTCGGACATGCAATCTGTTACGAATTTATAAACACATGATTGATGTAACTCGTACATAATAACGCAATGTTGAAACAGATCGGGAAAATTCAATAGTGTATTACCAAATACTAAATTAGAAGCGACTTTCCCAAACATGTCTTAGTTCTTCGGTCACTAGTCCTCTTTTACCTATGTCAAAATCCAAAACATTTTTGACGTGTCGTTTTACTAAAATCAAAGACGAAAGAATTGTACATTTAAAAACGATAGTGTTTTGTTTTTTCCCGCCGAATTTTACGTCAGAGGATACAATCCTACGCGATACCCGGTGATATATTAAAGAGAGATATGAAAGTATAGAAATGTGGTAAATAGCAGACGTGGTATGCGAATTAAAAGGATGTTTATAGAACACGAAAGCGCTGTATTACCACCAGTTGTATATTTTAATCACGATTACGTATACGTGACATTTTGCTTTCCCCATACGATTGGCAATGCAGGACGAAGTAATTTTCAATTCATTGACACTGTTTTTGAATTACCTTCGGTATCTACCGCCTATGTATCGCCCACCATTTATATGGACTACAGATTTCTATGCATACAGATGAAAAAGTATATTTTTATCCTTGTGCTCTGTGCATTTTGTGCATTATTAGTTACATTAATATACTGTGACAGAAAACCCCGCGAAAGTAATATATATTATTTTATTTTGTTGTACGTTCTTATGTTATTGATGTAAGTGTGAATGTCACGCATTTTTAAGTATGCACATTATTTTTTATTAATAAATAAATTATTAGTATGGCTTAAATTTACACCACACTGCATTACTTACAATGTACCTTATGGAGATACCCGGATCTAATGGCGAATGTGCTTGAAACTACCGATAGCGATATCTCTTGAGAATGTTGAGTTTGTATCGCACAACCCCAAGGTCACAACAAATGCTTTGGAAAATCCATTGCTGGCTCTGCGAACCAAAAAAGCGTCTCAGCCTCCGAAATAAAAATATTCCAGCGCTACCTGCCCTGTGCTACCTCCCGCCAATTGCTGCTTTCAGCTGCACTTCAACATGATCCAGCGGTACCTAGGCCAAATTACTGATCTCCGACCAATAGGCTGGCTTAGGTAGGCTTCCTTCACTGCCCGAACTTTTTCGCCTATCGTTGGGAAGAGCTACCAACTCTACAATAAATGTCAATATAGAAATATTAATGATAATATTTAATTTCTCAAAAATTCCATGCTAACAGTAACTAGTTTTACAATACAGTCGCAAATAAATCAATATTAAATAATTTATAATGTGAGTTGGGTTTCAGAGGTTATTAAAACCTTTTGAGAAAGATTAATATCCGTCTTAGGTTTTTATGTCGCCATTGGAGTTTTCTTTTTTTTTTTAAGTCCGTTGCTGGCGTCATGTTCTTTTGTTGAATATATCCCAAAGGAATTGGAGCTTAGTTTTATCTCCGTGTAGTAGGGCACGGTAGCAGTAAAAAGGCCGTGTCGTGTATGCTCTAAATGCATCCTCAACAACTGACCATAATTTTAAGTCTAAAAGGTCCAGGGTCTGGGCTAGATGAGGGCCAGTCTTTAGCTCTTATAAAGTCCGGAACGTTGGCTTCAAGCCAGGCTTGGTTAGTTCGTGCTTTGCGGAATCCTGCTGGAAAACCGAAAAACATACGAACATACGGCTGATACCAAGCTTTTGTAGTATCTGGAATATGTCCAACGGCTCCATACCGACTTTGTGCAAGGCGATCACTGCAATCCTATTTTCTTTAACACCCCATTAAATAATTATTATTTGATCATAAACACGAAATAATTTGTGAAATTATGCAAAATCGAAAAAAGTTATTATAATAATATTAAAAAGTTGAAAAAAATAAAGGTTTTTATGTAACAGTATAAATATGGCCAGAATAGTATAGTATACCTTTAATTTACTTATTATAGAGCCATCTTCACAGTTATTTAATATTTTACCTTGACCTTTGTAAAAAGAATAAATTATTTCGAATTTCGATTTAAATTGGCGATCGTTGTCATGTTCCATTTTTAGTTTCGAAGAAGTTTTAAAATTGAAATTTCACAAAAGGTACAAAATATTTTTGAATTATCATTACAACCACAGGAAAAAAATAGTTATTCAATACTTTTTATTTTATAAAAAAGTTAAGCATGACGTACATACCCGATCTGTATATCAAGAGCAAACAACGTGTATTGCGAGAGCAGCTACCGCAGCTTATAAATTTACCACCCAGTCAGTTATTACATAGCTTAACGTTAAGCAACATAAAAAGTAAGTCGAAAAAATATTTTTATAATTTTTCACGCTCCTAAGAAGACTGCTATTCCTTAATGCAAACAAACAGTACAGTCAAAATCTATAATAACGACATCGAATGAACTACTTATTTGGTCGTAAAAACCGATAGTCGTAACAGCCGATAACGTTGTTATCAAGTACCTTATACTTATTATTTAATATGTGAATAATATACTCATGTATACAATAAAGCTATAAAGCAAAAATTATAATGAAAAGCCATTACGTACATATAATTATCTACATTAACTGCTATTTTAATTTATTTGAAACACTTCTGTATAAGGTATGCAATTTGTAGTACACGTTATAATTAAAATATTGTAATAATATGAAACTGTTCATTAAAAAGAATAATTTTTCGTAATAGATATGAATATACGTATAGAAATAACGTTCCTAAGCGTAACATTAAGACCCAATAAATCAATTAAAATAGCGAGAATTATGTAATCTGACCACCGCAATATTCTAATTAGGTTAACGATAATATTATTGCTATTTATGAATGAGTTACAACTATATTAAGAAGAAAAATCTTATATTTGTCTGATTTTTAATGTTCTAACACAAAACATTTACCTGCAAATGGGTACTCAATAAATACAGTATTTACAATATTATAAGAATAAAAACAAATGTAAAAATTTCCAAAAGACCAAAGCAGCTCAGCTCGAAAGGAGGAAAGCAGCTCAGCTCAGCTCACCGGTACTACCAGGTGACTACTTAAATCTTTGATGAAGGCCTGTGCACTGTGAACCTCAAGGCCCAAGAGTCTTAGTAGTCAGTTCTCTACATAACTACCACCAATTATATTCGTATACATATATGCTCATCAGCTATGTCACACACACCTGGCATGATTTATCATTTAAATAACTTCCTTCATTATCCAAAACCAAATTTCACATAATAAATATACTATGTTGTACGATTATATAATACTAATGCTGATATTAACCTGTATATACCTACTCGGGTCAAATTTCACTGCTTTAAAATGTTTAAAAATGTATAATGATACATAAATGCCTTCATTTATGTATCAAAAAACAGTAGCGCTGCAACCTTTTAGTTCTGGGCCTCAGTGGTCCTTCACAGCCGGGGTTCAACCTTCGACTTCAGGTATATGAGTCGCATTTATATATTAGGTGCTTAATATCTCAATGGGTCTCAAGCAGGTTCAAGCTTTTCTTCTTATGATGCCACTTATTATTAAAGGTTGGCTGTTAATAACTTAACTTTGCGGATATCTTGCGCTAGTCTAAAGAATTCCTCGGCGGATGTAATGCCGGTCCACTTCGTTCCGCAACCACTAGTTCTTCGAGCTATTCACATAAAGCAAAAGATTTGAGTTTTAGTATAAGCCCGCCAAAAGGATTTTTAACTAGACAAACGCCCATGCGCATTTTTCTATGGCCAAAGCCCATGTGGTAAGGAAAGCTTCAGAAGTATATTCAATCCCGTATGTATCCCATAATTAATTCCCACAGAGTCGATGATATACCTTCCTGCAAGGCAAATACTAAATGGAGTTTACATAAAAATACATACCATAAGGTTATTACTTCAAAATAAAAATAATTTTCTGTGACAATATTTATGATGAAACATATTTAATTAAAGAAAGATATTAACAATTCTCTCTTGCGGGCAATTGAAAATTGAACCAAAAGGAATATCACTTTACGTCAACTATGTATGTCTAAAAAAGGTGATACATATTGTAAGTAGAAAAGGAAATTGTCTCGATTTGACGTCACAAGTCTAGCTGCATTTATTATGCAAACTGCATCTAAAATTTGGCTAAATTTCAAAGTGAGCAAAGTTCACGTGATCTCGGAAAAACTAAAATAGATACCATTGTTACATAATGTTATTTTTGTAGATAAATATATTATATTAAAAAGCGATTTAATTAATATGCTAAAGTTATAGGAGATATAGGTCGTTGTTATTTCATACATAGGCCAAATTTCAACAAATTATTATGAAACAATTGACGCTATTCAATTTAATGTGATTTTTACAACAACAAGAAAACCTTTTGCAAACCAATCATCTTTTTAAGTAAGTTTTTAAATCACAGTGTTTGCGCTAAATCGGTGTCAGTCAAAGAAGGATGACAATTGTAGATTTTGACTTAGACACACAAACCGGAAATTAACTGAAGAAGAAGATGTGAAGAGTAGTGTTGGCTTCAGCGTGCGACTCTCATCTCTGAGATCGTTTCATCCCAAGCAGTATACCATTGGACTTTCTATGTGCTCATTTATCATTCGCTCGAACGCTGAAGGAAAACATCGTGAGCAAACCGACATGTCTTAAACCCAAAAAGTCGACGGTGTGACACAGACACAGGAGGCTTGCCTGAAAAAATGTTTTAGAAATCTTAGGCCCAGACCTGATTAATTTTATTTTTAATTTGAACGGAATAAAATGATATAATCTAAAAATTTGTGTTCATTTTTTTGTACTTTAACCTCTATAGGTGTTTTATTTTTTTATTGTTCCATATTAGGCCTCTTGCATAAGTCATGTTATCTGCTTTTTTATATGTGTTTTCTTGTATAAGGTAACGAAGTGTGAATTGATAAATAAATGATTATAAAGTCTTAACTCAATTCGGCAACTTTCGCTAGGTTTTTTGCTACAGTATTTACACGAAATACGAACTGGTGAATAATACCTGCCGTGCGGTGGTGCATTAAGGTGTATCTTCGTAAGGTCCATGTATTTTGTGCCAAGTGTATTAGATTTCAGCTTATTATCTTAAGTCGGTCAAATGTATAGTCGTCTCTGTTATGTGAGCTTCCTTGGGTAAGATCTTACATAGTTGGGCATGGGGACAGTTTTATTTTCACCCGTATCACCTCGACAACCGCTGTTCCACGTAAGCATTTTTCAAGGTAATTTTTGCCACGCACCACCGCTTTGTGGAACCAGCTGCCCTCTGAAGTATTTCCGAACCAATTCGACTTAGGGCCCTCCAAGAAAAGAGCATACCAATCTTTAAAAGGCTGGCAACGCATTCGCTAGCATTGAGAATGTCCATAGGCGGCGGGAGGTATCACTTAACGTCAGGTGAGCCTCCTCATCATTTGCAGCCCAAAAACTGAGCATTCTTTAAAGGCAGTTCTGGCCGCGCACCTATGTGGAACCAACTTCTAAACTAAGTAGAAACCAATTCGACTTAGAGCCCTTCTAGAAAAGAGTGTACCAAGTCTTAAAAAGCAACTCGCGAGCAACATCAGGTGAGCGGACAGCCCGTTTGTACCATGTTCTATAATAATAATAATAACAGTCATTTGAATCTTCGGAAATAATAAAGTTATAGATATATTAAGTATTTTATACTTAGAGATATAAAACTTATCAGCGCAATAAATACAAGAATTATATTCTTGTTACTTTATGCCAAGTTATATTTATCGTGTGTTTAAATACGTATACAAACATATCTTTATATGTATATAGTTCCACTGTACGTGTGACTGAGCGCCTTACAGTGTCGAATCATGTTGTGAAACCTCTCAGCAATAGACTTATAAAAAATATATCGTGGACTTTCCAGCAGGATTTTACACCTGATTACAAAGCACGAACTACCCAAGCCATGCTTGAAACCAACGTACCGGACTTTATAGGAGCTGCAGTCTCGCCCTGATCTAGCCCAGAACTCAACCCTTTGTACTTCAACTTACAGTCAGTTTTAGAGGACATGGCCTGCTCTAAACGACACGGCAACTTTGAGTCTCTTAAAAAAACCTTTGGAGCAGGCAGTGGCGAAATTTACCTTGGTAACAGTGCGTAAATCCATAGATTCGTGACTAAACAGATTAAAGGCCTGTATAAAAGCCGTAGGTGGCCATTTCAAATATAATTTTTATTTATTTTTTGTTGAAGATAATAAATATGTGGGTATAAATTTTATTAATATAATATTACTATAATAAAAAAAATGCATTTTCATTTGTAATAGAACTTGGCTGGACTAGGTATATGTAGTATGTTAAAAACACCATTTAGTTTTCTTTCTATTTCTATCACATTTGTCACGGAGGCTCCACAAATTCGCGAGAATGTGTCGCAATTATGAAGCAACGTTGCGATGTGTACGCGCCATCGCTTTACGACCTATTTGCTTGTTGCCAAAAAAGGCTTCTAAAATCGTATCAAACGCTCGCATCGCTCACAATTTCATAATACAAGAAGACGAACAAGGTTTTAGTTGCAAATATAACTAAGAAATTGTAAGTTACCCGTAACCATAGATAAAGTCTAATTCAGAATAATTTTGTTTCACTTATTTGCGCAAATAACAACTAAGAGGCTCGGCAAGGCATATTATATTTATGAATGACATCCCAATTGTAATGTAATTAATGAGTATTCGTATTTTTGGTGACAAACAATGTGCTTGGAAACCAAATGTCTATTTGAAACTCAATTGGAATTCGATAGATAATAAATATTGATTTTTAATGCACAGACTATGTATGTGTATGTACCTATATAATCTATATCAAAATCTTTCCACTAATAATAGTACAAACGATAAGTAATCAGAGAGTTCTCCTGCGACACAAGATGCGTAGGTCACTGACCCTTGCATGCAAGTCTATACTCTATAGTAATCAGCTCTCTTGCAATTCACTATAATTTAATGTTATCTATGGCATAATAACTAAGTACTTTCGGAAAGATAATAATATGTCTGCTGAGACATCGATAAAATTTGGTGCTAAAAATAAGTTCTGGTAAATTTATTTTACTACAAAAATAAATATTTTATTAATAATCTAATATTGTTTTAAAAATTAGGACTTACGTAATTTTGTTTTAGTAACTAATTAAATATGTAAAAACGTAACGAAATTATTAAAATTAACCATTGCAACTTATACAATAGATAAAACTACAATTATATACAATTTTAGTTTCATCTACATATTAAAGTCTTCCCGCCTAAAGTTATTTTGATTGTTGAAGTAGAAGATTATAGAGGTGGGTGTATTTATTGTATTGTATTGTACAAGAATAATATAAATTCAAATTTATCACCATACAAATTTATTACATGAGGTATTTTAAAATTTACATTTGAAGTTAATACATACGTCATGGTCAGGATAGATAAATTATTGTCGTTTGCATACAATGGCTGTATTTTAGATAAGATAACTTATATAAGCGATTATGATAATTGCGTAATTAATCAAAAACTTTATTTTTATAAATTTACTCATGACCAAAACATGCACTCATACCGGACTCTCAGACTATAAATATTTCACTTAAAGTTTGTTTGAAATGTCTGTTAAATATTTGTTTATATATTCGCTTAGTTGTAGTTGATTAAAGGTAAATTCGGTAAATCTTTTATTGGACTAGAGATATCACTGACTAGTTACAATTAAACGTGAAACGCCATTGTTTTCTATTGCATTAATTATCATTATACCTTAAACAATTAAAAACCACATCGAAAAATACAATTTATTGTTTTGCCACGAGACAAAACTCTCTATACGTACATGTTTAACATATGCCGCAAAGGCGATGAGAACTTAGAGAAACTGGTCGTAGTTAATAACACATATGGCAACAGATCACGAGGCCGTTTACCAAGTATATCAGTATTTCCAAACCAATTCTACTTAGGGTCCTTCAAAAAAAGAGTGTACCAATTCTTGTAAGGCTGGCATCGCATTTGCGAGCCTTCTGGCAATGTAAGTGTCCATGGGTGTATCACTATCTTAATTGTATACTATAAGATATAAACCGGTGGAAACAGAGTCCGCTCCATATGTTTCCTTGATGACCATAACCCTCAGACATGAGCTACTGAAGAAGGAGTGACACCAAGTTTAATAATATAAAATAACCATATACTATAAGTATATGTTAATTTTTCTAGAAAGATCATACACGAACTTCAAATGTTCAGTTAAATAATTTAATTTTTGTTTCATGATCATAGCTTAGTATCTTAGTATTTATTCAATTGTAAAAGTTCTTGTTTTCACTATATTTTTTTATATCTCAATATTACTTTAAAATTTGTAATTGCCTTCAATTGTATAACTTCAAGCGACCTAGTCTCAAGCTTCCAAAGGTCGTCATCGCGTTTTAAAGGGTATGAATTGATACAAGAATATTATTTATCACGTATGGAATATTCTAAACAGTTTCCAGAATCAGATAAAACTGTTAAGCTTTCTCATACTACTTTTCTGCATATAATAGAGCAAGCAAGCAAGCAATTGATTACAAAAATATGTAGGGTATTATAGCCCTTATTGCTTACTGATTTTCAAGTAGCCGGAGGTATGCATTTAGACAAGGTAATCACAAAAGCGTCAATAAATGATTATAGTTACGAAATTTGTTTGCCTAATTAATATAATTAATAAAAGACCATATGTCAAGTCAGTTCTGAAAGTCAAAACTCTTTATTGTTTGTTTATAATCAGTGTGGCTTATTTGACTTATTCGGACCTCCACATTTTGTATTTTAGGTGAGTAATTGATAGGTAGGGACTAAAAGAAAATTTATCAACGAAACAAATTCCTAATGGTCTTGTCTGATTTACTTCAAAGCAAATATATTAATCGATATATAAATAGGTGTCCGGAGGTCCAATGCTATTTCGTTTCATAGTTTTTTTTAATTCAAATTATCTCTTTTATAACAAGGAATTATTAATGATATGTACTTTTATTGGCTGCGACTACATTCCATAGGATGCCGAAGCACCTTGTGTTGCTGGATGTTTGATGAATGATGTTTTGATAGCTTTTTCTTTGTGGTAATAAATGATTTTATTATTTCAAACAAATACTTTATTCTACTCTTAAACATGTTTCCCATTCTGTACCTGAGTGATAACTTCTAGCTGTGATGCAGAACGTATTTATTACACTGCGTGGTTTGAGGCCTACGGAACAATTCGAGTTTCAAATGTCATTGAAGCCTTAACTCGGCCTACTCAAAGGCTTAATATTAGTCGCTAATTCAACTATTGATAGACTATAATTTAGCGATCTGATTAGCTTTTGTTTTACGCGTGCCTTAATAAAATTGTAACAATGATTATATCGTATAAGTACGTTGTGTGGAATGCGGTGTTTTGAAAGCGGTACCTGCAAGGTCATAGTGCAACAGGCTTACCGAGTGTGACGCTATATCCGCTCTAATGAACGAAAAAACACCTGTTTACGGAATATAATAAATCTAACTTTCACAGTATTGAAATAACAAAATTTATTAGGTGAAGCATGGTGATACCGTTTATGCAAAAGATTTTAATACATAATAGAAAATACATATGTCTCACAAGATTTTCGATTTGTTAATAATTATGTTTAGTACTTATAGAAGTTATATCAAATGTATAATAATATTTTTTCATTTTGTACTGACACGTATATCTCATGATGCTCTTAAATCTAAAGATTTATGTTTCCACTGGGGGTTAAAAAGAAAACTAACTACTTTTTTATAAAACAGGGCAAACGGGCAAGAGCCTCATCTGATGTTAAATAATATCACCGCCCATGCGCAGTAAATGCCAGAGGGCCTCGAACAGAAATGCCTCGAGAGCGCGTTACCGACCTTTTAAGAAGTGATACGCTCTCTTCTTGAAGGACCCTAAGTCGAATTGGTTCGGAAATACTTCAGTGGTGGAACGGTTTCCAAAGCTATAGTAAAATTTAAAGTGTCCTAATACATGTTCTAAGGATTTACCAATAGGTTATTGTATTTTATTCAGTTATTTTTGTTGTTTTAATCATTAGACAGTCGTTTTAAATGAAATTATTAAATTACATATATTTGTGAAGATAAATAAACAGGCCCATTTATTTATTTGTTTTCATCGATTCACGTACAGCAAGTGTTTCATAACTTCCCCAATCAATTGAAGCACCAACTATTATGTATGAAGGTTATATGTGGACAAACAATATATCTCGGTCCGCGAATATAAATCTTCTTAATGTAGAAAGTAACCATCGTGATGACGATAACTTATCACACTAACACACAATAAACCATGCTATACCCGTGTCACAAACAAGATTACAGTGTTGTGCCAGAGACGAATCGAGCCTGAGCCCCGGGGCCTTACTAATTATTTACTTTAGTTTGAATAAATAAATTTAAAGTATAAATACATTTTAAAAAACAAAAACTATGATGAAAAATGACTTCCAGCAACTCTTTTTTTATGTTATAGCAGGCAAAAGGTTCACCTGATGTTAAGCGATACCGCCGCCCATGGACACTCGCATTGCCAGAAGGCTCGCAAGTGCGTTGCCCTACCGTAAGTCAATTTGGTTCGGAAATACTTCAGTGGGCAGCTGGTTCCATATAGTGGTGGTGTGTGCAAAAACTGACTTAGAAAACTCTCAGTTGTGGAACGACGGACGTCGACGACGTCCGATAATGAAACTCAGCTGCGGCTAGACCGAACAACTCTTCTGAACACTCCCCATGGTAAAGACTCCGTGGAGACCTTTCGCAGTGTCGTTTTAGAAAGCTTGATGTGCTCAGTAATTGCTATTATTATTTTCTTTATTCCTGGATAATTATATTTTTACAGTGCCTTTGTTTGACCCATGCAAATTCTTCAATATAAACAGTGCCCTCGTAAGTTGTGTGCTTCAATATTGCGGACTACTCAACTGTGAGTAAGTTGCTTGGATCTTGTTAGCGCTGAGCCTTCATAAAGTTCTCATATTATTTTTGATTTGTGTTACATGTGTGATATTTGATAGCAAACATAAAATACTCAACTTTGTATATTAACAGTCGCAATTAAATTGGCACATTTAATACCAATGAAATTTGGACTTGATATCTGCAACATTGTTCTGATTATTATATATTTAAATAAAACTTAAACATAACAATCAAATATACAGTATTTAAAAAATTTTAACCTACACAGTAAAAAAAATAATAAGAAAATTAAAACAAATTTAATAAGTTTAGTCCCTGTGGCAGTGTATAATTATGCTTTAAAAATACCATGGTTTTACGTATTTGAAATAGTATCACCATAATATATCTCTCATATATATATCCATATCACTAAAATAATGTTGCAGTAAAACAATAACATACCGGTTATAATGACCAAAATCAAAGGCCCCGGCTGAATTCTATTGTATTAGGTGCATAATAACAACGTCATCGGCTGTAACGACTACCTTCGATGACGTTTTAAGAGATTTCGACTGTATTTACTTGATGATAGTAATCTAACAAGATCGAGTGCCTGAAACACGCTTTCGACTTTTTGGGTCTAAGGCAAGCCGTTTTCCTTTACAAATACAGATATACAGTATAATTGAATTAAAATAAGATTATTTACTACCTTATTCATTAAAAAGTTAAAAGCAACATCGTGTTGGAAGCTCAGGGCCTAAAAGCAAAACCTTTCATGAATACAGCCCTGACTACAAAGTTAAAACAAAAAGTCTGTCACGAATTCGCGTAAATTAGCGGAATCACTTTTTATTTTATTCATTATTTAAAAGGTTAAATTCCTCGCAGTTCACGAAAACACGATTTTTATAGTTTCCTAAATGCTCTTCACATCCTGTCTGAATTCAATTCAATTAATATGCAATTATGAGTTTATTTGATTAATTAGCATTTCTTTATCAGTTTTCCTGAATGTTGTGAATTTATGCCTATGGAAGAAATAATTAATAAATAAAATAAATACCAGTGTTGGCCTAGTAACTATTTATTTTATTTAGCCACTACTCTTCAGCGTACGACTCTCATACTTGAGGTTCAATTCCCGGCTGTGCACCAATGGACTTTCCATGTACGCATTTAACGTTCGCTCGAATGAAACTCAAAAAATCGACGACGTGTGTCCGGCACACTTCTGTGCCTAAAAATCTACTTTCCAATTAGATTGACAAATGATCACACCGATACAGAAATCTAAGGCCCACACCTAATGAGTATGTAGCGCCAATTAGTTTTTATTTATTTTACTATGTAAAAAATATTGAAATTTGATTATTTTCTTCTAAGACACAGATAACATCTAAATCAAAAGACAAAATATTTACAAGTCACCCATTAAAGTATAACTATGTATCTATAGCTTCTGTATTCAATACATTTTAAAAATGCAATTCTAACTATCTGATAGTATCGTAGTTGTCCAACAGTGGAAAAATGTAAATGAGTTTATTTTAGCATCGCCATTGCAAATACGTAAAACCATGGTATTTTTAAAGCGTAATTTTGCATACCAACTTTAATACTAAGCTTTAAAAGTACCGTCAGCAAACGCTTCATTGTCGCTATAAAAATTGTAGTTGATGTACAAACTTTCAATATAATATTAAGACTATTGGGTAGTGGGGTTAACGTGCAAAACCGCTAATTAAATATTGAAGTTTACGTCTGATAGATAGTACTAGTGACTCCAGAGCTGGTGCTATGGCTCAACGAATAAGTTTTGCCATACAGCGAGGACATGCTGGCAGCATTAAAGGTACACTGCCACAGGGACCAAACTTTTTAAATTTATTTTGATTTTCTGTTTATCAATTATTTATTATTATTATTACTAACATTGTTAAGAATATTAAAAACATTATATAAGACCTTTTTACTATGTTTAAATAATGATAAGGTTAATAGATTATTTTTAAATTAATAAATCACTACATTTTACTGTCAATTGTCATTTTCGTTACATTTTTCTTGGCTGTAGGGAGTGTGTATGCATTGCAACAAAAGTAGCAAGGGTCTGTCAATCAACAGAATTTCGACTATTCCAAGACTGGGTGAGCAATATTCACTAAACCACGTCGGGTAGTTACAACAAGGCGCGGTTGGGTGGGTTCGAACTCGCATTCCACCGGCATAATATAGGTGATCTACAACTGAAGCGAGAAGATAAAATATAATCATTATTATTAAACATTGGGTATGTAAAACGAAACAATAGCGCATTTTGTTTGATTGTGATTGGTAAAAGCATATAGCCATAATCAGTTTGTATTGTTGTTGAATAATTCCAAGATTACAAATTAATAATAATAAAACAATAAATAAAGCCTTCATTCTCTGGCCGTTGGTTTCAAACAAATAACATAAAGTTGGAAAATAGATCATTTTTTGAAGCCACCAGATTTATGGTCAGGTCTTTTCCTTCTGTTGGATACCATTCTAATAAATTTTGTTGCCTTTTATAATGTGCCCTATTTAGTTATATTTTATGTTCTTGATTATATGTAGAACGACATTTACTGTTGTTGTCCATCTGTCGTGTGATTTTATGTTTAGCATACTTCTCTTCATGTTTCGTTATTCGAATTCGTTCGTTCAAACTGTTCGTTTTTCACCGTTGCCGGTCAAGTTTGACACTCATAAGTTAGACATGGCATAGCATTGCGTTGTTTTTAATGATTTCCTTTAGTGACCAGAAACGTTACCAAGCATTCTTTGGTCGACTTCTTTTGTATATTGATTCTTTATTGACATAATTTGCAATAATGATATATATTCTTCTACGTATTCCATAATCTCCTCATTTTCTGTTATGTTAGCTTTTATTGCATTGGTCATTCAGTTTTAAAGGCTTTCCATGCATGCCATTCCAATGCATTAACGTTGTAGATTGTTAGCCTTTCTTCAAAAGTTACAATATTGTCTGTAAACCTAAGATGGTCTTGCTCCGTTAATATTTACTCCATAATCTTCTCAGTTTGAACTCCAAATATATTTTCCAATGCAGCTGTTAAAAGTTTTTTCTTGTGCGATATACAAGAAATTTTCTGTTTCTCTGGTATATTGTCGCTGCCCTAACTATTGATAGTCGTAAATTTTTCGTTATTGATAGTTTTTACTTTTACATTTACTATCCATTGTGAATCTTTAATTTGTTTCAATCCATTTTTAGTTCCACCACTTCCACCATTTTCTTTACTTGTTTTGATAGACAAAACTAGTGACTATAAATTATAATGATTTTAATTGAAAACTGCATATAAATTTATTGTATTTTGTCGCTAATCAACCATGAATCTGATTTCGATATAATGTTTAGTTAAATCTAATTTAAATTGCAAAGTAAATTGTTACTTCCAACAAATATAAAACGAAACCAGCTTATAACTCACTTAGTTAAATTTATGCAAATAAAGGGATAAATATGTGTAAGATACCGTTTTTGCTGTTAGTACATAGTTTATTTTGAATAGCAAGTATCTCATATTGAAATCGCATTCACATCAATTATTTATAGAATCGCTATCGCTTTCGGTCTCATTGGCGATTTAAATAGCGTATACATCGAATGTATGTACTATTATTACGGTTTTTACTTAAACTATTATCGACTGATTTTAGAAGTCTTATTCATTTGTTTTATTATATTGTTATCTGTGTCTTTTAATAGCGTCGATAGTGATTATAACATATAGCGATAAATTGCGTTTAAGTAATTAAGTTTAGTGAATACTTGGTAGTATAGAGTTTTTTTAATGGTTTTTTAATACAGAACTAGACAGACGTTTGGCCACAATCCCACCTGATGTTAAGTGAGATGCGGTCTATTGCGTCTGTTCATGAGATGTCTATTTAACCGCCGCTTCAAACGATTTGAAAAAAAAACGTTATTTCAATGTATTTTATAAATGTTCATCGCTTTAAAATCATACATAATTAGCCTATATGTTCTAAATAAAATAAAATTGTCATTTAATTTAAATTATTAATGAGAATAAAATTCTTGAAACATTTTTTTTTCAAATACATATATCATTAAATAACTCTGAGCATCTGACTACAAAAAGGAACTAAAAATACAAAAAAAGAATCTTTATATAACCTTTACTTGATTCATAAAAACCACGGTCAAATGGTAACTCATCTTAAAGCGACAGGTATACAGATGGTGCCAAGAGCCACGGACAAACAAAGTAACATATCAAGAATATGCAGTGTCTAGAAATCAAAGCAGGAAAATGTAATAGGATTGATAAATTGTTTCATTAAACCAATACCTGTCGTATCGTGCGTGACGTGATTATTGACTTCCGGCAAATGTAAAAAATCATCAAATAATTAGATTTCTACATGTTACCACTTAGTGATAATTTCTACTTTCCTAATTTTGTATTTGTTTTGATTCACTTGTTATGAATTAAAAATACGAAATTCGACCATATCACCTAGACGACGTCCTTCCCACAACTGAGCGTTTTTTAAGGCAGTTTTTGCCGCGCACCACCACTATGTGCCTACCCACTAAAGTATTTCGCCGCATCTTCACAGCTTGTAAACCGAATAACACGAATTTTATCTTTAGTTCTTGGGAATAAATGAAAGTCGCAGGGCGCCAGATTAGGATGTATGGCGGATGAGTCATTATCTCGACACCTGCCATAGTTAAATATTCACCAGTTCACGCGAAGGTGTTTCTGGTCGTCGGTTATTGTAAGGGGAATCCATCTGTATCCATCAATATTATTTGAACTTGACTCATACCAAGGCCTCATGCCTAGGCTTGCCCGTATCTGCTGATAGGTCACTCTCTTATCTTTTTCTCTCATACGTCGCACAGCACGGATGTTATCTTTAATAGTCACTGTTAAAGTACCGAAAATTTTCTCGCTCTCTCTTAGGTTAATTTTCACGTGGAACAAGAGTTTTAGATTTGCCGCCAATTCACAAAAACAAATGACAAATGAATGCAATATACTACATTAGGTTACCGAAGAGTTCTAAAATTTAAATTCATAAAAAGTTTTTATTAGCAATGTTTCTAACTGGCCCGTTCTATAAATTTACAAACAAACAGCGTTACCCACGTACAGAACAATCAGTTTGCTTAGAAAATAATTATAATATGTTAGGCGGAAACACTACATACTCATTTAAGATTTTTTTATTTATTTATAGCCTTATATCAGAAATAAAAAATATATATATTATAGTTATTGTTTTTCTTAATCCACGATAACCGATTCTGTGTGTATATGAGCAAAGGCCTATTGTGGTCCATTTTTACCAATTTCGTCCAGGTTTTTCAGGTCCAGATGATTTCATCGACCCACCTTTTATGGAACACCCAGCCCATATCCAGTTTAGTTGTTTTGTTTTATATGTAACTTCAGCAAACCATGTTTTATCTCTTAAATTGTTGTTACTTATTTTGTCATTTTTTCTTTATAATACTTATTTCCAAGGCTCTCTGGGTTTTGCTTCATCATCCGCATTGTGCTTAGGTGCTTATGTTTGACAGCCGTATTTGAGAATTGGTAAATGTGCATGTTTATTTTACCAGTTTTCATAAATTATTTTAAGGAAAAGATTTAAGAAGATAATGTTTGTAACCTTAAAACGATAAAACAAGTAATTGACTACACATTAGCTCAGAATTCTTTAATTCAGTATACAGATGAACAAAAATATACTGGCCATCTTATACGTGTTATGAATATTATATACCTACATGGTTGTGGTTCAATTAATGACCACGGAACTTGACCATTCATTAGTTTTGATTTTTATTACTTTCCCATAACTTAACAAATATGGAAGTCTGTTTAATAACAATTAACCCAGTATATATCTTGCAGGATTATGAAATATATTAACGACCCAGTAATTGGCTTACTGGTTCGCATTTAATAGTCTCATTATCCAAATAGCAATAAAAATAGTTTATATTCTGATATCTTGTTTGTGATGAAATCATTTTTATTAGATATAATAAACTCCGCTACCTACAATTGACATCTTGCTTACAATGTATACGTTACAAAATACTTGTTTTAAATATTTATGACATAACAAAATTACCGACTAGTAATGTATTCTCTTCTCGAGCGAGATTGATCTTACCTGAAAAATGGGCGCGATTTTGCGAGTCAAAAAATATTGCCTAGTGGGTCTAGTTTTATTTAATTGACAATAATATTATCTTAACGTTACTTAATTAGTTTATTTTTAGTTTTTTACTTCTTGTTACTTTTGTTTGATATTAGAATTACTGCTTTAATTAGAATAAATAAGACATGAATAAACATGTCTTATTTGATTAGACACTTCAAAGTTTACTATTTAAAAGTTTATTAAAGAAATGTTAGAAACAATGTTAAATACATTAAAGTTTACTGAAAAAGTTATTATTCTTCATTTATTTAAACTTTTAGATTATTTACAAGAATCTTCCAATTATCCAAAAACTCGCGAAATCTCACCTGGGACCATATCTCGCGAGATTGCATTCCCTATTGGTTTAACATACCTTATAACATGCATGGTCACTGGTGTCATTGTGACACAGCATTATTAGCAACCCGCTTATATAAAGCTTCCTATTTTGTTTGTATAAAAAAATTGTTGATCGAGTTTCTGTCGAATTTGGATCAATATAATTATACTTAAAAGCAATTGTTTTTTTATCCCTATAGGCTAAGCACATTTCTTTTTAATTGTATCCATACATTTTAATACATATCCGCAAAGTAACGCATTATATTCGTACAAATGTGTTACTGAGACATGTCTCAAGAGGCTTCATGGCCCGGTTGCTATAGCTTACGTATTCGGTAGTGATGTAACCGAAGATGCGTTGAGACGCACACAAATGCCATTCCCACGCTACCATTGTACGCAGAGTGTGTCTAGTTCAATAATTAAGCACATCGTGCGTGTAATGCCACAGTTGAATATATCAGCTATTTTACTATAGCAGTTTCAACTGTTAGATTCTACAGTGTATCAATATCATTCAATAAATTATAGTTCCACAAATATCAATAGAGCACAAGTAGTAAGTAGTGTACTTGGACACTTTCTAATGTTGAATATCCTTATTAATAAATTAGGTTAGATTTGTATTACTTATTTAATAGAAAACACTTTTTTACCGGATTGCAGCTATGTATTATTATAAATTTATAATTATTTTACATAATTTTAAATTTCTTCCGACGTTTAGTTTATAATAATATATAGCTTCCGGTAAAAAAGGGTTTTCTTTAAATGTGTAAAAGCTATGTTAACAAAAGACAATACTTTGTGCAACTTATACTACTTATTAGTCTTAAGTTAGGCTAGATCGTTATGTTCCATAATGTCTGAGTAAAGACACATGTATAAAAAAATCGAGTTTATATTTTTGTGATATTAATTATGTATTTTTTTAAATTTGACCTCTATACCTGGTTTGGATAAAATCTTGTCTATTCCATGTAAAATCACACAACCATTGACAGTTTAGAAATCCTCTTCAGTTATTATGTTTTCATATTTAGTTTAGTTTACGAACGCTTTTGTAATGTGTCGCTATGAAGGCGATGACATGATGCTAATGTCAAGGTGAAATCCACTCAGTTTTAATAAAATTCAGAGGCTAATTATTTCTATCAAAGTATGTATACGTATTCTCAATATTATTTTTTCGTTCATGAATTGTAAAGTTGTTTTTTTCTATAAGCTACATTAACTATACATAAAACTACAAGTAACTATACATTTTAAATTACAGCAGTTATTAATTTCATCATGAGTTATTTCAATATTCAACTTCAAACCTTAAAAATATTAAGAATTCTGCTTTTAAACTGACACTAGTGTCATTGTAAAGTGAGTGAGTAAGTCAGTGTAATTTAAAATGTATAGTTACTTGTAGTTTTATGTATAGTTGTTTGGTTTCTTGTTCTAATTGAGATACTAGTATCGCTTTTTCTCTGAGTGAAAATAAAATTCGATAGAAAAAAACAAATATGGAATGTACATAGTGCGTTTACTCGTATAGGCGATTAATGCGTCAAGTAAAAACATTGTCGATCGAGCTCGTGTACTTTAAGACTTTTCTAACTGTTTTTAAAAGACTCCGTTTGGTAATTTTTCTTACGTTAGCCGGATTAAAATTCAACATATGTTGGGCAAATTCTAAGAACAACAAAAAATAACAAGATACATTTAATTACAATTACGAGCCAAGCTCTGTTATTTTTACAACTGTATTTTATATATATATATATATATTAGCAGTGTTGGCCTAGTGGCTTCAGCGTGCGACTCTCATCCCTGAAGTCGTAGGTTCGATCCCTGGCTGTGCACCAATGGATTATCTTTCTATGTGCGCATTTAACATTAGCTCGAACGGTGAAGGAAAACATCGTGAGGAAACCGGCTTGCCTTAGACCCAAAAAGTCGACGGTGTGTGTCAGGCACAGAAGGCTGATCACCTACTTGATTATTCAATTCACAAACGATCCTGAAACGGATACAGAAATCTGAGGCCCAGACCTAAAAGGTTGTAGCGCCATTGATTTATTTTTTTCATTTCTTGGAATCACCATGTATTCAAATTAACGGATAGGTTAAAAAAATTCGTTCACTAACTGATGTCGATACAGCTAGACCTGTTTATTTTAGTTACTTTCACAGCATGACTTATGGCTTATTATTGTGGGGTCATGCTGCTGATGTCGAAACTATTTTCATCCTGCAGAAGAGGGCTATTCGTGCAATATATAATTTAAAATGTAGGGAATCTCTGAGAGATAAATTCAAGGGTTGATTTACATACCCTTGCTTTATATTTATGAAAATATTATATATGTATATAAAAGTAGTGATAATTCTACTAGAATACATACGCACAATGTTAATACTCGGAACAAACGCAGGCTGCAATGTCGCCGTACTAGAGTATCTAAAGATATAATGGTAATATTAACCACTCTGTATAGCACACAATATAAATGCTAATCAATAACAAAATTCCTGTACGCCTTTGTTTGTCTTAATTCTAATTCGGTCGTTAAGACTAGCAAAAAATAACATATCCTGTATTACGTTTAACGTTAAGGCATTCACGGAACTTCAAAAATGGTGTAAATTCTTTGCTTTAATTTATCTTAACGTCTTAACGGATTACAATTTTTTAACAATCCCAATTCAAATAGATAATTTCTTAAATTCATAATATTTTTCATTTACCCTAAAACTTACAATGGATTAATGTTGCAGTATCTACGAGTCAGCAGAAACTTAAATTAGATTAAGTGCCCATAATTGTTACTAGACTAAATCCCATCTTGAATTTAAATTTCTTTGCAATGTCTGTTTTTGGATTGGTGCAGCCTCTTTCTGATGACATCAAGATCATCCGTCAACCGTGACGGTGGTCTGCCAAAGCTTTTGCTTCAAACTGGGGCCTGTCCCAGCATATCATTTTGAGGTTCTACAGTTGAATCTAAAGTGACCTTCCCACCTCCTTAAATGTAAAACTTTTGTTTGTCCTCATGGTCTGTCGTCTTCCTAATAATTTTGAATTTCGAATTTACAACATTATCTGGTAATTCCGGAAGAATTACTATCCCTCAGATGAACATAGTTGTGAATATTGGGTGTGAATTTTACCAGTGTTATTACAATTGTAATACAGGTATTGTTCGAATGCGGAACCGCAAAGAATTCATACCGTATTCTTTCGTCAAGGTTTCGAACAATGATTATAATTTCGAAATGCTATTCGCCTAATGTAATTAGCAATAGTATTAACCCGTGAATTTGTCTAATATATCCTGTTTATTATATAAAATTATTAACGAAATATATGCTGATTTGTTGTTTTTTACGGCAATCCCTTTTGTAAATGTAATTGTTTGTATATTCTGTTTATTAACAAAGCTTTGTTTGTTATTTTACGTATCTTATTTATAATTATTTAATAATAAATTATCGAAATTATGATAGAGAGTCGATATACATATTATATATATTTCAAACGACACTGTATGTACTGGCGTCTCACAAACTCCCTTCGGCCCTTTAATGCGACGCTGGTGCGCAATATGACGTTTCAAACTCCATACAGAACATAAAAAAATGGGTCACAAGAATAAAAAAAGCTGTAGCTAATACGTCATTGGTGAATAACAACTTTGACGGTTGAAATCACAAGCAGTATATAAAGATCAGATTTCCCATTTTCTGAAATAAGTATTTATTAGAGTCAGTAAAGTTTGTTCTAAATTTGAAACCTGAAAATTTCTATTTGTTTGTAACGTAATATGCGAAATTTTAAAATTCGAATAAGTCTTAAGCGCAGATACAATGTCTTTAAATTTAGAATACAATAAGGTTGTGAATGTTACCCAAGGCTTTAATTTTCAAAATGATTGCTACTGTATCGAATTGGCTCAGAACAGCAAATAACATGGGTACTTAGCGGTCCCAATTCAACTAGAATAAAACGTATTGTTAATGTATTTTTAAGTATGAAGTGTAATCCAAATTCAATTACCTTGTTACATCAAGGTTGGTAGACCACCAACGTGCAACTAATACAGACCAACATGGACAATTGGTATGTATATGGAGAATATTTTTCACCTACTTCAAAACGAAGAGGATTTTTTTTTCATGCCGATAAATTTTTCTTTAATGACGATACAAAACCTCTATTTATTTAAAAAAAAACATATATTTCCTGACTTTGTATTAACAAGTTATAATTACTTTTACAATTATGTTAATTACAATTTTTATTAATAAATGATCCCTTCATTTAATAAATAATCCCTTCATATGGAGCATATACATGCCGTTTTTTTTGAAAATTTTATATCGACTCTCAGACTTAGATAAGCTTCGATATTTTTTTTAGGAAATTAAAAAAAATAAACCTCTAGATCTAAACACAACACTAAACTATGCGACCTAACCTAACCTAACCTAACTATATACCTTTGATGTTTTATTTTAGAACTACCGTACGTAGCTGTAATTGCAATAAAATCCACTGGGGACACCGGGCTTCGAATGGAACAGTGTTGTTGAAAGCTTAATTAATGTATTGCTGGTTATTTTGTTAAGGCCGAAGCGTGCAGTGTTCGACCCCGCAGAGTACCTTGAAACGCACATTTTTTGCCCCTTGCGAACAGTGGGCAATATTTACTACGCTTTCACATTTCATTAATTGCATGGACAGTTTTTAAATGTTCTACTTTCAACTGTCACTTGAAGTACTTTCTACGAGTTGAATTACTTTTTAAGTATAATAAAATTAATCGTATCTATTTCATTCGTAATCCTACAGATGAATTACTTAAAATTATAGGTGTAGTATATATATATATAAATCAATGGCGCTACAACCTTTTTAGGTCTGGGCCTCAGATTTCTGTATCTGTTTCATGATCATTTGTTAATCGAATAGGCAAGTAGGTGATCAGCCTTCTGTGCCTGACGCACGCCATTTTTTGGGTCTAAGGCAAGCCGGTGTTCCTCCACGATGTTTTCCTTCACCGTTCGAGCTCATGTTAAATGCGCCCATGGAAAGAAAATCCATTGGTGCACAGCCGGGGATCGAACCTACGACCTCAGGGATGAGAGTCGCCCGCTGTACCCACTAGGCCAACACTGCTAATATATATATATATATATAAAATTCTTGGGTCACAATGTTTGTTCCCATACTCCTCCGAATCGGCTCGACCGATAGTTATGAATTTCCTTATGCATATTCAGTAAGTCTGATCTATCTTTTAAACTCCTAAGTGTTAAGTGGTATCTGCCCCAAAAATTTTATTTTTTTATGACACAGCATACAAAAATACATACAACCCTTAATTTTCACCCCTACAAAAAATGTTTCCTGGAAATAATATACATGGCAAAACGACGTTTGCCGGGTCAGCTAGTAATATATAATAAAAAAGTTAAATACGAAAGGAACAAATCAATAAATTTTTAAAACACATTTAAGTAAGTCATACCTAATTCGGCTTGCTTGTACACCACAAGTGAGGGTATGTACGTGAGGGTGTGTATGTGGGGCATGCTCATAATGCAGGTATTGGATATTCTTAATACTCGATTTAAGCATATTCCACGTTAAACAAGTTAAGGTTTAAATAGTGGTCGTTGTAAAAGACAATATAGTTAATTGTGCTTCTTCAAATTTGCAGAATAAGAAAAGAACAGGTCACTACTTTTATAACTATTTCCACTACAATCGATATGATTATTTCCAACACACAAATATACAGTATTTACAATATTATTGACCTACATAGTAATAATAATAATAAATAGAAAATTAAAACAATTTGAACGCTGGCAGTACTTCGTCGCTGTATTGCGATACTTATTCGAGCATCAGCTCTTCTATCTACCAGGCACCATCATAAATCTGGGCACTTGAACCGCTCGACCCAAGAGAGTAGATCGAAAGGGATTAAAATAGAAGTTGGATGAAGGACTCTTATAGGCGTTGATTATTTTTAACCTCCTATCCAGTTTTTGTCCTATGTTTGACCTCTTGACCTTTAGATGGGTAAATTTAAATAATTTCTTCTTCATTCAGTATCATAGGTTAGTCAGATGACGTGTGAATTCGGAGGCTAGGCAATACGTAAAAACCAGTTAGGTGGCATTTGACAACATTTCTATTAACATTCTCATGCAACACATTTATGCGGTGACCTAAGACTGTCGAGGTGCAAATTGCTAGACAAGTAACATTTTGACATTGTTCAAAGATAACTTGTTTGTAGATAAAAGAAAGTGAATGTACTAAATGGCATCTAGGATATCGTTTTCACGATAGATCTAGATAACTCTGGCAATACTTGATGGGCTGGTAATATCGTATTTACCAATATATATAATTAAACTATTTTTAAAGAGTAAGAATGGAGTGTCTTTCCCATTCTTCTTCATATGAAACTACCTTTTAGAAGGGGCAACTAGAGTTATAATTTTGACTTTCAAATGCGCCTTTGTAATATTCCTTAATTGAAATAAATGA
This sequence comes from Pieris brassicae, assembly GCF_905147105.1. Lineage (NCBI taxonomy): Eukaryota > Metazoa > Arthropoda > Insecta > Lepidoptera > Pieridae > Pieris > Pieris brassicae. The sequence goes on along the minus strand of NC_059668.1, from coordinate 20,472,026 downwards.
TTTGACTTTGACTTTAAGAGCAAAACAGAAAAGAACTTTTACCATCGTGGGAGCAAAACTTTTATACCTTGCCTATTACTAAAACCTGTGAGCTTTGAGAAACAAAAATCAGAAATCTAAATATATAGTTAAATAGAATATTAACAATTCAAGAATTTAAACATAGTCTCATCGGTCTGTTATTAAAAAAGGTACAAATACGAGTACTTAGGTTATTGAATGATAAATAATGTGTGTATTTCCTAGGTTAATTTCCCGGCGAAACAACATTTGTCTCGGGCCTGAAGGCGGATCACCTTGTCCCGAATATCAAAGATACAAAAATGTCGTGTCAAACAACGAACTTATCGAACCAAATTAATTATATATATGCAATGCTATTTTGAAATATGCCCAGGTAAACCAGTAATACACATAAAGGTCGTCTTCAATAGTTTTCAAATTATGACCTAATGGTATGGGAATCTGCATTAATCACCAATTTATTTCTTAACATCCTGTGTCAACTTACCTGACCTATAACATGACCTCTTATTTAAAATATCATAAATGGAAGGTTAGATAGACCTTAGTAATTTATCTACGCAACGAACTTATTCGAACGATTTAAAAAAAAGTTAAGCGTTATGCATTGAATTATCTCTTTCTATAACTATATAATCCTATGTGTACTAAAGTAAAATAAATCTTGTAAGATTTTTACAATAACTTTGCTATATTTATTTTAGTAGGAATCGCGTGTCATCTGAAAAACGATTTGACTATGTTAGATACATTTTGTCCATGTCCAAAGGCGACACCTTTTTACGTTGGACCAATCACAATCAAACGAAACGCGTCATGTTGTGTTTTGCTTTTCATATTTTCTAACCTACCTACCTAATAATGTCATAAGTTAGTAATTTATCTTCACTTGTAATAAAATGCAACTTCCTTTGAATTATTAAAAGATTATTTAACTAAAAAGTTTTGTATAATAAGCGTGGAAAAATATCCAATTACAAGTCTATTTATTATATTGTGTAATTTCTATAAAATGTCAGAACTCTATAGCAATAGTAACTAATGCTTATGTGTCAATAAGTTGAATAGCTGTATCTCGCATTATTTTCGTTTTTGTATAGATCGAGATTGAATTTATTCTCATTATGGTGACCACATCTCACATTCTTTTGTGTCAATGTTCCAACATTAAAGCAACAAAACTCTCTATTCGCGATTAGTCTCTCTTTTCTATTAAATTTTTATTCATGTCAGTTGTACTTATTTAATTTGACAGTTTGGCATCCATTTAGACTATTGTATGAAAGTCGTCATTGTACAGTTTTTTTTGATACTGAAGTGGGCTCCGATTTAGTTTAGATGTGATTATTTATTATTTATCATATTTGTCTTAATTACGTTTTATGTTTCAGCTCTAGTGATATTTCCTATTAAATAAATAACAACGATTACTTATATAAATAGTTCCACGTAACTCTTTGGTTCAATCAATTAATAGCCATTACTAAATCATTATTAATTATGATCAGATTATCTGATAAGATTTACAATAAACATTTTGTTACAGGCCATGGACTCAGCTCCGTAGTCTGATACAAAAAAAGCGCCATTATGAGGGGTTCAATACACAGCACCGTTTAGCAGACGCTGCACATCGCAAAGTGAGGTAAATTGTATTATTTTAAGATAGATACATATACCAGTATTAATATTGATTGACGTCTAATCTAAAAACGTTCCTTTGTTAAATTTATTTATTTGAAAAGTTAGTTGTGCATTGAGATTTATCAATTATAAAAACCCTAAAATCGTCTAGTTAAAAGAACGATAAAGCTATTTATAAGGGTTGTCAAAACTTATGATTTTAAATTCTCCCACATTTTACCCTGCTTGCCTTTAAAAATCTAATCATCTTCCCCTTGGATAGACATGGCGTAATAATTTTTCAAATACATCGTGGTGCAACATGCACACATCCCTGCTTCTACAATTTTCAGCTTATTGGTTATGCTTACACTCGTATTGTATATAGTTAGTATTTTTACATTTATACTTAAATAAAAACTTTCCAGCCATACCGTGACATTCTTTATTGTTTCATGCAATAACGATTCATGGTTATGGGCAGTATCTTTGGTCACAATCATCCGCGTAGAGAACGCATGTGTTTGTAGACAAATTTTGTAAATCATTAATGTACAAAAGAAACAATAATGAGCCTACTATGCTCCCCCGAGGAACCCCTGTATTGCAATCCATAGCCACAGACTTGTACCTTATATCAATATGTTTAGGAGAGGAAGTATGTGTGATTTCAACATATGGATTACGTCCAGTCATAATATGTTTATAAACTACTTGTTTCAACTTTATTGCACAATATTTGTACAAGTCGTGATTAAAATAATGTTAAAGGCTTACTTTAACTCAATCTAAATGGTATTGCTGTTTGCAAGGCTTTCAATTAATCCAGTAACAATTACGTCACTGTGTGACTTTTGTAGTCAAAAATTTGGAATCGGAACGTGCTTTATACCTCAATTTCTTTGTTCAGATCAGTTCCGTCACCAAACACAGTTTTATCAGACATCCATCATTCTAAAGCACTCGTCGCTAATGTAGACATTGTTAACTTTTCAACGCTTAATATTTTTGAAATAACGCCGTCTATTGACACAAAGATTGCTTAAAAATGCATTACCCAAGATCTTGCATAGACAGTAATGACGCGTATACCTGGACTTACCCGATTTATTCAAAGTTTGAACAAAAAGTTATGCCCCCATTTCGTTGAGTGAAACTAACTTGTGTGCCAAGGCCACAAACAAATTGATATTACGAGCGAGAGCTGGCTTACAAATTTACAGATTGTCACGTTTTTAATGCGACTGCAACTATAACCCTCTCACTGAACTAATTAAATATTATGAAACTCTAAAAGAAAAATAAACAATGCAAGAACAATGAAACTGCCAATTTGATAATTGCTATGTCGGTCGATGATCTTAAATTAGCTACCATTGTATAGTTTAGACTACAGTCGGCTCTAGAATTGCGCTGTTCATAATCGTATTTCTTGATTTTTTAATAAATTCATCAGTTCTATTAAAACCACCCATATGGTCGATTTTGATAGTTAAGGTACGTAACCTTAGGATGAATTAACGACTGCTTACGAATCTTTCCAAGGTTATACGTAACTAGTCCTGGAAACATTCGGAACACTTATAAAATTAAAAACAAATCCTTTTTTATCTAAATCAGTAAAATGCGAGTATATTATAACTGGAATTCGCTGACAGAAATATTTTCAACTTATATATATATATATATATATATATGTATATACATACCAATAGTGCTACAACCTTTAAAGTCTGGGCCTCAGATTTATGTATCTGCTCCGAGATCATTTCTAATAGCGAAGTAGGTGATCAACCTTCTGTGCCTGACACACCGAATGTTTATTGCGCACATCAGACAGAAAGTCCATTTGCGCACAGCCGGGGATCAAACCTAGTACCCCAGGGATGAGAGTCGAAACACCTTATAATACAATAATAAGAAAATAATTGTTATATTGAATGTTATAACTACTGTTGTTGTAGTGTTACATTTACTGTAGCAATTTAATTTTATAAACCGATAATGGTATATATTGGTAATGAAACGATAACTCTGGAGGCGCCAGACTTGTTCACCTCTGTGACATATTTTATTATACCTACAATTTGTATCCGTTTTATATAGTACCTCTTTATGCTAAGATTTCGAAATTCGTGTAATGCGTTTGTAATGTTTTAAGCCCCGTTTTACATTAAAAAAATATATAGGCTTGTAAGTTTTGAATTAACTAAGCTTAAGAAAAGCTTTTGAACTTAACGGGCCTTAAAATTACATAAAAGAATACGATGTCCTGATGAATATAATTATAGAAATTGTAATAATTACATTTGTCATCATTACATTGAAAAACAAAAAATATTAGCATGAATTTTCGATCTAAAATATATGAATTAATTTATATGTACATACTTGCTAGCTGACCCGGCAAACGTTTTTTTGCCATGTAAATAATTTCTAGAGAATTCCTAGTGTAGAAAAAAAAGTATTGGTGATAGAAGAGTGAAAATGTAGGGTTGTATGTATTTTTTAAAGCCACATAATAAAAAAATATCCAAAAAATAAAATATTATATTTTGAAGAGGACCCCTATCACTTAGGGGTTTGAAGTATATATAGTAGCCGATTCTCAGACATACTGAATATGCATACAAAATTTCATAAGAATCGGTTGAGCCGTTTCGGAGGAGTATGGGAACGAACATTGTGACACGAGAATTTAATATATATATAGAGATTTATATAATTGAATGTTCCTGGTGTATGTTTCCGAGCATCCTCTCAAATCATTTTACTTAATAATAAAAGAACGTTACTGTTCACTACTCACTCTACCAATGGAAATCTAATCGTTTTGCATATTATATTCTGATCAAAAATAGATATTACTGATCTGGTTTCTTTGCATTGCTTCAAATATGCAACGCATTTTAATGCAGTTTTCAATAGCATAATTTTAATTTATAGTACTCCGTACATAATACATACTAATGAATTGCGCTTTCCAGATGTCTGTACTGTTATGCTAAGATCGACAAATTTCATTAAACTTTAACATACGGCTTTTAAGAAAAATGTCTTCACCACCACTATGTGAAACCGGGCAGTTGGTTTGAGGTCTAAGGAATCATTGAACCAATTCGAATTAGGGTCGTTCAAGAAAAGAGCGTACCAATGTGGGTGTCCATGATCGGCGATTTCACTTAACATTTGATGAGTATCTTGACCGTTTTCCTCTCACAAAAAACCCTCTGATTCAGAAACAACTGAGTGTAAATTCCAAATTTAAAACGTTAAATTACTATTTCCTATTATTCTTAAACCTAGTATATGTATTAATGATCGTGACAATTGATAGTTAAATTTGAACTCATTAAATATTCATAATGCCCACAAGATTTCGTTCGCTTTTGCAATATTTTGCAATAAGATCGATACCCATCAATCACTGTGCTGGCGCACCGTGTAACGAATGTTTACTAATGACACCGTAATGATGATATTCAAATTGTTACATTCAGTCGAAATACGTGAATATAATATTGAATGCCAACTATTTTATTACCATATTTTGGCTTAAAACAACATAATTATTCGCGAATATAACGGAATAAACATTACAGTCTGATCAATTTTAAAGAAAGCTGTGTTAAGTGTCTACCTATACATGTCTACCTAATCAGCTGTTTTGCTCGTATTTTTTTTTTCTAACAATAAGAAAATGTATTTTTTGTTTGCCATAATTGTCATAACATTACATCACACTTCAATAAATAATCATATTAAGATCTTCCAATATCTTAATATAATCGTAATGTTGTCTAAGTGGTACACGATATATTTATTTACTTATTAACACTTTGTTACATTACAATATATAAAAGAACATATTTAATATATTAAGAAAAACTATTTTTGAACGGATTAAAGCTATGTATTATTATATATATTGATATATATTTAATATATTTCAACGGAATAGTGTTACATTTAAATTAATCTTATTATCCACGTTGTGACGTGTAAAATATATATACTATATTTATTTAAAACCTAAACCTAACATATATTTACAGTATTTACAATTTTCTTAACCTACATCGTAATGATAAAAATGATTAATTAGCACTTGAGACCCCACAAGAGTTTCAACTCCAAAGGGGACAAAATCTAAGTTGGAGCAGAGACTCTTATATTTGAGCCGTTTAATATTTTCCGCCTGCTCTGCGGCCGCTCCGAGTGATGTTTATATCACTCAGATATATATGTATACTATATATTATTATAATAACACGTAATAATTTTGTGGATACCTTGCGAAACTCTGTATAACTTCTCTGAGAGAGGTGGAAGGGGTTTTCTAAGACTTTTTAGAGGGCAGATGGAGGGGGGTGTCTTATCGCCCATGAAATGAACTGAATTAGTTAGTAATGGTGGTAGTCACCTGGAATAAACACGATAGAACTTCTTAAAAATATTTTTCTATTTTAGTTCTTAATATACGTTTCAAAAGACTTTAGAAATCGATGGCAAACATAATACCAATCCTTCCTTGAACTAACAAATTTAACAAAATATTGATAAATTTTAATACAAGCGTTAATCGCTTCAATTTGTGTGAAGTGCAAATACTTCGTTAAAGGTCTGCTATGCGCGAATGACGGCTTTATACAAATGTCAAGGTCAATAATATAGCTACTTATAAACCCAGATTAGTCTCAGTTTCCCACTTTCAGTAGCTTTTTCACAAAAAACTTCTTAAACTAACAATATTCCTGACTTCCTGGCAAGACTTCTATGCACCTTACATTCAGTTTTTATTGAAGTGATACATTTTGTTAGCATGAATTACCATACTCTTCTATTTGTTATATTTAGTGAATAATATTTCGATCAACATTTTTACAATAGGAAGTCTTACAAAGTAAAAGTTGTCCGAGGCGGATTGAAGTTAATTTTAGTTACTTATTTTTATTATTTATGAGAACACCAAATCAACAAGAACAAAGAAAAAAAAAATTCGTATTCACCGCTTCCCTATTCGATTCCCGCAAAACAACAATTGCGAAAGTGTAGCGAAGATTGACACAAATCTGTTCCTCTCATAAAATTCATCGGGATTATCTAAATTACATAACATTGCTCTAAGGTTGGACTCCTTCAAGAAAAGAGCATACCAATTCTTGAAAGGCCGGCAACACACTTGCGAGCGTTCTGGCAATGTGAGTGTCCATGGGCGGCGGTATCCTGCCCGTTACATTTAAAAAAAATGTTGGCGATTTAAAAGAGAGTTTATTGCCAGTTCTGCTTGTCCGTTATACGCACTTGATTTAAGAACTGATAGTAAATGTAAATTTAGAAGCTCAACGTGACCACGCACACTGAAAAGTACGCGAAACGTCCGAAAAAAATTAAAATTTAGAATTATGTAAATAACTATAAGTTTTAAAAATAATACATAGCTGTAATCCATTCAAAAAGTGTTTTTCTTAAAGCAATTACTTTTTTACTGACGTTCATATTAATTGAATCATTTAGTTATATGTCATAAATATATAATTTCGTTTTCTTTTTATTTGATCAGGGTCTCGCTTCTCCGCGAATTTTCTGTGTCCACCGGTTTCTCACCGGTCCAGTGTACAGTTTTGATGTCGATGCGTGATTCACTTTGTCGGTCCATCTGGCTGATGATCCATGATGAGGCCACGTGTTTCTTTCTGTGTTACCAACCACGATCAGTTTCTTCAAATTCTGATCGCCACTTACACAGCTTAGATACAACATACCCTCCCACTACGACAGACTGCTCAGCACGTACCTATCATAATCCCATAAGATTCTAGCTATCATTAGCAGCATCATGTTTTCCGACAAGATAATGTTTGTTTGTTATTATGACGTCATATTCTGGAACTAGTTGCATTGCGCCCGCGCCGTCACGCGGCCGCGTTGCGCAAGAACGCATTCTAACCGCTTTTTCTATTACGTAAAACTGTATCAAAATTTGTATTCACGTAGAGCAAGTCGCTTTGTAATTCCTTTTTTTTGCATTCCAAATTCAAAATCACGTAATTAGGTTACAGATGCGTAACGTAATTATAATTTTTAATGTTAATTTCCGATCGGAGTATTAGTATGAGATTGCGGAAACTTTTTTGTTAAATATTGGGTTCTATAACATTTGTAAGAATATCTTCAGTCTGGAATCTCTCCAACTAAAACCTGCGCTAACGCTCATTTGGTCTAATGAAAATTATTAAACCAATGTACCAATCGAAATTAATGTTAAATCTTCTTATATTAAACCCACAATTCATTAAACTAAATCAGTCTAATTGCAATTTAATTAATTTCACACTCTTTCATGCGTTTCTATCAAAACGTTTATTATAAATTGTTTAATTCTATCAACAATTTACAGCGCAAAAAACCTCCATATGCAAAAAAACAAAAAACTTCTACTCAGTAAGTAATCCAAATCAAGAAAATCAATTAATATTACACAGTAGTTATCCTTAAATATCTTGTCTTCGCTATTTCCTGCGATCACAAAAAATGTAAACACTATGTTAACAATAATTTATAAGGAAATGTTTCCTTGAAAGATATATGCAAAGAGTTGCGTACACGCCCTTCACTGGTGTTATAAACATCCTGACAGTTGACATTGTCAAGTCATTTTTTAAATACAAATGCATGATAAACGGTTTTAACAGTTCGGTCGTCTCTAGTCTATGCGATATCCTGACACACAATGCATGCCGGTTTCCTCACGATGTTTTCTTTCACCGTAGGAAGTGTTGCGCATATAGAAAAGAAAGTTCATTGGTACACCGTGATTTGCATGTCCTCAAGGTCGCTTGCTCAAACCGCTAGGCCGATGCTCTAAATATAAATATAATAACCGTATAATGATTTGTCATATATGCTCTAGATGGGGCATCAGGTCACGTCAACACTACTGAGCGGCGATGGGACTGTTGCAGCCATGTTTATACAGGGATAACTATCCCATTATAATAATATAACCTATCGTTAATAAGTTGCAAGAATATAATCAAAAGAAGTCGAAGGATCGTGAGCGCGTCCTACCAAAAATTACTGAGTTATATGAGATACATATTTTTGCTTAAATGTCGCAACATTTTATATAACCCATATTTTTTACTGATGATATAGGTGAAAGAATCGGTTCTTAGTTTTAGAGTTTATCATATTATATGTAAATGTCATTATTGTGCTACAAACCAGGGCCTGTACGAGATTAAACTCTTGTTGATTATTTTCTGTGCTTTTTCTCACTTTGTTTCTTTTATGAAGCTAAAAATTATTCATTTTACAAACTTTAAAATGATAAAGTTTCGAAAATTTATTCTGACTACTATACTATATATTTTCTCGCTGTGTTGTGTTGCAAGGTATTCTATAACTACAGACAGATATTGACAAAACTCGGTTCGGATCTGTGTCTGCCCTTATTGGAAGTTACAGAGTACGGGTTATTAACTAGCATTTACTAACACACTAAACTACTATACACCTCGGATGTGTGAGATAACGTCAGTTACAAATAGATTAGCCGACAAGTGACAAGATATCGACCTATCAAACTGCTTTCCCCATTGTTGTCTCTATTGGTACTCCCAACAACCGCCCAAGTATTTATATGATATTTTATTCAGTAGCTAACAAGTGAAAACAAATATAATACAATGGCGATTTTTTCAATACGTGTCATTAGATGGTCAAATTTATTAATAACAAATTGTATTAGGAAAACATTTTTTAAACGGATTGAAGCTATGTATTATTATTATAAACTTATAATTATTATGGTCACCGTGACCAAGCATGCTGTAAAGCACGCGAAATGTCGTAAAATTTAAAATTATGTAAATAATTATAAGTTTATAATAATAATACATAGCTTCAATCCGTTTAAAAAGCGTTTTCTTAATGTGTAAAAGCTATGTTAACAAAAGACTATACTATGAAGAAATTGTATTACCATCAAATAAGAACTCAAAAGTTTTAAGTTCATAAACATAGCTTGGTAGGCATTCTCTAACATGCTAGATTCTAAATAAATACATATATTTACCCTGTCTGTCCGAGCACCCACCTAAAAAAAATACCTAAAATTAAATAGTTATTGTAATAGAAAATTAATGATATATTTTGTATGGAAAGCTTCAGAAGTGCTCCCTACTTTAGAGAATGTCCACCTTAATGTATACGTACCAATACCAAATTGTATTGAAAGTTGATGATAAATGTGTCAAAAATTTAATTATACAAATACTAGAAACTTTCATCAAGTCCGTCCTAAGCCTTTGAAGTGTGTCGACGCACTTTTGTACACGGTAATGAAGAATGCGTAAATATTTTTCCATCATAGAAATAAAAAGCCCGATCAAAATCTTAAGACTACAAACCAGAAACAACGATTACTTCAGACGGCCAAGAAACGAAAGGTCATGGGAAAGATGCGGCAAAATCTATGAATATCAAACCTTTGAATGACAATATACGTTTTTATTACATTCATTATACATAATTACTACCTCAAAAGGTCAATATACGATATGTATACATCAGGATTTGATTGCGTGACGAAATTGTTAGTTCAGCTCGAGTTTGTTCACGGTGTATCATTTAAGCTTCTTAATAATTAATTGCAAAACACTTTAACGAAGTTTCATTGATTTTGAAGGTGAAAAAAGCTATTGAATTATATTCCTTATTTTACGGGATTGGAAACTTCCTATAATAAAGGAAATACTAACGTACGTAACCACATATCTTATTTTTCTTGACATTTTAAGTGGAGAGATTATGTCAATGTCAAGTGTCAACTATCTACTGTCGAAAAGCATAGTCGTTTAAACAAGTAATAAAATAAAAAGTCTTTAATAGAAGTATGTGTTTAATAATGTTAAATGTCAAATTCTTGCGTTTATGCATAATATAACTATTATCTGTCAAAAATCCGAGTCGTATTGTAGTATAAAAGTATCAAGAATACATAACATGTTAGTGAGTTAACACAAGATATTTTACTAACACAGTGTAAATTGTTTTGAAAAACATTTTATAAAACAATCTTTGCGCTCTATACTAATCAATAAAAGCAAAAATAATCGCATATATTTAAGATATTGTTAAAGACTATAATTCCATACATGCTCATCACTAAAAGCCTTGTTAGTATGTCTAACAAAGGTCATGCAGTACATCGCGATAAAGTGATCTTCTGCCTACATTATATAATAGTATTATGAAGCAATCACAAATACTAAATGCCAGTGGACCGTATATTTCGTAAAATATGAAGCAATGAAAAATAAACGTTATATAGACTTACCTCTAATTTATTGACATCTCTATAAACTACTAACATAACATAAATATTTTTGTTATAAAAACTTGCGTGAGCTGGATAGGATAATATCTTATTTCTCTTGATATTTCAAGAAAAGATTTTGACGAAGTAGAGAAATAAAAACCAAAATTAGTTATAGGAGTACAAACATGAATCAAGTGTCAACTGTCATTTGTCAAAAAGCATAACTTCTCATTATAACAACCACAATAAATGACATAACGTATCTTTGATTAATTGACGCTTAATAAGTTAAAAGACGTAATTATCGCAATTCGACAATGACATAGGCAGTGTAACACTTTACGATAAATTTATATCTTCAATATGACTAAGTGTTTTTGCCTAAATAAGTATATATATATTTATACGTCTATAACACTTATAATCATATTATCTATTATCCGCGAGGTCTCTCTTCTCTCTCTTGTTTAGTCAAGTATTTTAGTTATACCTGGCATATTTGGTTCGACTTCTAACGATTTTCAAGTTAGAGCTCGAGAGAACGTTAACAAAGGCAAGTACTTAGACAACGTACATAAACTCCGCGCTATATAAAAAGAGCAGATCTTCACTTATAAACATATTTACTGACAAATACCATTTCTCGATTATATTTCAAGGATGCGACATCCGTAGTAGACGACAAAAACGCCAATGAAAGGAAATAAGGAATTCTTGGAGGCGGCAGACAGGACAGTACTTAACAATTAATATTACGCACTCCTCGCCCACGTTGCTAACAATTAACTTCCTGCTTAAATCATAGCTTAACGTTGCGTCTACCCACTTGTTCAACTTTAACCTAGAACAGTTAGGTCCTATTAATTTATTTACTTACAGCTTATGTATGGCCAAAATGCCTAGAGCGAATTGTATCTTATTACGACCATACAATGCACAGAGGCGGTGAGAACTTGGAGAAACTAATCGTGGTTGGTCACACTTCATCACTTGGCCAACCAACCAGATGGACAGATCAAGTGAAAGAACTAATCTGATCTGATGACTGATCAAAACTATACACTATCACAAGAGAGGCTCTGGGCCGCCGGTGGTCCGATAGTCCGCTCTAGATGCTGCGTTGCTGACCACGACCCTCAGACATGAGCTGCCGATTAAAGCGAGAGATGGCCAAAACTAACTAATAATATTATTTATTTATTTATTAACACTTCGTTACACTACAGAAAATGCAAAAAAATTACTTAATTAAATCAAAATGATGGTAACTGGCGGCCTTATCGCTTTCGAGCGATCTCTTCCAGGCAACCACTGTGAGTAAAGTACTGTGAAAAAATACGTGTTATACACAGTTATTAAGACAAAACTAAACGGGAACAAAAAAAAAACAAACTAAACTAAAAAGATGATATATTAAAAATAGTAAGTAAAAAGACACATAAATCACGATAATTTAAGATAAGTCTCACGTCAGTTAGTAGTTGGGAAGAAAGTTAGTGATACGATGTGCACAGGTTATGTTTGTACAGAAGAAATTTAAAGGAAGATAGAGAAGGAGCTAAGCGAATAGGGACGGGAAGTGAATTCCATAGCCTAACTGCAGAGACCTTAAAGGAATCGAAAAGGGAAGGAAAAGGAATAAGTTATATTATAAAACGATTATAAAATTAAGTAATTTTTGCAAAAATACCCGAAAACCTTTTTCTATCCATTAATATTTCTTCTTTCTCATACTTACTCTCCGGCAAATAATCAAAAGACTAATAATCTGCGGGAGGAAGCGAGGAATGGTTTTGTCGCTGAACTGTGCCAGTCGAACCTATAGCAAAGGTTTTCCATGGTGATTGTTTAATATTATTATTTTATTTATCATAATACTAACTTTATATGGGTTGAAACACAATGGATTAAAACGTGGGTTTGATTTTGATAGCATTTATAATTAGCTAACTCTCGATCTGAGGCCCTTACGCCCATCGAAACCAACTCACAACTTCCTTACTCCTCATAGATGGCCACACGGTCTTTTGCTGTAACGAGGTTTCCAATGAGTTGGCCTTGAAGTATTTAATTTTTTAATATTTTCTCTAGCTAATTCGACTATATTGTCGTCGAAGGTATTGAATAAATTATGTATAATTTAAGTAAATAGCGTTGGTACCTATGACTATTTATTTAACAACTTTTTGTTTATACAGCAAATTCAGACAGAACAGAATGATGTTTCTGAACATGTTGTTCAACATTATTTTTGTAAAGTTGACCTTCAAGTATTACAGTAATAAAACGCATTCAATCTTGTATCAGAAAAAAAACACTTTCACCTACGTTATATTATTTAGAACTAAATGTGGCAAATCCTGTTGCAGGTGTCACGATGTAAACACGTGACTTGTGAATAACATCCATCCCAATGCAATAATACTTATTGTATGCATTCGTCATAGTATCTACGGAATGTTCTGGTTCCTTCAAATCATGCGCAAGTGTTGACTCTAACATTAACAACACTTTCATATATAATTTCTAATTTATTAGCTTTTGTATGCGAATTAGTTCACAATAAAAGTAATGGGAAAAAGCGTGGTGACGTTTTCTTAATCTGAAAGATGACTGGCTTTCTATATAGTCACTAGTTCGATTATATTTTATTAGTATTAATAAATTATGCAGCAGTCTTGGCCTAGTGGTTAAAGCGTGCGACTCTTATCCCTGAGGTCGTAGGTTCGTTCCCCAGCTGGGCACTAACGGATTACTATGTGCGCATTTCACCATTGCTCGAACGGTGAAGGAAATAATTGAGGAAACCGGCTTGAAACCCAAAGTCGACGGCATGTGTCAGGCACAGGAGTCTGATAACCTACTTGCATATAAGATTGATAAATGATCATGAAATAGATACAAAAATCTGAGGCCTAGACCTAAAAAGGTTGTAGCGCCACTGATTTATTTATTTGTATTTCTTTATAAATTATATATTATTCAGAATGATTTTTCTTGTTGTAAGGATCGTTAAATACCTTAAACTTAACTAAGAAAGACTAAAGTATAATTAGGTTTCATATATTAAAAATAGACTCGCCAAACTTTCCGTTTTCCTTATAAAGTTTATGTCGTAACAAGATGATTTACTAAAATTCCTGCGGCCATATGAACTAACAATGCTCGGGCGTAGGCGACTGCGACAAGTGATAAGCACAATCGGAACGTGAATCAGTATTTGAGAACATTTAACCCCAAGTTCACACACTTTAAATTTAAACGGTCAGTTAAAAAAATTCAACTACTTTTGTGGAACTAAGTGTGAAATAAATACAAAATAACTATCACCACTATGCTTGTTATCACCTTGATTTTAGAATACAAAGAAAGCTGCCATTTTGCTTGTCATTTATTTATTTCTCAGAATATACAAAAACTACATTAGTTTATACATGGCCTTGATAGAAGCGCGACAAATGCATATTAACATATTTTGTTTAATGTTTTTAGTTAAATGCTTCTAAAATGTATTTTAGAAGCATTTAAGTTTTTGATAAAACTATGATATTAATGAATCTTAATAATTTGATTTGATTTACGACACATAATAAAATGTATTATTATATTTTAAGAATTAGTAGGAGTTCAATACTAACATTCAATTTGCGTAATTCATTCAACATCAAAAATCAACTAACACTAACGTCATTTTATTACTAATCCAAGAAAACCTTTTTCTAAAGTGAAAATTTTATTTTTTAACCTGTACATTTAATTTGAATTTAAACAGACTACATTTATAAGCAGCCGTTAAATTGTAAATGAACATTGCCCTTAGCCTAATAAAGCTCTGATATCTTACCGCCATAGGTCACAATAAGCGTAATTGTCCTAAACGTGGGCGGCCCATTGTTTTTCATGTTACATGATACTTTAGTATTTGTTACGAATTCACTTACGAAATATTTTAAAAGGCAAGGTTAATACTAAGAAAAACACTTTTCGAACGGATTGAAGCTATGTATTATTATTAAAAAAACTTATAACTATTTACATAATTCTAAATTTTAAATTTTTTTCCGACGTTTCGCGTGCTTTTCTGCTGCTTGCGTGCTTTAAAAGTGTTTTTTCTTAATGTGTAACAGCTATGTTAACAAAAGACAAGGTTAATTCTGTTCTATCCTTGTAATCTTAAATTATTTAAACATTTATAATTTGTCTTTCAAATAGAAAATAATGAAAACAGGCCATAAAAAATTTAATTATATTTGTCTTAAAAGTGTCTGTACTGGGCCTAATGTTTGAACAGAATCTCAGAAGAATCCGCTCCAATTGAAATTAGTTAATGTTTTGCCGGGAATTAACATCTGGATTAAACACTTTCCAGATCCTCTTTATTTATTTATTATTAGTAATCTTACAGCTAAACATACATATTATAATACGAAACAATTAGACAATATACATAGCCAAAACAGATTACATAGATAAACAATATGTATGAAACAAAAAATATAAGTAAGTATATTAATAGACAAAAAGCAAAAAAAAAAAACTGAAATTTAACGTTGAACAAATGAAATCGGAATCGAATAAAACATTAATCTGATAAGTCTATATAATATTCCATATTAATAAAATCTAGGTGAACGATTTTTTGGTCCGTGTTATGTAATCTAAATTTAAGATGTTATGTGATCGTTGGTCTCATATCATAACATCTGTTAAGGCTTTGTTGGACTTAACGGAAGTAACGATCGATTTTTAATCGATATTAATTTGATGTTGTAGATTGTAGTCGTTGAATCGTTTTTTAAATATTTTCAATGTGTTTTATAATCGTTTATTATCGATAATTGAAAATATATTTTCTTTGTTTTTAGTTAAGTTACGTTTCTAGTGAATTTATATTATATTATATTATATTATATTATATTATATTATATTATATTATATTATATTATATTATATTATATTATATTATATTATATTATATTATATTATATTATATTATATTATATTATATTATATTATATTATATTATATTATATTATATTATAATTAATTTAATTTAAAAGCGAAGTACTTCGAAATTAAGAATCTGTAATTAACGTAAGTTAGACTTGTGCTAGGTATGCAAATCTGGTTTATTCTATTATAAAATTAATTAAAACATATATAAATAAGTTCTATGTATATCAATATAACAATAGCAATAATGTATCATAACACCTATTTGCGCCTGGCATTCGGTCAATAGTTTTTACTCTGTGACTTAAACGCTGTAACACACTGACCGACATTCGTCTGCTGACATAACGGACGTTCCGTTACAAGGCATCGGTCGGCTATTCAATACAATTGTATTGTCGTAGCTTCTGATTTGCTTAAATTCTCATAACTACTACATATTGGAAATGCTTTAGCACGATTTCGTGTTTTTACCTTGAGATATTGTTTTTTTATATCTAAGTTCTCAGGTGACAAATGTTAAGAGTGTCGAAGAAAGACCACGTCAGTTGGCTCTCCAAAAACTTGATATCTCAATAAGGTTCTTGAATCAAGTAGTTTAAGTTAGCAAATACACTTTTAGTAGACTCGTTCAAGGCACATGAGCGGAGTTGGCCTAATCGCTTGATTTATTTGAAGGGCCGAGGGTCATTTCTTTCTCACGCAAAAAACACTCGTTCGTATGGTGCGTAAAGTTTGCTTGTGTGAGGCACAGATAGGTGATTACCTACTTGCCTATTAAATCTGTTTTAAATAACGTAATTGGTCCCAAAGTTCTGCCACTGGCACGTTATTTTATAAATTTCGAACGTGATTTTATAACAAAATTATTACATTTTATTTTTAAATGTTTTACTACTACTTTAAAACAAAAAAACAATCACTTTCCGTATTTTTTCGCGATGGAGTGGACGTTGAAAGAAAACCGAACAGCTGTTGTTACGTTGCAACGCTGTGGGCACTCACCGAGTACCATTTTCAAGTTGCTCAAACATTTGAATATAACGCTTAGGTTTGTGTACCATAATATTATTCATAGGTACAATGAAGTATCCAGTGTTGAGGACAATAAAAGAACTGGCCGGCCACGCACCGCAAGAACACCAGCAGTAATCGAAGCTATCAAGGCGCGGATAGCAATAAATCCTGTCCGAAAACAGAAGTTGATAGTTTTGCAGATGGGTGTCAGTAGGAAAACAGTAAAAAAGATTTTAAATGAAGATCTCGGTCTGCGAGCATACAACAAAAAAAGTGGGCACATACTTAATTAATGCTCGTCCAGAAGCAGTAAGACTTAAGAGATCGCGGGTGTTGTGAAAGCGGTACGCGAAAAACCAACACCGCGATATCCTCTTTACGGACGAAACATTTTTCCATAATAAAGAGAAGTACAATAAACAGAATGATAGAGTGTACACTAGGCGTTCTGAAGAAGCTGGAAATAAAGTTCCGAGCGTGCAACACGGACATCATCCATCATCAGTAATCGTCTGGTAGAGAGTGTCCTATTACGGGGCAACGGAGGTTTATTTTTGCGAAAAGGGGGTCAAAACCAGTGCAAAAGTGTACCAAGAGACGGTTTTGTGTACAGGAGTCTGCGCCAAGCCAAGACCACTTAAGCCTGGTTTGAGCGTCAAAAACATCCACTTAATTAGACATGAGGATTGGCCTTCTATAAAGTGTGGCAGGTCTAAGAGAGATGCAGCAGGTTTAAATCTTTAAAAAAAGCAGTAACTGAAATCGACATGCTGCGATAGACGACTGGTTCCGGCGTTTAAGGGCCTGTATTAAAAATAAGGGAGTTCTATTTCTTAATTTATGTTTCATAAATTGTTATATCACTTATTAAAAACTGATACTACTTTTGTTTTTATTATTGTTTCCATTTATGACAGAACTTTGGGACCGACTACGTAGAACATTTAATTCAGGCATACCACTCCTACCTACACCTAGAACAGAGGCATAAATGCCCTCTCAATTCCAAAACCCCTTTTAGGTTTCCTTATCCTTATCATCGCACTCGAGACCCTAAATCTTTATACGTAACACATTAGACATATTCATAGTTCGCGCTGAGCCTCTATCTCAGCCTAAGACAGTACACAGCTGCAGCGCTTTTACAAGTTGTTAGTATACTGTATTTATCAACGTGTATTTCGTAACCCAATAAATATAGTGTTCAATATTATTAGGAAACAAGTGTAGCGTAACGATTTACTCTTACCCTAATAAGCGATTGTCAAAGTGCTCCAGTTTCTTGCCGGTCCACTGGTACAAGTCCGACCACGCCTCGCAGTTTATTATAAACTTTAATATCGTAACAGATTTTTCATTGCGTTACCACAAATATTTCGAGTTAACAGTACATTGAAAGCATAATCATGAATGAAGGATTTTTATACAGCTTTCATGAGGTTACAGTGAATTTACAAAACAAATATTTACTAATATTTAACTTTTCACTGTCTTACTGCTCAGCTGGCTCTTTCCAAGACACCTTTTGACACCTCCCGCTAATTGCCAGCTTTCAGCTGCATCAGGTTCTTCCACTCTGTCTATCCAGCGGTACCTAGGCCGACCCACTGGTTTCCGACCACTTGGAATGGCTCAGGTAAACTTTCATCAACGCCGGATCTTGGTCCATGCGCTAAATGTAGTCGATTGGCCTTGTATTCACTTCTTCAGTCCTTATTTGTTATATCGTCGCCGTCGTGTTTAGCTGATGAGATAGTATCTTTATACTCTCTCGCAGTTACGAAAATAATTAACTAACTAAAACAAAACGTTCTTATCAGTTAAAAAAAATATTTGAATGTGCAGTACTCACATACATTCAAGAAATTATGGATTTTCTAACAGTTTTACTATATTTTATTCAATAAAAGCAAATGTATAAGATTCGCAATCATATTTTTAAGAACGTAGGAGAAGGTAGGAGTCTTTATGTGATAGCCATAGACATTCACACTGCCAGAGACTTGCGAGAAATATCTATATATAATATCACTTGGTTGTTAAGCATTTAACAATGTAGATACACAATTTGTTCTAACTTTTGACCACAGTTTACATAAATATATGTAAGTACTTCTTTCACTTCATTGCCAAACTATATATATATATTTCAAATGACAGTACATACCATAGCTTAAAGTTGAGGCAATTACAACCTACTTCCTAAGCTATTAACTTCGTAAAACATGGATCAATTTTCATTGTAATAGTTAACCGCTCTTGTGAAATGTGGTGTAAGGAACCCTCGAATACAATTATTTGTGTATATAAATGTCGAAATACTATTGTTGAATTGATGATGCGCCTGAGAATATTTCAAACTATTGTTCTCTTAAGTTACAATGTACAAAGTTGTAATATATCGATGTACACCTACGTATAAACACTGATATACGCCTAGTAACATATTCCGTGGTTGGGTTATGTATTAGCAAATATCCTAAAAATGTTTTCCTGCTCTACAGAACTAAGTTATAATTCAACAATCAAACCACTCAAATATATATGTAAAGCGCCATCTCTGAATCGTATTAAAAGATTAAACTGCTCTTACGAATACCTCTGGGAATAACGTTATATAACTAGAAATATTTTATTGTACCCATTCAAGTTTTAGTAACTAAAATATGAGGCGGTTTTATACAATTTGGTTTAAGGTAATACCGGTTATTGCTGCTTATATTTTAACAGGCGTTTCAAATGTACGATTATAATATTTGGTTTTTAATAAATTTAGGCTTATTAAATTTCTTCAACCCGAGTCTTTGAGTCGCACCCCAAAAAAAGACTATGAAGACGACGCTATGTAGAATAAATAATAAAGCAATTTTATTTCCAAATCCTGTTCCATTTCAAATGTATATTATTATATTATATGTATATAATAGTTACGCCTGTGAATAAGGACCACTCTTGGGAAGACTTATTAGATGTCACTTTGCCAATAGTCTGCCAGTCTTTTCCGGCTTCGTTTGGCCAGCCCAATCTTATTTTCCCGGATATATTTTAGCATAAAGGAATATTGTTAGGATTTTATTAGTCGTAGTGTGCTTCTGTGTTTATATTAATTATTATTATTGGAATTTCAGATGCGGCGGCAGGGCCGGCTATCGGCAGGCGGCGCTCATATGGTGCGTACCGCCTCTGCCCTACAAGGTACGTTTTACACCTTCAATTACCATATCAAATAATATACTAATAAAGAGTGTTAGCTTCTAATATTTATTTAATTAAATTCTAAACATTTTTATGAAACATATTCTTATGAATATGCTACAAGTGCGCATGTGCAATAGTTATTCATTTGACTCGTTCGGTTGTTTACGAATTGTTACGAATTGACTCGACCATCTCTCGGAACTGGGATGGTCGAGTCGGAGGAGGGACGTTGTGATTATAAAAGAGGTTGTGACACATGCGCACGGGCTATTCCTTTGTACAAGTTTGACATACAGTTCACGTAAAATCAGTGGAGTAAATTATAGTAAATTCCTACTCTAAGAACTAGATCAACTACCGCTAACAAGAGTAACATTCCCTAAAAAATATAAAAATTAATTATCAAATTTTGTAAGCTTCCTTGTACAGGTAGGTTATTTTGTTGTTTGATCTCACTTTTCTACACCTTTTTAAATTGCGGGGGATTTAGAGAAGCTTAATTTTATGAGCATTAATGGCCTAGTGGCTTCAGCGTGCGACTCTCATCCCTGAGGTCATATGTTCGATCCCCAACTGAGCACAAATTGATTTTTCTTTCTATATGCGCATTTCACCTTACCGGCTTGCCTTAGTCCCCAACAGTTGAAGGCGTCAGGCACAGGAGGCTGATCATCCAGTTGCCTATTAGTTTGACAAATGATCATGGAACAGATACAGAAATTTGAGGGCCAGAGCTAAAAAGGTTGAAGCTCCTCTGTCTTATTTATGTTTCACGTTATACTTATATATCATGTTTACAATTTCAGTTTGGTTGTGGTTGCTGCTTTTTGTATTTCAAAACGAATTCCGGATATCAAGATCCATACAACCTGGGGTATGTATTTGCTATGACGCAAACTTTTAAGTAGAGGTATTCCATGTAAAATCTAAAATAAATCATGGTCCATCACGATTACAAGTTACGATTATTTTGTACATTAAACATGCTATATTCGAATCATTTTTTTATTGCATAATTTCTTTAGCTAATTCCCCGAATTTATTGTCGTCGGAGGTATATAGTAACTTATGTACGTATAGATATTATCATTAACAAAATAGAATTCGTAACTAGTATGATTCTGATAACAACTAATTATAATTACAGCAAACTGTAGAAATCTTCTACTCCCACGTTATTAGTACAGGGTATTTTTATTATTATTGAAGTGATTATATACGTAGGTTGTCTCGAACGCGGTGTGACCAAGGTAGTATCTGTAGTTCGTTTCATAAATACATTATTTCTCAAAGAATTACATTCAATTTGTGAGAAAATTTGGAGTACGATACATGTACAACGTGTAAATTATTTGAAAATAAACTATATGAAATAAAAATAGTTGCTGTATATATATATAACAGTATTTTTTACAAAATTGCATCGATCACATCGATGTTACAACACGCATTGCGACTAATGCATAGTAATAAGTTCTAAATAGTTTAAAGTTTACGATGAATAAATACAATTACTAGCTCTGTAGACAGCCAGAAATAAAAATACAATACCCAATGCGAGTCAGGGAGTCCCTAAAACACTGAACCAAGTCCATGCAAGCACCAGGAGGTGTGACGATAAACTTGAACAATATACCAGTGCTCAACCAACCATAGAAATTAGCACATCAAGTCAATAGCCCTTATAATTATATCGTGTTTTTTGCTACTTTTTTCTTTGCTTTACCCTACCGCGGCGCGACTGCTTAGTGCGAGAGGCTTATGTGGGTTTCGCGATTGTGCATACACACTAAAACCTTAAGGCGCTACCAACAATCGCCTTAGGCGGGATGCGGCAACAGCAGCCTTATCCGCTTTTCGACAGCGATGCGCCTGTTGCGTCTGCCTCTCCACGCCCATTGGTTTGTGAAGATATTTGACACAGCAAGTATCCTTCACAGACCGAGCCATACACTTTTACAGATGGGCATACGCTAGCGGATATCGGGTCCAGTACTTGCTGGGATAGATCACCAACCCTTCTCTTGAACGCATAGACCCCTGTTTCCATGCTTGAGCACGTTTTAAGTGGCGATAGATTAGCGAGCGCCTCATGCATTTACGCGAATCACATAAATTTATAAACAATTACTGTTTCAGTATTTGGACTTCGATAATCTCCCTGAAACGAATTTCACATGTACTGGCAAAGTAATTGGTGGATATTACGCAGACTTAGAAACATCTTGTCAAATGTTTCACGTGTGTACGGTGGGACAACAAGATGAGCCTATGGATATCAAGTTCCTTTGCCTAAATGGTACCGTTTTTGATCAGGTAATAATTATTTTTTAGTTTTCTAAAGTTGGTAGAACTGGGGCAACTTGAGGTATCTTGTAAATTTTCTATATTGGTATCGATTATTAATATTAATTCAGTGGTTTAAGTTTAGCATGATGGATGTACTTGGTTAGGGAAAAATGATGAGAATAAACTTTTTCGATGCGAGCGCACACCGTTATAAAAAAAAACGACACCCTGAACATAGTCAATATTTTAATTTAATTTCTATAATTAGGTATTTTTTTGTGATATCAAAATAAACTTTATTTTACTAGATAATGCGTTAACTTTCAATGTATTAAATACTATTTTTTCTATTGTTAGTGTAGTTTGTTCTACAAACGTAGAATACGGCGAAAGATAAAAATTTTAAAAAGATTTTTATCTTTTTACGCCAAAGAAGTATAACTTCTAACGCGCGTTCATAAGTACGCGTTTTTTTTTTAAATTTAGCGGCGTCCTTTTTTTTTGTCTGGTTTCCATATAAAACAATTGTAATTGTTTGAGAATGATGCCAAGAAAAGCTCTTCTGTCTGAAGCAAAACAGTGCTTAAGATGCTCTTGCCAAATTTCTATATAACATATATTTGTATCATCCTTATTGATTATGATTTCAGGAAACACGCGTATGCGAAAGAGTCGATGAAGTTGACTGCACTAAGTCTGAAAAATTTTACAGTTTAAATTTAGAATTATATGGAAGTACAGCACCACCTATTATACCACCAGAACCAAACCCCATTGTGACCGAATCGAATAAACAAACCAAAACGAGTACGGAGACTGATCCGTATTCAAAAGATTCATCGACTTACTCAGATAAAACGCAAAATCAAACGACAGAAACAATAGACTCAACCGAAGATCCACTACAGGAAGTGAACAAAGATGAACATACACATCATAATAATTATAGACCTTCGCAAACGACTACAGTAAAGGAAGAAGAAGGTATTTATAAAGAAAATCTTAGTTTACATTTCTTCCCAACTCAAATTGTTTATCGGAAAATGGAAACCCCTAACTTTTAATAATTTGGCCTTAATGATTGACATAGGGATTTCCATTTCACTATGACCAATTTGGGTTGTGCTGAACATATATAAATACATTTATTACATTTCCTAGGGAATCTTACATGACAAACTAATACTTTTTCCGTATTTTATGTATAATATATATATATAATATGTCGTAACGTATTTCATTATCGTTTAATTGTTTTTTTTTATATTTCAGAATACGAAGAAGGAATAGATGAAGAATACGAAGATGATTATTCTCACCTGCTTTCAACAACAACTCGAGAACCAATTACGACTACATCTACGACTACAAAACGTCCACAATCTAGTACAACTTTAGCATCAACTAGCCATTCGCCGATACCACACATTATATCATCTTCTCCCAAACTGTCATCAATATCACCTCCTTCATATTCAACGGTGGCACCAACTTTTAACCCCTCATCGACTTTGGATCCCTCATTACTCTCGCCTCAGGAATTTATCTATCGACATCGGGGACCTGGTTCTGAAGCTATATCTTTCCAAAGACAAAGTTTTCGTCCAGCAGATGGTGTTTACATAACACACGCTCCCTCGCAACAATTCGATCACTTTCAATATGAGTCATCAAGGACGGTCCCTCGACCAACAGCATCACGCCCAGTTCCTTTTGTGCAACGGCCCCAACCTGCCCCATTTCGAGCAACAACTTTGGATCCCCGAAATCAATTATTAAGACCCGGGCCGTCACCACAAGTGCCTGATCGCCATGAAATATCTATAAATCAGCAACCTAAACCGTATCCTTCATCATTACCATCACAACACCCGTTGCCATTTAACCCTTTCTATTATGACCGAAAACGAAGTGAGGATTCTAGTCCAGAGGAACAATCTTCTTTATCAGCTCGGTCTGTAGCACCAATCGCAGAAACGAAACGACCTCCGCTGAAGCCAAAAAGCCCACCACGAGTTATAGTCACTGCTAGTGCATCTGTGAGCGATAGCAATGGAAAACGGTTGAATTATACTGTCGGAAATGTAGTTAGTGCTGTTAAGCCAATAGTGGCCATTAATTATGACGACTATAAAGAAACGGATTCCATATTTGATCCATTCTTTTTGGATGTACCGAAACTCCAAGCACGGCGCAAGACTCGATCTAATAAAAATAGACAAATTTTTACCGTTTCCGAAACTGCAACCATTTCTTCTATTGAAGGATCAAATAAGAAAACGAAAGCAACTTTGTCACCCGTCACTCACCGAGCGACTACCTCAAAATATTCAACTGAAACACCCAAACCGACGACAACAGTTACGTGGAACCCTGAAGACTATGTCGACGACAACTATGAACCACATGCTTATATACCACCATTAGCAGTCCTGTTAAGTCAAGATAATAAAGTAAGAAACAAAGATAAACACTCAGTTAAAGGAGTGATTGGGGATCGGGCCCCACAAAGTTTGAAAGTGATACGCATTGAACTATCCAAACCGACACAATCTGCTATGCAGACAATCTCTAGTCAAAATGCGGGTTCTGAGGTTGTGCCCACAAATGCCTCGCCTTCACCCCTTGAAGCGCCCGCTTGTGAAAAATCGCGCTCAAATGACTGTCGGAATCGTGCCTAATTATTTTAAGGGTTAGCTCACTTTGAAATAGATAAGTAGTTTCATATTTATATAGCTAGTGAATTTAATTTCAGTTTTAAACTTTTATCTTGTGTAAAATCTGCTTTCTTATATAAGTAGTAAATTTGACTGGAATGCACATGTTCCATACAACGTGTATATAGACAAAAATTCGATGGATTAATTTCTAAATTATTATAATTTACGCCCTGTTTTTGACCAAGTTTAATTTGTATACATTATTTGAAAAAAAACTGTAAATATTACCAACACTATAAATAAAATAAATGCTAAGTTTCATATTATTTTTTTAGTTTTGTTTTCAATGCAACGAATGTATTTTCTTTCAGCAATTAATTATATTTTATTTCTATTCAAACAAATTTAATTAAAAAGGAAAACTATAAACATTTAAGATCTCCCAAATCATATATTTTCTTATCTGTGATTAGTTTAGTTAGCCAATCTTCAGCATGACCTTAAATTACATTTTCAGTCCTAAAATTCAATATCAATTCGTTACTCTTTTGTGTCTAATTTCATATACAAATCCTTATTCAAAAAAAAAAACATTTTGACTTTGTCTTTCATAGAAACAATTTTATAAATTCAAGAGGGCTGTTAACGTATTAAGTTGTATAAAAGTATTATAGTAACTTTTATTATACTAACTTTTAAAGTATTATAGTAACTTTTATTATTTTTACTTTTAAAAAACATGTCCAACAGCAGCATAATGAGTGTAAGAGAAATGATCGACTCTGCGTTTGGCGAACGCGAGGTAAGAAATTACAAACATAATATTCATTATAGATAATTTTCAAATAACAGTATTAGAATAATAACTATAAATTACTTTTTTTAGACTAATACCATACACTTCAAACTTATTCAAACGATTTTATTTATTCTTGCAAGACAATTAAGATTGCTCGAGAGACGCGTGAGCTTGGTTGCACCGATACTAGTTCCATCGGAATCTAGCTTGTCTATAAGAGAAGTAAAAATAAAAGCCAACGTTAAAAAGAAGAAGAGAATCCAATCACCATCTGGAAAAGGAAACGTTAAAAAAGTTTTATTGAAATCATCATCTACCAAAACTCAGCCTTCTGCAGTAAAAAGTATTAGTGGACAATCGACAACTTCAAAAATGCCTACTTCATCAACTAAACTATCCTCAGAACTGACTACTACATCGTCTGCTAAAACGTCTTCGGATCCCACTAAGACTTCTTCCAGTAAAACGACTTCAGATCCCACGAAAACTTCTACAAGCAAAACTACTTCTGAACCCACAGAGTCATCATCCAGTAAAACGACTTCAGATCCCACGAAAACTTCTTCAAGTAAAACCACGTCTGATCCCACGCAGTCATCGTCAAGTAAATCTACCTCTGACCCTACCAAGACTTCATCTAGCAAAACAACTTCGGATCCAACGCAGTCATTATCGAGCAAAACTAGTTCTGATCCCACTAAAACTTCATCTGATAAAACTACCTCAGATCCAACTCAATCCTCATCAAGCAAGACTACTTCTGATCCAACTCAGTCTTCATCAAGCAAAACCACTTCCGATCCAACTCAGACGTCATCAAGCAAAACCACTTCCGATCCAACTCAGACCTCATCAAGCAAAACCACTTCAGACCCTACTAAAACCACAACATCTACTAAAAGTAGTACAGAGCCATCTTCTTCTTTAAAGACGTCTACGGAAAAATCATCTTCGTCTAGAACCAAATCAACTTCAAAGTCTACCTCAAGTGAAGATAAAAGAAAGAAGGTATATTTAATTTTTAGCTTGACCTAGTATTTGAAATATAATTGAATAATAATTAAAATAAATCTGTGATTTAAACAAAATTTATAACAGGATTTATTCAACATGCTGCAAACCATTGAAGAACAAAGAGAACGAGAGATTAGAATTATACACCAGGTGCAACTTCAGACAATTTTTGTTTTTTTTCTTTCGTTTCAGGCCTAGTCCCATTGAAAATTTTATTTTCATTGTTTTTATATAGGTGACATATACTTCACTTATTCACATCGGTTTCATTGGTAAGTTATTTTGTGGTCTGTTTGGTCTGCTAAGGTAATTCTGATTATAATTTATTTTAAATGTATAACTTCTAGTATTACCTTTTGTTAACATAGCTTTTACACATAAAAAGAAAACAACTTTTAACCAGATTGAAGCTATGTATTATTATTATAAACTTATAATTATTTACATAATTTTAAATTTAAGTTTTTTCGACGTTTCGCGTCGTGCTCGTAAAGCAGGTTTAAATTTAAAGTTATGTAAATAATTATACGTTTATAATAATAATACATAGCTTCAATCCAGTTAAACGGTGTTTTCATTCAATGTAAAACTTCTATTTTGATAAAAGTAGTTATAACAGCTTATGTTTGTAACTTGCAGAGAGCTGATTCACACGAAGAAGACATCAAAACCCCTGTCCCAATGGCTTCCTTAGATACAATGGGTAAACAAAATAAAGTTATAAAAATATAATAGATGTTGATTATCTGGTCTTATTAATGGTTGACATATTTTTCAGAAGTTCAATATGAAAAACTATTAGTTGGTAAGTGGAGTAAATTAAAGTAATTTTAATAGAAACCTTATAATTGACTATTGTTATAATTTGTAGTTGAACGTGTACCTTCGGATGAATCCAAAGCTAGAGGAAGAGGTAATATTCTTTACAACCATTTATGAAAAATAAAGTGGAGAAATTAATTTCGATTCAAATTGTATAGGAAGGCAAAGAAAATCGTCTGAAATTTCTGTAGTAACTCAAGGGCAGTTCGAAGAATTAGCTACAGCTGTGCGCGAGATCCAACATAAATTTGGCGCTACGGGAAAAGCTGAGTTTCTTGAAAATGCCGAACTCATGCAAGAGCTAAGACGTGGGGCTTCTTTAACTGATGCAATGGCTGCTCTCCAACTATCAGCGCGTTTAGAAGCTGCAGAGAAAACTCTCCAGTACATGATTTCACTAGTTACTGATTTAGCGGCAAGAAAAGGAGTCAACTTAGATTTTATCGATGACCAGGTTTGTAAATATTGCACACTACTTGTGTTTTTGTACGCATACTAGGAATATGATATGAAACAGTTTAACAAGTATTTATAAAGTTGTATTAAATTTGAAACATCTTATCAGAGAAGCGTTTTTATTTTCCTTTTTTAAGATGCTAGAAACACAAACTAAGCAAGTGTCTGAAAAACCGTCACGTACAACAAAATCTTCGAAATCATCTAAATCTTCTAAATCTGGAAAATCTCGAGAAACATCGACGCGGCCATCGATGGTTATGATATCAACTACAACGATGCCTTTACCAGAATCTACAGTAGATGAACAAGAAGTAATACCTCCAAGATCTGCAGAAGAAGCAATAGAAATTGAATTAAAACAGTCCAAGTTAAAACAAAATTTAATAACGTCTGAAGATCTAGAGTTAGTAGTAGTATTAATATTAATTAATTCACTGTTTATACTTTTTATCAACTCAAAATTACGTGTTGTAGAAATGCATTGAAAGAGTTGACTGATGGAATTTTAAAGGCTGTGGGTAATATTACAACTAAAACTGTATCAAATGCTGAGCAAGCTTATAAAACTGCAAGCAAAATAGGCAAGTACGAAATACCAGAGTCAATAATAATTCAATGTTTGTATTATTATATTAATTTTCTAAACACTATTTTAGAAGGAAAATTAAATAAAGCTCTAGACCTTGGAGATCGTATGGATGAATTAGAATCAATTGTATCAAAATATGTAGAACAAATCAACATCATGGATACTAACCTCTCATCACAAGTAATGATATATAAATAATAATATAGTCAATGTCTTAACTTATTATATGCAATAATCCTTTTAAAATACAGATGACGAACTACCAAGAGCAATTAACCCAAATGCAGCATGATCTAGAATCAGGACTGGAAACTATGGCCGAATCTATGGCTAACTCCGGTGGCGATACAGTGGGTTAGATAAATTTAATTTTGGTTTCCTAAATAAAGACACGGCTACGAGCTTAACGTGTCCGAGTTTGATCTAAATCGACAGTTTTCGACATTTGCATATGTTGGAAACTATAGAGCATTTATTTGAGATTGTCCTTAAAACATATAACAAATACTAATTTCTTCCTAAACAGCCGTTGCTGAGTTAAATGCCCATTTCACTGATTTACAAGTTGACTTCGATAGCACTCACACGAAGCAAAAAGAGTTGCAAGAATATCAGGACTCTATAGCTTTCGATTTACAAGTAAATATATTAAGTTTTACAGACATACAATTTATCCTATCTTATCGATTTGAAATTAGTTTACCTCCTTATATTGTATTACCTTTTGCCTTTAAAACAAAAACAAAACAATTTTAAGAAAAAATAAATATAAGAAAAGATTATAAATAAATATAATATAATTATACTTATTTGTCGGTCAGGGTTTGTATATAACATTTAAATATTTTATAGGGCTTGTTAAAGCAAATAGAGATGCTTCGTGAAACAAAATCGGATCGAGATGAAGTTGCTGATGCACTTCGTGATAAAGCTGGCCTCGGGGCTTTGAATGGTCTTGTAACTCTACAACAATTTAACGCTGTGCGTGGAGACTTTGAAAAACGAATTGGTTCAGCTTACGATAAATTCAATAATCAAGAGATTATTTGGCAAGTTAGTGTTATTGTTTTAACATAAAGGAATGAAACCGTACTTGACAGGCGAAGGCATGGGAAAATAAAAAACGATAGCGCATTTCTTTTGATTGTAATTAAGTCAACAGCAATCCCGAACTCGTGGCATAATATCTTGTTTTAGCTAAATTCTTGAAAGATATTAATAAGATCTGTCGCTAATATGCTTTCAAACTAAGACGTAAGTTGTAGAAAAGTCTTCTTTTTTCAGAAAGCCATAGACGATTTGCTTCGTGAGCTTCACGAAAAAGCTGATATAGTCCAAGTAATGAGTTTACGCGATGACATACAGAATAACTTAGACAAACTTGGAAATAGAATTCGTTCGATGTTGGACATTGTAGGAGAACCGCGATCGGCTGCAGTATCTAGAAAACTGTTTCGTGATTCAAACTGTTTATCTTGTTCCACCCCAGCTAATATGAATATTGAGGAAGTGAACAAAATACCTATACTTCCTGGATTTAAAACATCTAAACGGCCTCCTACGATCGGTGCTGAAGGCGAATCAAAACCAAAGGAAAGCGGAGACTATATTTGCTATCCTGGTCAACCAATACGCCACCCGATAGATGAAAGGTTAAGAAAGTTTAAACATAAACTTATTCGTAATTTTAATAAACTAAGATGTGCTGTGTTACAGGGCTCATATCTGCCGTCGTTACTGCGGAGGATCTCATACAATGGTTCCCTCTTCTACGTTACCTAGAGGACCAACAGGAATGATAATAACTAATATGCCCCATAGTACATCTACAGCACTAGGAACTGATGGAAAGGTTACCTAGTTTATCGTTTGAGGCTTATTTTTATCTTATAATAGTATCATTATATTAACTGGTGCTATACAGTCATTGTGGTTTTATTATAGGTGTATCAAGTTGATGAAAATGTGCAGAAACCTTGCATTCCTTGTAACAAACCAAAGAGCTACATGAAAATGCCCGAACCATCAGAGGCCGACACAGGTTGCATGTCTACTTTATAATTTTTTGAAGTTCTATACGCCGTTATAGGACAGATACAATTCTGGCGTATATTCGTTAATATTTTGTTAATCAATTTAAAGATCTTTAAAATGTTACGTATGCAGAGGGCAGGGAATAATTTTGGGAACCAATTAGTGCTTACGTACTCATCTTGTTAGCCCAATGTCTACTTATCCATGCCGTTACCTTTTCTTTGATTTCTCGTGGTACGTTCTACTAAACATATACACGCATGCATAAACAGTAATATGTAAGTATTCGTATACGTCAATACGATATACTCAGTAAATTTAGGCGCATATTGCATATTATTCAAAGTTACGTCGTCTTGATCCCTTGGTGTTGTGTTGGCGTAGAGATGTGGGGTCACTCTGCATCTTCTACGGCATTTACAATGGAAAGTGTTCAGAGGAGTTATTCGGATTAATACCTGCAGCTGAGTTTAATCATGCGACGTCGAGACAATACGAAATTCCACCCGTATCACCTCGACGTCCGTCTTTCCACAACTGAGCGTTTTAGGGCAGTTTTTGCTACGCACCACCACTATGTGGAACTAGCTGCCCAGTGAAGTATTTCTCAACTAATTCGACTTAGGGTGCTTTAAGAAAGTAGCGTATTAATTCTTAAAAGGATGGTAAGGCACTCGCGAGCCCGCTGTATTGAGAGTATTCATGGCGGCGGTATCACACCATCAGGCGAGCCTCCTAATGGTTTGGACTCTGTTCTATTTATATAGAACAAAATTTTGTTATATATTTGCTAAAGCATAAGTTTAGTTTCAAATCATGACTATCGCCACTGTTGTGTTACGTTCTATTTTACGTATTGTGGATGTTAATGGTACTGAAGCTACACTTTACATTCATATTAATAAAGCTCTGTTTTCAATTTTAGCACCGCGTGAGGGATCCGATATGCTACCGTGGGATTATCAACAATTTGCTCAAACAGAAGGGAATATCGATGTTACACCTCCACCACCATCGGAAGGTTTTGATTAAATTTATTGAATATCTTTACGTTTTTATAATAAATTTACCGACTCTTAATGCTAGTTATAATTTGAGACCTCATACTAATGCATCATTTATTTTTGATCACACATGAGATCAAAAAGAACCTCCCTGACTTCCATTTCATTTTAATTGTTATAAGCGTACGATGTCTCGATCTGAACCACCGACGCTAATATCGAAATGAAACTCGAAGTGGAGTTGTAAATGTTCCGTTTTTTTGTTGAACATTATTGATGGTCAAACAATTATAAAGCGAAGCAAGCTTATAACTAACGTTCGTCCGGCACAGCTGCGTAAATCTATGTAAAGGTATACAAATAATAACTTAAAACTAAACCTAAACTACACGCTGGTAAAAGGGATCGACCGACCATTCCGCTACCTGCACACCTGCCAGCCGTTTCCTAGAACAACATCGTTCGTTGTCCGTAACAATTGTGTACAAACTGGAAGGAGTTTAAAAAACAACTAAAATGCCGAGTGCATGTTGTTTTTGTTAAATAAAGAAAACGTTATAAAAAATTATATAAAAAACATAGCTTAATTAATTTGTTTATATATCATACATTAAAATAACCTTTATTCTTCTGTTACGCTTACATTATCAACATCAATTCACATTCATCGCTAATCATTCATTTAATGGAATTTGAGTTGTACAATGGACAATGTACCGGATTTAGTACCGAAGGCAGTGGACGCTTTGTTAATTCTCGTCCATTCTCCGTGAAGTTATACTTGATCATGGCAAATGGTGATTCTGATCTATTTTAATAATACTACTAGGCTACTCGAAATCAGATCTCACGAGTATCCAACAGTTTGTTTTTAAGGTTAACGTGTCTCTAAACTTTTTCTTTTATAATTGAATTATAGAATTCCTCGCCAGGCTAGTAAGACATTAATGACATTAGTTTTTTACAAAACTACTTATCTGTGTTCAAAAAAGAATACATGCAGTATATAGTTTATACAAAAACAAAATAGGTATACTATTTTTACCATGTAATAATTAAACTGTCTTTGT
This sequence comes from Pieris brassicae, assembly GCF_905147105.1. Classification (NCBI taxonomy): domain Eukaryota; kingdom Metazoa; phylum Arthropoda; class Insecta; order Lepidoptera; family Pieridae; genus Pieris; species Pieris brassicae. Next base: position 20,439,146 of record NC_059668.1, on the reverse strand, counting down.
AAAATCAAATTTATCTGTATAGTGTTTTATACTGATTAAAATGCTATAATTAAAAATGTAAGCTAATAATATATAGTCTGGCTAATGAAAGAAGATAACGAAAAAGCGCGGCAAATTAAAAAAAAATTAATATACAAAATCAATCTTTTAGGGGTGTCCCTAAAAGATTGATTTTGTAGATTAAACTTACTTGATTTTATTTTATTATTTATTACATTGATAGTAACTGTATTTCTATGAAATTAAATACTATATGTATTTAGTCTTACTATTGATTCTTAAAATGACTAGCAGTGCATGGAAAACTAAAACTATATTTATTATAAAACACAACTTTATTCTGAATAATCAAAATTAGAATCCAAAAATCAATATGCATAGATTCATCAGACTCATTGCCGTTATCACTGTCTCTTACATTGATAATGAAACTTTCTAAATGTTCCTCTGTAGTCCTGTCCCTATCTTTACATTTATTTTCCACATGTACAACATGATTAGTAATTTTCTTCCACTCTTCTGCTGTTACATTTTGCTTGCTCTGTAGTCAATTTAATATTTTTATTTGCTAATCTGCATTCTGCCAGACTCCATACCAGCTCAATGGCATTTAGAGCACAATGGTATGGAGGTAGTCTCGATACCGCATGACCATTGTGCTTTAAAATTTCATTGGCGTCATATATTGGCTCTGATTTATACCATTTTACTAGACATAGCAGTTCTGCTATTGAATGGAACTCTACAAATTGAATATTATTCAAAGTAAGCCATTCTCTTATCTCATGTTTGCCATTCTGTGTTGTAGGGACTTTATTTACTATAACGAAATGGTAACTGGCATTGTCCATAACAATAATACTGGGCTCATTTACATAGGGTAGGCTAGGTAGGCTTTTCTTCTAACCACTTATTGAAGTTAGCAGCATTCATATCTTGGTGATAATCAGCCATTTTTGATTTAGTGCTAAATACTAATTGTGAGTTCGGCATAGGACCTTTCTCCGACCCTGCTTGTACAATTATGTATTTTTTTCCAGATGAAATATTTTCATTAGCACCATTTGTAGACGGACCTTGCCAAGATTTTTTGGGCTTGTAGTTATTATGGACATAAGTTTCATCTAAATAAATTAATGGCTTTCTTTCAACATGTTTCAACGATATAGATCTTAATTAGTAATGTCTCCAGGCGGATATGTCATTGTGCTCAATTAACAAAGAACATTCATTTTTTCTTAAATTCATAGCCATTCATAGCCAACAATACAGGAAAGAATTTCCTGACATCCAGTAAATCCAATGCTTTCTCATAATACCAGCAAACGTGTTATTAATGTTGGAACTTGTTTTGTAACAATATAAAATTCATAAATTTTGTTGCAAATATACATGTCATACATACATGTCAAAATTGTCCAAATGAGACACTATTGGTTTATGAGGTTGTTTTTTTCCAGGTGTACTCCAGACACCTTGTTGCTTCTTCTTTTTTTATATTATATTGTATTGATATTACACTTACACCTGGAAAAAACAATGAAAAGGTTATTACCACACAATTTTTTTTTCAAATTTACTGGAAAACTATTGAAATTCTTTAAAGTACTAGTTCTGGGATTTTATTCTATCTTTCTGCTCTAAATCAGTGAGCTTACCAATAGTTCTCACTATTGCATCGACTCCTATATCCTCCAGATTTCCTGCGAAAGAAATGAAATATTCTATCATATAAAACAAAGATTAGACTATTATACCTGTTAACTATTCGCAATAAATATAAAATAGAAATAAAAATGAGTAATTGCATGAAGTATCAAGACAATAAATCATACTAACCTAAGAAATTCAACACCACACGTAAAAAATCTTGTTTTTGGTAGAATTCAGCTTCTTTTTCTTGGAATTTTCATATCATGCAGAACTCTCTCGAACTCCACTTTTAGTTTTAATAGTAGTTTAATAATAGTTTTACTCATATTTAAACAATCCGAAAGTTTTCAAATAATTCAATTATCTTTCATTAGCCAGACTCTAGCTTTTGTAAGAATCCCTTTAATTCGTAAGAGTGATTGGTGAGGGAAAAGTGAAACGCTAGTAGATCAGACTAGAATGATAATGTATTTTACGAGTATATTGTCGGTGACCGCTACCTTATTGCCTTAGCTCGTCATATGTTACACGTAGATTATTGTGTATAACTTATTAATACGTAAAATTGAACAATATTTTCAACTCAATCGATGTAGGGGAAATCATTTTCATTTTTAAACTGTAGTGTAAACGAAATGTTATCTATTAAAAATGTGTCAATTGTCAAACGTCAAGTGTTTAAAATATCAAGTGTCAAATATCTCAATCTTTCATGTTCAACTAATGGCGTGTCTTCCTTCAGTTAAATATTTAAGTATTAGAATATCAAAATGGCAAAGAAAAAAGGCGACGAGAAAGTAAACCAAACCTCTCATAGTGACAATGAAGAGCAGAATTTCGACGAGGAGCCTAACTTTGAGGATCCGGAGGGTTTTGTTGACGATATTACCGATGAAGGTGAGTAGAGTTAGCGTCGGGAGGTTGTTTCGACCATATGCAACCGATTAAAATAACACAATTTTATTATATAGTGTTATTATTTTCGATCCTTTTCCTGATGATAATAATTAATTAACTTAAATTTTTAATCCTCAATGAAATATTGTTTAATTTTATGACAAATTTTATTGGTTACAATCTAACCTAAATTATGACGTTGCAGAGTTATTGGCCGACCTTTTGGAGCAAAAGCCGAAAGAGTCTGACGGGTATGAGAATGTGGTAGTAGTGGACGGATGCCCGCAGGTCGGGCCCGAGAGGTTAGAGAAACTACAGAGTGTCATAAATAAAATCTTCGGCAAGTTCGGCGGAATCGTAAACGAGTACTACCCGACGACTGAGAATGGTCTTACTACGGGATATATATTCCTAGAGTATAGTAATCCGCAGAATGCTGCTGAAGCTGTAGCTGCCACAAATAACTGCAAATTAGACAAACAGCACACATTCTTAGTGAATCTTTTTACTGATTTCAAAAAGTGAGTAAAATTTATTTGGTAATTCCTGATTATTATTACCGGCTCATAGCTCATGGTATTATATTGGATGACAGTAACTATAAACTATATAAATAACCATAAGAATACTAATGTATGAGTATTTTGAAGAAATTTGCAATTCTTAGGACCTTCCAGAACACCTTATCATATAAACCATAATGAAAACAATTAGATGAAAACAATAATATGATTTTCCTCTTTTATAAAGATGTTTGGAGGAGTTTGCGAAAGTAAATAATACTTTTAAGAAAATTACTGTGTTTCACTACAATTGTTAAAAACCATTTAATTAGTGGTCATAATTCTCTGTTTAATCTCACATTTTATACCAAAATAATCTATATTGAATGGCATTTTTTAAATACATACCTAAATTTCTCAATTCTTTAACGCAGTTGGTATTTTTCAATTACTAACTTGCAACCAAGTGTAACAACAATCTAGAAAAGCAAGATTTTAATTAATTGTAGATTGTTTTAATATTATAGTATTTAACAAGTGACTTTGTAAATTTCAGGTATGAAAATATCCCAGCAGAATGGGAGCCACCTGCACCGCAGCCACTTAAGGTGCAGTCAGACCTTCAATGGTATCTAATGGATCCTGATGCATATGACCAGTTTCTTGTTGGTGTGGGAACTGGTGTTGCTTTACAGGTCTGGCAAAATGCTCTGCCTGAGCCGACATTATTGCAGGAACGCCCCAATTGGACCGAGACATATGCTGTCTGGTCTCCACTTGGTACATACTTGGCAACCTTCCACTGGCGAGGCGTGGCACTATGGGCTGGCCCTAAATTTACACAATTCCAGAAATTCTATCATCCGGAAGCACGCTTTATTTCCTTCTCGCCATGTGAAAACTATATTGTGACATTCTCGCCATCTGGAGATCGTGGGGATGATAAAAAACTTATCATCTGGGATATCCGTACCGGACAAGAAAAACGTAGTTTCCCACCACCTGATGAGTACGTTACGTGGCCCATTTTCCGCTGGAGCAAAGATGATCGTTTCTTTGCTCGACTTGGCACTGATGTTCTTTCAGTATATGAGACACCAGGATTTGGGCTACTTGACAAAAAGTCTATTAAAATCCCAGGCATTCGTGATTTCTGTTGGTCCCCAACAGATAATGTTCTGGCTTATTGGGTTGCTGAAGAAAAAGACGTACCAGCGCGTGTAACACTGTTGGAACTGCCTAACCGCACAGAGACGCGCTCCAAGAATCTTTTCTCAGTAGCTGATTGTAAAATACACTGGCAGAAGAGCGGTGACTATCTCTGTGTGAAGGTGGACCGTTACTCTAAACTAAAGAAAGATAAAAATGAGCTTAAATACTCGGGCATGTATTACAACTTTGAAATTTTCCACATGCGCGAAAAGCAAGTGCCCGTAGATAGTGTCGAGATTAAAGAACCAATTCAAGCATTTGCTTGGGAGCCAGTTGGCAGCAAGTTTGCTATCATTCATGGGGACCAGGCCAACATACAGATAAGTTTCTACCAGGTGAACACGGGCCAGGCGCCCACTCTGCTCAAAAAACTTGGTGGTTCGTTTAACCATGTGTTTTGGTCACCACAGGGTCAATTTGTTGTACTGGCCAACTTTGGGCTGACCGGCGGTGCGCTCGAGTTCCTCGACACAAATGACTTTACTATCATGAACGTCGCCGACCACTATCAAATGTCTGGAATCGAATGGGACCCAACCGGTCGCTACGTCGTCACGGGCGTCTCTTCCCTGAAATGCAAAATGGACTGTGGTTACTATATCTGGTCGTTCCAAGGCAAGATATTGCGCCGTGTCATGAAAGAGGGCTTCGCGCAGTTCCACTGGAGACCACGCCCTCCTACCTTACTCTCAGAGAAGCAGCAGAAGGATATTAAAAAGAACCTCAAGAAGTACTACCCGCAATTCGAGTCCAAGGACCGCATGCGCAGCACAAAGGCCAGCAAGGAACTAGTAGCTAAGCGCACAGAGCAAATGAAGCGGTACCGCGAGTTCCGCGAGAGCGCGTCTCAGCAATGGACCGAGCAACGCTCCCGTCGCCTTGAGCTCCGTGGTTACGTTGACACCGACCAGCTGCCTGCCGCCGCTGGTGCTGATGAGCACGCCGTAGAGGAAATTGTCGAGTTCTTTGTCAAGGAGGAGCAAACTGTCATCGAGTAGTCATTGTCGCTCCTTCTACCGCCGCCCCCGAGCTCTCTAACGCACGGTTGCGGCTCCCGTAGCGACGAGGACGCGTCCAAATCGCCTTACCAGAGATAACGCCACTTTCATTTTGTAACGAAAGATAATGTTTATAAGAATCATATTAAAAATGTCAAGGTACAGATGGAATCATGAGTTTTTTTTTATACCGTCCCCATATGGAGTAGTCAGTAGAGATGTAGTCGATCATGTGCGAAATCTTTAAAGGCAGGTCTTACTTTTCCTGCAAAAGCTAAAAGCTTTTATTTCCCAGGTGGACCAGTCATAGTAGGTTACTTAAATGTAACAGTTGGAACTAAAACCAACTTCCAGTATTTTAAACTATATTAATTTAGGTACAATTATACAACCAATCTCAATCCTTATAATTTGGGAATCGGGAACGTAATGAGGATAATCATAATTTGAAACCAAATGTAATCCTATATAGGTAGGTAATAGAAACTTACCATAAAGTTATCTACCGGCTAGCAGTGTAATATGAGGCATATATCGCTAGGACAAATGCGCATGACCGCAACTGTCAGTGGGAAGTATGCTTGATATATATACATGCTACAAAGAATGACAGTTCAGTGAAATAGTCCGCCAGTCTACCGCGTTCCGCCCTACACTGCGCACCGCCCAGCAGCCCTCAAAACACGCCAATAACCGCCTACACGCTGCGTCCTGTACCGCGAAATTTAACTTTCATCAAGTTGAACTAAGTGCCGGTACTATTTATTTAACTGTGTGAACGTGTCGTTAAGGTTTTAAAAGCGTTTAAATTTACTGGTAAGTAGTATAATTTATAGTCTAACTTTTCTTATTGACAACAAACGTATAGTGTATCCGTTTTCTATAAGTAAACGGAATATAAAGCTCATTTTAATGAAATATTAAGTAACGCTCTTAAGTTAGTAAGTTTTTGTAAGATTCAATAGACAGTGGTTTGAAAAAAAATATTGTAACGGATTAGATAATATTTTATAAATTTAGATTTTTCGAACGTGTAGTTTTTATATAAATCTCAATTCTGTCGGGAAGAACGGTGTATTACCGGTTTTTAATACATTCGCAAAGTATTTTAGCCAAATTGCTACAGAAATGTAGAGGATTTGTCGAAACATACGGCCAGAAGAAGTAACGCGTAGGTGAAGTAAAAGTCATTACTGAGCTGAGCCACGTCGCATTCATCTTCATTAGGTGCAGAGTACCAAGAAGCCAATGTATTTTCCAATATTTTTTCCTTTGCCTTCAAGCAGAAACATTCATATGATAAGTTAAACAACTCCTTTTTCGTATCATCATTTTTATAATTAAATTTGGTTTGCTTTATGTCGTAGAGTTATATTTTAGAGCTACCGTCTCTATGTTTCATGCAAATTCTAACATCAATGAATACATTATGTACTAAATATATATTTTAAATGTTCGAGTTATACGTTAATCGTACAATTATCTTTTTTAAAACACAAAGATATATTTTAATTAGTGCTACAGCATGGTGTCATGATAAAAAACCGAAGATCATTTTTAATGCGTAATTAATTTATATTATTTTCTACAGAACTGTACAGCCCAGACAACAATTTAAAAATAGCTTAGTACTGATTCCAAGAAGTAAAAAAAGCTTGTTAGCTTTCGTCTGGGTCTTGGAAGCCGTCTAAGTAATGACATTGGAAACTCTCAGTCTTAAAGTATATTCATAATCATACTGCTGTAACAGTTTAATATTTGGTTACATAGGAAACAACTTTCGTAAATAATATGTGGAACCAGCTGCCCACTGAAGTATTTCCGAACCAATTCGACTTAGGGTCCTTCAAGAAAAGAGCGTACAAATTCTTAAAAGGCCGGCAAAACACTCGCGAGCCCTCTGGCATTGAGAGTGTCCATGGGCGGCGGTATCACTTAACATCAGGTGAGCCTCCTGCCCGTTTGCCCCCCATATTTTATAAAAAAAAATAAAAAAATTAAATCACGTTTATCCAACGCCGCATATGGACTCGCCTGTCTCTTCACCGATAGCGAATTATATGTTATTTACATGGCGCAGAGGCTATGAGAGAGAAACTTGGAGAAACTGATCGTGGTTGGTAACACAGAAGGCAAAAGATCACGTGGCCGTTCTCCAAACAGATGGACCAATCAAGTGAAAGACTCATCGTTCAAAACTGTACACTCATAAGAGAGGCGCTGGATAGAAAGCGGTGGAAACAGTCGGCTCCAGATGCTTCATAGCTGACCAGGACGCTCAGACATGAGCTGCCGACTGAAGAGAGAGAGAAATGTGTAGTGTAGGCATAAACAATATAAAACGATTGGGAACAAAAGGTTTTGTTAATACTAGATGAATCAGTGAACTTCGTATAAACTAACTATATTTCTATACCTTAGTACAAAATTTTTATCTATATTATTTAAACCCAAATCATAATTTTTTATTTAAAATTATAAACTGTTTTGAAGCTAGAGAGGAATTGTATTGGAAAATTAAATTATCAATGCTCATGCTTTTGTTTTATTATATATTATACATGTTTAAACCTTCCATAAACTTCCACAATTTTGTCAAGATCAAAATTATTCAAATCTGTCCAGTCACTATTGAGTTCTAGCGCGACAAACGAACAGCAATTCTTTTTTATGTAAAAGGTAAATGTAATATATACAATTAGCTTGCTTCGTAGGCACGAAAACATTACTTAAACCGTATATCAGCAGGACGTAGCACAAGGTCGTAGCTGTATTGCTTTCCTAGATGTAGGTTTTGAGGTGTATTTTCAGAGTTAGTTTCCCTGAATATATGTAAATATCTATATTTAACAAAAACGTTAATCTCGTCCATGTGAGTTAGATTTATAAGGGTTGGTGAAGGGACAACGAAGTATCCCGAATTAATTTCCCCCGTGAACACAGTTATTTCTCTGCCTCACACATTTATCACAACTGAGAGTTTGCACTTATTTTTCTCGACAATACAGTATATAATTAAATATCACCCAGACATCCAGTCACCCATTTATAGGTGAAAAGTTTAGCTCTCTCTTATTTCGTAATTAAAGTATGCGCATAGATAGACTTTTATAGATTTATTCCTTAGAGCTTTTTTCACTATAATACAGAGTGATTAGTTGAGTGAGTTTTAATCGCAAATTAGAAGGTTTATAGAATAAACAATAATACATACAGAGCCAATGCGTGTATGTAACTGCCGACGTGTTAATATCATCATAGTCAGTGGCATTAAATGACAGATAGCAATTTTTTTTAAATTAACACTATCCACAGAACAGTAAGTTAAAGCTTTTCAGTAAGTTGAAGGTAAACGTATTGAAAATCAAAGAGAAATGGATTAAACTGGAAGATACGCTTACTCAAGATAGAGTATTGAACCCTACACTTAAGACCCAACCAAATACTGAATTTTATATAATGTTATCATTCTAAATTGAAATTAATATATATTTTTGTGGTATGTTGGAAATATCTGATTTAATCAGGATGTAAATACAATAATGGCTTAATAAGGAACCAAGAGAAGAGACGAGTCTTTTCTGAATAAGGAACCAAGTACATCTTAAAGTCCTCTCACTAGTCCCTAAATTATAATTCAAGAAGAACGTCGTAGTAAACTTAGATTTACACTACAAACAAGTTGCAAAATTATACTACTAAAGGATCAGTCTTGAAACCCTCTTAAGGGTCTTCCGTGGTGTCAAGGAGCTGGATTGCACTGATGTGAAACGACGACATTTTCTATAATGTCTTTGTCGGCATTCAATATTAAAGTTCTGACAGAGGTTGAACATATCCTTATATCTTTAGGGACTGTCGGGCAGTGAACCCCTTTTCCATACATTCAATCTTTGCCTCAAAACATCAACATTCCCAGATCGTTGGAAAATTAGCAAAGAAGATCCTGTGCCAAAAGGTAGACAAAGTGACAAATTTAACCACCACCACCAGAACACCGGTAGACGATTCTGTCAACACCAGGGAACGTAATGGAGTCAGCGCTTCAAAAGTGCATTCTAGATCAGGTAGGCTCTCAACTCTCTGACTCCTAACATGGATTTTGAGCTTATTAAGCTTCTTGACTTGCATAGTACCAGTTCCGGATAGTGGAGGACAAGTTGCATCAACTTCCTGCCTACTACCTTTGCTACCTTTTACCGTTGCCTACTTTGATTTGCGCTTGCACAAATAAGCTGTTAGAATTATCAGTAGTTGTTAGCGTCATTATGTGTATGTGGAATGTTATTTTGAGTTCACAATTCACAGTTTTTTTATCACGCGAACCCAATGTTGCGATGTCCGCGTCAGCACTACGAATATTGAGATAACTTCATTGAACTTGCATACCAAAATGACGGGATTGATGTCGCTGCCTCTATTTGAAGTTATAGAATAAGGGCGCAGTTCAGAGGCATTTGACATTTCATTCATTAAAATCAGCCCGCGGACGACCCGTTCTGCACATAAAAAACAACTTAGAATGAATTCTTCGGTTTGAAGTCGGTCAAAAATCATTTCCAAATTACATTTTGTGTACGGAATAGACTTTTTAACATGACGATCTTATAGTATTATAATCACAAACGACCACGCAAATTTTACGTTACGTTTAATTTGATTAATTCTTCCCTGTTTGCCGCAAATTGCTGTTATTTTTGCTTTTACTTTCTAGAGAGAGATTAATTGGTACTTTAGGAGGGTAAAAATAAATATGAAAATGTGGATATTATGCATATCTTTTGTTATTCTTTTTTCTGTGACGGGAGCAGCCTTTCACATTGAAAAATGCGATTACCGCAACCTGCAACGTTAGTGGGTGTGTTGCCAACCTTTCAGGGAATATTATGCTCTATTCATGAAGGAACTTAATTTGTATTAAAGAGGGCTATGTTGTGGAACGCCAGGCGTCTTAATCACTCTATATAGTTAACATAATTAATGAATTTAATGCTTATTTTTTAAAAAAATATATTAAAAGTTGCTATATTGTGTCTGTCGTATCAACCACTATCAATCCAGATAAGCCACCACTAAGCCGTCTGATCCAACCTTTCTAATTCCTCTCTTATCACAATAATTCCTTTTTCATAATTAATTTTTGATCACTTCAAAAGCTTATTGTTTTATACTTCAATCCTCAATAAATATGGAGTCATTAATTTAATTTAGTTCATCGAATTGTAAAATGTAAACTAAAGTCTAAGTTTTAATTAAAACTACTCCGTAAAAACAGTAGCGAGTAGTAGAATGGAAGCAATTTAAATGTTAAAAGCATATTGCACGCGATCTTCTACAGACCTGTAATACGTAACTCTCAACCGAAGAAGCTCATTGCCATGGCAACTAACTAATTAGAATTAATTCATTTTCGATATAATTCTTTATTGACGTAAGATTTAAATATGTATTTCCGTTCCTGCAAGAAAAGAGCGTACCAATTCTGAAAAGGCCGGCAACATACTCGCGAGTCCTCTGGCATGGAAGTGTCTGGATCCCTGGGGATATCACTTAAAATCAGATAATCCTCCTGTTCTATAATAAAGTTGTATTTTTTTCACATGCAAATTTCAGAAAAAAATGTTTTTTTAGCTGTCAATTTTGAGTCTACGAAATTCAGGCTCCCACAGAATACGTAGTTTCTAAAAATCCTTTAGTGAACAGTTTACGAGTAGCAGACCTCAGAGATCGGGATCACTTGCATAACCTCTAGTAATTAAACTAATTGATAATGAAAGAGTGATTCCGTTAGAAAGCAAAGTAAATAAATATGATATTTATTTCCAACAAAAATATACAATATTTACAATTGTCTTAACCTACATAGTAATAATAATAATTAAAAATGAATAAATAGAAAATTAAATCAAATTTAAAAAAAAATTATCGCTGTGGTAGTGTACTATTAACCCTAGAAATAATACTTTTATAATTATAATCTCAACTTCCCATTTAGGTGTTGTTGGCATTATGCTTTTAAGCAATCATGGGTAGCGTTGCCGTTGATAATTTTCGGAGTATGGTAAGTGTTAAACACACATTCAAAAACTTGTTATAACAAGTATTTGAATGTGTGTTTCCATTACTACAATAAAATCAAAATAAACGTAATTACTTCCGAATCTATAATTCCCATATTCATAATTTATACGCATATATATTTTATATTTCGTTCAAATGCAACATTATCTTGCTTGAATATTAAACACGTACTTCTACAAAATATTGTTCGTGAAGTTCCTCACGTCCAATTATTCCGGGGTGCCGGGTGCACACCACGCCTCCTTCACTGGATTTGTCAACTGACAGCTTCAAGAAATTTCAATTACGATCTTGTATTAAAGTTTGGACCACTGACGTTTGCAATTTTCTTCCGTGTTTTCAATCTAACAGGATATCGAATATATGTCCAAATGTATATGTATGTATTTTATAAATAAAATGTTTATATATTATTGATTTACGTTTGAGTACGTTTATAATAATATAACAATTGAAATCAATTATGAAAAGGTTATGTAAATATTTAAAAATAAAATAGATTAAGAAAAATTAAACATAAAAAATACACAAAATTATATTCATAACTTGAGTAACTTTCTAAGTCTCCAGATTGTAATTGAGCTTTTTAGATTGTTTACCTTTAATACTTATCAACACGAAGCAAGGGTGATCTGTTTGTTGTAAAACCTATTTAAAAAAGCTCTAAAGTTCATTTTATTATACCTAAATTCTTTTTTATGGACAGGGGGCAAACGGGCATGAGGTTCACCTGTTGTTAAGTGATACCGCTGCCCATGGACACTCTCAATGCCAGAGAGCTCGCGAGTGCACTGCCGGCCTTTTAAGAGTTGGTACGTTCGTTTCTTAAAGGACCCTAAGTCGAATTGATTTGGAAATCCTTCAGTAGGTAGCTGGTTCCACATATAATTATAATACAATAGCGCTACCACCATATAATATAATGCATTTAGCTTGAGGTCACAATTTGAATCCTTTTGTATATATGGGTAAGTCTTCGGTGCCTCAGATGTCGACGAATTTTAAGATCAAAAACATGCCTCCATGCCATGTGTTTCCTTTCGTCGTATAAGCGTGCGTCGTATAAGTGTACCGAGATTGAAATGCACGACCACAGTATTCAAATTGACACACTAAAGCAGGTCACTGCCTATATGCCTAGAAGTTGTTAAATACGAAACAAGACGACAAATTCTAGTAAAGTGCCATATTATATCCTTCAGTCTTCAACTCACGTAAGTGTATACCCGTGTTACTGCTTCTAAAACCTCACTTGTTATTGTTCAATATATTGTGAATTTCCTTTTGAAAGTCATTGTTAAGTAAATATTGCTGGAAGAACATAATGGTATTGAATATCGAGTTTATTTTCATAGAATTTTGTTCAACGAAAGGTAATATGAATGGTTCAGAAAAGCGGTCCGTCTTACTACACAAGTTCTGTTTCACGGAATTACGATAAATAAGGAAGCAGGGTATTGAAAACCTTTTGCCTGACATCGATCATCATCCCGATCATCAATTGCTATACAGTCCTTGCCGCCGCAAGTATATTTCGCAATATATTTCGTACTTCTTGCGTCCAATCTCAAACACCGATACTCTCAAGTTCCTTAACAACTGCATTCTACCAACGCAGCTTTAGTCTACCGTGTTAAATACCGATTGAACGATGCAACGAATAAAATCAAAAATAACGAGACCGATTTCACATTAAACTTCTTAAACAAATATCTTTTCAGATTTATGTATAACGTTTATTAGCGAGCTTGCTCTCTGTGGCAATGCACCTTTTAAGCTGACAACATTTCCTGGCTGTATTTTGATTTCAGCATCTGTTTCGTAATCATTTTAGTTTTTGTTAATTGTACTTGTCTCGACATCTCTGCCTGACACGCCATCGCCATTTTTAGGTTTAAGGCATGCCAGAAACACATCGGGGAGGTTTTGCTTCACCTTAGAAGCTAGTGCTAAATGCGAACATAGAAAAAAAATGTATTAGTTCTCTGCCGTGATCGCATATCTTCAGAGTTGAGAGGTGCACGCTGAAGACACTTGGCCAACACTGCTCATATTACATATTTACTTCATAGCCTAGGCTTTAACATATCAACTTTAAGTAGGTAGTATGTTTGTTATCCTAAAACAGAGTATAATTCGAAATGAAATCAAGCTCGATAACAAATGACATATTACGCCAAAAGTTTATAATTTCTCCATTCTATAAGTATGTTTGCTGCTTCCGTCTGATAAATTATTTCCACTTTACAACAGAGTGGTTCATAGTGTTCTAAACGTGAAGATATTAATTACACTAAAACGGAGTGGGTTTAATGGAAGCGCGAAACACCTTATGCAGCGATGTTTTAGCGTTCTCGCTAAAAGAAGTTGTTTTACACATTTTGTTGTTTATTTTCCTCGAATTGATTGTGACAAAGTTTTCAATTGAGCACTTTATATGTTAATGACATCGCTTGACAGTGCTTCGTTAAAGTAGCGGTGAAGCTTGCTAAACTTTTCGCTTTTACATTTAAGTAGTTCCCAGTTTTGTTTAGCTTTATTATTTTCACGAAAACGAGGAATTACGTAGAACATTTATTCATGGACACTTTTTAATTTCATAAATTATTGTTACTATGAAAAAGATAATCAAAATCGTGTTCCAAAACGTTTGTTATTACAGTTTGATAGTTTGGCTTGAGAAATTCTGAACACAATTCTGTATAGTCACACAATTGATATAATGAAGATGCCAATTTTTTTATACTTTTTACAGACATTATAAAAACATGTTTACTTCCCAGCAAAAATAAACGCAATAAAACTTAATCATCATCGACACCTCATGTTACAAAATGAAGAAACATGATGTTATATACAATTTTGACCACGATACTTAACAGAAATGTTGCGATTGTTTTCGAATTTGACAAAATTTAAGATGTACCTAAGTATAATAAATAACATTGCCAATGTGTATACCATTGTTTCAGAGAAAAAGGCGAGTGCGCGTGTGACAGTGTGTGTGTGTGTTCGTGTGCAACGCGTACGGCGGGAAAGCAACGATGGCTTGGCCTGAGGTTGTGCGATGAGGGAGCAGACGGGGACGGCATGCAGGAGGGCAGCGCACCTGCAAAGAGGCCCTCCGCGCTCACTATCGACCGAGCAGCCTTCCTCCTTCTAAGGGTCAAGAGAGCTTTTAAAAAGAAGCGCCAACAAAGGAAGGAGAAACAGTATGTATTCCTTACTATTGACAACCTACATTGTAACTTTAATAGCGATTTAGATAAAAAATCAGCGAGTGAGTCAACTGCTGAAAAGCTCCTAAAACTTATGTACATAATGTTAATTTGCCTTTTGTGTAATAGAGTTATTTACTGTGTACTTGTGTTTACTAACACAATCACTATTGGAGCTGAACCATTATGACGTCATCTAACGACGTAACCCAAATTTGATATCTCTTGGAATTACGTGGTACGAAACGTCGATATTGAATCTAGGAACGCTATGCAGTAGATTTTTGATTTGCGGAAATTTTATTTAAAGTATCTCTATTGGCCAGATTCAATTATGATATTATTAACAGTGACAGTTTATTCCTCCAATTAAAAATGCCTGTTCACGCGTTGTAATACAATTTTTAAGTGAAGATGTGATAGAGTGACTTTATAAAGGAGGTCAGGTAAGGGATATGTTTGCTTAATTTATATATAAGTATATGACCATCTCAATCATTATTCTGACGGATAAATCCCTAGACTTCCAACTGTTCAATGTGATAATTTAAGCGCGATCTATCTAGCTACGAGCGTATCATATAAAAAAGATATATTTGGTAATATATATTTAAAACAAATATGAATAATACATAAGTAAATTACTCTAGAGCTTCGGTTTATATGCCACGTGTTCCTTCACACTATTTCCGCTGGTGTAACGTACTCGTAAAATATTTTATTAGAGAGGCCATAAGCAGCTTACTCGAGAACGCTGTACCTAATCTGCCACAAAATTCGCGATATCGGCACATGTGCTCATTAAAATTATTGTTTCTAAACCTATACTTCCAAATCGCTCATGAACATTGTCAGTGAAGCTCAGTGATTGTTAAAGCTCGAATTGATTTTTTATTCTAAAATACATCTGGAATTTCCTACATTTGTAATGTTAAATATGTGTAATATCTTACATTTTTAATTTCCTACAATAGGTAGAAAGATTTTTACACAGAAAAAATCATCAATTAATACAAATAATTTAATCTGTAATTTCTCTGTCATTACGAGGGAAATTCCGCACATGGAAATCAAAATCTATTGGGGTACTAAGATATTCGAATTTATGATTTCGAGTTTGCTTGCCAACTCACCATAGATCAGTATATAAGACGACTAAACCGTCACCATATTATAGAGGAAGAAGACCGGCAGTAGCTATAGGCAGCAAATGTGTAGATGCTTCCTGTGGGAAGCTACTCCAGATAACAAATTCAGCATAGCCTTAGGGCTGATTGCAAATACGCGCAGAAGAAAGAACAATAATTATCTCTAGGTTGAGGATTTATTTTGCGTTTAACCTTTGAATGCTCGTAAATTATAAATATGCTTAAACGATTTTAAACTTTCTTAAAAATTCTCAAGTGTTTTGCTTACATAAAAGGATTCCTAGGTTTATTTTGTTTTCTCTGGGATTGTATTATTTATTTTCTTCCCTTGAACATTTTGCAAAATAGTTACAGTTACATAAAAAAATGTACATATTGTATTTTAAAATAATAAAGACGATGCTGTGTTTCATTGTGATTGGTCCGTTTACACCAATCATAATCAAGCGAAGACGAGGCTCGCCTGTTTCGCTTTAATGTGACAAAAGACTAAAAAGTATATATTCTTTTAGCGTATATTATTTGCAAATAACCTGAAGGTTTTATTCTGTTTCTTACTGTCTCACATTTACACGAGATTAGTATTGGAATTAGATCTCATGTCGTCGCGTTTATCCTCCTTGCCCAGTACTTCCTGTCCAGTGAGGTCTTTTTTGACGGACGGAGGTTTCAGTGTTTTGAAATCATTACGCAACTCACGATCACCAACTGCCTTAATGCCGTCTTTAGACAACTTATTTTTTTTTATTTCTGGAAATTTAACTTCCTTTTTGCTTGGAAAGATGAGGAGCTCTATGGGATTAGAGCGTGGGTGTGGATCTTGAGGAAATAGGCCCGGCGCAGATACCAGTGCGTCCAGCAGCGCAGCAGCCGGCAAACTGGCACCAGATCCAATGCGTTGCTGAGGACCCATCTCGAGTATTATAGATTCCTCCCTTAGCTACGAAAACAAATGAATTAACTTATCGTCCATTAAAAAAACTAACTCTTTTGATGTCCGTCTTTTCTTCCCGAGTATCTCAGAAACTAAAACTAAACAAAATATTACTAACTAGTC
The DNA here is from genome assembly GCF_905147105.1 of Pieris brassicae. Lineage (NCBI taxonomy): Eukaryota > Metazoa > Arthropoda > Insecta > Lepidoptera > Pieridae > Pieris > Pieris brassicae. The sequence continues at coordinate 20,422,379 of NC_059668.1, read as the reverse complement.
TGTCAATAAACACTTTTCTTTTGTTCAACTTTTTAATTATTTTGAATCTGGAACAGGTATATTATTTTAATAACTTTTTGATTTAACGCCATTTCACATGTTTTTTCGTGTTCATTATCAAATTAAAATATGTAATGGGGTGTTAAAGAAAATAGGATTGCAGTGATCGCCTTACACAGTGGGTACGGAGTCGTCGGTCATATTCCAGACACTTCAAAAGCTTAAGCTTCAGCCGTATGTTCGTATATCAACAGATAAAACTACACTTTGTCAGTCGAAAACCAGCGGCTGCGTGCTGTTAGAACTAAAAAACTGGTAAAGCCAGAATTTGTCAAAATCCTATTTGGAAGCAAAAAATCTTATCGTGAGAAATGAAGATTTCCACTAGGACCTAAAAGTCAGTGCTTATCGTCAATATACAGGACATGCCCTAAATCAATATTGTCAAATAAAGAGAGAAAATCGGTTAAAACGCTTCCGTCGTGATATGCAGATGAAAAGCACAAATATATCCTTTTACGATTGAAGAACACTACAATAAGCAAAATGATAAAGTGTACGCTCACAGTTCTAAAGAAGCTGCTCCAGTTGTCGGAAAGGTACAACGTGGTCATCATCAGAGTCACAAAACTACATTTTTGTGGAAAAAAGGGATGAAAACCTCAGCCATAGTGTATATTGTATGTATTTAATAAGTGTATATATACGAATAACGATAGAGATAAATGAGTATTATGAGTAAATCTGTATGAAGATTGTATCCATGATATTGCTTTTATCTTATTTAGCCTAAATAACCTTGACCTTTTAAGGCCTATACCATATAGTACCTGTTCATGAGAGTCGCAACAGAGTGGTGACATTGCAGGCTTGTTAAATGGAAAAATATCGTTATTGCGGAGGAGTCTTGTCATTATATCTGGTAGTGGGTTGGTGTCACGTGCAGATGTAAGCCCCATGCAGGCACAGGGCTCACTTGGAACTCCAGACAGCCGCTGCTTGATAAGTGGAGAGCCCCTTACATCTGCGGCATAATACATTAATTTGATGATTAGAGTTGACTGGTTCAGTGATACCAAACTAATGCGACTGCATTAAGGTAGAGGGTTATGTGGGACTCGCTACTGTGCATACCAACTAAAACCACCACCAGCAATCGCCCGAGGTAGTACACAGAAACGGCGTTGCCTTGTCCTCCCTCCATGCGATATTCCGTCGGCATCACGGCCCCCTATATAATAATAATGTGGAATGGACCATGGAACATGACGACCCACATCGCTTGACAGAGACCGTGCTCCAGAATACCACAGCAGTAACTGAGAAGTTGCGAGTGCGCTGTCAGGATATCGCAGTATCACACTTCTTGAAGCACCCAAGTCGGATATATGTCCATAGGCATCTGCTCCTCAAAGTGACAGTATGTAAGAATACAAACGGCTGCAGAATAACATCAGACAGAATAAACAGAAGTAGTTATAATAGAGATGCTTCTGATGCTAAAGGTGTTATTACCTTGTGGTTTTGTGTCGATATAAAACGCGATATCCATCTTGCCAAGGTTCACCAAAGAATTCGTTACTGGTGGCGCTGCGTTGCATAACGCTAACGTGGCCATCACCATCAAACAGCGCATCACAGCCATACTAATAAATATAAATTAGTAATCATTGCAAATAGTATAACAGTTTATATATTAATTAATCTTAGATCCAGGTGTTTATATTATATATAAATATTACGATTATATACCATCAGTAACCCACAATAGTGGTATAACTCTTTACCTTACTTTAGTTCGAATCCTCTATTTCTTATAATATCGTTGTGAAGGCAATCTTTATTTATATTAATACCCAGTTTGTGGTTTATATGGCCAGCCGCTGTAGACCACTGAGAGAAATGTATAATTTACGTCGTTCTGTAGACCTGCTATATTTAATACAATACCTAATTTGTCAGAGAAAAGCTACATTTAACAATAAAGGCATTTAAACAAGCGTATCCAATTAAGTTATTCCATAAATTACTTGAAGATATTTAGCAATTACTGTTGGAATTATTTTAAGGACGATTTTCGTAATTTGTCTACAAATTCTAATAAGAATTAAATTAGCTTAAATTTCAGTTTAGGTTCTGTCTTTATTAACCGTGTTTATTCATATTTATGTAAATAAATAATTTAAACAGCCAAACTTCATATTATAATAAGGAATCAGATTGATTTCTTCTAAAAGGCGACAATGGGCACTTGTCTTAAGCCACTTGGGTTAAGGAAGTTGTCATAAAATCTGGATGTTCTTGGTGAAATTCCAACCAAAAATTGTCCCGTGTAACATTTTAAATGGCCAAACTTAATTTTTAACTTATTATGAATCAGATTAAAGTCTCCTAAAAGGCGCCAATGACCACTCTGGTTTATGGCATTTATCTTTATGATACGGAGTTTTTAATAAATTTTCAACTAAAAAATTGTTACGAGTAGATTTTTTAATAGCCAAATTTAAGTTTGGAATTTTATAGATCATGTAAAAGTCTCCTAAAATGCGACAATGGCCACTCTGGGTTAAGGCATCATAAAATACGGAAGTTAAATTTCCAGCCAAAAAATGTTTTCACCTTCTTATATTTGGGTTAGTACAAATACACCGTACATGTGTAAACTTGTACAGAACATTTTCTTTATATCACTTTACCTTATATATGACAATTGAACGGCTCCGCCTTACGTTTATCTTGCAAGTCGAGACGAGAAGGGAGTCGAGAACAAATCGAAATGAAACGGTTTCGTAACATCGATTTGATCGTTTATTGGATTCGTTTTATGGCGAGATTTGTAATCGTCCGCGCTTAATTCTTTATTTGTTTTGCTCTTTTATCGATAATCGAATATTTTATTGTGCGAATAATGAACATAATATAACACTTTTTTTAATTATGGCTCACTAAGCCCCTTAATTCAGATAGTTAAAATATGAATTCATCTTGTTAACTGATTGTTAAATAAAAAAGTCTAATTCATATTTTTCTATTCTGAGTTTTATCATCAGACGTCAAAGCAGAATACAAAATTTCACCCGTACTCGACGTTTGTTTCCACAACTGAGCGTTTTTTATGGCAGTTTTTGCCTCGCTCCACCACCATGTGAAAGCTGCCCACTGAAGTATATCCGTACCAATTTAAATTACCTTCAGTAAAAAAATACCAATTCCTAAAAGGCTGGTAACGCACGCGCCAGCCCTCTGGCATTTAGAGTGTCCATGGGCGGTATCACTTAACATCAGATGAGCATCCTGCCCAGTTGTCCACTGTTCTATAAAAAAATATGTATTATAGTTTCTATTTAGGCTTTTAACCTTTTATTATATTAATATATATATTCGTATTGGATATTTAGGATGATTTAGATGAATTAATTCGTTATAATTATCTGAAGTTTATGTAATGTCAAAGATAATTATTACTGTCTAGACACTGAACACGATTAGTAACATAAACATGCCGTTTCCTTTTATGAGAATTCTGTGACAATTTTAGTAATGAAAAAAAAAACATTCAATTTTTTCGAATACAATTGTGATTGTTCATTAAATAATCAGAAATTAAAGAGTTTTACAGATTACTAGGTAAATCCTAACAATTGAGTTCCGTTGTTAGATTCGGATAACGATAAAATCTTGTATTTATTTATAAACTTCAATTTGTGTGAGTCGTAAACTTCAAGCATGAGACTTGCAATCGCTCTGTGGGTGAGTAACAATCATTATATTATATTATTTACATGATATTTATAAAAGTACATATGTATTATGTATGTTACTGAACTGGGAATCGTATTTTATTTAATAACACGTATAATTCGAAGTCCTATATTTAAAATTGTATTATGTGCACAAATGTAGGACACCGCTGTGACTGACAGGCTCGGGCGAACTGTCATCTGTCAGTTTCACGAAAACCTGACAGTTACAGATAAAAATATATATTTTCTGTGTAATAGAAGCGATTTTACTTAGTTCTAGGGGGCCAACGAGCCTACGGAATAGTCATAAAAGGCAGTTATAACAGTTATGGCAGACATTAGTGGGTTTGGTTCCGGCCTTTAAAAGCTTTATACTGTTATTATATTCTATAGATGATATAACTTGTAGATTTAAAAAAAAATGCGTAAAAATCTAAAAGCCGCATAAATATATAGGCTGGTAAAATATATTGGTATCGTAGTCTGTTCCGTTGACATTTCAATGTTTTTATAAGACTCTTTATGTATTTTACTTACTACAGTAATTATTTCATTTAAATTTTATAAAACTACTATACATTTAAACAAAAGTTACAATGGTCTTACCCTCCTAAGTAATAATTAGAATTGTTCGCGCTAAATCGGTGTCAATCAAAGAAGGATGACAATTGTCGATTTGACTTTGACACACGAACCGGAGATGGTGGTAGGTGGTGCCCCGGCGTAATGGCGCAAGGGAGTTAAATTTTAACCGGTGTCGCGTGCGCACTAAATATATACCGCATACCGTGTAGCATTTACTTTTTTTTTCATTCATCATTGAAGGATCCAGTATTTGGAGTGACATATGCCACCGTTGATGGTAAGTGCTAGTTTTAGTCTTATCGATTATTGGATTCCTTTTTTTATTATACTGACACGTGACAGCCGAACCAGCGCATATTATTTCACCGAGGGAAGGGAGCATCCTGGATATAGCTTCTAGATACCCAGGCCCACACAAAAATAATTAAAAATTATTTAAAAGAAAATCAAAACAAATTTAAAAAGTTCGGTCCCTGTGGCAGTGTACCTTTAACGCTGGCAGCATTTCCTCGCTGTACTGCGATACTTATTCGTTGAGCGAGGAAAGCACCAGCTCTGGGGTCAACGGTACTATTTACCTGGCGCCAACTTAAATCTTTAATAAGCGCATGTGCACTTGAACCTCACGGCCCAAGAGTCTCTACTCCAAAGGGAACAAATTGGAAGTTGGAGGAAAAACTGTTATATTTGAGCCTTTTATTATTTCTCTTTGCTACGGCTGCCCCAGCTTTTTTAAAATAATTATTTTAGTATCATATCGCCGTACCCAAACCAAAGTGTAAGCAAACATATACAAAGATTGTATTTTAATATATGTATGCTCACGTTTGATGAATCGTATTCCTTGTTTTGGACTTATCAAATACGTAAGGAATAACATGACGTGTAGGAAAATGACATGAACTTCCTCATTCTCCTCCTACAGGGTTCGATCATGCTTAAACATATCCTAACAATAAAAACAATCTTAGTTATACATAACCCTTAAATATAACTTAAAAAGCAAAGCTATTACTGCGGAAGTAATATAAATGTTTATAATAATGACATCATTTTCTGATTCTCAAGATGTTCTTATGGAGCGTAGAAGGAAAGACGCGAAAAGTCGTCACTTCAGTGAATCCCGTTTCATTATCAACAAATGTTATTCAACGACAGTTTGAACCAATCGACGAGGCTTTTGTACAACATAAAGATGTTCTTCTGGAAATGGTATATTGTTGTATTCAGATTAGATGGTGCATTTTACTCTTATATATATTACATATTTTTATTTTTATTAATAATAGGTTTATAAGTTATTATAATATGTTTTAAAATGGGTACTTTTTGTTACAAAAAACAAAGTATGATAAAATTAGCTGTGTAAGCTGCAATATTTTGTGTTTGCATTACTACATTCATCACGCACATTTTTCTTTATATATATAATTCTACTGTACGTGTGTATGTCACTGACCTCATCTAAAACGCCTGGCCCGATTGATTTAGAGCCACAAATCAGCCTGGCAGGTGCCGCATCAGCTCACAAATAGCTCACAAACTCTTAAACGGTTGGACAGATTTATGTGAAATTTTTTGTGTGTTCAAGTGGAGTTGAGAATGACTTACATTATTAGATATATTTTTTTTTGTAAGACGTGTGAAGAGAGAGAGAGAGAGACTCTGTACTCTGGAACTTTACATTGTCACGATACTTATAAGTATTTTAATACAATTAAAAGCTCTATTTAATTCCCAATTCAAAGCTAGAAACAAAACTGAAGGAACTGCGTGAGAAGAAAAAGAAAAAACATGACAGCGAGTCACCCAGTCGTTGTAATGTCGGTGGCGCAGAACTTCGATTGAATGCACGCGGTCTCAGTGTGGTTGGGGAAGCTGATGCTGCTATTCGACTTACTTCCGGTGCGTGTCTTCTATTTATATTTCAGCTATTTCTTTACCATGAGTTTTGATATATCCTTGTGGTTTCAACACATAACGAGATATGTTTAGTTTACTTATTGGTACAATTTGTAGAATATTATAAAGAGAAAATACTTTTACAATTAACGAATTTCGAATATTGCAGAAAAACTAAGATAAAAAGAAACGCAATTATCGCGCTACCTACAAATAAAATTTACAGTTTCCTTACCTTGTTGGTATGCCAATATTTCTAAATAAGTATAAAAATCTTAGTTCTACGCGTAACCACTAGGGGTTATTATGCACCGCTGTATAATTTTCCATACAAATTTTCCACACAACTCGTACTAAATCTACCGTTTAATTTGCCATACAATATACACCTACATAATTTGTCCAAGGGTTTTCACGCTATTGTGGTTCGTATGGGCCATTACATACGGTGGAGGCGCGGTTTGGATCGGTGACAAATTGCATATTCGAGGCCAGGCGGACGTGTTGCGGTCATAATGTGGCCAATAAGCCCGCAGCAGGTGTAACAGTTAATTATAATGAAGGCAAATCCGAGTTGAACAGACCTCATTCTAACACTTACATGCTTCTAAAGTAAATCTAGTTTGTCGAACATAAATTCCTAATTTAGTCGCATTATTTAAGTGAAATAGACAAAATTGTCTTGCTTAATTGCGTGTTTTTTTTTGCATGCGAATCAGCCGGTATTCCAGCATCTATTGCTATGTTGCCGGCATTTTTGATAATCTGTGTACCTAAACAGGTATAGATAGGTGAGAATGTTAAACGAATTACTCAAAAAACGTTGCTTTCGATGTGATTCATCAAACGCGCGACAAAACAAAACAAAACCAACATGACAGAGATGCTGTCACACACAACTGTGAACACAAACGCATCGGCATCGTTTTACAGTCGTTTTTGTTATCTATTCTTCACTGACTCCCCATGCTCTGTCTTCTGTGGAAAGCTTTTGGGAGAAACATAGTCCATAAAACACAATAGGTTATGCAATATTTTGCAGATAACACTTCTTTAGCGTTGGAGGCTTCGGGCGTGGCGGCTGTGGGACACGCACGGGTTACACTTAATGGACCTAATGTGCCCCATATATCTGGCTTGGGGCAATTATTTGCGGGTAAATTATTTTACGTACCAATTTTGGATATTGCCGTAAACTAGTATCAAAGTAGTCAAAACATTACTCTTTGATTATACACAGTAACTGTGGCGTTAGAATTTTGAAATTTTTATTTCTCTCTGTGTCTTGAATAAGTCCACTGATAGGACAGTGCATTTTATGACGTCATAGAGAGTTGACGTTAGATGGAGAGAAGTAAAACTTTTAGATAATCCATGACTCCTACTTATTAGTTATGGTCAACAACAGTCTACACGTGCAATATTGCTATAAGTAAAATTCAGTCGACATTACACAAAACGTGAATAATGTTACGTTGACCAAGAATTCAGAAAACGTTACAGAGGCAAAATAATTGATTAAATTATTGTAATAACTATATAAATAAATTGTAAGAGCAGTGCTGGTATTGTAACTACAGCGTTAACTTTAGCGGAGCACGTCCCTGGTCGTGGGTTCGAGTCACAGATGTCCAATGTAATTTTCTTCGAGTTGTTACTTCTCCTTAAATGAACTCCTTGAATAAAACTCTGTCAAACCCAAATTTCGATGACAAAACCCATTTATACTTGTAGCTCCACTTGATATTTATTTGATAAACTAAACTAACTTTATGACCTAACTTTTTTTTAATAGATCTTACAAACGGGTACGTTGCGTTGCCGGCCTTTTAATATGCCTGTATTGTATTAGCTAGTTCATTAATTTGTTTATTTCTATTACAGATTTTATAGAATTTTACAATGAGTTTTAACTTATAGATTACGATCTAATATTGGTAATATTATTTAATTATCAGGCAATCCAATCGGAGACTGCACACAAAGTAAAACGACTAATAACACTGGAGACAAGACCATAGATGACGAATCAGAGCCCCGGATACAATCCAATGTAACTGAGTCACAGCATCCAAGAAGCACTACGAGAAAGCTTACCCAAAAATTTACACACTTTTCAGTCACCACACCCCTTGAAATGGCACCTGAATATCCTGAATAAAGATTTTTTTCCTCTTGCCTTTTTTTTCTTGCGTACCTGTTAAATTATTGCTATTGTCATTGATTACACCCTCAATGTCTAAGCATTAAGTATGATCCAATTGTTCTTAGTAAAGACATATTTATATAAAAAAGCGATTATTACATCGGGCTCCTGCCAGATGCTGCTGCTCCTCCCTCTTAACATCAGATGAGCCAGGAGCCAAGTGATAACGCCGCCCACGGTGACTTCTCAATGCCAGAAGGCAGGTCAGTTGCGGGCTTTGGGAGCTCTTTTCTTGAAGATTGCAGGAACGAGTGTGTTTCGCGTTACTACAATATTACAGATATACAGTCCAGTAGCTACTTAATCTGTGTATAATGTGTTCTTAACCTATAGTTTAATATACTTTAGAGAGAATAAAATAGCGGCCACAGAAACAAATGAATAACTACAGTCTATGTTCTGTACAGTGCCGCGGCTGTGGCAGCAAGCGCGGCCGTACGCCGTGTCCCTCCTCCATTGCTTCGCTCGCGTACGCTTCCTGCGATCGTTGCGCCACCTCTCTCGATACTCCACGCGCAGATCGACCCTTCTCACGCTGCAGGTAAGTTTTTGGTTTTGGTATATACACTATGGAACTAACTATGAGTTTAATGCGTTACATAGATTCCTTAGATAGATTTATATACATATTTTCTTTGCTAACAAAAAGTTTTAATTATAATATGTGAAGTCAGTAGTAGCAAGTATTTATATCGGACCAATTTCAAACAAAAAATATAAACTATTTCTTTTGTGATATTAAACGAAGATCAAAAACTGAAAATCACATGTAATATTCGAATACGTGTTAATTATAAACACACCATACAATTACAAGACAAATGCCAATTAATCATCTCATCATATAAACAATTAACAAAAAAACAAAGAGTAAGAGAAATATATAAATTTATATTTGAAACAACCTCAACATTGTTGTGGTTATTTAAATGTATATTTTTACTGCAAAACAATTTTATTTCTTGAAAAATGTCTAGCGATGCTTGAAACTGTCGCTCACTCGAGTGGAATACGAAACGTATGCATTAGATATAGCTGAATTTTTAACACCACCGTTATATAAACTTATGAAATTCAAGATTCGAGTTTGAAAATCTGAATATATTTTATGTTTTCGTTGGAAATTTTCTATTAAGTGATTAATTCTATAAACAGCTCACTGGGTGTGATTTATGAACAATTGTTAATTTAACAATTTTTAAAATAAAACGCTAGTTAAGAAATTACATCTAAAACTTTATTTTATTCAAAAAGTTTCTCGTGAAAACCTATCACGAATTTTCCTTTGTTGGCTATGTAATGAAAATGAAATCAGCAAGGTTTTCTGGGGTGGAACTCCAGATGAACGTTATCAAGGCGTACCTGCAATTGCTGTCGCGAGTAGGGATGACATGGAAGTGTTCGTGAAGACACGCTGAAGCACTGTAGCACATGAACTAATCCTGCCTTTACTTGCAATGCTGCGTAACGCCGACCTATGCACTCTCGAGCACCACGCCCAAACGGTAGATATGTCCATTCTGATACAAGACGCTTATTCTCTGCTGAAAAGCGTGCTGGTTGAAACAGATCGGGATGTTCCCATATCTTTGCGTCATGATGCGCCTCATACACCGGGACGTACACCCGGGTATTACACTTAACGTGCACGCCACCCGCATCATCAGTCGGAAGCACGCTATCGCGTATACATAACCTCTTAAGGTATCCTACAGGAGGGTGAAGCCGCAATGCTTCGCATACCACGCTATCCAAGAATTCCATGCGCGATACCGCATCTGCGCTTAGCTCCCCGCTATTTGCCGCGAATACCTCATCTATCTCTTGATGAAGCCGCTGCTGATGCTCAGGATGACGGCCTAACTCATAGAGAGTTGCAAACAGCGCGGATGCGGTTGGTTCAACGCCAGCGATAAAAAAGAAGAAGGCCTGTGCTGCCAATAACTCATCAGTTGGTTCAAGCTCCAACGGTAGCTGAGGATCACGAATTCGACCAGCTCGCTGAAGCGCCACGCATAGCTCGGCAAAGTCATGTTTGGCTGTCCCTCCACTCTCCTGCCGTCGTTGCTCTAACACTTTCCGGATTGCATTAATAAATAGAGGTTCATGCTCTTTGAAGAGTTTAATGCCAAGAAACTGTGACAGCTCCAAGCTCAGATTCGAAAGGACCAAGTTGGTATCACTCCAGAATGTTGGTTTAAACGCTTTTTGAGCCATATTAAGAAATGGAGAGTCAAATATCGACTCAGGTGTTATACCAAACACGGCGGCACCGATGGCAGCACTGCAAAAGGTGGACAGCGTGTCGTAAACACCTGTGGTCCATAATTCTGGGTGATGCTTCAAGTGATCAGCGAAGTCACGGGCACTGCGGTCCATAATGTAATACATGCTGCGCAATTTAGAGGCGGTGAAGAGTGGCGTTAGTGCCTGACGCATAAGTTTCCATCGCACGCCATGCATGAAAAGCACGTTGTCTGCGAGTAGGTCACCCCGGTTGGGTTGCACGCCCCGATGAGCGAAGGCGGCAGAGTCTCGAGCTAAGACATGTCGCACACAGCGGGCCCCACGGACTTGCAGTGACGGTGTGAGTAGGCATCCTACTCCTACCACAGGTGCTGCTGGGTAGCTGCGATACACATCACACAGTGATTCAAATACGGCGCGCCCACCGAAAATGAAGTCCCAATAGATGCCAGTCACTTTATGTCGCTTGTATAGTGGTACACCACGCCGCCGCCAGTACACCTCGTTATACTTGCCGATTAGATAGACACATATGTATAGAAGAAGAAAAGGTATCAGTACTTGTAACATAAACATTTTATTACTAATTTATTAAATTCGTAGTGTTGGCATGCATCGCCTTAAATGTTTATCTGAAATCTATTTGTCGAGGCTCAAACTTCGTGACCTAAAAAAATTAATTACATTTAACGACGTCGTGTCTATGTTATTAAATACTTTACCCTGATATTTTTATTGATCAAAGTTATGGTTTTCACATCATACTGCAAATTATTTAAGTTGAAAACATCCAAAGTATCATCTTTTTGAATTGGCGATCTATTAAACGCGTAGCTCGAAAGTAATTTCTCATACGAAGCTTGTTGGTTGGTTGTACTGTCCATAGACAAATAATACAAAACATACATGTATATGCAGGTTTTGTATGTAACAATTTAAGTAAAATGTTAACAATAGGTTTAATTTTTAAAATCGACCAAACAATACCATTGTAAATTTGTAAATGGCGAATAATTTTAATTACTGTATGAATATGTAGATTGCTTATATTTGGTTCCGCCACGGCACTGACCAAGTTAAATTAAATGAAAAGTTTAAAATACTTTAATGAGCCTTCATACAATGAATTTACTGGTTAAAAATCCGAGACCTGTATTTTAATATAGTAGAAGCATCCAAAACCTTCCTCGTCATTCTCTGCTATATATTTTTATACATTTAACTTCTTTATAGAGTATCTTTTTTCTGGCAAAATTAGTCAAATAAGGTTTCTTATTGTGAATAAGTTCGTCTATCATAACAGAGGCAAGGCGGAAAGAGCACATTATTTTTATTTCTATAAATTTTTATCTACGTAAGGTAAAAATAATTTTAAGGTTTTAATCTGTTATCAGCCAGGCTTACTTGATGTTAAGTGATATACACTCTCAATGCCAGAGACCTCTCGAGTGCATCTTTGTATCTTGTTGATTTGCGTCCTAGGAGTTAACGTTCTACATAATATTATGAAGTGAAACAGAATGTTATAATAAAAAAGCAGGTATTCCATTTACATTCCCGTTATATAAAAATGTTCTGGGAATGTAATTTTATCGGTAAACTGTCGGTGTTGTTAGAGGCGTGAAATATTTCCAAGGGTTCGCGTTCCTGATCGCGCCATGTCGCTTTACGCCGCAAGGAATTTTTATTATTTGTTTAGAGAAAATCTTAGATATCCTAGATAACGTTTGTAGGGCTGGAACGTTTTTATTATGGAGTGAAAAAACTTATGCTGAACATTGAACTGACGGGAAGTTGTGTACCTGGGCCACGTGTTGTGCTAGGACCGCTACCACCTTCTTCAATTAATTATAATGGGGGTCAGGGTCAACGGCATGGTGGTAGAAGGAAAACTTATGGTTTCACAATGTATAGAAGAGTATTGCGATTGCAAAAGAATTGCTGCATCTGGCACATGACAAGATACGCTTCACAAGACTGAAGGTCAGCCTCCAGTAATGTCACCAAAAGAAGATTTGGGGTGACATATGTGAAATGTGAATTTTAAATTGTTTGATGAACAAAAATCGATTGTTCTTCTAATTGTAGAATTAACAGTCGACCTGTTTATCTACACTAATATTGTAGATAGGAAAGAGTTTATTGTTTGTTTTAATTGAATAGGCTCCAATACTACAGGACTGATTAGAATGATTTGAATTCTTTCCCCATTATAACCGTACGTTATGATTGATGAACATCGTTTGAAAGTTATGGGTACATATATAAACTTCGATAATGCAAACCAAGGCATACCTATAATACGTACGTTTTCCCATCTATATTGCTTGTGACACGGATATATTTAGTTGCACACTGGCTAAATTCTGCATTATTCATCATTTGTAATAAAAAGGTTTAGGTTTTATGTTTTCTTGATTTGTTTATATGTAATATTATGTTCTTAGTTTAAAAATATACTAATAAATATTCTATTGTATTAGGATAAAGTTACTGTATGAATGGAAATATGGTAATAAATTAGTTTCAAATTTAAATGATAGAAGTTTTATCACTGTCGAAAAATAATGGTATTGATATGTTGCAGAGGTGACGCAGAGCCAGCAGCTATGCCGTGGCATATCATCGCACCGTGTGAGTTGCGTAAGCGCAGCGTTGCCTCGGATCACGTGTATTAGTGATGAAGCTAATGAAGGTGAAGCGAGGCGCAAGAGTGCCTTCTCACACCTTGGTGTGTCACCACGTTCTAGCTTCGCCCTGGAACAGCCAGATGCGTGCACTATAAGGTCAGTTTATATGTAAATGAAGGGTTAGATTCAGAATCGAAATTTAACGCTCAGTGTTACCTCCATATGTCAAATCCATTTGACATACAGAAGTCATGCTTAGCCCTTAGTCTCGACTTTGAATCTTACCCTAAGAATGTGTTGGAACATTTATTACAGCAAATTTTTGCATTTTTAGAAGGCCGGTAACGAACTTTCGAACCCTCTGGCATTGAGAGCGTCCATGGGCAGCGGTATCATTTAGCATCCGGTGAGCCTCCTGCCCGTTTGCATAAAAAATATCCTGTTGTATAAAAAAATAATAGTCCGGATATCTTAACGACCAATTAACTCAAGAATAATTAAAACAAAAATTACACACTTAAAAATAATTCATAGAAAAAACAAAACACCTGATTCCTAAAAGGCTGGAAAATCTGACAGTATAAGTTTTCATAGACCTCACTTAACACCAAGTGAACCTTTTTCCCCTTTAAATAACAAGGCTATTTGCTTTATATAAATAAGTAGATATATTATAGCCAATGTAGAATTATAAATGTTATATATTAATCTTTTAATTTTCATTCGCTGGGTAGATAATACCATTTATATAAAGGTCAAAAGGATAACTTGTGCTCGTTTGGCTTCAAAAGAACTCACAATCAGATCTTTGTAATTGAAGCTTACGGTCAGAGGTCTCTAATCTCGACTTATGTATTGATTTGAGGCCGCACTAAACCTTTTTTACTAGCAACGGCTACGTCTTTTTAAACACACACAACGTTGACAAGGGCCATTTCACGTAAAACGGACAGCAAAAAAAGTTAGGTCGTCGAATTTTTTACGATGTTTATTTTTAAGTTTTAGGCATTTTAAATATAATGCTAGTACCATTAGTATAGGTCTTACTTTTCCCTTTTGGATTAGAAAATAAATTTTGATAAACCGAAAGTAAAGATTTCATATGAGTTTTAAAAACTTTGCCAATATTTTTTTTATTACAAAAAATAGGTCAAAGTATATTTTAAAACTACTAGAAGTTTCAAAGTGGGATGGTTATTAGGAAGATAGGTGAATTAAAATGCAAACTTAATATTTCTCTTTTGTAATCTTATATTCAAAATTGACATTAGAACGTACTAACATGAATAAAACTGATTGTTTTTTATTTACAACAGCATCGATACAATACAGAAAACAGGTCAACAATAAGCAATACCTTCATTGAAATCTCTTCTAATAAATACAATGGGACTATAAAAGTAAAAGAGCAAAATAGATAAATCAGCGACTAACGAGCCATAATACAATAAGTCAACGGAGGTCGGAGTCGAGAACAGCACTCTCCCGGCCGTGAAACTGTCTAACTTATAATTTGTGCTGTAATTGTTATCTTGTAGTTATATCTGCATTTCTTAAAGACACGAAAGAGAAGAATATAAATCAAATACCCGATGATATCGTTTTTAATTAATGGAGCGCAAATACAGAGAGGATGCCACATCATGCCATTTTTTGGCGTCGGGACGTGACGACCCCATCGCCCACTGATGAAATAACCTGTGACAGAGGTTATTTCACCAGTGCAGTCAGTCAACCCCCTTCCTAGTGGGAGTGCCATGCTGTTGCTTTCGGGCTTCAGCCAATCGGGCACACGACTGGGGCAGTACCACTGTCTCACAGAAAACCGGCGTGAAGTGATGCAATAGGTTCATCTTATTGTACTCGCGTTTCGTGCGGTTAGTGAGACTCCCGGAGCCCATCAATTCCCCCCCCCCCCCAGAATATGAAGATGCAGTTTAAACAGAGATTACCACACGTTTCCGCTATGGAGAATCCCCCTCTGAGCGTCCATCATCGGAACAATCAGTATTCGGTGGTGGATGCACAGGCTGCCCTTCGTACTCTGGGGTGGGCAAAAACTGCGCAAAAAACTATAGGTTTCGATCTCGGGGCAAACGGAAGAATTTACCGAAGGCATCCCCTTCCACGCTCTCAGTGGACTTTACCAATGTTAGGGGGCTCAACTCTAATCTTAACGCGGTTCACTTTCACCTCGAAACTGCGAAGCCGGCCTTATTCTTCCTTACTGAGACTCAGATATCCTTCCCGGCTGATACTTCCTACCTCTCCTACCCGGGGTACAAATTGGAACAATCATTTGTGCCGCGGGCGGGAGTTTGCGTGTACGTCAGAGAGGATATCTGTTCTCGTTGCCTCGGGTCGCTTGAAGGAAGGGACCTATCTAGCCTCTGGCTGCGCGTAGACTGCGATGACCATCCGCGATTCTACGCATGCCTGTATAGGTCCCATAGCGGAAATACCGAAACTGAGCGACTCATTGAGCACATCCAAATGGCTACAGATTCCCTGCTCGAAGGGGTTCCTACCGCTGAAATCGTGATACTTGGCGATTTTAACGCTCACCATGCCGATTGGCTCGGTTCGGAAACCACCGATCACGCGGGATCCATTAGCTTACGACCTGTCACAAATGGTCCCTGCGATTACGCGAATACCAGATGTGGATGGTCATAAACCCTCTTTGTTGGACCTTCTGCTGACCTCACATCCGGAGACCTATCAAGTCTCTGTTGACCCGCCATTGGGTTCATCGGATCATTGTGTGGTACTGTGCCTACTACGCGCCCTCCTCGGCCCCGTTTTTCGGGTTGTCGTCGTATTTGGCACTATCGGTCAGCAGATTGGGATGGGATGCGGTCTTTCTTTGCGTCCTACCCTTGGGGGCCTATGTGCTTTTCGTCGGAAGCTCCAGATTTCGTCGCTGCCTCTGTCGCCGAAGTGGTTCTACAGGGCATAGAACTTTTTATTCCATTCTCTGCGGTGCCGATCAAGTCAAGTCACAGCCCTGGTTTAAGCGTTCTTGCAAGGCGGCATCGCGTCGAAAGCGAGAATGCTTTAATGCATGGGCGGAAGCGGCGATATCTCGTGATGCCAATACCAGCGAACATAAAAAAGCATATAACTCAGCCTCCAGGTCCTTCAAACGGGAAATCGCTAAGGCAAAGTCAGAGCACATCGCCAGATTTGGCGAGAGATTGGCCCAACTCCCTTCTGAGACCCGAGCCTTCTGGTCTCTCGCCAAAGCTGTACAAGGGAATTTTTGTCAGCCATCGATACCACCGCTGCACAGAGAGGATGACTCGCTCGCCCACACTGCGAAGGAGAAGGCCGACCTCTTGGGCTGTCTCTTCGCGTCCAACTCGACTTTGGATGACCGGGGGAGATCACCACCGGCGATTTCGCGGTGTGATAACTCAATGCCGGAAATCACATTCCGGCAACGTGCTGTTCGCAGAGCACTATCTTCCTTGGACATTCATAAGTCGAGCGGGCCGGATGGTATCCCTCCAATTGTGCTGCGTACATGTGCTCCTGAGTTGGCTCCGGTCCTGACGCGCCTTTTCCGGTACCTTTACTCGCTCGGCACTGTCCCGAAGTGCTGGAAGACCGCTTCGATACATCCGATCCCTAAAAAAGGCGATCGCTCTGATCCATCCAACTATCGCCCAATCGCAATAACCTCCTTGTTCTCCAAAATAATGGAATCCATTATTAATGGCCAGCTCTTGAGTTATCTAGAGGGCCACCAGCTGATTAGCGATTATCAGTACGGCTTTCGTCGTGGTCGTTCGGCTGGTGACCTTCTAGTATACCTTACTCATAGATGGGCAGAGGTAATTGAGTCCAAGGGGGAGGCACTAGCGGTTAGTTTGGACATAGCGAAAGCCTTCGATCGGGTGTGGAACAAAGCACTGCTCTCGAAGCTTCCAGCCTACGGGCTTCCTGAGAAATTATGCGACTGGATCTCCAGCTTTCTAGCCGATCGGAGCATCAAGGTCGTCGTCGACGGAGCATGTTCCGACCTTAAACCCGTGAATGCTGGGGTCCCACAAGGCTGTGTTCTATCCCCGACCCTGTTTCTTCTGCATATCAATGACATGTTGCAACTTAGCAACATTCATTGCTATGCGGACGACAGCACTGGGGATACTGTTTACACTGGCCGGGCAGGTATTTCTCGGGCAGTTGTCGATGAGTACCGGAACAAACTTGTGTCTGAAGTCGAAACTCTTTTACGTGGAGTCTCGGACTGGGGTAGACTAAACCTAGTCCAATTTAACCCCAAGAAGACACAAGTTTGCGCGTTTTCCGCGAAAAAAATACCCTTTGTCGCTACTCCTCTTTTCGAAAACACTCTTCTTGAAGCCACAGCCAGCATCGGAATACTTGGCGTTGACATATCGAACGACGTTCAGTTTCGCGGTCATTTGGAGGGAAAGGCTAAATTAGCCTCCAAAAAGCTTGGTGTGCTCAGCAAGGCGAGACGGTACTTCACTCCGGGCCACCGCTTGCAACTCTATAAAGCGCAAATACGGCCCCACATGGAATACTGTTCTCACCTCTGGGCGGGGGCTCCCCAGTACCAGCTCCTTCCACTTGACCGTATCCAACGAAGAGCGGTTCGAATCGTCGATGACCAATCCCTCTCCGAGCGGCTCGATCCTTTGGCGTTGCGTAGAGATGTGGGGTCACTCTGCATCTTCTACCGCATTTACCATGAAGAGTGTTCAGAGGAGTTGTTCGGATTAATACCTGCAGCTGAGTTTCAGCATCGGACGTCGAGGCAAAATATAAAATTCCACCCGTATCACCTCGACGTCCGACGTTCCACGACTGAGCGTTTCTCAAGGCAATTTTTGCCGCGCACCACCGCTATGTGGAACCAGCTGCCCACTGAAGTATTTCCGAACCAATTCGACTTAGGGTCCTTCAAGAAAAGAGCGTACAAATTCTTAAAAGGCCGGCAACGCACTCGCGAGCCCTCTGGCATTGAGAGTGTCCATGGGCGGCGGTATCACTTAACATCAGGTGAGCCTCCTGCCCGTTTGCCCCCTATTTTATAAAAAAAAAAAAAAAACATCAGAAACCTGGGAAGATAGAATAACAGGGATAGCTGGATAAGGATTGGAAAATTATGGCGAGAGTGAGAATTTGGATTAACCCTTCGTTGGATGTCATGTAATTTCAAACATGGACTAAATGTAATCTTGATTATGTAGTACTCGAATGCAGGCCATTTTTATGTTATTTTATTATTTGGAAAGCGTAACCAGCTAGAATATTCGCTATCTTGCAAAATGCTTTAAATACTATTTTGAACTATCATCGTTCTGTGGTAAGATATACTTCTGAAAAGTATACACTGACGGCAGAGCGGGATTATTTGACACTGACAAATGCACAAATTCCGTTGTCATAGACAAAAACCTAACACGCCTTCTAAATGTTAAGAATACTTTAGAATAGATTTCCTTTAACATTTATTTACAAGGCGCGCCGCCGCGTGGCCAGCGCTACGTGCTTCAGCCAGTTTACAAATAGCATTAATAGATTGAGCTTAGCTTTTCACAGATGCACAGCAAAATAATGAAGTATAGTTTTTCAAACAGATCTACTTTTATTAAATATTTATAACACGACTTAAAATCGAGTTTACTGTAAACCAAACATCGAGACAGCTTTTTAATTCTAAATATCATAAATAAAAATAAAAAATGTGTTTATTAATTAAATTCATTATAACGTATAAGATTTGGAAACCCTTTTAATTAATAAATAAACACGTCCAGGTTCCCAGCTCTTCCATAACAAACTTAATATGAAGTTTTCTATTTAATTATTGGAATTTATTCAATAACTTTTCGTTTTTCAAATGAGTGAGTGTGTATGTGAGTGAGTAAGTGAGCGTAATATTGCATTATTAGATTTCAGGACCATAAGCTAGTCTTGGACCGTTTTAAATTTTAATATAATTGTACATTTTTTTTTTTGGATTTTCTTTTAAATTTTAAACGTTAGTGATTTTGTAGTGATTTTCAAGTTTTATAAGAATTTGCAAAATAGTTATTAGTTACGCTAAATTAGTCGTTTACTTTGCATTATATGTTCAATAGGTTCGTTATTACATTTTCTTTCTGAACATTACTTAACTCAATTTGTGTCGCAATTTGGATTCGAATTTCCCTTTTATGCCTAATACAAGAAAATAACTCTCAATATTATTATCTGAATATAAAGGTACACCAATAAACAACTTTACGCTCGAACGTCTATAAAGAATACAGCATCATTGTTTTTTTTCATAACCCTTTTTGTATGATTAGGATATTGATTTAACATTGTATTATAAATTCATAGTAAACATTATTGTTTGTGAAGTTTTATATGAATTATACCTGTGTAAGCCTATTCCGTAATCGGATTAAGCCCTGAAGATGTTGTTAAATTCATACCTATAGTACAGATTTTACTTTTCATACGGAATCGAGACTTACTCGTACAGTGAAGGAAAACATTATTATAGTCAGACATAAGCAATTGTTACTCCGTAAACACTAAGAGCAGTGTTGGCCTAGTGGCTTCAGCATGCGATTCTCATCTCTGAGATTGTAGGTTCGAACCGTGGACTTTCTGTACATTTACACGCTCGAACAGTGAAGAAAAACATCTTGAGGAAACCAGCTAACCTTAGACCCAAAAAGTCGAGGGTATGTGTCAGGCACAGGAGGCTGATCACATCTTTGCCTATTAGATTGACAAATGATCATGAAATAAATACAGAAATCTGAGGCCCAGACCTAAATAGTTTGTGGCGCCGGCGATATTTAACTTACCTACGCACCAAAATATTTTATCAAGTTACGCCCTTAAACTGAGGGAAACTAAAAGCAGTCCGGCGGGAGGAACGCGTTGGCTCTTTACATATTCAGGAGCTAGGTGTTGGCATGAGGCTCAAGCATACTTATATATTGTAATAAAGCTGGTATTTTAAATAATACGCGTCGCTACAGGCATATTCACATTTAAGGAACAAAGGACTCCCCTAATTTTATGTTATACCGCCTATGTACAGTTAGAAGACTTCAAAGTATCGGTAATCGTTTTTTAGAGCAGTGTTGGCCCAGTGGCTTCAGCGTGCGACTCTCATCCCTGAGGTCGTGGGTTCGATCCCCGGCTGTGCACCAGTGGATTTTCTTTCTATGTGCGCATTTAACATTAGCTCGAACGGTGAAGGAAAACATCGTGAGGAAACCGGCTTGCCTTAGACCCAAAAAGTCGACGGTGTGTGTCAGGCACAGAAGGCTGATCACCTACTTGCATATTCAATTCACAAACGATCATGAAACAGATACAGAAATCTGAGGCCCAGACCTAAAAGGTTGTAGCGCCATTGATTTATTTAATCGTATTTTGGATGTCGCGGGATGGAGCGTGTTCTATACAGCATTGGGAGATGCAAAAACCCTCTAAGGAACTTTTTGATTTCTTGCTTGTAATTAAAACTGGGATTCAGCGGAAACTATTTAGTTTTATACTATATATATTGATTGCTGAAATTGTCTGATCTTTATCATGTGTTTTTTTTATTATTGTGCTTACTACTGTTTACATATGTTTTAATCGCCTTGCTTTGTTCCATTCGTTTTGTCATTTTATGTATTATGTACGTGTACACTTCTTGTGCTCACTCATTTTTCTCACAGTGGTTGACTAGAAGGGCTCGCTCCAAAGCGATAAAGCCGCCACATGGCCTCATTTTTATTTATTTTTTGTAATTGTACTGTATTACAGCAATGAACTATGGGCAAATTAGCCTACATTGCGTATTTACAATCCAAGCGAACAGACGGCGGATAGATACCACGTTTTAAGTACATGCAGAAGCAATTCAGAGTTTCAGCACGGCTTGGAATAATTGCCTTGATTTCGAACTGTTATTGTAGACATAATTAGACACTTCGAATGAAGCTTTTGTTTCCAACGTGGCTTTTGTAAGCCGATGAAAAACGTCACTAATATATATGCAAACTGGTCGTGCGATGAACTAGTTGATTTGTTTTGTTGAGAGGCAGCTGTCTACCGATATATTTACGAATCAATTCGATTTAGGGTCTTCAAAAGGACGTACGGAGTATCAGATGAGCCTGAGTCCGTTTTCATTTCCTCAGTTATAAAAAATGGTGTAAAATATGATCTATTCTAAATAGATTGTGTAAAAATAAATACGATCCTATCGGTATTCATCGGTATATATCGGTCGAATAAGTTCGGGAGTTGTCAAATATTAATACATAATTTAAAACGAAAAACAAATGAAATTCAAACAACTAAACTTGATAATACATTTTAAGTAAATATATTATTATTGTAGATACTTCATTTACCACTATACAAAAATTGTAAAAATATAGTCAAGCCAAACTTTATTAATGGAAAATTATTTAAAATTAAAGTCTAAATATTATATTGTATTGTGTTTGGGTATTTGTTGGGATACTTAAAAGCAAATAATGTTTATTTATAAGTTTGAAAAAAATAATTGGAGTATAGAAAGTGATTTACGATGTTAGTTTAATATAGGTTAAGATACATATTAGCTAGACCCATATTGTTGTAATGCCACTGGATTTTTATTTCATTTTATTAACTACATTATACTCTACGTGGCAGTTAAAATATAGTCAATATTGATTTTACGAGAACTAAATAACAATACTGTAGAGTCTAGATGCATTTCGGTGATTGTTTCTCTGCAGGCAAATCAGGAAACCGGCAATGTAGGTGATACACTTACGAGGCATCTGGCAGTGTCAGTGTCCATGGTCGATGGTATCACTTAATATCAGATGGGTTCCCGCTCCAGCCCATTTTGCCCCGGTTAAAAAAAAAACCAAGACCATCTGAACATACACTTATCCACTATGGTAATCGTAGTATCCGCAATTGTGTCGTTCTTCGCTTATACAAAATAAATTACATTAAAGTCAGTCATGGTGTAAACGAAGGAAAGAATAAGCATCAAAAGGACCCCACAAATGAACATCAAAGTGATTATTAACTTTGGAGTCGAGAAATTAATTCTGGCGAGGCAGCGTCACTTCTTGAATAATTATAAATGATTGCGGTAATGAAGCGACATCTGCTGAGCACGACTTTAATATGCTGCCGGCCAAGTTCTATAACATATATCTATACTCGTATATGTACTGTTTATTTTATGCCAACATAGATAAACTTCGCACTGCGGTTTCATTAGTGTTATGTACGTATAAAGTTTGGACATGGCGTGATATTAAAACCTTCAAAAATGAAAATAAATAAAATTCAGTCATTTGGTAACACAATTGTGAATTAGATATTGGTTTAATTCTAAAATCTCTGCCCATCTATTAATTACATCATGGAGTATGTGAAGCCGTCACTATAAGATAGCCTGGGCCCACTGAGCGTCAGTGTTGCTGGTAGCAACTTCAATCTCAGTTAATGTAAAAGTGCCTTTGTATATTTATACGCACTAATAAAAACCATTAAAGTTAAATAATAAACTTGACTAAAATTAACTTAAATAATGAAAAAAACTAATATTTTTTCAAGAAAACAAAATTGTATTCATTCGAACATATAGTTCTTGAGAATAGCGCGTACCACTAAACAATTTTACACCTACATGTATTAAGAAGCAACCTGAAGACAAATGTGCTCATAAAGTGTCTTATTTTTTGGAAACTGTTCTAACTAAATACAAAAAGTACCTACACCTAATTTAGTTTTACATTTACGATAAGGTAAATTAATGAAGATATCGTTTTTAAACATAAAATTTCTTCAACAATACAACATCAAACTAAAATAAAATTAACTAAAGGTAAGTATTTAGGTGCTTGAAGCGGGTAAAAATTGTGTAACTAAAAAACAGCTTCATAAGCTCAAAGTTGTTCAAAGCCTTTGGACCTGCCTTGCTTTGAGAAATGCTCCACGATAGGGGTAGAGCGATGCAAGAAAAGAACAAAAAATAACGTCAGAAAAGCATTAGATGTTAGAATGTGTACACCTAAAACTGTTTAAAGTAAGAAACTAATTAAAGTCACTATTGTCATATGCCGTTATCAGTTTATCACGTTATCAACAGTAATTAAGCCGCGTGTTTTACGAAGTTATTCGGAAGCGCCGTAAAAGCCTCATATCCGGCGATGGGCCACTTTACGACTTCAGTTTTAACGAGGTAGCTATTTATTGTTCGAAAGACTGTTTTG
This sequence comes from Pieris brassicae, assembly GCF_905147105.1. Classification (NCBI taxonomy): domain Eukaryota; kingdom Metazoa; phylum Arthropoda; class Insecta; order Lepidoptera; family Pieridae; genus Pieris; species Pieris brassicae. The sequence goes on along the minus strand of NC_059668.1, from coordinate 20,398,810 downwards.
ATTCTACTTTAATTAGAATATTACATCAATAGTTTTTGTAGAATATTCCTTACTATACGGAGTAAAATTACAAGGTTTAAATATCATTATTGGACATTTTCAGCGCCAAAACCAGCTTCATACTGAACGTTGAGACTTGTTCTTATACCCCAATTTGTGAAATCAATTAATGTACTCAAAGACAACTTAAAAGTCAAATCTTTTTTGCATTCCTTACGGTCATACTTTACAGGTGGCGTGTTATAATTTTGTTACAATAAGGACCTTAGGCATAGCATTGTTTTGAGAGCGCATGCTTTAATATAATTAATTCTATTCGTATACATTTTAAATATTATAAGTAGATATATTATTTAGTTATGATATTTGTGTACGCTTCACGCTGCAACAAAATGTGTGCCCTTAACATTATGAATAAACTTAACTTATATTAAGAAAGAAAAATCTATCTGTCAAATACGCTCTAACGATGTAATAACATTTCCTATATTTTAATTCCTTTACCAATTTGATTAACCTCAATTGGTTTGAATCATTCTTTTAAATATCCGGTAATGAATTGTATATTTAGGATGATCAACTAAACCCTTATTTTCTATTCATTGATAAGAATGAAAAACAAAAAAAAAACAATAAATATGACGAGGCCTTTCATTTATATTTTGGACACTTCAGTAACCCTCAAAAGTATATGTAATGTAGTAATACATAAAACTCTTATACAAAATGTATGTCTTGAATTTTAAAACTTCAGTATTTAAAATACTGTGTGTAGTGGGTTAACAAAGCTAAAACTACTGTCTCTATGTTGTTGTTTCACAAGATACCAGCAAAGTGTTCAGCCAACGGGCATTATTTTCCTCGGTTTCTTTACGTTTCCTGACCGCAAGCAAATAAACATAATGAAAAGCCGTAAACTGTGATTAAGCTTCCTATTACATTGTTTCCAAGTGAGCATTACTTTTAATATTACCTATTTATATAGGCTATTTATAGCGAGGTAGCAAAACTAGTCTTATACTTTTATTAAGAACTATCTATGGCGATACTATAACCTTTAATCTTCAGAAATCATATACATCTATCTTCTTTATTGTAAATAGTATTGTCTTCACGTGGTCACCGTGTGGTCAACACACGCTGTAAAACACGCGAAACGTCGGAAAATTTAAAATTATGTAAATAATTATAAGTTTTTTTAAGAAAACTTATTGTAAGTTTATAATAATACAAATAGCTTTAATCCGTTTAATTGTTTTCTTTCTTTATTGTATCTTCGATTTGGTGGTACTAAATTTCCCTAATTGCGAACTGCTTGGCTCCTGGGAACCTTTGAATTTTAATAAATAAATACATCTACCTTAAGGAATTTATTTTAAAGTACGAGATTTCCACTTATTCGACTTTCGATCAAGAGTCACACTTGTTGGCCTCATTCCAGTAGTATAAGATAGTGTATGAAGAACGCACCAACAATTATGAAATGGTTTTAGAAAATTAATATTTTATATAAGTATTTATCATAACAAATTTGTAATCTCTGTTATATGTCTATTGGTGGAGTTCGTTTATTTTATTGTCTAAAATCTAGTCCAGTCAACATAGTAATAAATTACAACCAAAGTTTATTTTGTTGAAATACATATTGTTCTCCAGCGGCTCTTAAACGTTGGCTATAAAAATAAAAGTTGGCTGATTCTATTTTTATAGCTCCTTGGGGAACAAAAATATTCCTTATATTTATTCAAATAAATGATAAGATTATATGTTTCACTTTGATCTAGTTCTCGATAAATTTTTATGTCACTTTTCTCGCCATTCTTTACTTAAGATTCATTGGTCCGTTTAAAGAACATTTGAATGGAATATAATATAAAAACTTATAATATAAAAACGAACGTAATTTAGTAACTTGTCTTGACAGTTTTACTCGCTGTACGCATGTATTTAGAAAACATTTTTTTAGATTGACGTTCATAAGTGTTAACCAATGTTAATATATAACTTAAACTGTATTTCGTCTGATTTATTTTTATGATTACTAAGCGGTTTATTTTCTTTTGGACGTATTCGTGTGAAAATAAAACAAAGCATACAATGTATTTTTATTTCAGAGTTGGATCAGCAAGTCCACGCGGGTCCTTCTCAAGTGGTGGTACAAGCTCAGGTCGATTTCCAGATGACGCATCACGACGCCTTAGCTGGGAAAGGTATGTTAGGATGTTCATGTATTCATGTATTTATTTGCATACCATAACGTTACAATAGATGTTTAAGGGGCTTAAAGCTAGGTAGAATATTATGGACAATACAAAACCTATATAACATAATTAATAGCAACAAAATAGCACATAAAACTTCACACTCCAGGCTAGTACCAATTACATAGAATATTTTTTTTTATTTATTTATTTAATTTTGAATATTTAGGGATTAATAATTATGGAATTAAGCTATATTTTTATCTTCTAGGTACTCATTAACGCTATAATAACATTTACGTATAAGAAGTTTTTTTAGTTTGTTTGTAAATATATCTATCTTTTTTTCATTTCTTAGTGTCTCAGGTAGTTTATTATAAATTTTGATTGACATGACTAGTGGGCATAGGCGCATAGGCGTAGTAGGTAGTTAGAGCGGTTTTCAGGTCCGTAGTCTTTTTAATTTCCTGGAAAGCATATAAAAATTTTGATAGTTTTGATTTTATTTTTTGTATGTATGATTTCCAGTTTATGTGTGTGTCTATTGTTATACCTAGTAATGAAAATTCGTTAACTTGTTCTATTGTGTGGTTGTTAAAAGAGAAATTTAGAGAAAGTGGCTTTTTTTGATGGGGGTGGAAAGCTATTGTTTTGGTTTTTTCAAGATTGTGTGCATTCATCCAGGTTATAGTTTTTGTTAGAATATTATTGAGTGTAGAGTGTATGTTAGTGATATCATGACAGGGGGCTATAATCGAAATATCATCAGCGAATAAAACACATGGACCAGGTCCTTCTATGGTTTTTGGAAGGTCGTTTATATAAATGAGAAAAAGAAAGCACCCAACAACGCTTCCTTGTAGTATTGAGGCTTTTATTGTTTTACTGTCATAGCGGTAATTTTGGAGAATTTTTGTTTCATTATTATAAAATTCTATTTCTACTAAATATTTCTTGATATTATAGGCCATTTTCGGATTCCACAATAAGGCAAATTTGCTCACCACCATTATGTAAAGCCAGCTGCCCACTAAGTATTTCCGAACCAATTTGACTTAGGGTCCTTCAAGAAAAGAGCGTACCAGTTCTTAAAAGTCCGGCGACGCACTAGCGAGCGTTCTGGCAAAATGAGTGTCCATGGCCGGCGGTGTCACTTATTACATAAAAAAGTAATGAGTATTCCATATTGAATTACATATTTCACTTTGAGAAAATTTAAATAGTATATGTTTAAAGAAAATCTCAGTTGATTTTCTTTTATTTCCTCTGACTGAGCTGTTGACTGCCATATATAATGCAATTCTACTGTCACCCCGAAGAAATCGCTTGTTAGCGTCATTGCACTCCTAAATATTTATTCATTGTAATTCCTGTCAATTAAGTGTGAATAATATTTTTAATATTTGAATTTCAACAACAAACAAAACGTATACTGCATAAATAAATCAGAATAACAGTAAATTTATAGGATTCTAAGGAATTCATTGTAATTTGCAAGTAATTTTTTTCATGATTGCTTTGGCTTAGTTCGTAATTCTCATAGGAGGTCTTACGGAATAATTCTTCGTGTTCCGCTTGGATAACAAAAAGTAATTGTAGTATGTCAGAAGTTCAGATGTTACCGTGAACTGAAAATCCGTTACAGATTCCTCATCTCTTTCAATTGTTTTCGGGAATATTTTTTAAATCTATATATATATATTAATTTAAAGGTTTTAGCCTTGGGGATATTATCATAAGGTTATAGCTATTATGTTAGAAAATAATCATTTATAATATTAGTCGTAACTTGTTCATGTATTGAAATAACTTTTTTGACGTGTATTCGACTCGCACAGTCCAGCGTCAATAAGCTCCCCCCCCCCCCGCTTTGGAATCCACTCCCGGGGGTCTTCCCTAAGAGATACGACTTCCAATTACTCAAAGTATTCAATCATAGGCCGGCAATGCAAGCTCTGAAAATGGGTGTCCATGGGCAGTGAGAACTCGTTTGATATAAAATAAATAAAAGTCTATCAGCCTAATATTTTTCTCGACTCATCACCGGAGAGTAATTGTAAAATAGTTGTATAATTTATTTGTTATAAGTTGGCCACGTATAAGCAGTTAATAAATAAATGAAAGCATCTATGATATGTTTACATCTAAATATTTTATATATACGAGATTGTTTCATTTCTATAATGTTCATATAAGTAAGTAAAAATATTAATGAGGAAATGTGAAATCAATCGTAGTTTTAATTAAAAAGTACTTTTAATCACGGCCAACAGGGAGCAACACTTTCAATTTAATATTCGTCTGGCAATAATTTTCATGCTACTTAGTTCAATTACTGTTCAATTATAGTTTTGTAATTACGTTGTCTCTTCACCGAACTCATTCACAAACCTCGTCATCACACCCATTTTTGTATGTACCCAGCATTCTAATTAGGATTTTAATTTAATGTCAAAACTAAGAAAATCCCGAAGATAAGTGCGTCTCTAGAATTTGTACGTGCTTTTGATCAAGAACCTAAGGGCGTATTGAACCGGGACCCTTGAATACTCTCAGCGAGTTCCTACATATACCATTCTACATTTCATTTACCCAAATGTATTGTAGATATATACATGACTGTCTGGAAAGGAGCGATGATCAAAGGATCACAGGAGGGTCTTTAAGATTTTAAATGTCAATTATAAGATGTAGGATCCTCTATTTATATATATATACAATAGAATTTATATCAATTAAAATTAATTTTATTTACCTAACATTCGGATACAGCCATTATAATACAGCTGAAGAGGGGTATTTTTAATTAATAAAATATTATTCATTATCACATATATTTTGCTTTTTTTATCATATCAAATTGTCTAAGTTTTTAATAAGTTTCACATTTCTCGTTATCTCGAGAAACTGTACTTTTTCTTCGTTTAAAAGTTGGAAGAAATCAAAATCGAAAAAGTTGAAAAGATGGCATCGGGTCCACACATATTACCTTTTTAAATTATGCTGCGTTTACTGGCTTATGTTCTATTAGAATTAGACAAATTAATAGAAAAAAATATATGGCCATACCACTGTTACATGTGCTATAATGATAATGACACTGTATACTAAAATATTCAAAGAATGCGTGACTGTGATATGATAGTTTTCAACAGTATTCAGTTTAATGAAACAAAATTGAGAGTGACACCATTTCGTGGCCTATAATTTGAATGTAACTCCTGCATATGTTAGTTCGTAGAGTGTATATGGTATTTAGTATATTTTATAAAAGTGTGTTTTGATTCCGATTACCAGCAAATACATAAGTCTATTGTTGACCTCAACTGCTGTCTTTTCTTTATAAAGTGTCTGCACAAATACACAATTTAAACATTACGATCTAGCCTTACAAGTAATGTAAAACTAACATAATTTACTATAAAGATATTTAAGATAAGAAACAAACAAAAAAAGAAAGGAAAACATCAATACTAAAAAAATAGTACACAAGAACAGATTATACAAATATCTAGGTAAGTAAATAATGTAATAAATTCACCTTTTAATAAGTTTACTAATGTAAACTAATACCCACAAGCTATATAAGATTTGCTCCCTGATAGCGTTTACATACAAAGTTAAATTTAATCAATCAATACTTTACAGGAATTCAAACTTAATGCATTTGTCCACGTCATTTATAAAACTGACTACTACTAACTATAAAGTGTATCTTTTAAACTGGAATATTCATATTAAATTATGTTTCCAGCTTAAACTGTTAAACTTTACAAACATATTGTAGTATGATATTACATATATTTATTTAAAAAAAACCAATATAATATAATGTAATTAATTGCTTCAAAATTTCATAAGGAGCATGTTTGTAGCTGCAAAAATTTTGTTTTAACAAAAATCTTGGCAATTTAAAAGGGTGACGAAGAATTCATTACTTGTTCGTTTATTTGAAAGCTCTTGATATGAGAGAACTAGATGTATACTGATTTCCAGAAAAATTACCAGAAAAAGTCCAGGTATGAAGGCATAATTATTTGTTAAGTTCTATCGGGAAATTTATTTATATGAATTCCGTGGAAGCCTGTTAATATGGGGTAACTATACACTGACAGAGTATTTAGGTAAGTTACTTAAGGTAGCTTTTAGGATGATTGCGTAAGTGTAGCTTCACAAGATTATATACCTAAATTATTGGCAATTATCGTGATATATAATATGGATTATCGCGCTTATGCTCATCGGTTTATGGTTTCAATGCCTGGTAAGGCCATCGTTTTACGATTTAATTTGTGGCCTGAAAAGTTTGTATGCTTACACATAGATGGCGCTGCTAGTATTATTAAATTACAGTGGAATCTCTATAACTCAAACCGAACCGTAAAGTCGAAATCGTCACTAAGTCGAAAAAAATTGTCATTCACTTCCGCTGAATACACAGTATCTCGAATTCTTTATAATTTGTAACTCGAACAAAATGTTATTTTCCTGTATACTAACTTCGTGTATTGGTAATACATATTTATAATCTTTAACTAGAATTTCAAAAACGAGACTCCGTAAGTCGTAGTTAGTAGAATATAATGACGTCTTACTTGTAATTCTTCGAAATAATAGCGATAAAATCCAAAATAAAGGCAAGGTTTCGTAGTTTCTAATCAATTGATATGGTACGCTTGCAATGAATACATTCATAAATGTTCTAAGTAACAAATAGTTCAGATTAAAAGAAGATAACGAATGTTTGTTTGAGTTCTTGATCAATATTTAAATTTAATATGTAAAAAATATATACTACATAACTAATTTATAAATTTGATCGAGTCGAAATTACGAATGTAAAGTCAGTCAAAAAATCGTTAATTCGATTAGTTTTTGCATTCTCCTTGATATTCGAGTTATGAAGATTCCACTGTATTATGATTTTAAGTAAGCCGTACTAGTTTGTGAGATGCAGTAGTTAAAGTGCATGAACTTTTGCTTGTTTAAAAAATGGATAAAATAGAAATTTCGTAGCATTACAAACATTATTTAGCCTCTGCACCATCAAAAGCCACCATTGAAAAGTGATTTGCAAGTGATTTTAAATGAGCACCGTGGACGCCTTAAAGAGGCTGTTACCGACAAAGCAGATCACACAATAAGTTTGGTGATGTTAATTAACATAGCTCAGACCCTAAATATATCTAAAGAGCGTGTTGGACATATTGTAGACTAATATTTGGATATGTGAAAGCTCTGTTAAAATAGAACAGTAGCAATAGAGCTCACCATGAATTGATGATTCTGAGCAGTTTTTAAAGCTGTTCAATTGTAATAATTCGTATTTGGCCCCCAGTGACTGTTCTCAGACCTCAAGAGATTGCCCGCTGGCAAGTAATTTTGCGCTGATGAAGAAGCGCCGAAACTGAAGCTTATTTTGAGGCTAAAGATAAAAATGCTATCGAAAAATCGTTCGACCGCTGTAATCGTTGTATCGCTCACGAAGGCGAAGGAATATTGATTAGTCAAATCAAATTCTAGCCGAAAAAAGGATTTTTCTAGTATAGCCGACGAAAATGGCTCTAATTTTCGTGTGGGCGGACTTAAACCATGGGAGAGCACAAAATCCCTGGTCAAATATATTAATATACATCCACTTGCTCGTGGTAGATAATCTGCTACACAGTTACGTAATTGCTACGGCGTAGCTAAAATCTGCAACTACAACTTATTGCAGTGTTATTTTTGAACTTCTATGAAAACGTTATGGAGATAGTTGAAAATGAAATTTATATATCCGGAGCGAGGAAACCACAAACACTGTGCCACTGTGCGTTACCAACCACCTTAAATCTTTGATTAGAGGTAAAATATATATTTTATTTGAATATACAGGAATATAATGTAATAACCGAAAATGATAGGGCAGAAATCATCTGCAGATAATTATTATTTGGTACTTACAATTGTTTAAGTGTTGTTCTACTTCGTTTTATATAACAGAGGGGAGGGGGGCAGACCCATAGACACTAACATTTTCAGAAGGTACGCAAGTGCATTGCTGGCTTTTTAAAATTAGTACGCTCTACCCTAGAGACCCTAAGTCGAACTACTTTAGTATTGGGAGTATGCGCCTTTACACTTTTAATTTAATTTGCACATGTAATGATAATCTTGTACATGGAAAGTAGAAAATAAAATTACAGGATGCATAAAATTCATGAATGGCAATTATTTTTTAAATACGTGGCTGTCTTTTTATTATTAATTTCCTGGGTAAACACTACTATCTAACAAATAAAAATATCATTTAATATCTTTAAGAAAAATCCTTCTAAATATACATTTCCTGGCAGATTTTTGACAAAATGTATAAGCACCCGCAAAATGATTTTAAGGCGAGCCTATATTGTTCATGGGCGGTGGTATCACTTAACATTATTTAAGCCTCCTGCCAGTTTGCCTCCTATTACATCAAAGAAACCTCCATGATCCTTGTCACATGTTAGATATATAGATAGTACGGGTGACTCCAGAGCTGGTCATCATCGCTCAACAAATAAGTATCGCAATACAGCGAGGAAATGCTGCCAGCGTTAAAGGTACCTTTAACGCCTATCACGCCAGACCAAACTTAAAAAAAAATATTTTTATTTATTACTAAGAAAATTGTTATACTGTATATTTGTTTGTTTTGTTTAGGTTTGAATGAAACAGAAATGAATATAAAGAATAATTAATAAAATATTAAAAACAACCATACCTTTCGCCTCTATCATGACATAGAAGCGATTACAATGCTAGGGGAACACGGAACACGTATCAAACACGAATGATTTATGGAACATTATGTATGCAGTGTATTCAAAACTTTTCCGCATTTAATTTTAATAGAATGAATTTTACTGTGTGCATACGATTGGAAAGTTGATGTTGAATGAAATTTTGTATGGAACAAAAGTTTGTCCTGTATTTGCTCGCGGAAGCAGTTTTCTATTGAATACGGTTGAAAATCAAATTTAGAGTGAAACAAGTTCTGAATATGAACTAAGTTTACGATCTCATTCGTTTAGCCGACTCTTGTTTGCTTTATTAGAATTTTATTTCATACTTTTGACTCCCAACCACGTAGAAAAATATGGTAGAACTGCGGGAATTCATACAATTCAAAAATTTAATCAATAGTAATATCTATTTAACAGTTTATTGTATGATTCTAGAATTTTTTTTTTAAGGCAAGGTGCCTTTATAGCATGGGCGAGTACGTAGACCATAAGTTTGAGAACAATTATAAATAACTCAACTTATTATTATGACATTATGTTAAAGTTCTTATTATATGACATTATGAAAATGAATATGAAATTTGGCTTATTGTGCAGATTTTCATAATAAATATATCTTAATGTATTAATTTCTTTGCAAGTAAACGATATATTATTATAAGAATATATTCATCTACGGATAGCAGTCATGCACGATTCGAGCGTATGTCAAGAATAGGATAATCAATCCTATTGAGATGTAGCGTTGGAGAATAATGATTCGCATACCATGGAACGCTGAAAGAACTAACCAATCAATCTTGGATCAACTCAGTTCGTACGAGACTCTCAACAACATGGTATAGCACAACATATGTATTTTTAACTTACTTGAAAGGTCTAACTTACTTTGGTCCTATCGACCGTCGCTAACCATATAGCCTAGACAGGCTGGCTGCCGTCAGTAAGGAAGGCAAAAGGCCGCGCGGGGCAGACCACTAAGCCGCTCGTGACCAAGTCAAGATTATCATGGGTATCCCTATATCATCTGCGCGAAGGGAAGCTGTAGACCGAACAAAGTAGAGTGGAAATAACTAGCAGGCCCCCGCCAACCACCTTACAGTGGCGGGACCTTTAGTAATGAAGAATATGACTAAGAAGAATGATTTCATTTTTCTATATTATGTAGCCTGATGTAAAGTGAAACCCATGAACACTCAATCCGGGATCGTGATTGTCGACAATTTGATCTGGGGAGCTCCCGCCCAGAGGAGGGAGCAGTACTCCATCTGGATTTGCGCTTTATACAGTAACAAGGCAATCAACTCGTTCCTACCATTTAAAGCGGCCGGCTTGGACGGCATTTTCCCTGGTCTACTGAGATGGAGTGGGAACTTAATAGTAGACTATCTTGTCTCAGTCTTCCGAGCCTGCATAGCACATCGCTATATACCTCTGAAATGGAGGGAAGTAAAAATAATATTTATCCCGAAACCAGGAAGAGATGACTATACCCAGGCAAAATCCTTTAGACCCATTAGTCTCACCTCATTCCTTCTTAAAACGCTAGAGAGGTTGGGGGACCTGGAGATACGCAGTCGGGTAACCTTATCAGAATTCCTTCATCCAAATCAACATGCCTACAGTTCCGGCAAATCAACTGAATCATCACTACACAGCGTTGTATCTCGCATTGGCAACTCCCTGAAACTAAAGCAGTCAACCCTAGGCGCATTTATTGACATTGAGAGTGCTTTTGACAAAACCAATTTCACAAGCATTGCCAGAGCACTCGAGACATGTGGAGTACCATCGACCCTTAAAGAATGGATCAACAACATGTTAAGACAACGAGCTATACAATTTACCGTGAATACCACCACACGCGGTATTGTCAGTAGAGGATGGCCACAGGGTGGCGTCCTCTCGCCGCTCCTGTGGAATCTAGTGGTAAATGAGCTCATCATAAAACTCAACACTATCAATCTCTACACTGTGGGGTATGCGGATGACATAGCAATCCTCGTATCGGGGAACTTTGAAAGTACCTTATGTGACCTCATGAGGAAGGCTTTCAGATTGATTGAGAGATGGTGCAGTCAACATGAGCTATCTGTGAACCCATCAAAAACAGAACTGATCCTTTTTACTAACCGAAGAGTCCTTGGACCGCATAGACTACCAAAACTCTTCGACACAGAATTAAAACTAAAAGAAAACACGAAGTACTTAGGTGTGATTCTAGACAGTAAACTGCTCTGGAATAAACACCTGGAATACAAGCTAAGCAAGGCAACGATTGCGCTTTACCAATGCAAAAAGATGCTTGGCGTGAAATGTGGTCTATCGCCTAAGATTACCTTACGGCTATACACTGCCGTAATCAGGCCAATGCTAGCTTACGGAGCCCTGGTTTGGTGGCCGAGAACAGAGCTCCAAACGGCAGTAATCAAACTTGGACGCTTCCAAAGGCTTGCGTTGTCCGCTGCAAGCGGCTGCATGAAAACAACGCCTACTGCAGCTTTGGAGATAGCTCTACAAGCTTTGCCTCTGGACCTACACATACAGCAGGAGGCGGCACTGGCTGCCATCAGGCTGAAGGTGCTGGATCTATGGGGCAAAAACACTACAGCACACACACAGCGATTCTTTACAGGGTGATAGAGTACCAACCTCTATTAGCCGCTCCATGTGATAGGATCGCAAATCAGAACATACTTAACAGAAGATACCATGTGCAAATGAGAGAAGAGGAATGTGATAGATCACCCCTGAATGAGCTGCGCATATACACCGATGTCTCAAAAACAGGCTGTGGCTCTGGAGCTGGCATATTCTCTCTTGATCTCAATATCAACATACACCTACCCTTGGGCACACACAGCTCGATCTTTCAGTGCGAATGTGTCGCTATAACTGAAGCAGCCAGAGCCGTGCAGCGGTTGGGAATTAATAACTTTTGTATTAAGTTCGTATCCGACAGTGCGTCTGTGCTTTTGGCGTTGGTAAGCAAAAAGACCAACAGTAGACTGATACTGGAGTGTCGCGATGCACTGGAGGCAATAACCCTGACAAACAGAGTTACCCTGCAGTGGATCAAGGGACATAGTGGATCACTTGGCAACGATGCGCAGAGGAATCAGTCACCCACGTAGTCCTGGAATGCGAGGCTGTGACTAAGCAATGTGTAGAAATCCTCGGAACAGTGAGGTCGCTCCGTGAAGCCTGCGAGGTGCCCAGGGGACTTCTGTGCTTCTGGAAGGAGTTAGGCTGGCTTAGTTAGCCAGGACTTTACGCACAATGGACCTATTGAGCGTCTAAGTGCGGAAACAGAGTCCACACATACATACATACATACATACAGTAATAAGCGTTAGCCCGGAGTGTACCTCTTGCCTTGGTAAGAGACACCAAGATTTTTGAAGGCTAACTTAGTCTTTCCCTGCAAATGACCGCGGAACTGAACGTCGTGAATTCTTGCCCCTATTTTTAAAAAAAAAACCGTCTAACACCTCTTCTTATAAAAGAACGCGTCTGTCTCTTTTTATCACAAAGTAAATACAATTTGAGAGTAGGAGAGTATTGTATTGTTTGTTAATTTCCTATGACCACTAGGGTCAGAGGGCGCCCACAGTGAGTCCATCGCGTTCGGTCTTGAGCCTCGTATTTCACGTCACTCCATGGCTTTGGTCGTACAGTAGGAAGCCACGGCCACGCTTCCGCTTTCCTTGTCCAATCCAGCTATTGCTTAGATTAGGAGTGTATGGCCTATCCATTTCCAGTTGTATCGCTTCATCTGCAGGCTAATTGGTATTTCTCGGCAGCGCTGCCGTTTGTAGTTCAGTCAACCATTTTTGACTGAGGGAAATTAAAGGGAAAAAAAATTAGTGCTAAAATTGGACTGATTCGGTTTCTGTGAATAATGGTGTAATCACGCTTTAATTTCACGCAAATAAAATATACATTTATAAATACGTCGTAAAATTAAGAAGAAATGAATAAAGGCTCGACAATATGTCAAATAATCTGAAAGCAATTATAGTCGTATTCCAACGGCAAATTAAATGCGAATTCATGCAATATTTGAGAGGACTGGCTACAATGAATAAATTTACGTTAACAAAGTAAATTCCGCTTTTAAATTCGAAGCGAAAAATTCAATCTACAGAATACATTTGTAAGTCTGAATACGTCTGTGGGCCAGTGTCAATCTTAAACTCGGAATAGATAAATAGTTTAGGAAGTAAGTTAAGGAAAGGCCGATTGAGTTTCTACTTAAGTAAAGGCCGCTTTATTCTCAACATTTGATGTAATTTTCACTTGACCCTTTAAGTCAAGCCAGTGGCTGATGTTGGTCTTAGATTTTTGTCTGTTTTGTGATTTTTTTTTCTTAATAGACAAGTAAGTGACCAGCCATCGACATTTTGTCTAGGACGGGCTTAAGTACAATAGTTTTTTAAGGTATGAACGAGTAAATATTTTAGCACCTAGATAAACTTTGAGCGCAAAGCCGTGATTTGAACGCATGAGCTCAGGAATGAGAGGCGATAAGAAAAACAAGAAAACAAATCAATAGAAGATGGTCTATCACATCTCCGTCGATTCCAGTCCCAGTACTCGAATGGAAAAGAAAGCAGGTGAGCTAAATGATTGCGCGATGACTCAATATGACAGCAAGTCATTTAGTCAGCACGCAAACGTCATCTCAGAATATATATAGGAAATCTCAAAATTATTAACGAAAATACACGATGGTGTCCTAACAAGTGAACCTTAATCATCAATGCATAACAAAAAAATATTAATATCACAATCAAATATTATCCAAACGCAATAAAAAAAACAGAAAACAACAAATAACTGATTTCTATAGGTACAAATGATGGAGCTTGTCATTTCACTTAACGGAAAATAAAAAAAGGTTCGTTAAAAACAGTAATACAGTGAATCATATGTGGCCTTTTCGGCAGATTAGTACTAGCACATGATGTAACGGCGGACGATGTCGCCTTCTGACGAACCCCTCAGGCACATTAAAGCTAAGTCACTAGTCCTTACCATGTAATATTATAAAGTACATCACAAGCACATGTCAGCGTACTCTAAACAGGTTGGAGCCAACAGGAATAACTAAATAACTGCCTACACCACACATTAAAAATCAATTTGGCGGCCTAAAAGCCTACCTCAGCTATTTATCTCGCTAAACACCCTTCACACTCTCTTCTTAATCCGTCAAGATACTTTAGAGCGAGATTATTAATGGCTAAACGCCTTGACCTTCCTCTTGACCTATATGAAAACTTAACTCAATTTACTTTATTTGAGGCAAATTCTCTTAGTATTTTTTAGTTCTTGTTAACGAGAACTAAAAGACATACAACTATTTCTGATTACTGTGACTTCACGTTATTCTTATAATTAAAATTCGTATTTTTTATAGAACACATAAAAGACACTTTTAATGTTAGAGGGCTCGCGAGTGCGTTGCTTTTAGAAATTCCTAAGTCAAATGAAATCTAAGGCAATGTTAAAAAATCTGTTGAACAACTCACAATTTAAAAGCATGATTCCACGTTGACGTAAATAAAAATATATATTCTGTTCTAAGGTTTTCCAGTATTCCTTAACAACACATTTTCAAATAACGAAGGCAATTCGTAAGAAACAGCTACGTTTCGTTTGGATAATATTTCCGTTCACTAGTAAATATTTTTACAAAGAAACTGAAAACTCTTTATAATATATGTTAGCCAATAAAAAGAGCTGGTGAACTGGTTATGCGGGTTTCAACCTGGAGATTGTGTGACCGAAAGGTTGAAATGATATGAAACTAATGCGAGGCGTATTGTTTCTCACAGGTAGACGCCTGAACATGGAAATAAAACACGGTTTATGTTATAACAGTATTTTTTTTTTGGACGGAGCAAATTAGAACGCTTCCTTATGCTGTACATACATATCGGAGTTGCTATATTAGTATCATTATAGCCTTTTACTAAAACCTCCTTCAGTATATTAGTTTGAACTAAATTCAATTCATTTCAAACTAATTACAATTTTCGCTAGTCCACCAGCTGCTCGGTGCATCCTTATATTAACACTACAAAATAAATATAAGTAATAAATTAGTCTTTAAACTTGGTGTGCTCAGAGCGGCGATACGGTACTTAACTCCGACAACTTGCAACTCTATAAATCGCAAATTCGGCTCCACATGGAGTACTGTTCTCACCTCTGGAGGGGTCGTTCCACAACTGAGTGCTTTTAAGGCACTTTTTGCCGCGCACCACCTATGTGGTAGCTGTTGAATTTCTGAACCAATTCGATATAGAGTCCGCCAAGATAAGATTGTACCAATTCCTAAAAGGCCGGCCACGCACGTGCGAGCAGTGTAAGTATCCATAGGCGGCGGTATGACTTAACATCAGATGAGCCTCCTGCCCGTTTACCCCCATGTTCTATAAAAAAAACGTAATATCCCGGCTTTGCACAGGTGTAATTTTATTTTTATTCGGAAATAAATATAGCTTATTCACATAGATATGTAAACAGGAAATGTCTGGGAAATTGGTGATTTGCAATTAAATAACTTGGATTAAATAAATGTTACAACCCTCCATCGGAATTGACATTTAATTAAGTTTCGCCCCGAGCGTGTCTGAACAGTTATTCTAGTGTGAGTGAGAGTGTGACAGTGTGAGAGTGAGACATCGAAACATTTTATATATGGAGAACAATGAAACACGAACGTCTTATGTTTAAATGGTTTCAATTCAATCAAATCAAACACACGGATTAAAATGTTAAAATTGCAAACTTACAGTTTCATTTGAATTTTAAATTATAAAGCAATCTAAAGGTATGCAAAGTGGTTAAAGATTAAATTGTACGAGAACTTTAGAGTACAAATCTCTTTAAATTAATAAAAATTGTATGTTTATAAATACGTTCGTGTCTCTAAATGTTTTATGTTATTACATATATAAATCTCCATGGCAGTATGCGAAAGGGTTAAATAGTTTAGTTATACAGTTTTTATTAAATAATGTAGATAAAAAATAGTAGTAATGTAGATAATAAAAGATGTATAGTTAAAAGAGAAAGTGCCCACACAAGGATTCCCTGTGCCGTGGGCAATCTCTTTAATGCCCGATACCACCGAGCACGACACCAGGGACAACTTGATATTACTCCTTCACCACCGGATTGACACCCCGAACACAACCCCATCGGCTGCGCGCAGCGAGTAGAGACCGCGTCTTCATACGCGCTGCATCAAGTCCTACATGCCCGGGGCGGGCTGCCCTGTTTTAGCACAAACACACCGGACACACGAACAGACCTAAACATCCCCCTCGCGAGGGAGGGGGGGTGTAACAAGTACCACACGGAATCTTTTCAATTTGACATGTAAATGATTTTAATTTCTTGACGTAATAAATTCTACATAACACTTACAATAATATATTCAAACTACTGTTGCACAAGAAGAATACTTTTGATATTGACATAGAAGTTTAGAATATGTTAGGATTGTTAGTATAATGTTTTGAATCCATAGTAAAAAAAAGAGAAAGAGAAAAAGCGTTGAGCGAAGAAAGTGCATTATACATATTTGTTTCCAAAATAGTCAGCATATAGCCATTAAAATTGTCTAACCGTTAGAAGTTTTGTTTCAACGTACAATTTTAAAGTTGTGTAGCGAAAAGGTTTCGTATATCATAAGAATGGCGAAGATATATGTAACGAATAAACTATAACACATATGACAGGGAAAGTTTTCTATGTAGATTGTATTTACTTCAAGGTAATTTTCTTACAAGCTTACGTTTCATTCGACCTGAATTCGTACTAGCTTGCTGTGATCAAATTTTCTCACTGAATTCGAGATTTCTCGTTCACTGTTTAATCAATTACATTTTCGTTCTGTTACTTTAATACTTTGTACATTAAACTTATATTTGAATGATTTTAACGTTCGATTCCAATTCCTTGATTCAATTAAAAGCCAACAAATTGCTAACATAGTCAAGTGTGTATGACTTTCATAAAAAAAATTACCTTAAATTTTTCTAATTATAACCTATAAATAAATTTAACAATGATCAAACCGTTTTACATCAACACTTAACATTCTCCACACCTAACGAACTATCTCAAAGGTTAAGTTGTAGTAAATACATCACTATATACAACGTCAGCCACAGAATACTAACAAAGTTTTGTAATCACGTAGTACTTGGATTTACATAATTCAAACTGAATTGTGTAGTCTATCTGGATGTCTGATTTCCTTGCTCGAAATAAGTATCGCAATACTACGAGGAAATGCTGCCAGCACGACACACTGTCACATGGAACTTTTTGATTTGTCGATAGTTAATACGATTTTATTTAATATAATAAGTATATATTTAAAGAATTATTTTCAATTTTAATTATTAAATAAGATAATATTTTATTAAAACCTTTAGGTGCACTGCCAAAGAGACCAAACTTCTAAAATTTGTTTGAATTTACTTTTTATTAAAATTTTATTGGTTTTTATTATTACTTTGCAGGAAAATAGTATTGACGATTCTTTTAATATTATTAATTTATAAAAAGATATCAAGTAAACAGACTTTTAACTAAGGTATTATCATAAACAGTATATTTTTCTGTGACTTAATGTCCTAAAACTCCTCGATGGGGCAGAAGGTGTCCACAGGTTAAAAGGCCGGCAACGCACTCGCTAGCCATCTGGCATTGAGAGTGTCCATGGGCGGCGGTATCACTTAACATCAGGTGAGGCTTCTGCCCGTTTGCCCCATGTTTTATAAAAAAAAAACAATGAGTCTCCGTCGCGTTCGGTCTTGAGCATCGTGTTTTAACTCGCTCCTAATCTTTCCGGCTCTCTTTGTCTCGTCTGCAACTGTTTATTACTATATTGTAATGTAAAAAGCTTAATTAATGAAAGAAATTTCTTTTAAATACTAATTAGTACTCGGTATAACTATTTAATAATTATAATATAATATTTAAATCTTAAAATTGTATTAAAATTAATTTCACTTTCATCGTCGTTTACAGAAATTGCTCAATTGCAAATTCTTCCCGTCGCGTAGCGGTATTATAAACAAATACACACTTATATAAAGAGATTTTATTAATATAAAGTAGGCCTGACATAGTAAAAATACGCTTTACAATTACAAAAACAATTTACCATCTTGTATCGATAAACCCATTTGTTAAGTGTAACCTTACAATATTTATATTCAGTTTGCAAGTTAAAGTATGTATGTGTGTTAATAAGTGTTTTATTTTATTTTTAATGTTTCAATGGTTTACGTCTGGGTTGTCAAGGAGTGAGACCACCACTTTGTCTTATTGTACTGTAATTAAAGTGTTATTATATTATGAAATTTATTGAAACATGTCGTTAGTGGTAAGTAATAATATAACAATGTATATATCACTTAAGATGATATGATATGAAGTATGTTTGATAATTTTAAAGTTATCATTTATTCTACACAGTATTCGTGGGCATTACTAATAGTTCTCGCGGCTCGGGAGCGATGCCAACACAGCCAGTGAGAGGCTTTCACGATGTCAAGGTGACGGCCGCATACAAACAATGCTTGTGAACACGCTCTAAGCAAACATTAAGAAAAACATAGATTTTGTTCAAAGACTTTCAGAGGCTTTCCGTGATCGAAAAAAGCCGCGAAGAAAGCGCCTTGTTTCGTTCTAGTTTCTTAAGACGACACATGATTGAAGTATGTCTGATCTCTGTTACGTCGAGATTAAACGTAGAATACCTCTGTGTCAATTCCAGTATCGAAAAGCTATTTAAACCATACTTCTAGAGACTTTATTTAATTTTAATAAAAAAGCTAACATTCCAATTTTTTATGTTACAGTAGGCAAACGGGAAAAAGTTAAGTGATACGCCGCCCATGGACACTTACTGCCATACGGCTCGCAAGCGCGCTGCCGGCCTTTTAAGAATTGGTACGCTTTTTACTTGAATTACCCGAAGTCGAATTATTTTGGAAATACTTCAGTGGGCAGCTGGTCCCACATAATGGTGGTGCACGCAATTTCTGGCAATTTAATTACTACAATGCGGCTACTATATCACATACAAAACAATACATACACAGAAAAAAACAACACACACAATAAATTAAAATATTTACATAAAATAATTCTTACAATATAGAAACTGATATGGTTGTTGTTGAATATTATGAATTCAGTTATGTTTTGGATAGGAAAAAGTATTTTGTCTTAATCATATATACGTAGTATAATAATTATTTCACAGTAATCAGTTTTCAAAATACTTTTATCGTTTTAATTATAAAGAGTTGATTTTTTAATTTTTATAACGTATATTAATGATCAACTAAAAGTTTTCTTTAAAGTCTTTCCGTGCTTTAAAGAAAACTCTTCAGATAAAATCTTTTTAATGGTTAAAAATATAAATTGTTTAATTCGTTCTTTACAACGGATGTTAAAGATCAATCAAATCTTGTTCTTAAAAGAATACACGTAAATGTAACTTTACATTTATCCGGATAAAATATTTATAATTGCAAAGTTAGTAAATAAAATCTAAACGGCTATCCAATAGGCATACCGATTCTGAAGTTTTTATATGCAATTTTGATATAGTATCTAGGAGATTGTCGCTGTATCAGGCCAGTTCGCAATTTTTTATAAAGTTAAGTTTACATTCAACCAGTTTAGCCGACAACGCACTAGTCAATAACGGTACGCCTCTAGCATTAAGAGTGTATGAGTGGCGGTATCACTTAACATCAGATGGGTCCCCCGTTTGCCCTCAATCAAAAAGTTATAGTATGTTAAAGACAAAGCCTTGAGAAATAAGTTTGACGAGCGAAAGCGCCGCTAACTCGCTACACAACTCGATAACGTGATTTACAAGCTCTTTGATTTGAAAGCAAAACAAAACAAGGTTTCAGTAGTATTTGCGCTTTGTTTTCATAATGACAAATCTAATATTCTAACTATTTTACACCAAAGTAAAGCTTGTACTTAAAGCATCTGTATCAGAGGCATCGCAATCGTTTCTATAAGTTGAAATCTCGAATCTCAAGTTATTAATTTCCCCGTAACTGGTTCAAGTTGTAATTATAAAACAAAGAAAATACTACAGTGAACTCGTACTTTTAAATTAAAAATAATAAAATGGCGCTACAACCTTTTTAGGTCTGGGTCTCAAATTTCTGTATCTGCTTCATGATCATTTGTTAATCTAATAGGCAAGCAGGTGAGCCATCTGTGCCTGATGCACGCTGTCGACTTTTTGGGTCTAAGACAATGGTGACGATTCCTTCAATGTCCATTGGTGCACAGCCGGGGATCGAACCTACGACCTCAGGGATGAGAGTCGAACGCTGAAGCCAACACTGTACTTTTTAATTACTGTTTTTATTATTGGCCAACAACTTTTTATATTTCTTACACAATGCAGCAAAGAAATTCAATCTGCCGCGAACCAAAGTACAATGTAGGCAGTTAGTGTCAGCAACATTTCCCTTTTCTTCACTTCGACAAATAATATTTTTTTTTACAACGGTCATACCAAGTTTTACTAAAAATTTTAAAATGTGAAAATGAAATATTTTTCTTCTTCGCACTTGTGCATTATGAGCTAGTGGTCCAGGTGTGACGCAATAACGAGTAACAGCACGTTTTGTCGCTCCAATAATCCACTTGTTTCAATTTCATACCGCTCTGTACTACGGGCAGTTCGTTAGAGTTCGTTTTGTATCCCTGTAGAGTTAAGCAATGAAAAATGATATGAACTTCACTTTTTAAATGTAAATAGTACGATTCCCAGGTTAGAGCACATATTTATTTGAATATTACGTCGTCAGTCATATTCAACCGAGTGCGTAACCTTATAAGAACCGCGTAGTAAACTTGAGTTTACCTAATTCTTTTCAATCCCAAAACTCTTAAAACTCTTATTTAATATAAGAAGGACAATATTCTTCTTCTGTTTATTGGAAATTCCATCCCACAGCGTATCTATCTTAGGCAAGTCATCTAGGATCTCCGCCATTAAGTCGTGGAATAGGCTGCCCGACTCCATACGAATGTCTACCTCCCTATCATCTTTTAAAACTCTTCTGCATAACATTTCTTAACCTCCTGATCCTCCTATCTTGATCAATTGTGAATTGTGTAATTCTTGTTTTTCCTTTTCTTTTGCATCGCCCTTCATGAATCCGTGTAATCTGTGAGATTAGCTTTTCAGTTTGTTATTTAAAAAAAATATTACTTTACATTAAGGTTCTTTTTTTATAAAACATTTGGTTATGCACTTACACTTTACTCATCATTCTTTTTTTAGTTTTTATCTTACTAGAGTTGCCTAGAAGAGATCGCTTGTTAGCGATAAGGCCGCCCGTTGTATCGCTTAGACTTTTTTATGTATGGTGTTATTTGTGTATTTTTTTAATGCAACGAAGTGTGAATAAATAAATAACATAAATATTTTTTGCTCTTCAAACGTGGTAAGCTCGTTTACCGCTCCGTGGATGTATTGGAACTTCTTCTCAATCTAATAAAGTTTATATCTAAATCTAATAAAGTGTATATCTCAAGTCAATAAAGTGTATAGCTCAAGTTAATAAAGTATATATCTCAATCTAATAAAGTTTATATCTAGATCTAATAAAGTTTATTGCTCAAGTTCATAAAGTATATATCTCAATCTAATAAAGTTTATATCTAGATCTAATAAAGTTTATTGCTCAAGTTAATAAAGTATATATCTCAATCTAATAAAGTTTATATCTAGATCTAATAAAGTTTATTGCTCAAGTTCATAAAGTATATATCTCAATCTAATAAAGTTTATATCTAGATCTAATAAAGTTTATTGCTCAAGTTAATAAAGTATATATCTCAATCTAATAAAGTTTATATCTAGATCTAATAAAGTTTATTGCTCAAGTTCATAAAGTATATATCTCAATCTAATAAAGTTTATATCTAGATCTAATAAAGTTTATTGCTCAAGTTAATAAAGTATATATCTCAATCTAATAAAGTTTATATCTAGATCTAATAAAGTTTATTGCTCAAGTTAATAAAGTATATATCTCAATCTAATAAAGTTTATATCTAGATCTAATAAAGTTTATTGCTCAAGTTAATAAAGTATATATCTCAATCTAATAAAGTTTATATCTAGATCTAATAAAGTTTATTGCTCAAGTTAATAAAGTATATATCTCAATCTAATAAAGTTTATATCTAGATCTAATAAAGTTTATTGCTCAAGTTAATAAAGTATATATCTCAATCTAATAAAGTTTATATCTAGATCTAATAAAGTTTATTGCTCAAGTTCATAAAGTATATATCTCAATCTAATAAAGTTTATATCTAGATCTAATAAAGTTTATTGCTCAAGTTAATAAAGTATATATCTCAATCTAATAAAGTTTATATCTAGATCTAATAAAGTTTATTGCTCAAGTTCATAAAGTATATATCTCAATCTAATAAAGTTTATATCTAGATCTAATAAAGTTTATTGCTCAAGTTAATAAAGTATATATCTCAATCTAATAAAGTTTATATCTAGATCTAATAAAGTTTATTGCTCAAGTTCATAAAGTTTAAATCTCAAGTTAATAAAGTTTAAATCCGCGGGAGAGGGAGCGATATGGGCTGAGTGGCAAGACGGGACCGAGAATAGAAATAAAAGAGTGAGGCTGGTTCCGTAATGTACAGTGTGGACCAGGTGGAGCTAGCTGCACTGAGGTACACAGTGACATGTTTGACAAAAGGGAGGCGTAATGCGGCTGTAAGCAGCGACTCCGGCTATTCACTGGATGCCATCGCGGGTAGACACTCTCTCGATCCTTGCCGAGATTCGCCAGAACCTGGAAGGGTGCCATGAAAATTAAGATTGAACTCTTTTTGCGGATGGCGCACGTTGGCACTCCGAGAAACGAAAGGGCAGACGCTCTCGCGGGGGAAGACGTCGAGGAGACGGGGACGCGAATAGGGTATGATGCGTATCCGCTTTCCTACTTGTGACGACTGACAAGACTCAAGATTAGACACCTGGAACGAGCGCTATGTGGGGGGTAGTGACGCAATTTCTTCTATGAAGTTGGACGGCAGGGAAGAGTTAGTCTTAAATGCAGAACACTTACATTTTATTCTGTTCATAAGTAACATTTTCTTAAAGTCTGATTCCGAATTCAGCACACTAGAAATGCAACTATGCTAGGCAGAAAGTACATTTGTTGCATCAGGTGCAATTTTTAAACACTTACGGCAATCCATTATTATAGTTTTTACTCAAAACCTAATGTAGGAATAATCCAAGAGTATGTTATAATAATTAGTTTTGTTAATTGGATACACGGATTTTGGACCGATAGATCTACTAGGAATGGCAATAGTGCCGCTGTCAGATGTCAGTTGCTAAAAATCTAATTTAACAATGACGTTGACTGACGTATACGGATGTTCCTATTTTTATGGACAAAATGATATAAGGGTAGTTTAAAAATGATTCATAAAATGTGTCGCATCGCATACATTCACTCAGTAATTCAGGATATGTCAGAAGAATCTCCGATATATGTGGTTCACAGTATCTTTATAAAGTATTGAATACAATTTTTATTGGGATTCACTCGGTGTTTACTAGGTAATTTAACAAAACTGCACACACAATTATACTGCTGTCACGTCACGCAAATTCACTATCTTAATAAGAAATATATGATAATGTCGATATATGTACTACACAGACGAGGAGGGGCTTCAAAGGCTTCCACTTCGTTTAGAAATAAATGTTTATTTACTAAATATTAAAAAAATATCTAGGCCAGTTACTGAGGGATAATATTGCTTTCAAAAACATAAATCTTCTGTATAATATAATAGAGATACTGTTGGCGAAGCCATGGTTAGCGATTAGGAGGTAACGATTCGAAATATAAATCGAGTGTAACGTAATTAATTGCCCAAAACCTTCGTCTTCTTTGGTTTCGCGCGAAAGTCGGGTGTATCGTTAAATGAATAAAGGCGGCAGTGACACCTGAATAAACCCATTTTCTGTTGTATATTGTGTTTCCTTTTGTCTTATTTCGGTATGTTTGTTATGTTGAGTTTTGTTTAATATAGCTTAAATTTTATTAAAAATCTAAGAGACACAAAACCTAGTCACTAAGGGGGATCACCTTCGTGCCTTAAACTCCTAAATTCGTTTCACTGCAAATAAATAATTAATTAGGACTGATCATCTACCATGCACTATAACCATGTAGATGCTCTAAAAAAGTAGATATGTGCCGAGTTTTATCAGCTAATTCGAAAGTACACAAAGAAGATTTTTCTTTTATAATCAGTATTTATCAATTAACACAGAAAGACTTTACATTATATCGGGTTAATAAAATTGACTTTTGATTTTACACAGGGACAGTTCATCAGCATTACCGCGGTCAGGCAGTATTGACTCTGTGGTGGAGGCTAGCGCGGTGAGGGTTCGACGCTCCGAACCAAGTGCTGGTATAACCTTGCAAATACCGCGACCGGAACGCGCTTTGTCTCTTGCGTCGCCTGCTATTGGAAGGCGTGCTAAACCACACCGAGCTCTGGCAGGTAAGATCTATCAATGAATAAGATTTTCGCTTGAGCATTTTTTTTTACAAAATAGGGGGGGGGGGCAAAAGATCCTACGGGATGCCCAAAAAAGGCAGTCATCGCAGCCTATGGGTTTTTAGTGGATGCGTTGCCGGCCTTTGTGGGAGGAGGACACTCTATCTTTGAATAGTTGGAGGTCTTACCTCTCTGGGAAGACCCCCACTGGAAGTCGATTCCACAGTTCGCTAGTTTGTGGAAGACTTCCAGCCATAAAGGTGATGTTGATGAAATTCTAAATAAATATGGCTCGTACAGTGTTGAAACGAGACAGAGGGATTAACCAAAACGAGCATTCCCTATTCATTAGAAGAGCGACTCTAGACAAAATATTTTTTTTTATCTAACTACATATTTTTACGCACATATTTTATATAATTCTTCATTAATAAGGCTAAGTAATCAGCTTACCTACCTGAATAAATCATGGTTAAATTAAACTATTTTATTACTAACACACACATGTACAGTGTCTACAATATTCTAAAAGTAATATTGAACCCACTGAAGGATTTCCGAACCAATTCGACTTAGCGTACTTCAAGAGCGTACCAATTCCTAAAAGTCAAAATCATTTATTCATATAGGTAACACAATATACACTTATAAACGTCAAAAAAGAAATGTACATTAAATGCGTCTAAAAGGCCGGCAACGCACTTGCGAGCCTTCTGGCAATGTGAATGTCCATGAGCGGCAGTATCACTTAACATCAAGTGAGCCTCCTGCTCATTTACCTCCTATTACATAAAAAAAAATGTAATAATAATTAAAAATGGATGCATAGAAAATTCAAGCAAATTTAAAAAGTTTGGTCCCTGTGCCAGTATACCTTGAATGAAAAATAAATAAATTATTCTCGGGAAACGAACCTATGGATGATGTTCAGTTTAGTATCTAATGATTAGGTGGAATCGAATCTAATTACCAATTTAATACTATGTTATTTACTTGTAAACAGTAAAGTTTTACATAGGTCACAAACAAGGGTTGAACTTGGAGGCTTATCGAGAGCCGTTGGAGCGACCCTCGCTCGTTCATATGTCACGATCCAGACTGGATTACGCATTACAGCCTCGACTCACGTATCACTGAGATTTGAATCATTGGTATATAACCTGTGATGTATATCAACATCATTGTTTCTCAACGTGAGGGTCGCGCCTGGGTACGAAGTCGCTCGAAAGACTTATTTTAATTCCGTGTTGGGGGAATTCTGAAGTAGGTAACGTCAGGTCTGCATGAAAGTATTGAATTCGTAGACAAGTTTGTATATATTTAATATTATTAACAACTATCCGACCCAACAGACGTTGTCTTGTCTTAAGTATGAATATTGATTTGGAATTGGTATAATGAATTAAAAATGCTTTCTGATATAAAACATTCTTTGTTTGTTTTTCTGGCGCGTATATAAATAGTTTGGTTGGTATTCCTACATGGTAACAGGCGACATAACACGGCGGCCGCCATGTAAATAACATGGATTTTCAAGATTAATGCCACAAACAATTAGCGACTGTAATTATTTTATATGTATTTTATAAATATAATAACTCCGTTTGCAGTATTTATTTGTAACGATATAAATTTTTCTTACATCCTCTTTGATGATATTTGCAGCACGCATTCTGTCAATGTTATGTTAAACGTCATTAGGTAACATGAAAAAAGTTTGAATGAAATGGAATAAGAACCTTCTCCTGACAACAAAAAACACAACAAAACAATAATTAGCGAAATCAGTCTAGCCGTTCACGCATGATACCGTGACCAATGGAAATAAGGATTCATTTGTATGTATATATATATATATATAGATTATTATAATATATATTTATTAATTGACAATTATATTATTATATATTCATTTAAATAACAAAATCAGCTATCATTACAGATTACTCCAATGCTGTAACTATTTACATCACATACAAAACTTCAGGGCCGTAAACCGCCAAACCGTCGGTAAACGACCTAATTACCTCAGTAAGCACTTTAAAAATAAAGATTTATTTTGCAAGTGTTGAGTTAAGATAAAAGTTAAAAGAAATCAATAATACAAATAGCTTTAATCCGGTTAAAAAATTGTTTTCTTTCAATGTGTAAAAGCTATGTTAACCAAAGACAATACTAAATATAAAAGATTTTATATTAATTTTATTTATTTATTTAATTTACAAAGTTAAGTATAATATTAGATACACACAGAAAACAACAACATTAAACAGTAAAAGATTAACATATTTACAGAAAGACTAACTTTTTCTTACGTAAGTGCTACTTTCTTTTTGTAAGTGACATGTAGCAAATCTTTTGTCAGTTCACTCAACGCACAATTAAAAAATACAAATAACATAAATTTTATTCTATGCAGTTTATTAATTTTTTTCATGTATCTTGTGTGCCTTGTAGTATTCGTATCACTATTATCCGTGATATTAGCGATATATTGGATGTAAAAATGTGCATTACCAATTGGAATCCATAATCCTTATGTGCAAATACATAATAATACTTTCAAACTCCACTAATTTTGACTTCTGTCAATACTTCAAATTTAAAATGAAATTTTCAAAGAATGGTTAATGTATTTCAAATGTCAGTGAAAGTAAATTGCTCACACTTAAAACTTTCCGAAAGCTTCTTTTCGTAGCGACGGCTACGCGATTTAATAATCAACTTGATGCTAAATAATATTAATTGCTTGCCAGCTGGAGTGCACAAGAGGATTTCTATCTCTATTTACGCAATGTAACTTGCTCGTGAAGGAAAATTAAAGTTATTTTAGAACCAAATAATGCTGCTGCAATGAATAACTGATGTAAAGCTCTCGAAACGTCCCGCTGTCTAAATTAAATCATATCACGTCTATAACTGTTTAAGATATTATATATAATGTAATTTTTCATTGCTTTATTAATATAATACACCAATGGTAACTTAATGAAATTCGGAATAAAAGCAATCTTATAATCACGAAACTTAACCGATAATAGTGTATCGGATTAAACTGATTGTTAGAGATCTTCAAACAGAAAGCAAGAACGATGTGAAATGTTTATTTAATTTAAATTAAAGGCCTTCAAAATTGTTTATTTGTTTAGCTATGTACCGGGCTCCAGAGACCGCCGTAGTAAGTCCCTATCTCATGTGTTTCATAATCATGTGTTCATCTAAAACGTAAGTAGGTGAGCAGCCTCTTGTGCCTGACACACGCCGTTGATTTTTTAGGTCTAAGGCAAGCCGGTTGCCTTACGGAGTTTCCTTCACCGAGAGAAAGTTTAATGGGCATATAGAAAGAAATTCCATTGGTGCACAGCCACGGATCGAACCTACGACCTAAGGGATGAGAGTCAGACGATAAAGCCACTAGTCCAACACTGTTCCATCAATTTCAATTAACAACATTAAATTACATTAAGTATAAAACGGACTCTAAATAGGTAAAATGATGAGGCGAAATTTCTTCTTATACATACCCTTAAGCGTCTTCACTGAGTCCTTTACCAACCTGCTTCCTTTCTTTTTCGAGACCCGTTTGTTTCTACAACTGAAGTTGCAGTTACACATTATACACAGGCAGACAACCAGCTAGTGAATGTTCGTTCAACTCGAAATTCCCTTCCCCTAACTTTATCTTGTCTGAAAGGCATACCAAGGGCCCAATAATATAATATTTTAAAAACTTTCCAGATTCCGTAAAAGTTAAAATTTGATCAAATGCAAAAATGTCGCAAATACTTAACTAATATCACATTTTCCTTTACACAATTTTCTCGACAGATGTGAAATTCGGAAAGTTTTAGTCAAAGGAAAGAATTGTTCAGTCAATACGTTTTGTTAAGGTATGTAAATGTTTACAATTCCCTGTATAAATACTTGAGGACAGTATTTTCCCGTTGTTGGTGGATGGTGCGTATTAAAAGCAGTGAGGTTTGACATCTCTCCAAAATGCCAAGAGACATACAAATGCAACTACTGTAGGCATAGAAGCTTTACATTACAAACTAACTTCGCTAGACACAATTTGCAGGCAGACTACATTTACTCGTATAATTAATTTAAACAGATACATAATAACTACCCACTCAATGTCCATAATATAAAAATACGGCAAAAGGACTGGCTTATGAACACACCTCACGCAGAATTGGAGAAGCTACTGAGACCTAATATTAAGTTACATACTACTCACCCACTCACTCATTCCCTCACAAGCACCCACACACTCACTCTCACGTGTTACGCGGCACGTCCGTATCCTGTCATAAAATTAATGTTGTTAGCAAAATTGTAATTTAAAACCCTGACATAGGTAAGGGTTCCCAAGTCTTACACATTATAATGCATTGTTTATAATAATCAACACATTTTTATTTTTGAAGTTATACATCTTTTGGCGTGTTAGGGAAAAATTATGAGAGTCAATTTATACTCCCTTTGTCGCTACTCCTCTTTTCGAAAACACTCTTCTTGAAACCACAGCCAGCATCGGAATACTTGGCGTTGACATATCGAACGTCGTTCAGTTTCGCGGTCATTTGGAGGGAAAGGCTAAATTAGCCTCCAAAAAGCTTGGTGTGCTCAGCAAGGCAAGACGGTACTCTTCACTCCGGGCCACCGCTTGCAACTCTATAAAGCGCAAATACGGCCCCACATGGAATACTGTTCTCACCTCTGGGCGGGGGCTCCCCAGTACCAGCTCCTTCCACTTGACCGTATCCAACAAAGAGCGGTTCAAATCGTCGATGACCAATCCCTCTCCGAGCGGCTCGATCCTTTGGCGTTGCGTAGGGTCACTCTGCATCTTCTACCGCATTTACCATGGAGAGTGTTCAGAGGAGTTGTTCGGATTAATACCTGCAGCTGAGTTTCATCATCGGACGTCGAGGCAGAATACAAAATTCCACCCGTATCACCTCGACGTCCGCCGTTCCACGACTGAGTGATTTTCAAGGCAATTTCTGCCACGCACGACCGCTATGTGGGAGCAGCTGCCCACCGAAGTATTTCCGAACCAATTCGACTTATGCGTCCTTCAAGAAAAGAGCGTACAAATTCTTAAAAGGCCGGCAACGCACTCGCAAGCCCTCTGGCATTGAGAGTGTCCATGGGCGGCGGTATCACTTAACATCAGGTGAGCCTCCTGCCCGTTTGCCCCATATTTTATTTTAAAAAAATATATATACGATGCGCGCGCACACCGTCACAAAAACCGACACCCTGAAGTTGTCAATATTTTAAAATATAAATGTGATTTTTTTTAATTATGTAGAAATATTTTTTGTGATACTTAGATAAACTTTATTTAACTAGATAGTGCGTTATAATAGAACTTTTAATTTATTAAATACCTTTTTTCTATTGTTAGTGTCGTTTTTTCTACGAACGTAAAATAAGGCGAAAGATAAAAAAATAAAAAGATTTTATCTTATTACGCCAAAGAAGTATAACTTCTAACGCGTGTACATAAGTACACACACATGTTTTTTTTTATTATGTCAGTCTTTATTAAACAATGTTATAAATTTCGTTCAATGTAATAATTTATATTGGTGTAATGGTATTAATATCGTTTTTAAATTACATCTACGTAATGCCGCTAACTGAACATTTTTTTGCATTATTCACACCTAGGATTATTCTAAAGTATGAAAGTAGAATAAAGCATCTTCCTTTGATATGATAATGAGACCGCAATATTCTGTTTTTTCTTATTGCTTTAACAATAGGGGTGAAAACGAATAAGGTAGGAAGTTGCTTTTCTTTAATTTGTAATAATTATCCCCTTTTTGCGAAACGTAATTGGAGAGTCGAGTACATCTTTTTGCAGCAACTCTCAAATTAAAAACTTTTGCAACTTTATTCTCTCATCGTATAGTCTGTTAATTATTTTCTAAAGCCATGTTCAGTCTACCCCCTTACACCCGTCTGTGCACTCATGGACTATCTTTCTGTGCGGGTATTTAACATTCGCTCGAACGGTGAAGGAAAACATCGTGAGTAAACTGGCTTGCCTTAGACTATTAAAAGTCGACGGCGTGTGTCAGGTAGAGGACGCTGATCAGCTACTTTTAGCAGATCAGCTTCTTAGATTGACAAATGATCATGAAACCAAAACATAAATCTGAGGGCCAGACGTAAAAAGGTTGTACCGCCACTGTTTTATTTTATTGTTTTTTTTTTTTGTTTACGCAACAAAGCAAGAGAGAGCGTCTCTCTAAACAACTGCTGTAAATCTATGGGATAATATTCCGAATCGCGCTACCGGCGATTTTGAGGTAGATTTTTCTTTATGACTATATATTGTATTTCATTGTTTGCAACTTTCATTATTAGCTAATTCTTACTAATAAATATTTCATACTAATGTTATATTCAAAAAGTACCCAAAACCGAATCAGAGCAACCCACTATCCACGTGGTCTTGTCTGCTTTACCCCTAAAGTGTATATAAAAAATCGGAGGCGCGAAGGAAGACCAAAAAGCCGAAGCTGCGGAGGCTTGAATAAAATGCCTGTGCTTTGGTACGCAAGTAGGGGCTGAATATCCCGCAGCGCCGGAGCTGTCCAAAAAACTGTTTATTAATATTGTTCGGTTATGTTAGGTTAGTGTATGAATATATTTTTAACCAACTGTTACCTAAATACCTCTTCAAAGCATCGGATCTATTCGATGTATCGCATTGTAAATATCGATACATATACATTATTACTACATATAACTATATATTACTACGAAGACCATACAAAAAAAAGATTGCTTAAATGTGTCCAATTACAATCAACTAAAATTCGAATTTAATAATTAATTTGCCTACTAAGTATTTCTGCAGCGTGTCTTCCCCTTAAAAGAGACCACGTAGTGTAATTGGACAGTTTCTTATGTTAAATATCCTTTTAAGTAAATTAGGTTAGTTTTTCAATTACTTTATACTCTTAAGTTAGGCTAGATCGTAAAGATAAATGATGCCTTTGAGCAGACACAATTTAATAAAATATCGTAGTAACATACTATTAGTATTAACTCACCTTTTCAATGAAGATTGATAGGTTAGGTTTATGGCTGTCTAGAAACGCTTCGGTAATATCAAAATATACCGACACAGGTGACAGGTAAGTGATAGATGCTCGAAAGTAGCTTACTCACCCCAGTTGAACGTCGGAAAATTGCAAAGACACCTAAAACGTCTTACCTTAATCATAAAAACTAAATTTGAATACGCCTTTAACTAAAGTACATTAGTAGCATTTCTATCAAGTTTCCGCTGTGATAAGAGATGAATATGTAGCGACATCTGTAATATACATTCAGTACAACGGCGGAGATTTACAACTTTTCCACTTTCGCCATTGACACCTTCAGACTGAGCAGACTAAATAGACAGAGGTTAAAATAGTCGACGACCCTCCATATACATCGGAAGTAGAGCAGACATTTTTCAGGGTAAGACGTTATCGTACTGTTTCACAGCTAGGTGCACACTATAAGTATTTTAATCGAAATAGTGGAAAAACTGATTCAGGTTTTGTGAAGAAAGATAATTTTAAGCATTCACGTGGTTATGTATAAGATATGGTGATCGTGATAAGGAATACGGTATCTTTGGTCCACATTTTACAAATGGTTTTTTCACGCCTTCATATCAGCTTGTGCAATATTTGCACATCATACGCACGAACGGAACACGGTCAACCAGTCTAGTGGATTTATAGAGCAATTAATATATGCAGTTAATGCTGTTCAATAAATTCAGTATTTTATGTTAATTAAAATAATGATTTGATTTAAATTTTCGCCGTCTATAGGAATTTCTTAAAATCTTTCCTGCATCGGATTTAATTTATATAAATATTTTTTTGTTAATAATTTAATTATTTCGCCATATTTAATAATAATATTAATTTATTTGCAAGAATATAGTTCAAAAAATGTTGGTGGTCCAATCTCATTTCGCATATTCTGCAACACATAACGGCATGCAAATTTGTCTTAAAAGTTAAAAATTTTGCCATGTATATTATTTCCAGGAAAAGTGTTTTAAGTTCAATAAAAATAACCTATCTACTATAGTAAAAATAGGGGTTGATCGTGTAGGGGTGACAATTATTAAGGGTTTTATGTATTATAAAAAAATAAAACAACAAAAAATTTGGGGTGGACACACCCCTTATCATTTAGGGGTTTGAAATATAGATAGTAGCTGATTCTCAGACTTACTGCATTTGCATAAACAAAATTCATAAGCATCGGTCGAGCCGTTTCGGAGGAGTATGGGAACGAACATTGTGACACGAGAATTTTATATATATATAGAGATTATGAAAATATCACTGTCGTCAAATCTTATATTATATTATTCCTGCATCATCACATCATTAAAATATCAGGTTATCAAATTTATATTAATTATAATGTTTCACGCAAATACTCATTAATAGAATGATAGTTTTTTTTTAAGTATTACTTTAAGTCGATTTACAAAAAATATAAAATATGTTTTTCTTATACAATTCCTGATTAATTTTTGGTATAACCAACTTCTCCCCATGTCTACTTCGACAGTTTTTGCTCCCCGTTGACTTAAAAAATATTCAGGTATTTGTGTACAAATTTTGCATTTCGCTGTAGTGTTGATATGTATAACGCAACCAGCATTTGTTTAGATTTTTGTCAATTCAACTTATTTATTTAGGTCATTTATATTGTTTAGTGAGTATTTGATGGGGTTAACTATATGTGATTTTATTTAAAGGCAAAATTTTTGTTAGCATTAAATCTCGTTACGCCTAAACTAATCATTACGTTTTCGCTACGATTGACATTTGTGTGACTTTTTTCGTTCAAGTTAGAGTCAAAGATATATCGAAGTACTCAAGTACTAATTACTGTTTACAAAAACTATGTATCAACGCCACCGAATCGCTATTCTATACACATACAATCAAAGAGAACTTTTTGTCAGGCGCTATTTTTTCATATATAATATTTATTGCATGTGAAATTACTAAAGTGAGGTAATGCAGAGAGCCAGACTCCGTGCTAAGTGAATAATATTGATAATTCTGTTAGGAGCCTCCCACTCAGGCGAACTCTGTCACGTTAGTTGAATATTTAGTAACTAGAAGTGCTAGTTCGAGGAGTTATCCATATTCTTGTGGATTGAGTTTCTAGTTTGTTTAGTCAGACTAGATATAATATCGTATATATTTTTGTTGAATAATTTATAAAAATGTATACACATTTTGTGTTCCATAGGCACAAACATATACGGTACTATCTATATATCAATATTATGTTAACTGTATTAAATATAGGTTACATTTTGCACACTTTTGCATAAAAATAGTTTTATATGAAGTCTATTGCTTTGAATTGAATTTTTATGTTTTTACAAGACTAGTTCACGGGTTAAAGCGAATAAAAGTATAGTTTACTAATATTATAACAAAAAAAGATGCTATTCTATGAGTAACGAATGTACAACTAGATAGATTTGCAAAGTTATTTCACGATTATAATTCTACATAGTTTCTTATCTCTATAAGAAAAATAAACATATTTTGTAAGCCGTACTATACTGTTCCGAAATAATAATTATTAAACAATTTCATTGTTGATGAAAAGTTCCAATACTTAAAGATGACATCTAGAGTGATGTTTTCGGATACAACCCTATTTGCCTGTAATATGTTAGTGAGCTTTCATAAGCTGCACTCCTCGGCACAAGGTCATCTTCCATACATTACCATATTTACATATAACCCTACGTATTAACAACGAAGACAGTTAATAAACATACTAATAATTTTATTTACAAACCACAGCGGTTTTCTAATGTAAGATATTGAGATTATTTTGTAAAATAAATAAATAAAATACATATATATATATATATATACAACACTAACTTTGTACACAACATTTTTACTGTGTAGAAGTTTGTACACAAATACTTTTCAGACAATTTATAATTCAACTTATATTCATAAAGTTTAAAGTACCGATACACGAATATACAGTAATTACAAAATTTTTAACCTGCATAGTTATAATGATAATTAATAAAAAGAAAATTAAAACAATTTTAAAAATATTGGTCCCTGTTGCATTGCCCTTTAATGCTGGCGGCATTTAATTGCTGTATTGTAATACTTATTCGTTAAGCGAGCAAAGCACCAGCTCTGTGGTCACCGGTACTATCTACCAGGCGCTATTTATATTTATTAAATATATGTTTAATATATAAAGAACCGAACTTGCAAAATAATAACATGTATATTTTATTCATAAACTATAAATCTACATTCAAAGACACGACACTAAAATATTCTTGACTGTATATTGTCTCTATTGTATGGTTATGAAAAATGTTTTATTTACTTCACACATTACCGTCAGTATAATGCTAATATTATGCTCGTAGAGAACTATTTATAGGGGGATATAATCTCACAAAACGCATATAGTTATGCTAGCGGATTTGGATTTCGATTCTGTAGAGGCGTACACACCCATTCACATTCTCATACATTTACGCAAAAGTCGTGTCTTGATTTTTGTTTCTTGAAGTTTATTTAAAACATATACCATGGTATAATTGTAATTTAGTTACCTACAACACAGATTTGAGTTGATTTTGTAACAACCATATTACTGTCATGAATAAAGTTTTGTTATTATTATTATATACTGCCTTCAGAAAGAAATAATACATTAAAGTTACTGAAAACTTGACCTATTTCCCGTTCTTGTAGTTATTGTCTTTAAACATAAAGAAATACAAATTCATTTGTTATAAGCGTATCGTTTTCCGATAAAAAGTAATCCGTCCTGTCACGTTTACTAGCAAGATCCATTTGTAAATTGAAACTGCTTTATTAAAAAAAATAAGATATGAATCGCGTTTCAATGTACTTATCTCGTCGAGACAAAATCGTCAATACCTTTAATAGAATCATCATGCATTTAAACTGTTAACTTAGGAAGATGTCTTAAAAACGCTACCACAAAAGAGGCATTTAGGGCTGGCTAAATAAATAATAAATACTATTACTATGGTATAAGTAGAAGATCCAAAATCATCCATATCGTTATTCTAGACTTGGAAATATATTGACTTGTTCTACAACCCTACTATTATTTTACAAGAAATGGCGATTCATTCAGAAACCGGCTTATGACGCCGACTAATCCAAATTCTATATTTGCCATTTCAGTTAATCTAAATTATCAAACCGATTGCAAACTCTTGTACATATTCACTGCAATTTTAAATAATTTGACACCCAGATCTTCAAAATTGGTTCACGAATGATGCCTCCAAAAAAATGAGGATTGATGGTACTGCTGATGGAACTTAGTTCGCGTTATATTAGTTTTATTTGACTTGTTTATACCGGTACAAGCATACGTAGACAAAATGTTTCCTTGTGTACACACACCTACATATTATATTAGGTCCTTACATATGAAATTGGCGTTTTGTATGGGAGGAACAAAAAGTCGAATATTTTTAAATATAATATATTTAATTAATCAAAGTATGAACCATTGTTTTCTATGCACTTTTGCCATCTCATAGGTACTTCATTGATCCCTCTACAAAAAAAAACAGTCGGACGGGAAGCAATAAAATCTGTAAAACCGATTTGGACTGCCCCATCAGAGTTAATTTTTTTCCCTTGCAAGAACTTGTCCAAATTTCGAAAAAAAATGGTAATCTGTTGGAGCAAGGTCCGGGGAGTACGGAGGATGTATTAGACATTCCAATTGAAGCTCTTCTAATTTGGTAGCCGTCTGTTGTGCAGTGTGTGGTCTAGCGTTGTCGTGAAGTAGCAGTGGCGTGGAGCGATTGACCAGCCTGGGTTGTTTAGCCGCTAGCTTTTCCATCATGGTTTGCAATTGCTGATAATAGACATCAGCCGTAATAGTCTGGCCAGATTTGAGAAAACTGCAATGAACAATAGGCACTAGGCACTAGTCCACCAAATGTTTACAAGTAACTTTTTTGGGGTTAATTTTCGCTTGGGGCAGGATTTGGCTGGCTGGCCAGGATCCAACCATTGCACTGAGCGCTTCCGATTATCGTAAAAAATCCATTTTTTATCACAGGTAATGATTCAGTTTAAAATACCTTCTTTATTGTGCCGGTTGAGTAATGTAACGCAGCAGTCGACGCGCGTTTGCCGGTTTGCTTCAGTCAATTCGTGAGGTACCCACCTTTCAAGCTTTTTAATCTTCCCAATTTGTTTCAAGTGAATTAAAACAGTTTTATCACTAACACCGCAGCCTGCAGCTAACTCGGACGTGGTTTGCGATGGATCCGCTTCGACAATAGCCTTCAATACTTCATTATCAACTTGAGTCTCAGGCCGTCCACGGGGCTTGTTCTGCAGGTCGAAATTTCCAGAATGAAAACGTTGGAACCAAAAACGAACTGTGTTTTCTTTTGTAACATGACCGCCATACACATCATTCACCCTTCGAGTCGTTTCCGCAGCACTAGTGCCTCGGCGGAACTCGTACTCGTAAATAATGCGATACTTAAGTTTTCCATTTTGTAAAATGAGTGACGCAAACAGAAAAAAAACAGAAGAAAAAACAAATGAATGACGGTCATCGAAGCACAAATACATGAGTAAATAGCTGTACAAGTTTGAATTTGACATTCCTAACCAAAGAGGAGGTATTTGAGGTAAAAGTGGCCAGTAAGAGGTAAAAGTACGACAAAACGCCAATATGTAAGGACCTAATATATTATCGTCGCTCGTAACCAGTCTGTCTGAGTCACTGTACTCGTTGACACTGGTTACTGGAAATAACTAATGTTCTAGTAATACTGCGATATCCAATACGACTTCAATTCATAGGAAACTAAACCTAATTCACAGAACAAATTAAGTGTTATAAAACTCAATTGAAGTACTCATTCATCTCTTTCTTTCATGTAATGTTTACGCTGTGATGGATAGAGAGAGTTTAACTGAAAATAAAACTGATTTCAAGATAATCCCTTAGGAAATTCTGTTCTTTACAAACAAAGGGTTTAAAATAATTTCCCCGTAATAGAAGTGAATTGATAAAATGCCAACAGTGACCCAACCCCCTGTGGGTTATTGCACCCTCGACCCTCTCAGACCTCACTGAAACGCCCTTGTTCACATGTCACAACAGCAAAATTTACTTTTGGCTGTTATTATGACCTTTTATACATAGTTCTCTTTTATATGATAGAAAAGATAGTCTTATATATAATTATGGTTATTTAACATTCCGGTTTATTTAACACCATACAACTGAGTTGCTATTCTTTGGAAGCTAGCTATGAATCGGGGCTTCTATATTTTATAAGGCTTCAATGAAATTTCACTACT
Organism: Pieris brassicae; assembly: GCF_905147105.1. NCBI lineage: Eukaryota > Metazoa > Arthropoda > Insecta > Lepidoptera > Pieridae > Pieris > Pieris brassicae. The sequence goes on along the minus strand of NC_059668.1, from coordinate 20,360,788 downwards.
ACAAATTATCATTGAAAATCTCAAGAGGAAACTTAAAAAATACATTTCCGAATTTATGGCCTATTTATATGGAACACTTCTATTGGTGCCCCTCCATTACTGGATTGGACGTCAATCTCGTGAAGCCTCTTGTCCTGTCACAATATCCGTTCACTCCCTAACGTTACACAGCTAAGCTTTTTATTTTAGCAATACACCGTTATCCTGGATTTAACCGATCATGAATAATTGAAGGAGATGGTATCGGACATGGCGCAACGCGTGGTACAGATACTCCAGACTTTGATTCTTTGCTTGATGTTCTGCATAAGTTTTCATAATATTACAAATAGATCAAGAATTTCTTATTACAATGTCCTACCACCAAATAATATTTTTAGTATGTCTGAAAATTTATTACATTAAATTTTAATAATAACCATAAATAATATTACTATTCAGATTTTTATGCTTGTTTTTTAGAGATTTTTTTTCACTTGTAACCTATATTAAAACTAAAATTATAAACAAATAATATATACTTTTCAAAACAGCATTTATACATTTACATACCTCACTAAAATTAGTATATACAATATTTTTAAACATCTAAAGTGTTAAAATTAAGAAATTTATTTTTAGCAAAATCTCTAAAATACACTAACAAATATTAATTAACAACATTTTTTTTGTATCCATTGGTTTCCTATTTTATTGAATAATGTTAGTTTATTTATATAAAAGAAGTTCTTATTATATGATGATCTTATTATAATAATTTAGTAGTGTAGACATATATTTAGTCTGCTTCAAATTTAATGACGTGGAATGAGTGATACTGTATGTTATGTTCCATAATAAACATGTTTTTAAAATAAACAATAGGTAAATGAGCGGAAAAGCTATGTTCATACACAAGTGCACGATATGTCCGTTAAAAAAGCATAAAGATCAAAATATGATATCGTGTGAACTATAATGCTGAGTCACGCTCCAACTATGTAACTGGCAATGTCAGCTGCATACATAATATCTATAGATTTAAACAAAATGTTAACTGTCTGTCCATAAGTCGATTTTCAAAACACAAATAGATATTTATGTTTATGATTAACACATTTGTCGTCTACTTTTGTTGGACAGCTTAAATAAGCGTAACAAACAATTCTTAAACTAAGCGTTATTGAACTGTTGTTAAATAGTAACTGGATGATAAACATTCTTTGATTTTCCACATAATTATATATTTACAGCTCTTACTAATATGATATTATAATACCTACAGCGATAATTCTATATTATATATATATATATAATATAGAATATATATATATCTAATATAGAAATGTTATTAATTCTTGTAACATACGAACGATAATATATAAAATATTAAATAATATTCGGCAAAAAATATTTTTTATATCTCTGTCTGTTATTATTATTGAAATAACAGGACACTCACAATGTCAGAGGGCTCGCGAGTGCGTTGCCGGCCTTTTAAGAATAGCATTTTATAAATGAACTCCCATATTAAGTTAAGATAAAAGTTCGATATGCATTCAAAATCTTATTGTAAAGGTGTGAAGCCGCAATAACCCACTAGTAATCAAATAAAAAATAACAAGCCATTAACGTAATAAACAAAGATCCTACACAACCTACATAGTACGCAGAGCTTTAAGCCTTAACATCTGTCCCTCTCACGCTCATTGTTTAAACTGTACCTGTCTCATGCGACGCGAACGCCAGCTGTCGGCGACTTTCGGTACTACATGACAGTTGCCTTCGCGCAGGTTCATTGTATTGTAGTTTGGTTCGCGACATTCGGTAACCTAAATTATAGACGTTTATGTGTTGTGCATAATGTGTGTGTTATGAGTGTAAGAGGCTTCGTTGATATATCGGGCCTCTTGACCTGGAGCCCCAAGAACACCCTCAAGATAAAGCTAAAACGTATGTATATAAATCTAATTATACTTGTTTTGCCTGTGGGAGGATTGAAAGCTTTTCGGGTTTTTATTCTTAACCCTTCTTTTGGGTAAATTTTTGCATACATAAAAGTTAAATATGCTTAACTTAAGTTAAGTTCCCGTCATAAGTAAATATATTTTATTGCAATGAATTCACAGGAAACTAAATGAACGACTACTTAAATAATATCAACAAGTAAGTTTTAAAACTTTTCTACTTAATTTTAGAGCTTATTTGGTGAGCTTAATATTAACACTCTCGATAAATATTGTATGACTTAAATGTAAATAATAATTGCTGCTTAGCCGACTTTGAAGCTACAAGGTTTTGTGGTTGACCACTGATTAACTTCTTTAGTTTTGGACCGATTTATTTTGTTTATATAGCAAAAATAACCTTTATGTTTATAAGCAAAGCTTTAAGAAATGAATACTTATTCCATTTAAATAATTTATGACTACTAAAAAAACATACACGTTTTTTATTAATGAAAAAAACATTGATGAATTATAAATCACATAATTTTTTTTATTACTTTTACTGATCTTTACAAATTGATATTTCTCGGAACCTGTACTTGGTACCCTTGAAAATAATTAATTTAATAAAGCTACGGCACTTAACTAATTATTATTAGGATTTTGACCAAACTGAGTGGCGTTTAAATTGCCAATTCGACGGAACTTAATTTATTCATTCAATCAGATTACATCAATTTATAGCTAGTTTCAAATTGTTAATTTCATCATTCAATTGATTGTATTTGTGCTTACCGAACGATTATTGCCTGGATTGAATATCCAGAATACCTATTTTATCCTTTATTAGCTCAAAGCTCAAAAGAAATAGCCTATATTTTATTATTCTCTTTTAGTGAAGAAGCTTTCCTACGCCCTTGATTTTGTTCCATTTGAAGTAGAGTTTCTTGTGCCGTGGGGTTCAATAGCACAGGCGCTAATTAAAAAATTAGGTTGGCGCCAGGTAGATAGTACTGGTGACCCCAGAGCAGGTGCTTCGAAATAGTATCACAATACAGCGAGAAAATGCTGCCAGCAGTAAAAATACACTGCAGAGACCAAACTTGTAAATTTGTTTTAATTGTCTATTTATCAAATTTTAACTATTTTTGTTTAGGTTAAGAATATTGTAAATAATGTATTTTTGAGTGTCGGAAATAATAAAAAATATTAATGTATTTTAAATTGCTAAATGTTCATTATGTCTATTAATAAACCGTCATTAACAGGTACTACACAAAAGCTAATGTGCTTTGGCTTGTCCCAATGGGACACACAATTCTGCCAACCTGAGACAATTGTTTTCCCAGAATTGCATTGGTACAGTTTACCACTGACCAATTTTAGTATTAGTGTTGCAACAATTTCCAATATGGTTAAGCTTGCGAGTTTATATTCGAAGATCGATTGGTTTTAAGCTATCGACCCTGGGTCAACAGCCCACTCGAACAACCTAATTGCTTCGAATACATAGCTTCAATTTTATCGATAAAAACGTGGAATACTGTTTGTATAAAACACGATAAAAAGTATGGTAGAATATTTTAAGTTCTATAATAAATCATTAATATTATTTAAACTGTCAAACTTAACAACAACTTCATATGTTTTTCATCAGTATAATACCCGAAACAGAACTAATATAAGCGTACGACCAACTAGGCAACCACTCCTTATATGGAAATTGTATTCGTTTTTACACTAAACTCCCAAGCGAAATCAGAGAATTATCAAAAAATAATAAATTAAACATTCAAGCTTTTTACAAATTTGACGATTATTTGAGTGAACCTAATTTTGGGATTGATTTGCTCCAGTTCATACAATTTGTATGACTCAAAACTTGGTTATTAAAGAGAGTGGCAGAGAGTTTCTTGCCAGTTCTTCTCGTCCGCTCTACGCCCTTGACTCGGAAAGTGGTTGTAAATGAATATTAGAACCAATTTAACATCTTTTCTATTGACGTTCAAAGTGTACTTGATTACCTATATGAATAAAGTTATATAGAGTATGAGTTTCCTTATTGGAAACCCCGTGACCGTCTAGTCTTATAAGCGATCAGCTAATATCAGCTTCGTTCTATAACTAAGTTTATTCAACAAACTCGCCTCTTAAATTGGTACTGCCAAGTCTAGCTTCTAAGAAACGCCACATTAAAATGCACGAAGTTATTCTACGAAGATATAAATAGACATTTTGCATACATTAAGCATTTCATTTATTCATAATGACGTAATTTTCTACCGAATAATCTTATTATTAATATCCTTATGAATTAGCTAATTATTTTTTAATGTTATGCGGCTTTATAGTTTCGGTGTACTGCTATTTCGAAACAAATAAATCCAATAAAGGCAAGATTCAGAGTCATGAATTACTTTTCAGAAACGAGACTTCGATTAGCACTCCGTTACCCTTATGTCAAAAATATATGAGATTTGGCATACGGCCTGTTATTTTGATAAGCGTTTTTGGAATGGAACTCAAAAGATTTGACTCGAAAGATAGAGAAATATTACTTTTTATATGATTGGAAAATAAACACAAGTTTGAGCAGGTCATATAGTTTTTTTTTAATTTTTAAGCACAGATAAACATTACAGACATAAAAATGTAATAATAATAAAATATGTTTATTAATTTTAAGTACAATTGCATTACAATGTGTAAGATTTGGGAACCCTTTTAAGTAAAAAATATACCTGTGTCAGGGTTTCCAGCTCTTTCATAACAAACTTAATTGTACATTGCTTAAAATAATTAATTTATATATAATTTAGTTACATTGTTACAAATGTATTTGAATAGTTGATTATAATACTGGCTCGTATTTTTTTAGGTTTAATGGCGATTCATTACAATTAGAGTAGATTTTGTATGTGACTAAGTGGCTAACGCAATACTGTAAAGTCGTAGTTTGTGTATTTGATTGCAATTGGGCTGATCACGTTATAAAATATCAATTAGGAAGCCAAAACTATTGAGAATTCTGAGAAACCGTTTTTTCGTTATTTTGACATAATGAATGTGTGTGGGTATCAAACTTCTAGACTCTGTTGGAATATATTTAGAACCTCATAAATTAAAAAGCAAACCAATTTTCATTGTATAAATGTGATGCTGCTGAAAGTATAGACTCCCTAAAAAACTAAACTTATATTATAAAGGAAAAGCATTATTACTTTCGTATGTTTTTGTACTACCACCACCACACGACCACCCGGGAAAATAATAGTAAGTAGGCAGGCCACAAAGAAGGGTAGAAAGATAGATAGGGATAGAAAAAACAGGAAAAAGCTGCACGACAATTGAACAAAGAGATCTAGAAAGGTTTGGAGGAAGCCTTCACCTTAAAGGGGTTCATATCCATAGGCGACTAAAACGTTACTAACTACTAACATTTAGCTGTAAGTAAATATTAACATTTGAAATGGAACTTAAGTATATGCAAATAAAAAAAGGCTTTTACATTATCACCCAGTAATAATATTTTGTAAAGTGTAAACTCTATATAACGACACTCGTGGGACTGTACGTATTTTGACGTTCAAAAGGGTTATCGTTAAATGGAATGAAGAAAAATCTGTATTCGAAAAATTTGTATTAGTAATTACATAAAAATCCATTCTTATTTGAACTATTGCGTATAGTCTGTTATCTTCGTGTGACGTCTTTTGCTGCATCAGTAAATATGTTATATTTTTGTAGTGAATATCGTTTATCTTTATCGTTGTAAAAAAAAGTTCTGTAATAATCTCAGTAGTAATAAGGTGAAATTAAATAATTGTATTATTTGGATTCATGTCCATGATAATAAAAGCATTTTGTTAAACATTTAACTTTTAACATTTATCTTATTTAACTTTATTTAAACAATTTTTGTAAAGTTGCATATAAAAATGAACTCCTCATTTTTCGAAAAATAAGGTCCTAAAGAAGTTTCACTTCTTACATGTGAACACTAGTACACGCACACATTTTTTACTTACTTTGGTATCTTCTTAATAAAACACGTGCAAGCAATCCCAATTTGTAAACAAAAGAACGGATTTCTTAGAGAGTTCGGTATGCATGCCGACTGTCGAGTTTACGGGCTAGGATAATAATGCGACAAAAGAGCGTACACGTTTCTGCATTTTTAATTAATGTCGACAACTTAAAAAGTACTTTTTAGTATTTAATTGTCGTTATTTAGAGTGGGTGTAATGTTATGTAGAGTGTATCATTGTAAGGAACACAAGCTAAACTAACCAGAGCCGAGTGCTTTCGACGCATTCGGGGTTGTGTCGTAAAATCGAGGGATGTTACATGCTTATACTGTATTTACAAAATTTGAGCAAAATACGGGCGAAGCCGCGTCGTGTCGCTAGTAATTAATAAATTATGTAGGAACATTACCATACTGTCTACATCCTATTATGCAACGGTATTTGAAATTAAAATTATATTTACATGACATTATATCCATGTCCAGTGAACCGTGCTGACGTGTCGTGACAGAATTACGATCTTAAATGTGGAGAGAATTCTAAGATTTACAGCGAATTTGTGAGAGTAAAAATCACAGGCTATAAAAGCAGTTATATAGTGTGAATTGCAAGTTTAATTATTTATTTACAAGATGCTTGCCCACGCTGATACTCTGATCCATCAGTACTTAAGAGAAGTAAAATAAGATTCAAAATGGCAAGCACTTATAGGCAAACATAACAAACACGAAGAGAAAAGATTTGATTCATAAATTAGGAAAACTAAAGGAATCGTTTTCCATGTGGAACCTCAACTATGAATATCCAGACTCGCTCCTAGCTCCTTTATCAGAATGCACAATCTGGATATCGGTCAGTTTTGGCCACAATTTCTGAAAGTAAACTAATTTTCCATACGTTAGTATTTCGCAATAAATGTAAATTATTCCTGAAAGTTAACTATACAACTAATTTATTTGTCTGTCTTTTTTAACAAAGAGGAGGCTCACCGGATGTGAAGTGATACCGCCCATAAACACTCTCAATGTAAGAGGATGTCGCGAGTGCGTTGCCGGCGTTTTAAGAACTAGTACGCTCTTTTCTTGAAGGACTCTAAGTCGAATTGGTTCGGAAATACTTCAGTGGGCAGCTGGTTTCAAATAGAGGTAAAATCTCATGAATGATCAATTGTTAATCTAATAGGCAAGTAGGTGATCAGCCTTATGTGCCTGACACACGCAGTCGACTTTTGGGTCTAAGGCATACCGGTTTTCTCACGATGTTTTCCTTCACCGTTCGAGTCAATTTTATAAGCGCACATAGAAATAAAAGCCATTGGTGGTCAGGTGGGGATCGAACCTACGACCTTAGGGATGAGAGTTTCACGCTGAAAACTAGGCCAACACTACTCATCGACCATACATCAATTGAAATCGACGCGAACTGTCAAAACCTGACATTATTATATTGAATACTTGACGAAACGTTTCGTAAAGTTTAAAGGTTAGGTAGTCATTTTTAATTTACTAATTACTTGACATGCTTAGCTAGCACGCATAGGGCGTAAACCGTCTATATTTATATATTAAAAGTATATTCTAATCTATTTCATATTAAGGTATTTTTACGTTACATAATCCTGCGTATATTCGGATTGTCAGCATCAACTTGGATGTTTAATTCTCGGGGAATAATATTTGTGTCAGGCATATTGAGGCTAATCCTATGGGAAAAGCGCAATTACTTCTGTATCTGGTTCATTTTCGATTTTTCTTACGTCGTTGATTTTATAATGTAAATGACAATGTTCCCCATACGATAGTCTTAATTAAAATGAATATAAAACCTATTTGCGGAGCCTGAATGCTTAACCGATATCGCTTTTCTGGATCTGGTAATTAATTGACTTTGAAATGAATTATCATGCTAATGGCTCTATAATATTTCACAGAATAATAAACGAATTTATTACCATAATAATAAACATCAGTACATATTTATATATATTACATATTATACATTTTTCTAATAACTTTCAAATGCAACTCTAGCACGTAGTCAGAACTTTCAGTTTAACAAATTGAGTTATATGCTGTGTAAATTGTTAGATATAAAAGCGAAAGTTGGATTATGGCGGCCTGAGAGGGCTCTGCTGTCTGTTATTTTAGCTTTAAAATAAATGGAAGACGTTTTTCTTGCAAAGACATAATCTTTTTCTATGTTTCACTTTACCACGTAGTTTGAGATTTAACAAAGGCGAGATAAACAATTCTTTATGTATCGAGTCATTGGACGAGTAATGAATACAGCATTTAGAATAAAATTAATTCACAATATTACACTTTTGTATGCCTATAAAGTTGTTTTTTTATGTAATTAGAGACAATCGGGCAGGAGGCTCATCTGATGAATGATACCGTCCACGAACACTCACATTGCCAAAAGGCTCGCACATGCGTTGCCGGTCTTTTAAGAAATGAGACGCGCTTTCCTTGAAGGACCCTAAGTTGAATTGGTTCGGTAATACTTCAGTACGGGCAGTTGGTTTTCAAAAATTGCATTAAGAAACGCACTGTTTTGGATTGACGGACGAAAAGAAGATACGGAAGGTATTTTGTATTTTACATTGACGTCCGATTATGAAACTTAGCTGCAGGTATTAGTCCGAACCACTCCTCTGAACACTCTCCATGGTAAATGCGGTAGAAGATCCACAGATGCCCACTATGCATCGCCAAGGGATCAAGCCGCTCGGAAAGTGACTGGGCGTGGACGATTCAAAATGAGTTGAGAGCTGTCTCTAATAATAACCTAATGTCGCATTATTTAAAAATTGATTTCAAGACGCGTTCTAACCGCAAATATCGAATATTTAATTCAACTGACTTACAACTTATGACTTACTTACCACGAATTTAAATATTTATATAACTCGGGGTTTTGTTTCCTTTTCAGCAATCGTGTTGTAAGAGATCATATCACAGAATAATATTACAAATAAAAATAAACCACTGGCGCTACAACCCTAGATGCCTAGACCCTCGTTTCTCTGATAATATTTATTTCATAGACAAGTATAATCAGTCAGAAATACGTAGATTTTTGGGTTTGACACATGCTGTTCCTCTCCATGTTCACCATCACTGAGCAAGAGCTAACTAGACATAGAAAATTCCATTACACAGCAGCGATTCGATCGCACGACCCGAGATGAGTGTTGCACGCTAAAACCACTAGTCCAAAGCTGATTAAAGCTATGTATTGTTTTTAAAACTTATAGTTATTTACATAATTCTAAATTTTTATTTTTTTCCCACGTTTCGCGTACTTTTCAGGTTGCGTGATCACGGTGACTGAAGACGAAAGGTGTTAAATGTGACGAAAGTTGTCTTATCTGTATTTATTGCCCCGAAGTTGGTATCGACTAATACCCGTCATCTTTTAGTGTTTTGTGTGTTTTTCTTAATGTGTAAAAGCTATTTTAACAAAAGACAATACTATCAATAAAAGCTTTATACTATAGAATTGTATTCCACAGTGCCAAACAAACTATTCCCTTCGTCCAAGTTGTTTGTATATTTACGAACAAAGCGAGGAGTCACATTGATTAAGCGACATAAATTCATTTCTAGTACAATCAGTTTGGTGTATCTTGACACGATAACGGACAGACAGCTTTGCATAAATTTACATCTCATTTGAGTATTTACGAACGCGATTTCGCCCTAAAATCACTACTATTTGTCTCCAGGAGGCTTTGATTGTAATTTTTCGTTATATTATACGGTTATCTTTAACGTAGTTTTAATAAGACGTGTTTAAGTAAATATATATTGTGTGACTAAATTAAGGGAAAACTCATTACATCTGAGAAGGCTTTCACTTTTCATAGAATATTATATTAACCAGAGTAACTTTAATTGTCTTTTAATTATCTTTATTATATACAATTTAAAGTTATATAATTCTTTATTATGCTAAGCGGTTGAGCGTCCAAGCTTGAGGTTTGAGTTCGAACCAGCGTCGTGATGTGTTATACCTTGAAATTTCCGTTACCTTCGACGACGTGTCAGGCACGTTTTACTTGTTGGGAAAATAAATATAGAAAGCTTTCATATATAATTATAATAAGCCTTCGTTCGTCCACATCTCCAACTTTGTCCACTCTATTTTATTCTGTGCCGTCGACATCCAATCGCAATTGCACCTATTGGTCTACTCTTGTTCCTTTATCCTTTTGGACCAGTCCATTCCGTTACTGCTTTAAACCATCTGTCATCTGTCTGCCCATCAACATTAAGTTGTAGGGCATGTTGCTCAAGGAAACCTATGCTTACAACAAGTCAACAGTAGCATTTAATTATTATTATTAACAGTCCAACTGTATTCAATTCTATCACAACCGTTTAAGTGGTACAAGTGATATCGCGTGCACAATTGGTTCACTTTCATGTCTGTTTTGGGGTCGAGTAGCGGTCAATCACTCACGTACCAAATGCATAAGACATGGAATTTATCATACATACTATACCTATATGATAACATTCGTATTACCTAAATGTGTTTTTAACGCCATTGTTTGGCCTGTATTATGCAATATAATCCGAGGGTTGGATTTGTTGTTAATTGTTGTTTAGAGACCTATACCTACTTACATTTAGTTAAAACATAAGAATTAACTTACTAAATTATACGGAGTATTTATTAGCAAATGAAACTAACAAACAAGAAGTTATAACTGTTATGAAGTCAAATTGCTGTGGGATAAAAATCATTCTTTGGACTTTTTGGAGTATGTTTTAAAAATGCTAGTTTAAGCGATTTATTTCCGACACACACTCCAAAAAATAAACAGTATTTATTTACTTAACCGTAATAATTATATTTTTAATATTTTGAGAAATGTAAATATAAAATAAATTTAAAAAGTTTGGTCTCTGTGGCAGTGTATCATTAATGCTGGCAGCATTTTCTCCCTGTATTGCGATACTTATTCGTTGAGCGAGGAAAGCACCAGCTCTGTACTATCTACCAGATGCCAACTTAAATCTTTAATTGGCGTGTGTGCACTTCAACCCCACGGCCCAAGTGTCACTCCAAAGGGAACAAAATCAAAGTTGGAGGAAAGATTCTTAAATTGGAGCCTTTTCTTATTTTCCGCCTGCAAAAAGAAATAACAACCCTCGAGAATATCCTGTAATTTCCTTTATAAATAACGTCAATCAGCAACGTAACAATTTTGATGAATATTTAACACTATCCACTGAACAGACCTTATATTACCATTCTAGTTAAGACTAACAGCCGTAATCAGTGAACTATGCGAATATTTTATGGTAGGTAAAACTAATATGTCAAAAACGTTACAACTAATTGTAATATATACCTAAGTAAGGTGTAGTAGTATATATATTAGCTCCTAAATATATATTTATTAAAAATCAGCGGTTCGATTAGCGGAGCGAGAAGCCCCACCACCCTACTAAAGCCTCAATAATATTACGAACAAAAGTTTTATTCCACACGAATGACAGCTTAAAAAGTGTATACCATATGGATAATCTGTGCCTGAGAGAGGGAGACGTGTATAGCTATTGCTTTTTCATCACCAAAATGGCAATGAAGGCGCCGGTTTACAGCGCCAATAGCTTTTCTTTAATACCGATTCGGAATTCCAAACACAAAAAAACTGTCCCAGACTTCCAACTGAAAACTACTCCAATGTCGTTTCGCGTCAAAATTCTAAAATATTCTATCAGAATTGACTACGATTACTCGGGCGAGAAGATATGGTACATATGTACTATTTACACCAAATATTATCACGAAAGCGTTACCCGTTCATGAGGCACGTCATTATGATATCAATCAAGTATGTTGACGATGCTTAACGAACTAATAACACTGTATAATTGCTGTTTTACAATATAACATTGCGAGCATTGAACTATCGACAATTGTATAGCAATCATTTGTGTTTATTTTGATGAAAAATTAAAAAAAAACCAGTGGCGTTGCAACCTTTTTAGGTCTGGATCTTAGCTTAGCCACGAAACAAACATTTCGAGTTCCTTGTTTTTTTTCTGATAGGCCTGTGATCATCCACTTGTTTGAGCCTAAGGCATGCCGGTTTGATTGCAATTTTTCTTACACCGTACGTGCAAGCACGAGGTACATAGCACGGGGTGGAACCTCAGTGATGAGACCTGGTGTCTGAACGCAAAGGCTGGTAAATAACCCACTAAAATTGGGTATCCATCGGTTGCGATGACTGCGTCCCGTAGGCTCGTTTCTATACTATAAAAAATGTGCGCCTACTTTCACTTGGCCATTTAGTCAAAGATTGTGAGGAAATGCATGCAGGCCCACTGACGACAATTTAGAACAAGCACGGAAAGCAGATCCTCTTGAGTATAGAAACTTTATGCAAATCAAGCGAAATACGCCATACCCATAACGCATTCGTAATAATATTTGGTGTAAATAGTACATATCTTCATATCTTCTCGCCCGAGTAATCGTAGTCAAGCTATAGGAATTTACTGCAATTTATTCCAAAGTAAGACATAGCAACCAAATGCTTCTAAATAAACCTACAAAACGCGTGTATATGTAGATATCTAAATAAATACAAGAACTTTATTAAAAATTACCCAAACATGTACGTAACTGCTCAGACGGCTCGTCGACTACGTGAATAAGATTGCGGTCTCATTGCATACAAAGCGTACATTATCCCTTGTTCAGTGGCCAGTGTTGACTGACTCATATCCCATGCAAATTACATATTACTTACACTTACTATAAATAGTGAAGTTAGGTAAAACTTCAGTGTAGTGTTCGAAATTAAAAACTTTATATTACTATAGGAAAGCGAAAAATGTGACTAATTTTATTAAATATTTTGAAATAATATCGCCCAATTTGACTAAATAATATAGTTTCCTTATATTCAAAACAGAATGTAATTGAATAATTACATAATCAATTACCGATTGCGAACATTCTTGCTGTGTTAGGAATTTCACTTTTACTATTATAGACTTTGATTAGGTTATTATTTAAGATTGTCCATAGATGGCGTTTTAAACAAATTAAATGAAGAGTATACGAATTTCAAAGAGTTACTTTAATAACCCTAAAGCCCTCAATGCAGCAAGATCTTGATGTAAAATATGTGAGTTACCAAAAACACGGGTTCCCATACAACTGTCGCTACATCTGTCGTTGAATGGTTCAGTGGGTCAGGTCATGGTTCACCACAAGGGGTTCACAAATATTCTCGTTTTTTTTTTTTAGTAAAAGCAAAGTGCGGGTTTGGTCACATCTTGAGATGCTTGATCAATAAGTTGACCTCATTTTTATTGGTTCATGTGTTCAGTTCGGGTTCATTGACCGGCGTCGTGTTAGGTCCTCAATGATATATTATCTGACACTTTCGCGGTCAAGAAGAATATTAAACTAAATAATTAATATCAAATTAGTAATTTTTTATATTGTTTTAAACATGCATTATGTACCACGGAATAACTGTTATGTAGTTACCTACAACATAGGGGCTCCCCTAGAGTGAGGACTGGTGTTAGATCAATTTCGTTAGTCTTCTTAGTTAGTTGTCTTGAATATAGTTTTTATTTATTCATATATTCATTTACTTATTAATGTTCATGCATATTTTAGATTTGATCAGCCCACGTCATAACTGTTTCAATATTTTATTTATTTATCTATTAACACTTCGTTACATTACAATATAAAAATTGAACATGGTTAAATGAAAATGAGGGCAACTGGCGGCCTTATCGCTTTCAAACGATATCTTCCAGGAAACCACTGTGAGTAAAGATAAAATGTATTAAATTACACAAGGTAGGCCAGAAGTGCAAAAATACATATTACATATAGTTATAAAGAAGAAACTAAACAGGAATAAAAAATAAACTAAACTGATACCGTATACATGAAAAACAAAAAGTAAAAATATATACTGTTACAGTCCTACTAGAAGAAGATAAGTCAGTAGAGAGACGTGTAAAACTGCGAGCTCTGTTGGCATGTTACAAATCGTGTCGTGTGAATCTCAGCCATGAGTGTCTTTACCAAATTATTCTTTGTGCGCAATTAACTTGCTATGAGTCCTGCTCGTATAGTGAACATCATATGAGCAGTAGCCTCATGAGGTCGTGTATTCGAACCACGGCTGTGCCAATGCAATTTTGTTTCTAAGTACGCAATTAGTACTTTCTTCTACGACAAAACATTGTTAGGAAACCAGCTTCTCAGACTAGTTTGGGTCGTAGCGCCAATGTATTATTATTATGGTTAACATCATGAGGTAACCAAATACTGGTCGAAATAAACATTGATATATATTGCACAGACGGCTCCATCAACTTGGCTGTAAAAAGATGCAATCAAATCAAAATTCAATTATTCATATAGGTTATTACGTACGCTTATGAATTCTATGAAAAATAAAGGCAGGTGGTGTCATTATTCCTTTAAACACATATAAGTTTAAATATAAGTGTAACTAAATCCCGTAAGTAAAAGCTTAATAAACTTTCTTGGAAAGGTTTTGTCTAGAAAGCAATAAAGGCGGTATTACTTGAGCTTTACCACAAAGTTTTAGTACTAGCTTGGGACTAGCCCCAACGTGGGAATAACTAAGTTACATAGAAAAGGACATTCGCCCTTATAACATTTCTCGGGAAAAAAGCTTTGCGAGAAACTATTTTCTTAATAATAATTTATTTCAAGACAAGGTACAAAAATGTTATGTTGGTACAATCTAAAGTTCGCATATTCTGCCACACAGGCGTGCAAATTTACAATTACATTATTAGTTATATCATTATAGTAAATTCTTATATTATTTTATCACTACATCATCCATTAAAATGTAGTAAATATACTTATTATCAAATTTACGTTATATGGCTATTACATCCTAACCGCAATTGTAATAAAAACTTACGACTGGTGTATATTAGAAATTTCTATAGTATTGTCCATGAACCGTAGATATTTATTTACCCAGCACTGAATTTAGTCTAGCCATAAGTTATACCTACATATATATAAAAGTATCAGCAAAAAAAAAATACTAATCGACATCGCCATCTTTAGCTTTTAAATAGGCCTTTAATCTGTTTGGCCACGAATGTATGGATTTACGCACTGCTTCCAAGGGAAATTTTGCCACTGCTTGCTAAAATGCTTTTCAAGAGACTCAATATCGTTTATGCCATGCCCTCTAAAACTGACCATAATTTTAAGTCTAAAGGGTTGAGGTCTAGGCTAGATGAGGACCAGTCTTCAGCTCTTCAAAGTAAAAAATCATTTATTTATTTAAATCGTTTATTCATATAAGTAACACAATGTACACTTATGAATATCAATAAAAAATAAATATACATTAAATGCTTCCAATTTTACATTTACTCCCAGTTCTCAAATCAAGGGCGTAGAACGGAAGAGAAGAACTTGCAATAAACTCTCCGCCACACTTTTTATTCGCCAAGTTTTTTTTATATTACATAACGTTTGTAAGGAGCTGCAACCATAACACCATATTCCACATGACATCAGCAGGAGGCATGGTGAAATTGGAGCACGCACTTACAGTCTCGTGGGAACAACACCCAAATACATAGTCAAAAATAATCAACATCACCGCATACACGAATTCATAAAGTACGGAACCTACCGAAAATACCTACTTTGTGCAAAGCGATCACTGCAATACTATTTTCTTTAACACCCCATTTCATATTGTGATTTTATAATGAACACGAAAAAATATGTCAAAATGCGCAACATGAAAGGAGTTCCTTGAATATAATATACATGTTCTAAATTCAAAATAATTGAAAAGTTGAAAAAAGAAAAGTTTTTATTTAACAGTATTTATGGCCAGACTAATTATATTACATATAAAGTTTATATGTAATATAATTAAGGAGCTTGGTGATAGGTTATAAGGGTACATTACTACGTCTGTTTCATTGACACAATTTAATGGTAGTGGGATGAGACCTTTAAATATATGAGCCTTAAATGGTATGACATGTCAGTTGAAGAGAAACAGGAATATTCAAATAATTGTCCCATGAACGGTGGTAGGGCTAAATACAACGAACTTTAAAAAAAATATAATTTGCTTTCTTTGAGTACTAGGCGTAGTTTGATAGATTGTGTCATTATAAGAAAAATATGCGTATATGAATTAACTTGTTCAAATCTTCTCGAACTCAATATTCAATATTCCTGCCAGATCTCCACGCTCGCACAGAACCTTTAACCTTCCGACTCCCAGAACCAACATTGGGTTCCGTGAGCCTCTTCACAGGATGTGTTCTACTCTTGATTCTACTACTAATATCGATCTTTTTTCGCACTCCTCTACTGCTTCATTTAAGAATAGGTTAAAACAACTATTCGAGTAGTAAACCTTGTATCTTTCTTCTTATTTTGGCTACTAGTATATCTGTCGTTCTACCGATCTATAAACTTTGTATTGTCTACTTAAATATTTTGTTCTCTGTCATGTCACGTTTTGTTTTGCTTTATTATCCTTTTTATTTATCAGTGAAACTTTTTGTGGATATATCCAATGCTTTAACTCTTATGTTTATATTTCTTTTCTGACTTCTACTTTTAGAGATGTATCTGTTTGTTTCCAAAATGAATAAATAAATCACGAATTTATTTAAATAAACATAAGTTCACATCGTTATTGTGTTTATCAAAACCTTTATGTGTGTTTTGTGAGACAATTTAATATATGCGTATAATATGTATGATTTTCCTTTCATTTATTTGAATTATCAACATTGACAGCCCTCCCAGAAACTGGGTGCAACTGTGAAATCCAAAACAGTCTTATAAGGAAAGTGTGATGAGACTTTTAAATAAACGAGCCTTTAACGAGCTAGGTCTGGATATCCATACTTTACGAAACGATTCGTCAAGTATTCGATTTCAATTATTATGTCAGTTTCTGACAGCTCGGGTCGTTTGATACAAATTATGTATTACACGAATGTTCGATCAGTTCCAAATAACCGTTTAAGACAAAAATTAGCGCTACTATTCTCGCGGGACTAGTTTCTGTATGAATATATAAGGAAAATTTGTTTACTGTCAGAAACTGTAACCGAAACTCAACGATACAGATTGAGTATTCTGATGAAAGAAGTAGTCCATAGTTGCTCTCCTCACATCAATTTTCCTTTAGTTTTTTTAAATATACGAATCGATATTATATTTTATCTGTCGGCAAATAAATACATGTACCAACCGAAAAAAATCTTCAAACTTTCTTTTATCTCTTTTTATTGTGTAACTTCCAATAGAGACAGCGATACCCATTCTTTTTGTATGCAAATTCGATGTAGTTCTGCCAATATCCGTACCGCTGGGCGAAACCTTAGGAATTCATTATTGAGATCAGAATGATATTTTTAATGGAAAATATAGAGTAGTAGCCCGGCTTAGACCTAGACGAGGTTATTTTGGTAAAACGTACTTAGTATTTACTGTATTAAACGCAATAAAAACAAAATACGATTTCACGAGTTCTTAATCATATTAATCATAGGAAATCACGTGATAAATCACTTAATGACGTTTAATTATGATTAATAGCAGTTTGAAAGGAGCGGAGCAAAAATGTCTCGTCATGACGGGCAAGAGAAGTGTAATTGAACTCATTAAGCTTCCTGATCCTGTCAGCTTTCGGGACAATACAGGCGGATGACTTTGATCGTCTTAGTGACAGTTTATACAAGCTATATTTACATTTATGCGCGTCACTAAGAACTACTTTATTTGGATGAGATTTAAAAATAAATTTAATATCATATGAAATCCTCTAAACCCGATTTGTAATTAAACTCCTCCGAAATAGCTCGACTGACTTTCGTGCAATTTTGTCTCTATATTGGACAACATCTATTTTTCATCCCCCTAAATGTTAACTCCTAAATTGTTTTTTTCAAACAAATTGTTTTGTTATTTTTTTATGATACAAAGTACAAAAATACATATAACCCTTAATTCACACCCCTCTACGATCAAGTTTATTAGTTATTTAAAAACTTATGACTTGAACTCTGAGGTTAGAGAAAAATCCTCAGAACAATTCAAAAGTTTTGATTCCGAAAAACCGAACAGTCTAGCAAGTCTAGAAGGCAGCATAGCAAAATGTTCCATGTTGGTAGGTACTGAAGAAGTAGGCTAAAATCACTAGTCATTAAACATTAGTCAAGCCAAATATAAAATAAGTGGCGCTACAACCTTTTAAGGTCTGGGCCTTAGATTTCTGTATCTGTTTCATGACCATTTGTTAATCTAAAAGGCAAGGTGAGCGTTTACTTGAAGCTATTATATTAAAAAAAACACTAAAAAAAGGTCAGTTTTGTGTCTTAGGCAAGTCGGTTTCCTCACGATGTTTTCCTTTACCGTTCGCACGCATGTAAAATACTCAAGAAAGAAAGCCGGGAATCGATGAACCTACGACCTCAGGGTTGAGAATCGCACACTAAAACCACTACGCCAAGACTGCTCAAACAAATTCTATAATAAAATATTATTAAGACAACTAATTATTTTCATGAAATATAATTTCATTAAAAAAATCTTAGAAGATACTTAGGATAACGTTTGAACAGGATCGGAGATAAATATAAAGGGAAACAATTTGATTTGTATGAATAAACCTTTTGTTTAGAAATTTATAATAAACCCTCTTAAACAGAAAGGCCGAAAACACATAACCACAGGGCTTACCATGGATACACTTAATTGTGTAAAGTTAAAACAAAGTTTCAATGCTCTGTGAAAATTATCCTCGCCAGAGTCGTTAAAAACATATTATACGTTTATTATTTTGTATTTTAATTAACATATTGCCTATTAAGTAAGCTAATTTGTATTTATTTATTTACAGAAATACATACATTGTCCTTACAGACTATGCTAATACGAAAATCTTCTTTTAAAATGAATTTAACCCTAATTTGACAATTGACACTTTGTAAATAACGCAGTCAATTATTAAAATTATCTACAATCTAAATACGATTGTGTTGCTGGAAATCAAATCTTACCAAAAAAGGTTCAATATCAACTGGCAAATGGATTTGATATCAACAGTTGAAAGGAAAATAATGAATTATTAAAAAAAATATATTGAAATAAAATTAAGTCATAGTATTTATCAAAGCCATAGCGAGAATAATTCGAGGCAGTATAATAATACGTATTATATAAATGAAATTTCATTCATTTATTTGCATTATTAACATTGACAGCTCTTCCAGAAACTGGGCGCAACTGTCAAGTCAAAAACACAAAACTGACATAAATAATGGAGGAAGTTTTACAGTTTACTATAAAACAACAGTTTAGCACAATTTATTCCGACAGTGCGAAGTTCAAAAGCTTTTAAACACGTTATTCAGTTTTATCGGTTCCTGTGTCTAGTTCGTTTACTTACTGTCAAGTTACGAACACATATGACCTGCAACGTAAAATATCGTTTTTAACAGACTTTCATCTTTCTTTTAATTAAAAGGTAGGTTATTTATATTAGTAGGTGTCAAATATCGGCAGCAAAATTGTCACTTAAACAGTACATCTGAAATTATTTATCTAAGCTGTTGTGTTTTTACTAAAGTACTATTTTCTCTTTTGGGCACATTGTTTATATATTGCCGCTGTTTTGAAAGAGACATTTATTTTTGTGTAAAGTGTTTTAAAATCCGATTTTTTTCAGTATATCAACTGCACGTCTCATGAAAGCCTCGAAAGTTGCTTGCCTCGAAATTTATTTGTTTATTTATCCAAACTTTGTCGTAATATTCTATTTGGTCCTATATTCAGATATAAATTAAGGAAGCAGCGGGCGGCCTTATAACTCCTCAAGCAACCTCTTCAAGGTAACCCTGGTAAGGAAAGGATCTGTACCCTTTAATAAATTTAAGAAATGTATTAAAGAAAACCTGTGTAAAAAGGCTTACTATAATCTAGGTTAAAAAATTACCAATTATCTAGTTGAAAATTGCCTGGGATTTGAGCTAGACATGCTATTACTAATAAATTTGCGATATTTATTTTACAATAAGTGTTGTTTGACATTTTGTATGATGATTCGCTATTTTAAGAGTACCGAGATTTTTTTACGCCGGCTTTTTCTCTCAGCCTACACACTCAGTCTTTTTTGCCGATGAGTAGGGATATCTGCTGATGGACATTTAATGACGTGGAATAAATGATACCAGTATCTTAAATTCCATACTAAACATATTGTATTTAAAAAAATATATTAAGGGTAAAGTGCTAAAAGATAACAATGTAAAATTAAAAAAACTAAAAGCTTATCTTAAGAGTGGATTACAACGGATTACAATGCTAGGTTAGGTAGGCTGTGTAGATAAAGTACATAAACATTGTTTATTAACGATAAATAAAATTTATTTTTTTGTATTGAGCGAAGGAACGTAGTTTTATATTGATTAAAATAAAACTTAATTAAGTCCCTACAATAAGTTTTTTATTGTTTAATCCTCTCACATCGCTTCATATAATCACACGAGACAAAATAATCTTTAACTATTTCAGACTTTTGACATTCTTGAACAAGTTCAAAGAGCCAAGCAACCTTCGCTTCATACGCGCACACAGATTTTGACATTCCGTTAGCTTCCTTAAGCGTATAAACGCTTTTATATGGATGAATAAGAAATGGAGTTGAATTAGCTTTATTGATGTCCCTTTTTGTGCTCTGCCTTTTATAAAGCAAAATATCTACATATATGGAAGTTCCAATTAATTAGCAATAAGGAGATCTTATTGGAACTGCCATCGTTACCTTTAGAGATGAATGTATAAGAAGCTGGTTGTGACCGAGACTTGTCTGTAAGGTGCTGAATTACGAACGGAAATAAAGCGTTCTAGATATATACAAACACATTCATATCTTTTTATTTAATTTATAGTGAGCTTCGTTTTGTCTTTTATCGACCTTAAAAATTATGATAATAATTTGGCGTCTTTAAACTATTTAGAATAAGAGCACTTACCACTCACAAAAAATATTACTTATTGCTTGAGGAAATCGTTTATAAAACCTAAAAAAACAGTCTAATGTAAATTTTTTACAATGTTCTTAAGTTACATGGCAACTATACAAATAATTAAAAATTAATATAAAGAAGAAAATAAATTAAAAAAGTTTGGTTCCCGTGGACCTGTACCTTTGAAATGCTGCCATCGTTCATTTCCTTGCTGTTTTACGATACTTATTTGTTGAGCGAGGAAAGCACCAGCTCTGGAGTCACCGGTACTATCTAAACAGCCTCAACTTAAATCTTTAATTGAGCAGATTACTATTAGTTAAAAATTTAATTGGTTTAGTTACTTATTTCATCAATTACAATAACACCCTATAAATTGATCTAAAACAAATGCCTGATGCATCGCGTGCAACTCGTTCGTATATCAAAGTCCTAACTGCAACTTCGAGACAGGTTTAATGGCGACTTTGCAGTGTCATGAATTACCTGATCTCCCCCTCCGCACTTGTACCCTCTTGCCCTAGACAGAGTGCTCTCTCAGAGTCAGAGATTCTAAAATACTAATGTTTCCTTGTTTATAATGTTAATTATTATACATTTACATAATAGTTGGGCGTGTGTGTTTATATATTATATAAAGCCATAGCTAACGCCCATTTGTAACACAGAACACGTCGCGTTCGTAAATATTTTGCAAAACAATCAATATCGACAAATGTTACGTTTTCGTTAATCCGATAATGTGGAAGTCCTTTAAAATAAAACCGTTGAATTATATTTCTTGTTTATGTTTAAATATATATAACGTAAATCATATCACAATTATTAAATCATACTTCAATCCTCACATTCGGAGGTTTGTTATAAAGGGTAAGCGGTAAGCGGATACCAAACAATGCGTTTATCTTTTAAGTCATCAGAACAAAAGTGGAATTTTTTGGAGTCTAAAGGGTTCATGTCTTAAAGGAACAACCGGAATATTCAAGTTTAAAGGTTCGCAAGCCATTTATTATTATTCAGCTCTATTCCTCTTTAGTTAATGCAAAACTATGGTCCATGCCAGCAATCAACATTTCTTTTTTTTACGGTACGGTACGGTTTATAGTAAAAGGGTCTGGAAATGATAAATGGTACTTTTATTATAATTTTATAATAATATTTGGGAGCTTCATTCTGAGTAACACTAGTAATACTAGAAAAATGGCAGGCGTCGTGTATATTTTTGATTTTTCTTTAATTCAGGTAAATGTGTCTACTCTGCCTGAACATACAGACTGAGTACTGTTTGCCTTCAACGTCAATATAAAATGCGCAATATACAAAAAAAAATGTTATACAGCTGAGCTTCGAACTCACGACTTTAGGGTTCTGAGTCACACTAGGTTCACGCTAATAATTAAATAAATAATTTTGGTCATGGATACTTAAAAATTTGATAAAAATAAACACATTATTAGATTCCCAATTCAAATTATAACTTACAAACATTCCTATCTGAAACAAACCCAACTGAATGTAATGTTTAAACTTTTCAATGAGAAAAGCGTGCATTAGTCGAGGACAAGCTTTCAGCTTTCAATTTTATGTTCAAGCTTCGCGTGGGCTGAGAATAAAAGGTGCCACTATACCACAGTAGTACAGGGATATCAAGTTTCCTTTCAATGATGACAGCCTTAGACAAAGGTCGTATTGTTTTGGACATAATACCTGCAGACGGAATGACAATACCTAATTATTATAGTGTTTAGAACTTCGACACGATCCAATCTTTATAGACTCTAAAACAAATCTAATTTCAAGGGTTTCCGTGTCCTCCCGATTCTGGATTACTAACTTTATTTATTACTTTTTCTCTTGCGTTAATTTGATAGCGCGCTGTTATATATAGCTTGTACCATTCGAACATGTTCAACAGAACAGTAATCGGTTATATAATATTAATCATTGTTATCAATATCATTTAAATGAAATATTAAAAATATATGTAAAACACGCAAACTCCAAATACACAAACGTTGATCGGTTTATCCAATATAAATGGTTTTATATAATTTTTGATGGTATCAAAAATGAGATAATTCATTCGACATTAGATTCCATTAAATACAGCAGGTATTTGTCTTTTATGGAGTTTATAATTATAGACGCACTTACGCACTTCCCTTTTATAACCTTACCCCATAGAATTGCGCGTTGGTTTTTTGTTTACTCATAGATTAGATGTTAATGTATTACGATCCGGACGTACTTAATACTATTGGATAGATTTAAACAAAAAACGTCGATGGCTCGTCTCCACGTTGTCGTAGAATTAAACCAAGTATATCAAAATATACGACTGTTTGTATATATATTGAAATAGCTTTTTTCAAATATTTTTTTGTAATGGTTCAACTTTCAGATTACGACAGTGTTGTGTTTTAAAAACGGACAGGCGGTATCTAATATAGAGTGATACCGCCAATCGACCCTCAATGCCAGGGCCCGCGAGTGCGATGCCGGCCTTTTAAGAATTGGTACGCTCTTTTCTCGAAGGACCCTAAGTCGTATTCTTCGGTTAGTCGGTTCAAAATTTCAGTGTAATTTCGTGTTCTGTCTAGACCACCGATGAATAATTGTGTGTATATTTTCTGTACCTAATATGTTTATGTTGCTGTATAGATAGATAGACATTGATTATAAGTTGTAATTAACCCGACCTTATTTTATATCCGTTCGGTTGTTGTACTAGTCTGTGACGAAGCGCAGTCTGTACATGAAAATTAAGCTAACGAGGAATTGTTTCGAAAATTGAAAACCATTTTCATCTGTAGATATGCGTTTTGGATATTACAGATAATAAATACTGGCTGGTACACCGAGAAGTGAAGGTGCCAAATATTTTACATGTAGAAAACTACATAGATGATAAACATGTAGTATATATCATACAATATCAGAGAGCACCTAAAAATATAACAAGAGAGTTAAAAACTATGGTGTCATAGAGCAACACCTAAAAAAACAAAACTTTTATAATTAAAAGGAGGTTCGTTATACAGTTTTTAACTGCCAATTTGTTGTTTGACGTAGGTAAAAGTGAACTTGTGAATCGGACAAATAGACCCTGAATTTTGGATTACGTCTCGTTGTATAATTGGTAGATACTATATTCGTTCATATCGCTTGGATTTTATTTATTAGAAATTCGTGACGTTACAAATTAAAACAAAAATAATATTAGGAACGCAATGGGCGGACTTATGGCCTCAATTATGTGGCAAGTTTAAATTATTCTTGCTTAAAAATATTATTGTAACAAGCGACCAGGCAACTCTAGTAAGGAAAAAAAAATACCTACTAAGGGTACCTAATGTGCAAGAGGTGTTCACAGATAGAAAAGGAACACTGAAAAATTATACAATTACCAAACTTAATCTAAAATAAAATAATCTATTTATGTATATGAATCACACATTTAATGCATTAGATCAAACGTAGATTTGGACGAAACGAATCACTCTCTAAGTTAGTTTTTCTTGATATTAGATAATTATTTATAATATATATTATTATTATTGAGCAGTAATGACTTCAGCGTGCGACTCTCATCCCTGAGGTTGTAGGTTCGATCCCCAGCTGTGCGCTTTTCACATTCGCACGAACGGTGACGAGGAAACCGGCTTGCCTTAGACCCAAAAAATCGACGGCGTGTGTCAGGCATAGGAGACTAGCTAGATCACTAACTTGCTATTACATTGAATTTTTTATGAAACAGATAAAGAAATCTGAGTCTCCGACCTGAAAAAGTTGTAGAACGACTGACTTTTTTATTTTTATTTTTTATTAACATATACTATATCTATGGAAACCACCTAGATACATTTATTTCGTCTGTGGTTTAAGCGATTCAAATAAAACTTATTTAACTCAATTGCTTGGCGTTCAGAGTAGTTTGTGTTTGACCACGGCTGAGCTCACGTGAAACTACTACGATAACAAATTTGCGTTTACGTTCGTTAATGAAGTTTGATTACGATTCTTTTGGTAATAAAGGCTTTAATGCGATTTTAATGGCATTATTGTTATAGTGATTTGCACACAATCACACTTAGGTCTCACGGGGCAAACACCATGTAGGAAATGAAATATGAATCTTGTTCTTTTGTGTTGGTGCACTCATAAGAACATTTTTCCCAACAGTTTCGTAGTAATCGCTTCCTTTAGATTCTCTTTAAACCTCGTCAGGATATTAACCTACTTCAAGCATAGCCTAGGCTATATTTTTAATTAAATTCTGTTAAACTGTGGAAAGAAGTGGAATCAACCGGTTTATTGGACTAAAAATAAATTAAATAAATTTTCTATGACATACAGTATGAAGGCTCGAAAGTATACAGCAGTAAAAGAACTCATACAATCTTTATTTCAATTGCCTTTTTTTATATAATAAAGGCAAACGGGCAGGAAGATCACCTGATGTTAAGTGATACTATCGTCCATGGACAGTCAATGCCAAAAGGCTCGCGAGTGCGTAAATCGACAAATCTGAGTTCTGTATTTGTTGTCATTAATATAGACTACTTCGGCGACTTTTAAAAGTAAAGTTACTACAGATTGTGGACGATAGAACAACTAATTGAAACAATTTGTTGAACAAATTAAGATTTCAATAATAAACATTCAGAAAAGGAATTTTGTTTCAACACTAAGCTTTGTTTATTTAAGTGGAACGCACTAAATCATATTTATTAGGCAGTTCAGTTAAGTTATAAATACAATGCCTATCTGTCATAACCGGTAACTATAAT
Source organism: Pieris brassicae (assembly GCF_905147105.1). Classification (NCBI taxonomy): domain Eukaryota; kingdom Metazoa; phylum Arthropoda; class Insecta; order Lepidoptera; family Pieridae; genus Pieris; species Pieris brassicae. The sequence continues at coordinate 20,334,983 of NC_059668.1, read as the reverse complement.
AATCAGTAGGTATTGCACGAGTGTGATACTTTCACCCTCGGAGCCAGCGAGCGTGGTGTTCCATTGTTAACTCTTTGTTGTTACTTCCACTCACCGTATTTTTACGTCATCGTTTCAAACGAGAAAACATGTGAAAATATAATATCAATAAAAGTACAAAACACGATTCCTTAATTAAAACTTATATTTCATAGACAAACAAAAATCAATAAATTAATCACATAAATAATTGTTTAGATATTGCTTTAATACAAAAACAAATTATAATAGTAGTATTTCTGTGATATACAATGCATAAGTAACAATAAATTGGCTTATTTAAAAAATACTATTAAGTCTGAAGTGTGAACGATCGCATTTCATTCATTAGTTTTACAAAGGCCGTTGACTGATGCGCATACGCCTAGATGTTGGCCCTACTGACAGAAAGCATTCACTGGCCTGTTATTGGTGGCCTTGCCGCGTGTTTTGATTCGCAGCAACTTCACATTAAACATGTGTTGTGACTTGATTGCGATTGTACGTTATATTATGGTTTAAAACTTTATAAAATATTTTAAAATAGCAAGAAACCCATGTGTTTTGAACAAATATTAATAAATAGTGCTTATTATACAAAATGTATGCGGTATTTTCCTATGTTTGTGTTATAAATGACTTTTTTGATGGTAGTTTGGTGTGTACAGAGTGAAAGTTAGGTGAAGTTGAATTATTGTGTGTAGTGTTATTTATTGCTTTGTTTTAATCATTAATCCATTGTATAATATAGTTACTATACGTGATTATTACGTTATATCGATACCAGGAGCTCGAAAGCAGCTGCATTACAATGATGTAACAGCCGTTTACAAAGGTAATTTTCACAGAATTTGAACAGATCTGACCAAATTAAGCTGGACGTAGACCTCGTGACTACCATTTTAGGTAGAGTATTAGTATAGAGTCTACGATACTTCTACGAACAATTCAAATAAGAGTAAATAGTTAACGGCCGTATGCGTTGAATTAGGATAAAAATTATACGTCCCAACAGCAATTACAAGATAAACTTAACATAACAATTTTTCAATCAACGTAAATTTTTACGTTTTCTTTAAAAAATGCCACAACTGCTTCCTTGACCGATTCACACTTTAATCCCAATGAATGCAATAGCTTGGTAATTACGGAATTTTTAGTAAAAGGAAACAAAAAGCCACATTTAAAACAACAGGAAACAGAATCTGGAAATATATTCTATATAATATTTAAGTATATTTCTCTATTTATTATATACATATACATTGATTGTTGGTAGTGCAAGTCTGTTTAATAAAATAAATTGTTGTTAAATTAAATTTGCTGGGAATTAAACTCAGTATCGGCCTAACATATTAACCACTAAGCTAAAAATCCAACATCACCATAGAGGTCATGTGTACAAAAAAATTGCAATCAAACCTAAAATCTTTGTTAATTCAAGGCATTGTAACTGCTGAAGGTCCTATGTTAAATTACTGATAAAATAACATATTTCATTATAGAAGTAGGCCAAATTTGTTTTTAATTATTAACAATGAAACAGTCAAAAACTTGTAGCCTCTTATATAGTTTCCCCCTTTTTTTTAATATAAAGATTAACCAATAAATTAAATAGTTCGTAAAAATATATCAATATAGAGACAACTAAATCTGATTTGTTGGACAATAGAGAAATGTACACAATGCCACATGTGGCCTACATTTATACAAATTTATGTATTGATGTAAGTTTTATGAGGACTTAAATCTGTTTGAATATAGCACAATCAATATGATTCTATTTGTATTCTAACTTATTTAATTTTCCTTAAATAACACATAACATAATTATCCGGTTTAAATATTGTTATTTATTCCTTTTTTGTGTTATGTGTGTAGTTTATTATAATGTAAAGAATTATACATTGACTATAGACATATAAAACTTGATTTTAATCTCTATTCTTTAATAATCAACTTTCTAACATAGACACAATGTTGTGCCAAGTATCAATGCCATGTTATTAAATAATATGTACGAACAAGTTTTGGTACAAAAACAACTCGATAAAATATTTTTTTTAATTATAGAGATAATACAACCATAGTAACCAACACCTTTTGATTAATCTATTTATTCATACAAATCTTTATTTCATTTGTATTAATCTATTTTTGTAGGTATGAGAATAGGTTGTATTTTTAATTCTGCTAGGTGAATAGGATTAGAACTTAATTAAATATTTTCCTTATCAATACTATATAACATTTAGTAATTCCAAATTACTCTAATGTGGTACAAATGTATTTTGTAAGCACCTTTGCTTGTATATTTAGATCTATCATGTTAGTTAGTAATAAAAATGTATGTTTAATCAAATACAGTTGTAAAGATCGCGTGTCCGGATAACGAACAATAGGATTTTAAAAGGTTACATATAAATAGAAATGCGTTGCTTTGGAGTTGAATAGTGGACACATGCCTTACAAATTTATATGAAATATTAAAATAACAGCTTAATTTTTACATTGAAAAACAAATCAGTGACGCTACATCGTCTGGACCTTAGAGTTCTCTTTCGTGATCAATTGTTGTACCTATACCTAACACACATCGTAGAGTCTAATGGTAATGTCACATAAATGGAAAGTTAGATGGTGCGCAGTCGGGGAACGAACCTACAACCTGAAAGATTAAAGCACATACATAAAAATATACTGTAATTATTTCGTTATGCTTTTTGTGATACGGTTCAGATGTAAATCTGTAATGAAATTACTGTTCGTAGATTCGTGAGATTGAAATTTGGACACTTAAACCGCGACACCCAAGTTTTATTGCTGTCTTATTTCGAACGATTGCGTAAGTAAAATAAATTAATATCGCTATTCTAATCCATCCAATTATGGAATTTGCAAATGTAAGTTTACTGCAAAGAACCCGATGGCCATGTGGACTCCTTCTGCCTCACCTAGGGGATATTGAAAAATAAGTCCGGGTTACACTGTCTCACGCTTTCTTGAATATGAAGGATATTCGAGGTACTACTGATTAGACATACAATAATAAATATTTGTTAAGTAATTTACCATAAATATTCTATTATTTATTGGATTAAATGGCCGACTCCTGAGTTGTAAGTGTAAGTAATGCGCGGAAGTAGCAAATCATTGTAACTAAAATGGTGTTTGAAATACTTTTAATAGGTTACGTGAAGTTATTACGCACATTTATTACATTTAGTGAATCTGATAACTTTTGAATATCGAATTCTATTTAAAAAATACGAAATTCAAATATCAGCATTATCTATTAAACGACTGATTGATATTTTATTATAGGCTCTTGCTTGTAGTTCATATTTAAATATACGAAGCCCGTGTTAACAAGTTTTAAGTAAATTAGTTCACAAGATGTGTGAAGTTCGTCCGTTATGTTTAGCAAGGTTCAATCTGCTTTACGAACTTCACTCTTAAGATTAATGGAAACTGTATAGTCTATACTTTAAAGCTTAAACTATTAGTCCGTAGTAGTTAGTTATTAAAGTCCTTTGACAGTATTACTTCAAACCATTTAATTTTTATTAATTATTTATTTCTTGTATTTGAAGAAATTTAATTCTACTTGAGACACGCAAGACTTCATCATACAATCATACTCAATAAATGACTTTTTTCCTCCTAAATAGACTATGTCTATTCCAAAATTAAACAGTTTCACATATATACATCTTTATATTTACACTCGTAATAAGAATATATGTATTAAACATTATTTCCAAAAATTCATAGGTTAGATTAGATAAAATATCAAACAAGACATGTTCTAATTGCCTCCACACTATTACTGAACCGAAACGTCTGTTCAGTGGTTTCTATTGCTTTTGTGGAGATGTTTTTAAACGAAAAATTTAGAAAAGAATTCCGTGTAGCTCCCGAATTGAATTTGAGAACGCCGCGATTTTACTGAATACGTCAAAGAAAATAGGCAAAGACAAAAATCTGCAGCTCAGCGGAGTGAATGTAAAGCGCGCTCGGAATGTTCCACGGAATACCTTTTACAATTTAATTTCCACTTTTCATTAAAATCTATATTGATAAAGTGACGTCTATTTAAACACCGAGGTACAAATAGTGGTCTAGGACACTCAGTTCTATAACACTGCTGTAGTTTGAATCAACTTACAGTTACTAAAATGTTTCAATATCATTTTTTCACGTTCGTTTAGATGCGATTCAACATCAATCAAAATGGCAACCGCGATCTTGTATAGCGATATGTCACCGGGCTCACCAATCTATTGCATTCATTTATTCGTGATCTTTTATTTTTATCTCATTACACATTTGTTGCGTCACAAAATCACAGTGACATGTGTACACCAAATAGTAACATATCTTATCAGACGCTACATGCTATCGAGAACAGTTTACCAAAGTGCGCCGCCTAGGCACACCGTAAAGGTGACGGCCTGCTTCCGAGCTCCGAGGTCGAACCAGAAGTTAAATTGTTTGTTGACGTTTGTAGCATTGCGCCGCCTGACGCCGCTGCGAGTGAACGTCAGAAACAGAACGACTTACGTAACTATCGAGTGTATAGCGTGCGCGTAGTCGATCTAGCGTGCCATGCGCAACTGGCGGCGAGCCTGTCCCGTCGCAGGGCGATGGAAACCCTCCTCGACAAGTTCAAGAGAGAGCAGGGTGGTCTGCGCCGTTCACGCTCCGTGCGCGCTTCCCTGCGACTGATCGGCAACCGCTGGAGGTCCAAAGACGAGGCGCCGGCTGACCTAGAGAAAGATCAACTGCTATTCACCAAGCAGTTATTCGCGGAGAAAGATTACAGTGTAGCGTACACAGGCGTCGACGGGACCTACCGGTCAAAAACTCCCGCAATGACCAGGCGAAAACTCGATCCGCCCACCAACATGAGGAAGAAGAGCGGCGACGTCGATTTGGTGTTAAAACCGCAGAGACCAAAGAAGGTCGAAAAGAAATTCAGTGATCTATTTTATAAGAAGCACAAAAGTGTCTCGGCAAAAGAGCTTCTGGTGCCTGAGAAGATCCCACCGAAGGCCGCGGCGATTCTTCATATCCATTCGCCAGATAAAGGAAAGAAGAACAAAGGGAACAACAGGCCTGAAATTGAACTCATTGCGCCTGAGGCAAGAAGACGGCAACGTCGTGGTTCGGAGAGTGATACTTGTGTGCTATCCCGCGGTTGTGTTAACCAGGCTTTTGTGTACAGCACCCCGCCCAAAGACAGGAAGCTGCCGCTCTCACCTTCGGCTTACTTAAGTACGTATAATTATATAATAATAATAATAATAAAGCCACTTCAATTCTATATTATAAAAATTACAAATCCGATGGGTATTGGTTTTGTTAGTCTACGTTAATTATTGTTGTTGTGGACACTTCGTGTTCTGTATACCCCTTTTGGGCAAAGGCCACCTAAACTTTCCATTTGTATCTATATATTATATACTTGTTCTTTGCTTGATCCATCCATTTCTCTCAAGAATCCGTTACGATGTCGCTTTTGTGGTCCTCCCACGTCTCTTTTTCCTGGAGGTCCCCTCCAGCGAGTTGGGCTTCAGCGGTCCAACTTATGTATGTACACATTGCGTCGTATTTTGTTCTAAAGATATGTGCGTAATATCTAAGCTATTCGGGTCCATAAACAATTATTTAAGTGTCTTTGTCAAAGAATGAAACCCTAATGGTTAATAGGAAGTAAGTCAACATCGACAATCGCAAAAAGGATTACATCGCCTTACGTTAACATTAATTTATTATTCTTATAAGAAAGCTATATGTGGTAAGGGCACAAAAACGAAACCGGTTAGTAAAGTCGACCGGCACTGTGCGGTCAACTAAAGATTACCATAACAGGTGTAACTAAACGTTATTCAACTATAGTGCTAATAGACGTATTGATATCACGATAACCGAATTATTTATCTGTTATTGTAATCGTGATTTAATCTCTATTTAACATCGGCCATTTTGATGTTACATTTCGTAAATCAAAAAGAGTTAGACCTATTGCGTAAACGACATGAAATAAAAGGGAATTGTATATCTTAGTTTTAGAGTTATTCAGATAGTTTTAATATTATTTTTTATTAAGTTTTAAAGTTGAAAACATAATATTGTGTTGATGATAAATAATTAAACCGGTTATATTGATCCAATTTTGTAGAAAGCTTTCGTTTCAAATGCATTTATATACTATCGAATCTAGTAGACCAATCGTTTTTTATTACGAAAAGCCGCAATGCCAATAAAACCCGAATTGGTCCCGGCTTAAACTCGAGTTTCGTATATATACTAGTATTGTTTTTTAAAAACTAAAAAGAAGTTGAACTTGTATGTGTGTGCACGTATGCTAAATCGTTCGTAAGTGTATGTATGTTCGTTAAAAATTGCCCATACAATTTATGGGAAACTAAGTCCACTATATTAAGCAGTTTTCAGGTATTGGTTTCCACGTATAAAGAGATAACTTGAGTATAGGTATCTAGGTAAATATAGTATTTCAATAAATATGTTTAGTATTAGTCTAACAGATAAAAAAAATACTGTATATAATAAAAATTATAAGCCAAGCTATAACAGACAGTGCTTGAAAAAATAATCTTAGCGCAAAAAGGTTTTTTGCAATAGATTAGTTGGCCGGCCCGAATTCGAAACAGCCATTTTGAAAGTTTTATCAATATGCATAACGTTTATATCACCTGAATGGAAACTGAGTATAACATCTGAATTTTACTGTATAAGCATTATTTTAAATAAATATTTGATGTATATATATATATATATATACATGATATACGCTTCAACTAGTGTATAGCACGGAGCTATGTCGTAATATCTTCGTGTAATTTCCTTAATTTGAGATTACACCGCCCCGGTTTGTACGCCTCGTTGACTGCACTGTATTTAATAAGTTACAATAAATCATGAGTAACCCGTAAAACAGTACTGATCCAATGATTAAGTGGTTATATATGATCAGGTCACTCTTTAGATTGATGAAAGGAGAGGAGAGAAGGTTCCCCCGTCTCCTGCAACCTATGCAGTCCACTTTGTGGATATGGCTATTCCGAAGCCCCAGTAGAATGTGAACGCGTCGAAGGGTCTTTGATGCGGTCGTGATGGTACTACCCGCGTTGGTTTTAATAGGTATAGCTTACCCGATTTTCTGAGTAGCTGTGATTGGAGTGAATCCAGTCCTACATGCCCCTGTTGCCTTCCCGCACTAAGGTAGGGTAGAGTATCCTAACCTACCTTAACCTCTAACTATCGTGGAAATAAGGAACACTGGGGCCCTGTAATCGCGCGGTACAATTACTCAACATTATTGTGATTTCTATCGTTATTGGATGAGTTGTAGCGGTGCTGATGAATATAACTGAGCATTAATAGTATATCTCATATCAGTTTTTTTTCCGGTTCGATACAACCTGATTTTTTTAATTAAATCTTATTTTATTGTTGCAATATTTTACAGACGCTGGTCACACTATGACATTATTTTGTCGTTAGTGACCAGACAGGACAAACGTACAAAAATTTGATACTTGAAAATATCGTAAATGTAATAGGAATAAAATATTATTATAGTACCAGGTCAAGATATTCTTGAAGCGTTGTTGTCTGTACAAAAAATATAAACGATTTTAAAACAAATTGTGACTCACCAGTTTAATACTGAACGAAACAGAAGTAATCTAATAATCTAAGCATGGAAATGGAAATTGTATTCGTTTTTACAACAAACTACCAAGTGAATTTATAGAATTATCACTGAATAAATTTAAAACTCTCGTTAAACGTTTATTAAATAAAACTTTTTAAAAATTTGGTAATTATTTCAATACTAATCCTTGGGATTCATTTGCTCCAGTTCAGACAATTTGTATGACTCAAATCTTAGCGATTAAAAAGAGTGGCGGAGAGTTTCTTCTTGCCCGCTCTACGCCTTTGACTTGAGAACTCTTAGTAAATGTAAATTTAAAAATCAATTTATCGTCTTTTCTGTTGACAAATGTACTTGGTTACCTATATGAATAAGGTTATTTTGAGTTTGAATTATGCAGTGAAAAACATGTTAAGAATATTTATATAATGTTATTTTTCTCTTCTATACAAAACTTGTTTCACAATTAATTGGATTTATGTAAAAATGTACATTGATCTACTATAAAAATCATTTAGCGAGAAAACACGCATTAACACGACTGTAAACGCAAACAGTCGGTCGTTACTCTTCTGTTTTTGTATTTCCCACGCTCCCACTGATACAGTGAAACTCCATGTTTTCATACTTTTCCTTTCTATTTTCCATCTGTGTCTCTAACGGCCCGGTGAGCAATAAAAAAATAATTACAAGGTAACATGGTCTTAGTTTTCGAATTTAGAAGCACATTTGGTCCGTTGTGTGGTAAGTCCTAACTATTTAAGCAGGATTTTTTCTCGTCATTCTTCACAGCATTCATGGGCCACCTGGGCTGACTGATTCGTCTGCTCTGAAACAAACACAATAAAAAAAATTAACGCCTATTTGACGCATTGCAACAAACTTTGGTAGAGTGACAACACGCGATGATCTCTGACAAGTTACTACTTTAGCAATGGAATAAGTAATCAAAAACTATACTTGGATTTTTAAGTGTAACGGTCTTTATGAAGGTGATTAAAAATACGTAGAAATATTAATATATTTAAATCTCCTGTCACGATGTTTGTCCGCGCCGGACTCCTATAAGCTACTTAACCGATTTTAAATTAAATTGGCACACCGTGAGCAGTCTGGTCCAACTTAAGAGATAGGATTCTTTAATTATAATCGCAATTTTATTTTATTGCAAATTATTTGTCTATAATTAATTGACAGTCACAATTATCTGTTAACTCCAAAAGATTCTAACAGATGTCGATACTTTTCGACTGGATTGAGTAAGTAATCAATAGATGGCACTGCTATGGTAAACCGACAAACGTGTCATATCAGCTACAATTCAATATCATGTTTACCACGTGTTATTGAGGCTAAAGTATAAATTAAATTTATTTTGTAGTAAACGAAATACCGTGAAATTCAATTATTTCTACTTTTTAATTTTTGGTTACTTTACCAACCACGTGTTACTTAGACCGAAGTGTAAATCAAATTCAAATTATAGTGACGATAATACAGTGAAATTATTCTTTAGTGTCACGGTATTAAGGCTAACTAAAATCACATTAAGGAGAAACGAAGTTCGTGGGGCCAGCTAGTTTTATTATATAATAAAGCAGATGCGCTATGCTATATCTAAAAATAACAATTTCAATCAAAATCTTTGGGTAAAACTTATTATGGTTATACAATATTAAAATTATAATTGTAACATCAAAATTTTCGTACCATAACTATATACTTCATGTCATCATGAGCGCCAAAAGTAGTCTGTAGCTAACGGATTGTAAATTGATCTTGTTTGCGGATTATATTCCGCGCAAACGTTAACTCCGTCGTGGTAAATAGATAAATGTCTTCTTGTATATCAGGAGATTTGCTTTACATTACCATAGTGTATCGAATGTATGTGTACAGATTTCGGTTTGAAAACTGTATCTCTACAGGCTGTCAAGTATAAGTTGACGTTTGGTTTGAACTTTGACAAATGACAACTCTCAATTTAGTGGTCTTTGATGCATTTAGTATCCAGTTGAACTAGACTGTAATATGAATATGTCATTTCAAACATTAGATTAAATAACAATTGCTTCTAGTGGGTTAAAAAAAAAAAATAGTTGTCGTTGTTGTTATATTTCTTAGGAGGCTTACAATGCTTATAGTACCGGGGAACAGGGATTATTAAAATCAGGTCTTAAGAGGCGAGCCTTAATCAACAAAATTGCATATAAAACAAAAAAATCACACAAAGATATTATTTAATAAAAACCACTAACTAAAAAAATATTTACAAAATGAGAAAATTTACAATTTTTTTATAGGAACAATTAGTAAAACTGTAGTCAGCTCACTCAACGAACAAAAAGAAGGTTCGTTGTTTCAAACATGATTCCTTCTAGCACAGAAAACTTATCGTCAACTTTATTAAACTTACAAAACGTCGAGTTATGGAAATAATTTAACCATTAAGAAAGTTTTGTTTTGTCAATACATAAAAGTTTATCAATAGTTAGGCTAGATTAATTACAAGTCTTATCTATCTCGTGGTAGTGTTTTGTTACCTACATACTTTATTACTTACATTAAAGATTAAAAAACTCTTAGAATAATTGTATAAAGAATAACAGCGCAAATCTATTAAACATACAAATATTTAAGCAGAGATTGACGTTGACGTTGTCAGTCTTATTGTAGAGGTTCATTAATGTCATTCATAATTAAGAGTGCAAGTTTTTTTTTCATTGGAATACAATAATTAAATTCCAATTAATGATTATTATGGCAACCTACTTGCCATCTCAAGTGTAGCCTTACGTAAGGTATACCGCTCACGATGCTTGCGAAACAATTACCACCAGGCTTCAAACATTGACCTTTTCGTGACTGTAACTTGATGATCCCTCATTAAATATCCGTAATTACAGTTTTTGGCTCTACGGGTTTCAATTATCACCTCATTACCTAAATAGCCGCAGCCTCCTATCAGTACTGCAGCTGTAAACTTAGTTTGCAGGTTATCAAGATAAAATTTATATTATAAAATTACCTCAAATTAACGGATTAACTGATAAATTCTGAGTGTTTTATGTGTAAACTGATATGTATTTTTTGAAGTAAAGATAAAAACTCTTTCATATATGAAGTCGTTTCTATTAAATTTAAAACATAAATAATGTAGACTCAAATAGAAAAAAACCCAATCTTTTTTTGTCAATTGACAAATTAATCTATATGCGATATCTGTTTAAGGAGCGCATAGAGAATCTAGAAAATAAAACAGGTTTTAATAAACGCTTTTAATGAACCCGAACAGATCTAGGTTTCGTAAAAAGAAAACATCCTTCGATATCATACTTGCCCGTAGTATTATAACTTTGTTTTTTTTTTTACGAGGTCACATAACAGTTCAGTGCAGAGCGTTTAACAAAAATTATGAGAATGGTAATATTAGTTGCGTTTAACCGTAAACTTTCGCAAATCTGGGGAGTCGCCGACTGCCCCAGTACCAACAATGGTCTAACCGTGAGACTCTCTCATCAGTCGCGAAGACAAGTGCTATGAAGTGACATGCATATTTCGTGCTCCAGTCATCTTGATCTGTTGACGCTGTGTCAAAAGAGGTTGGATCTCTTCAAATGTGGTCAGTTTGTATTTAAATTGTTATTTACGTGACATTGAAAGTTCCGATGATAAATGGCGTGTGCGGGCGCAAGTTCCGCAGCGGTGCTTCCGCATCGAGAGCTATTATTACTATTACTTTCAATCGTAAAGTTATGATCAGTCATGCAAGATAAGTACTGTGTAACTAATATATATGCGTTGAATGTTTTTGTTTCCCTCACATAGTGATATGTTACAGACGGAATATTATTAACTAAGCTGGGGATGAAATCTACTGATTATGTAGATGATAAGCACAAAGATGCGATACTTCAGTTAATTCGAATAATTAAGTCCTGTTATAAGGGTAGGACTCAGGAACTAAGTCTGAATTTTGTACGTCGAACTCTTTAACGGGTGCTACTTGTGGTGACTGGTCGTATTTGAATTCGTGTATGCGGTGATATTAGTTATTTAGACTATGTACTTCGGTGATGTTTCCACGAGAATGTAAGTGCGTGCTCCTATTTACATAACATAACATTTATTTCCAACAAAACACACACAGAAACAAATAAAATAACAATAATCAAAAAGAAAAATAATAATTATAGAGAGTTAACAAGTAAGTTTGTTGTGTTTATTTTAGTTTTAAGTTTGTATTTCACCATGCCTCATGCTGATAGAGGATCTTTGACAGTCTTAGACTAATCTTTATTTCTAATTTATGTTATTATTTTTTTATTAATCAAGATGTCATGTGGAACGTGGTGTAATGGTTGCTCCTTACAAACGTTGTGTAAAACAAAAAAAACACTTGGCGATTAAAAACAGTGGCGGAGAGTTTATTGCCAGTTCTTCTCTTTCGGCCTTGATTTGAGAACTATATGTAAAATTAGAAGCATTTAATGTATATTCCTTTTTGACGTTCATAAGTGTACATTGTGTTAAATATGAATAAATGATTTTTGACTTTGGATGTCATGGGCTATCCTGTCTCGTTTCAAAATAACAGTTATGGATATTTTTCACTCATCTGCAACTGTATGACGCCAGCTTTGCTTGGACCGGCTACGCTTTGCGGGTTCCAATCAAACGCCTGCTTGGGCATATAATTGGAATCTCTTCGAAGTGTATGGCATATCCATTTCCAGTTACGTTGCTTGATCTGGTAGCTAATTGGGGTTGCTCGCAGCGCTTCCAGAGTTGCTCAATTGAGGCAAAAAGAGCCGGAAAGCGGATTTTCTGTACTGCTCCTAGGGTTATTAAGTCAAGTCAATTTTATTTACTAACATATAGACGCCATGCATACGTCTGTATAAGTTATATGACATGCAATACTCGTAAATGAGCTGCATTATTAGTACCAATTGAAATTTAAATGGCGAATTGGTGAAATGTTAATGAATAGTGAGAATGGGAAATTTGAACAACAATTGATTGTGTTTTGTTCGATTGTAAAACAATTTTACTTATTATCTTCTATTGTAGTTAGTCGTTGTCTACAAAGGAAACTGGAAAATGGAGCATAGAGTTTTTATGGCGTTTAATCACTAAAATTTTCATATTCTCCCCTTTTTAACATATTAGTGGCCTTATTTATTTAGCATTCTTCTCGTTAACATTAGTGAATAGTTCAGTATTAGTTACTTCAGGCCTTTTAATCGTGGACTAGATATAGTGTAGTTCGTTACCATGGTTACCATTTTTTATATAATTTTAATACAGTATTTCCAATACACAAATATACAGTATTTACAATATTCTTAACCTATATAGTAGTTATAATTAAAAATGAATAAATAGGTAAATAAGTCCCTGTGGCAGTGTATCTTTAATGCTGGTAGCATTACCTTCTTATTCGTAGAGCTAGGAAAGCACCAGCTCTGTGAACTTTAATTCTCATTTTGTAAGACCCTTGTTACAAATATAACTAAAAATGTAGCTATTAAGTATAGAAAATCCGAGAAAAAGCTTTCGCCTTTTGACGCGATTACGAAAAACGTATATAAAATTAATGAACAGCTCGGAAATCCATAAAATAAACGGGCCGTGAAAAGTGGCACAAGTATTACATAAAATAATAATTACGTGTTTAGTATTTAATGAGTCAAAGAGCAAGTGTGGTGTGAGCGTTTAAGTTGACTGCAGAGCGCTTACATAATTCAGATTCATTATTTAGATTATTTCGCGGCCTCCGCACATCGCGAGAGCAAAGTGCTTAATATTACGGTAAAAATACAGTAGGTCTATATATCTTCAACAGCTGAGCGTTTTTGAAGGCAGTTTGCCGCGCACTACCTCTACATGAAACCAGATACACACAAGTATTTTCGTACGAATTCGACTTGGGGTCATTTATGATGCCTATACAAATTCTTAAAGGCGTACCGGCCTTGTGCACTTGTGAGCCTTGTGGGTCGATGGGCGGCCTTATCACTTGACATCAGGTGAGCCTCCTGCTTATTTGCCCCCGTTATATATAGAATAATCGAGTCAAATTGGATTTTGACTCGATTACCAGCTGTGCTCCATTTTTATAATCGCATTAATAAAAGCCTGCCAATCAAACTTTATTTTTTATTAAATAAAATATTTAAAAGGAGAAACTTAATACAGTCAAAACGAAATCGCTTAGAACATACCGGTTATATTGACCAAAATCAAAGGTCGCGGCTGAATTCTATTGTATTCGGTACTTAATAACAACGTCATCGGCTGTTACGACTATCGATTTTACGACCAAATATAAGTAGTAGTTTCGATGCCGTTAGTTCAGTCACAGTACAGTACAGTACAATCAGTTTTTGACTGTATATGCGAACTGATGTCTTATGAACTTAATAGATGTACGTCGCCATCCTAATTTCAGTCTACTAGGCTCATACGTATTAATCGCCTTTTAAATTTGATAAACACGCTAATAATACGAATTTTAGACGGTAATTTATATAATAATTGCACACCCCCAAACATATTACCTATTCAAATTATTCATTTACTTATATGTTCTAACACAACGTTTATGCATAAAATTATACAAGTCACTATGACATCACAAATTTAACACACATACAATTATATTAGAACATAAACAAGCTAACCACAAAATAAAAAACAAACTAAAATAATAACTGAAACGACTAATAACTTGTTCACGGCCCTACCAAGATGAGAAAAATAAAGTATACATTATGTTATAATAAAACAAAATACGTACTTTTTAAGGATTGATATGAATTACATCATTTAGAAAATCTGCTTTTTCAAGCTTCTGCTGTTTTACAAACAATACAGTAAATTGTACTGAAATTACAGTACGTGATGATGCCTACCAAAATGTCTCGCTTATTACACGCTGATGCCTTGGACTGAATCGAATTAGGACATTATTTTCCTTTTACCTTCACGGGCTTAGGGGTTTTTTTTTTAATGTGACAAGTACTTAAAATAACATAATACTAGACTATTTGAATTAACATTTTGACAATAATAGTAATAAATACCTAGTCCAGCCATAAGTTCTGATAGAAATGAAATTTTTGTTGAATAATGTAATGTAATGTTATTAAAATTTATATCTACATATTTATTAAAGTCTCAGCAAAAAAATAAAAAGTTTTCTATTCGTAATGGCCACCTTTGGCTTTTATCGGTTTGGTCATAAATCTATAGAATTACGCACTGTTTCCAAGGGTTTTAAGAGACTCAATGTCGCCGTAGCGACTCAATGTCCTTTGGAGCAGGCCATGTCCTCTAAAACTAACCATAATTTAAAGTCTAAAGGATTGAGGTCTGGGCTAGATGAGGACCAGTCTTCAGCTCTTATAAAGTCTGGAACGTTGGTTTCTAGCCAGACTTGGGTAGTTCGTGCCTTGTGACCAGGTGCAAAGTCCTGCTGGAAAGGCCACGGTATACTTTTTCAGTGGATTGCAGAGAGGTTTCAGAACATGATCCCAATATAATTTATCTTGATATACCATGGCTGAAGTTTTCACTCCTTTTTTACAGAAATGTAGTTTAAAATGCCCCACCAAACTATCACTGACGCAGGATGTTGACCACGAAAGACCTTCTAAAGAAGCTGTTCAAGTGATCGGATAGGTTCAATGGTGAAAATTGTTTTCACCTGCGACAGAAGGACGTTTTAATCGATAATAATAATCAATCTCTTTCATCCTAAAGATTTAGGGCATGTCCTGTATATAGAAGCACAGAGCTTCAGGTCTAGTTTTATAATACGCGACAGAGTCTTAGCGTGAATCTTCATTTGTCGCGATAAGCTATTTGCTTCCTAATTGGGTTTCAACTAATTCTGGCTTTAACAGCATTAACAGTCTTGATTATATCTGTTGATAGTACGATATAGGTACATACGGCTGATACCAAGCTTTTGAACTGTCGGGATGTGACCGACGGTTCCATACCCACTTTGTGCAAGGCTATCACTGCTATTCTATGTTCTTTAACATCCCATTCCATAAACCGGTACTATCTACCAAGTGCCAACTTAAATATTTAATTAACGCTTGTACACTTGAAGCCCACGCACCAAGAGTCCACTCAAAAGGGAATACAATCGAAGTTGGCGGAAAGCCTCTTATATTTGAGCCGTTTTTTATTATTCGCCAACTCTATGGCCGCCCCAGCTTTTTTGCTTGGGCAAACGTATCCACACAAGGAGTATCCCATACCAGAGCCAGTCCCATCTTCCATGGGATCAAATACATCGCAACTGGCCGCTTGCCATGGACTTTTTAATAATCTTATTTATTTTAACATGTATGAAGGTCCTGTAAGCTGAGCAACAGATACTAAACATAAGTTTACCGAAGGTCAACAAAGAAGGCAGAAATTTAATGCAAACACATTCATACCTATTTATTATTTCAATGGTTGATTTCACCTTGTCTTGGACATGTATCATTTGCCAAATAAGGCTATTGATCCTATAAGGTCGGAGCCTTGGTCGATCAAATCGCAGTTATGAATCTTGTGTCTTTAGTATAAGGGGCCTTTTTGTGAAAATCTCTGTCAAAAGTATTTTTCACTCATCACACGTCGTGGCTGACGTAGGGAATATAAAATCATATCCGATAATTAATTTCGATGAAATATACATACGAAGTTGTATGAAGGTTTTTGAGCTTTGTCATAGTAACTAGTTGCAATGAAGATCGCGTGTACGAAAACGTACGGAAAGTAAATTTATAGATAGATTTAAAAAGGTAACGCACGAAAATTACCGTGAAGACAATTAATAGAAAATATTATACTCTACTTCGAACGAAATATCTCGATCTAAGCAAGTGTTCGCCTAGTTGATTTAGCGTGCGACTCTCATCCCTGAAGTCGTAGGTTTGATCCCCAGCTGTGCACCAATGGACCTTCTGTCTATCTGAACATTTAATATTCCCTCAAACGGTGTAGGAAAACATCGTGAGGAAACCGGCTTGCATTAGAACCAAAAAGGCGTCGGCTTGAGTTAGGCACAGAGCGCTGATTGCCTACTTGTCTACTAGATTGACAAATGATCATGAAACGCATACAGAAGTATGAGGTCCAGACCTCAAAATGTTTATTTTTCCTAGTGAAAATTTTATTTTCATTAGGAAAAATATAGTATAAAATTATATACTACGTCAATTACGATATTTTAATAAGTCTATGTGTAGATAAAATGTAAGTTTATCTTTACCCAGAAAATATGAAGTCACAAAATTTTACACGCAGACATATCAATTATATTACATCATAAAAATTTCAAACTTGCAAGGAAAAGAAAAACAACAGTAAAAAACTAAAACTAAACAGAAACTTAAACCTCATTTCTTCAGAGGGGGGGAAATCGGGGGTCGTATCTTTAAACATTAAGCAAAAACTATAGAGGAAGCGTGACTGCGGTGTTGTTGGTTGCGTGTTTGAAATGCAATGCGGTATGCACGACCGAAGTGGTGCACTTACCACGGAACAGACAATGTACTTATTTGTGGGGTTATAACGAAATAACACTGGAAAACACTGTACCTAGCCCAAACTTGTTTAGTTCTATAATTAATTCCAAATTTAAAATTGCATATAACGACTGACGTTCGTAACGTAAAATGTAGTTATGTATAAATCGAACCATTTCGTCTTATGATTTTTGAAAATCGAAACCTTTTATTGTAGCCAATAAAAGATTTCTAACTTCTTAAGAGGGTACAAACAGTAAAAGTTCCGCTTGAACTTTTAGAGCTTTGGAAGTCAAATAATTTAATAATTTCATTCAGACGATGTCGCTATCACGAATTCCTCAAGATTTTTGTATTAGATTTTTGATACATTTAATATTTTTTATATGAAAACACTGGCTCTCGTGACCTCTGGTTTCTGTATTATCTTTAATCTACACATAGATTTTGGTTCTTAGCCGTGTTTCGTTGCATGTTTTTCTATAACGCTTATAAAAAAGTCTACACACCCAAGGTTCGTACAAACGAGCTTTTATTTTCTAGTCCATTGGATAGGAATCATTGATAACGAATAGCTTATAGGGTATATAAGCTTAATTACACAACACTCCGCCACCGCATAGATGGCAGATCCAATTATCGCCACGATTAATCAAATTAGTATATCTATGATACATGCAGATATTGTCAGATTGAATTCTGTGCCGCTAGAGGGTTTTATTTTGTTAGTCCTAAGCTCTCTTAATGATAAGTGATACGTTGAAGTTCTAACGACCATACTTGTAGATACATTGATGTCGGGTACTAGATTGTAAGCTACATCAAATTTATGTTATGTATATATATATATACTAGTACACTATCTCAGAAGAAGTGAAGCGTCCTCTTCACTCGTCTCTCATCTTCCCATGTTTTTGGTAGACATCCTCTCCTATTTCTGCCCTCTGGGCCATTCAAAGTAAGGATCTTTTTGAAAAAAATTAAAGACAAAGTAAAAATTGTGTAATGCGAAGCCTACAAAAATAGTCAAAACAGTTGCAGTGGAAATTGGCTGGTGACACTGCCCGCGTTTGTGACCGCAGATGGGTCCAAAATATACTTCCTATACATACATCTTTATATGATATATTTGAACTTATATATGTAAACTGTTAATAAAAATATTAACATATTAACTACGAAGATATTGGTCATGTTTATCACTTCAAAAGTTCAAGGCTGTAATTGATTAAAAGACAAACCAGGATTGCACCCTTAAGCCTAAGTGCTTTTTCGTCTCTTTCTTTGAAATAGGGTTTACGCTGAGAGACAAATGGATTAACGTTCTTTCAGAAAACTAGTATTAAGGGGAAGAATTAGTTCATAGTTTTTTTAGTCATTAAACCCATTATAATTCCTGGGTAGTTGGAATGTACGTACATAAATGAATCAAGTCGAGTCAAATCATTTATTCCAATAAAATAAAATATAAAGATGATTCTAGTTGCCCCTTTCAAAAGGTAGTTTCGTGTGAAGAATGGGCAAGAAACTAAACACTTACTCTTTTAAAATTTGATTTACAATATCTGTATACATTAGTTAAATAATTATATGTAAAGACGATACTCTAACTGTAAAAGTATACAGGTAAATTATTTAATCGTTAGTATACATAATCCTCACATATTTACAAATATCGAAACCGTAGAATATTATACATTAAAGACTGATAAAAATAAAATAATTACAGTTTTTTATAAAAATAACAAAAATATATAAAATTAGATCAGAAACCTAGATGTATATTCTTTCTTACATACATAATATTTTCATAAATGAATTGGCAAGGTACTGTCATAATATTAAACTTTTTAAATAGTTCCCTAAGAGAATCGTGACGACGTAGATTATAAATTAATTGAATGATTAAATACGGAGATGAAGAGAGATCCTAACCAATGACAATCGGACCTAATGCGACATGATATTTTATTTTTGTCCCCTTTGGTCTCAAAAATACAGCGATATTATTTTTTTCTGTTTCAATTTATCATATTTTTGTTTCTTTTTATGTTTTTTTTCTTTTAAGTTATATTATGTTCATTTCGCCCCGCGTACAGAGTTACACTACGGGGCGCTGGTGGAAGGATGCGCGGGCGAGCTTCCTTCACTTAGTGCGTGCGCGCCGCCCGCCCGCCCACGCGCAAGAGACATCGATACACACACAGACAACCGCACCCAGATTGACATACACCAACAGGGTATTTTTTTATTTTGTTTATACAAAGTTTTATTTCATTTTTATAAAGTTTTATTTTATAATTATTTCTCATACATTGTTTTTTCCATTACAATCCATAATGTCGGGATGTTATTGAACACAAATGTATGGCTACTTGTTTTTTACAGCGCTGTTTGCGGCAGTGGAACATGGCTACCTTGACAAAGCTAGGAATATTCTGGACTCCACAGATGTCGATGTTAACAGGTAGGTTCGAGAATTTCATGTTAAACCTAAATTTCTATATTAAAGCACACATAAATTAGCTTAAAATTCATTTGACATCTGACAATTTACACAGCTTATTAGTTGTGTTGTTTTCATTTTAGTACATAAATTAGGTGTTTTGTTGTTAGCATTACATACACTGTTTTAAAGACATTTAATTCTATCAATTTATGAACATATTATTTTTAAAGTGAAACTTCTGTATCGGCGTTGGTAAAAAAATTACCGTCACATTTTTCCGTTTCGCGCCATGATTTTCTTATCCCTACCATGGTTCATTCGGAGAGATTCGAAGCCATTAATAACAAAATTATATAATAAAAATAACAATGATAGTAATCATTCTGTTACAATTAATGAAATTCTGTAATAATCTTAGTAGTAATATGGTAAATTGAAATACTTGTATTATTTGAATTCATGTCTATGATAATAAAAGCCTTTTGTTAAACTTTATCTAATTTAACTTTATAAAACCAATATCATCATAAAGGTCATAATGAAGTTTCACTTCTTACGTGTGTACACTACACGCACACATTTTTTTCGTAAGTCTTTAGTATTAGCATGTTTGCTGTAGTGTGTCCCTAGAACCAAGGCGTAACCCGTTAGTTTATCTATGGTATTGTTTTTTTTTAAATGTAAGCATTAAAAAATTATACGAAGTTTCTCTTTCTATAGAATTTTCAGAAATACAAAAACGAGCAATTTAGGTCGGTTTGAATGAGCTTTAATAAATAGAAATTCATCCTTGACTGATAATAAACAACAAAAACAAATGTATAAGATAATTATTGTATAGTCCTTGTGCGAGGTCGATCTCAAATGATTTTTACCACACATATTTTCTGTACTCTTAGCACGTGTATATATCAATTCCAGCATCAACACAGATGGCCTGTCTCCATTGGACGTGGCAGTGCTCACAGGAAACCGTCCTCTCGCCACCATGCTTATGGAATTTGGTGCTAAAGATGGTGGGCAGTGTAAGTTTATCTTTGACACTTTACTTAATTTTACTAAGCTGACTTTGTGAAACGACACAACGTCGGATTCCGACTTTGATTGGTCAGCATCCAACACCGACTGTGCACCATCAGACTTTCCGTCGATGTACACATCAAGAAGGCAATCATCATGAGGAAACCGGCGTGCGTTAGATCCAAAACTACCTTCGCCGCCTACTTATCCATCAGATTGACAAACGATAATGAAGCAGATACATAAATCTGAGGCTCAGACCTAAAAAGGTTTAAGCGCCACTGGTTTGACCTATAGGATGTACCAATCTAATAAATATACTTAATTTATAAAGTGACAGTACAGACAAATCAAGTGTAACTCCATTTATCCCATCTTTCCGAAGAAAGAATTTTGGTCAAAGCTTACCGATGTCCAGATTCAGCTGTCTGATAAACGAGCTAGGTCTGGATATCCATAGTTGCATCCTTCACACTTTAAACACGATTTTTCTTTACTATTTGTATTATCTCTGTATGTCAAGTTTGCCTATAAGTGCTTGTCACATTAAAATTGTATATTGTCATACTTTTACCCATGCATCTGTGTACCGAGCGTTGGCAAGCCTTCATCAATAAAATAAGTGTATAACTTTTACAAGAACTGTCCTTAATAATTGTATCCATTTACAAAATTCAAGAAGTAATTGGGTTTCTGTCCTCAAACAATAGCCAATATTTACAAAGCATGAAACATTAATAAACAAATACGGAACAAGTATAAAATTGCTGTAAGTGTCAAGCTAACATAGGTGAGCGGTTGTCCAACTGTGAGGTTAGCAAATAGAATTTTATCGACGTAGCAATATCCATCTAGTAACTCATACTGTAGTACTGTATTTCTAGAGTATCATCGCAAATTTACCAACATCTAAGTAGTATTGTCTGTTTCCTTCAAATTGTATTAACACTGTGATAAAAAGAGATTGTGTTAAATAATTAAATTGAAATAGCTTTTATGAGTCCCGTAATTCTTTTATAAATGTTGACTAATAACAATTTGATTCCAAATATCTTAATTCAGTTGACAAGTGTAAGTATGACTCCCTTATGTCAAAAATGTGTGAGATTTTGACAAACGGCTGTCTTAGGGCTGGTCCGTATCTTACCCAAAGTACACTACTCACCTACTCGTTTTATTGTTTCTCATTGTTTCAGTAGTAGTTAGTAAGTTGATATTGTTAATCATATAACTTATTTTTACTATTACTTTTGGAAAAATCGTGTTTCCAAGAACACTAATTATATCTTCTTTTAAAATTTTGTGGCATGTTTTGTAAAAATCAAAAAAACATTTCAGTCAAAACACCGGAAGCACTTGGGGCGCACTTGCGAAAACTTTGTCGAGAAGCCGAGTCTCGTCTACGCGAGGTAGGCGGTACGCGCGAGCCCCTACCACCCACTACTACAGGCTGCGCAGGCGCTGCTTCCGAAAGGGATAAGCAGCTAC
Organism: Pieris brassicae; assembly: GCF_905147105.1. Classification (NCBI taxonomy): domain Eukaryota; kingdom Metazoa; phylum Arthropoda; class Insecta; order Lepidoptera; family Pieridae; genus Pieris; species Pieris brassicae. The sequence continues at coordinate 20,312,788 of NC_059668.1, read as the reverse complement.
AACACTGGGACAGACGACATAGGACACTGAAGTAAGTATACAATTTATTTATATGGCAACATTCATTATCGACATAACCAGTCATACTAACGATAGCGCATGCGCATACGAACACATAAGTCTCGACTGAGCCCATATTTTGTTAAACCTTACAATGTAATATATTGTTTATTTTTATATTCAAACACACAATTATACAGTATTAAGTTAAAAGATTAAGATGAGCCCAGAGCTTTCCTCGCTCGCAAGTATTGCCATACAACGAGGAAATGCTGCCAGCGTTAAAGGTACACTGCCACAGGGACCAAACGCTGGCAGCATTTCCTCGGTGTATTGCGATATTTTTTCGAAGCACCAGCCCTGAAGTCACCAGTACCATCTACCAGGCCAACTACAATACTCTGCGACTGTGCACTTGAACCTCTCGAACCAAGTCTCTACTCCAAAGGGAACAAAATCGAAGTTGGAGGAAAGACTTTTATATTTGAGCCGTTCATTATTCTCCGCCTGCCCTTGGGCCGCCCCAGCTTGTTTGTCCGAGGGAGGCGAGACGGGGCAAACGTATCCACAGAAGTAGCCTCTCATACCAAAGCCCGTCCCACCTTCCAGGGGATTAAAGGCATCCCATAGAAGATAGACGTTTAGATTTATTATATACATTTGTTTTCTTGTTATCCTAACTTCCTTCAGTACCCTAGATCGGAACACCTTCACGGGTATAGGTCTCCTCCAGCTTTTGCCAAATTTCTCTGGCTTTTTTTTCTCCTTTTAACTCTTTTATATCTTCTATCCAACATTTTTAAGGCGTCATCTTCTCCTTCCCCTAGATCCTTTCCATATAGTTGTCTTTTAAGATCAACTTTTAGCTGTGTATCTTGCTATATGATACCTAGTATTGTCTTTGGTTAATATAGCTTCTACACATTGAAAGAAAACAATTTTTTTTACCGGATTAAAGTTATTTGTATTATTATAAACTTATAATTATTACATAATTTTAAATTTAAATTTTCCCGACGTTTCGCGTGCTTTACAGCGTGCATGGTCACGGTGACTGAAGACAAAAGGTGTTGAATGTCAAAAGTACTACTACTAAAAGTCCGGTTTGCTTTCTATATGATACCTACCCACTTCCTCTTCTGTTGTAGGCCATAATCATAAAACAAAACATAATCATAAAAAAGGCATCTATAACTTTGGGTTTTCGTCTTATTTTTTACTTTATGTTCGCTTATATTTATGCTTTAGTAGTTTGAAAATATTGGGTTCATAAATATATTAATCATTAATAAAAACACTTTTTAAACGGATTAAAGCTATGTATTATTTTTAAAACTTATAGTTATTAAAATAATTCTAAATTTTAATTTTTTTCCGACGTTTTGCGTGCTTTTCAGTGTGCGTGGTTACGGTGACTGAAGACGAAAGGTGTTAAATGTCAAAAGTATCACAGCTGCAGAGAAAGTTGTTTTATCTGTATCTATTGCCCCGAAGTTGGCTAAAAGATGATTTAGAATTATATAAATAATTATAAGTTTTTAATAATAATACATAGCTTTAATCCGTTCAAAAAGTGTTTTTCTTAATGTGTAAAAGCTATTTTAACAAAAGACAATACTATATATTAATCATAATAGTCGTAGACTTCAATCAACTGGTTTTTGTTCACCTTTCTATTATATTAGAACGCTTAAACTATGTAGAAATTAATATTTCCAGACGTCTAACATCTGGATGGAGTTCCGTTCGCACAGCGGGATCATTACCCCCTCCAGGTGTGGAGGTGTGTGGACCGCACGCTGTTTGCGTACGCGTACCGGCTTTACGAGACGCAAGGCACGCAAATTCACCTATACTAACAAAATATAAAGGTATACACACATACATATAGGTTCATATAAACACTTCTATATAACCCTAATTATTTGTATGTAGGTGGTGTAACCAAAGAAAAGGTTTATGGAGTACATGTTTCATTGTAAATTTTCTTTTTAGGTTTGGATTCTTGGGTCTGTCTGTATCTCAAGTGAAATTCAAAACAGTTTTAGGTCTGGGCCTCAGATTTCTGATGATCATTTGTCAATCTAATAGGCAAGTGGCCGTCGACTTTTTGGATGTAAGGCAAGTGAGGAACACTCCTCACGATGTTTTCCTTCACCGTTGGATCGAATGAAACGATACGTACATCGACAGATAGTCTATTGGTTCACAGCAGATGATCGAACCTAGGATCTCAGGGTTGAGAGTCGCACGTTGAAGCCACTAGGCCAATATTGTTGCGTAACTCTATTGGAATATGTATCATATATCTTTTTTCCCTTGTCAAGTACCGGCGTAAAACTGTTGGTTTTCCAACGAAGTATGATACGATACATTAATTGGACTATTGAATAATAATTCTTATAAATACCATTTACAGTGGAATGGTCATCGCGCAGTGACTTCTCGAACGTATGTGGCACGCGTGAAGTTAGCGCGTGTACGTTAAGTGGTACGGGGGCTGGACGCGTACTAATTTCGGGGCTGACTCGGGGCCGTCGGTATTACTTTCGAGTAGCTGCTGGAAACCTAAGGGGCTGGAGTGACCCCACTGTATCGTTACCACGGAGCGTCGTACCGAGTAGTCAGTATTATTTAACTATAAATTTATTTAAGTAAACATGGGCTGTGTAAGAAAGACGATCGTCATACAGTTGCAGCAGTGCTAAGCTTTTTTTGTTGTGCTGACGTCATTATAGCTCGAGGGTAGTATGCTTATAAAGATTGCGGGTACCTAGATAACATTTATTCCGTGGTACATGGTGTATGTTTAAATTTATTTATCCAGTAAAGTGTGCAAAATAAGCCTTGTACAGTTATGAACAATAACTGTACAAGGCTTATTTTTAATTATTATTAATGTAATCATTAAAAGTTCTATCAACTGCTTTGACTATTGTGTTGATTGGTAGTTGATTTAGTTCTTAGGGTAGGAAATTAAACACTTCAATGATGACTTAATTCACTATAATTTACTTCACTGATTTTACGTGACCTGTATAACTTCAAACTTGTACAAAGAAACATGCCCGTGCGCATGTGTCACTACCTCTTATAATCACAACTCCCTCCTCCGACTCGACCATCCCATTTCGGGAAGATGGTCGAGTCAATTCGTAACAACTCGTAAACAACCGAACGAGTCAAATGAGTAACTATTGCACATGCGCACTTGTAGCAAGATTCTTAAGAATATGTTTCATAAAAATGTTTAGAATTTAATTAAATAAATATTAGAAGCTAACAATAGTAACCTTAAGAAAACACTTTTCAAACGGATTGAAGCTATGTATTATTATTATAAACTTATAATTATTTACATAAATTTAAATTTTAAGTTTTCTTAATGTGTAAAAGCTATGTTAACAAAAGACAATACTATATAGTAACATTGATTCACAAAATATTCGCTCTTCGCTAGTGCGTTTGTCACTATTGTAATATAACGCTCTTATGTAAGATATTTGTCATAAAATTCTAATATCTATAATAGTAGTTTAGGCCGGCAACGCACTTGCGAGCCTTCTAGCAATGTGACTGTCCATGGACGGTATCACTTAACATCAGACGTGACACACTGCCCGTTTGCCTCCTACAAAAGGGTATTATTTATGACAAACACCTACTGACGAAATTTAGCATAACTTGTGTGTAAATACCGTATTGGAGTCATAATAAGTGCTTTCAGAACCGCTGATTGTATATCTTTCACCGTTAAATTGTAATCTATATCGCGAGATTGGAACCTCAACGTTAGATTATAGATTAGATAGATAGATTTATCGAAGTGAAACCGTCAAATTGTGAAACGGAACGCAACTCGCGTGCTGATTGGTCGAACGGAATATGCCGCGCGCCACCATATTTGTTTGTTCTATGGTCTACTATAAAACCGACCAATCAGGGACAGCCTTTGGACAGTTGACAGTTTAACAACTTTAAGATTGTAATTTGACGGTTTCACTTCGATAGATTACAATCTAGCGATATTTACAACATTGCACATGTGACACAGGTGACATGTCTATATTAATTTTGAACAGGTTGGCGCGATGTATCATCCCCGGTGTCGCGAGGAGAAACAGGAAAAACAGACGAACAGTTAGACGCGGTGGCAACAGCCTGCGCCAACGCTCGTCGAACACCTGGAGGTGCCGGAGCAGCTGCCTTAACGGCCGGCGGAGTTGCCGCTGCTCGGGCGCGAAAGAACACCATCCGGCAATTATTCACCGGCAGCAAGTTCCACAAGCACCTCAGACGGGGTGTATACCTGGCTTGCGTGGTGTACCAGGAAGAACGTGTATTGGTCACAGGCGAAGAATTCATACCAGTAGTGGAAGTGGACGAAACGGGCCCGGCGGCGTTGGGCAGCGAACTCCACTGGCTAATGAAGGTCTCCTGCGCCTGGCCAGATGTGAAATCCTTAAGAACAGACCTGCAGAAGCACCCGTCACCGTCTCTCCACTTCCGTAGAAGACTTCTGGCGGCGGTAGCACATATGCAGGCGGCGCTATCTTTGATGGATCTCGGTCAAGTGTATCCAACGCCTCTGCGCGATGCGGCTGGGACGTTGGTGATTTCGCTCGTGAGTGCTGCGAGAGCTGGGAAACCTCCAGCGCTTAATTCCCGCTGGGTGGCGCTGCACAAGCTCCGGCGTCGTGGTCTCGGAGACGACAATACCATTGCTGATCTGCTGCTAGGATCGCTGCATGATCAGATACGGTATCACCAGGTAATTTTTGACCGACTTTAACATGATCAATTTTGGCTTCAAGCATTAAGTTTCATTAAAATCGGTTCAGTAGTTTAGTATAATATAGTTTCCTAGGTAAACGGTTAAAGGTTCCTGGACTTAGTTTCCGCACTTGGACTCTCACTAGGTCCGTTGTGCGTAAAGTCCTGGTTAACTCAGCCGGCCAGGCTCCTTCCAGAAGCACAGAAGTCTCCTGAGTACTTCGCAGTCTTATCGGACCTCACTGTTCCGAGGTTTTCTGCATGTTGTTTAGCCACAGCCACGCCTACTCATTCCAGGACTACGTGGCTGACTGATTCCTCGCGCTGACACAGCCTCTGCACATGGGACTGTCTGTCGTTAAGAAAATATTTATTATTTATTTATTTATTACATTACAATATAAAAAAATGAACTTAATTAAATCAAAAGGAAGGCAACTGGCGGCCTTATCGCTTTCGAGCGATCTCTTCCAGGCAACCACTGTGAGTAAAGGAAAAAAAATGTATTAAATTACATAAGATAGGCAAGTAGTGCAAAAATATACACAGTTATTAAGAGAAAACTAAACAGGAACAAAAAAAACTAACGATGATATATTAAAAAAGACACATAATTCACGATAATTTAGGAATACTATTGGTTTTTATAGTTGAATTAATTATTTAAAAACTTTCCAGGTGTCCCGCGCTGCCCTCCCACGGGGTCTATACGTAGGATACTTAAAACTCCAAGCCTCGGTAGAAGAAGTACGAGTGGTGGTTTCTGCTACTGCCCCCAATGTGCCGCCGCACACACGCCTTCGGGACAACCCTCACGTTTCTGCGTATGTATTTTTTTTCAGGCTCATTCTAGAACGTCCATAAAACTTAAATCTACTACAAAAGCTATTTTTTATTTATAATATTTCATTATTTCGCTCATATTTTATTGTTGTACGCGAGGTTAATGTAGAGTAAATCCTCTATTATTTATGAGCCCATGACCAAGGAACTATAAAAACACTCATACAAAACTACACTAGTTTACAAGTACTAAAGAAAACTTTTAATGCTGTTGTCATAATACATTTTTTAAGTCTTAGTAACTTCATGCAGTAGATCAAATTGGAACCTTCACAAAGTTTTTTTTTTTTTAATTTTTAATCTACTAAGTTAATGGATAAATTAAGGGAATATATTTTTTGTATGATTTTACCGCTTATCGTTAATAATAAAACTAAAGAGAAGCATAATAATAATATTAATCAGTGGCGTTACAACCTTTTAGTTCAGGATCTCAGATTTCTGCATCTGTTTCATGATCATTTGTCAATCTAATAGGAAAGTAGGTGATCAGCCTCCTGTGCCTGACACACGCCGTCAACTTTTATAGTCTTAGACAAGCCGATTTCCTCTCGATGTTGTCCTTCACCGTTCGAGCATACATTGGTTTCTCAATGAAAATTAATAAAAACTGTCAAAACGAAAATATAGATATTTGGTTTTGATAATTATTTTATTATATTTTAGAGAAGAATGGCAGTACCTAAAGTCTCAGTCGGGCAGATCGGACGACAACAAGTCTGTAAGCAACATGTCAGTGAGCAGTGAAAAGCCATCGGAATGCCAAGAAATGTTCCTACAACAAATTTCAGCTGGCGCCAAGCGACTTTTCCGAGATATGGAACTACCCGCAGATAGTACCAAAGACCACCGCTTCTATGACCTAGAGGTCGTTGAACTCAGCGGTGACGTCAGCTTCGTCATGCTATGCCCGCCCCCAGGTCGCGCCTGCTGTGTCCCAGGCCAACGAGAAATGCTCCTTCAACGGGCCGGCCTCCTAAGCCTACCCGTTCAAGCCTTCGAAATGATCCACCTGCAAACCTACCGACCCCACCTGTTAGCAAAGTTCTGCCGACTTAGCTGTCTCCTCGAACTGGACGTTGCTCTCGCCGCACATTCACATAGAGAAGCCTTTTCATGCGACGAGCTAAACACGGCCAAAGAAAGACTGACGAAGCTCGAAGATCTACAGAACGATCTTAACACCGTATGGAAGACGGAACGCTGGTTGATGGATCTCATCGGCTTTGCGAGAGACAAGAGCGGCCCCGCCGGAGTACTCCTCGAACATATTCTAGATAAGAGCTCGACCGCCGATGGAGAAAAGGATGTCAACCTCAAAATAGACCTGCTGCAGATTCCGGCTAGAGATGGGAAGATCAATAAGACAAGTCCTGGGAGAGGTTCCTGGCCGGGACCCGGCGGCAACGGTCCCGCAACATTGCACCCAGAATTCAGCAAATCCGAGCAACAGCTCAGCATCGTACCTCGCCAACCGTCTGCGTCTACTTTAAACCTGAGCTCAAACTATTTAAATGAGAATCAGTTTAAACGTAAAGGCAGTGGTGACTCGCAAATGACGCAATCTAGCAATTACATGAGCGGTTCTCAATTCGATATAAAGTCGTCAGGGTCCAGTCTGAATGGCCGATTGCCGCCTTCACGAAGCGAGGATACGTTAGTCCTGCACAATGATGCAAAGACACAACCCCGGCCTCACAGCATATCGGCGAGTCTACCTTCGGCCAGTCCTTTGCTCTCTAGAGGTCTTGGTGCCACCAGTATGGTCAGCGTTCGCGGCAACGAATCCGCCCAGAGCCTGTCCAGTGATTCGGATTGTCACAGCTGTCCCAAACTGCGCGTGACGGCCTCAGAGAGCATGGCTAGCTTGAATGCGGAGGACGCAAAGAAACTGCCCGAGACGAAGGAGGAAAATCAGGAGAACGAAGAGGAGAATAGGGAACAGAGTGAGGGTGGTATTTTGCAAGTTTTCGCGGCGTACGAAACAGGATTGGCAGCTGGAACGTCGTTGAAGCTCCATGTAACAGCTCGAACAACTGCGAGAGAAGTTATAGAGTTGGTGGTGAAGCAACTCAATATGGCGGCCTTGCTTCGAGCTCGCCGTGGCCCTCTCTATCCACCCCACAGACTGCCTGACTTCTGTCTTGTCGCTGTCATTGGTGCTAGGTAAGATGTTGTTTTTTTTAACAGGTATAGTTTACAAGATGTAATTTTAGAACCTACAGCCTTAATTTTTTTTTTAAATATTGAAATAACCTTAATGTTTAATGTCGTTGTATATTATGAACTTGAATCAAATATATTGACACATTCTGTCTTTATAATTTAATTTATCAAAAGAAACAATTACACATTTGATTATTTCGTTTAATGTTCATGATCCGGCTCGAAGGACCATGAACACACTGATTCTATGGCTGAGATAATTTATTAAAAATAACTTGAACATCTATACAAATAGTTAAATTAACAATGTATTGGCTATATTTACTCACTTTGAAGATTTTCTAAAAGAGTTACGGTTTAATTAACCTCGCATCTGCAGATAATATTTATACTACGCTACTATCTTGAGCAAGTCATCAAACGGGTTCTTCTTGGGGTTCCAGTCCCTGAATATCAAAAATGGATATTTAAAATAAAAAAATTAAGTTTATTTTTATTTTCACAGAGAACGGTGTTTGCGGGACGACTTCAGGCCCCTACAACTACAAAACCCTTGGCGTCGTGGACGGCTCTATGTAAGACTAAAACACGACGTCCTCGCTGCGCTCACGCATAGTGCAAACCAGCCAGCGTACATTTAAATTCAAGAGCAATACAAAAATATCTTAATTTTTTTTATATAGTTTCCCTTCTAGTTTACATAAAGCGATTTAGAATTATGGCAATTAAAAGGGAAGCCATGTGTCCAGGCAAAAATGCCACTGTCTGTTCAAAAATATAAGTTCTTTGAAATAATTTGCTCAAAATTTACCGACGATGCTCAATTTCAGTTGATAAAATGTTCATCGGTTAAATAAAATTGCTGTCTAATATAATTCCAAAGATAATAGAGAATTAGCTTTATATTTTAGACTAAATAGAATTATATTCTATATTAATTAACCTATAGAGAGTAGAGGTGGATAAAAGCGCGGGAAAAAAATGGTAACCCTGTAAGGGTTGCCCAATGGCCGTTTACGTAATTTGTCTACATGAAACGTGTATAAAAGTATTATAGACTCAGAGTGAGAAAAATAACACCATTTTATCTTAAGTATATGTCGTGTCTAATATATACGAATAATCGTCCATATATTTTATTATGTGATAATTGAAAAACCTTGTTTTACCCTACCCCACCTGGAATCATTCAATTATAACGTTATTTAAGGATTTTACATTTAATATTAAAAAATATATATCTTCGATATCACAGGGTTGGATATTATTTATTAACACAATATTCTATTTTTTACATTGAAAGTTGTGAATCCCCTAAAAAGATGCATCCAATTTTATATTTTTTGTTGCATTATAGATATATTTTATGAATTAAACATAAATTCAAAATCAACTCCGGATTAATGTGATCCCAAATTTTTTATATTACTAATTGAATCAATTTAATTTTATAACCTAAAACTGTAAATCAATATAAAATGGAACACTATAGACAAGTGAATGTCACTGTCACAAAAATATTTTATTTTTTATTAATTTGTGAACAGTTCTCCATTATAGTATAGATAATAAAGATTGATTGAACGGTAAAGTATAGTTTTTTTGTACAAAACTGTTTTAAAAGATCTGAATGTTTATTTACACAATGTACATAATATGTGATACTATTATTATCAAGTCATCGAATAGGTATCGTAAAAGAAAACGTTAGTACAGAATGTATGATTAAACTAATTATTTGCTTAGATATATTTTAGATAATATAGTAAAATGAAATTTTATCAACGATTCGAGCCATACTTAGATCGCAATTAATTATTACGCCTAAGTAAATGTCTTATGAACTTAATTGTTAATATAAAATATGTGTATTATTTTACTATTATGAGTATTCGGCAAATGCTATGTTGTATATTAGTCTAGAAGATTGGAAGAAATGCACAGAAATAAATGTATTAAAATAAAAAGTTTTAATTTTGATTTGCATCCTACTGATAAATTATATTTGACATTACTGCAATAATGAACCACAAGCTATTAGAGTAGCTTAATCTTGATCGTGATCTTCAGGCCTTACACAGTAAAAAGATTTCATTCGTATTCCAAATAGGTATTTGTATATGTAGCGTCAGGCCCCGACATTGTTAAGATAACAAACAAAAAGTTTTCTCCCAATCACTTGATTTATTCCAATACGATTTTAATAAACAAATTCAATAGGTAAATATTTCAAAGGCTACTCGGTAATTACGTAACGTGTGCACCGGGCAATGGTCGATGAACGACTGGCCGAGTTCGTCGTGGTTATTGTTGCACCCTCCCTCGCGAGGGGGGTGTTTTTTCTTGTTCGGGGCGTATGCCCCCTTCAAGTGGTGTTTCTGTTCGCGCCCTGCTGATACAGGGCGGTACGGGGGCGGGCATATAGCCCTTGGTGGGGGCTGCAGGCGCGCGGGGAGACTCAGTCTCTACCCGCTGCGCGCAGCCTGTGGGGTCATGTCCGGGGTGTCAAATCCGGTGGTAATGAGGGGGCCAAGGAGTAGTCTCGACTTGGCCCTGGTGTCATGATAGGTGGTATCGGGCAGCTAGCGCGGCTCGCGGTCAAGCTCCGCCGGGTGAGACCCCCGGTGGCCCCGGGGGAGGCCCAGCGAGGCGACCAGCGGTCGAAGCCGCAGCTGCTGCCCTGGTGTCGTCGGGACCCGCGGAGAAGAGCTCACGCGGGTACTTGTATCGGTCGGGCGGCCTGGAGTGCCACGGCGCGATGTTTTGGAGGTGAGGATGTTGAGAGGCGTCCGCTCGATCAAACATCCTCATCGCGAGCCGTGCGACGAACTCGTCGATCGACTCCATCCGCAAGTCTCGCGCTATGGTGGCGTTCCTCACGTAGCGTGGTGCCTTTACTGCGCGTCGTAAGACGGTGTTTTGCACGATGCGCAGTCTTCGGCGGTTGGTCTCGCTGGCATAGGAGAACCACGCCGGTGCCGCGTACGTGAGGTGAGGGCGCACATACAGTTTGTGTAGCGCGAGCTTGGTGCGGAGGGGTAGGTTGCCTGTGATCAGTGGGCGAAGCATGTGCGTCGCCCACTTGGCGCTCCTTACAGCCCTGGAGATGTGGTGCTTCATGGTAAGACTCCGGTCTATGGTGACCCCTAAATAGGTGACCGGCGACTTCCACGGCACGTCTCGATCCAGGAAGCGTAAGGGTGGTGGCAACCTACCCCGGCCGAAGGCAATTGCCTGTGTCTTGTCCGGGTTGGCGGCGAGTCTCCACTTGTCCAGCCACTCTGGCAGGAGGTCCAGAGCGCGTTGGAGTTTTCGGGCGGCGTGCGAGGCCCCCAGCGATGTCGCCACATACGCCGTGTCATCGGCGTAGAGGGCGAGTGTGCACCCCTCGGGGCACGGAACGTCATCGGTGTATGTGGTGTACAGCAGGGGCGATAACACGCTGCCTTGCGGGACTCCCGCCGTGATGGGTCGCGGTCTCGACGCTGCCTCTCCCGTCGCAACGAAAAACGTGCGCTCGGTGAGAAAGGCGCGGAGCACGGCGACCATTCGGCGGGGTAGTGGAGACTCGATGAGCTTCAGCACGAGGCCGTCGTGCCAGACACGGTCAAAGGCCTTCGCCATGTCCAGCATAACGGCGGCGGCCCCCTCCTTTTTGTTGAGGGCCGAGGCTGCAGTGTAGAGCACCTTCGTCAGCTGCAGCGTTGTGCTGTGCTCGCCGCGGAAGCCGAACTGTTCGGGCCTCGGCTGCAGGTACTGTTCGATCCTCTGCAGCAACAGCCACTCGAACAGTTTCGACTGCGTCGAGAGCAAGGTGATGGGTCGATAGCTCTCGGGTCGGGTAGAGTCCTTCCCGGGCTTCGATATTAAGATCACCTTGCCCTCTTTCCATGATCTGGGGAAGTGCGTATACCGGAGGATACCCGTGAAGAGGCGCGACAGCGCGACTATCCACCTCATGGGCAGATGGCGCAGCGCCTCGTGGGTGATGCCGTCCGGTCCCGGCGCCTTCCTGGGTCGCAGTCGTGAGATCCTCTTCCGCACTTGTGACGGCGAGAAGAAGATCTGGGCTTCATCGGTAGAGATCGGGCACGTCAGCCACGCCTCGACAACGTTCACCACCTCTGCCACGCGCGTAGGGGACGTCGCGGGGTTCGGCGAGAACTGACGCTGGAGGTGTTCGGCGAATATTTCGGCCCGATCTGTGTCATCGTAAGTGATGGCGCCGTTGCTGTCGCGAAGGGGACGCTTCGGCTCTGGAGTCCTGTAGAGACGGCGGCAAAGTTGGTAGAGGCGGGTAGGCTCTGTGGTGGCCTCTCCCAGTGTGCACTCCCATGTGCGCCGTTCGTGTGAGGCCAGCTCGGCCTTGACACGTTCGGCGAGGCGATTCAGCTGCGTTTTGAGCGCGGGGCAGCGGTTGCGCTGCCATTGCCTCCTGAGCGCGCGCTTGCGCTGAATCAGCCTTTGCACATAGGGTGCAAGGTCCTGGCAGGTGATCTCCGGCGTGCGCGTTGAGGTCGCTGCCGCCAGAGCTGCCTGGAGTTGCCGCGTCATGGACTCCGCCATGTCGTCAACGGCGCCTGACTGGCCGAGTTGTGCGCGCGCGCTGCTTTATATTGGTTCTGGAGTGGGGATCGAGTGACACATCGTACGATCGTTCGACTAATCGCCCGTTGCACGTTGTTTTACAAAACATTGATAGTGGCGCCATCAGTTTCACAAAACATTGATAGTGGCGCCGTCATATACAATATTTCAGCTAAAGTACTATTATTTTTTTTATTTTGTGTACTAGGAGGCTCACCTGATGTTAGCCCGCGGTGGATACTCAGAATGCCAGAAGACTCGCAAGAGCCGGCCTTTTAAGAATTGGTACGTCTTTTCTTAAAGGATCCTAAGTCGAATTGGTTAGGAAAAACTTTATTGGGCAGCTGGTTCCACATAGCGGTGGTGCGCTACAAAAATTACCTTAGGAAACGCTCGGTTGTGAAAATCGCTTCTACGCAGGCAAGGAGATTTCTTCAAGATGTTTGCCGGTATCTGTACTTACGGTGTAAATTAATGCGCGTGAAGCGAATTCTGGCAATATTTTGAATTAACTTTTGAGCAATTCTCTAAAACCGATGTTCACGAAAAAAATTGGTTGGCAATAAAGACAAGTTGATTTTTTTACTTTTGTTAATGAAATAAGATTACAAATATTGAAACCTATTTTACGGATGAAGCAGTGATTTTGTTAAGAGGGTGACATCTTGATATCACAGCTTGAATCCTTCTAGGCATGCTTATCACGGTAAGGTGGTTTTAAATAACGATTAGAAGAATACGTTCCCACACTCCTGAATTGACTTTTTAGGTCCCTGATGTTTTGTACTGATCTTACTTGACTTTTAAAAAAACCTCCCTAAACATTAATTTAATATTTAGTATTCAGCCTAGACACTGCTCTTTGGATTGACTTTCTTTTCAGAGTACTCCTACCCAAACATTATTTACAAAAATCTCTTTCTTGCTTTTCTAATGTACCTAAATTGGTAAAGTCATTTAATCTTTAATATAGTTTTTCCATCCCTTTCATTTTCTATATATTTACGATACCATTCTGTCACTTCTTTTTTTATTTATTTTTCCTTTTTATGTCTAAATGTACGGTCAATATGTTCAGTCATAGTACGCAATATTTTTTGTTTCTGAATCTCACCTTAAGTAAAGACTAAAGTAGTAGAATATATATATATATATATATATATATTCTTTATATCTGAGCTTTACATTCAGGTGTAAGAAAAAAAAGACATAATCACATTACATTAAATATATACACCCATATATATATTACAACGATGGTGAAAGCGCTACTCGCTAGCACACAACCTTTTCAGTGCGCGAGTTTGACAGTCCCACAGTCTTACTGTCATATTATACATAGTAGATGTCAATTGTTATACTCAACGTCTACGTGTTTAGTGCACATTGGATTAGACTATAAATAGTCTGAAGTTGAATATTTTTTAAACTCGATAGCCGTACCTTGAGTGGGTTCATAATCCATATTGTGTGAAACAACACGTACTGTGTAATGTGTTGATATTACAGTTAGCAATAAGTTTTCTAATTTTCTCTTTTTTATTATTATTGTTTTAATATTTGTTTATATCGCTTAAACGTTGCGTCGGGCGTAGTGCATCACATAATATTTTATAAGCGAAAACGTGTCTAACTTACACCGTTAATATGAGTTTAGTCGCTAATACAGGGTAAGTATCGAAGAGATTTTTTGTGTACATAATGAATCTTCATAATTTTATATGATTTATGTCTAATTAGAAAACTAGCTGGACGCACACTGTTCATAACAGGTGCTTCTCGGGGTATTGGCAAGGCTATTGCTCTGAAAGCTGCAAAAGATGGTGCGAACGTCGTGATTGCCGCTAAAACTGCAGAGCCGCATCCTAAACTACCTGGAACTATTTACACAGCAGCTGAAGAAAGTAAGATATAGTTTTTGGATAATTTAGTTGGCTTAATTTATGACAATAACTGTCATGTTTACTATCTCGCGACCTTTGGACTTAAGGGTATATTGACCTTTAGACTTATCTTCTATCAGTTATTTTTATATTTGATGATTAGTGATTATCATCAAACAATATCAAAAAAATGTAAAAAATTTGTTCAGAATTTTGAACCTTTAATTATATGATATCTTTCATGTAAAGATAAATAAAAATACTATGTTATTATTACAGTATAAATAAATAGTAGCATAAACTTTGCTCTGGGTCTCAGATTTCTGTTTCTGTTCTTAAATAAATTTTAGGCTAGATTCCTTTACTGTTCCTGCAAAAACAATATTAAAATTACAACATTTTTTACACATTCATGCCTACATGATGATAGTTGTTGTATTGTAGTATGTTATTTTTGATTTTGATCAAGCATTCAATGGCTAGAATGTGACATAGTCAGATAGTATCAAATAATTGATTATTATTCTACTTTAGTAAATTTTCTGTAAGGAGTTATGACTGAAACTAGTGTCTTAAATTTTTATTTCAGTTGAGGCACTTGGTGGTAAAGCTTTGCCCTGTATAGTAGACGTAAGAGATGAGGCCCAAATACAAAAAGCTATTGATGAGGCTGTCAAGAAGGTATAAATATCAGATTGTCTTTTAAAAGGTTTAAAAAACTGTTAATGTTTCATTTAAAGTATTCTGTTTTTGATTAATATTTCAAGACTTACATTATGTATAATTATAACCACCTATTAATTTCTGATTTATAATATTCTACAGGTACCATCTACAAAAAATATTTTTACTTACTTTTGTAAAATCTAAAATTTTACTTCTAGGTACTTGCTTCACTTGAGACAATTTTACATCCTTATAGTGATATACTGGATTCCAAAACGTTTTTATAATGCTGTTTAGGAAATATTTCAATTAAATACTTTATGTGCTTTATTTCAGTTTAATGGTATTGATATACTAATCAACAATGCATCAGCCATTTCACTGACTGGTACAGCTCAAACAGATATGAAGAGATATGACTTAATGCACAACATCAACACACGAGGCACATTCTTAGCGTAAGCTTTTTTGATGTAGAAGTAGTCTAGAAATATTGGTAACTGGTTTTGAGTACTGAAACAAGCTAGTTAAATAATGACATAAGTTTTGTAGTACTTCTAAAAACCCAATACAAAGAAGTTAGTCTTAAACCTTTTTCAACACAACTGGATCATTACACTTTTTTATATATTAACTCAGCATAGATTTTTAATTTTATACTTGTGTATAATCTATATTAATAATATTATTTGTGTCACTATTAAGTAACTAAATAATCATAAGAGGAATATTAGTAATGCAACTGTTTTGAAATAAAATAAATGTATTAGATTAGTCGAGACAGACTATATTTTGGTTCTATTGTATTAATGCAACTTTAAATACCTTTTCTTAACAAAACAAGTAATGCCTGGCATGTATTAATTTTGATTATTTATTAATTACAGATCAAAGCTATGTCTGCCACTGCTCAAAGAGAGTAACCATGCACACATCCTTAATCTATCTCCACCACTCAACATGAACCCTTACTGGTAAATATTCATTCGGCATAAAGCTCAATATTATAATTATAAGAATTTTTAATAGTCATATTTGTACAGAGATATCCAACATGGTTTCTATTTCTATTTACTCTATTTACTAGCATCTGGATCTAAAGTTATCATGAGTTTTTATACAAATCTTTATTTCAGTTACAATATTTTACACAAAAATGTATGTTTTAATTGTTTGCAGCAACAATTTACAGTTATACAACTGAACAAAACATTGAGTGAATGAAATGAATAAATTATTGAATATAGGAATTTAACAAATAAGACAGAAATCTACATTTTATCGGAGATGACTCTTAAAAAAATTATCTTAATATATTATGTTGATGGCCTTTCTACATATATATCTTATCTAATTGTTAAGTAGAGGCAATGTCATGGTCAATGCAAACTTCCACAGGTTCTCAATACATGTGGCTTACACAATGGCCAAGTATGGCATGTCCATGTGTGTGCTTGGCATGAGTGAGGAATTCCGGCCACTTAACATCGGAGTCAACGCACTCTGGCCTCGCACAGGTAAATAGGGTTTTATGTTCATGAGAGACTGTTTGTAGTTTATTTGTATGGTGTCTGATGTTCCTATTGTAAGTTAGTATGAATATATTAATTTGGTGTTATTACTATTTCTTAAGTGGAGAAATAAATAAATAAATTAGAAATTTATTTTATTAATAATAATAAAACAATTTTTCAATCAGGTATCGCAACAGCAGCTATAGAAATGTTAACCGGTGACGTCTCCACAAGTCGCAAACCAGATATCGTCTCGGACGCAGCTTACTTTATGCTATGCAAGTATGTGCAACAAATTTTAAAAATATATTTCAGTGTTCCACTATATCGACAAGCATTCATCGGTTCTTGCAATAATGAAAAACCCCAATATTATTTACCTCATGTTAAATATAGATGGCGCTGGAATGAATAAAGTTTTAAGATTAATAACCTATTTTCTAACATTGGTTAGGTTTGAAATATGTGAAACCAGAATATGCCAATCATATTATAATATAAAAGCTATGAAATGGAAGGACTGAATCTAAAGGATGTCCGGTTTCCTGGAACTGTTTTCCGTCACCGTACAAGCGAGTGACGTTAAAGTGTTAATGCGTACATAGAAAGTTCATTTGTCTACAGTAGTGGATCGAGGGATCTTAGGGATAAGTGTCGTACGTTCATAAAATAAACATCGTCTATTAAATGACTTAAAGAGCTAAGTGCGGTGGGCACTCAGCTTTTAGTGTTATTACCGAATTTTTAGGGAATTTTTTACTTGTGTGTTCATTGACTATTTGCTTTAGTTTTCGTAATTGAATATAACTTTTAAACCTTTAACTTACTTACCTTTGATTTAGCGAGAGATTATCATGTATTAATGTTATTTTTTATGTCTTATGATTTCCGTATGTCAATTCTAATTGATTTATGTTACACGGGGATCTTCCTTAGCGCTAAAGCGTCGAAACTGTTACCCTAACAGTAGATAATGATTTTTAAAATTTCTAGGGACCCTAAGACTTACACTGGCAACTTCGCGATCGACGAGGACATCGTTCGGGAGGCCGGTGTCAAAGATCTGACCCCATATGCTTGTGACCCCAGTCAGTATATTTTTCTTCTTTACAAATAATAGATTTATGGATTTCATGTCGCAGGAAAAAGCAACTTATTTTTATTATGACTATTTTTATATTCTGGATGAAGTTAAGACTTGCCTGACAAAATATTATTTAAGGTAACTAAGGACACACACAGGGGTACAGTTTTCTGACCATCTTCCAATTTTACAACAATCTTTAAAGCGCCTGCTAATCCCAATAATTTTCATCACTTAAAGCTGATGACGCACAGGCCTATAAGAAAGTAACAGAGCAGACATACAAATGTGTCTGCTTCGTCACTAGCCACCAAAGCCAGTTTTGTGCCCGGCTCGCGTGAGATATGGGTCTCATGGGAAATGAATGTGGTCTAAATAACAGAAAAGGCGGATAATCTCCTTTTGGATGGATTTTTGGATGAGGAGGAAGCGATTGCAGCTCATCGTGCAACGGTGACTACTTCCGCTATGGGTCGCCAGCAGTACCATACCTCGGCAACGCGCTATGATCAGGTGCCATATAGGCAAATTAGCCTGAAATCACTGCCATAATTTTGTAAAAAAAGTATTTATCAAAAATATTATTTAACTTGATATAATAAAGATGATTTACTGTATATAAAATAAAAAATATAGTGTACCCCTGGAAAAATACTGAAAATTCATACTTTTAGTACAAAATTTCTTGCTTCGGCAGTTTTCTGTTATACCTCATTAACATATATGACCATAGACAAGAATCTTTTTTATTCTATGACAAACAATATTTGTTGCAGGTAATATAGAAAATCTGTTACCTGATTTCTTTTTGGACGTGCCCACACTGGCACAACAGGACGTTAACCAGAAGGTGTGAGGAGACTGTCATTGTCTATGGCCATACTTTTGCTTTACAAAAAACAAATTTACACTTTATCTTTGCTTTCATATCTTCTAACTTTTATCATGCTTGTTGCATTGTTTTATTCATCTATATTTCATTAAATTTACTATGGTTATTGATATTTGCATGTACTTGGCAAGGTTTTAGCGTGACGAAAAATACATCTCCTTTTGGAAGACTTTAGACTTTACATCTAACAACTGTTGCCAAATAAATGCCTTATACAATACTGGGTTATGTAAAGTTTATATTTTAGTAATTTTCCTCGGTATATTTGGTTCCCAATTTTACATTATCAAGCTTGCAAACAAAAAAGTAAGATTCATTACATGTGGTGAAATATATTGTTGATTTATTTTTGTTAATAAATGTTACAATTGCAGTCAAAAGGTGATTCTGGTGCGGGTGGACAGATACCTGCTTTATTTGAAACAATCGGCAAGAGTATCACTCCAGAGTTGGTGAAGAAGACGCAGGCAGTCTACCAGTTTAATGTTAAAGGTTAGTACAATAAGGTAGCCGATTAATTAAGATGTCTGTTGATAATGGAGTCTCTGGCCAATATTAAAGTCTATACATTTTATAAACTTTAATATTGGCCCTCTCTTATGTAAAGTAATATATTCAAAATAAAATATTCAAATATATATATCTATACAAATGAAATCGAATCCAGATGAGTGAATATCTTAAAAACTACTAAATTTTCATGAAACTTCATTGTTCCCGAAGTTTGTATACATGATTTAAATCCTGGGATCATTTCACTTACTTTATTATGTATTACTGAATAATATGTGGAGAAACATGCACTTACGAAATTTTGCAGACATACATACAGGTCAAACCTATAACTTTCTTTTTTTGAATCGGTTCCGATCCTGCTGCAATTATTATCAGTAACTAATGATATAAGGAAATGTTAAAATGACAATGTAGATCAACTGTATTTATCAGCTGTTGCCCACCCCACACCCAATTTGAATAATTTTTTATATAGGCAAGGAAGCAGGAGTGTGGCATATTGACCTCAAGAATGAGCCTGGTGCATGTGGCAGCGGTGAACCATCATCCGGTGCTGATGCAACTCTCACTATGGATGGAAAACACTTTGCTGAAATGTTTTCTGGTTAGTATACAAATCTTGTCAAATAAAATAAAACTGTATTGCGTCTATAAGTGCACCACTATATGTTGAGCACATGACTTCAGGGTTAAGAGGCAAGCCTGTCTGAGCATTGCTTGTGTTATGTTGCAGTTGATACAATTTATGAGTGTTCTGTGTCAAGCTGAAAATGTGCTTAATCTTTTTTTATTTATTTTATTTGTATAAGTTTGCCATACTTACTGTAAAATTATCAGTTGCAGTCATTTTTATGATAGAATGGATGTATAAAGTATTGATTAGAGATTCCAACTATATATTTACATGGTATTTAATTGAAATTTAAAAGAATGGTTAGTTCAGAAATACATTTCATCCCAAAATGCAAAAAAAAATTACCATTCAAATTCTACTATATATATTTAAACATTCCACATTATTTATAAACTTCAGACAATTAAATATTTTTCTAAGAATCACCAATGTTATTATATGTTGTATATTATATATATAATCACCAAAATTAATTACAATTAAATATTAATTTACAGGTAAACTAAAACCAACAACAGCTTTCATGATGGGCAAGTTGAAGATCAGCGGAGACCTTCCAAAAGCCATGAAGTTGGAGAAACTGATGAAGTCACTTAAAACTAAGATGTAATCTTTGTTTTTGTATTGTACAGATTGAGTTAATATCATATCAAATCAAACTCTAGACCAGTCTAGTATTTTGATTTTAAGACGAACTGTACATATAATAAATTACAGTGCAATAAATAAAATCATATATCATTATATTTTACAACTTAAAACCAGATTAAAATAACTTAAGTATAGCAAAAGCACTTGATATGGAGATAGATATACCAACAATTGACTGGAAATAAAGTTTGTATATAAAGACAATAAAAATAAAATAATGTATTATTTTATATATTCTGTATTGATGTTGGTTAAAACAAAATACAAATGTTTAAAAATATTTTGTTTTTTTTACTTGCTAGTATCTTGCCCCTATGACTTAGTGAACTACACAGTCCCCTTGGCTTTGAAGATTTTTTTGCCCTGTGAAATAAGTATGCTGGCAGGCACAAGACTGTTAATAATACACATTAAGACAAAGTAGAAAAATTACCAATGAAACTAATAGAAATGTAACTGGCTCATGCATTTAAACAGTTGAGACTTACTTCAAGACATATTAAGTACATTATTCAAATTATTCTTTTTTATTCTTAGGGTTTGACCAAGATGTATAATGGCTACTAAATATATCATTTTAATTGTCTTGATACTTTTTAAATATCGTAATGTTGTTAACCAAGCAATTTTCTCCGAGATCATGCGTTCGCACGATTCATAAACAACATCGCTAACACACACGTCTTTAATGTAAAAGTTGACTTGTGTCGGGCACGGAAGCCTATTTGCCTATTAATGAAATAGACACTAAAATTACTTTTCCATTGGGATATCACGGGTCTTTATACAAGCGTCGTTGATGGGTCAAGGAATGCGCAATCAAAACAACTTGTAAATCATACATACGACGTATCAAATAAACAATAATCAGTATTCAGTTTCTTAAATTACATCAGATTTTCCGATAACCTCGTAATCAGTTATCGAAATTTAATTCTCGCGGCTGAGCTCTCAAATCTCAATTGATCTAGGCACTTCGTCGAAGTCAGTTGACGCTAGATTTCAGTCGGGTTGTTTCGCTGCCACGTGCTGTTTGTAGCTATCATTTTATTTCGAGAGAAATATTAAAGAACGCTATGTTTTCTATCGACGCACCAGCCGAACTACAAAATAGTGAATATTGCAATTATCGGTCACCGCTAAGCACTCGATATGCCTCCAAAGAAATGCAATATAATTTTAGTGATCAGAAAAAGTTTTCTACCTGGAGAAAGTTATGGATATATTTAGCAAAAGCGGAAAAAGTAAGTACCATAATATTAATGTTTTTTTATCGTACCTCCAGTACCCATTAGGCAATACTGTGAATTGATCACAAGTAGGTTATTTTTTGTTCAAAATAATTGGATATTGCAATGACAAAGATTGGTTCATTGGTACGAACTATTAACAAATAACAATACATCAACGTCAAATAACGTCAACGTCAACATCTTCTCTCCACAGACTATTATTATTTGGTGGAAATGACTACTAATCGATAACTTAGATTGACTGGAAACAATTGAATACAGGCATAAAAATGCAATGCAACCGGCATTACTGTTAATGTGCCAAAATAACTCAAAACACTAATGAATAATAATCTTTTAGTTAATAAATACATGTAATAAGAAAAATAGTCAAACAAACTCTTCATGTTTTAACTTTCACGAGAAGTAATTAAAATTTATATGTTTAATGTCCAAACTGTATTCATCAATTTATGATTCACTTAAAATTTGTACATCAAACTATTACTTTTTCATGCAAAATGAATTAGGTAGTCTATTTGAATTATTTGTGGAGTGTTGACGGTTCTGACATATGCTAAACGTGAAACGTTAATGTATAAAATCCGAGACGCTTGTGTATCATTTGCATATCCTTATATTATTGTTGTAAATTAAGACACGTGTGAACAGACAAGTTTTCACTTATGACACATAGTTGTATCTTTTCGATATGACGTCTAAATGATAAGTAGTATTTTATTTTTCTTCTATGTATAACGAGAAAGATTTAAAATATTTTTAAATAATTTTAGGGATCTTATGTAAATATTAGACAGGTTTTAGCATATACGAGTAGAAAGTATATGTAATTTTTTTTAATATCTAAGATTTCTCTGCTTTTCGGGATATTTTTTTTAAACTAAAATAAGAGCGGTGTTGGCCTAGTGGCTTCAGCGTGCGACTATCATCCCTGAATTCGTAGTTCCATCTCCCGCTTTGCACCCATTTTGCATTTTCTTTCTATGTGCGCATTTTAACATTACCTCGAACGAAGAAGGAAAACATCGCGAGGAAACCGGCTTGCCTTAGACCCAAAAAGTTGACGGCGTGTGTCACGCACAGAAGGCTGATCACCTACTTATCTATTCGATTTAAAAATGATCATGAGACAGATACAGAAATCTGAGGCCCAGACCTAAAAATATAGTAGTGCCATAGATATTTATTAAAAAAAATAGTTACTGCGAAAAAAGGTTTTAAAAGAAACACTATTTGCAATATAGCATTTAATTATTTGAAATAAATACATCTTATAATTACTTAAATAAGTAATATTTATATAGTCATATATTATGCCTTACACCTATTACGACTTCTAATTTTACGCGAGTACCTTCTGAATATTATTGAATGCATAAGGTAACATTAGCGCCGAATCATTCATTAATATAGTTAAATCTACGTAAGCATTATGTCTAGAACTTACTATATTTATATTCATAACTTAAATTAATAAAAAAATGAATGTTAATAAAGAAATTATTCGAAAGTTAGTGAAGGAGAAAGATTTTTAGAATCTAAAACTTTTCCAAAACTGATATTCTAATCTTCAAAAGCATAATATAATCTGTAACTGATAACTAATTGTTGCCATATACAAAACTTTTTTGTTCATTGCTTTTTGTTATTCATTAATGTTTTGGCTTAGTAGAAAGATAAGAAGATAACTTAACTACCACTGGACGGATACTGATTACTGCTTTGGTCTCCCTATTAATTAAAAACTTAGAGTATGCTTAACCTAAAAATAACATAATCCAGAGCTTTCAAACTAATTCGACATAACATGTGGTTTTTTTAAATAACTGAACTTTTGTTCAACGTTTCGAAACGTGTATTTATTTTAATATTTTTTTAGTATAAAATTAGAATTATCTGTGGTATTGACGTAAAATTTGACATTTGAAAACCCTGCCATAACCTGTTAGGTGCAGAAAATTAAAACGAGACGGTGGTATTATTTCGTAAAAAATTAAACTAATAAACCAAGGGAATGTATAAGTAAAATTGCATGTTTAGTGAAACTAAAATTATTAACTTGCACATCCACGGCCAAACGATAAATAGCTGCATCATGGGACATTCAAATAATTAGCTAATCCATGTAAACCTATCCTTTATACAAAAGCTACACTTCAGGACAACACTTAATTATATACAATTAATTTTAACATATACTAATACATTACTATGGAGTAAACAAACGTGATATATTAACTAAAAGGTTTTCGTGCTATATAAGTGCTATTCAAGTTTAATAGTCGGCGTCTTTTCTGAATGTGAGGAAAGCATGGAGGAGGAATACAGCAGCATCAATGACGGCGAAGACTCCAGATGATATCAGTAAATCATAGGAGCTTTTGTTTGGTCGCACGTTTGCGTAGTAGGACCGGTGCCAATCTGCAAAATCGCATACGAAAAATCTAAAAATTAGCTTAACGGGATAACATTATTTGATTGTTATACTACATCTCTTGGTAATGGTACATCTCAAGTGCTTGATAACTGCGTATAATATGTCGATTTAAAACCAACTTAAAACCAACCAACCAAATTTATCCAACGCTATTTTAACAATAGCACTGTCCTATCTCTTTTCATGACATCGTAAATACAATTTGGCGAAGAGAGACAAAAGACTTTTTTAGATAAAACAGTACAATAGATATTATATACATTATAGTTGATATTGCTTACAGCTGATTAGGAGAGTTTAATTCAAATGGTGTTTGGTCCCCACGAACTATAGTACACAGGTAGACAATTTTTTTAAAGCAAATTAGTACTTTGCCCATTAATTATTGTATCAGACGAGTTTAATCTTTTAACAATGGCATACACATATATGAAAGGAACATTAAAACTTCAATGGCATGTAGGCGTTGTGCGCATGTAAATAAAATTACATATTATATGCCATACAAAGATTCCGAAGGCTAAAAAGACGCTTAACAATATTAATTAGTTATATATTATCGTCGTACAAGTACAAATTATTTCTAAAATCATTTACAAATTATTATATTATTATCGTTCGTATTAAGTATTAATAATAAAGATTTGGTTTAAAAAATCACAAAATAATTAGAAAAGTTTTTGATAACTAGCTGATAGCCATTTATGCTGAAACTTGATCATTCGAACACAGAGATGCCTGCCCTATATTTACGTCACATTTTTTAAGAAAAAGTTCGGCTCTAACGAATAATACTTGCTAGACAGCAGATCAAAAATAAATCTTACCGTAGAAGATTACAGCTGCTGCAGCTGTAAACATGATGACACCCAGAATTGAAAAGGCTAGGGAGGTCCTCCAGCCAGCTGACTCGCCGAAGATCCGAGCGATTATTAATACTCCAGTTATAATTATAAAGCCTGTTAAACAAAACATTAGATTAGAATTTATATATCACAAGAACGCAGTGTTTAACGTTCCCATGTAACTATTATTATATTTAATATTACACATTGAAAGAAAACACTTTTTTGCCGGATTGAAGCTATGTATTATTATAAACTTATAATTATATTTATTTATGTATAAGTAATCTTAGCTACACATATTATAAAAGAAAAACACTTAGGAAATATAGAAAGCCAAAACAGATAACATGTTGTGTTAAACAAAACGGTAAACGTAAATTGATTAGTAGATAAAAATGAAATTAAACATTAAACTATCGACAACTGTTTTTACAGAAAAAACTAAATTAATTCAAGATCTCCCGCCTCCCAAAATATTTCCCAATCGAATGTTATCAATACCAAATAAAAAAATAATAATTCTGAATGCATATTCTAATAAAAAAGATGATATTGATTTACGAGCTGCATAATTTCATTGCATGAATAATCAAAGCAAATACTTTCACAAAATATATTGGATTGACTCTTCAATCGAGTGAAACTGACTTATTGCATAATTCATCTAGCATAAAAACGTTTCAATGAAATGAAGTTTAAATTGCTAAGATCCCTAATTTGGTCATTTAAGACAGTGTTATTACTAAGCCCATACGACAATGCGAGAAAATATACTGTAAACTCTACGAGCAGATAAAATTGTCAGAGATCTAGTAGGCAACGTCTAAAAGGAGCTCCAGACAGTGCAGACTGCCTCTGGCACTTTTTTTTAATACATCCTTCGGACATCACAGATAATGAATACGGCTGGTATTACTATTTATATAAATACCAGCCGTATTCATTTTTATCACGATTACGTTGAAACTATTTTAAACATTGCAAAAATGAGATATTGTATTATGACAGTAAAGCCAATGATGAAACCGGTATTAGCTCACGTCAAGTCATAGATATGATACCTGGCTGTGCAGCAATGTAAATTCTGTGAATGTGCTTCCACATTCGCTTGCGAATGCAAACTTAGACCCAAACAGTCGATGGCGTCAGGCACAGGAGGCCTTTTAGATTGACAAATCATCATGAAACAGATACAGAAATCTGAGGCCTAGAAGATTTCAAGTCCCACTCATAATTACTTATTTTATAATTAACGTACTTAGTCACGTCAGATACATCCGAGACCTCGAGAACTCACCGCGGGGGCGAATAACGTCTGATCAAGTACTTAATTAATGTTAAACGTAACTAATTCGATGTTAATTGGCGGGCTCACCGAATGTCAATGGCTTCGTTATTAAAAAACCCTATTAAGACGTGGCAAATTGACCACGATTTGTTCAATTGATAGATTACAAGTAATTCTATCGCAGTTGGGTCACGGTTTTCTCAATTGTTTCCAAATTGTAGATTATTCTGTACTATACACTTGAAGCCTGTCTGTATAAAAATATATGAATCTATTTAAAATGTGGATAAAAACAGTGTCTTCCCCTTTGTGACTGTAAGTAGTGTTATTGGACACTTTCTTATGTTAAATATCCTTATAATATTAGTAAAAAAGGTTAGTTTTAACTTACTTATTAGTCTAAAGTTAGGCTAGATAGTAAAGTTAAATTGTGTCTTTATGCAAAGAAAAATTATCAGACTTGAAAATATGAATTACGTTAAATATCATCACCATCAAAAATCGCTGAAAATGCGCTTTGAACATACGTGCTCACTCTATGGAAATCATATAACTACTGATATGTATTGTGGATGTCTAGAAGGGATCGCTCGAAAGCGATAAGGCCGCCGGCTACCCCCCCTTTTTTATTGTACTTTATTACTGCAACGAAGTGTTAATAAATAAATCTACATATAAATTACTATAGGCACATAGATTTTCTAACAGAAAATGCCATTTTAAGGTTATTAATACTCACTTGAGTAAGCGGAGTAGATAAGAGCGATATGACGATGGTCAGACTGTACCACTTGCGGCGCATACAGGGCTCCTATGATCAAACCGATCGCAATCACCGCCAGGATCTGCAAATAATAATGCAAACTTTATTCATGATATAAATATGGTGACAAAATTCATCTATCCCCGCACTAGGGAGCCCTTGTGGTGTTGATAACTAGATAACAATTATTCAGTGGTTCATGGTGCATATTAAAAACATTTTTTTAAAGAAAAAGTAGTTTCTAGCGCTGCAAATAATCAACTAAGCATTTAGATTATGTATTAAAATTATAATATTTTGTCTTCATTAGATTTGATTTTAAATAAAACTCCTTCACGACTAGAGCAACGAACTTGCGAGGCCTGCTGCCCGTTTGCCCCCCTGTTTTATTAGAAAATACTTCATACATATTGATAATGAAGTTTTATACGAAGTTTCGCATTTATACGCGAACAAATTTGTTACCTTATTCCCATAACTCGACTCGAGTGCTTTAAATTAAACTTATTTTTTTAAATCCGGAAAGCAGTGTTTGCCTACTGGCTTTAGCGTGCGACTCTCATACCTGAGGTCGTAGGTTCGATACTCGGCTGTGCACCAATGGACTTTCTGTCTACATACATTTCTTACATTCTCTTGAACGGTGCAGGAAAACATCGTGAGGAAACCGGCTAGCAGTAGACCCAAACAGTCGTGTAACAATCACAGCAGGCTGATCACTTAATTGCGTGTTAGATTGACAAATTATCATGAGACAGACACCCACACCTAAAAACCGCAGTTTATCTTTTATTTAATGAGGAAAAGATTCCTTAAAATATTTTACTAGTTTTAACAGACAAAGCTGTTGTTGTTTCATAACGAATTGGTTTAAGATCCTACCTTGAGTATACCTACCGTCCCATACAAAGCAAGGACAGTTGTTATTATATTAAGCGAGTCACGTAAGCTTACGGACTAATAACAAATAGAAGTAATTTGTATGCGTGATCTCGGTTTAATTATCGCAATGTCCTACATACGCCATTGTACGGCTTCCGTTATTACTGGAAGCATTTCCAAGACAGCGTTTACTATATAGGTAATAAATAAAACAATAAATAGTATTTTAAAATATCAACCATTAAAGTTTCACTGTTACGCTTGAATTGTCGTGGTGAAATCAACTATGAAAATTCAAAATAAACTCTAACTAATACTTAGATTTTTATATGAAGATACACTTTCTAAGTGGGGATATACTTCATAGTGCTAAAATTTGTATATTAATAATTTAATTATTTCCATTCCTTGACTTGTGAAGAAAAGACCGTACAATTCTTAAAGGTTCCACTTACTTGCGAGTAATGTGTCTATGGGCAGTGATACCACTTAACATCAGGTCAGCCTCCTGGCCTGTTTTATTTAAAAAAAAATATTATACCAGAAGCATAAAACATGTAGGAATTTAATCTCATCACTTAGTAGATTACTTTAAACCATTTTCCTTACTAATGGCTATGCCCAGGTATTGTATTGTTTTTCTACATAATGACTGTGAGTCACACCGCAATTATGTTCGAGATACAGTAGATCCCTTACAAGGACGATGTATACCTCTATAAGATATTAAACTACGATTCTAACTTCCTTAATTTTCGCATTTATTTTAGATTTTGATTGTTTCAATTTTCCTTGCTTCGCGTCAGTAACCAAACCTTACATTAGTTCTATGAAATCAATTGTTTATTCAACTTTCAAAATTAACTCTATTTGTAGTGTAAGTGATTTCATTGAAATAGAAGTATTTAACGAATTAATTTTATCAGATTTACATAATTTTTCGTTTCCAATAATTTACGATATTTATGATATTGCTTTACTATATTGTAAAGCCTTACATCGTTTCTAATTTTATTATATATCTGGTAAATTTTCGCTTAAAACTATAGTAATTGAATTTCATTGGATAATTTTGATGAAAAACGCTTGAAAAGTATATTTTACGTTTTAATGGACTGGTGGCTTAAATATAAGAAAAAAAGGAACTTTTATGAAATATTTCCGTGTCATATGCCGCACGGTTAACTCGAATGTAAAATGCCATAATATTTTTTTATTTATTGGGAAAGGGAAGGATAGGAGGGCGGAGGGGGGGGGGGGAATATCGTCAACGGGATTCTCACTCACCGTATGAAAAAGGATAAACCATATAACTAAAGGACATCACTTCCCGCCAATGTTTTCTGAGACAGTCGTAGTGGAACCCATCGTTCCCATTCAGCTGAGGCCCGACGGGAACATTATGGCACTCCCATAGTATAATTTTCTATGGCAATACTCATGGTTTTCAATTTTAAAGCACTTTCGCGTTGGTGTCAATACCCAAAGGCCCTAGAAACTACTTTGCGTCGCTTGCCGCTATCACTAGTCGAATTTGTATGGAAATGGTCACGCAACCAAACGTGAGTATATGTAAATATCGGAACACATTGTAATAACGGGTCATGCATAAGCAGAGTAACATTCTTCAGACTCTATATATTTCAATTAAATATTCGCGTTTCTATTGCATAGTACCCGCTAAACTTCGTTCACCTAATATATATATTTGTGTAATTTTTTTTAAAACAGACCATTGAGGTCGGACCTCATACTACAGCTAAACACTTTCTGAAGACATGTATAAATATACGACAACTATGTAACAGTTTTTTAATATTCTAATTTAATTTCTAATTCATTTTTAATTATTCTATCTACGCATGCGTAAATAAATCTTTTAGTTTCCATATAATATGTTGCTTCTTCCTGATTCAACAACCGTGTAAATCTCGATTACGCATTGGACTGGACTATACATGAACATAATATACTTTGGTGCCGATTCAAGTGTTATTTGTTATTCATTTGCGAAGCGATACAAATGTGTCAAAGAATAGTTTTTTAATTAAAAAACAGTATTTTCAAAATTCTTGTTACAATTTCTGGAAGCATTTGTTCAAATGTTTACAGAAACACAAGTTGCAATTCCGACAGGTGTTTGTTTAAACAATACGACGTTGTGTTTGTCATGTTTTACAAATATGTGTTTGTCAAGACATAATCTGTGACATTAATGTGATATTTCGTACGGAATGCTTATAAATAATTCCTTCCTGGCTGGTATAGTTTTATATAGGATCTAAATAGATATATATTTGACCATTTTGGATGTGATATTGTTTATTAAATCAATAGATCCACCAAATATACGCCATTGACTTGCGAACTGGTAGGAAATGTAAATTTACAATCAATATAACATCGTTTCTTTTGACGTTCGTAAGTGTACTTACTACGACCTATATGAATAAATTTATTTTGAGCTTGAGTATATAATATTATATATATATATATTATAATAGTAATAAATTCGTACGTAACGTACGTACTTGGTACAACTTCACTCACAAAATTTTTGTGTGATTTTATAAATACCAAACTTTATTTATTTATACAGACTATGTTGATTGAAGTTCCAGTCGGTTGTATTTGCATAATTGGTATCATTAAACGTTACGTACGACATAGAGATATTTTAATTTATATTATATTTTATTCATTTGGTTAGTTCAATAGATTCCATCCGAGAAAACGTAATAAAATATTGCGTAGTAATGAAGTTTCACGGAATTCAATCAAGGACTAGGTGTTATACGCTTACTGTAATATATTGACAAATTGCATTCCTTAAACTCAAAGTATAATCATTATCTTTTAATCTGATTGATGTAGTAATTAATAAAAAAATTGAATAATAATGAAAAAATTAAAACAGAATAATTGCTAATAAAAATTATTATCTTTTCCGCTATATGTATATTACAAATTGCTTCCTTCGCTAGTAGAAAATCATTCTGATTCCGCTCCAGTTTACAATTTAATTGTAGGATTAATTTAGTTAAGAAAGCTATCGCTCTACTTATACGATAGATGTAACAACGTAGTTAATTATTAAAGATGTCTTTACATTCAATATTTAATAACATTACAAGTCCTGTCAATATATAATTAATGTAATTATGTACAACTTTTATGATAATTAAGTAAAATATGTTTTTTTTGTACCTCGATCAAAATTTGGACCCAATAAAGTTTCTATTATTATTTATTATTACTTATGACTCAAAATACGTAGCTAAAAATTGCTATTAAATTAAATAAATTTTAAATTGTTAAATGCCAAATAACAATAAATTATCTTACAATTAATTGCAAATTCAAACGGAAGTAATTTTCCTCATCCGAAAAATGTAAAAGGATATTGTTTTGACAAGCAAAATTGTTAACATCTGTATTGTAATATTTGATATATTATCGTGTTTTTTATGAAACAAATTACTTTGGCGGAAAAAATTTAAATAAAGAGCACGAAGTCTCGCGTAAAGATTTTTAAATATGGAAGTTTACAGATTGTTTACAATTAATCCATAAACTATACTTTGCATAGATAATACAACGGAGTGGGTTTATTGTAAGATTTTTATCCATTATTTCTTGATCGACTTTGCGTCAGAATGTCTTCAATTTTTCTACATACGAAAATTTCCTTCACCGTAGGGCGGGCGGGCTTAGTAATTTTCCATTGGTGACGGGTTTGAAAATCACGCTGAACTGTTACGCTAACACTGCTTTACTTTGAATACGTAGAATGTATTTATTTGTATACTATTTTAAAAAAAAGTACTGACCAGTTCAAGCGCCCTAAACGCGATGCACCAGTTTCGTTTGAAGGTCGCAGCGCGGCCATCCTCGCTGCTGCTGCCCTCCTCCTTCTTGCCCTGAGCTTCCGTCTCCCGGTCTCCTGCCGACATGGCCCAAACCAC
Organism: Pieris brassicae; assembly: GCF_905147105.1. Taxonomy (NCBI): domain Eukaryota; kingdom Metazoa; phylum Arthropoda; class Insecta; order Lepidoptera; family Pieridae; genus Pieris; species Pieris brassicae. Next base: position 20,281,143 of record NC_059668.1, on the reverse strand, counting down.
TCGCGCTCCGCCTCCAAACTCTGACACCTAAAAAAGTTATACATTGGTGACATTTATCTTACGAAAATCATTATTTTGCAAAATATTATTAATACTAAAAGTCTTTGTCTACAGTTTGTCTACATAAATTAATCAATAAGATGCATTTTATATCGCGATTTGGGAGCGTAAAATCTTGTGTTATAAAATGAGTTTAGAGGAAAATTCAATTGTTGTTTTGAGTATTTCTATTTATTTTTTTCCCAACGTTTAAACATTCTCTATGTATAAACTTTCACAAATATTTCAGATCTTCCAAATCGGAATAGCGATTTTCGAGTATTAGCGAGACAATCGAACAGAAATTCATTTCTATATTCAGTCTACACGTGTGTGAATAAATATTTTAGTCTTCCAAATAATTTGAGGCATCTTTGTACAATAGAAAAGCTACACTTATCCAAGTACCCACAAGTATTCATAATAGTTCTACCGTACTTTCGAGCGCCCTTTCGCTTTCAGCAATTCAGTAAAGCGGCATACAAAAAATAAACGTATAATGTATTCATTTAAATGAAAATTATATATCTCATTTGACGGTAATTTACGGTCACAAGCGGCGATCATTCGCGCGTAACTCGCGCACTTTCCAATAGAGTAGCTTGGATTTTTTGAATGATTGCGTGACGGCGACTTTCCAACCGGCCGCTAACTTAGTGAAACTGTCTCTTGTGTTATTAATTAATGTTTATTAGTTCATGTACGATCACGATTTTACTCTACTAGCTACATAATATCCATTTATACAATTTCTAAAAAGAAACGTTATTAAATAGTAAATTATTTATAAATTAGATAATTAAATTATAAAAAGGTATTTTAAAATGCATTAAAAAAAATATTATTATTGTATTACTATATATTGTTTCGTTGTTTTATGCAGAAACAAAATATAATAAATACTTTTATATATCATAGTTTTTAAAATCACAGTAAAATGAAGCCGATTAAAGTATTATCATAGTTATCCCGTAAAATAAATATATTTTCTTTAACGACGACAATAATTCAATATTTCAAATAATACGTTTGATTTGCACTAATATATTTAAATTGTTAATAATTTTGACGATAAATATTTTTTAATAAGCCTTACCAAAAACTATAGAAATAACTCCTTGAATGACACCTAAAATCACTGGCCGATAACACAAGTTCGAAATTCAAATCGGTTCCGAATGCACAATAGGTTCGTTGCGAGCGCTTTGTGTGGTTGCCGCGAGACGACTAGCTGGCTGACCTAACGTTGCACTTCTACATAGCGCATCATTCCCAACTCTGCAAATGCCAGAATTTTCCTTCAGGGCTACGCGTCGTCAAAGCTGCTGCTAGCTTTCTTAGTAATTGCGTCAATTCATGTGTTATAGGCTAATTTAGCATTTGTTTTTGTATTGTAGAATTGGTTTTTAAATAATCATAGCAAATCAAAGATTTGCACTTGATATATTATTTCTTCTTAATGCTATAGTTAACATAAATTATATACAACATAAACCAATTATACTAAACATATAACCATCGGCGGAATACATTATATACAAAAAGGTTCATTTACGACACGATAATATTAATAAAAATTATTAAAGACGTAATACTCAATTTGGCTATGCTGTGTGATGGTGTGAAAGTGTGGGCATGTAGAGGGTGTGTATGTGGGGTGTGATAGTATAATTTAGGTAATTTAGCGCTATGGATATTTTTAATATTCCTTTTAAATAGCTTAACAAGATAAGGCTTAAATAGTGATCTTGTATGACTGGCCTGCGCGAAAACTGAGTTTTTCGCATAGTTGGTGATGATGTGAGGAACGTAAAACAACAACAATACCAATTTTCAATAGTTATCTAAATAGTTGTACTATTGCGAAAGATATGAAATAGTTTTATGTGTTTTATTGAAGTCTGGTTTCTTTCGAGAGCCACTTCAAGTAGGGACGGAAACAGATCTGTATCTGTGGTTATTTTCGTATTAACTATTTTATTAGCATTACAATTTAAAAAAGTGGCGGAGAGTTTATTACCAGTTCTTCTCGTCCGTTCAACTCCCTTGATTTAAGAACTTGCAGTAAATGTTACGTTAGAAACATTTAGCTATTAATATGTATTTCTTTATTTACGTTCATAAGTCTACATTGTGTTGCCAAAATGAATAAATGATTTTTAACTTTGACTAAAGCAGTACAAACGCTCGGAAATTTTCCCGCACCCAAAACACCACCTTTTCTTGTGTTTTTTAAAAAGAAAATGTGTTTTTGAAATTCTATAGATTTGGTAATACCTCATCCCCGAAGTTCGATCCGGCTGTGCACCAATGGACTTTCGTGTCCATTTAACACTCGCTTGGACGGTGAAGGAAAACATCGTGAGGAAACCGGCTTGCCTCAGACCCAAACAGTCGACGGCATCTGTCATGGTCACCCACTTGTCTATGAGAGTTGATCATAAAACATATACAGAAAACCATTTGCTTTTTTGTTAATAAAGTTTTTATTATTACTGGATGTCACTCGTGCGTTAAGGTTGTCAAGATCTTTTGTCAAGCTCTTTGTCTCAAGGCTGTTGATATTTTTTGGTCTCATCAATTATTGTCTATGTTATACTTCTTACAATTTGTTCGTAATTTGGATCTATGCTATTATTGATTTTTCATATTTTAATTTATTCATAAAAAAGATTATATAACTTTATTCATGATGGAAATATGTTTGATCTAACGTTAGTCTGTACACTAGCAAGCCTTTATGTTATTGGTTTAACTAGATTACAATTATTCTGTGGTATGGTGCATGTTAATTTCTTAAAAACAAGAAAAAGTAGTCTTATTGTTACCTCAAATCAAACCAATCCTGTCAGAGCTTAAGTTTGCGTGAATGTTTCATTCATTGAAGTGATTATAATAAATCGTTTCAAAATGATAAGTCTTATCGATTGATTATTCTTTCGTAATATGGAACTATTAAAATACAACGTTTGACATATAAAGCCACAGCCCCAACACCCAATAAACAAAACCTTATAATTTAATCATGCGCCAAAATATTACAATCAATGCTCCGTGCCTTCTAGCGTAATATATGCACAAATGCTTTTCTAATCAAGCTAATCAAGAAAAGCGGGGGTTGCCTAACAAGCTCGGTTTAAGTGTCTTACTGAAAACACCCTTCTTAAAGTTCAGTTATCACCTACGGGCTGGAGCTCAGTACCAGCTCTATCCACTTCAACGAAGACCGATTCGAATCGTCAACAACGACTAGGCACTGCGTAGAGATGTGGGATCTCTCTGTATCTTCTACCGCATTTACGATGGAGAGTGATCAGAGGAGTTGTTTGGACTAATACTTGCAACTGATTCGGACGTCTACATAAATAACATCCTTATCATCTCGGCGTCCGTCGCTCCAGAACTGGGCGATCCTTAAGACAATTTTTGCCGCGCAACTCTTTTAGACTCAAGGCCCTTCAAGAAAAGAGCGTACCAGTTTTTTCTAGTAGTTTCTCTAGCATTGAGTGTCCATGCGGCGGTATAACTTAACATCAGATTAGCCTCCTGTCTGTTTATGTTTTTTTTATAAAAAAAAATTGTAAAATCATAATATTATGTAGGTATTCGTAAATTGAAAAGCCACTTTCTACCGCTTTCCGGTCTAGAAGTTGTGCATAGCTGCATACGCGATCGTTACTCGTAGCACGCACCAACTCGTCAACGAGTCGTTACAATCACGATGCAATATTGTCGTGATGTACAATAATGAATATAAATTAGCATGTTTTTAATAAGAAAAATCAGTGGTGCTATCTATTTAGGTCTGGGCCTCAGACTTCTATATCTGTTTCATGATCATTGTCAATCTAAAAGGCTAGCAGGTGATCAGCCTCCGGTGCCTGACACACGCCGTCGACTTTTTGTTCTTAAGAAAGCCGGTTTCATCACGATGTTTTTCTTCACCGCTCTAGCGAATGTTAAATTCGCACAGAAAGTCCATTGCTGCTCAGCCGGGGATCGAACCTACGACCTCAGGGATGAGACTCGCACGCTGAACCCACGAGGCTAACAGGGATTTATCAAATAATTGAAACGTGGACTATCTTGGCTGGAGAAAGGCCAAGGATTCATGGTGCCGGAGGCGAATGTTTATATTACCGTGGACTGGGAATCTTGATCCATCTCCGCATACGGAGTCTCCTGTCTACCTTATGCCGACCACTAATTATATCATATTTTGGCCATACAATGCGCAGAGGTAATGAGAACTTGCAGAAACTGATCGTAATAGAAAACAGAAGGCAAACGTGACGGACCGATCAAGTAAAAGATTCATCCTCAAAAGTATACACTGTTATAAGAGAGGTGGTCGAGGTGCTCGGTGCTCGAGGTGCTCGGTGCTCGTATTTTTTTATTTGGATGGACCGATCAACTGAAGACTCATCGACCTGAAAACTATGCTCTATAAGAGAGCCGGTGGACAGAAACCGGTGGACTCTACTTCAGGTGGAAAAAACTTCAGCCAAATTGTATCAAAATACAGTCTAGGATCAAGCAGTGGCTAAATTTCCCTTGGAAACACTGCGTAGATCCATAGATTCGTGGCCCGACAAATTAAAGGCCTGTGTAAAAGCCAAAGGTGGTCATTTCGAATATAATATTTTACAGTAACAGAACTTATGGCTCCACTAGATATTTTAATAAAGACGTAAATAGGGATATATTCTGAGTTCTACATATGTAGCACCAGACCTGTTGATTCTTTAGCAAACCACATTGAACTTTATAGTTCTTATTATAAATACGTAATTTCAGCGAGTAACTCAAATTAATATAGAAATGTTTTGTTTAAAAATATCATTAGTTATGTTTATTCGTTTTACGAATACAATTAAAAACCACCAGCATTGCTCTAAGAGATTATTAGACACATGAATTTGATTATTATTTAAAGGCTGATACTCGCGATCGCTCCGGCACTGGGAGATCCATGAGTTAACTTAACTTATCGGGTAAGTCATTTCATGAAATGTCATACGATTCTGCATAGAGAAAAATCTTTTGTAATAATTTTATACATACGGAGCTTTTTTATTAGTCAATTAGAACTAATAGCTACTATTTATTAAGTTCAGAAAATATTTATGACGAAACTTTTTCGTTATGATCCGTTAATCCAAATCATCTTTCAGGTCCGAATATGTTCGTAGGCATTCCTTTAACCGATACTACATCTAATCACACACTTTAGTCCGTCCGGGTTGTCCATGACCTATATGTAGCGTTCATCTCGAACTTGCAATCAAAATAATATGAGTAAACGCCCTTAATTTAGTCTAATTCTCAAGTCGAATCTTCACATTACTCATTAGTTTTGAGTCATTAAACGAATTTCAGTTTTCCTGCAATATAATACAACTGAAATACACTGAAATTATGAGCATTATGAGTAATCTGCGGTATTTTCAGTTAGTCTCATTAATTATATCCTTGTATTATTAAATTATGTGGAACTATTACGCTTTGAGTCAATATTTCTTATATAATTTCATTTTACAAAATTATTTAGAGAAGCACTTACAGCGTGTAAAGGGTAAGATTTTATATTTTCTCCATTTGTTTTTACGTGTGTGTTCTTAGTTTTTCATATCTATCAAGTTTTCTATTGCATTAGTATTAAATAAATGTTATATAAAAATAAGGATTAACATATTAAAGAAAATGTTAATAGAACTCTGCCTATAGATATCGTTGTATAATGTTTTTGCATGGTTCTAATTTCCGAAAGTCTTTAACTACTATTTCCATTACTTATTGTTCCTTCAAGAAAATAGCGAACCACTTCTTGAAAGGCCGGCAATGCACTCGCGAGCCCTCTGGCTTTAATAGTGCCATGGGCGTCGGTATCACTTAACATCAGGTTAGTCTCCTGTCTTTGCCCCTGTTCTATGAAAAAATATTAACTAATACTTCATTTACGGTTATAAACACTTATGTACAATACTTAGTATTTACAGATAAATAATATACCAGCTTAACCAAAGAGTTTAATTTTACATACAACATTTTTGATAACCGTGGCTGGCTTCATAACAGTTTTGGGTCGTTGATGAATACGACGTGAACAAAAATCTCGTCACTAAAAAGTTTGTGTAGAAAGTCTTTAAAGATTTTATCAACAAATAATGAAAGGCATTCAAGGAAGTAGCTGTAAAACAGGTCACCTTCAACGCACCCCATCGCTCCGGAATTTTGGCGCCAAAACGGCGACAAGATGGCGTCTGGGGGTCGATCAATGACAGACTGTTTCTATGTTAATTTCAATTGCGTTATTGTGTCGTACATAGTAATTTCATTTACAATATTTAGATGGATTTATTTTCATTGTGAGAAAGGTGTGAATTGCATGTTTTCGTAAACCCAAGTATGTTTTGGCTACGTGTAAGGATACTGGTTTCATTTGACCGTGTTACGGAGGTCAGCCATGTTATTAATAACAACCGTTTATTATTTACCCTCAAATCTCAAATAACACCCAGAAATTGCAAGGATAAAAGGTATTTTTTGGCCAACCGAGTATGGAATTGCTTGACACCATTAATCTGAAATAGATGTAATATTTCTTTTGCTAGTGATTTTTTCCCACGTGATCCGGGAGTGGCATGTTATGCCAACACAGGGTTACAGTTTTGCTCCCATGAACCGTATAATCCAACACACCGGGATGGCCTTAATAAACGTTAACCGATGTTACCCGAATACTAAACAAGTTAAATGAAATTAATTTAATTTATTTGTCTATGCCTATTTTTCTTTTTTTATTATTGTTTAAAGATTATAAAGAAACTAAAAATACAGAAAACACTGAAAGCCACTAAGAGGTTTAGGTTTCGTGTCTGAAAGACTACACCACTGTACACATTCCTTATACATTAAAGAGTTAAAAAAATACAATCAATATGAAATGAAACGAATTACAACAAATAGAGAGAAAACATTTTTGTAACTGATACATATTCTCTATATCTTAAATTTATGGAGCCAAGCCAAACCCAGGTTGACTAAAATATACCGTTGTGAAAAAATAACAAGACTTCACGGTAAACAATATATGTTTCTCCGTATACCTCATTTGCGGGGACTGTCGGAAGTTTTAGCTTGTCAATCGCTCCTGTATGCGACACTGCTTCTTAGGGCGGAGTCGAATTAGATTTCCTAGGGAAGCGAATATCGAACTTGTTCATAGATTACATTCCACAGTGTCTTAATAATCTTAGGTCATTATTCCTGTATTTAATTTTAACTATATGTAGTATGTTATACTTACGTTATCTGTTAGCGGAGCAATTTTGATGGCGTACAAGTCCACACAAAGGAAGTATTTTGATGCTGGTGAGATGGTGATTAGGTCCCCTGAATATATGCTCTCCAGCTTCAGTGTATTCTAAATTGGTAGCACTATGCAATTTAGTATTCGGTATTGTCCTTCCGCGAGTGCAAAGTTTAAAGCGCTTGTAGAGACTTTTAAGCTTGATTCAAAATTATGATATTACCAAATTGTGCGGTAATATTTAGTATTTAACGTATAACGCTTGTAATTTCCACTGAAGACTGAACGGAGACTAGAACTCTTGCGCAGGATACACTTGACCTGTGTTCGTTTGACATGTGACCTGAAGTTTCCCAGCTCTAATTAAATAATTAGACGAGAAACTCGTACGGCGTTGCAAATTTGGAGTTGTATTTGATTGTGAAGATTTTGGTACAGATTACGGTCTAAAGCTCCAAGCTCAGGAAACCTGATGAATGCCAGCTTACGGTACGCACTCAAGGCATAGCAGGTATTGCTTCCAGCAGTAGGTTTTCTGATTTGAGGCCCATGTCCTACCCTCAGTGGTCCGAAAGATGCGTTAAAGCCAGATGCTCGGATAGATGAAAAGATTTGAGTTAGAGGCATTGGTCTCAAGAGATTTTGTTGGTTCTAGGGGATAAAGGTTACCAGATAATAGAATACCGATTTCAATATTTTGTATTTATATCACGTGGAAGTCGCCACAACAGACAAGAGGTTTCATCCAAATAGGTTAGATATCGTCATTAGGAATCTGTGTTAGACATTGTCTAAAATAAAATAAATAAACTAATATAGGTATTGGATTTACAAGGTAACGGGGCTGGAACTTGGCTTACTTTTACGGAGTGAAATGAAAAAACAATGTTTGTTAAATTGTATTTAAGATACGCTAAAAAATAAATTGTCTGTAAATGTAATGAATTAAAATAACAAGGTGGGATAAACCTATTACGATCAAAATCTTGAAACATATAATTTATATCGAATACTACAATAGAGTCGTGAAGTCGGTTATTACGACGTTGTTAAGCTCTCAGGTAAATTTAAAATTAAAATTAATTATATTATGCATAAAAATATCCATTGAATTGAAAGTAATCAGGGAGAGCCATAATAATGATCGTTTAACAATATTTTACTTACAAGATACGTCTTAAAGAGGCTAAAACTTAATAAAATAAAGAGTTACATCTCTTTCGTGAAATGCATCACGGATAAGGCCGTATCTAACAAATACACAGCTCCCTGTATAACACACAAAGCGCCAACCGCCAGGCCCACCTGAAAATTATAAATATTATCAATTCTTTTCTCCTCATTATAATGCTTGCGTGCTTATTTTGCTCTCTGTTGTGAGGATTCGTTACTGTCAATTTTTGTTTCTTACATTTTACTTGTACAAAACTCGGCAAGTAAAGAGAGCAGCGACTTATTTCTTGCCAGTTCTTCTCACTATACTGTTGGGAACTGGTAGCAAATGTAAATTTAGATCTTAATTTTTTAATAAAAAATTTGTAGAATTCAAATTAATTTCCGTAAACAATTTGATATATATTGTATTACTTACGGATTATATATATATATATTGTATGTCAACATAATAATAGTTTCTGGGGAGAAAGTAAAAAACAGATCCCAATGGAAAGTTAAGATGGAGGCATACTGTAGACCACAATAATAGAAATAGCATTAACTAACATAGAATGTGTATGTGAGATTTTTATAGAATGGAATTTAAATGGCTTTATTATTATATATTTTGTATTGTATATATATTTGTACATTCATCAATCTTAAGATTAAGTGACAGTATTGGCTCTATCTTATAAATGTACTACAATGAACTACATCCTCTGTCTTCTTTGCCGATGAGTAGGGATGTATACTTATCTAAATTTATTAACATGGAATAAGTGATACTTGTGTCTTATGTTCCATAATAAACATGTTTTATTTATTTTATACACACATACTAAATAACCTTATTAATACTATAGAAAAACTAAAATTAATATCTCAGGGTTAAAGCGGAATCGGAAAACGGAAAAAGCTAAAGGAAAAGGTAAATTATTAGTGTTTTTGGCTATTCAGGTTATTACCATATTTGGCGCCATATTTGACGCATAAGAATCTCATCTTTTTAATTAAAATTCTTTTCTTTTGTAAGCCTAACTTCATTCACAATGTTGCCATATATGATGACCATATAGGACAAGTTGCAAGGATTTATGTTTTGGCAATAATTGAAACTCGACTACAGACAATCAAGTGTACGTTTCTTACTTGTTTCTCAGCGAAAACGAACTGGAACTGGTGTTCACCCTGATATCCTCCCCAGTAGTGAAGGGCAACAGCGCCCACGGCAATCCAAAGGAACACTCCCACAAAATTCATCACTATTTCTGACAATGCTCTGAAATCAGAAAATATTCAAGATTACTATTTATATGCAATTATAGGAAAGAAATAAATTGTGAGAAAATTGATTTTTAGTTAGAAATTAAATCTGTTTCAAAGTAAAAGTGCTAAGTGGTACGTCTATAATTGGTCAGAAGAAATCTTAGTCCGAGCGCTCGCTATAGCAAGCCATATAGCAAGACACTCTCTCACTCTTAATTATTGTTATAGAAATAAATAAATATACTTAAATTCTTAACCGACTTCAAATAAACAGATGAAGGAGGTTATATATTGCGTATTTTTTTTTAATTACTGCTGTCTGCTTCACACGGCTGGACACGCGACACGGTTTACAATTTCTTGGCCTTAAATATAGCCAAGAATAGTTTTTAAAATCTTCCCATTGTTTTTTAGTTGATTCATTATAACGTACAAATCTTTGTTTATAATATTCTAAGATCTAAAATCCTACGCTTAGTACAATTTATTTCGTAGAGAGATTTCTTCTAAATCCGCAAGACTATCATATCACAAAAGTAAATCAGTATTGTTTTACTGGTTTAATAAAAACACTAATTTGCTTTGTCAATCTGTTTACGAGATCTGTGTTGTAAGTAAATCAATATATATAAATCTGACCTCTTATGTTCTGTGGTGCCAAAGAGGAAAGTGACAATTTGCACGAGTGTGTAAATGAGGTATCCCACAATAACACCAGACGCGACGATCTCCGCATCCGGGTTCTTCTCCTCATTGAGGTTCCACGTGCCTCCCACTCCCAGAAACTCTCCATTGTAGCCCGTCCGATACAGAATGATAATTACCAGGTTAAGAACCTGGAACCAACAACATTTTTTATAAACATTAATTTGCAATAATGCACTGAGCTGTGTTGGCCTCGACGAATCTACGACTCTCATGCCTGGAGTCGTAGATTCGATAACACTCGCTCGAATGGTGAAGGAAAACGTGAGGGAACCGGCATGCCATAGACCTAAAATGTCGACGGTGTGTGTCAGGCACAGAAGGTTGACCATGCCTATTAAAAATAATCACGGAACTGATCAAATCTGAAGATGCAATCGGAGCCCCACACCTTAAAAGTTGTATCCATTGTTATATTATAGTAATCCACTGAACATATTTTTTTCTAGAGAAAAGTTGATCCTTCAGCCGACACACATCGTCATCGTCCATCGTTTGGACCTAAGACATACGTGGTTCACCAGTATTAATTGAGCATATAAAGGTATCTTGATATCTAGGTAGCCTAACCACGTGATGCCAATTCCAACTACATACAATAATTAGAAGTACCGGTTTTAACAATTCTATTTCCCAATCGAAGCCTTGGAAAAAGTACCAATGTTAATTTGATTGAACTATAAAATCTACAGCTTCAGGATTGTGAGGAGGCTCGAAAGTGGTGGCTTTCAAGCTATTGTTGGCAAAGGTAGATAAGAAATTACTGCCAAGTACATATGAAAGATGTTCAACAGTGACTCACTGCAACAACTATTCAACAACACACACGATAACAGAGATATTATCAGTTCTTCAAAACAGGTGAAATAGGAACTATTTCCGCAAATTACGTCATAGGATTATTTTATCTTATTTTTTATTTCGAAGACATGATAGAAACTGAAACTTCTGCTATAGATAAATAAAAATATTTAAACATTTCATACTTGTGTTATATCTATGGCAAGTTCGTGATTGATTACTCTGTATATATTAAAAAAAATAACAAAGCTTGTCATTGTAGAAATGAACCACCAACCAATGAACAACATCGAATGTAATATTGAGTAAGCGAAAAAAAGAAATTCCTTTTAAAGAAAATAATCTTACATTAACATCAATATACTATGTATAAAATACATTTAAATATCGAACGTTAAAAATGTAATGTCAAAACTTGAAAAAAACATTCTATCAAACTAATGTGTCGTATTCGCACAGGTCAAATGTCAATAAGATGTAGAGGGTGAAACCTCCATAGAGTATACACGCAGATGTTGATTTTGTTAAATCACAACAATAAATATACTTACATTTTTGTAAATTTCTGATTTAACAAAACAATTATATTATCTTTTTGAGAATATGATTATATATAACAATTATTTGCTGTTGTTTTGCTTTTTTTCATTTTAATATGTCTATAAGTGTCCAGTGAGAGTAAAAGGTACTGTTCCTATAGGCAGAAACTATTATCTTAAAACAATTTAAGTACTTATTAAGTCTTATATATACTTTCTCACATTACATCTGAAGTTCTATCTGATTCAATCTATGTCCGGCAGCTGACAATTATCTGTGCAGTAATAATGGAAGCAATTATAATTGAGCCGATGAGACAGGAAGACAAGATTGAAACAATCAAATTATGCAGACACATCCGTGATAGCCCATGTGCATTCCATCTGTTGCAAATACTACTGCCAAGATCTGGACTAATATTATAAAGGTTAAATATTTGTCTAATTGTTACGAAAATATCAATAACTACTTGCCCTATAAGGTTTAAACAAATAGTAAGATATTCCAAAATTCAAAAAAATCCAAAAATCGGTGTTATTTGTATGATAATTATTGCGCCATGTTTGAGAAAAATACACATATACAAAACTAGTTTTTGACGAAGTCAAACTTTATATAGTACTAGACTTAGGCGAAAGCATTGTTTACATGCATACCTTGTCATATGTGCATATATAGATATATTGCATACGTGACTGACGTTTGAAAATTGTCTTTTTATTTTCTGATAAATTAACAATTATTATTAATATATACAGGTTATTTTACTCCATAAGGCAATTTATATATGTTCATAAAAATACCATTCGTGATTGCTACGACGCGTTAAATCTCTGCTCTTAGCAAAAAAACTACGACTAAGTTGTCTTTTTTATTTCCATGATAAAACTTAAACCATGTCTTATAAAATTTGTTTTAATTACGTCACAGATTTTTTAGGCGTGAAATATTTTTTTTTTATTTTTATTTTATTGTCTATTTCCTTTATGAGTAAACTCCTAATTTTCTATTAAAGTTAAAGACTTAAAAATTCACGGAAAAGGATTACCTTATTTAGCCTAAAAAAGGTTTTTAATTAGGTTAGGCCTTTGATAACATGACCTAACTAATATTAGCTTGGATTCTCGTTGTTTTTGAAATTAATTGTTAGAACTAATAATTCACTAAAGTATTTAAGATAAGTATTAATATTTATTAAAAAAAACAATTGAAATAACAAAACGTTTGAAACTAAATAAAAACATGAACTTCGAAATACTTGTAAAAACAGTAACAAAAATTGGTATTCTTCCAACGTCCAGTATAACGCACGCGGGCACACGATTTTGTTGTAAATAACATAAATCTATACACTATATTTTACAGTCATTTATCTAAATTATAACAATTATTTGAATTATAAAGCAGTGTTAGCCTAGATACTTCAGCGATTCCCATCCCTGAGGTCGCGGTTGTGACCCCGGTCTTGCCCCAACATTCTATGAGCACATCTCACACACGCTAACATCGTGAGGAGACCGGCCTATCTTAAATCCAAAAATCGATAATGTTTCTGACAACGATCACCTACTTGTCTATAAAAATTGTCAAAGAAACTGGAAACTGAAAACTGTATTATTATTATTATTTGAATCATAACCCTACTAATATTAACTAAAACTATGAGTTACAGAATGTTTACAATTGTGGTGTAATCTATATTATGTACAATCAATATTTTAATCTATAATAATTTGATGTGACAATAAAGTATGACATGCCTTTGTTTCATAAAGTATGCATTAAATTATTCAAGGATATTATGTTCTGTTAGTATTATTTTGTCAAGCCTACTTAGAACATTTTTTAACAATGATCTCACCTAAATACTCTCTATACAATTAAATCATCGTTCGTTATCAAGTTGATATAAAATGAGGTCGCCTAGGGCCGTATCACACGTGGTATCATCTATCAACCTTGGCTAAAGAATACAAAAGAAATAGGACATAACGCCTAGCCCTAGCGCGACGTACTTGGGTTAAGAATACTCAGAGTCGTTAAGACTTAAAGAAATCATAATAATATTCGTGCAATTGCTACAAAACAGCCCTATATTACCTTGAATCAGTTAATTACGAGTAAAAATTCGTAGCTAAGCACAGCACTTTCACTCTTATTCATTAATGTGTAAATACAAATTATCTCTTTCTATGATGAGCATTTGACAGAAAGAGATAGAGATCACTTAAAACACACACTTATTTTTTGGTCATTATTCATGTAATTCATTAAATAAAATAAATAAATTGGTTATTTGCAAAGAAGTGGTACATTCGATCGATAAGTTATTTATAAATATTGTCAAAACTTATGGTCTAAATATTCACTTATTAGAGATAATAAAACTCGGTTCTTTTTTCTTTTAACGTTTCTACTTAGTTCTATGTATAAAATATAAAATAGACCGAATATATATTTCGGTGAGATATTCATCATTAATTTATATATAATAACTTAATATTATGTATATAAAAATAATGATGAAATATATATTAATGTGATTAAACCGTGATTATCACTTTAAGAGTACACGAAGTAAGAATTAGTCATTTGAAATTCTCTACTGTACATTGTATGATGACACATAATGTGTGGTCCTAAGATTAGTTTACCCGTATATTAATAATAATTATATTAATCAATAATCCAATTGATTAAAGCAGGTTAACGCCATGACCGCAGTCCATTTACTCCCATCAGTCATCGCTAGACATGATTCATACCTATTTTGCTCTTGTATATCTCTATTACTCATAATTTGTCATACACATCTCCTGTGATTCCCTAATTCAAAACACTGTCTGTTCGAAATACATAACTTCAATTTAATAGTTTTTGATGAGGGTGATCCCAAATACTTTTTCTCGGCCGATCGTCACATTTATTAGTTTAGTCATTGTTGAGATTTACTCGGGTTACGTTAGACACATTTTTATATTGATATATACTTTTTGTTAATTATAATTGATAATAGCTACGTCCACTATTTAGAATTTTATAGTTAGTGTTTAGTGCGTTTTTGAGAACTATCGTGAGGCAAAGTATTAGCTAATATCAGTCTAACCTCTCTTTGTTCCCTAACTAAAAGAATTTCTCCAAATCCTTACGGCTGATAATATTGTGTGCCTTTCTTCCTGGTAAGAAGATATTGTCACGAGGTATGTACTCAGGACTTATTATTCTAGTATAAGATTGTGTATCGACGGCCACCGAACCGTTCTTTGTGGTACACTGTCGAATACTCAAATGTGGTGGTGGCGTTGTGTGACGATTCCCTCAGGTTTCCCAGGTTTCCGTTCAGTTTTGTAATTTAAAACAAATAAAGTGTAAAAAGTACCGAGAGTGTGTTTTTAATGAGATTACACATCTTTAAAGCTTTAAGCATTACATCCAGTCCTATATCCGTAGCATAAATGTCGTAACTCTTTCAATGTAGTATGGATGCATTAGACATGGTGATGAATCTTTTGCCTATATTGCCTCCATTAAAACATCTTTTTTAGAACGTTCTAAGTAATTCAGCTGGAATCGCACCATTTGAAACGCCTGTAACTATAGACCTTCTAACTGACACCGATTTCACTGAATCTCCGCTTAACCTCCGCAGAGGAATTAATTATCTATGTTAACAAATTTATTGATTTGAAATTGGCCGTTTCATCTTTAATCCAGTAATAAATGCCATCAAACTTAAGGTATTAAAACTAACAATGCATTTAAATCTTATATTTAAATGTCAATATAAAATAATATTGCAAAAGAAAGCACATTCTTATCAGCATATCGGAGAACGATATTTTATTTTCAATTTCTGCGTTAATAGTTTCAATTGGCGTGTCGCTTTTATTAAGTTGTATGACTGGGCGTTATCGCTCACATAAAGCTAATATAAAAGTATGTGGGACAGATTATTAACCACGTATTACAATTAACTTACAATTTTAAACACTTTCACCACAATTGTGGCAATTGTTTGTACGGACACCATTATCACTTAAAGCACTTTTCTTTAAAAAAAAACACAAATATTTTACTGGCTATTGTCTAGTTTCGTTAGCTGGTGAGTCGTCACTGTGTGATTTGGTTTATCAGTAACTGTTATCAGTGTTGTAATCTTATCTACTTCTGCGAATTAGTAGGGCAGGTTGATTTGTCCCTTGCGGTGTTTCATACATACTCAACCATGTTTTGTTCATTGTTTAACAATTATAATGGATGAATATATCACGCATTTCCACGTGGGTTAGTTATATGGATAGTTGGGAATCAGAAAACTGTTTCGGCTTTGGTACCGGAACGTAAGATACATAGATTAGGTTAGACATTTGTCTGCGCCATAACTACTGTACTCACCCAAGAGGTGTGGAAGGTATTTCAACTTATCAAAGAGAACTTATATATCTTTAAAGATATATTTCTTTTACATTCTTTATCCTACGTATTCAAAATATACTAACATGAGTCGATATTAGTGTAGGCCTACTTCTTTTTAAATAAAACAAATCATTGGCGCTATAAAAATTTTAAGTCTGGGTCTCAGATTTCTGTAGCCAAGTAGGTGATCAGCCTTCGGTGCCTGAATCCCTCCGTCGACTTTTTTGGGTCTAAGGCAAGCCGTTTTCCTTCACCGTTCGAGCTAATGCGCACATAGAAAGAAAAATCCATTGGTACACAGCCGGGGATCGAACCTATGACCTCAGGGATGAGAGTCGCACGATGAAGCCACTACCAGAACACCAACACTGTTGGGCCAACACTGCTCGCTGCTACTTATTTTTATCCTATGATAATTTTCTTGATGTCAATGGTGTTTTAAACTTTAAATGTTTTTTTTTGTGTAAAATTATTTTGGGTTTTAATATAGGTAGCTTGGTCAAATTGAATTCTAACTAAAACATAGATTATCTGTTATAATAATTAACTATATTTCGATTTCAGGAGCTTGGGCTGGACATTTCCGATGAACAGATATCGGAGCTGGAGTCTGCAATCCACGACATTGACTTTGTGTCAGCTGCTGAACATGAGCGCCGAGTACGACATGACGTGATGGCCCATGTCCACACCTTGGCGGAACGTTGTCCTCGCGCTGCACCTATCATACACCTGGGTGCAACCTCTTGCTACGTTGGCGACAACACCGACCTCATTGTGCTTAAACACGGACTGGATCTCCTGCTGCCACGTCTTGCTGCCATTATCAGTCGGCTGTCGAAGTTTGCTGATGACTATAAGTACGTTGTTTTTACAGGATGTGCATTTAGTCTTTTTTTATAGGATACCTGGGCAATCTAAACTTCGGGACGCCCGACGACGGAAAATGCCCCAAAAAGGGCATTCATTGCAGCCCATGGACACCTATTTTAGTGGGTGCGTTGCCGGCCTTTGAGAGAGGAGTATACTCTTTAAACAGTTAGAGGTCGTTGGGAGAAAACTCCTATCGGCAGTCGACTCCACAGTTTGCTGTGAAGTGGTCCGTGGAAGACTTTGCTGACGAATATTGTGAATTTATTCGGCACGTATGGTGTTGAAACGACGTAGCAGGGATCAAAATGTCTTAAGTGACACACTTTAAAATTTATGCAAGAGACACGCAATTACACGTTCATCCTTGAGTACTTCACAGCGGTTGTGGTCAACGATTAACGATCTACCGAACGACTATTTTATTAACATTATATAGGATTTCATGAGTGTTAAGTTTTTTTTTATGTAATAGCATGCAAAGAGGCTTACCTGATGTGAAGCGATACCGCCGCCCATGGACACTCACATTGCCAGAAGGCTCGGAAGTGCGTTGCCGGCCTTTCAAGAATTGGTACGCTCTTTTATTGAATACGTGAATAAGTATTTTTAAAGTACTATATTTATTTTCATCGTAATTGTCATGTATTTTAGAATATATAGATTGTAACATATACTGTAGAAAATGCATTATATATGTGTTATAAATAAGTAATCGGGAGCATTTGGAGTTTTATATTCTTTCTTTCTTTTACCTAACTATAAGTCTAAAGCATTGAGCAGCAACTTAATTAGAATATAATTGAATGTATGATTAAATGTATTATTATGTTATTGTATACTTTCAGATCAATACCGATGCTCGGCTTCACTCATCTCCAACCGGCACAGCTGACTACGGTTGGAAAACGGGCATCGCTCTGGCTAAGTGATCTGCTGATGGATGAACGAGCTCTGTCTCGCGCAAGGGATGACCTACGCTTTAGAGGTGTCAAGGGAACAACTGGTACCCAAGCGTCATTTATGCAACTTTTTAAGGGAGACAGTGCAAAAGTACGCGCACTAGATGAAAGAGTTGCTGAGCTCGCTGGGTTTGAGAAACGTTACCTTGTAACAGGCCAGACATATTCTCGGAAAGTGGATCTTGAAGTTATCTCCGCATTATCGGGACTTGGAGCTACTGTGCACAAAATGTGTTCGGATATTCGCATTCTTGCGTCACGAAAGGAGTTAGAGGAACCGTTTGAGGCCTCGCAAATTGGATCAAGTGCAATGCCCTACAAACGTAACCCCATGAGATCGGAGCGTTGCTGTGCATTAGCACGACATTTAATTACCTTACACGCTAACGCCGCTAATACTCATGCAGTTCAATGGCTAGAACGCACTTTAGATGACTCCGCAAACCGCCGCATTACTCTTGCTGAAGGATTCTTAACTGCTGATGCAACTCTTCTAACATTGCTTAACATAACTCAAGGCTTAGTTGTCTACCCCAAAGTTATAGCTCGTCATATTGACCAAGAACTACCATTTATGGCAACGGAGAATATTATTATGGCCATGGTGCAGGCAGGTGGTGACCGCCAAATATGTCATGAAAAAATCAGAGTTCTTTCGCATCAAGCAGGTGCTGTTGTTAAACAAGAAGGAAAGGACAATGACTTGATTGAACGAGTTAAGAAAGATAGCTACTTTAAGCCTATTATACAACAGCTGGATAAAATTTTAGATGCATCGACGTTTATTGGCCGAGCTCCTGAGCAAGTGACAGAATTCATTGAGGAAGAAGTAAAGCCTATTTTGGCTAAATATAAAGGATCTCTGGCCGAGGTTGAAAAGCCAGTCACATTGAATATTTAGTATGTCTAAAAACTACATTATACGGAATATAATAAAAAATATTGAATAAAATGATTTATTTACAATACAGCGCGTTTATTAACATAAGACTCTTAATATTAAAAAAAATACATCTAAATGAACTAGTACAATGGTAACTAGGTTTGTAAATTCGCAAGTAATGAAATCGCAAGCTTAAAAAGAGCATGAATAATAAATAAATATAAATTAACATTATAACAATCAAATAAATAAGTCTATAGACAAATGTGAAAGAGAGACTTGTTTCGACTTAACATAATAAATAATATTCGCCTTATAGGATTGTTCTGTGACTCTTGATCAAATCCTATCACAGCTGCATGGCACGTTAACATTTCTAGAATCGGATATCGTGTTTAATTTACAAAGTGTTTGTCAGTAATGTGTCGCCCTGGCACGCTGGTCCTTGGCTAGGCCAGTTGCAAGCTCCAATGTTGGGATCGAAACTTAGTTGAACAGGGCAATTGAAAACATGTAATGTAAATCTTTGCTTAGTACAATCCCACCTGCATGCATAAAACTTATTACATTGTTTTGGATGTCTGAAGAGACCTGCTCTTTGGCAGTCTATCGAGCCTTGTAAAGTTTCATCTCGGCCTCTCCAACCACCTGGTCCATAACGGTCAAATGATTGAGAGTCTACTTTAACAGTATCTATGGATTCTTGTGGTGATACTTCTTGGTTTAATATGACCGTTTTGTATGTTGGTGCGTGTGTGACAGCTTTCACTCTGGGTCTAATACGAATCACGTTTTCCGTTGTTGAAGTGACCGGTTTACTTGATACATAATTTTCAGAATGTCCTCTTCCGGTAGGAGTTATAACTATATCATCATTGCTAGCTTCCTGATAGTCTTGATAATATGAATCGTCAGGGACTATGATTGGATTATAGGTGGAAGTAACGGTGGGCGCTCCAGTGGTTACCGTATTAATGGTTGGCTTTGTAACGCGTCTCGATTTCTCATGCCAAACTTCTTCATCAATATAATCTCGGCCTGAGATATCTTCACTGTTATAATCATCGATAATTTGCGTCTGTACTGTTGGTCTTCTACCTTTTAATACTAAAACAGGTGATTGGCAACTGCAAACAGCTCCTAATTTTCTCACGAGGAGTGGATTAAAATCATTGATCTTTGTAACAACTGCCACTTTAGGCCTATATCTGCGTATTGGCACTTGAGTAGACGTCACTTCTACAAGCTCCTGTCTAACGGGTGCATAGGTTGATGTTACAGGGAAAGTTGAAATTGTGCTTGATGGGACTCCTGATGTACTGTAAGTCACTCGACCAGTATCACTTCCAAAACCCAAGACATTAGATTTAGCTGTTTTAACAACAATATTCTGTTTTCTTGTATAATATGGAGTAGATGACACGGTCTCTGTGGTTTTAACATTTTGATAAGGATTATACTTAATTTCAGAGTCATCGGATGGTGGCAAATATTCTGGAGCTTGATACGTTGTACTTTCTACATAGAATGCTGCTTGGGTACTTGATTGCTCTGTGGGTCTAAAATATTTTGGTCGTGATCGACGTGGTGCCGCAGTTACTTCAACTAAATCAGGTTTGGAGGTTGAAGAAGCTGCCGTATTTACAAAGTACGTCTCAGATGTGGGGTATGAAGGAGTATAAGTAGAAATCAATCCGGCATCAGGACCAACTGTACCAAATCCTAATACATTTGATTTTGCGGTTTCAACAATTATGTTCTGTTTTCGTTGCAATGGTGCAGCTGTTGATAAAACGAACTTTTCGGTAGATATAGAATTATCTTCTTGCGTATTATATCTGTTTGTAACACTGGCCCCTGCACCAGCATCGTATCCGAAAGTGTCATAAGTAACAACACGGGATGTAGATTTCTGAGTAGGAGGCAAATATGATGGTGGAACGTACTCAGGTGCTTTGTATACTGATTCAGTAATTGGTGGCAAGTAGTCACGAGTTGTAGTAGTTGAATAAGTTCTAGGTCTATACGTCGAGGTAACCACAGGCGTAGCCGGTGAACCCGCCGGAGGTAAGTATCCCTCTGCAGTGTTTGCTACTTGTATTTCAGGAGAATCATATCTTGTCTGTGTGGACTGTGAATAAGATGCAGGAGCAGAAGGAAACTCGACCGCTACTTTACTTGGTTGGTCGTATGTAGATTGATGGATAGACTCAATATTATATTTATCTAACCTCGATTTATAGCGAGATTCTCCTCGAACAGGTGTTGCATCTGTAGGAACTGTGTAATAGTTTCGGGACTTCGATGGGACATATTCTGAATTGTATGTAACCTGTTGTTTAGGATTATCGTATTCAGAATAATGGTCTTCATAGATAAGCGTTGATGGAGTAGTTGACACAAATATTGCATCCTTTCCAGTCTGATCTACTTTACCTAATGTTTGAGATTGATGAAATGTTTGATGTGATACAACGCTTGCGTCTGAGTAAGCTGGAACTCT
Source organism: Pieris brassicae (assembly GCF_905147105.1). Classification (NCBI taxonomy): domain Eukaryota; kingdom Metazoa; phylum Arthropoda; class Insecta; order Lepidoptera; family Pieridae; genus Pieris; species Pieris brassicae. Next base: position 20,259,688 of record NC_059668.1, on the reverse strand, counting down.
TTGTACTTCTACATTTCTTTGAATTTCGGGTTGATCATATGTGTAGCCTTGTAAATTTTGTGTTCCCAAAGTTGGATGGCCTGTTACATAGGTCGCTTGTTTTATTCCTTCATTTACATATTGTGTATAATCAGTGGGGCTAAGATCGGTAGAAATAGTTTTTTGGGTGTATTTCAATATTGGGTTTTCATACACTGATACAGCTGGGTTCTGATATGTCAGTTGAGCACGAGGTAAAGGAGACGACACTACTCTTTGTTTTTCTACTCTATGAAGTGTTTGTTGACTAAAGGAATGTGGACTTTCAGTTGACAAAACTACTGGAGCTAATGTTGACACTGTCCCCGATTCTTTTAAAGTTATTGAAGGTTTGGAGTAGTCGTAACCAGTTTGGTAATTAGCTTGTGTATTTTCATTTAATACTTGCTTATCATAAGTAGAACTTGCCTGGCTATAAGTTAGTGGACGCTCTGTTATTTCAATAGGTGTCGTTGATGAAGATTCCTGAACTGTAACTAAAGGTCGAGTATAACCCGTTTCATATTTTACTTTATATACAGACGGCTGAACAGTGGAAGTGGCTGGCACAAAAGATTGATCTGTATAGATGGCATCGTTGCTTGTTCTGCCAGTATAAATGGTTTGTTGGCTGTAAACTTGAGGTCGCTCTGTAGACACGAAAATCGCAGGTGTCGGTGTTGACAGTACCTCTTGTAAGCCTATTGATGGACGAGAATAATCATATCCAGTCTCTTCGTAATTATTTCCTTGTGTATTTTGTTCACTATACACTTGTGACTGATAAGTAGATACAGCTGGTTGTGCCGATGTAATGTGTGCGCCGGTGGGTTTGTATCGATATCCAGAACCTCCGTGAATCGTTTGTTGACTATAAGTCTGAGGAACGTATGTATCTTGATAAGTAGCTGGGGTGACATTAGCAGTATATTTCAAAAGTGGATTTTCAAATATAGTTTTAGCTGTTGTTACTTTTGGTCGAACGGTGGTGGATGCAACATATGCTTGCGACGCTTGTGTATTATATAAATTACCGGTAATTGGTATTGAATATTGTTCAATTCTTTGCGTATCATATTGTTGGCTGTAATCGAGGGGTTGAGAATAAATGCGGTTTTCGTATCCAATCTCTTCTTGTGGATTACTATTGATTTTATTGACATTAACTGTATGTACAGTTTGTTTGCCAAAATTATTGGTCTCCACCAAAGGTATTGGTTGCGGTGTAGAAGTCTCATAAGAAACGGTATTAGTGTATTTTCGACCACTTTCCACAGCTGGAATGTAAACATTTCCTGCGTTTATGTTGTGCACAGTTTGCTGGCTGTATGACTGAGCTATAGATGGGACATATGCAGCCGGTGCTCCTGTTGTATATGCAACTATTTTCTTAAAAGGTGGTTCAGTGGCAGGAAAAGCTGTAGGATAAGTATTTTTTAAACCGGATTGAATGTATGAAAAGCTTTGTGGCCTTAATTTAGTTACTGTGACAGGAACGGATGTAGTAGAATAGGAGGGTCCTTCCTCAAATTTGATACTGGGTCTAGAATAATCGTTACTTGTTGAAGCGAACTTCGTTGTACCTGTATTAACTGTGGAGTACCCTGTATTATGACTTTGGTTATGATCAGTTACTGTGACAGTAGGTTGCACGTATGTAACTGCTGGTTGAGTGTAACCGAATAACTGTTTAACACTTGTCCTCGGAGGTTGTGACACATATGTCGATTTGTACGTGACTGATGGTAGCGATGTCGTCACTGCATAGGGAGTAGCCACTGTCGGTATACCAGATAAAGTTGGGGTAGTGACATAGGAGTAACTGTCAAGATTTTGACTATTGGTTCCAACATGTGTTACTGAAACAGCGGGCTGTGATATTTGTTCTGTATGATGAACAACCCCCTCAGTGTATTGATAACCGCCGTTAGATCCATCCACTAATGAAGTCTTTCCGACAAAACCAACATTGACAGCTCCAGCCATGAGGGTATGAGGTGCGCCGGGGTAAATTTTACTATCCGTTATATAACTACCTACACCACCCTTTCCATAAGTTCCATGGAATGTACTTGTTGATTGAATGCCTGTATCAGATCCAGTATATTCATTGCCTTGAATATTAAAGAGGCCTTCGTTAAATGGAACCGCTGGTTTTGGATAGTCATAGCCGGTAGATTTTGACATGTCTTGACTGTAGAGTCCCGTATCGTAGGACCCACGATATGGTCCAGTATCATAGGAGCCACTGTAGTTTCCCGTGTCGTGTGTACCACTGTAAGTTCCTCTATCGAAGTCGTAATTGACTTTAGAATTGAAATCGATATGTTCATATGGTATTGCAGGTATATCTACGTGTCGGTAAGGATTCGCTCGATCGCCAATTGGATTGTGCATATAAGCGCCACGATTGTCCTTTTTATAAGCTCCAGACCTATGTTTTGGTGCAACTTGACCGTTTAAGTAAGAAGGAGAGTAAGCGGAGTTTTGTTTAAATTTTTCATTTTGACCAGTTTGAATTCTGGCATTTGTCGTTTGCAAATTGTATTCTTTGTTTGTTGGAAATCGGTAGTCATCTAAAATAAGAGAGCCACTTGTGTACTTTTCTTTGTCGTTATAATTAGTTGCTTGAACAAGGCCTTTGTTTATAGCGTCAGCGGCGACTACTTTGTAGGAAAGACCACTAGGTTCTCCCTGACTACCCAAGTTCGTGTAATCCACCTGATAATTACTAAAGTTATCCAGTTCCTGTGCAGTAATGAAATTATCGTCAAGAGCATCTTGGTTGCTGAGGAATCCTGTCTGTATTCCAACGAGATTATCTACCGCGGCACCAGCTGCGAGACCGTGATGTGCTGCGATATTCACTGACTCCGCTGTTCTACCTTGGAATCCGGTTGCACCTGAAAATGATTGTTTATTTTCTTTATATCTTATTTATAATTCAATTTGGCCCCCTGCCTTTTTGCCCCTTTAAATGAAGATATATAATTCGGTGGAACACTAACAGATTTCCTAGGTGTCTTAAAGTCCACTAAGTATAATGGGAAAACCTACCTGTAAGTGTAGCAGCGGAGAAACCGAAAGCTTCAGCTTCGTATCGAGCGATATTTCCACAAGCAGGGACAATCCAGGGCCAGTCGCAACGCATACGCGCAGGATCAAAACCAAGACCAAATGGACAGCGGAACTCGTACGCTGTTAGCGGTGTCTTTCCGTGATCCAGACAGGCAAAAAACCACCTACAATTTTCGGGATCAACGTAGAAACCTGAAAATAATTTTTATCATTAAGCTTAATTTTTTATGGCGGATGCAATTACCAATAATGTAACAGAAAATTAGAATTATATTTAAAGGATATTCTGGAATAAAGGATATCACATTATCGGTTTAGAGTTTTTTTGTGGACACAAAAGACTGACTGACGTGCCTATAAAGAAAAGTATTACCGACTTATTAATTTAGAATAACATACTTGATTGCTCCACCTTAGCCTAATTTAGGTACAGACTGTTAAAAAATCGATCTCGTTAGGAAGATAATAAAATATTATATTCTTAAATGAATAATTCCAACAAAAAAAAATTATCTAGTGGGACCATTTTAAATTTTAGCTGCTGCTTAAAAGTATGTTTACCTTCCTGTGAGGGACAGCGGAATCGCTCAGCTGGCACGGGAGCGATCTCAGCAGAGCCGGGACAGGCAGCCGCATTAGGGAGTGACCCTGGCCATACACACACTTCATATCGTGCATCGAACGCCAGACCAGCTGGACAGTCAAACTCGAATACCTATAGACATAATTTTATTAAAATATATTTAAGAGATTTCCCGAATAAAATTGCTATTCTGAGACCCCATAAATAGATTTTGATGAAAATTAACGAAAAACAGAAATAGTTATCTGGAAAATAACCGTTTAATATAGTTTTGAAAGGCCGACAACGTCATCTGGCAGTGTGAATGTTCTTGGGCGACGGACACATATCACTTAACATCAGATGAGACTCCTGCCCATTTGCCTTCTATTACATAAGGAAAGAAAAGTGAAGCACATCACACAGTGATGCGCATCATGATACACATCGAGATAAGGTGTAACTAAAAACACAGCATATTAAAGGTTTATTTATAATATATGAAATACTAACTGTAAAGTCTGGAGAGTACTGGTCGAATTTCACACAACGATAGAATCGTGCGCAGGAACGTGGGTGAACGAAATAACCCTGGCGTGAGCACGAGAACTCTGTACGCGTGTCCTGTAGATTAACAAACGCATTTAGATCATTCAAAAAAAGGAAATAAATATTCGTATATATTCACAGTAAATGCTAAAATGTAATTAAAATTATCGTAGAAAGTTTTAAGGTCTTTCGGCCTTATTGTAAGAGGACTAAAGCTAGAAACGTATTTGTTGCCATGGATGCAGTGTTTGTTCTATATAGAAAAATTGGTTAACGTAACAAAATTGGTACAATCTTTGTCCACGCCTTATACCAGTAATAATCCCAATTCTCTCGTAATTACAATCTTGCGATGCTACATTAAGAGGATTTAACCTTTTTTTTTAATTGTTGTCAGTTGTAAATAAATTAACAATAGAAAAAATGTATTCACCTCTCTGATGCTGTGTATTACACCGTCAGCGTCGACAACTTGGGTAATACGGTAGGGAGACACTTGAAGAGCCTCCAAACCTCGCGCACCACCCACAGACAAAATTTCGTTTTCTAGAGATCTAGGATATAAGGTATTTAGATTAAAATATATTTTTTAAAATCTTTTTTTTATTTGACGGTTTAATTTAATTAATTTTTTGTAGAACTATTATTTGATTGTTATTAAAATAAAATCTAATATATTTATTGTAGAATATAAGATACACGTATCACTTATTCCACATCATTAAATTTGTATCAGTATCCGATGAGTAGGGAACTCATCGGCAAAGAAGACGGAGGGCCGAGATAAGCCGGCGTGACAAAGTCTCGCAAAATGACTATGGTAAACATAGATAGAAAAATCCAGAGAGGAGGAAGATACGGTCCGCTCTTTATTTGTATATAATTACAAAACTGAACGAAAGCCTCGCAGTTCAGTTTCCGGAAGCGGCATCTGTTCAGAGGCATGACGTGTGAGCCTGCCATCGTTGTACTCATATTTGAGGGAATTAAACGACCCGTAGGTTTGATCCCCGGCTGTGCGCAAATAACATTTGCTCGAACGTTAAAGAATATCGTGAGGAAACCGGCTTGCCTTAGACCCAAACAGTCGACGGCACACAAGACTTGCCTATTGACAAATTGACCAGACCTAAAAAGGGTGTAGTGCCACTTGGGTTTTATTTTTTATTTATTTATCAATAAGGAAACATGACAGACACATTACAAATAAGTGATAATTATAGAAGTATCCTTAAATTATTTCACAGAAAAAAAAGTATGAGTAATAGATAACTAAAATAAAAATATATACAATAATGGCCACGAAAATGTAAACAGTTACATAAAAGACAAAACGATTACGATTTTAACAGGCGCTTAAAAGCAGTACTTTGAAAATGTTATTGTTATAGGAATTACAATTTATGTGCAAATTATATGTTACGCCGTGCAATCCATCTAGGAACTCCGGCTGCGTCATACCCGCCGGAGAATGTCCTCCATATTGCGCTGTACTTTGCAGTGAAATTCATTGTAAGAACATAAACTATATATCTATATATAGAAATAATACTCAAGGTATTTGTGTTACAAAAGCTGAGCAAGATTCCAAATGAGCATTAGTTTAAAATGTAATTCTTAAAAGGCCGGCAACGCACTCAGCTCTCTGGCATTAAGATTGTCCATGGGCAGTATCACTTATCATCAGGTCGTCCTGCCCGTTTGGCCATAAAAAGATGCTCACCTCAAAACTGCAGCTCTAGGTGCACGACTTTGCTGGTTAAGAACCTTCTGCAGGATGCTCCTGAGGGAGGATCCGCAAGGTGTGTCCACGTCCCTATCTGCTTGGTACAATGCCAATCCCGCCAGGCCTCTAACACGTACGTATTTGCCCTTAACATCCACTGACGAAGAGTCTTCGAAGGATATCCATGTTTCATTCCTATAAATTTGAAACCATGTAAATATAATCGGAATATTTACAAATTAATAAGCAATACATCTAGTAGGTACAAATTGGCGGAGATGGTTTTTTTTGTAAATGCTTGGACATAAACGAATCTTTTTTTTTTGTATTTTGTGTCTCGATTTTGTTTGTGTTTTAAATATGTGAAAGAACCATTACAGTGAGTGGGTAATAATACTACATAGTGCATAAGTTATTCCATAAATAAACATTTTGACGTTTCTACGATCAAGCACTAACAATTTGAAATGACGTTTACGTTATGCGTCAAATAAAACAAAATTTAAAGAGGTAATTAATCTAATTACGACGCATTTAATTTTTTTTAACAAAAATATTTTGAAGTAAAACAAATTATTTAGATGAGTATGCTTTTTATAAACTAATACCAAGTTTAAAAGTTCCTTTTAACAAAGAATTCAGCGATTTTAATTTTGATTTCACATGAAATGCCCACTTTTAACCAAAGACAGGCTCTCATGAGAAATACAAATTATAATTATATTTATACAAAGCAATAAATAACGCCTGCACTTTTTTTAATGCAATATTCTTCTAGGCATCGACGCTTTTAAAATTCTTAAACCATTATCGTTAGTTATCGTATAACGATAATTGTAATGTGTAAGTTTTGGATACCCTTTTAAGTAAAAATACCTGTGTTAAGGATTGGAGATGAATCTAATGAAGACGAGTAGATTATATGTAGCTTAATAATTATAATTAATCATAGTTGTAGTATGCTATATATAGTTATATATAGCTTTGAGCGAAGTCAGTCCTCAGTGTCTGATGACAACATCGCTATTTCCTTTTAAATACAGGTAAAGAATAAGAGTTCTCTCTTTATTTTAAAATTATATTGCGGACATTCAGCTTCCTAATTTAAAGTAATTGCCTAAGATGGTAAAGCTCTTCCGATGGGAATCTGTGTGACCAAACTTGCATTACTTTTACGCTGTTTATTAAATTTGATGCCACGTGTCGCAAAGTTTAATATGTATTCAATTATGGACTTAAAATGGGGATACCACGAAAGTCGCTCCTCTATATGAATGCCCAAATTATATAACATGAGAGTATTGTCTTTTGTTAAAATAGCTTTTACACGTTAAGAAAAAAATTAAAATTTAGAATTATGTAAATAACTATAAGTTTTAAAAATAATACATTAAACTTTAATCCGTTCAAAAAGTGTTTTTCTTAACATGAGAAATGTTTAGGTGAATATAGTGAAATTGTATAAACATCATAAATATACAATTTCACGATAGGTGTTAATGACAACTGTAAAAATGTATGTACGTTCCTGCTGAAAAAGTTGTGCGCCGCAATGAAAATTGTATCAAAATATGTCGTAGCATACCGATGTGTCAGCCACAAATTCATTTGATAGTTAGGTAATAGTAATATTAGCAAATGTATCAAACAAATAGACCACAGGTAATAAAGGTTTTACACTAATTTGATTTTAAAGTATCAGTTATATGACAAAGACAATGGCAGCTGACACTAACACCATTATATATTTAATAGCAAAAAATACCTTGAAGATATTCATAGAAAATGCTCGTTTCTTTATGGCTAAACATTCCTTACTTTATAAACATTCTCAAGCGATAAACAACATTTTGGCTTTTGAGTTCAATGTCGAGGCATCTTTACAGTAATTATGCAGTTTAGGTGTGTGGAAACTGGTTTAGCTTTTAGTTCACAGAACTCACATTCTACTACATTTTCTGGAGTTTTCCTTTAAAAATGCTAATAGTATGAGGAAAACATAAACAACAAAATAAAAATAATTTAGACTGCCTTCTTAATAGTTTAAATGTATTGTTTTTCGGCGATGTAGGCCTAATGCGTTGTAAAAAGTTTGTTTGGTATTAGTTGATACAGGTATTTCTTTAGTAAAATTGAGATAAATAATATTAGCTATTTAATTATTACGCCAATAAGTCAATGAAATCAGATCTAGGTATGAATAAAATAAACACTTTTATCGGATTAAAAGTCACAATATCAACTCGGTCATGTCCATGCAAAGCACAACCATAAAAAACTTGCCTCATATAAATTGAATGAAAAATCATAAGTATTATGATAGTTATCAGATAAAAAGGCACTTCATGGTCGGTCATCATTATGCAAAGCACAACGATACAATATTTTTTCTCATTAATTTCTCTATTATGTGATTATTGAAGTAACAATTGTTAAGAGATTGTGTCGGATTTACAATAAGTTTTGATGAAAAATTACGCGGTGGACATTTTCAGCGACTCTATGGAGACCTTTAGCCGAGTTATTTAAAAGTTATTATTATTACGTTCTTTATTCCTACATAATTATGTATTTACAGTGTAAATTCGAGAATACTTGGCGGACCCACGCGACATCTACAATACAAAAAGTCTCCGTGAGTTGTGTGCTGGGATATTACGGGCTACTCGAATGTGAGGAAGTTGAATGGATCTGGTTGGCGCTGCGTCTTCTTAAGTTCTCATGTTATCATCACACATATATATCGATTCTTTTAAAATAGTTTTATAAGTATCTTGTCCTCCTTGTAACATGTGTGATGTTTGTAGCAATAATAAAATAAAATAATATTATAACTCTTATTAATTAGCATGGTTACTATTTGACTCTTATGACTACCACGATAGTACTACGCAATTTTACAACCTACTCACTACAATGTTAAGACTATTTTTTTTAAAGTACGTACTTGAAAGCATAAGGTCCTGATAAATCCTGGTCGCGTTCCAGAGTCCAGCGACCACGCTGAAGTTGACGACATAACTCCGACTGGCCGATCTCCTTTGGTTCTTCATCTATGGCTGGGCTTCCAGGTGTACTTAATGTCTGGTTTTGCAGGGTAAACTGCCGTGCGGTCGCTGGCAGGCTTACCACTAGTTTAGATGCTGGGACGCCCAGGCCGATCACAAGATCGACAACTGAATCCTGAAATTAAGGATAATAAACACTTTATTAACATCAAACAATATCACTGATTAAAGCAAATAAACCTTAAACCGACTCTGAGTATTTATTTACACTTCCTTGCATGAATACAGATATACCACACAATTAAAAAAGTCGGCAACTGGCGGTCTTAGGGAGCGTTCACGCAATTTTTGGAGATTGTTGGACCCCCCCCCCCCATGAAACGCACCGTAATGTTTTCTGTACCCAATAGTTTCGTGACCACCCAGTGACTGATTATGCCTAAAAGTTACCTTTATGTGGTGTAAAGTACTGGAAAGTCTAAAATAATATTATAAATAACGCGTAATTCAATCCCCGCCCCTCATCGTAACGTTTTACAAGAGATCCCCCCCCCCCCAAATTCGTTACGTAATACTTGAACGCTCCCTTATGCAAAAGAGCACATGTATCACGAGTATGATCCTTTATGTTTTGAAGTGAAACTTCTTTATGGGCGTTGGAAAAAAAATACCGTCACATTTTTGGGTTACGTGTCACATTGTTCCGTTACGTGCCATCTTATTCTTGTCGATACCACGGTTGATTCGAAGTGATTCATAGCCATAACAAAAAAATATAATAACGATAACATTGATAGTAATAAATCTATTACAATTACTGAAATTCTGTAATAATCTTAGTAGTAATAAGGTAAATTTTATTAATTGTATTATTTGTATTAATGTCTATGATAATAAAAGCCTTTTGTTAAACTTTATCTACTTTAACTTTATTTAACAGATTTCTGTAAAGTTGCATATTGAAGATGATTTTTCGAAAAATAAGGTCATAAAGAATTTTCACTTCTTACGTGTGTATACTAGTACGCATTTCTTTATATAACAGGGGGCAAACGGGCAGGATGCTTACTGGATGTTAGGTGATAGGTGGACTCAGTGACTCTCTCGTTATTTTAAGAATTGGGACGCTCTTTTATAGTTTTGAATTGTGATCGTACTTGAAGATGAAGTATTTTTAAATGCAATCTTTCGTGTTCACTACATGTCTAAAATAGCATTAAGCAGATGCACCTGTTGTGTGGCCTAGTTATCCTAAAACGTAATCCCAAGACCACTTAAACGATTATTCAACCTTATTATCAGGGTCATAAGGTTTGAAATGTGGCATGGATTTTTCTTAAATGAAGTTTGCCTTCATGTCAAGCGTATGCTGCGAGCGTAAGTTATGATATACTTTCATTTAGATATTTACGCAAAATTAATATTGCATAATATTTATGAATATATTTTCCGTTTTACTACTACAGAAATTACGAAGTTAATGCTACTAATAAAAAATGTTTAAAATACTTGGATATAAACGGAAATTACGTTATTAACATAATTCTGTAAGCTATCAAAATGATTCTGTTTTGTGGACAATGTTGCAGCAATAAGCAAAGTCTTCCTAATGGCATCAGCGTGCGACTGTCATCCCTGATCGAAGGTACGATGCTCGGCTGTGCACCAATGGACTGCCTTTCTATGTGCGCATTTAACATTAGCTCGAACGGTGAAGGAAAACAACAACCTGCTTGCCTTAAACCCAAAAAATCGATGGCCTGTGTCAGGCACAGGGACCTCACCTACTTGCCCTAGATTGACAAATGATCATGAAACATATACAGAAATATGAGACCTAAAAAGATTATAGCGCTACTGATTTATTGATTTTATATTTGGGGACAAATTAAATTTATTCATATAAAACCAGAACTGCTACTTATTTGCCTGTTGTGTTTATTTATTAGTATTTTTTTTCTTATTGCACTCTTCAGATGTTGTTTTATATGAAACTGGATTATATAGAAATAATATTTTGCTATAAAATGTCCAAATAATAGACAAAATAAAAGTCAAGGAAATATCGTAAAACTTAGAATTCAGATCATTAACATAATATCAAATTACAATCATTATATGTGTTTAAATGTGCTTTAAGGCTAAATGCGCCAGCCAAAATATAATTTTAAACTGGCAACCTTTATTTTAAATACAGATATAGTCTTAAATAAAAAAAATTAAGCTTAAATGTTATGAATAATTCTCCTCTAGGGGGCAAAGATAGATTAGATGTTTTGTTCCTAAATGAAGGAAATCTTTTTCGCCGGGAATCAAAATGAGGCATCGGATTAAGCTTATGGCTACTATTATTCATCACTTACAGTATTCATCATGTCCCACATGCCGCTCAGTCGACTTGGATGATATGTCATCTTCTTCACCAATCCCAGTGCATGCGTGTGCACCATCATCAAATCAGCTTTCTTCACCAGAGCCCGTAGGTCATAGTACTTGGCGAGTAGTTCCGGGTGAGCAGGCAAAGCCAGCACAAGTGGGCCCTTGTTTGCTCCAGATATCGCGCTACGGGCGTATTCCACAGCCTCCGTAGTCTTGGTCCTGTTGAAGGATTGGTGAGCATTGTACAGCTCTAGACCTTGGATGTATTTGGATACTAATATGTCCTTTAGGTCCTGGAAAAAATAGAAGAGAATATTTCATTTATTATTTACAGAACCAGTTTACGAAAGAGACCTAATGAATGATTGTATCAGATAGAAAGATTTTAAGAAATAATATAAGAAAAACACTTTTTGAACGGATTAAAGCTATGTTTTATTATTATTTACATAATTAAAATTTTTTAATTTTTTTTCTCCGGACGTTTCGCGTGCTTTTCTGTGCGTGGGTCACGGTGACCACGCACGCTGAAAAGCACGCAGCAGCAGTTGTTGCAGTTGTTGTTCAAAAAGTGTTTTTCCTAATGTGTAAAAGCTTATTTAACAAAAGACAATACTAAGAAATAATATAATAAAAATAACGCAACGACTGTATTAACAAAGATTTTGTTCAGATCAACAGGCTGATCATCATCAGGCTCTTGCTTTTGACACAATTCTATTAAAGAAATTTCCTTTTTCTGTTGAAATTTTTCAAAGAATTAATTCTTTCGGTCTAATTATACAAATTGTCTCTAGCAAAATGTTCTGGTTTGGGCCAATCATATGTTTTTTTAACTCATTGATATGTTAAAGAATGACAACTTTCTCCGTTTCTCGTAACGTAACGTCGTTAACCTGTCCAACCCGCTTAAAGCAACCGATAAGCCGAGCTTAACTATTAAATATCGAGGACAGTTTCGCAAAGCACAAGGCCGTGTCCTCAACAAGCCTGGAACCGGCTCTTTGCGTCATTCTGATACAGTTTTTATTATAATAGCGTGATTTATTCAGTAGACAGTCCTTGTTTATTTTCTCAAGTTTCAAATGTTTGTTTTTGATTTTCACATCGAAGAAGGTTAATTTAATATTATTTTTATAATTCAGAAAGCTAGGATTTGTTGTTGTCTAATGTTTTGAATCTTAATTATAGAAGATTTTTTTATATAAAAATAAATTTTATTAACATTGATATATTTCACCATCTGCAACATAATCACACCTTATGAATTCAAATTACTTATTTTAATACTACTAATCAAAGGCCTTCGAATATTTCGAGTTAATATAATTCAATCGCATTTCAAAATATGGTAAGAAGTGGTTTTTTAAACATTTCATTTTTAGAAGATGTTGAGGAGCTGCTGTGATGTTATTGAAACAATAAATGATAAAGAAATGGAAAGACTGTTATTAAGTTTTTATAGATCAAGAGATCCAGACATGTTAAGTACACACTACTCAATAAATATATGTATAATTAGAGCCATAAAAAATCTGATTAATTACAGGATAGTCCATTGTCCAAACAAATAGACCAATTCAATCAATGTCGCTGTGGAGACCACAAAACACTATTGCAATTAAATTAATACGCCATCTTGTCTCGCCCAATGCATTGTTTAGTATAATTGATATAAACTTTTGTTAAGCAACTGCGTTCATTTAATAGTTAGTTACTTTACTTTACTGCATGAATATGAATTACATTTACCTTCATCTTTATTTAAAAAATGTCCAGCCAAGCTACAAGACGCTAGAATAATATAATAAAAAAGTAGAAGTTTTTTTAAATATAGTAATTTCTAATTAAATCTTACATAAGATGACTTTTACGCCCCCTAAAACGATTAATTCTTTAGCATTAACTTCATCGTCAAGTTTTATCTGAGCGGTCTTTTTTTCCAAAATACTTAAAATGACAAGTATCCAACGTTCTTTGCCGGACCTAGAACCGTGCAACTCTTAGTACTATACTAATGAGTGTATTTATATCATAGCACTGACTTTAGCCTGCGCCGTCAAGATAGACATCACTTTAGAGTGAGTTTTTTCACTTTTACACAGCTATTAGCACTGAGATTGTTTCAACAGAGTTAAAAAAATATTATTATATTAGATGATGTTAGTGGCGTGTTGTTGAAAATTTATTTGTGGCAATCGGACTGATACTTTCCATATAATTAATAAAACAGTAAAGGGGCAAACGTTTTAATGATAAAATCATTTTCCTCATATATCTAGTTTAGACAAAACATATAATTTAGCGACGGAAATCCTGTATCTTTATTCAGTTAATATAAGTCAAGTAAGGTGTTGCACAATCTAATAAATTACTAAAAAAGGTCGAAGTAAACAGTCGTGGTCAACCAGATCGCTAATCAATTTATATTCGTTGAAACTAAATTAAATCTTTTGATCTTTAAATAGGATTGAGGCATTTATTAAAGTCTGTATTCTTAATTTTTTGATGACTGTATGGATACTTAGAAGAAAAGCTGGTTAGTAAAGGTGCCGATCTAATCTTCTTCATTAAGATACAAGGTTGATCGTGATGCTTGTAATAAATAAGCTCTCACTATGTGTGACACAAGACACACAGTGCCTATTCGATAGCCCACTGATGGACAGATGCCACGCCCGCAATCCGACCCTGAAGTTTCATGATCAACCATCAAACATATACAAATAAAGAAGGTTTTGTTTAAGACAACTAAGTCTTCCTTCTGTGCTTTTCTATAATTTTTCTTTGGGTAGACACGCCATCGACCTTCGTACTCCAATGAAAAGAGAAAAAAAAAAATCATACAAACATACTTATATATAACAATTTCTTCAACTATATATCAAAATTCTGATACACACATCAGCAAATACAAAACCGATGATATTTTTACGCAAAACAAAATATACGTATTTCCAAATATTTAGAATGAAGTAATAATTTAAATCTAGACATCTATTAACCTACAAATTTATATATTCTCAATGTATTTATAAATATAAAACATTACATAACGGCTTTATAAGGCAATTGGATCAAATAGCCTACTTATATATGACTCATAGTTTTAGTAAACCCATGGGCCCACAACATGGACATTACTATGTTTTTAACATCAGAAGACTAGATTTGTTTGTTTGCATCCAAAATACTAAGTGGTTGAAACTTCGTAACCCGCGATATACATGATTCTTTTTTATCCATCCGTTGAATCCAGGACCTCCGGCTTCTACTCTTAAACTTAGGGTAAGATTCAAAACTAGACTAGACTAGCAAGTTCATACTAGTCGTTTTTATACAATATTGGACAGACGTTTGGCCACTATCCCGCCTGATGTTAAGTGATCTCACTTAGGGTGGGTATCTACCCACCCTCCAATGGGGTGCCTATCCAGAAGATGCCTATTTATCCGCCGCTTTCAACCCCCTTTTTAATGAAATCTAATCAGTAGAATAGCAGTTATTATTATTTTAGTATAAGCTTTGTTTTTCCCTGAAAAGGTAGTCGAATCCCAAAACTTAGTGATAGTGTTCGACTGCAATATTGATGTTTGTACCCAATTTTATTTGGCTTTTCACTGATTATGCAGGCATGAAAGCCCGCATAAGTCAAGGCAAATGAGATCCTACTAGGGTATAATATACTGAACCATCATGATGGTCTTTATAAAATAACATTCCAATATTATTTTTAATTACTTTTATTACTACTATCTAAAGAAAATTGTAAATACTTGATTGTTCTGATTACTAATAAAAGTTTCCAATATTTAATAAATACATTACATTGTACTTAAATTATGTACATATAATTTACTGGAACAATCTATTTAATATGCAATTAAGTGATTCATGGAATACAGCGTGAGAATTTATTATTATGCACATAAATTTATCATATCGATATCGCAATACATAATAATAATAATAAACGCCTTTTAGTTCAGATACTTTTACACTTAAACACACATCTATTATCTGATTTGGTTAAGGTATCTGCGTCGTTTGCTGGAAAAGGCCGCCTCTAAATCTCGCCATTTCTGTCTGCACTGTGACTCTGCTTAATATGGTCTATTCACCTTCTAAATTGTCTTCCACTTTTACTTTTATTGTACCTTGGACACCAGTTTAGTACTTTTTTGCTACACATATCTGTTCCTCTTGCCACGTGCAATTATTTTTATTGCGACATCTGTTACCTTAGTTGTTCTTCTTAATGATAATTTTATATATTATTACGATTCTTCTCTATCGTTCCATCGGTGTTGGTTATTATTGCAATAAATTTTAATACAAAGCTTAAACCCTTTCTGCCAGGTCTAATAATATTATTAAATAAAATTGTCTGGTCTATTACATGTAACTTCTCATTTATTTCATAAATGACTTCGACCACATAGAAACAGGCAAGCGTTGATTAAAATATTAAAATGTTCTTTTCGCTCAATATACCATTTTATACACCTCAAATAGCAATCAATAACATTCAGTTATTGAACTTTGTTAATATTATGAAACAGAGAATAACTATAAGATAATAAGAACTTATTATATTAGATATTTACCGATGGCGATTCGTAGTTCATTTATAAAGTTAACGATTCTGTCAAGTTATTACTTATAAACCAATTGCTAAAAATATCTTTATCGCTGTATCTAAGTATTTGTTCTAAAAATTAGACTTAATAAATATAAGGTTTATTTTATTGTAACTTAATACTGTAATGTCAGTCGTTTTTGTGCAATATTCCACGCTAATTCAGTATTGCACAAGGCTTTTAAGTTTCAACCTGATTTACACTCATGCGTTATGTGACAGCGCACGTGCGAGTATTATATATCAATGTATATAGGGCAACATTGATTAAATACATGACATTTTATAACATGGTTTATTAGGTAATTAAATGATTAAAATTGTCATCTGTAAATGAACTTTATAAGAAGGAGTAATAACTGGGTTTTTATATATCTTGTTCAACTAATTATTATGTTTTAATGGGATATTAAACGATACGGTTTCTTTATTTTTTATTGTTTTTTTGTATATCTTCATGAAGTATGTATCTGTACGAGATGTTTAAAGTATCGTGTTACGTAATATCAGCTAAGGTCAGCTCATTTCTGCGTCATAAGCTTAATTGATATTTTTTAAGTGAAATGGTTAGCTGTGGCTTTTAATCGAACTAAGGACATAAGTCGAATACAATAAGTATTATTATTTTTATAAGTGGTGATACGTGTTATTTTTATTTATTCTTTATGCAACTCGCCCGAAATTGAGCATAGAAAAAATGAAACTAAGAACCATAGGTGCAGAAATTCAGTTCTCACTCATCAATCAGTCTGGGGTAGGTTTTTTATGTTACAGGGGGCAAACGGGCGGAAGGCTCACCGGATGTTAAGTGAAACCGCCGGCAATTGTCCAATGACAATGTGCGGCCAGAGGGCCAGAGGTAAGTGCGTTGCCGATTTTATTGCCAATAAGGTATTATAATTAATTAGATAGTGATAAAAAACCTTTTATTCAGAAAATTTGATTTTATTTATTATTACTCTTAACATATCACTCAGTCGTATGGTCAGGAAAGGGCTGATCACCATTTGCCTATTAAAAAAAAAGATCTCGAAACAGATACATAAATATGAGGGATTATGGCGCCACTGCTTCTTATGTAGATTATTCATGTGCATAACTAAAGATACAATGAATCAATTTAAAAAATATGCATGTGGAATAGGAGAAACTCCTTTTTGTCAACCTGTACATATTGCAATCAGCTAGTATGTGAATAGAATTCGATGTTGAAAATGGAGCCGAAAATAATACCTTTTATGATTTCATTGTTCAAATAAGTCATACACCAAATTAAGACAACGTTACCTTCGCTCTATTTAGGTCACAAAGCAGGTTCGACAAGCCGGTGATACCATTGTACAAAATTAAAAATGCCTGTCAGTTGGGCAACAGCTGGCCACACCGGAGCATATTTTTAAGGACTTTCGACATTATATAATGTGCAGTTAAAATTAACCTTACAACTCGATATTGGTTTACTCATTTCACACAACAAGTATTAATTTTTGATAATAGAACCCGTGTTGTAATAAAAACATAATTGAAATAAAAACTTTGTAGAAGACGAGTCACTGGAATATTCTGTAAATCTCTTTTAGGATTCATTTTGGAAATCAGTCTAATGAGAACAGGTTCATTCCGTAGAAGAAGAAAAAGAGAAGAGAGTTAGAGTTAAATGACATATGATTAAAATATGACATTTACATTCCTATTTTTGTGTAGCTGATTGTGCGTATTTTTGTAATTAATCGATCTAAACGTACCACTTTCTTTGCAAATAAACGATTTACTTTATTTATTTTAATTTTTATGATTACAATATTTTGTTTATTCTAAGATAAATATAAAGTCCACTTGGACGTTCGACGATATATGATACGATATTAGGTAAACTATTACGAAACGCCACCGAGCCAAATAACGATAAATTGTTTTTAATTAACACAAACCTTCTGTTATCAATTTATTTTGTTTATCACCTTGTTTTAAAGTCAGAACCACCTTGATTGAAACTGTGCTCTAGATATATACTTGATATTATTATTATGACTCTATCTGTCCAATAAAACACTTTAGCTGATTACTGAGCAATATTCTTTATGAAATTACTTAACGGATTTTTATCCAGCATTATTAGGAGTTGATAAGCTTTTTTTACAGGAGGCAAACAAGCAAGAGGCTCATCAGAGGTTAAATGATACCGTCGCCCATGGACCAGAAGGCTTGCAAGCGCACTGCTGGCCTTTTAAAAATAAACTCAATCAAAAAAAAGGTACAACTGAAATCGATTGTATGTCCATTGTTTAATTGATGTCAGTGTCTATCCAGTGAAAGAATTATATAGTTACATATATACTATCTTTACGAGATTTCTCTCCTAATTTTCGAGCGGAAGATTCTTCGAAGAATCTTTGGTCCTGTTTGCAGCGACGGTGTTTGGCATATTCGCTACAATGAGGAACTTTATAACATCCTAGACGACGCCAACATCGTCCAATTCATAAAATGCAACAGGCTCAAGGGGCTGTGCACCGAATGGCGAACGACAGAACCCCAAGGTCCTTACTGAACTCACAACCCGGTGGCAAGAGAAAACCCGGTAGACCGAGGCTGCGTTGGTGGGATGGAGTTGTGCAGGACCTCGAAACAATGGGGGTACGCAATTGGAAACGGGAAGCTCTGGATAGATTGCGATGGCGAAGTGTACTTGTGGAGGCTAAGGCCCACAAGGGGCTGTTTAGCCATGGATTATTATTATTATTATATACCATACCAACGTATTAAAGATACGTTTAATTAATTCTACGACCACGACACAAACAGTACATAATGGTTTTGTTCTAAAAAATATTTTTGAAGTCCAATACTCATATGACAAGTCACCCTAATGACACATTTATACTCGACCGCTACTGCTCGTGGCTGCCGGAAATGCCCTAATAACTTCTTGTTGCAATATCATCGCCAGTGAGTTGTTTACTGTTTTATTCAGCGTCTCGCAACAATGCCAATGGCATCATGAGCACTATTTCCCTTCTCACGCTGCTTAACTCCTTGCTTAGACCTCAGAGTAATGGTGGCAATGTACATAGTAGAACATATAGTGATATAACGAAGCCGCGCCTATACAAGTGGCCTTTGCAGATTACATACGTAAGCATATTATTATGTTATTTTGCAATTATTTATGGTCTATTTAAACTAGGTTGACGTTGCTATATTAAATTTATTTGCGTTATAAAGTATCTTACCTTACGTATGTAAAGGAAAATATTGATACGACATAGTATCATTAACAATTAACAATAGATTGACCAACCTTAATTATTATTGTTTATTGTTAAATAAATTTACACGATACCTTTATAACAGACTGTATGGCGTCTAACCCCACATCATTTAATGTACCCCATATTATGGATGGTGGGGTACAATAAACTGGAAACCAGTCGGGACAGTTGGCCTACTGTGTTTACGTACTGAAGGCGTACTTGGGTTCTTTGTACCTATGTGTATATGTCATATGTGAGACGGCGTTACACAGATGCGCCTACTGAATACTGTCTCTGAGACTATTGACATATTTATATGTTCACAGATGCAATTCACAGTACACGATATTGTGTAAATTATGTGTTAAATAAAATACGATACTATATCATATTTTATTTTATTTCTTCTCGACATTATCGAATTGCCATAGTATGTAAGGATAATGTATGTATTTCTGTAAATAAATAAATTTAACTTAGCATATTGTTTTTATTGTGTAAAAACTATTTTCAAGTAAAGTTAACATATCAAAATGAAGAGACTGGACTGCCGACGACACAGATAGGGAATGCAATCCCGATCTCGCGGGATCCCGTGTAATTTTTCGGGATCAATCCCGAAGCATAATATGACGAGATCCCGTCCGAGATTGACGGGATTGGGCTGCAATGGTCAGCGGTTCTACACACATCCGCTCGGGACGCTTCACGCGACATTGTACATTATATAGGGTACATTGCAATGGCCATTAGATGCCGGTTCGCAGATAGCACTCTTGAGACACTTTAGAAGATGCTCTTTTTTTAGAAGTTACTTTCAAAATCACCAATTATTAATCTCCTTGAGCTATACCTACTTTTGTTTTGATTATGTTCATGTAATTAAAATTAGTTGTTTAGTTCGTAATATTAAAGGATAAAGGCTTTTGTTTTCTTTCAAATAATACTTTATTTTAATTAACCTCACTATCACAAACATGTAGTTTTCATCGTATTCAGTCACGTGAATTATTTTTTTTAAACTATACGAGATCCCGAAAATTTCGGGATCCCGCCGGATTGATATTTCTAATCCCGCGGGATCTCGAATTCACGAACTCGAGTCGGGATTGCATTCCCTAGACACAGAGAATGCAAGTACGCTTTATTTCATCTAAATATCCTTTTATTTTGTGTAACAAACTGTTTTATTTCTTTCTTATTCTTATTTCTTTGGCTATATTTGAAATTGATTTACGTTGATTGTTGATGATAAATAATAAAACTAACATTATTTTTTTTTTGTATCTAATATCCCAACAGCGTTTTTTATGAGAGAGTTCTTTCATTAAAATTTTGCGACCTGTTCAATATAATCGTAATATTACAGCCAATTTACATCAATCAATTAACTACTGGTATACTAACCTAAACCCGGAATCGTACTATTAGTGAAAACTGTTAGTATATCACCTTCATACAGATAGATGTTTTAAATTATGTAAATATTAGTTTTATTTTATTATAATAGAACGCTTTAACATATACACATATTGTTTATATATTATAAACATAGTATTTAGATCCATTGTGGTAGTTCCGTGGACAAAAGTTTTCTTAGAGTTATACCACAATTATTATTCCAAATATCGAAGTAACAGTGTCCTAAAACTAAACTACTAAGGAAACTTATGTATGAAGTCAAGTGTATTCAAACATATCCCAACGAGGAACTGTATCCCGATACGGTTCAGACAGTGTCATTGAAGGAATACGCGGAAATCGTCACGCAATACGTATGTATCTTATCGGAACTTACCCCACCTAGCAGGTGACATAGGTTAGTGACAATGAGAGTAAATAATAATTGTCAATTCCTATACTTGTGATAATAATAATTATTATAAGTAAAACCAAATGGAATGGAGAAAGAAAGCCATGAACAGAGTCAGTTGGAAAAATCCGATCCCGATCGACGGAACGGAATTTAGCTAAGATATACATATACATATATCCTATATAGATAACAATATATAGGATAACAATATAAAGAAAATATTATATAAAATGTTAGAAATGTAAGCTGTATATCATCTTTTTTGTCATGATTGAAAATTAAACGAGCTCAATAATAATTATTATTATTAAGTAAAACTAGGCCAAATTTTGCAAATGTAAACTAAAGTCCTAATCACAAAAGTGCGTCTTCCAACCCCTGCCAATATTACGTATACAATCAACGAACGATCTGATACATAGCAGGATCTTTATAACTAAGAATTAGCTGTGTTTTATTCATTTTTTTAGTTTATGCTTTAACGTATATATGAAATCTGTAATAGCATTCGGAAGCGAATAAAATATACAAAGACTATTTTTTTTTATTTACAAAAGCTTGCTAACGCTCGGCACACTGATGCATTTGTAAAAATAAAATACAAAGTTTTAATGTGATAACTACTTATAGGCAAACATAACAAACACGAAGAGAAAAGATTCAATTCATAAATTAGGAAAACTAAATGAAAATTCGATTTCCATGTGAGGGTCCCAACTATGGATATTCAGACCTAGCTCGCTTATCAGAATGCTTAATCTGGATATCGGAGACTTTTAGCGAAAACACGTTTTTCTGAAAGGACAAATAGAGGGTAACATTTGTCATTTCACGAAAATTAATTTTAGTTAAAAGGTTGAAGCAATCAATCTCATTCATAAATATCTTTTACACATATCCAAAAATCTAATGAATATAGTATTTTTCTTAATATGTCTTTGAGGCAACCATAAAGTTGTAATTTTAGACATTCATACTTACACTTTTCTTTGAGGTTGTTTCCCATACGTAACCTACAAAGCGACCTTGATTTTTGACAAGGCGCTGAGGTCAAATGCATTAATCTGTCAAAGTGACAGAATGAATTATTATTGGTTTTACCCACAGATTCAAATATGACATACGGAAGTCACACATAGCGCTGTCTCGACTGTGAATCTTATGATAGAGCTTTTGAATCTATTTAAAAATCACATTGTCGAACTACATATACAGTATTTAAGCATTTGCTGGGAACTATATGTTACGACATCCAACATTGACATTTATGTAAAGAAGAAATTGTATCGTGTATACACAAAGTTGGACACTGTTATGATAAAGACCAATTGATAAGAAAAGCTATTCCGTTTGAAAGAAGAAAACATTTACAGACTAATCCAATACGACAGTTACATTTAATTTTACATTACATTTAATACATACAATTAATTTTTTTTTAAAGTAAAAAGAAAATAATTTCTTTAAATTTTTAATAACTATTACAGATGTAGCGATGTCAATATATACGTATTGTTTCCAGCAAATCCTTAAATTCTCATTTGACTTTCAGTTTCCAATATTACTATTATAAAATCGATCGTCATTCTATCTTAATTTAGGATTAGATGAACACAACAGCATAGAACTTCAGTAAAACTTAAAGACCTAATAACTGAGAATTATTATAATTAAAATAACTGTTTAATTATTAATCATTTGCTGTAAAATATAATTAGAAAGACCTATTATTTACGAGAGAATGACAAATTTAAAAGAAAATATATATTAACTACAACTAGACTTCGTTTATCTGTCACAATTATACGATACATTACATACGTATTGTATACGTGTGTGTACATTAAATTACGTTACATTATATAGCTAGCTACCTGGTTATTTTATGTTGGTGACTTTAGCGTGTGACTCTCATCTTTGAGGTCGTAGCTTCGAAGCCCGGACTGTACACCAATGGACTCTCATTCTATGCGCGCATTTAACAGTTTTAGCGCCATTTATTTATATATTAAATAAATAAAAGGCTTTCGTTTAGATGGTTGGTGTGATTTCTTATAATTTCTTCAAACTTTAATTAATGTACACAGTATGTTTAAGCTAGCACGAAGTTACAATTTAATTCGCCATTTTATTCAACATCACATTCTCGAAACGGTAAAGAGCGCTTATGTAATTTAAAAAGGTCTTGTACCGATAATATAAAAGATGTCAGTATTTGTCTTTTTTTATCGCAATTACTTTTAAGGTAAGATTAAGTAACGAGCGCTTAGTGCGACACTTGTGTGTCAAAAATTATTGTATATGATATACGATAGTCTTAGTTCGTGCTTACTCTCGTTTCTGAATCTATAGTATAGGATACGGCGTAGGACCATCTTCTTAGTTCAAGTCGTACAATACTATAGACAGTACTCGTAAGTTGTGTTAATATTGTTCCTAGGTCATCGTAGTGCTTTAAATAATTGCGGATTTTGTTTACTCATACATACTCTATATTAACCACTCGCGTACCACAATAGAATATAAATAACGAAATGTTAATTGCTATGTAACGTATGAATTCAATGTACCCATTAAAGAGTGTGCCTACATCTAGCTATACTCTAGGGCGTACCTCCGATGATATAGGTATGAAATCGCTACACTTATAGAACTAAGAAAACCCGAGTCTGCAAAATGTATAGCCTTGCCTCGTACTAAGGTTTTATTAACTTAAACAGCCAATTAAAACATGCATTAGCATAAGTATTAACTTATAACGACACTAATTAAAAAATAATTCAGACTAAAGACATCAAAACCATCTCTTTATTTAATCATATTTAATTATAACGAAAGATATATAAAGAGCCCAAGTTTCATTTCCCTTTTAAGTTTTGTTTAGATGTCACAAGTACAAAAACTTATGTAATAATTACCTACGCCTAATCTATTTTAATGTGACAGGCGTGAGCATGGCAAATTGGTCTTTACGTCTGTATATTTTCTGATCATTTTCGTAGAAACTTAAGAAGAAAGTCAGACCCAGGACTAATGTAGGCATTGTATTCACATGTTAATTACTGACAAAGTGCTACTTGTGTAACCGCTTGGTATACGCATTTAAAAATAGAACACGATAAAATTTGGAAATCCTAAGTTTTGTGCAAAACAGGAAACACTATTCATAATTAAATTTGAAGATTAAAAATACGTTTCCGGCGCAAGATAAATCATTTTTAATATATTTTTATCCTGTCTTGAACCTAGCCTTGTAAACATCTCATTTAACGAAATAATAGGGTAATATTATATTAGATTATATTTATTATTACCTTCTGTTGAATATTTTTTTTTATTGACTTAATCGGCTTAGTTAACTGTGTTAAAACCGACTGTGACAAAAGAACAGATCAAGCGGTGGTTCATTTATCTGTTGACTGTCCGACAGCCAGGTGCGATCTGGTTCTCGAGACTGGCATTAGGGTATCCCGTAGAGGGATATCAGACTTGTAGCTCAAGCAGAGATCGCAGCTGGAAAAAATCTTTCACAGAATTGGCATATGTCAGTAAGGTGAATACCAGAACAGGTTCCGGCCCGCGGGCTACGACTCGCCCATAAATATAATGAGAATATTTCCAGTTTATGTAAATAAAGTACATTTTTAGGAAAGGGGGGAGCTTTTCGGCCCCAGCTCATCCTGATCGCATCGTTGATAGGCTATTACGGGGTCCAAATGGACCAATGGAATGCCAAATGGCAGACCCAGGCGAATGTCATTTAAAATCAGTGTTATAGCCTTGAAAGAACATTTTAAATCATGATGTGTGACGCTCTACTGTGCTTTCTTTAGTCAATTTAAACCTACCTCAACATGTACGTAACGGTACGGTCGTCACGTAAAGATCACGCAAGTCGTCAAAAATAATGTTTGATATATAATGATTATTTAATTTACATACATACAATGCCTCATGAAAGATTTTATAGGGGCGTCCGACACTGTAATGCATTTTCTTACTTACTTAATACTTTACTTAAGTAAGCGTTAATTATTTATGAACTACTTTTTGTTCAACTACTCTGGTTCGGGTCTCAAAGGTCTAAATGGGTAATTACCAATAAAGATTTTATCACTTATAATCTTTTATTTTCTTACCTTGTCCTCCCCGGTAACTCGTAGAATAATCTTCAACTTGGGGTTGTGTTTCCTGTAGTCTTTCAGAATCCCGTCAAGTTTCTCACCCCGAGCTGATCCCGTATATATGAGATGGGTGCATTCCGTAAAGTCGAGGGTACGCGCGGTCTCCACGTAGCAGACGAGACGGGCGGCGCCCGCGCCGGCAGCCTCAGCGGATAACACCGCGCCAAGACCGAACAAAACCCAAAGCCACATAATTAAAAAATCAATCTGTCATACCGCCGCGAGTAGGAATGAAAGATTTTGGAAGCGCGTTGGTTGTTTGAGGAGCGAAGAACGAGTGGCTGGACGACGGTGTCAGGCTGCACTCATAGGCGCCCCGCCTTCGCGCCGCCTCGAAGGTCGCGCGAACCAGAGCTTTCATGTCACTTACGTGACGCAAGGGCTTCCTTTTTGGACATTTCTTCGGACGTAATAAATCTCGTCAAGACATTTGGAGAATTTTACTCTGAAAATCAATTAGGTTTGCGAAATTCGCGAGTACTATGAAAGGTACTTACAGTGTACAACTGTGTTTACTTACTTGAAGGTAAAGAGTGATATGTCTGTCACATTATACAACGTATTATTAATTACAGAATAACTTCTGTCTTAAGAAAATGCACAGGATTACACAACACAGATGATTGCTTTTAAATGTGTGAGGCTGAAAGTATTGGTACGTAGTACTTGGAACCCAGGAACAGTACGGTAATAGCCGACAACAAATTCAATTTAAGTAAATCTTATTTAGGTTTGTATATATTTTATGCAATCGGCTTCGGCTGCAATTGGATTGCAGCTTAGTTTTGTTATTCCATGGATCTCTTGTTTGACGATTTTTTTAAATCAAGAAGCATGTTTTCAAAACACGACATAGTGGTGAGGTATCCTCAGGATCTACTGAACTAATTTCTTTATCAATGAAAGCGTCACATTATTGAGGTTATATATACCTGTAAATTTAAAATACTCGGTCGCTGCCTTAACGATAAGGAATAAAAACTAAAGTCAGGCGATGGTCCGACAGTCCTCTGCCATATGCCTCTGTACATACAAGTAAATGTGCTCCGTGGAATCAAATCCAACAAGATATCTGAATATATATAAATCTCCTGTCACGATTTCTCCTAAACTACTAAACCGATCTTAAATTAAATTGGCACACCGTGAGCAGTCTGGTCCAACTTAAGAGATAGGATAGCTTAGATCTTTAATTATAGTCGCAATTTTATTTTATTGCAAATTATTTGTCTATAATTAATTGACAGTCACAATTATCTGTTAACTCCAAAAGATTCTAACAGATGTCGATACTTTTCGACTGGATTGAGTAAGTAATCAATAGGTGGCACTGCTATGGTAAACGTGTCATATCAGCTACAATTCAATATCATGTTTACCACGTGTTATTGAGGCTAAGTATAAATTTAATTTATTTTGTAGTAAACGAAATACCGTGAAATTCAATTATTTCTACGTTTTTAATTTTTGGTGTTAGCATAGCCAACCACGTGTTACTTAGACCGAAGTGTAAATCAAATTCAAATTATAGTGACGATAATACAGTGAAATTATTCTTTCGTGTCGCGGTATTAAGGCTAACGAAAACCACATTAAGGAGAAACGAAGTTCGCGGGGGCAGCTAGTTTATTTATATAGGTAACACTATGTTCGCGTATGAACAAAAACAAAATTAAATATCAATAAAATCAATAAATACTAATTATAATACAAAGACAAAAATCTGTGTTGTAACATAGACACAAACAAAATGCGTAGGTGTACTCTTTGAATGCTTACTTCAATTAAAACAGTTTTATAGTTATTTTATCAATTAAAATAAACAATTTTATCAATTAAAATTGTATTACAACCGATTTTTTTAATCGTTATCAACTGCTGGTTACTTGCAATTCCGAGTTCCAAAAATAATTCTGTAAACGTTTTGGGAAAGTGACAAAATTTCCTTATTAGATAAATCTATAGATCACGTTGTCAACAAATTGATCGTTTGTTCTATTTACTGCGCAAACGCACCACTATCGTTTACTTATTATATCACTCGATTATAGGATCAAGTTGTGAATAAGATCCGGAATTTAATATTTATCATTGAAATGAATCATCATTAGTTGCCTGCTTTACACACTGCGCGTGTTCATTTTACGAATAATATTAATAATGACACTTTTACAATGAATTGGTTTTTATGGATTTCAGTTAAACTACACTAATGGCATGTCGTTTATTAGCCCTAGCAAAGGAAGTAGGTGATTTCCATTTCCATAAAGATAATTTATCCAAAATTACTAAAATATACTTATTTTAGGTTTATTAATCTAATTCATGTTTTAGTATTATCTATTGCTATACATAAAATACATTTAAAATAGTTCATTAACAACCCGTACGTAAAGTTAATAGTAAGCATTATTTTTCCCGGCATCCCATCATCCCGTTTGTCCCTCCTTTGTGAAGAACGCGCATTGGCCAGAACTCACCAAGATCCAGATTGAGCATTCTGATAAATGAGGTAGGTCTGGATATTGCTCACACTTTAAAATAAATTTTTCGATAGTTTTTATAATAATTTAAGATTTGATGTTAAAAAAAATCTCTTTGTGTTTGTTATGTTTGCCTATAAATGATACATTAAAGCTTGTATTCTATTTATTTAATTTTTTTATCGCAATACAGCGAGGAAATGCTGCTAGCGGGTAGACTGCCTCAAAGATCCAAACTTTTTAATTTGATTATTTTTTTTTTATAATTACATTGTAGGTTAAGGCAATTGTAAATACATTACAATAAGTATAGGTATGTAGCATGATCAAATGATTAATGATTTTTTATTAAGCACCAATGTGTGAGTGTGCTGAGTGTCGGCAATGTTTTAGAAATAAATAAATAAATATAGTTATAAGAAAGGCCAAACGTCGGCATATTATAAATGTACCTAAGATATTTAAATGCTGTGACGTACAATTCAATCCTCAAGTTAATTAAGATTGTATAGTAATTTTGTTTAAATATTACTTTCACGTTTATAAGGCAATTTATTGTAATGTAAAAGATAAAATTTGCGTATGCGCAGTGCGTATAGTCAATGTATATTGACTTGCAGTGTAAGTCACACTCGACTCCAATTACGTTATTAAAATGTCTTCCGGTTATAATTTTATCACAATTTTCCAATTTAGATTCTAATGTAAAATAATTATTATAATAAATATTGTTTGGTCCATCTAGAAATAAATAATAATCATTATATTGATTTAACAACCTATTTTTATTAATAACAGTCAACCAATGAGGTTGGATAAGAAAATTAAAATTACGAGTGACATGAATGTAACCAGATTTGAAGATTTTTACATTAAACAAATATTTAGTTAATAGATTTCGCATGGTAGATAATCCTGGTGCCCCGGAGTTGGTGCTTTCCTCGCTCAACGAAAAAGTATCGCAATACAGCGAAGAAATCCTGCATTTAAGATAGACTCCCACAGCGACCAACTTTTTAAATTTGTTTTAATTTTCAATTTACAACGTTTTATTTATTATTATTACTCATCAAGACTATTGTATTTACTGTAATATTTGTGTGTTGGAAATAAAAATAGTATTCGATTTGCGCACTTTTACATAGAGAAACAAATCACGATTCAATGTGACAAGAGTGATAGACAAACATATTCACAAAGAGAAAAGATCTAAAAAAATCAAAGTAAAATTGATTTAAAAGTGAAAGGGAGAAATGTTTATCCAGACCTTGTTAATCAGATGGCGCAAACTGTGTGGTCAAAACGCGTTCTTCTGAAATCAATTTATGTATTTCATCTTTGGCTATATGTCCTGTACTGAGTTACTAAGTGGATATAGTGTGTATATTAGGACGCTAAAAATATGAAGCTATTGTACGCACCTAAGTCAACATCAATTACATAGGGTGTTCCCTATGTAGCTTTATAGTTTGGACGCTGGAAGTTTAAGAATTTACCTGTTGATATTGACGTGTTCGCTCGAGACGAGACGAGCTCTGATACCTGAGTTGTACAGTGGAATAAATATACGTCTTTATAAGTGTATAAGTAATACTAAGTGTATCTCAATTCATTTCAGTTAGTAAATTGCTTTCTTTGATAGATATAATTATTTGAATTAAAATGATTTTATTGATATAAAACTATTAAATTATTAAGTATATATAGTAAAGATTTGTAAAAAGAACTTTATATTTAGTAAGTAAGACAGAAAGGAACCTATAATATTTCTCATTAAATATAATAAAATAAAACATAATTTTATGTAGGGTTCCGATAAATATAGCAGCAATATATATATTGATAATATTTGAAACTTGCCTCAAATTATTTATTTGTATATTTTCCCCGTTTTATCCTTATCGCTTAAATCTACATAATAATTTTGGTTAGAAAGTACGTGTTAAACGAGAAAGTGCGTGAAAACTATTGAAACTCAATGTATTTAATACAATTTATTACTTGCCTTTCGATATTTACATATTTTTAACTATTATACTTAAAATTAATTTTATTTACAAAGTTAAATACAATGCAGTCAGTTAATACGATTACAGATTTTCTTATAAATAAAAGAACAAAAAAATACTTACAATTAATTTCAGACATTTGTATCGGTGACCCTACATTAGTATCGCAATACAGCGAGAAAATGCTGCCAACAGACTTCCCATAGGGGCCAAAGTTTTTAAATTTGTTTAATTATTACTAGGACGTAGATTAAGAATATTCTAAATGCAAACATTTGTGATATTTTCGAAGACAAAGTGCCAGCCTTTGCATGTTAATTTGTATCTACTGTGTAGTCTATTAGCTAAATGGAATAGTTTCACCCAAAAGACGTTGAATAGTCAACAAATAGTCTTGATGCCTCTTGTTCGGTATAGCATTATTGTCAATGTTTGATCACAAAAAACAGCAGATATAGCCGTTGGTCAATTCTCCACCATGCTTTTGTTTAATAATACTAAAATAGCACCTTTGTTACTAACAAAATATAGATTAATGATCTGTGTAAAACTATTATTCAGCTATAATGTTTTTGTCATGGAAAAATCCCTGTGTTAGGGAATTCATTTGTGCGCTGTTTCATACATTGCAGCGTTTGGATTTCAAACTCAAAAAAAATCTGAGTACTGGGTGAAGTTAGGTTATATTTTTTTTATTATCCAGATTGCTTTAACTACAATGCTTGGTGAAGTCGCATAATGAAACACACACATTTTGAAAATACCATTGCGTGACAATTTTACCCAACAGTCGTACAGTAACTTCTAGTTGAAATACGTTTACATACATTGCCCTACATTACCGATATTCTACAACTTCCACTAGCGATATAAATAATTATTTTATGTTATTTTAATGCAGGGTATACTTTGAATATTTGATTATATTTTGAATCAAACATAATAGAGA
Source organism: Pieris brassicae (assembly GCF_905147105.1). NCBI lineage: Eukaryota > Metazoa > Arthropoda > Insecta > Lepidoptera > Pieridae > Pieris > Pieris brassicae. Next base: position 20,229,034 of record NC_059668.1, on the reverse strand, counting down.
GCGTTATTACAATGATTGCCGACGGGTTCTGTCAATACACGCGCATCACATGGAAGTCCTCATCACTATTGGAAGATGCAGAGCTGTGATGGTACTCTATAATTATTATATATATATTATTATCACAACAATAGCAAATTAAAATCGCTATTGGAAGTTACAGAGTGTCAACACCTTGTTAAGTTTATTCAATTTTGTCTTAAAGTTATAAGTCTTCCTTCTTAATCTTTGAGGCGATGTAGTAATACTATTCTCAACGGTAAGGACTGGCACAACATGCCAAATACGTTTCCACCATGCTAATAATTAATATATTAAGAAACGTTGTCGTACCAAATCATTCCCTTAACTTCTGATCCTTCCAAGCTAATTGTCTGAAATAAATGGAAATTTTTAGTCAAAGGTCCTCTCAAAAGGTTCTTGTTACGAAAGTAAGAATTAATTGCAATTAAAAAAATAATAAATAATATGTTTATAATACAAGTATGTGTCTGTCTGTGGAGGACCTACGGGAGCACTGTGAGAATTAAGAAGTGGTAGCACGAAATTACGATCATTGGCAATTATGTCTTATTGTTTTAGTAGTCAAAGAGAAGTTGTTTTTGAAAAATTACTTCATTAAGAAAACACGTTTTAAACGGATTAAGGCTATGTATTATTATTATAAACTTATAATTATGTAAATAATTTTATTTTATTTCCGACGTTTCGCGTGCTTTACAGCGTGCGTGGTCGCGGTGATTATGGTGAGTTTATAATAATAATACATAACTTCAATCCGTTTAAAAACTGTTTTCTTAATGTGTAGAAGCTATGTTAACAAAAGACAAATTACTTCATGTCTATACGTATCCACAAATTACTCGGACATTAAAAGTCAAATCGTCTTATTGTCTTAAAATAAACAGTTTGTATGATTCACGAATTTACAGAAACTTTAAATAAGTTCTAGATTAATTTGTCAAGTTTTTGAAGTTTAATTATTAATACTAAATTAACTTACCATAGTACAGTCTGTATCTGTGAATTCCCGCCGGAAGTGCGCGGTTTTTCCATCTGGCAACTTTATCATCTGGTGCAACACGTTGTCGCCTTCTATAGTGTACGTCATCCGTACCTAAGTACAAAACAGAATTTTCAATAAAAAACACGAAATTAAAGAAAATATAGGGGAATATTATATCACATTTTACTCTTGAAGGATTTAAGGGTTTAATTATCACTAATAAATGTTAAATAATTGTGATAACTAAACATTTTAGTTTGCCTTACTTTGGACACTAATAACTTTTTAAAGACTTCTTCATATCAATACGGTCGTGCCTGTATTGAAAATGGTCGACTTGCGGTGTGGACGCAACACCGCAAGTCACCGCAGCTTGTTTCAGAGTATTAGGGATGTTGTTACCATTGGTAGGGATGATTAGCTCAATTTGATCAGACCAACGGGTACGCGATTCTGCCATCACTCCTACCATTACCAGCTTGTCGATCCGGCTCTCTCCTTGTTAATATGATCAAAGCACCCGTTTGTATATAATATTTTACAGTCTTTACTTAGTTGAGAATAGAGTTATTTTTGCAATCAAAGCATGGTATTCGCAATATTCTCCTCAAATAACTGTATGTTTTGGTCTGCAGCACGAATTATTTTAAAGAAGAGTCTTTTTAATCTATGGCAATCAAATATGACCATTGTGAGATAAGAACAGATGATTGTCGTACAGTATTTTATAACGTTTTTTGTATTGTTAAGTAATATTTAACAAGACGTCTTAATAAGACTTGTTACATAATATTATGAAATAAGTAAACAGGTTTTATTTACGATAAAATTCAAAATTAATTGGTGAATATAACGTTTAAATTGTAATGACTGTCAATGTACACTTGGCGGCAAAATTGTAAAGCGATATTATGATTTTTAAAATATAAAAAATGTATAATATTTATTGTGTTTGTTTGTATAATAATAATCTTATACTTATAATGTAGTTTTAAATCCTGCTATAAGTTGTTGAAACATAGAGATTTGTATTTTTTTTAATCCTACGAACTGTTTAATTTAAATGTCGCATAGTGTATATGTCGCAGTAAAGTACTTAAATCAGGGAGTTAATTGAATCTCTAGTAAGTTAATTAAAGATCGATATTCATTTTATTTTATTCAGAAACGCTACGCGCTAAGTGTCCCACATAAGTCTTGATTTGTCAATATTTGGTTCGTTCTATCGCGTTCTTAATCGTACTTTGACATATGTCGCAATAAGCCCCGTATTCTAGAATGTCACTTAAACTTAATTCGTTACAGAAGCTGAAGATTTATTCCGTATGAAGATTGACATATATCAGCGCTTAAGACGAGATTGCGAGATTGATACAAATTTGAATGTGGACCTATTTGTCGACTCTCAAGTTTTTCTATCTAGAGCCGAAACTATGCAATATTTAATTACATTATATAATGTAAATAAAACTTTTACATGTAGTATTATACGCCTCGCTTTAAATTAATAAGTCAAAACTGATGTCACCAAAAAACAAAAGGGCGAACGAATGTATGACTGTTGAGTAAGCACAAATTATTTAATCAATTAATTAGATTATATAACGAGAAAGTCAAGTTCGTTAACTTGTGTTAGTCAATGTATGTCTAACCTCAATAACTGCCGTGCTCCAAATGTTCTCAAATCGTTCACTTAAATATTTTTTTTAAAATCAATGGCGCTGCAACTTTTTCTTTTAGGTCTGGGCCCTGAGATTTCTGTATATGTTTCATGATATGTTAATCTAATAGGCAAGTAGGTGATCAGCCTTCTGCGCGTAACGCACGTAACGCACGTCGAGTTTTTGGGTCTAAGGCAAGCCGGTTTCATCACGTTTTCCTTCACCGTTCGATCGAATGTTAAATGCGCACATATAAAGAAAGTCCATTGGTGCAAAGCTGGGGACCGAACCTACGACCTCAGGGATGAGAGGCACACGCTGAAGCCACTAGGCCAACAATGCTTCCCCTTAAATATTTATTCCTATTATTAATATTACTTTAAGCAAGCCTGTAAAATATCTATTTCAGCTACAGGGAGCGATGAACAGCTCTAAATATGCGAATATCACTATTATATATGTGTAAGACAATCATGATCATGAAAAAAGAAAGACAAAAAATGTTTTAGAATCCCAGAGAAGACAATAGGTAGAGGGAACATCAAATAAAAAGATCGGTAGATGGTCTACTGAAGAGATAGAGGAAACTAGCCCAGGACAGAGCAGAATGAACTCAAATAGGGACTTAAAGAAAGACCTAAGTTAGAGGACTGTCTAACAATAAAACTAATTGCTTAAACTGTTTTCAATTGTTTTTTCTTACTAATTATTTTTTGTATAACCAACGGTCAGAGAATAAAGGCTTTGTTTTATTTTATGTATGACACTCATATTGACATTTCACACGCTTATCGTGGATTCGTCAATAAAGATTTAATGACGTAATCAATACGAAACCGTTCAATTTACAACAAATACTTGCCAAAATACATAAGAATGTATCCACTATGTCAAAGGAAACCACAAAAATTTAGTCGCCATATATAAAGTTCTTTGAATTAAAATAATTATAATATAGGGATCTGAACATTTACGCACTATTTTTGCGGGAAAAAACAAAAAAAGACCGCATGCCTGTATAGTCGGTGGTATTCTTTAACAACAAACCGACGTTGTATGCGATTTCGATATAATTCTCTCAATATCCTGAGGTCGCAACCATGTGACCGCGAAACAAAAACTCAACCTTGAACTTGAAATCGCTATCGAAAGTTACAATGTATCGGCGCTTATAATTAAGCGAATTCAAGCTTTTAGATAACACAGAAGTCATTCCATTTGTTTGGTAAAAAAATATACCAATATTTAGACTACTCAAGTGAAGGTGTAGACAAGTCGACTACTATGGTTTTTATAGAACAAAAAGCTAACAGGCAGTAGGTTCACCTGACGCACACTGTCGATGCTAGAGGGCTCGCGAGTGCGTTGGTGGAAGGAAGAAGTCGAATTGGTTCGGAAACACTTCAGTGGGTACCTGGTTAAACATAGTGGTGCGCGGCAAAAACTATCTTAGAGGTATTAATCCCAACAACTCCGCTGAACTCTCTATAGTAAATACGGTAGAAGATGCATAGAGACCCAACATCTCTACGCAACCCCAAGGGATCACAGAAAGGGACTGGTCATCGACGATTCGAACCGCTCTTTGTTGAATACGGACGTTGTAAAGCCTAACATGCACTTTATACAGTTGCAAGCGTTGGCCCAGAGTGAAGTACCGTCTGGCGTTGTTACACACCCAGCTTCTTAGAGACCAATTCTTTATTTCCCTCCAAATGACTGTAAAACTGATCGACCTCCGAGTTTTCAACTCTCGATCAAATGCTTTGGCTATACTCAAACTAACTGATACCTATTGGCACCCAATTACCTTTGCCCATCTATGTGTAAGGTTTACAAGAAGGTCTACAGCAAGCGACCATGTACTGATAATCGCTAATCAGCAGGTGGCCCTCTAGATACCTGACGAGCTCGTCGTTAATAATGGTTATAAATGGTAATAATGGTTTTGGAGGACAAGGAGGTTATAGCTATTGGGTGATAGTTGGATGGATCAGAGCGATCGCTCTATTTAGGGATCGTGTATATTAAAGTGGTCTTCCACAACCACAGTGTCAAGCATAATAATTTTTTGTCTGAATAAACGCTATTGTTATGATAAAATAAAGATATTTAGCGATAATGTTTAATATTTGGACTAGCAACACCCACCGAATGTATCAATAGATCAATCTGATGTAGCAGTTTTATCAAAACCAAGGTCACTGAAAATTACTGTCATTATTTTTGCTAGTACTAAAACTTTTAAAGTACTTAGAGAATATTAATGTTTAGCAAAGGGTTTTCTGGTAATTTTGTATAATATTTTAAATTAATGTTTGGCGTGCGTTTTATTCACCTTAGATCCATCTTTTCTCTCCATCTCTTGTTCCTCACCAAGCTTGAAGGTGTGACCTACGTGCTTGCTGGCCACTTGTACGTCTATATAAAAAGTGTTCTTATCTACCCTGGTGAAGCAGATTGTCGGCGCAAAAGTCTTGAACGCTTGTATGACGTCATGGGTGTCTGAAATGACGCTGTATTACATTTAATATTTTATGACGTATTTTGTCAATTATACACGATAAAAATATTATAATAGCGAGCAAGCGGCCTACATCTATGACCGGTAAAATATAAATGACCCACTTTTTGGATTGTAGAACACAACAGCAAACAAAAAATCATCTTATTATCGAAAAGAACGGTAATTCATTTCATACGACATACAACTTATGTTTTCTTCTTTGATTAAAATCGAACAAGAAAGCCACTCTTCATTTATTTAACAAAACACTTCTGATTTTTATACGTTTTTAAACACAATTGTTTGCATGTAAAATTATGTATAAAGTACATAATGTCATTGACTCTTGAGCCCAATTCAATATTATCATTATATAAACAATATGAAGCCCGAATTCAAAAATGTGTAACATTAGCATCTTCAACACTTATATCCCGTATATTATTAAAGAAGTCTTCTAAATAAGGAAAAATTAAGGATTACGTCTATAATTCTATCAATAAACTGTAATAAATATAGTAAATGTTAAATATTTTCAAAATAATAGTATCTTCAAACCGGTTCCAACTACAAACGAAAAATATTTATCTTTCCATTTAACATTAATAAATATATATACTCACTGGCAGCTTTCACCAATTCGTTTATATTTTCACAATGTGAACGCCTAAATTTCTTTCCCAAAAACGACATCCTAGATATATCTCACCGCAATGTATGTACTCCAAGTGGAAAACATAGCGACTGTACCCGTTTGATAAGATATCAAAACGCTTCGTCATGCTACGCGCCATGACATGGCAATATTATTTTCCTTCACTTGTTTGTCGACATCGCGCGAATTCCCTGAATTAACAGGCTTAAATAATATTTTTAAAGGATAAATCCATTTACTTTTAGTTACAATAGAAAATTATCACAAACAAATAAACACAATGCCTAAAAAGCAATACTTTTTTCAGATGCAACTTGTAGCAGATAGCAATTATTTCTAACAAGTCTGTTACGATTTTAACTATTATAAACGACGAACACAACAATCGTTAACTACATAGTTCACTATTTTACAAATAAACTGTACCGTACTAAGTAAAGTTGTGTGTTGTGGTCTGTGGCTGAATGACCAGCGCTGTGGAACACGTCAGCTCCACAGCATAATGCTGAGCCAAAGCCAGTAACCACAGCACGCACACATGACACACTTAAAATGAACAATTTTCCTTGATTTTTTGTTATTTTTATGTTCTGATTATTGTTATTATTATTTTGTGTGTTCCTGTGTGTGTAGTTAGTAATAAATATAATGTTAAAGATTTGTAAATTTAGTAATTTTATCTACGTAATAATACATGTCTTATTTATTTACAATAAAAGTTTATTTTTTATCAACAAAAATTCTAGTTTTACCTTTTCTAATTTTTTGTTTAGTTTTTATAAACTACGTAATGAAAATCGGCGTTTCTTGCGCAACAATTGTCTAACCTGGTTTGGCCAGGCCATTAATTTTAACGTAATTTCTTTCCAGAATTGTTAAATCCTAATAATTAGTATAACGTTATGATGCAAGTGTTATAAAACGTGTGATTTTCTATCTTTCATATTAAACTACACTTTTGTCCAATTTAAACTAATTTAGTAATAATTTCCTCTAACTTCGATTTTTTTTATTACGTTTTTATTATTAAGTTTGGGTTTTAGTAAATTATTAAAATAAATGTTTGTTAATACAAGCCGCTTATAATAATTCAGTGTTTCCCATTTTCGTTCTACCAAAACGACCACCACCTTAGCCTTTCTCAAATTCTTATGCCCCTATGTATAAAATATATTTTATGTAAGAGGCAAACGGGCAGGCTCATCTAATGATAAGTGATACCATAACATGGACACTCGCATTAGGGAGCGTTCAAGTATTACGTAACGAATTTTGGGGGGGGGGGTCCTCTAGTAAAACGTTACGATGCGGGGCAGGGATTGAATTACATGTTATTGTTAAAATTATTTTCCACTTCCTAGTACTTTACACCACATAATGGTCAGTTTTAGGTATAAAGAGTCATTTTAGGCGTCAAGCGTCAGCTTTGCACTAGATGGATTCCCCATACTTTAACCGACGACCACCAACACCTTCGCATGGACTGGTGTCGCCAAATGTTAGATAAGTTCAACGGCGGTGACTCAAATGTTTTATTTGACATCGTCACAGGTGATGAAATCTGGATATTTTGATAAGAACCTGAAACCAAAAGTCAATCAGCTCAGTGGATGTTGCCTTTCGAGGATCGGCCAACTAAGGTGAAGAAAGGATGAAAGATGATTGCCTCATACTTTGGTCGGAAAGGTCATTTCGCGACAGTTGGGCTCGACGATGGAAGAATAGTTACTGTAGACTGGGATGTCAATCGTTGTTTGCCTGTTGTCTTGGAAAAAAATCGACATCAGCGCACCAGGATCCTCCCCCACGACAATGCTTCAGCGCACTCCACAAAATGGACTGTTGAATATTTGACTATGGCAGGTGTCGAGATAATGAGTCATCCGCCATACAGTCCTGACCAGACGCCCTGCTACTTTCATTTATTCCCAAGAACTAAAGATAAAATTCGAGGTATTCGGTTTACGAGCTCAGTGGTTCCATCGAATGCGATGATGTGTAGAGAGGAACGGAGATTACTTCGAAAAACAATAAAAGTATTGGCAACTTTCTACAATAAGCCGTTTTTCATTTCCTAAACTTTTTGATAGTATTACCTAGCTACTGCATTATCTATAAAAACACATTCATCATTTCATTGTCCGTTGGTGGTTTGAATTATCATATAGTTAAGCTGTTGTTTTAATATCGCCGTAAAATGTAAATACCGTAATATCACACGATATTGTAAACTGGTAATATTGTTATCCATCAAACGCGAGCTGCGTCATTCCACTTCACAATTTGACGGTCTATGATCTATACGTATGTAAATAGATAAATGAAGAAAAAACTTTATTACACACAATAAAAAGTTTAAAAAAGTAGACTAGGATTGGCTGTAACGTGGGCAGCTAGTCCCTTCCGTTTAACATGTTAACAGATCTTAACAATAATTTCTACATAACACTTAATAATTATATTTAATTAATTTTATAATTAAACTACTATTGCACAAGAAAAATTACAATTTCAGTATAGGACTGTGAGATGTTTTTGATAAAAACAAAATCTGTGTTACAGATGAAACTTCTGAAGGAGAAAAAGCGTTGGGCGAAGAAAGTTGAGTTTTTTGGGTAGCTTATAGGTTTGCGTTTTGTGTGATTTGGTGTGATCGGGTTTGTTTCCAAAAAAAGTCTAAATTTTGCCAATTATAGTTGTCTAACCGTTGAATGTTTTGTTTATTGTAAAATATTGAAGTTGAGTAGGCGAATTGCGCGTTATAATAATGAGGAAGAATTTTGTATTTTAACCGACTTCAAATAAACCCAAGAATGATATAAATTTGATTTGAATAATTAAAAAAAATACTAGATCGATTAAAATAATTCGTTCAATGTGAACGGTGAACGAATCACCATCACATCAACCTTAAGTAAGGTTATTTTCAAAATATTAAAAAAATAACGTCCTTATTCATCTTCGCCTTATTAATAAAATTTCTTTTCTCTTATTCCTTAAAATTTATGTTTACGCTATGATGAAAAAAGTCAAATTTACTTTAATTAAAATTGTACAGTGATTTATTCATTATGAATACTCAAATTTTGTTCCTGAGGAGCCTGGATAATTTCCTAGATAATAATGAGAATATTATCCGTGAAACCGTGGTTATCAAACAATTTTTCAAGGAATCACTCGCAGTCTGCTCATTACTGCATTTCATAGATACAGTCATTCTATGTATGTATTCTAGAAGGAAATATAGCGACACGAAAAGTAAACCGTTTTAGCCTGTCGCCACCTTTCGCGAGGTGGGAAACGCTTTCTTTCCCAGCTCACCAGGTCATCTGTTCACCTAGTAGTTGGCCGTCCAACAGGCGCTGGATTAAAACCCACAGGTTAAGTCGAAGAGTTGTCGTCCAGTGGCGTAACAATAGGGTGGCATGAACTGTTATTTTTATTTCAATTAATGCAGGTTTCCTCACGTTTCCTTCACCGAAAAGGTGATTGCATTGAGATATTATGTTCTATTGATGAATGCAATACGCATTGGGCTAGCGGGGGGACTACACACCATTGTGGCATAAATAGGACATATACAACGTGTAAATAAGTACGCTGAAAATCTAGAGGTAGTAGGAGGTAATTAAAATTAAACTGAGTACAACGTGATTTTATTGATAGGGCCCCATCAAAATAAATTGCCACGGGCCCCACATGGTATAGTTACACCATTGTTGTCTCAAGAAAATTTGGCAGATGAGGAAAAGAGCGCCGCGCCAGAAAGAGTTGGAGTGAGGTAAAATAAGCTATACTCAAGAACAAACGCGATTGAAGTTATAACAAAGTATGTAAGATGGGATTAGAACCACATTCTGTAGGTTGCTACACAAATTTGACATGACATGTCACAAAAGAAATTAAATAATTGAAGGTCATTGTTGCAATCGAAAGATCTTTTTTGTGTAAAACTGGATCAGTGTTGCAACATACAAAGTGGTTTTCAATATTCAACATCTGATTAACATAGATTATAGATCATTTTTATTCTAAACCATAAAAAGATTATTTATACCATTTTGAAATAAGCATACTGGAGAGTGACGTGTCGATCGCGTGATTGGTACATCAGTTGACGTTTGTGTCCCGCGCTGTGTACGTTGCGCAAACTTTCCCCCACTCCTTTGTTTAATGCTCAAGAAGTTTGCGGTATCTATCTGTAGGGACATGTACCAAAAATGAACAGCAATACAGACGCAAGATTTTTGTATCTATTTCATAATCATTTGTTTTTTCGAATATGCTAGTAGAGAGTCTTCTGTACCAAACACACGCCGTGGACTTTTTGATGCTCACGATGTTTACCTTCACCTTCACAAGTGAGTGTTAAATGACCACCTAAAAGTCCACACGTGCATAGCCGGGAATTGAACTTACGACCTCAAAGATGCAAATCGCATACTAAAGCCAAGTAGATCAGTAAAAAAATAAATAACAATATAAAATTTGATTATAATGTATTTTATTTTAATGACCTTCGTTTTTATTGACTGAAGAAACTTCAATATAACTTAATCAAAAAAATTCTATAAAAGAAAATTAAAATAATACAATCGATATAAAATCGATTCAATTAATCTGTGTTAACAAGCGCTGTTCTCTTTTTATCGCAGCCTAATGGTAATTTGACAGAAAGAGACAATTAATACTGATTAAACCTACGTATTACGAAAGTTAATTAAAGACGCATACACCAGAACTGTATACTATTTGCTGATGACACTACACTTATAATAAAAAGTAAAAACGAACAAGATTTAAAAAATAACTTAAAATTCAATCTGTAGACGACGCCATCAACTGGATGAATTCAAATAATAATAAATAAACATGACCAAAATGACATAATCCATTTTAAGACCTACAACTCAAAAACACAATACAAAAACAATAAACTCGAAATAATGAATGAGTGCGTATCTTTAGGTATAGCTAGATAAATTTTGTAGTTTGAAAGCACACATTGAAAAGTTACAGAACAAAATAGACAGTTTATTTTTTGTGTTAAAACAACTAAGAGAAACTGTTTTCCATGATACGGTATTGGCTGCTTATCACGCATATGTTTCTTCTATTATTAGATATGGAATTATAGTTTGGGGAAATTCAGTCGAAGTAAATACGGTAATTTAAGCTTCAAAAGATGTATTAGAGCAATTTGTGGAGCAAAATGTGTTGATAGTTGCGTAACTTAATTAAAGAAGCTCAAAATTTTATCTCTTCCCTGTATTTATATTTTAGTAATGTCCTTATTCGTGCACAGAAACATACATATTTTTAAGTTGAATGTAGAAGTCGAAATAAGAAGTAGACATGGGGAGAAATTGGCTGGGCCAAAAATCAATCTGGAAATGTTTAGAAAAAAACACCTTTTGTATGGCTATTAAGGTTTACAATAATTTACCAAAAGAATTAAAAGATCTTCCGACTAGAGTCTTTAAACATCGACTTTGTGTATTACTTATGGAAAAAATGTATTCAATAAATGATCATTTGTGTGAAACACTGTAGTTGATATAATTTTCATAACATATGTACGATACAAATAATATAGGAATTGACCAATTCATATGATTAATACTGTAAAATGTAAATCTCATTTAAAGGCAAATTTGCACGCCATTTTATGTGGCAGAATATGTGAACTTTCTATTGTACCACCTTTTTGTATCATATTTATGCAATAAATAATAATAATTATTATTAAACTACATAACCGTTATTTATGCATATAGGTAGTGTGGAGAAAGAAATGTGTTGCTCTTCTTCCAACCTAAACGGAGGAACCTCCGCAAGTCTCACCTTTACAGTTTCATACTGAGTAATTGTAGGTCGGGGGAGTAGCAAATTTAGTCTAGTAACATACAATTCAATTTCAGATATCTATATCGCTTTGCCCTTTACAATGTACAATTAAATATTAGCATAATAATGGTGTATATCAGCTTAATAATGTATGATATAATTTTCAATTTAATCTCTCTCAATAATATTAGATTTTTATGTCTATTTTAGGAGCTCTGTCTCAAGAATTTACGTTTTAGCTTTAGGTATTCATAATATTGTATTAGTTGACAGTTGACTAATTACCTGATACCTAATCTGCCGATTTACTAGTATATTTTTGCTTAACCTTTTTGCTTAGGCTTAATAATACTAGTAAAATCTAAAAATGGAAGTTCAATATTTTACTGTATTTTAGAAAAGATGCCTATAGTTACAGATACTGTAGATATAGCATTATATAGGATGTGTTGAAAGTTTATAAATAAAAAAATACGACTGATAATGAATATTTTTCAGTATTTAAAAATTAATCTGTTAATTCACTTATTGATAGCATTTTCATGTTTATATCAAACAAACAACCGGGTCCAGGTTTGCACTGGGAATACAATTCGTAAACCTTGTTGCTGAAACTGTTGCTTTTTCCGTGCAATTTTTACATAAAGTTCAGAGAGTACAAAGAATAAATAAAAAATAATAATTCAAACTTGAATTGATCCAGCTTTCTTCGAGTTTTACACTAAGCAAAATATTACGCAACCAAGAAGCGCTACAGTGTATGTGAGACGGATATACAGTGTAAATTCTGTGATAGATTTCTTACAGGGGGTTTACACTGTATGTACGTACACTGGCTGAATTCACAAAAATTGCATTATTTACATTTTGTTAAAGAAAGGTTATTTTTGTTTGGCGTATATTATGTTATTACATAGTTTAATATTTATATTAATAAGATTTCTATTGTATTATTATTAAGTTACTCTAAAAATAGGAAATAATAAATAAATATTTAAAATATAGTGATGCGAAGATTTTTTATAGAACGACACGTTTTGTTTGTATGTGGCTTAAATAAGATAAATTATAAGATGTATATAGAATATATTTATAACAAAAACAACTTGCGATCATAATAATCTATATGACTGTATTTGTATAAAAATTAATATTAAACAAAGCAACTCTAGCTGTGGTATAGGGGCTACTAAATGGTTGAAAGCTCACTTTATTGGTGGATACAAAATAAATAAATCATTTGCACTACACCTCTTTTTAGCTCTGTGCCTCAAATTTCCGTATTTGTTTCATACGTCTAACTAATAGGCAAGTAGGTTATCAGCCATCTGTGCCTGACACACGCCGACAATTTTTTTGGGTGTAAGGCAAGCCGGTTTCCTCACGACATTTTTCTTCGCCGTTCGAGCGAATATAAATGCGCACATAGAGAGAGAGTCCATTGGTGCAAAGCCGGGGATCGAACCTACTACCTCAGGGATGAGAGTTGAACGCTAAGCCAACACTAAAACCTCAGTGGATAATAATAGTAATAATCAATGTCATGTTATGATAATGTAAAAATAATCATAACATGACAGTTAAAATTATTTTAGTTTATTTATATTTATATATCGATAAAAAAGTCACAATCATGGTCCCTACGAAAAATTATTAATATGTATCTGTAAAAATAATGTATTTTTATGCCACTTTATATTATATTTACCAGGCTTATTTATGCCATATATTGGCAAACAACAATTTTTATTTTATTTAAAAATATATTTTTATTTAAATAGTATATCGATGCAATTGCACCGTCTTTACAATCTATAATTAAACATCGATTCAACGCCAAACGATAAATTCCGTTAAACGGTAAAATCACCTCAACGAAATAAAGTATTTTCTTATACTTTATTGTTCTCATATATAGAGTAGAATTACCAAAATACATTCCTTTATTATGTGTACGGGTGGGAATTACATACAGTCGTCGTGTCTGTGATAGTCGCACATTGCCTACAATAATCAATTTAATAGGCCGTATTTGTTCTGAGGAATATTAGAACAATTATAAAAAGTATTCACTAGTAACATGAAAATTCTAAACAATAGAAGTGAGTAAAGTTGCATTACTAATCTAAATCCTACATTACCATATCGGCCCCGCCCTCTATTGTATATGTATTTATCTCCGGCTTATCGGATTTGTAAGGAGGTCATAATAAATATCAATTGAATTTTCAAGGTATTATGTTCAAAACTTATTAATGATATTACGGGTCCGGCAGAGATTGTTCTGGCTGAATTTCTTTTTAAGCTCAAATAATTACGTATAATATATGTATATATATCTCCCTCATCGCACGAAATGTGGGTACAATAGGATGATATACTATCACTTCACGCTGGTTTTCTGTGAAACAATAGTACTAAGCCAGCCCATGTGGCTGAAGCCCGAAAGCAACAGCATGGCTCCTTCTAGGAAAGGCGTTGAAACAACCTCCGTCACATACGTTTGTGAACTATGAGGTCGTCACGTCCCGACGCCAAAGAACTTTCAGCTTATTGAAGAAAGACCACTCATCTATTGATTGATAATTTCAAAATTATAACTAGCGATTTTGGCTTCCATATCTTAACAATTGCCGATCAGGAACTCTAGATTAAAATCTGACACTGCAGTATATTTTAACTGTCAAAAATATGCATTCGCTATGAAAACGCCCTTTCGTAAAAGCGCTGTTAATTCGAACGTTGAATATTGTCTTTGTTCTAGCTGGTGCTTTAGAGGTCCTTTTGATATGCTACCCTTACAGCTTACTCCAATGCGTCAAGTATTTACGTGGTATACAAAACTATACATACAATAACAACACAACATTAACTAGAGCTGCTTGACTAGATCGAACGCCTGCAGAATTTCTGCATACGATTTATATTTAGTCTTAGGAAATAATGACCATGTGTCTAAATTCCGCTTCCGACTTTATTCGACTCAGACGTGACGCTCATCTTTTTAAACTTCTTATAAATCCCAAAACTCCCTCTTATCTTAAAAATCATTTCAATGTTTTAGGTCCTTACGCTCCTCTTCCATCTTCCATTCCTTTCTCATCCTTCTTAGGCAATTCATTAAGGATCTCCGCCATTAAGTTTTGAAATAGGCTGCCCGACTCCATGCTATTGACTACCTCCGTAACATTTTTTAAAACTCTTCTACATAAACACTTCCTAACCATATCCTATTCTGATCACTCTGACTTGTGTAATTTTTGTATTTAGTTTCTTTTGTATTGCATCGCCATTCATAAATTCGTGAGATTAGCTGTTTAGTTTTTAATTGTTCTATTATTGTTTTTTTATATTTCTTTAGAATAAGGTTCTATATTTATTTTTCTAAAGAATCGGTTATACACATCTTGCACTTTTTTGCACTGGTTGCCAAGAAGAGATCGCTTGTAAGCAATAAAGCCACCCATTGCATCCCTTTTAATATATTTACTGTGTTTGTTTTTCTTTTTTTATTTGTAAAGTGTCAATACATTAATCAATAAACATGAAACAGTAGGTAATAGATTAAAATATTTACAAAAATTAAATTATAGGAACTGACATGAAGTATACCCTCTGTCAATTCATTAAACTGAGAATTAAAAATGTCTGTTAATTTATGCAGTTCGTTAATTATTTCCATATATATCGTTATGTTTGCCCGTTTCGTGAGATCAGGCATTGAGGCCTAGGCACTGGAGCACTGCCGCATTGTTTTCCTTTTCGCGTAACAACTTAAAGATTCATGGTTAGCGCAAATTCTTGGCGCACTATGTTATGACTCACAATTAAACATAGATTCGTAAGCCACCATTTATGCGCGTGCTACACTCATTCCTGGTATCATAGAATGTCCCTTAAAAGGATTTCTGACCTACATAATCTGATCTTTATGTATGATAGGATACGGTGCTTATAAATTTTATATAAAAAATAGTGATTTGGAGAAATTTAACTCACTTCAAATACATGACAACTGAAAAGAAACGAATACCAATATCTCAAATCTGCTTATTCCTATATATTCCTATATTCCTATATCTGGTTATCCTATGTATTAGTAAATATTTGTAACAGTTAGTATGTATCAGGAACCCTCTCCGGTCAAGGCTTGTCATCTTTCTCTATTTCTCTTTCTCTATTTCTTTGCGTCCATTGAGGACCCGCGATGTTTTGATGTCATCATCCCATCGAACGTCAGGTCTGCCTCTGTCCACCTATGATCCGTAAGGCGCGCTACAAGACCAAACGACTACACGATTCTAAGATGTATATCCCTAATTTTAATATACGTACGTACAATTCAATACTAAATATCCCATATTGAAATTTACTATAGTCACTCAAAATTTTAAACTTTTAAAATTTTCTTTGACCAGTAAATTTAAACCCCTTAAGATGTTGTAAAATGGTAGCCCAGGTACAGCTGGATCGACATAGTACATCTGCTTCAGCTGGAACCCAGCAACTGGCAGGACACAGGACATAAAGCGGTGGAAGTTTCTCCTTTTTAAAGTTCCAGAACACAATCACAAAGTAAACTGTTCGTTCGAACTTCTTAATATAGTCCTCTTACAGCTTTTTCTTTTCTTTGACGAAACTTGACGACCTTCAACGTAGATAACTCATTTTTTTTATTTTTTTTTAATATTCCTAAATCTTAAATATGATTGATGGGAATTTCAAGCCCATATCTCAAGAACTAGACTTTTAACCGGATGTCAATGACGAGAAGTTGTCGTTTGTTAGATCTATAAATATCGATAATTTAAAGCAATTTAGATGTTAATAACGGACATACATAGGATATTTGGAAACTATTTAATCTCATTTCCTCGTGCAAGTTATTATGAATTTACACAAAATTTGCATTTATATACTATATAAATGCGTAATATAAGTCTTGATAAATTGCTAAACCCATTTTGGTATGTCGTATTATTAATTAAATTTGATATAAATTATTAATTAAATAAATTTTTTTGCCAACAATTTATATGAAATTTGGGAGGCTGTATGCATTATAAAAAGGCAAATTTGTTCCCAATACACCCTTAGGGACTTCTTGTTAAGTACGACTTTCAGGTTTCAAAAACAATTTGACAAACGGGAGTTCACATTTCGACTTTATACTTTACCGTTTGTGTCTTCTCCAGAACCCTTTCCCCCAGCGGCTATAATGCTATAATCTTCACGAATTAACATTGATTTAAATAAACACAGCTATAAACTTAAATAAAGACAGCATAGAACATGAATTTTACGTAATATACAAAGTCAAGCTAATCTCGCAAAATGATTCATTTTATTATTGCATATTTATTTGCATATTATTGCATATTAGACTCAATTTGTTAAATGAATTCTAGTTTTAATCTAAGCCATTTCCTCGATATATACTAATAGTACAGGCATGGCCAGAATATATCGAACCAATGTTTTTGTCTTTGGACCCAGCGCCTTAAACCTGAATTTTATTTATTTATTTAGGAAAGAGGCTACTTTTACCAATGTTTTGCAATGGCTTAGTTAGTAAAATTATAAGAGAGAAAATAGAATCGTGTAATGGTTCCAGCTCCTTACAAACGTTGTGTAAAACAATAACTGGGGAGATAAAAAAGAGTGGCGGAGAGCTTATTGCCAGTTCAACTGGCAGTAAATGTAAAATTAGAAGCATTTTTTGTTTTGACGTTAATAAGTGTACATTGAAATATGTGTAACCTATATGAAAAAATGATTTATAATTTTGAATTCTTAAAAGGCCGGCAGCGCGTTTGGGAGCCTTCTGGCAGTGTGTGTTCATAGATGGCGGTATCACTTAGCATCAGGTACGCCTCCTGCCTGTTTGCCTGTCCTGTAACATACAAAAATATAATTGTCAACACACTACTATCAACTATTTTATAAACTATGTTTGATTAATAAATAAAAGATAGAAACAAGAGACTATGATAATAAAAGCCTTTTGTTAAACTTTATCTAACTTAATTTTATTTAATCAATTACTGTAAAGTTGCATATAGTAGATAATTTACGAAAAATTAAGAAATTTCACTTCTTACGTTTGTACACTACACGCACACATTTTTATTTTACAAAGTAATACATTAGTTGAAAATATTACATTGAAGAACTGTGGTTTGTATTTATGTAAGTGTAACAGCGTTGTCAGCGTCTAAGGAGTGTAAAAATATTGATAGCTAGGTTAGATTAATTAACATAATTTCAATGAGGCAATACAAACATAGTTGCATTTGCATCTGGTTTTCATAAATAAAAGTACAAAATAAAATATTCCAGTTTGCGTTATCTGTCATATCAAAGGTGTCAAGCGGCACGTAATAATATGTCAGTTTATATGCAAGGCGGTCTGTATGTTAATATCGTTTGCAAAACTCGAATAAATATTATCGAGATCCTTGCCTGCCTTGCTTTAATGTTTGATCCAGTCTATTTTGCAACGCACACTTTAAGCAATCATACTACATCTAAACACACATAATAAAAATGGATGTATTGTTATTGTGAGCTTCCATTTGACATGCATATGTTTTCAGTACTTGACGTAATAAATTCTACTTATAGTTATATAATTTAAATACTGTTGCATTAGAAGTATACTTTCCCTGAAGTTGTAGGTTCGATGCCTGGCTGAGCAAATGGTATATCTACGGCTAAGGAAAACAGTGAGGAAACCGGCATGTGCCAAATGCAAAAATCCACGACATGTTTCAGTGTAATAAAAATTATCAAATAAACTGACTCATTCTGATACCAAGACCCAAACAGGGTTGTAGCGCGGTCCCTTAGGGTAGAATGCCTGGCGAACCCCGAGGGCCCATCTTAAGGGCTGTGAAGGGCTGAGGTGTTTTTAGTGGGTCGGGTCTCGCTACCCCTCTGAATAGCAGAGGCATTTGAGTGTAGACCCAGCCCCACAGTCCCCGCGTCAAGCTCGATATCCTTGGCGCGGGCCGGCGCAAGCGCATTTTCACTTCATACATCAAAAAAAAAGGGTTGTAGCGCGATTTGCCTTATTATTCCTTACAAATAAACAAAATGAATCCCGCCTGTGATTGCTATCATTTATAATAAATTTCTATTTAGGTTGTATACAGTTTTAATCAACTTATACGACTCCTCCTACGAGACATTGCTCCGTCCATTATAGCCAGGTTTGTGATCAATTTGTGTGTCGCGTTTTGTTAAAAAACAAATCACTTACTACTTGAATATAGGCTTATACGTCTGCTAAGCTAACAACAACAGTTCTTAGTAATGATGACAAGTATTATTACCTAAATGTAGCGTCATTATTTGTATATAATGCTCAATAGTTTGATTAACTCAATTCACTTAAATATCAGACATGCTCGAACTTAGGCCTGAATTTTCTGTGTCCGGTTTTCAATGTTAAATTCAACGTCAATTAAAATAATATAGTAGAATACTTAAATTAATTTATATGATACAGGTTGTGGCGTAATGTGGATAATATCTGTACGTGTAGGATACACATGTTGTGGCGGTTCAGATAAATATTTTTAATACTTTGTAAAATCCCATAGTTTTCGAGATTTGGTAATGATCAAAAATTTAAAAAAAAATTACCTTGTAATTACCAAATTTGCCTCGTTAACTTTTTTCGTGGCAATACTAGAATTGTACCTGCCTCATATTCGCGTACAGTGTTCACTTAGAAAAGTGTATAAAACAAAAATTACAAACACAAACATTGAAAACGTGAATTTATAAATTGTGTCTATTAATAATAAAAAAGCAATTGAAGATCAAATAAAAGCGATAAGAAATATAATGGATAAACATTATTAAAAAACAATATATCCAAATTCCGTAAAACACAGACGCCACGGCCAGCTTGTTCGTGAAATGGTAACTGCAAAGCGCGACATAAAAATGTAATCAATAGTTCTGTATTGCTTAATTTAAAATCCACGTTAATTTCTTAAAGGGATAAATTACGACAGCTAAATATGAACATACGGTATATACATTATTCTTAACCATACTAATACTAATTAAAAATGGCTATCTAGAAAATAAAACAAATTTGGCTGACTGACTGCGCTGCCAGCATTTCCTTGCTTGTGATACTTATTCTTTAAGCCAGAAAAGCACCATTTTAATATGAATTATATTAAAATATATATTAAGGTAATTAAATTTTTCCATCCGTATCACCTCGACGCCGTTCCACAACTGCACGTTTTTCAAGGCATTTTTTGCAGAACCACCACTATGTGGAACCATTGAAGTATTTCTGAACCAATTCGACATAGCGTTGCCAGCCTTTTAAGAATTGATACGGTATTTTCTTTTCTTTCTTAGTCTGATTGGTTTTTTAAATATTTTATAGGACATGGAGCATTGGACGTACGGGACGCCCAAAAAGGACAGTCATCGTAGCCCATGGACACCCATTTTAGTGAATGCCGTTCTTTGGTAGAGGAGTATACTCTTTAAACAATTGGAAGTCGTATCTCCTAGTGAAGACCAACCGGGAGTCAATGTCACAGTTCGCTAGTTTGCAAAAGAAAATGCCTTGGGAAGCGGGCCGTGGAACATGGCGAGCAGTGCCATCAAGGTCTGGAAATATTTTCAGTACATTTAAAGCAGTTGCTCAGAATCTCAGTTAAACAATACTAGCTTCAGCTAATTGCTTTAAATATCAATGAAACAGGCTCAGTGCTTCTCCATGACCCAGAGAGCCGCGAAAAAGTAAGGGATATTTTTAGTATAGGCCTACACGATGCCTATAGTATCATGACACTCGAATACGTCGCAGACTCATAGGTATAAGTCAAAGCAAATACGAACGATACTTATACAGGCCAACCTATACATATAGCCCGTACAACGGCATTTTTACCTTGGTTAATTTAATTATTACGTTAATATAGCTTTATATAAGCTTTTTTTACGGAACCCTAAACTAAAAATAAGCACGTGAGTTGAAATGACATTCGCCTTAAGCTGTATCCGACCTTAAATCATTTTGACGCGGAATCTCGGTGGACTACTTTCAAAAGGTGACCCAAATTTTGCACACAATACTTACGCAAAATATCCCGTATGTGACCTCAGTGTGGTCCAGTGAACGCATTTATTGATGAGTCGGTTTTATTTGATGTCTTCATGAGGTGAGCCTACTGCCCGTTTTTCCCCTGTTCTTTAAAAAAACTTAGGGTTACCACAATATACGACCTTTTCTAGGCCTAGTATTAAAAAAAACATAAAAATTAAGTCGTTTCAAAGGTGTTTTGTTACACTGCTTATGACACGTGATTTTTATATTATACAAAGTTCACAGAATAATTGCCAAACCTCGAATTAACAGTTCTTAAACATTCTGAGTCTAAGAACACTAATCTACTAGTAATCATATATCAGATTTCCATTTCTACGTGACCTCTGACATGTGCGCAAGACAATTTTAATTCAAATTGTAACTCAGACCTCTTACTTCCATCTGTAAATAACTATTTACAAAGAGTTAATTCCTACTTAGGTTTGTCTTACAAAATAATTATGTTTTGTTATTTAATAATGAGTAATAGCGATTTGAAAAAGAGTTTTTTATTGGGCCGAAGGTTTCCTTTTCCTTTATTAACCTTCAAAGTTGAGATTTAGCGCCATCTATGATTCATTTATTAAAGTTCAACACGTCATTTACAATGCATTATCTACAGTATATGTTACAAGATATTTATAATACACGTGGTGAACATAAATTTTACAAAATATAATGTTTTTTTTTTATTTATTCTACACTTATATCGATAATGTACTTTTACATAAGTCATAGTCGACACTAAGTTTTTGTTTTTATTAATGTTTTTGTACTGTTAACATATGAGCAGTGTTAGCCTAGTGGCTTCAGCGTGCGACTCTCATCCCTGAGGTCGTAGGTTTGATCCGCAGCTGTGCACCAAAGGACTTTCTTTCTATATGCGTATTTAACATTCGCTCGAACGATGATGGAAAACATTGTAAGGAAACCGGCTTGCCTTAGACTCAAAAAGTCGACGGTGTGCGTCAGGCACAAATGATAATGATACAGATACAGAAATCTAAGGCCCAGACCTAAAAAAGGTTGTAGCGCCATCGAATCATTTCTTTTTTTGACATGTAACCGTGACTTGTTTAATTACTTGTCGTTAAGCCATAAGTTAATCAAGCCCGTTTATCGGTTAAAATCATACAGATAACGTTATTGTTTAACATGATTAACTGGGAATGATAACACAGTATTACAATTTTAAATATGTAAGTAAGATAGCCTTTAGAAAACCTCAAAAATTATTGTCGATTAACTCTTGTTCGCCAGGAACTACATGTCTACGTAATATTTCAGACCTTTACAAGACCTTTTCAAACAGGCAACTGGGTGACCAGGTGCTGTTTTTATACAGACTATAATGTCTAAATGTACACAGAGTAGTGGAAGTGGAAATAATGCGTTACTCTATATTTAAAAAAAAGTTTATGTCAAAATACCTACATTAAGGTTTTGTATAGTTTCAAGACTTTTTAATCTATATTTTTCCATTAATGAAGAAGGCTGTGGCTTGAGACGTTTTTTAGAATATAGACCTTCCTTTCGGCTTTAAAATAGTCAAGGTGTTCCGCAATATAACGTAACACAAGGAGTCCAAAGGATTAAAGTTATTACAGAATCTAATCAATCATATTGCAACTACCAGAACGATATTATATGTAGTACTGATCCGCTTATTCAATGGTAGCTGTCTAAATGTCGATTATGATTCATGGACCCAATCCGATAATTTGTCTTATAGATGACACAATTTTTTTGTGATCTTATACAGAAAATGCTAAGACGTTTTCTGCTGCAGTTGAAAGCCAGTAATTGACGGGACAGGGAGCGCTGGAAGATTCTTATTTCGGAAGCCAAGATATGTTTTCGGTCGCAAAACCGAAAGAGGAGTGAGGACGTTATTTAGAAAAGCTTCAAACACAGTAAATAATTATAAATCTCTTCTTTTTTCGATCTATGCGCAGATTCCCTTAGACATAATAAATGTAGAACATAACCGAAGTATGAGTTTAGATTCATGTTGACTTGTAAGATTTTTTGTAAATATTTGTAACGGGATTGTGGGTTATTCTAATCTAAAACTTAAAACAAATATTGTCTTAGCAAATAAGTAAAGAATATAATAATAAATATTATATAGAATAACTACTCAAAGAGCCAGCTACTAAGCCAGTTTTGGTAGGTTTAAATTTATACATTCTATATTGAGCAATGCAAATACAAACACTATGAAAAACATATAATGTGTGGACCGTTGCTTTTTGTATTTGTTTTCAAGTTTAAAAACAAATGAACTATTCTCTTGTTTGCAAATCTAACAAAACATTTAAACATCAATAGAATACGATATAATATGCTGTATATTTCGCAAATAAATTTCTAATGTATATAGGTAAGTCCGATGATAAATTAGTAGGACTGAGTGCTGTCAAACTGTGATAAGCAGTAAATAGCGTAATATTTTAAATGTATTTCACATGATCGTGCATGTCTAAGTAGACATTTGTCGGACATTTGTCGTGTGGTACAATGTAATAAATATTATTTTATAATGAAATAGGTATAGTTATTTTACATTATAATACCACAGGGACCAAACCAGAGCGGGAAAGATTTGGAGCGAGGTGAAATACGAGGCTCAATACCCAACGCGATGGAGACTCACAGTGGCTGCTCTCTGCCCCATCTATCAGTTGCAGGACATCAAGTCAAGTCTTTTCCCAATTCATTATAAACCATTTATTATAAAGGTTGGTTCATTAACATTGCAACAATTTTTTTTTTGCGGTTTTATCTGTAAAACCAACTGTAACTGTCGCCTTGAGGTATAAGTCATTTATTTATTCACACTTCGTTGCATTAAAAAAAACAAATAACACAATATATCAAAAATTATAAGGGGTGCAACGGGGGGCCGTTTCACTCACAAGCGATCTCTTCCAGGCAACCCTAGTAAGAGAAAAACTAAAAAAGAAATATGATAAGTAAGTGCAAGAGGTGCACAACCAAATGTTATTTTAAAAAAATTGGACCCTAATCTAAAGTAATACAAAAAAAAAAAAAAAGAATTACACAAGTCGCGATTGATCAGGATAGCATGAGGTTAAGAAATGTTTATGCAGAAGAGTTTTAAAAGATGATAGGGTAGCCTTTACTCGGCTTTACCAAAATAAATGAAATTCAGAAGTTTTAGAAAAACATAATTTATATTGGATGTACTATAACATGTTACACTACAAGATTATAACCTGTTACATTGAGCTAGAACTCTAGATTTTATATGTATGATAATTACGTAAATTAAATCAGCTTATTTATAATCAACATGTTTTAGATACAATTATAGATTATATGTTTCAAATTATCATTCTGATATATATTAGGTAACACATACAGTACATGTGAAAAGTTTTCTAAACCGCATTACCGGATTGAAGCTATATATTATATAAACTTATATTTATTTTACATAGTTTTAAATTACTAAAAGTGTTTTATTTCAATGTGTAAAAGCTATGGTAACAAAAGACAATACTACATTTAAATACCGTATGGCTCAGTGGTAAATGTATGTATAATGTTATACATTACATTATTGTTATACCTACAGGTTGTTTCGCTTATTGTAATTTTTTTTAGGATCTGTAAGAACGATATATTGTTGCATTGTCTATGAGACGCATAAAGATGGTCCCATGTCCCATTGGGCTAAAGAACAAACATGTATTATTTGTGTTTGCAACTTTATTTCATTACATTTTGGTTATAAATTTATTTCCTTAGTCCTATAAAAAATGTTGATGATGAGACTTTGGGAGGCAAACGAGCAGAAAGCTTTTCTGATGTTGTGATACTACCGCCCAAGGAAACATTGCGAAAAGGCTCGCTAGTGCGTTACCGGCCTTTTAAGAATTGGTACGCTCTTGAAGGCCCCTAAGTCGAATCAGAACTTATAGTAAAGGAACAGTCACAATCATAGATATATTATAGATTCAAATACGGCTCCTGACGTTTTTGTATAATCGATACAGTTTTCTCAATATCCGTTGAAGTTCATCGCATCGTTCGAGATCGGGAACGCTGTCAGTATCACTATTAGATGTTCCTCTGTTATATCAATAGAAGTGTTTGTGAGAAAGTTACGGCAGTGAAAGCGTAGCTTTTGTGTCATCTACTTCCAAGAGATATGAGCGCTAAGAATATTAAAAGAATCACATTAAACTTCGTAGGATGTCTTTGAATTGCCCCTGAGAGTCAATTAATCAACAAGAAACTGCCAAAGTACTGTGATATATGCTTAATAATAAAATATAAGCGAAATAATGAAATGTTAATTGCTATGTAACGAATTAATGCAAAGTAACAGTTGAAGAGAGTGCCTAAGTCTGGCGTCTCAGGGCGTAACTCCAATTGTTTAGAAAATCGCCACGCTAATAAAACTATGAAAGCCTGTGTCTGCAAAATGTACAGCCTCCCAGGTAAAAGGTTAAAAATCTCATATTGCTGAAATGCGAATGCCTTTTAATCACGGGATTATCAATAACATTAGGACCCATACCGCATAGGCCCATGCATCAGATATATACCTACTTGTAAGTTCTGAAAATATAGTAGTATAATTTTGTACATAACTATATATACTATTCTTATCTGTCGAAAAATTTAATACATTTACTGATTCATATCATATTCAATTGCAAACAAAAGCAGTGACGCTTCATCCTTTTTAGGACTGAGCCTCAGATTTCTGTTAATCGAATAGGCGTGTAGGTTATTACAGTCCTGTACCTGACACACGCCGTCGACTTTTTGAGTCTAAGGTAAGCCAGTTTTCCTGACGATATTTTACTTCACAGTTAGAACGAATGTTAAATACGCACATAGAAAGTCTATTGGTGCAGGCGGGGGATCGAATCAACGACCTCGAGGATGAAAGTCGCACGCTGAAGCCGCTAGACTAGCACTACTAGAAACATACGTTTACCTTCAACTAAAAATAGTTTTGTTTACACTGAAACAGTTTATAATTAAAGGTTTAATTGATATAAATTTTATTTAAAATATAAACTTTCCACAACTTGCTTAATTAATAGCGTCGTTCTTTTATTTTGACACATAACATGACTTTTAATTATTTTTATCTTTTGTAAAATGAACAACGTTCTTGACACACAGAGCTTTTGTGAAAATAAATACCAAAGACACTTGAATAAATATATATTATGGGTGGTTTTACAAACCGAAAAGAATCTAAATCTTAGATGTACCTAGCATAGAGGCTTCTATACTTAGTGAACACATTCGATGACATAACATCTTCATCTGTATTATTATTGTGACGTGACAGATATTTGTAATAATGGTACGTAAGTTTGAGCAGTATTGGCCTAGTGGCTTCAGCGTGCGACTCTCATCTTTCAGATCGTAGGTTCGGTCTTCGTGTGTTCGATACACATTATTGTACTTGGCTTAGCGTAAAGACGGAAAACCAGTCAATTTATTTAAAAAACTTATCACTGTTGAGAGGCAGTCAAATATCTGCTCCAGGGTTACGGAAGTTCATAATATCGACAACCAAAATGAAACACTTAAAATAGAAAAACGACAGTTATTAAAAATACCAAACATTACGATCCCAAAGGAACATAACTCTTCGTTATCAATAGAACAGTCTAAATGACAGTCTATTGTTAGTTTGTGTCAAAATTGACATTTATTTTATTGTAATATTGAGAGATTGTTAGGCAGAAAAAGGCGCCATTTTTGATATATCATTTGAATTTTTACTTGTTATCATTTTAATTGTTAGTAATTTAACAATCATTCTTGTAAAAATTCAAATGTAACGTTCGGATTTTAATTGGGCATTAGATTAAGTTAAGTTTTGAAGAATTTTTATGACATAACAAAATTTAAATTTAGTTTATATATTTATTTCAGGTAATTGATTCGTTACTTTATTTGACTTCGTATACGTATACGTATTTAGATTTTGATGTTTTTTTATTGTTAAGATCTATTGTTTATAAACTTAAGTTTAAAATAATTCAATAATCAGTAACACATTATTTAATTCATCATATATATATGTTTATCTAATATTAATATACATAATAATTAAGTGGGTCACAAACCCACGTCAGTTTTTGACAAATGGACACATTGGCGCTTATCACTCAAACTGAGCGGCGTGACTGGTTAGTTGCAATCATTTTGTGAGCTTTTAACTTACTTTTTATCAGTAACGTTTATCTTACAACCAAATTTAAGTTGCGTTTAGATTATATCTAGAACTGATAATTTACGGTCTCATATGCGAAATGGATAAGTATCAGCGGAATATAGAGTAGGTAACAACAGTGATTGTTTTTTGTTATATTGTTACGAGCTAGGGGATCGGATAGAAAATGCCGTAGATTTATTCAAGGGTTTATTTATTGGTAAATCAAATGAGGAATTTATGGGCACAAATTAATAGCAGAGATGCACTAATTACACACACAAAAACAATCACTTATTACTTCACTATTGCACACTTCACACAGTTCTTTATCACTTGTAATCACTTTATTCGCACTTTATCGCTTCGGTGTTCCTCTCGTGTAATCGCATTCAAAACTAAAGGCGACTAGTCGCGTTTCGGCTCGCTTATATATCCCTGGGAATAATTCTAAACAATAGTCGAGAACTTTCTAGGCGGGCTTGCTACTGAGTAGCGATTGCACAATTCTAGAACGTTCGCACTCTTTGTCTCTTTCGCACGTTGCTCCGTCCTTGTCGTACGGCGTTCTAGAATGCTCGTCTAGTTTCGAGAAAGTTCTGATCTTCTCTCTCTCTCTCTCGTATCATTTCGTCCTTGTCTCACACCTAGAAAGTTCGGTCTAGAATATTCCTTCACCAAAGGGGTATAACTAGGCCTGAAAACGCCTGAAAACTAGGGTAACATTATGAAAATTACAATTTTCTAATATGTGATTGACCCTCTCCTGAAACGGTCAGAAATCATATTACAGCTTGCTGAAAAGTTCTCTAACTAGTGGAAAAATCTAGAAACATGGCAGTCGACCCGTCTTCGTAACAATATTAATTTATGTTTTAATTAAACTACAGTGATAAAATATTTAATAGTCTTATTAAATACAGTGAATTTCGGGTATAACAAGGATAAAAGGACCACTCAATTTTGTCGTTATATCCTGTCATCGTTACAGGTAAACCCAACAGACTCATTATGCGTAGAAACACAGTTTTTTTTATAGAACATAGGGCAAACGGGCAGGAGGTATTTTATTACAAACGATTATTTTATTAACACATTTTGGAGGCGTTAATGATACGATATGAGTTTCTTTGTATTTGTATAGGCTCTAAAAATTGTACAATGATGATGATGCTGAACAACATAAATAAAGATAGGCAGGGCATTTAGCCCGTTATACAGATGACATATGGTCTAAAACCGTAACCAATAAAGCTATAGGCGAAAAGATCGAAAGCGAAGCTGGAAAAAATTGGCGATGGCTGACGATGGCAAAAAATATAATAGGGTGGAAAAAGCCAAGTAGTAAAATGGTAGCAAATTTACTTATTTTCTAAAATTAGTATAATTTTAATCTTCTAATCCATACATCATACATATAGCTACCCAAAAATTGCACTTTCTTCGCCCAACGCTTTTTCTCCTTCAGATTTCCCCTACTCAGAGGACCTGTCTTCTTTAACCACTTTCTTAAAAAAAATAACTAAGAATTCAAAGCTTAATTTATTAAACAAACTTAAACAACATTTCTCTACGTAGCCTATGCTGAAACGGATAATATTCATATTGTCCCACAACAGTTTAATTATAAAATGTAAATGATATATGGTCAAGTGCCGTTAACAAAAGGAAAAGACTCACAACAATGGAATCCTAGTGTGGGGGCTTGTGCATTTAATTGTAACTAATTATTATTTATTCTTATGGATAATAAAGTTTTTTCTTAGAATATTTTCAGCTACGCTTTATCTGTGCTCGAGCAATATGTCAGAAATCCCATGCCTCCGGCTCCAGATCAGACCCGGCTCTTTCGAAAGTCGGATAGTCAACAAGTAAATGAACTACTATTAGGTCGTACAGCATATAACCTAACACTGTCTTGCTTAGAATTAAAACTAAATGAATCAATAAACATTGTCGAAAATCGATAAACAATGTCAACTGTGTGTTGTACACCGAAATGTTTTAAAGAATGAATAGCTCCGTAAAACTATTTTAGAAAGATAAATGTACTTTTCAACATTAGCTACTTTTAAATATTAACTGGAAACTGATGAACTTTTAGTTTCTGTATAAGGATTATTGTGTATGTATAATACTATACTATATTACTATTAATAGTTAAATAAGTAGAAATTATTAAAAAGCTCTATCAGCAACTCTTTCGCTACACACACGTAATGCAAAACAGTTTAAGAACATGTGCAAGCCTTATTTCAATATAAATTGAACATTTCTCTGCTATTTATATCTATGACTAACCCATATCTAAGATTATATTTAGTTACAGACCAATAGACACACCTTAGTCAACAAAAGTTTTGTTAAATTAAGAAAATCTGGCTTTCTTGACGTCTTTGTATGCAAACTAATAATTTATTTATTAAATAAAAATATATGCTTAATTGACAACACAAAACCGGTAATAAAAGTGTAGTAGTAAGGTTGTGTCACTGACCAGTTTCTTCAGATAAATGCTTAATTAAATTAATTTGTTATTAATATGTTGTATTCATTGTCTCTAACATTTAAGTTCAAGTGCCTCTCTGTATAAGCGTTATTAATGCTTAATTATCCGATCCCCGTGTATTCAATTACATATTATTGTCTTGGCTTAGTGTAAAGAAGGGTACTCAGTAAAAAACTTATCACTGATGAGAGTCAGTAAAATGTCTGTTCCAAGGTTACGGAAGTACATAATATTAACGACCAACTAAAACATTTAAATTAGAGAAACGAAAGTGTCAGAATGTCATAAAAATATTCCAAACATTTCTATATTGTTAACACTAAAACGAGATGTAACGAATAAAAATAAGTCTAAAAATAGAACAGTCAAAAATAAATAATTATATTTCTTTTAGATTGCTAGTTATTTTATTGTAATATTAAGAGTTTGTTAAGCAGTGAAAGGCGCCATTTTTGACAATATCATTTGAATTTTTACAAGAATTTGTGGTAGAACATTTACGGATTTAAATTGGGAATTAGATTAAGTTAAGTTTTGAAGAACTTTTATGAAATAACAAACTCTAAATGTTGTTTCTATATTTTTTTCAGGTAAGTGATTAATTATTCGTATTTTAATTTAACTTTACTTGACTTCACATACATATATGTATTTAGATTTTGGTAAATCATTAGAGTTATAGTGTTAGGATTATTTGTTTAAAAACTTAAGTTTAGAATAATTCTATAAATATTTCAGCAACACATTGTTCATTCAAAATGTATATCTAATATTTATATACATATTAACAAAGTGGGTCACAAACCCACGTCAGTTTTTGAACACGTTGGCGACTTGCAATCATTTTGTGCACTTTTAACTTACTTTTTATCAGTAAAGTGTATCTTACTACCGAAATTAAAAAAATACTTCATAGAATTGGCATGAAGAGTTCATAGATGTGGAGGACAAAATTCAAAAAGCTTAGAGCACTTTTATCAGTTGAATATGTACCGTGAAAGATACAACAAACTAAAAAAGTTTAAGGTTTTAGGTTATAAGAGTTACATTGTTTAGTGTTTATTTCGCTGGATTTATTTGGACCAGTCCAAATCACTGCGTCAGTTATTATTGTATTAACACATTAAAGCCATTTTGGAAGCAAGACACGGTAGGTGGTTTGTATTCGTATATATAACAAATTACAATGTTGTATAGTATTAAGCTATTAAGTAAAATCCCGTGACGTTAACATTTCAAATAGATGAGACTAGCTGCCAACGACACAGGGAATCCTAGTGTGGTTTTTTTGTAACTTAGTATAGCTTGATGCAGTACTCCACCTCTTAACGCTACACAGCCATAATTCTTTCCTACCACGCCTTTTTCCCATCATAATTTACTGAATGAGGTTGAAGCAGTCATGGTACAACGGCACAGGTATGTATGTTTTCATTGTTTAAAAAGATTTTAATATCATCATCTGAAAGGAATGTCACACAAGTTTTCCTAACGAGGTCGCCATATTTTCATAAACATATAAGTCTCCTTTGAAATCAAGCCTCCTTCAGTTTTTATAATGTATGAATCGATGTGTCTTTTGTCTTGGTGTTTGTTTATTGCCTATATTAAGTGCTTTTCACGTTAACCTTATTTTTTATTTTTATGGCTTATCTAGATAAAAATAGAACAAGTCAAAAAAAATATTCTAAACAGATGTCATATTCCAAAATGCATATTTAAGCATTTATTAGGTCCTTACATATGAAATTGGCGTTTTGTATGGGAGAAACAAAAAGTCGAATATTTTTAAATATTATTAATATTTAATTAATCAAAGTATGAACCATTGTTTTCTATGCACTTTTGCCATCTCATAGGTAGTTCATTGATCCCTTTACTAAAAAAACCAGTCGGACGGGAATCAATAAAATCTGTGAAGGCGATTTGGACTGCCGCGTCAGAGTTAAATTTTTTCCCTTGCAAGAAGTTGTCCAAATTTCGAAAAAAATGGTAATCTGTTTGAGCAAGGTCCGGGGAGTACAGAGGATGTCTTAGACATTCCAATTGAAGCTCTTCTAATTTGGTAGCCGTCTGTTGTGCAGTGTGTGGTCTAGCGTTGTCGTGAAGTAGCAGTGGCGGTCAGCCTAGGTTGTGTAGCCGCTAGCTTTTCCATCATGGTTTGCAATTGCTAACAATAGACAACAGCCGTAATAGTCTGGCCATATTTGAGAAAACTGCAATGAACAATACCGGCACTAGTCCACCAAACGCTTACAAGTAACTTTTTTGGGGTTAATTTTCGCTTGGGGCAGGATTTCGCTGGCTGGCTAGGATCCAACCATTGCGCTGAGCGCTTCCGATTATCGTAAAGAATCCATTTTTCATCACAGGTAATGTTTCGGTTTAAAATACCTTCATTATTGTGCCGGTTCAGTAATGTAACGCGCCTTTGCCGGTTTGCTTCAGTCAATTCGTGAGGTACCCACCTTTCAGGCTTTTTATCTTCCTAATTTGCTTCAAGTGAATTAAAGTGGATCATCCTGATTAAAGTGGACAGTACGAAATACGCCAATTTCATATGTAAGGATCTAATATTATGTTCGCCTCTTATTATCTGGATTTGTGATTTGCATATTATTCGTATTACAAAAACGATCGTGTCAGCCCACGCATTAACCTATACACTCGTATGTTATAATTAAGTTAAGGTCAAATTTTATCATTATACACAGCTATAAACATGTATGTCTCAAGAGTAAAAAGAATAAAATAAACTTGAAATATATTTGCTTCTATTTTATATAATTTAGTAATAAGACGTTCAAAGACTGATGATATTTATAGGCGATTATAGTCTCAGCCCGCTGACCTGCAAGACCCGGCTGAGTTCTTCAAATACTGATATATTTTATAATTCAGTAGCAGAACTTTTCCTGATCTCTGCTTGAGTAACATGTCAGATAGCCCAAATCCTCCGGGATACCCTCGTGCCAGCCTCGAGCTCCAGATAACACCTGGCTCTTTCGATAGTCAGACATTAACCTATTATTTGACTAACGCAAATCGAAGAGTATATTTAGCTACAAGGTATACCCAATTAACACACCGTTGTCAACAATAAGTCTTAACGTAGGAAAATATAGCTTGAAGGCATTCCAAGGACCGTCATTGTCAGCTTCCACCATTTGTGAGGCCGTCATGAGTCAGAAAGAGAATGCGGAGCGTCAGCGTGAAAATGATTCAGATGCTCCGCCAGTAAGGAAACGACGACCGGGGCAGCGATGCCGTGTTTTCGCACGTTTGCCCTAAGTTAAGATTTGGAAGATTTGTGTGTGAGAGGAGTCATGTGGCATTGTGGCATTCGCGTTTGGCGGGGGTAAGGATAGGGCTCAGCTGTTACCTGCCGTCGTCCTTTGGCGAGCTGAAGTCATCCGTCAGGTTTTAGTGGGTAGGGTTTATTAAGTCTGAGTCCCACATAATCCCTGCTGGTGTACAATACCGTAGGGATATGCGTAAAAGCATTTGCTGACGAAAAAAAAAAAAAAAGGAAAATATAGCTTTATTGACGTCATTGCATTCAACTAACAAAACTGCATACGATGTTTAGTAGTTTCAGAAAAGCACAAGTAACCTTTTATTTTAAATATGTGTCAATAAATTTATCTTCAAATATATTAAGTCGAATCTGAATTCAAGATCAAAATTGATTGATCATAATTGAATCTGTCATGACGAAATACTGTAGCGACATTCACACTATGTGCTACTAATCACTGCAATTATTGGAAGAACGAATTATTCTGACCGCTGAAGATAGCATCTTAGCCTTAGCCACTGGGGCCTTTTGGTCACTAAGTCTACAGGTCAAGGTTGCAGGAACTGACGGAACTGCTTACCATCTTTACTCCACAATGCTTCAGAACACAGTCACAATAATATTTCCAATAATAAAGTACTTTCTATATTCTTAACCTACATAGTAAAAATAATTAGAAATTGATAAATAGAAAACTAAAATGAATGTAAAATGTTGAATTTAATTAATAGTTCAACTCCAAATTAATTAATTTTTGAACAAAACATTTACATCTATTAAATTATCTTTAATTTTTTGAATGTGTATCCCCAAAATCCTGAAAAAGCCCTCATTCATTAAAAGTGTATTATTGTTATATAGTATTATTAATAGATTAATAAAGATGCAGTGTAAACAAAGTGTTTTCACAAAGATGTATTTATGAACACTCGTAAACAATTATTATACTTATAAAATCTGTCTAGATTATGTTACAATTCAGCTCGCGATTTAGTTTTGTTTATGTTTACAATGTTAGATGAATTACAAAAGCAATTACTAACTTAATATTAAGGAAATGACTAGTCAGAATGTAAAAACTATTAAAACAGGGATATTATCGGTTCTTTTGATGTAAAGCTCAGAAGCTCTAAGTTGACCTTTTTAAATTACTTTTAAAACTCGATCAAGTTCGTTTGTGAGTCACTTGTCTGACTTTGACATACATTTTCACTGTTTTTATTTCTTATATCTTTACAACCATTGCTAATTTGATCTAAGGAGAAATCAGAGCCAATTAGGCCATAAAATAAACACAATTGTAGAATTTTAAATTTGATATATTATCACCAATAAAATAAAAATAAACACTTCAGCGGAAATATCTGATGACGCCATCGCACTAGTTTATTTAAAACCCTAATTTCTGGAAGTCGTAGCCAAGGCATAAAATGTATATTTACCTAGGTAAGGTAATCTTTATCTTTTCGAATGGTCATCAATTTTATCTCAATTTGTGACTATGGCGGCTTTTATTACTGCTACAGTAGTTTCGCGTAATTATCTTTTATCTATAATTCAAAATTTTAGTATGCTTAAGAGGATTACATTGATTTTTGAACCGACACCTCACAAATTAGTTATACCCCTATGTTCAAGGTTTAATTCCAACCAATAACAACATATCTCCGTTACGTTATTCTTGTAACCTTATCCCCTATTTTATAGGCAACGTGTCCCCAAACCCTTCCCCATTATCATGTGCGCAGCAGAACAAATAGTTTTTTTTATACAAATTGTTGTACTAAGTTTGAAAAAAAATTAAATTACGATTAAAAATATTTGCGGTATATAGCAAATAAATCGTGATAAAACGTTTGTTTATTAATTAAAGTATACACAAACCTTCAGATGAGTTAAATAGCCTTCAGTATTCGATGCACTTTCTAAAATAATAGCAGTTTTAATGAGATTAGGTCTCGTCCATATATTTGCTTGACGGCTAAGGTCACTATTAGCGACCTCGCCTATTAATCGCTGGTGTTTACGACATACGATATGTCATTAGGTACATTACTTACCGAGCAATTTACGAGAATAAAACAGTAGGTATTCTGTCTTCATTAGTAGGTATTGAATCATAGTTAGCCTGCGACCGTGCATGCTGAGGTCGTGCGGTTGAAACACGCCTAGGCCAATGGACTTTTCTTATTAGGGCGAAATTAACATTGATACGATGAAGGAAAACATCAAGATTTACGTCGACAGCGTATGAGGCATAGACAGGTGATCGTCTACTAAGAAAAAAATATCACGTAACCTAAAAAGATCAATATCAAGCGCCACCGGTTATTTTTTTAAACCATGGGTGATTGTGGTGAAACGTTGCTACGTGTAGTTTTCGGATTGGGGTAGACTAAATCTAGTCCAATTTAACAACAATAAGACACAAGTTTGCACGTTTTCCGCTTAAAAAACTCCCTTTGTCGCTACCCGTCTCTTATAAGACTCTCCTTAAAGCCTCAGCTAGTAGCAAAATACAGAATATTGATATTTCGAATGACGTTCCGAATCACGGTTATTTGGAAGAGATTAAGCTTAGAGGCTTATATAGCCTATATTAGCCTCCAAGCAAAGCGAGGCGAGGCAGACGGATTACTGTTCTTACCTCTGGGTGGGAGCTACCTAGTACCTCCTGCCACATGAGCGTATACAACGAAGAGCGATTCGAATTGTCAACAACCAGTCACTGTCCGAGCGGCTTCATCCCTGGGTGTAGAGATGTGGGGTCTCTTCGCACCTTCTACCGCATTTACCATTAAAAATGTTTTAAGAAGTTGTTCGGAAGTCCAGGCAGAATACGAAATTTCACCCGTAACACCTCGACGTCCGTCGTCCATCCACAACTGCGCTTTTTAAGGAAATTTATGTCACTATGTGGAACCAGCTGCCGACTGAAGTATGTCCGAACAAATTTGACTGAGGGTCCTTAAGAAAATAGCGTACCAATTTTTAATAAGCGGGCAACGCGCTAGTTAGCCCTCTGGCAATGTAAGTGTTTGGCGGCGGTATTACTTATCATCAGATGAGCCTCCTGCCCGTTTGCCTGTTAAATTAAAAAAATCCACAACTCGTTTTTAACGTATGTTTCCTTGAAAAATAATTATCAACCAATCTCATCGGCAAACAAATCAACTATAGACATCTATCCGTAGACTGACATACGCCGTTGGACTTTAGAGTTTTAATATAGTTTCTTTGCATTGCAGAGAGTTGCTCGCCTATTATAATCTAACACTGATCCATACTTAACTATTACTATCATGAACCACGTTGACGATGATTATGGTTCAAGAGAAAAAAACGGCTTTTACATTGCATAATATTTAATTTGAAATTCCTCGTCAAATTTTGTTTTGTCGTGCGAAAAATGTCTCGTGACTAGACGCCTAAATACAAGTTATGAATTTGATCTAGATAAGTGCAATGTCACCTCTTGATTAGAGACTAGGTCAGGTCATATTAGTCAAAATAATCTTAATTTAGCGATTAGTACGTAGCGTAGGAGCAGTGTCCTGACTACGATTTGAGTGACAGCAATTATCGAAATGTCTAATTGTCGTAAAATATGTATATGTCAAACATAAAGTACGTTGTAACCTCTTTAATGTATAATAAGACCTTAGTCACGTTTTTTATTTATTTTTTATGCTGTTAAAATCACTGGCGCTACAACCTTTTTAAGGTCTGATTTCTGTATCTGTTTCATGATCATTTGTCAATCTAATAGGCGAGTAGGTATCAGCCTTCTTTGACTGACACACACTGCACCGTCGACTGTATGGGTCTACGGCAGCCGGTTTCCTCACGATGTTTACCTACACCGTATGAGCAAATGTTAAATGCGCACATAGAAAGTCCATTGGTTCACAGCCGGGGATCGAACCTACGACCTTAGGGATGAAAGTCGCACGCTAAAGCCACTAGGCCAACACTGCTTTCTTTATGATAATATTACTATTGCGAAAACTCTTGTACGAAATATTGCTTTGTTGTTAAATACATAAATTATTTTGATCTTAATTTTCCTCCTAAATTACTCCCTCTCCTACTGAACACTAAAATCAGAAAACTTCAAATTACTAATTTGGAGACATAGCCTTATTGCGGGAGATCGATAACACTTCCAGACCTTAAGTTCTTTATTTTGTAAGTAAAACACTGATGCAATAATATAGTTTAATCATAATTTAATGCACTTATAACTAAAACTTAAAATAAATAACATAAGTTTATGAAAATTAAACACGTTCAAACTTAAATAAGAATTCATTTTTAATGGGTGATTTTTTCTCTTTTCATACATATTTGTCCTACGATTTTTTTAACAACTGCGACAAACGTTGCTAGCGTCAATAACAGTTTTTGACTGATGTTGATCACGGATTAAGTATTCACAAAACTTGGTCCAAAAAGTTTATCATAGAAATTTTTTAACGAATAAAGCGGTCATACAAGTTTTCGACACCCATTTTTAGACTAATTTTCGAAGATTACCTCTTGACTAAGAACAAGAAAAAGTCGCTGGGAGTGAAATCTGAAGAACAACCCGGATGCGGAAGCAATTCATAGCCCAATTAATAGAACTTTTCCATAGATTTTATTAATTTATGACACGGTGCATTGTCTTGAAGAAACAGCACCTTTCAGTGCTTTTTTCCGAAATGTTGTCTTTCAAACACTCGCAATAACGCAACGTAATAGTCGCTGTTGATGGTTTTATCCTTTTAAGATAGTCGGTACATAAAGTGATATATATGTCGCAGTAAAGTAGTTAAATCGGAGAGTTAATTGAATCTCTAGACAGTTAATTAAATGTCGATATTCAATCAAGCCGCTAAATTTCCGTCAGACAAGTGAGTGAACGAAACCCCTAAAGAGTTTCCTAAACGTTGCTAGGCAACAAGACTAACCTAACCATTTACAATAAAGCAAAACACGGAATTTCCAAGCTCTCAGTTCGTTACGATCACACCTAAATAACAATAACAAATGAAATAATCATGGCGGAGTCTTGTTTTACATTGTTAATCAACACGCTGGCTTTCGGTCAGACAGATAGTTGAACGTTTTCGACGCTGCTTTATTTAAATCAAAATGCTAGCGACTTGATTGAATATCGACATTTAATTAACTGTCTAGAGATTCAATTAACTCTCTGATTTAACTACTTTACTGCGACATATATACAGTGTAAACTCTATATAACGACACTGAAGGGACTGTAAATGCTATAAAATGTCTTCTTATTATTAGTCATGGTCAATAACACTGCAAGCAATCCCAATTTGTAAACAAAAGAACGAGTTTCTTAGAAAGTTCCTATGCATCATGACAGTCGAGTATAATGTGGGGTAGGATAGTAAAGCGACAAAAGAACGTACACAGCTGCGCAGTTTTTTTAACTAATTATAGCAACATAAAAAGTAATTTAGTCTCACCCTCACCGTCAGCGCTCATAGATCAGCGCGAAGTTCATCAGCGCTGAGGCGCAGCGTGGCTCGTTTCAGTATCGTACTGACCGCCTTACTGTACAGACGAAGACCAAAATGCGGAGTGTGTTAGTTATTGCTGCTTTGTACTACCTATCTCAAAAAAATAAAAACCGGCGACGACGAAGACTCCATGATCAACCATTGATTGAGCGATTTGCCGCGACTGTACACGCTGACGACGTCCGCTCCGTTCGACACTGCAACGCTCACTGAAAGCAGAGGCGCTCTAGCGATCGTCAGCGCTGAGAGCTACGCGTCATTCAAAAACGCTTCCGAGAAGTTCATATATCTCGACCATCAGCGCCGACGGTGCGCGTGCGGTCAGCGTGAGACTAAATTCAGCCTTATTGAGAGTGTGTGTAATGCTATGTATAGTGTATACGTAGAGTGTATCATTGTATGGAAGACAAGCTAAACCAACCAAAGTCAATTGATTTCGACCTTTAGGGAGTTCGTCGTGTTATCCAGGCTTGCATTGCCCCTTTAACTACTCCGTGACCAGTTATGCCAAATCTAGCCATCTTGATTCTGCAGCTGCTTCAATTGTTTTAGGACGGTGTCGAGCAGCTTCCTTCTATCTCTTTCATTCTTCTTAAGAACAGAGAAGACGGACGACTTTTGCTCAGCCTCTCTTAACTTCTCGAGTAATGTTGCCGCTTCACGTGGCGACACCAGGGCGTATTTGGCTCCCTCCATACCGATATCGTGGAGGTAGGACGACCAGTCCCAACTTGTTATCAGATCCAATAGTTGCCTGAAATAATAATAATTTATTTATTGCCTTTATTCCATTTTGTCGGCTTATAGGGCGTGAGCTTTTATAGAATTTTATCAAAAATAACCAATTATTTGAAATCCAAAAATGGGATCGGAAAAACAAAAAATTCAATATTTAAACGAAAACATAATTAGACTTTTCACCTAAAAATAAAACAAATTTCTACCGGCATATGGGAGCGTTCAAGTATCACGTTACGCAATTATTGATATTGCATATTTCTGTATGCAATGAAGCGTTTATAAATAAGTAAATAAAGCGACAGTGTGGACTCGCTAATATTCGCGGCGAGGGCCTTACGAGAGTCTGGAACCGGTTTTGGATACAAATCTTTATAGACCTTATATTAAGCTAAATATATGTATTACATGGCTTTGATGTTCACAATAATGTCATAGCAATTACGCTCGTATTTCGTTTCGTTTATGTTAAGTAATTTGTAAGGAAATATATATATTAAAACGTGTGTTAAAAACATATAATTACAAAAGTGACGTGATTAATAATCACCAGCTTTCTTTATTTATTAACACTTTTTTGCAGAAACATACAATACATACAATTGACATTATTAAATTAGGACAACTGACGGCCTTAGCGCATCTGAGCGATCTCTTCCAGTCCACACTATTTAGTATAAAAGCCGTCAACTCGTAACCTAATTTTTTTCGGGAATTGAACTCAGGCCTTTAGGCGTTATCACCACGGAAGCGACGAGACAAAATGCATTCAAAAATATTTTTTTTATACATAGTATATAATATTATTTATACATCTCTCACCGTAGACTAGCGAAATGCTCCAAAAGCTGATCTCGTAGACCAGGTAAAGGGTCACTCGCAGCGAACTGCTCGCATTGGATGACGTCAAGGTCAAGCTGGTGAAGGGCGCCCGCAGACACTGCCCGCACATCGCCTTCTAGTAACAAAGCACGCAGCCGACACGCTATGCGCTTTACTGCTGCCGTTACTGCCGCCTCACTGTCAAAGATTATTGTCACATAAACAATTTTCGAACTAAACTACGGAACTAAGCGGACACTGAAAAATTAGTGAATTCGTAGAATTTGTTTATATTCGGGTTCATATATATAGATATATATTATAGTTATAAATACAGCTGCCATATACTAATATGTAACGTCAAACTCATTGCGACATGAATGTATATTAATTAACCTATCTTCCTAACTAGTAACCATCCCACAATGAATCTACTACCACAATATACTTAATCTAGTATACTTAAAATATACTTTAAACAATTGTATGGTATGGAAAAAGTAAAAAAAAATTGTCGAACTTTTTAAAAATCACATTTGACATTTTTACTTCCGGTTTTGGGGTGAATATTTTTCTTTTCAGTCAAAAAGGAAAAATAAAAGATTGCAAAGCGTAATATTTAAAAAAGGGAATTTTAACTTTTTTAAAAGCGCATTTACTTATTATTACTGTATTGAAATAAATCGACTTACCGCGCACGACGTGGTAATTGCTCTAGTGACGTCAGCACGCCAGTCAGGTATCCCAGCATATCTGTCACGAAAGATGACGCTTGTCCGCTTGGCTCCACTGATAATAAAAAAAAAGAATTGGTGAAAAAGCATTGGCGCCGCATCTCTTTCTCTTCCACTCGATTGGCGTATGCGACAAAATTCACTCTTAATAAATAGTGATAATTCAATAAAAATTATTCATAAAAGTATGCAATCATTTCATCAATGTTTTGTTAAGACGCCACGTTACACTATCGTCCATAAACCGACTTTACAGACAACCATTTTTTTTTTTGATGATATGAAACCTCTAGGGACCGAATTACGTTATTTCATTATAAATCGAATTCGAATTTTAAAAATCAATAATAAATGTGATTGGCTGTTTTTTTTTTGTTGTTGTTTTTTTTATTTGAACCCGCCATAGATAATAATCGTGAAAAAGATCGTGTTTGGTGATTGAAACATGTACCAAAAAAAATTTACATTCAAAATTCAAATCACTTAATTCCTAGAAATATAAAAGCTTTTTTAATCTATGTCCACAGTTAACACTATGTTTTTTTCATTGATTTAATAAATAGTAAATTTATATTTTATAATGACAATTGACAATCCTTACCTAAAAGCCAGTCATAGTTCTCAAGGTCAAGGAACTCATCCACCTTATGTTGCAAGTTCTCGCATATCTGCTTTTCTGCATCATCTCGAGCGGTTTGAAACATGCTACCAGCGGGCTGAATAAAAAATCTAATTTTAAAAATGCGCCATATTCTTTCAACACTTTGGACATTTTAGACATAAAAAAAATTATAATAATGATTTTCATACGTCAACGGATACAGATTAGTCCAATCGATGACGTAACATTCTTGTAATTTTACGTATTTACGTAGTCGTATCTAATCTTAATAGTGTCCTGTTCAATTAATCTAATCATTCTCGGAAAACATATCAATACTGATTTTCATCGAAATATTTATTGGGGTAATTAAAAAATGATAATTGACACCTGTTTACAGACAGAGTACGTCATCTGGCGCGACGCCATCTTGAGTAGACAAACCTTTTAAGGGGGGGGTTGAAATTATGATTGTTAAGACCAGTGTTGGCCTTGTGGCTTCAGGGTGCGACTCATTCCTGGGGCCGCAGGTTTGATTCCAGGCTGTGTTCCAATATTCCAATATCGTGAGTAAATCGATATATTTTAGACCTAAAAAGTGTCAGGCACACGAGGCTGATCACCTACTTGCCTATTAGATTTACAAATGAGGCTGACATGAAATCTAAGGCCCAGCCTTGAAAAGGTTGTAGCGCTAGTTTTCAATTAAATATTTAAAGGCCGGCAACGCACTCGCGAGCCCTCTGGTATTGAGTGTCCTTATGTATATCACTTATCAGATGATCTTCCTGCCCGTTTGACCCTTATATATAAAAAATACTAATTAATAATATTTTACCTGAGTAGTTACCAGATCTGAACCAGTAATATTACTTATAAACTCGTATAGGTAGGGCGTAGCGCTCTCTAGATACTGCGTGTCCAATATTATCTAAAACAAACATAATACAACAAATTAAAAAAAAACTAGTATGGTTTGATGGTGTCTCTGCATCTTCTACCGCATTTACCATGGACAGTGTTCGGAGTTGTTCGGATTAATACTTTCAGCTGAATTTCACCATCGAACGTCAAGGCAGAATAAAATTTACCTTATAAAATTCCACCTGTATCTCCTCGATGTCCATCATTCCAGCTGCCCACTGAAGTATTTTCAAACCTATTGACTTAGGGTCCTTCAAGAAAAGAGCATACCAATTCTGGAAGGGCCGGCAACGCACTAGCTGGCCTTCTAAAATTATGAGTGTCCATGGGCGACATCAATTATCATCAGATAAGCTTCCTCCTTCCCCCCCCCCCCCCCATTTGTTACATGAGAAAGAGAAAAACGCGTTTTCCCTTACGGCACACCTACCTGAACCAGTTGTGTAAGAGGTAACGCTCTTCGGAATAAGGCAGAAAGGCAGCCAGTGAAGGATCTCGTGAGCAGCAGGGAGGTGGAGTGACGAGCAGCCGCCGCCCTCCCTCCGCCGCCCAAGCCCAGTCCGGAAGAGTACTTTAGCCATGCGTACATGAATTCCTTCACTTGAACGTACACTGCGGGCACTACGGAGGAGAATGGGAATCTGAAAGTGTTTTTGACACATATAATTAATATATTAATCCAGCTCGATCGACAACATATTGAAAATCAAAAGTATTTTTTTTTGTATAAATCTATGGAAATCTTCCAAATATCGCTGAAATTAAGGACCGGCAACACACTTGCGTATTCTGGCAGTGTGACTGGCCACGGGCGGCAGCATAACTTAATATCAAATGAGCCACCGATGGCCACTGTTCTATCAAAAAATCTTAGTGTCATCTAAATATATGTATTTGATTTATAGAATATGATATTTTATTTTAAAATAAAGAACCTTTCTTCTTTTGTTAACATAGCTTTTACACATTGAAAGAAAACACTAAGGTCACCGTGACCACACACGCTGTAAAGCACGCGAAACGTCGGAGAAAAAAAAATTATGTAAATTGTTACGAAGACACGCAATGTTTCTAGGTTTTTCCACTACTTAGAGAACTTTTCAGCAGGCTGAAATATGATTTCTGACCGTTTCAGGAGAGGCTCAATCACATAGAAAATTGTAATTTCCATAATGTTACCCAAGTTTTCAGGATGCTGAAACATTTTTTCAGTCAGTTTCAGAACATTTCTATTCGAGTTGTGCAGTTTTCAGGAGACTTGTTTTTCAGGCGTTTTCAGGTCTAGTTATACCCCTTTGATGGGGGAATAATCTAGACCGAACTTTCTAGGTGTGGGACAATGACGAAATGATACGAGAGAGAGAGAGAGAGAGAAGATCAGAACTTTCTCGAAACTAGACTGAGCACTCTAGAACGCCGTACGACAAGGACGGAGCAACGTGCGAAAGAGACAAAGAGTGCGGACGTTCTAGAATTGGGCAATCGCTACTCAGTAGCAAGCCCGCCTAGAAAGTTCTCGAATATTGTTTAGAATTATTCCCAGGGATATATAAGCGAGCCGAAACGCGACTAGCCTTTAGTTTTGAATGCGATAACAAGAGCGAAACACCGAAGCGATAAAGTGCGAATAAAGTGAATACAAGTGATAAAGTACTGTGTGAAGTGTGTTTAATCAAAGTAATTAGTGAGTGTTTTGTGTGTAATTAGTACATTTTTGCGTATATTTTGTGCCCATAAATTCCTCATTGTTTTATCAAGAACTAATACTTTGAAGAAATCTACGCCATTTTCTATCCGATCCCCTAGCTCGTAACAAAATAATTATAAGTTTATAATAATACAAATAGCTTTTATCCGGTTAAAAAAGTGTTTTCTTTCAATAAAGATCCTTTTCCTATAGCAAACGCTTATCCCCCTTGAGTTAGTTACACCTCTGGCCGGGCCGCTTACCCTGTAATGCTTTGTCAGTCACGTTTGTACTCACTTTCTGGGGAAAGCCTGTGTCTCCAGCTCATCTCCATCATACGGAAATGTGTCCATAACTGCATCGTACTGTTCTTGATTCTCCACC
The DNA here is from genome assembly GCF_905147105.1 of Pieris brassicae. Taxonomy (NCBI): domain Eukaryota; kingdom Metazoa; phylum Arthropoda; class Insecta; order Lepidoptera; family Pieridae; genus Pieris; species Pieris brassicae. The sequence goes on along the minus strand of NC_059668.1, from coordinate 20,184,793 downwards.
TTAAAAGTTACACGATTTTTATAATAAAAAATATATTTGTATAAGCCAAGTCAGCCCAAAATAATATTCGCTGGAAATTTCAAGGTTAAAAAAATTCTTACGTAAACTGTTTCGGGCTTCATTTGAGTTTATATTTTGACAATAAATTAACTTATCTGCAAAACAACTGAAATTTTAGATTAACTTTACCTCAATAGGTCTGAATGTGGCGTTATCCAGTATATCGCGGAAGACGGCAACCCATCGCTGCATCAGCACTTCGGTGTAATGCTCTGCCATCTCTTGCAGCAATTGCGGGAGTGGCTCCGTAGGTAGTCCGTAGCATCTGGACCGCAAAAATTTACATCGTGAGGAAAAAGAATTTTGAATCAAAAATCGGCACGTCGGCTAGTATATATAAAAATCTTTTTTTTTTAAATCAACATCATCATCATATCGACTACAATCAAGGAAATGCGAGGAAGTTACTCAAACACTACCGAACCGGTTTTGATGTAACGGTTGCATTATATATGATATAGATTAATATTCTCTAAAGGACCTAACAATTTCCAAGAAATTTCCAGACAAACATACATACACTAAAGCACACATTGGAACCTTCAATCATAACATAAATATTATCCCCTTCTGATTTGATTAAAACCAGAAGTCAATCAACATATAATAAGAACTTTTTAAATTATTAAATGTGCATCAAGATTAAATATGTATCTATGCAAAGACCATATGCGTTTGTAGAATCAATAATTATATACTATCACTGGTGAACTTCGTATCACCTATATATATTTGTGGCAAAACTAAATTCAAATACTTATTTTTAAAACATATTATATATTATTATACCAACAAGTTTTATTATAGATGGGTATGAGAGGCATTTGATATTAAGTTCTACTCCCGCACATGGACACTCACACTGCCGGAATAAGCAAGTGCGTTGCCGGTCTTTAATTTCAGCGAAAATTAGAAAATTTCGAGACATTTTTAAAACAGACCAAAGAGATCGGATCGAAAATATGACCAATTTCTAATATTTTTGTCTAGAAAATATTTTAAGATCATAATTATCGAAATCGGACCAGGAATTCATTTTCATATATATAGACAGTTTATTCATCAAGCTTTAGTCCACTTACACCAGCCTTGAGATCCTAACTTGCCTAACTTATTAATGTATATACATATAAATATTTCAATAAATTACAATTATAGCTTTTATACTAACTTGAGAGCATTGATAAACAGCACGATCTGATGTTTGATACTGAGCATCAAAGTCGGGTCCGTGACAAGCGCGGTGTGCGTACGCAACGTGCCCGCTGCCGCCGAACGAGCGGAACCCCAAGTTTCCCCCAACCAATCAGATGATACCAGACCAGCGCCTTGAAATATTTTAGAAATTTTATTTAAAACCCTATACAGAGGAATCTCTATTACACGAACGTTACGTCGAAATCCTCAGTAAGTCGAAAAAATTGTATCTTGAATTATATTTAGACTTTATATCTCGAACAAAATGTTATTTTCCTAAGAAGTGTTGATAATACACTATAACTCGAATTTTAAAAAAGAGACTCCGTTAGTCTTATTTAGTAAAATAACATAACGTCTACGTACTCAACAAAAGTCTCACGTAATATAGATTTTAATCCGCCCAAAAATATTTATTTATCTACTTCTTAACAATTATTCTTATCTTAATTTTTAAATTTTATTTAATTTACACAAGACTTCATCACTTCCACTGATAACATTTACTACCACTATTATTATTATTTTTTGTCTCTACTAAGTATTAGTATTATTAGACTCTTATTATTTTTTGCGATTGAGGCGCTAACTAGCTGCTGTGGTCACTGGCAGAATGACCAGTGCTGTGGTACAACTCTGCTCTTCAGCATCATGCTGAGCCATGCTCAATTACAACCACAGAACACACGCATTACAGAATTAAAAAGGAACCTTTTTCTTTAAAAAAAATTGTTATCTCTCATTCTTTTTTGTTTATTTTTTTATTTTTGATTATTATTATTTTATGTGTTTCTGTGAGTGTGTTTTGTTTGTTATAAATGTTATGTCTATGTCTATGTCTTACCCCGAAATAATAGGGTTACGAAGACGGGTCGACTACAATGTTTCTAGGTTTTTCCACTACTTAGAGAACACAGCAGCAGGCTGTAATATGATTTCTGACCGTTTCAGGAGAGGGTCAATCACATATTAGAAAATTGTAATTTCCATAATGTTACCCTAGTTTTCAGGAAGCTGAAACCTTTTTTCAGTCAGTTTCAGAACATGTGTAGTCGATTGGTGCAGTTTTCAGGAGACCCGTTTTCAGGCGTTTTCAGGCCTAGGTATACCCCTTTGATGAAGGAATATTCTAGACCGAACTTTCTAGGTGTGAGACAAGGACGAAATGATACGAGAGAGAGAGAGAAGATCAGAACTTTCTCGAAACTAGACTGAGCACTCTAGAACGCCGTACGACAAGGACGGAGCAACGTGCGAAAGAGACAGAGTGCGGACGTTCTAGAATTGTGCAATCGCTATTCAGTAGCAAGCCCGCCTAGAAAGTTCTCGAATATTGTTTAGAATTATTCCCAGGGATATATAAGCGAGCCGAAACGCGACTAGTCGCCTTTAGTTTTGAATGCGATTACACGAGAGGAACACCGAAGCGATAAAGTGAATACAAGTGATAAAGTACAGTGTGAAGTGTGCATAATTGAAGTAATTAGTGACTGTGTTTTTGCGTGCAATTAGTGCATCTCTGCAATTAATTTGTGCCCATAAATTCCTCATTGATTTATCAAGAAATAAACCTTTGAAGAAATCTACTGCATTTTCTATCCGATCCCCTAGCTCGTAACAATAGCAATAAAATCCAAAATGAATGCCCCGGTTTGGGGCTTCTAATCTATTGCTGTTGTACTATACACGTGCAATGAATTAATACATTCATGAAAGTCTAAATTTATTTATTGTATAAGTGTTCTTAATATAAAGGAAGTTGATGTGGTGGAAACAAAAACTGTGCACAGTTTTTCTATCCACCAGGACGTCGAACATAATTAAATCATTAACACAAATATATATATACTAAGGCCAGTGACATATAAACTGTAAATTTATAACAATCAAACCATTCAAACGATTTAAATTGCACGTAAAACGTCATAAACAATAAACCTGTTCTTGTCGAGAATTCTCATTCACATACAGGATGAGTTCCTATATTCGATTTTTTTTAATGTCGTATATAGCATAATTTATGTTATGCATAATTTATAATTGTTTGACTTATGTAGTATTTTTTTTAATTTAAATTTAATATTGTTTCTTGTTATATTAGTAAGAAGTGTAGCTGGTATCGAGTTTATTAAATTTGGAATAATGTAATCTAATGTTTTTTTCCCATATAAATTATTGTATTTGGGTAATAGAAATTCGTTTTTTTAATTTTCTACATGTTGAGTAGTGATAGTGAGTTTGAATAAATAGTAGTCTTAGTTTTTTTTTTTGCATTTCCCTTGACATTCGAGTTACAGAGATTCCACTGTATCTTCATATAATTTCATTAAGGTTAAACTTATCTTAGAAGTGAGTGTTATAAATTGTACAATAAGCATTTGGCTGAATAATTAGCACTCAGGCAAATAAACGAAGTATAGGCTTATCAAGTTCAAGTGCGCTAAAGAAACTTAAAATGTAATTATTTGCTAGGGCGCTGCTGTGTCGTTTATAAAACCGTCCATTTTTGGCACTAAGAACAACAAAAAATATTTTAAAAACAAAGCGTTTTTTTTATGAAACTTGTCTGTAACTGAAAGTTGGAATGACTTAAATTAAATTTCATCATCTCGATATGATAAAACATTCATGGAATTAAATCTGGCTCGAAGGACCATTTAGACTGTGTCCATTTGCGAGATAAACATATGAATAATATTGTTTTACGAGGCTTAATCACTTCAACCACTTCCTGCTTAAATGGACTACACAAATAAAATGTGTGCGTGTAGTGTACACACGTAAGAAGTGAAACTTCTTTATGACCTTTAGGATGACATTGGTTTTATAAAGTTAAATTAGATAAAGTTTAACAAAAGGCTTTTATTATCATAGATATGAATTCAAATAATACAAGTATTTCATTTTACCATATTACTACTAAGAATTTCATTAATTGTAATATAATCATTACTATCATTGTTATCGTTATTATATATTTTTGTTATCAATGGCTTCGAATCAACCGTGGTACAAAAAAAGACGGCGCAACGGAAAAATGTGATGCGTAACCGAAAAATGTGACGGTACATTTTTTTCCAACGCCCATAATGAAGTTTCACTTCAAAAATAGCAGGTCTCAGATTTGTTCTCTTTGCTTGGTCTTTATAATATAAAACAATACTATATTTGATGCAATCCAATCAAAAAGTTTAGTACATACCTGTAGTAAGAAGATGTTCTTCAAGGATAAAGAAACCAAGTACAGCATTGAGGTAACTCTTCATACTCTGTATAGAGTCATGAAGGTTTCCAGCTGCTGGAATCACTACCAGACGAGCTTGCTGCCTACGTTGAGACCTGCAAAATATATTTAGATTCTATTGCGGGTGAAACAATGTCGGATATATTGATTTCTTTTTAATATTGAATAAATATAGCTTTATCCATCTATAAATCTTAAGAACCAGCGAGTACAAAGTTTATCACAAATTAATCTTAATTAATTATACATAATAATATTCATGTAATCCAACTAAGCAGGTCCTAGTACAAAATTTGGACATGGCTTTCATGAATTTTGTCTTACCGATAGTACTGAACGAAATCATGCTTAGCACCCAGCACTGTATGAATATGTAGACATCGGTACAGTGGACTGAAATCTACCAACTCGTGTGGACTTTGGGGAGTATTAGTCTTACCGATACTACTGAACGAAGTCATGCTTAGCACCCAGCAATGTATGAATATGTAGGCATCGGTACGGTGGACTGAAATCTACCAACTCGTGTGGACTATGGGGAGTATTAGTCTTACCGATAGTACTGAACGAAATCATGCTTAGCACCCAGCACTGTATGAATATGTAGACATCGGTACAGTGGACTGAAATCTACCAACTCGTGTGGACTTTGGGGAGTATTAGTCTTACCGATACTACTGAACGAAGTCATGCTTAGCACCCAGCAATGTATGAATATGTAGGCATCGGTACGGTGGACTGAAATCTACCAACTCGTGTGGACTATGGGGAGTATTAGTCTTACCGATAGTACTGAACGAAGTCATGCTTAGCACCCAGCACTGTATGAATATGTAGGCATCGGTACGGTGGACTGAAATCTACCAACTCGTGTGGACTTTGGGGAGTATTAGTCTTAGCGATAGTACTAAACGAAGTCATGCTTAGCACCCAGCAATGTATGAATATGTAGACATCGGTATGGTGGACTGAAATCTACCAACTCGTGTGGACTTTGGGGAGTATTAGTCTTACCGATAGTACTGAACGAAGTCATGCTTAGCACCCAGCACTGTATGAATATGTAGACATCGGTACAGTGGACTGAAATCTACCAACTCGTGTGGACTTTGGGGAGTATTAGTCTTACCGATAGTACTGAACGAAGTCATGCTAGCACCCAGCACTGTATGAATATGTAGACATCGGTACGGTGGACTGAAATCTACCAACTCGTGTGGACTTTGGGGAGTATTAGTCTTACCGATACTACTGAACGAAGTCATGCTTAGCACCCAGCAATGTATGAATATGTAGGCATCGGTACGGTGGACTGAAATCTACCAACTCGTGTGGACTTTGGGGAGTATTAGTCTTACCGATAGTACTGAACGAAGTCATGCTTAGCACCCAGCAATGTATGAATATGTAGGCATCGGTACGGTGGACTGAAATCTACCAACTCGTGTGGACTTTGGGGAGTATTAGTCTTACCGATAGTACTGAACGAAGTCATGCTTAGCACCCAGCAATGTATGAATATGTAGGCATCGGTACGGTGGACTGAAATCTACCAACTCGTGTGGACTTTGGGGAGTATTAGTCTTACCGATAGTACTGAACGAAGTCATGCTTAGCACCCAGCAATGTATGAATATGTAGGCATCGGTACGGTGGACTGAAATCTACCAACTCGTGTGGACTATGGGGAGTATTAGTCTTACCGATAGTACTGAACGAAGTCATGCTTAGCACCCAGCACTGTATGAATATGTAGGCATCGGTACGGTGGACTGAAATCTACCAACTCGTGTGGACTATGGGGAGTATTAGTCTTACCGATAGTACTGAACGAAGTCATGCTTAGCACCCAGCACTGTATGAATATGTAGACATCGGTACAGTGGACTGAAATCTACCAACTCGTGTGGACTTTGGGGAGTATTAGTCTCTACACTGGATGGACCCAGGGTTGCCATATCTGAGAAAAAACATGCAATAAATATTTATATAATACATTTGTAATTGGCCTTAGTTCAGATGTATTTTACGTAATTGTTACTAAAGCGCACCCTCAACACTTTTACCAAAAATATTTACATGTAATTTCCTTTAAGACTATTTGCTTTGAATGGTCGAGGTAATATGATATAAATGTTTACGAGACATTTTTTTTTCTAAAGCAACCTCTCATATACATTGTTTATTTATTATTGAACAATAACGTTTGAATATAGACGGCTTGATATTGTTAACAGCAAGAATAGTCCAAATTCTAAGCGAAAAGTGATGGACTAACGTGGACTACGTTTTAGGAGTATTATCTTAAAAACGAATTGAAATAGATGCAACGGTATGTCAATCTAATTATGGACTTGACAAAGAAATTACAGAAATATGTATAACTTGAGAAATATTTGCGATATATAGGGTACTGAACTCGCGTTATAGTAAAACGCGTTATAGTTGTATAATATTACAGGGGGAATTACTGTAGAGTTACCTTTCTTATTTTTAATAATATTTTCCAAACTTCGTCCCAGCATTTCTTGAGTTTGCTTTAAAGCCACTGCCCCCACCTGGAACATTTAAAGAAACTTATTTATAACCACTACAAGCGTTATGTTACTCAAAAAGTTTGATATTGTCAAATATAAAATATACAAGCCGAAATAATTGGCTATTAGAATTTAATCTTGCTTAAGTACTTAAGGTCACAAAAAAAAACCGTAGCGCGCTACCTTTTTAGGTCTTGGACTCATTTTTCTATATCTATTTCAGGATCATTTGTTAATCTAATAAAGTCTACTTGATAAGCATATTTTTGGGTCTAAGGCATTTACATAAATTTAGTTACTTGCTTTAGTTAACTGTAATAGTACTTACCTGGGGACTAAGCCGTCGAATGTTTTCAAGGAAATCTCTCAGATCAGCCATAGAGGCATCTTGTATGGCTTGTCGGAGTTTGGGTATATCAGAAGATATGTGTGAACACCAGGCATATGGCCCTACACGAGGTAATAACACATGTTCAAGTTGTTCAAGAGTTTTGAGTGCTGGATAATATCTGTTGACAATTAATAACTTTAGATTACTCGAGAACTCTACTGGTAAGGTAATCCTCTTCCGAAATTTATTTCTTATTAACAATTCATTGCAGAAAAATAATACAATTGACATAATGAAATGAAAAGGAGGGCAACTGGTGGCCTGATGGCTCAGAAATCTGAGGCCTTAGCCTGAAATCTGCCTAGGGTTAGACCTAAACAGTGCCATTGATGAAGAGAAGTGAATTCCATGATTTTACCATTCCATCACATGACAGCTTTTCCATATATATAGAGTCTCTGTAAACAGGTTAGGGAATTAACTTCCTGTCGCTACCCTCATAAATACCACTGTCTACTTTTTCATTTCTACTGTATAACCTATTCATATGGTATCACTAACATAATGGACCTAGTGAAAGTGCGGAAACTGAGTCCATCATCCTTTAATCCCTATCCCTACATCATCTACATATGTATTCGTTTTATTGATTATTTTCCCTTGTATTATTGTGTTTTGCTTTTATTTTGCATCTACTGCGCATTTTCATATTATTTTTCCTTACAATGCTTGCCTGGGAATAATGCTAGATTGAAATTCAGTCAATGCCTTCCTAATTAATAAAGTTCTCTGATTGTATTAATTTTGTAATGAACAATGTGATAAAAAAATAATCTTATCTATAATTGAATTGAAATTTAACTTATAAAAATAAAATTGTGGAAGTGATGGATCACCAATGAAGGCTGTGCCAAGTCATTAATATATTCCTTTGCATTGAAAACTTATTCTATCTACATATTAAAATAAACCCTAAAATACTACAGTACTTAAGAAATAATTTAAGCATCAAAATTATGGCAAAAGCAAAACTAATTTACCAATTAGTATACTATTTACAATTTATTTTCCAAGTATTGTATGGCATGCTGATGCTGCTATATAAATACCTTTTAGCTTCAACTTGTGACTTGAGTTTTGAATAAGTGGTAAGTAAAGGTAGACACAGTTCCATCTTTTCAATTGTAGATGCTATATTTAACTCAACACGCCGGGCTCTTATCAGTTCCTCAGACCTTACACACAATCCTTAAATTGTTAAAAAAAATATTTTAATTAATAATTATAAAAATAAAAAATTTGTTTAAAGCACAAACACATATTTTAGTTTAGTATATCCCCCAAAATATATCCAGTTCAGAAGGCAAAAATTTCAGATCAACTTTGAAACCTGTTAAAAATTATCTATAAATGCAGAACTAAGTCTCTCATACCACTCATTAAACTCCTTTAATATATTCTATAAGTCAAGTAACTTATATTATCAAATTTGTCTTATTTTAAAAAGAACAAGAAGCTAACAAAGCCAGCAAGTGTGTGCAGCCTTTGAGCAGTGTAAATGTGCCAAAAAGTATAAAGCCTTAACAAAACTTTGAAGAAAACACTTTTTTAACGGATTCAAGACTTATAATTATTTTACATAATGCAACATAATTATAAGTCTTGAATCCGTTAAAAAAGTGTTATGTTTATGTTAATAAAAGACAATACTTAGTAAAACTACCAACCATCAGTAGTCTCCTTAACATTGGCATCAACATTAGATATCTCTGCATGAAGCTCTTCAGCATGAGATCTAACTTCCAGCAGCTCACGGATGGACTCTATGAAACCCTTTAGAATAATAATATTAGATAAATTATTTTTAAATAGTATTAAAAATAATTCATCTAATTAAGAAATATCTATATTTATAACTTCAATGTCTTCTATTTTAGTTTTAATTTTTAATAGACAAGAGGATATAAGAGATATTTTAAATATATTACACAAAAAATTATTTCAGTCTAATATATACTCTGGTATATACAAGTTGTCTTACTTGATAGTAGAAGTTACAAAGCTTTTCTATTTCTTTATCATGCTGCTTAATTCTCTCATCTAGCTGTTGAAGAAAAGCTTCATGACCCCCTTCTCCCTCATACACCGATCTGAATGCTGGACCCCAATAGTCATCAATGCCCTCTATTTCCTAAAATAAGTGCAAATATTAATATTAAGTGACACCAAGAATTATATTCTGCATGTAGCAGCACTTGAAGTGTGGCCAAATCTAAAGTTAGAGAAATGTCTATTGGGTTTTGCAAATTCCACTTAATTGTCTTGGTTACAATTATAGGCCTGCTAAAATTATGATTTCTGATAACTTTTATTATAACAAAGCCAACGATTTGTCAGTTAAAAATAACAAGAAAACTTTAGCTACCTAATATAACTGTAACTAAACAGAGTTTCCTACTAAAGGGTTACTTACCTGGATAGTAGCGTTGGTCATATTAGATGGAATGTTTTAAAACTTTAACTTTTCTAGCAATTAAATAAAATTTGTATTGCAACTGAACTGAACTGAATGAACTGATGTCGTCTTAATTACGCTTAAAATCGGTGTACTCTTTCGATTACATAAATTATATTAAGAAATGATGATTTTCATGCTGTAACCCATATTATGTATTTTGATTATTTTAATTTTTTCAATAAATCACAGAGTAAGAAATTGGCAATTGCTAATCGGAAAATAAGACTCAGGATCAGAATGATTATAGTCTATAGTTAACACACTATAGGAACCAGTGCCACAGAATAAGACATTTATTTATAATTTTTATAGATACAGACACTGTGATATAATCGAGAAATAACAGAACAGAAGAATACTCTGCTATTTTATTTATAAAAAATACCAAGAAACCTTATTTTTCAGGCTTCGGTCAGCGTACGTCACATTCAGCGGGTAACATAGAATTGACACTGATGACTGAATATTACCCATGGAGACAGGAATGACAACTGACGACAGCGGTACAATCAACCGTGTACGTCTATCACGGGGTACGGGCAGAATGCCAAAATTAATCTAATTTTTAGTCAAAAGTGGCGGTCGTGTGTGGTGTAACTAAAAAATATAATTATTTTGTTTAAAAAGGAAGGAAAAACAAAAATCGATGCTATCAACGTTTATGTAAATTTTATGTGAAAAAGTTATTAACAAAAAATAGTAAAAAGTCCGGCAACCATGGCACACTGTATGAGAGTTTTGCATGGCCAGGTAAGGTTTAATTATTTAATACACATCCCTACCGTATTAATCGATTTTAATGAAACATTTAAAACGAGTACAAGTTAGGTTTATCACTTTGTTTACTATTCTATCACTCTGTCACATTAATATAGATAACTCTGAATGAAGGGGTCAGTTTGGGTCACTCTTGCTGTAATTGGTATCGTTTTATCATTAATTGATATCCTGTATCCGGTTTACACTGGTCAGGGCAGGAGAGAGTATTGAGCTAAATGATCTTTTCAGGGAAGCAGGACGAGAGCTGTCCTCTTGGAAATACAGCAGCGATGCTTCAGCGTGTCCCCATTAACGGCTGCGGCGGCCCAGGTATACCTATCCTTGAGCAAAAGTCAGTTATACAAGTTTTTATAGATACAATGGCACTGTTATGTAATCACTTTGTATTTGAAAAGTGAGCTTGGAATTGCTACTATAATGTCTCTAAATTGTCTTATGATCGATTATAGGTTGCTATGTCCCGATTCGACAAGGCCCCATTACCTTACGAAAAATTAACAAAAAATTTAGAGGTGGTTAAGAAGAGGTTAGGTCGTGACATGACCCTGTCGGAAAAAGTTTTGTACTCACATCTTGATGACCCAAAAGGACAGGTTAGTAATAAGAGTATTCCACTCTTAAGATGGATAATAATATTATAAAAGGAATCTAACCTAAAAAATTAAATGAATTACATAAAAGAATGTCTGAAACGAAGGTGGAGGTGCAATTGATAATCAAATTCTTCCTCTTCTTTTATATATTAAAATATTTAGTGACAATTTTTCAAATTTTATAATAGTTGGTTAATAAATTTGATTTCAACAGGATATCGAAAGAGGTACCAGCTACCTCCGATTACGTCCTGACCGTGTGGCTATGCAAGATGCAACAGCCCAGATGGCTATGCTGCAATTTATCTCATCTGGTCTGCCAACAGTGGCTGTGCCTTCTACTATTCACTGTGATCACTTGATTGAGGCCCAAACTGGTGGTACTGAAGATTTGGCTAGAGCAAAGGTAAATAAAAGGATAAAAGACCTACCTGTTATTCCTTCTCGAGATGTTTTATTAACACAGATTAAATTCAAAAGCTAACATTTTTTAATTAAATTCTAATTAAAAAAGGTTTAGGCAATGATGCATGTCAAAAGTCTTGTACTGTTACAAGTATACAAATACAGTTACAAAAATGCTTTATTTACAACAAATGAATAGAATTGTTTGTTATAAAATATTTTATGTTATTAGGCTTACTTACACACTTGGTAAGGTCAAGTATTAATGTGTGTCAAATACATTTCTCTTACTTTGTCTTAATATTAATCTTAACTAAAAAAAAATGAGAATTAATTTTGAAAATTAAACTTTTAGGACATCAACAAGGAAGTTTACAAATTTTTAGAAACCGCTGGAGCAAAATATGGAGTAGGATTCTGGAAGCCAGGCTCTGGTATTATCCATCAAATTATTCTGGAGAACTATGCTTTTCCTGGTCTTCTCATGATTGGTACCGACTCACATACACCAAATGGAGGTGGATTAGGAGGACTGTGCATAGGTAATTCATAATTTTTATTATAAGTGATAAACAGTGCATAAAATTAAATCTCAATTACTTATGTTTAATTTAGTTTTCAATTTGAAAATAATAGTTTTTTATTTAATTATTGTTGATTTAACACACATAAAACCAAGATTACAACCGCTATATAATTGAAAGTTGCATTTCATAGGATTTTTATTACTATGCAGATGAATATTAAACTGTGACATCAGTAATTGCCCAATAATAATGTAGATCTGACAAATCATATGCATTTGTATGAATATGGTTGCAACACAGCTCTTTCTGTCAGTCTCATCTTTAAACACCCTTAGTTCGGCAATCACCTGCCTAAAATCTTTATTATTTTACAGTACTAATATTTCTTAGGAACTTACTGGCATTTGCAAAATGAAAACTGTACTATGAAATGAGTGTATATATTTTATTGTAAGCAATATTCTCAATGAAATATTATTCCAGGTGTGGGTGGTGCTGACGCAGTGGATGTTATGGCTGACATTCCTTGGGAGCTCAAGTGCCCTAAAGTTATTGGAGTCAAGCTTACTGGTAAGTTTATTTTATAAGTAAGTTAAGTTGTATGAAACAGTTTAAGAAAAACTTACAATGCTTAATTTGATACTCTATCTGTTATAAGATATAGTTTGGGGGTTTGATAAATAATAAAATAGGACCAATTTTACCCTCAACCATGCCCTATTGGAAATTCATAGGTGCTAGTCATTCATTCATATATTGCTAGTTTATCTCCTAAAATTTGCAAAACCAAAATTCATATGGTCAGTTATAATGTGACGAAATCACTTTCTCTGTCTAGATTTTCCATAGAATGATTGTGCATGTGACATATTGCGTATCTTTTTTATTATCTATAAATAAGACAAGTGTGGCCGAGAGCCAGGCATTCAATGTCATGCTCTATATACTATAAATGTTATACACTATATTCTAGTATTAGAACATACCACAATCACATCTAAGATTGTTTTATTATTACTTTCAATTCTCATAGTTTTATTGCGTTCTGTTAAAAACTTGTCTATGTTGTAGACTTACCATTGACTATTGGCTTAAAGGTCTCGTTACCAGGCCATAAAATTATTAAAAAAAAAAAAAAAAAAAAACCATTGACTATTCAAATATCTCTTTTCCTTAAAATATAATTCAAAACGATAAACCTACTTGTATCAATGAGTACTGCGGCGATTTCGATTCTATAAATTGCTATTATTGCCCGCGTAACTTCATTCGAAATAGAAGACTGTTTATTGTGGATCGAACTATGTTTATAATGTGTAAAATATTGCTTAAGTACACTGGACTAAGACCAAATGTTATTTTCGAATACATATAAAAATTAGGCGTTAAATGTGTTAAACATTTTGTATACACATATGAATATTAACATGAGTTTAGAGAAATATCTAAATTCTGTCCAAAGTTCACTTTTTGACGTTCATAAGTGTACATTGTGTTACCTATCTGAATAAATATTTTTTTACTTGACTTGACATGTTTATATTTTCTCGTAGTTAAATTTTGATAAATTACACATACAGTATGGAGTACATTAAAAACCTGTGTATTTAGCGTATGTAGAAATACCGTTTAATAATATAAAATTATATTCCTTAATAAGTAAATTACGTTTCTTATAAGCCGACCCTATATGTTAGTTCTTAACAGACTTTATGTATCGAATCTGATGCGTTATATGCTATATTATATAATAATTTAGTAGAAAATTAAACAATGAATAATGTTTACATAATTTAGATAAAACTAATACGTATACTGCGACTGATATCAATTGATAAAGTTCAATGATAGTGATGCCGCGGTCTTTAAAGTCAAAAACGCTACCGAGCTATTGGAAATTTTGAAGGACCCTAAGTCGATATTTTTCATTATTAGATATACTCACTTGATATATTTGGGTTTATATAGTCGCTTTTTAAAAGCATGCATTTTCACCTGAAAATTCATAATGATAACGATTATCTCTGCGATATTTATGTAATAAAACAAACAAGACGTGTAACCGTCTAAGTGATAACATTTGCGCAGTTACGTATCGCGTTTCGGCTTTATGAGGACAATTGGACGGTACAAATTGATACAAGGAGATATTTGATAACAGTACGAGATCGTATTCTTACTAATATATAAATACTACAATTCTTAAACTTCAAATGTAATGGGTTTATTTTCCATTTATACCTATTTGGTTTCTTCATTATTGTATTGTCTTTTGTTAAAATAGCTTTTACACATTAAGAAAAACACTTTTACAACGGATTAAAGCTATGTATTATTATTAAAACTTATAGTTATTTACATAATTTTAAGAATTTAGAATTATGTAAATAACTATAAGTTTTAATATGTATTATTATTAAAACTTATAGTTATTTACATAATTTTAAGAATTTAGAATTATGTAAATAACTATAAGTTTTAATAATAATACATAGCTTTAATCCGTTCAAAAAGTGTTTTTCTTCATTATTTATTTTAATATGAAGATTGTCTTTATAAAATTATTTTCGCTTCGTGTTTGTTATTTTTGCCTATGTTTCATTAAATATTGTATTTCTTTTCTTGTAATAATGTATCAGTGTCCGAGCTTTTATAAATAAATAATTAATAAGAGGTCCAACATTTATATCATGGCATATAAAATTAACTTCAGTTCCATGGTAGAAAATGAATTACCTATTGTTAGGTTTATTTATATTCCTTTATTAAAATATAACATATTATTTAAATAATGGGAAATACACAAACTGATAAATAATTGTTTCAGCACGTTGGCCTCATGGCTTGTGTTAATTTTTAGAATCATTCTGTTATTATGTAAACAAAACCAACAATATTTTCTACAAAAGTAATGTACGAATGAAAGAATATGTACGTATTTTTATAAATTTGGATTTAAATTGAGAGGAACAAATGAAACGAAGCTACGTAACTATTTGTTGTCATTGGTCTTGGTTGAAAGAAGTATCGTATTGTAAATTTACTAAGCTTTGGTTACATAACTCATGCGACACACCTTTGCTATGTTTATATTACGATTTATATAATGTATATAATAATTTAAAGACGACGTCACGCATTCAATAAATACTTTGCTAATTATATTTCTTAACTAAATGAATTTTGTATGAAGTTCTGTGTGTAACACATACCTTAACATCGTAACAAGTTTAAATTGCGCACATAGAAAATAGACGTACACGGCTGAGGTCGAACGTACGACCCCAAGGTCGGGTGTCGCTTAAACAATTTCTATAACACTGCTATTAGTGCATATTAATAAAAAGTATCTAGAATATTCTAAAATTCTACATATGCGTTTAATTTTTCTAAACATATGACACGTTTATTTAGATAAAAGATCATATCTAACTCTGGTATTAAAATCACAGTAAAAATCTTTATGATAACGTAATCGGAGATTTACTCCTGAGATAACCTCTCACGGGCATTTTTTGTCCCTTGACCTGTACCTGGACCTTTACGTTTTACGCTTTTAACGCAAACCGCATACGAATCTACCCTTTATTTATTTATTTATTGAAGATCACCACATCATACATGCTATATCTACAGTATATGTTACAAGCTGTCTTTTCTAAAATATCACCATATTTTATACCATACACCATATATAGTGGTTACAAAATACAATGAAAGTACTAGTAATTGTTAAACAAACCCTTAATACCAGTAAATTTGGCTTTAAAATACGTCTAGTTCATACAAAGTCCTAAAAATTTGGGGGTTCTAAAATATATATTTTTTATAAATTAATAAAGATAGAATGTCAAAATTCCAGGTCTATTGGATAGCCTTATATGAAAGAAGAAAACTAAAGAACTGTTATTTTTAGGGAAGCTGTCAGGCTGGACATCTCCCAAGGATGTGATCCTGAAGGTCGCCGGCATCCTCACAGTTAAGGGAGGCACTGGAGCTATCGTGGAGTATCATGGACCTGGCGTTGACTCCATCTCCTGTACGGGAATGGCCACAATTTGTAATATGGGTGCTGAGATCGGAGCTACCACTAGTGTGAGTATATATTAAAGTTTGTACGAACTTTAGTTTAAGCAGTTTAAATTATTAACCAGTTTTGACCAGAACCGATCATATTACAAAATAAAAAAAACCTGTTAATATTTTATTCAGTCCTAGTACATGATCGTATGAGAAACAGTTGTAGCGACACCATTAAAACATTTCTTCGTACAAGGAATCAAATCAGAATATGTCAAGAGCTAGAATGATAAGTTAAGCAATAAGATTTATTTATAAATAAAATCCAATGGAAGGCTGTAAGTACGGTGGCAGTTGTTGTATGTAGCTCAGATATGTGTTAGATGAAACACACTTTGTTTAAAGCTGAGTAACAACAGACTTTAATGATTAAAATAAATATAACTAACATAACATTAGGGTTAGTGGAGTTGCGACGCTAACAAAAACTTGCTTATCTAAGGGTTCATAAATGTAGTTGACACTTCAATCAACCTTTTTATCTATTATTATTGGAAATAAGAATGTTGTATTACAATTTATGGATGTGAAACAAACTAAAGGGCTCATATTGGCTTCAAGTGTGCATTATTAGGTTTCTAATTATTAACTAAATATTTAAATGTAACTTGGCTAATGTTAGGTTACATAAATCAAGATTTTATTTTATTACTTTTGTAGCTGTGGTGTTTGTTTAAAATAATAGTTTTGTTAGTTTGCTAGGACCATCCTTTTTTCCATACCCATCCGCCCCACGACTACTTAGCGTGGGAGGGTTGTGTGGGATTCGCTAAAGCCCAAGGCGTCATCAATAATCGCCCTTGGCGGGATGTGGTAACAGAGCCTTATCTACTTAACGACGCGATACGACGGTTGTGTCCGCCTGTCTAAGGGTCTGGTCTTCCCTAGCGTAACACAGTTTTTAAGGGAGTGCGGAAGCTATCACGTTATTAATATTTGTAATGACTGTAATGTATTGTCTAAGCAAATAAATAAATGCGTTACACTAAGTAAACCGTTATCTATATGCAAATTAAATTTTAAATAAGACAAACTTGAAAATGTTTTTGACATGCGAATGTCGTACTTGGCATGGATTATCTAATCTACTCTGAGTCGTACCTTACGTATAAAAAATATTTTACGATTTGCAGGTATTCCCATACAACTCACGTATGGAGGCGTACCTTAAGTCGACAGGACGCGATGGTGTGGCAAGCGCCGCTAATTCCTTCAAACATCTCCTCACACCTGACCCCAAGGCACCATACGATGAGGTACGTCCAAATATAATAATGGAAGTCTTCCAGGCTCCGCTTCACACGACATATTTTGCGAACTAGGACCCTGTAGACTCGACTCCCGGTGGGGGGTCTTCCCTGGCTAAACGGTATCTACTATTTAACAAAAAGCACACTGCCTCAAAGGCTGGCAACGCATTCACTAAAATGGGCGTCCTGTAGGCTCGTTTGCTATATAAATAATTTATATAGAGACTGGCCTAGATAATGAGTTCTTCCATTAAAATATTGATATACGATGGACCACGCCAATCAGAAACCAAAAATGTATATGTCACCGGAATTTAACAAAATCCGCAAGTTTATAAATTATATCCTAGGATATTTTTAAACAATGTATGGGAGGAACAAAAAGTATGCTTTTTAAATTACAATATATTTAATTAATCAAAGTATACGCTTTTGCCATCTTATAGGTGTTTCATTGATCTCTTTACTAAAAAGACCATTCGGACGGGAATCAATAAAACCTTTGAAGGCGGTTTCGACTGCCCCAGTAGAGTTGTTGTACCATGCTTAAAAATATGGCAATCTGTTGGAACAAGGGCCGGGGAGTACGGTGGATGTCCTAGACATTTGTATTCCTCCTCTAATTTGGTAGCACTCTGTTGTGCAGTGTGTATAAGATATGATCTCATTAAACTAAATTTGTTTAGGAAACTAATCGACTGAAGAACATATTTTATAAAAATGTATTATTTAAATTGAAATATGTGTGTTCTGTAGGGGAATTTCGTTATATATATTTGTATTACATAAAGAAAATAGTTGTATTGTTTAATATTACATTTTAATTAAATTTTATTTATTCCAACATATGCTGGTTTCCGGACTCTTCCGAAAATATGATATTTTAGTAAGAAAACTGCACATCTCACTAGTCAATATTTTTAGCTGATCGAAATTAACCTATCCACCCTGGAGCCACATGTGAATGGACCGTTCACACCTGACCTAGCAAATCCAATCTCGAAGTTAGGAGAAGCAGCTAAGAAGAACGACTGGCCGGTAGACATCCGTGTCGGTCTCATTGGATCCTGTACCAACTCTTCTTATGAAGACATGGGCCGTTGTGCCAGTATTGTTAAGGAGGTAAGTCTTACATATATTCTAGGAACAATTATCGATTTCCAAATTTCATTCTAAATTCTATGTAAATAAATAAAATAATTTACTACAACCCTTTTAGGTCTAGGCCTCAGATGTCTGTATCTGTATCATGATAATTTGTTAATCTAATATGTCTTCTGTGCCTGACACACGCCGTCGACTTTTTGGATTTAAGGGAAAGCGAGCGAATCTTAAATGCGCACATAGAAAGAAAGTCCTTTTTTGTACAGCCGGGGATCGAACCTACGACATCAGAGATCAGAGTCGCACGCTGAAGCCACTAGGCCAACTGCTCAGCTGCTGCTAAGCTGCCACCATGTAAAACTTTTGTTTAAAGAAAATCATGAACTTTGACATTTCATTCAAGTTTTTTTTGTCAAGATATGTAGTTATTTGAAACTGAAAAGTTACTATTATATTACGTTGTATAATAGTAACTTTAAATTAAAAAATAGGACCATTTAGTACTAGGCCTCAGATTTATGTATGTTGTTTCATGTTTTTTTTTTATTACATCGGGCTTTTTTTTCCAATTTTATTACGCCGTAATTTTTCAATGAAATACTTTCCACTTAGGGTTCTTCAAAAAGAGCGTACCGCTTCTTAGAAGGTCCGTAACTCTCGACCCCTCTGGCATTGAACATCAAGCTTTCTGCCCGTTCTATAAAAAGAAGAAGAAAAAATTACGTTTTTTATTATCTTTTGACCTTCCTTATATTACTTACAGGCGATAAATCATGGTCTCAAATCTAAAATCCCGTTCAACGTTACCCCTGGATCAGAACAAGTCCGCGCTACAATTGAACGTGATGGCATTGCGCAGACGCTGAGAGACTTCGGAGGCACCGTAAGTATTTTCTTGATTGCAAAGGATTATTCGTAAATATTATAAGATTATTATTTATATTAAATTTATATACAGAAAATGCAATTCTAAAAGATTTTTAATATTAACAAAATAATCTTAATATTTGAATACATTGTTAAGTTATAGACAGACAATTAGCCAATGGTTATAAATAAAATAGCCCAGTGGGTCATTGGACAAATATTAATGTATTACATTGCCTTCAATATTTAAGCAAAAAGTTTAAACTATACTAATAAACTTTGGTACGAGTTTATAAGAAGGCTTTTAATAGAACCCGTTAATAATAACAATTTCTACTATTTAATCTTACGAAATATTGTGCGTTCAAAAACTTGTATGCTCTTTTTAACCGACTTATAAAAAACCGAAGTAGAATTCGCAAGTATTGCTTTTAAAGGCGTAAAAACATAACTTATAAATATTTTATTAAGCAAAAAGTCCATAATTAAAAGCATAGATTTTTACACGTCAAAACGTTGAACGTTTGACGTGTAAAACGTGACCGTGACAAAAAACGGTCTTGGATTAGTCCAATCGTCTATGGCTATGCTTGTAAATATTAAATTAGATTAATAATAATCACTATAATGTTTGTTTACAAGCACGTCATAGGGACGTGTAAGACGCCATCTTTTTTTTGAAATGATGAATGTTTAATTTAAATAGCCAATACTTTAAAAAAAAACAAAAATAACAATAGACAGTTTCTATAGTCACAAATAAGAGCGTACCAATTAAAAGGCCGGCTACGCACTGGCGAGCCCTCGGGGATACAAAGTGCCCCCGATTCTATAAAAAATCTCGTAGCATATTGGTACTTAAATAACCCTATAACAGGTGTTGGCCAACGCCTGTGGCCCCTGCATCGGTCAATGGGACCGTAAAGACGTGAAGAAGGGCGAAAAGAACACAATTGTGACGTCATACAACCGTAACTTCACCGGACGTAACGACGCCAATCCCGCCACACACTGCTTCGTCACCAGCCCCGAACTGGTCACCGCACTGTCCATTGCAGGTATTTCAGAATTATATACACAGAGTATTTTAATGTGAAAGAGAGTGAGTTCCTGGGGAGAAGATTGAATGTACGTTAATCTTAAGCACTAAACAAAAAAGAGTACAAAAGAAGAGTGTCTTGTGAGGTTTTAACATTTAGAAATTCAGTGGCGCTGCAAGAGTTTTTTTAGGTCTGGGCCTCAGATTTCTGTATCTATTTCATGATCGTTTGTTAAACTAATAGGCAAGTAGGTGATCAGCCTTCTGTGCCTGACGCACGCCGTCGACTTTTTGGGTCTACGGCAAGCCGTTTTCCTCACGATGTTTTCCTTCACCGTTCGAGCTAATGTTAAATGCGCACATAGAGAGTCCATTGGTGCACAGCTGGGGATCGAACCTACGACCTCAAGGATAAGAGCACGCTTATACCAACAGTGCTCGTACATAAACATTTTCACGATCAGGCTGCATATATAATACACGAGAAACTAGCAAAGAAATTAAAACACTCTGAACATGTACATATACCAGAAATGATGTATACTTTGAGAGAGTCATTACCTCATCACATCATCAGTCGGTAGCTTATGCGTGAGGTTCGTGATCAGCAATCTGATCAGCAATGAATGGTCTGCAGCGTACGATCTGTTTCTTAAATCATTAGACATTATCTTCAACTGTTACATTGCATTCGTTCGTTACATAGTAATTAACATTTATTTACTTCGCTTATACTCTATTGTTGTATGCAAGTTGTTATTATAGAGCCAAACTAAAATCCTCTACTATTTAAAGCACCTCGATAACCCAGGAACCGTACAAATACACTACAATAGACCAGATATAACACTTGTAAACTCAATAGCACTTTTAATTGATCGCCATATGGGGAGGACCCACAACTTTCAAGGAAAATAGCTCGTTCACGAAATATATAAAACTTAATAATGAAACTAAAATGATTATATTATTGATACTGTTATGGATTAACACAGTATCAATAATATATTTTGTTCACCATCGGATCACAAAACAGTTTAACAAATCTATTATATAACCTTCCGAAAACCAAGAAGTTAAATACAGCAATAATAAACCAACAAATACAAGATAACACATAAAAACTGTGGTAAACACTTGGCTTAGGCCCGTATGCAAAAGTAGCAGGATTGATTAGAATTTATACGAATAATTAACTGATTATACTAATTATATGTAATGAACTGAAACATTGACTATGAATGACTCTGGGCTGTTCTAAACTCGATAAATTTTAGGTCGTCTCGACTTCAACCCAGTAACGGATGAGCTAACAGGAAAAGATGGCAAGAAATTCCGTCTGTCTGACCCCTACGGTGATGAATTGCCCGCAAGGGGCTTCGACCCTGGCCAGGATACGTACGAGCACCCACCTGCTGATGGCTCCAGTAAGTTTTTATAACATTATTAATGTTGTGGAATTTTCTATAGAAAAACTTTTGTAGTCGATTTCATTAAAACTAGAAGTCTGCTAATTTTGATAAATACGAACTCAATATTATACACTTAAAAATACATTTTTTATCTAAGGAATTTATAAGATTTATTTGTAACCATGCTCACCATTAATTTACAAAATTATCGTAACCATCTGTCTGTCTCGCTCGCACTTACAGGTCTTATGGAAGGCTGTAGTGATGTGCGTAAAAATTGTAGAGGTGCATATGCACCTCTACAATTTTTACGATGACGGGATAGGTACGGTCGATATTCCAAAGTATATCAAGTATTAATATGAATAATTGTTCGCTATCGGAAAATATTTTTTTTAATTTGTAAGATAATTTTTTTGTTTCGACGTAATCGTAGAGAAACTGTAGGAATCGTAATGTGGCCCTGAAAAGGGCAGTTTTTTTCTTTTTTCGCATCGACCCCGCCAGCGCAAGTAGCTATGTATCGGTAACTCAACAATTCCAACCAGCATTGTGTGCACATTCCTACTATCAGTGTCATTTATTAACACACACACACACACAGTCGACACAGTTTAAATCGCGTCTAAAGTCGACGAACTGCATGAATTATTAAATGAAATAACAATTTACCCTAACAGAGGTGAATGTGGAAGTACTACCAACATCCGACCGTCTCCAACTCCTCGAGCCGTTCGACAAGTGGAGTGGCAAAGACCTCACTGACCTGACCATCCTCATCAAGGTGAAGGGCAAATGCACGACTGACCACATCTCGGCAGCTGGACCATGGCTCAAATACCGCGGTCATCTTGACAATATCTCCAACAATATGTTTATCACGTGAGTTCATTTTCACAATTATGCTTCATAAAAAGATAAATTGTCATTAAATAGCTAAAACATATATCAATAAATCCTAAAATTTTAATTAATTGGATTTTTTTAAGTTTATTCGTTAACATACAAATCCTTCCTCTCCTTATATGATATTTGTGAATGCTTTCAGAGCAACGAACGCTGAAAACGGTGAATTGAACAAGGTCCGCAACCAAGTGACCGGGGAATGGGGGCCAGTTCCCGGAACTGCTCGGGCCTACAAGGCTGCCTCAGTGCCCTGGTGCGTTATTGGAGACGAGAACTACGGAGAGGTGAGCCATAAATATCCTAGCGATACCTACAACGATGACAATATTCCTGACCGCTATATACACAACATATAAAATCACTGAGATCAGCTGTCAAGGACCTTCAAATAAAAAAACCCGCTGAAGCCTGTCTGACTACGGTAACACTGGCCAAAGATCCTTTCAGGTCGGCAGACGCGCACAACACATACCACAATATGACCACATACAAATAGACATATGTTTTTTAAATAAAAGAGTTTTTAAGCAGGATTTATCTTGGTTAAAAATGAAAATAACATATAATTTACCGTTCCTAATGCTTACGTAAACAATTGTATGCTTAATGTTGATTTCACTGAAGTGTCATAATATTCGAAGTAAAAATTTTTTGACACTATGACAACAATGACATGTCAAATTCAAAAAGAAATAATCATTTGACAATTAAATTAAGCTGAATCTAACGTGCAATACTGGCCTTAATCCTATGGTACTCTATTCAAGTCAAACACTGAAAAGATTTTTTTTTTCAATACAAGTAATTATTTTTTTCAAAATCTAGATGTATGTATTCCTGTCTTCGAAGCAAAAATATTTTTTCTTACAATAAATTGTTTTAAAGGGATCAAGTCGAGAGCACGCTGCATTGGAACCCCGTCACCTTGGAGGACGCGCCATCATTGTCAAATCTTTTGCCAGGTAATTTTCATGTTGTCTCCTATTTTGCTTATTAAACTAAATTGTGTTTCGAGTTCAAAAATGCCATAAAATGTGTATTTGTCCTGACGTATTAGCTATTTTCTATATAATTCTAGTTAGTTTAAATTTTTGTCATTATAAATGTTTATTTTAACTATATTAAAATATTCATTAAAAAACCACTGCTCCGTTAAAAAAATACATATTAATTCTCAGAATCCACGAGACTAACCTGAAGAAGCAAGGTCTATTGCCACTCACTTTCGCCAACGCGAGTGACTATGACAAAATCCAACCTACGGACAAGATTTCCCTTCTCGGACTAAAGGACCTCGCACCTGGCAAGGTATGTATAAGAAGAATAAATAAATATATAAACAACAATTTATAGATATCTGTAAGAATAATATTTATCTGCGAATTTCAGCCAGTACAGATTAGTCAAATATGTGCTATGGCTAATTACAGACCTGGGTAATATCAGTTCGCAAGACACCTCCATCATGATTATACAGAATATTGCTACTTATGTTTTCACTGCAATACTAATCATTTGATATTCCAATATACAAAAACCCCAAAACACGAAGCATTCCCTTGATGCAGTTCGTCACTGAGCCACAAAAATGTGTTTAAAAACTCCATCGCAATCAAAAAATATAAATGTTAAACATCTATGTTGCAGCAACTTGAATGTGAAATCAAGCACAAGGATGGCAAGTCAGAACGCATTAAGTTGAACCACTCAATGAACGAGCAACAAATCTCCTGGTTCAAAGCCGGCTCAGCCCTCAACCGTATGAAGGAAATTGCTGCTGGCAAGTAAACATTTGGATACAATCCATAGATAACAATTATGGCCTTTAATTCGAATTTCGAAACGCCAAATTCGCCGCGAAATTATGAAATGTTTCACAGATTATCATTGTTATTAGGTCAGTGTTGCCATTTATGAACCAATATTATGGTTGGTCTTAATGTTAAGTGATAGTTTATGAACTTATTGTTTTTATATGTATTTTACAATTATTCTGTATTCTTATTTATATTTTACCTAATTTGAGAGCCAATATTATGTAAAGCTGGCAGCACT
The DNA here is from genome assembly GCF_905147105.1 of Pieris brassicae. NCBI lineage: Eukaryota > Metazoa > Arthropoda > Insecta > Lepidoptera > Pieridae > Pieris > Pieris brassicae. The sequence continues at coordinate 20,159,888 of NC_059668.1, read as the reverse complement.
GATAACAATAGTTACTTATTTTAAATAAGTTGTAGATTACATATTTTAATAAAGTATGTCTACCCATGTTGTTACCGTTTCTAGTACAATATACGATTGATGATTGTAGTGCATTTTAAATTGTCTCGCGGCGTGTATGTTACTTATATTGTAGAGATATTTATATAGATCACATTTGGGTCTTTCTTCATAATGTATTATCAACAAATAATTATGTAAGTAAAGTTTTTTTTTATTTATGTACATAATTATTATTTTGTGTACTTTTATTTATAACTAATAAAAATTACGTATGTATAAATGAATTTTATTTCGAAGTTATAGTATCCTTGTATGTTTTCTGTTCCAAGCGAGGGTTTAAGAAAATCTTAATTGTGTTCCTTCTGTCGTTGGTCACATTTGACTGGGATGTTAATAAGCTTTGCTACATTTTCGAAAAAAAACATGTTTGGAGGAAGCTTACTTCTACTTAAATGTACCTGATTTTTCCCAAAGGCCGGCAACTCGGTTTCACATTTGATTTCACTTAAGAATTTTACCTTGCTGCACCTGCTTACCGAAGATATTAATGGCCTAACATATTGAGTGCGAGGCAGAAAAAGCCTGCAGGCATTTTAATACCAGTTTACTATTAAATATTTCTATAAAATTCAATGTACATATTTAAAAAATTATATTTGACTTGACCTAAACATTTGTAATGGTTAGTTTTCCTCATGCTTTTGTGGATGACAATTACAAATCATATAAAAAAAGGTATACTCTTAAGTCTAAGAATGCCATGTATCTAGTAAAACATTTAAGTATGCCTGTTTTATTCTCAATAGATAGATATCAGAATTGTTGAAACTGATAATATTACTGCATTAGTTAAGGCTGAGCAAGGTAAAAAAAATATTTAAGATGTTACTCTTATATTTTTATTTTCTATGCAGATTTAGAAAGAATAGTGAAAGATTAATATAAACCAAATGTTATAGGTTTACCATTTAAGAATATACTTATAATTTAATTTATAATATATTTGGAAATTAATATGGAACAAATAAAAGACAAAATAGTGTAAAACTATATAATAATCAAAGGTCTAATCCTCATTATCTTCATTGTCACTGTCAGCGTTGATGTTGAAGTAACGCAATTCATATGAATCATGGGCTGAGGCGACCACTCTAAGCCAGTCACGCAGATTGTTCTTCTTGAGGTAACGCTTTGTCAGGTACTTTAGATACCTCTTGGAGAAGGGAATGTCTGGAAAAGTTTAAGTTTATGTATTGAAGTTACAAACACATACAGACAGATGTTGATGATTATGTGTACTATAATATCTGTTTTAAAAACTAAATACATCTTCAAGTTCTTGCAGGACTAAAACTGGCTTGGAGTCATATTATTGTCATAACATATGCCTTAAGTCATCACCTAGACTAAATATTAACAAGAATTAGGATTTTATAAATAAAAGTTTATTTCCATAATCGCTATTTAAATTCATATTAAATATACTCTACTAACCTGCGCTGATAGCTACTTTAGTCTTGTCGCGAGCGATGACAACGTGATTGCCTAGGTTATTGGTTTTGCCTTCAACTTTTACACGCTCTTTTAAGTATTTTTCGAAGTTTCCAACATCGAGGATGCTGTCTTCGGCGGGATGTGTGCAGTCAATTGTGAATTTCAAATTGATTTTCCTTCTTTGACCCTTACCACGGATTTTACCGCCTTTGACACCCTTCTTACCAGTTTTCTGGTGTAATTGAGCTTTTTTAGCAACTGGCTTTTTAGCTACTGCCATTTTGGCAACCTGAAACAAAATACTCTTTTCTAATACTATAAAATAACTAAATATCACTTCACATACATTATCTAAAAAATCTATTAGAGTAACCTACCGAACACGTGTTACAGTCACCGAAAAACCTGCAAAATGGCCGATTTGAAATCACAATATTTTTGACAGCATCTTTTTTCCCGTAGCAGATATTGCCCTGCACAGACTATATATAAACAACAAACAAATTACTAGAAAAAACAAATTCTAGCGGCGTTACACTATTTTAAAATATTGAGTCTGTATATTGATCTTAAAATAATATGATATTGTATTAAACACGGGTATGCCTTAGCCTTAGCGATTTATTAAAAAAATAATGGTATCTTAACTGTAGCACCCGCAGTTTAATAAAATTAAATATAAGCTTCATCTTAGTTAAAATATAAGAATAAAAGTGCGTGCGTAAAAAGTACACATGTCAAGTGAAACCTCTTTGTAAATTAATTATAATTAAGGTAAAAGCCCCAATAGATGACCATGTACCACTATATAATAACTCCATGTATTTGCATATCTATATTCACACTGTTACGTGCTAATGATAAATAATAAATCTTTTTTTTTTACTGCACAAGACGTTATGCGACAGAATTGCCATCTAAAGTTCTAATATGTAGCTACTAAACAAATACATCAACCAATTGCGTGTATTTCTTCTCGATCTCCCTTTCTCACTCTCTCTCAATCGGTCTCGCTCTCCCCCTTTTCTTTGACAAAAACGCTCCACATCTCCGTAAACATTTTACCCTCAGACGCCAAAGAAGTTTCACTTTAAAAATATAAAGTTCAAATTTTATCTTGAATCTCGATCCAATCCGAAATACGTATCGGTGATACTTGGGGCTTGAGACAAAATCACTTTTTGAACACTATCGTCAAACGAAATGGTCATGAGACAAACCGTGAGCTAATGTCAAACTCATACATTATAGTTAATAGGCGTATTTAGCGTTAGTAGATCACGCTTGACAAAAGTGATTTTGGCTCAAACCCAACACGATGGATCTCACAGGCTAGAAAATACATGCCCATGTCGTTGACAGAGTGACGTAATTTAATCACAAGAGAACAAGGGTAGTAATTTTATCTATTTTTGTAAACAAAATAGAAATCTGAATTAACTTAACCTTTTCTTGTGTAAGAAATTAATAAAAATAAAAGAAGTGTTGTTTATGATATTACAATAGTAATGTCTGATATATTTAAACGGTAAGTAAATGGAGAAATTCCTCCTAAAATCGATAAAGTCAAGGTAAACAAATGATACCAAGAAAATGGATAAATGTTTTGCCGTATGCGGCTGTGATGACCTGGAAGGAATAACAAATTCAGATTTAGATCGTTTTACGGATAAAATCGAAAATGTATTAAATGATGAAAAAGGGAGACGACTTTTTAGGAACTTCATGTTTTCTAGTAATATGAAGCATGGAAGACGAGCATTAGACTTTTGGGAGCATAATGAAAGGCTACTTAATTATTCTACGGATGCCGATAGTGTGTCTTTTCGAAATTATTTAAAAGATGTGGGCCGCCTTATTGATGAAGCTGAAAGAATAGAAGAATTAGACTTTGCAGCAGTGGAGAGACTGGTATCAGCGCATGAAGGTGGAAGCAGGGAAGAGATAGCAGAAGCACTTAAAATAATTAAGCTTGATGTTACCAAAGCCCTCCGAAGAGAATATTTTGCATTTAGACTCCGTTTCATACCACCTCAGCATCAATAGTTCAGTACAAATTGTCATGTACCTTTACAATATATTGTTATTTTTTTCTACAATATCTGCCTTTACAGCAATAATTTTGGTATTTAGTTTTTTGTTATTTATTAAAGCAAAGCTTTTTTGTATATATTGACACAATTAAATTATTAAAGTAATATTAATAGGGTGGTTTACATTTCAATCTACTTTTAAATTACATAAGCAAAACATAAAATTCTAAATTTATTGCAAATATACAATCAAATACAAGTAATATAGATAGTTCACATACAATCAATCAGATTCCATTAATATTATTACAATCAAAAACTTATTGCTATGTAATTTAATAATTGCATATATGAATTCAATTACACATTAATTCTTTCTTAATTAATGTAGGTTAATTATACTGTAATAATGAGCTATGTTGCTAATTATTTAAATTTCACTAAACTAGATATATAGTTGTATCACATAGAGTCTGCCTCAAAACATAAAATTGATTGATTTTTCTTAGATAAATTATCACTATGGCTGCAAATGAATTGCAGCTTGCTTATTCCTAGGTTTTTTTCCAAGAATAATACATTTCAAGAGGCTTGTTAACCTGAAACAAAAATAGTTTTAATCTGTGTGGTTTATAATATTTCTGTAGTAAATGTTCCTATTTAAATATCAATACCTATCCAACTCCTTATCATTTTTAATACAGCAAAACAGTGTTTGTTAAAAGTTAACACATGCATTTAAAATTGTATCATAATCTTAATTCCACCTACAAAAAGCAATGACTTACTAATAGTCTAGCTTTGCTCACCCTTAGTAATTATATTGTGTTTTTTATATAGCCTTCAGCATTCCATGATAAATATGATATTCAACATAAAAAGTATTTTTATTACCACAGATTGGAGAACTCTTTTGCTTAGTAATGTTTGTATTGATGTAAGGATTCACTAATCAAGGATTGAAATGGAATTAAAAATATACCTTCCAATATTTATCATTGATCTGCCTTAATGTCTGTGCTCCTGCTAATGGCACAAACTGTCCAGGTGTTGGTGCAACATAGATACAGAAGTTGAGAAGTCGATATGCCTCAGGTAACTCAGTGTCGAGGTCAAGTGTAAGCCGCATTGCAAGGTATTTGCTCAGGTGATCAACTGTAATAAATTTCACGTCATATTTGAATTGTATACAGTTAGAACAATAACAGTAAAAATATTTATAGAGGCAACTTATTTATTTACTTTGGTTTTTCTATCCCATTACTACATGTATTTTAAAAAATTACCAGAAGCATTTGCTGTGGTCTTCAAGTATCGTACAGAGCTATCTCTCAAAGCTCTCATAAGTTGGTTATCACCCATCATTTCAGTTGGATGTGGTTTAAAAACCAGCTCAATCTCATTTGGATTCAGCACTTCCCCTTCACCCTCTGTGTCCATAGAATTTTCACCCTCTGTTCTGGAATAAGTTGGTATAAAGTGATAAAATATTAAATGAAGTTTATGTCAAGCCACACATTAAATACATGTTTCTTATGTAATGTTGTGTTCATATTATGCACACTTTACTTAGCTATTCAGAGTGGTCACTATATGGAAGATTTTTTTAACAAATATGTAGAAGGCAATTTAAATGTTTTAAGAAGTTTGACATCAAAAATTAACTACAAACCTGCCATCGCTGGATTCACTCTCTTCACTTCTCTCTGAAGTTAGCACAGACTTTGCCCTTTTAGTTGTGCTAGTGTTTTTTGACACAGAACTCAGATTGGATGGTACTGGAGATGGTGTACTTCTTACAGATGCAGGATTTGATGTTGACTGACCAGATGGGGTAGGATTTCCTGTAGATGAGGAACCTTCTCTATTGTTAGTAATGCTCGTTGTACCTCCATTTTGTGGAGGGTCAGTATTATTTCCATTAACATTAGATGTGCTATTAGCACTGCTTTCTTCTTGATTTTTTCTGGATCGTTGAGGCCTATTCTGAGACTGTAATTTGATTCCTTCTGTGATAGAGTTTACAAGGGAAGCTTGAGAATGGGACATATTAATCTTAGCCAACACTCGCTCTTGATGAGCTTCATATTCATCTCTACTTGGATATATTTTAGATATAAGTAGATCAAAATTAGGATCGGGTCGCAAAGACCGCTTTGAAACCAACTTCTTTCGACAGGTAGGGCATTCTTTGTTACCAGACCGTAATGCAGTTATAATGCAATCTGAACAAAATCTATGTAGGCATTCTTTTGTTGTCATGGTCTTCTTGAGCATATCTAAACATATTGGACACATTAGTTCACTGTGCAAACTACGCGGGGAGACGGCTATCTCCGTTGCGTCTGTTATTACTTCCTGAGGTGTTCTATGTAACTCATATAGGGACAGCTCCCATGTCTTATTTTGAGAGGGCTCTGTTGACGACATGTTTAATCTTAATTACACCACAAACAATGTTTTTCTTTTAAGTGGTATTACAAGGCAAGCACATATAGCCTTCGGCCTACGCTGCCGCCATTTTGTTTACGTTTGACTCTAATATTTGATAATAGATAACAATTCAAAACATTGTTTATGACAGCTTGACTTTGACAGTAACAAAAATTCCAACTACAGAATATGATGAAGCGAAGGTTGCTTCTGAAAATATGTTTAATAAAAAAATCCGAAAAATCAGAATCTCATAATTTGTTGTAGTTATAATACAACTTCACGTTCACGTTCAAATTTCTGTAGTCTTTATGAAGGTACATATTAATATAAAGTTGATTAATTTATGTACTAATATATGTATATGTTCTTCTAGTCTATTCAAAACTTGTCGATACTGTGCGATTATGACGGCAATAATGAAGTATAGTCTTAACTAAACAAATCTAATAAAATAATGAAAAAAAATCACTCAAAGTAAGATTTTTTAACTTTGGTTGGTGTTAAACGTTTTTTTTGTTTTGTGCCGTGTATATAGCTGTCACTCCAAGATAGCATGGGCTATGGGTCCACTGAAAATCAGTGTAGGTGGTGACAGCAACATACAGCTGAGTTGGACCCATTATGATTAAAGTGATTGTGTTTGTATTTCATTCATTTATATGTGAGTGTGTGTTTTAATCATATAAATGTTTCATCTTTATTTTCTTTCAAAAATATTATAAATAAAAAAACTATTTACGAATGAGTATTTTATTGTTCATAACATTATTTTAGATATACTATTTTCCTTGTTGAACTGGAACTAAAATTTGACCACTATTTTGATTGGGTACAAGCGTGATCACATTGCCTTGATTGCTATTCGACACTGACTGAATTGGTTGTTGAAGCATTATTCCTGGCTGGTTTGACTGTAATTGCTGCCCGGGTTGCTGTACTAGAATGGTTTGTTGACCTGGTTGCTGGCCTGGTTGCTGGAGAAGAATTGTCTGTGGTCCTGTTTGCTGGGACGGTTGCTGAACAAAGAAGGTTTGATGATTTGGTTGTCCAGTAACAAATATAGTTTGTGGCTGGCCTGACTGTCCTTGTGGTCTTTGAACAATAAATTGTTGTTGGCTTGACGGTTGTCCAACCACGATTTGTTGCTGCCCAGCAGGCTGAGGAACTAAGAAAGTTTGTTGATTTGGTTGCTGAGACACTAAAACTGTTGGCTGTTGGTTGGGCTGTTGAGAAACAAGTACTTGGTTTGGTTGTTGTTGCAATAAAACTTGCTGACCATTAGGTTGAGTAGCCACGATCATAGTCGGCTGATTTGAAGGCTGGTTTACACGCTGAATTAACATCTGTTGGGGTTGGCCCTGTGGTGACGCCATAATAAACGTCTGTTGGGGCTGTCGTGCCACTAGCACTGTTTGGCCTGGTTGACTAGGTTGACTGAATACGATACGTTGGCCTTGCTGGTTTACATAAGTGGGCTGTTGTGAGGGTTGGCTTATGAACGTCTGTTGGCCTGGCTGCGTAATGAATGTTTGTTGTTGTTGGCCTGGTTGGCCGATATACGTCTGTTGACCAGGTTGGGTAATATAGGTTTGCCCTTGTGAGGGTTGGTTAAAGTAGCTCTGTTGGGTAGGCTGATTGACGTATACTGGCTGCGGGGTTTGAGTGACTTGCTGTTGATTTGGTTGTTGATTAACCATGACTGCCTGTTGCGCGTTACCCGCGTTTGGTTGTTGGTTAACAATTACATTCTGTTGTGTTGATTGTTGGCCTGGGTTATTGGAGGTCACTTGGACATTGTTTTGGCTTGCTGGATCTCCGCTCCTCTGTTCCACTGAAGAATCTTGGCCACTTTTTCGACCTTGCAAGTGATTAAATGTCTCTGCAGGTATAAATACACCCGAAACTACATCTTTGCTTTGCCCATCTACTATAGGTATAGCAGATGTAGACGCTAGGTATACCGCAGCAAACGTAGTCTGAAAACATACGTAAAACTAATTAAGAACTTAACCTTATTTTGAAAAATATAGATACTAGATATAGTCTATGGAATTTTGGTGAAAAACTTCTTGGATTAAGGAATATGTTAAAGTACTTACCAACAGTATTACTCTCATGTTGTCGTCGTAACAGGCGCTCTGATAATGACGAAATCTATTCAATAATGTTGTTTTATAGCAATTTGATTCAACAGATCATCAGTTATCTAATGTCGTAGGGATTTTCTAATTATTTAATTTTGTGGTTGTGAGAAATGCTCATTTTTAAATTACATATCGATTAACCACTAGCGTAAATTAATGATTAAGAAATAGGAGATCCCTGATGAGACTCATAAATGTGAAATATTAGGTTAGTTTTATTATTAAGCTAAGCTGTGTTGAATCCACCATATTTACATATCCTATAAGTAAAAGTAGTAAAGTAAATTTTTACTCAAGAATAAGTTTAGAAAAATGTAAAATTTATTATATTTTGAAGAAGTAAAAAACCGGTGTCGATTACTTGTACATATATTTAATGAACATACAATGAAAACAAAAATTTGACTTTAAAATGATTTTCTATGATAGATTTCGTATACAAACGTTTACAATGGCTACAAAAAACTTCAACCTAGCAAGTCAAAGGTGATTAACAATAACTAGGTATAAAGTAACGTACACACAGACACTCACACATATATATGTGTGTGTCTGTGTGTACGTTACGTACTGATTTTCCATGATGCCATGATCAAGATGAATTCCATTAATATTTAGAATTAATAATAGCGGAATTATCTCGCTATAGATAATTCCGCTAGCACGGATAATACGAAAGATCAAATGTTTTAAGAATTGCATTTTATAGAAACAATAAATTATTAAACAATCAAATTGATTAAGGCTTCTTATTTGAAAAAGGAAAAGCAAAAATACATATTTTAATATTGTATGTATTGTGTATTGTGTGTGTTAGTGATATCAACCACTGATGTGAAACATAATGTATGTTCATATCATATTGTATACCTGAAGAAATTATCATCTTTTGAACTGATCCACTCCATATCTCGTAAAAAAACAGACCTAGAGAATTAACAAAGATCCAATAATCATTAAGCTTGTTGTCGTGGAATAATGTCGTACTCGCAAGAAAAGTTCATCAACATATTAAACCAATAGTCTACCGTCTGTGTACCTATCGTTCTGGTATTGACCGCACGTCTGAACTTTGGACTTGGACGCCTGGATACCTTTTTCTGTCTTGATTGGCGGGAAGTTAGGCGTCGATGCGTAATGGATAAATTTACACGACTCGATCGGAACTCGACTTTCTTACTTATACGTGAGGATCGACGCTGGTTTGTTTGCTGCTCTGAAGTTGAATCATACACTGCTTCAAGTTTCACTGGTGACTTACTAAGTTTTGGACGCATCGCTAGAGTTTGAACTGAATCAGTCATTTGTTGCAGCTCCGAGTGTGACTTACTGACTATCGGGGAATTATGCGTCTGACTGGAATAAGTGATTCGTTGATGTTTCGATGGTGACTTCCTAAGTATTGCAGGATGGCGAGGAGAGTCCGACAAGCGTTGTATGGGACTGTACTCCCATGAAGCCGTCCTATGTCGGACCTCTTCACAGGAACGGTTCTCTAAGATGTCGGTAGCATCTGTAATAATGATCATAGTGGGACAGTGGCAAAGTTGCATGTATGATCGAGTTATAAATAGACTTAAAAATACAAAATCTTTCATTTAGATGACCGAGACTGATGGGAATTATTAACAAAATATATTAATCTTAATTTAGTAATCTATCAGGCACGGAGTCAGGCAGATTTGTAGCCGAGAAGGTAGGCAGCAGGGGAATATAAAATCTCCCCTTTCCTAAAAATGGACTTTATTCACTTAAACTTAGGTTTGGTGGGTTTAGCGTCTTCCGCCGCGCCCGGGTGACAACTCCTCATAAATACGTATGAAAATAACATGTAGAAAGTCATGCAGTGCGTTTAACTCGACATCTAACACGCATTTCTTAGTAAACGATAAAAAAATACTATGTAAGGAATAATACAAATAAAACAGACAGAACAAACAGAATTATGACACTGTTAACACTACTGATGTTTTATCGAGTTTATAAAAATCAAACAAACCATCAATTTCTTCCAATTCATCAGTAGATATGTCGTCATCTACACGATTTTGCTTTTTTTTTGCCTCACTTTCTGCTCTGAGTTCCTTGATATAATTTTCTAGTGCTTCGGGCTCTGTCACTGCATCGTCATTATTTCTCAACCGAATATATTCAACGGTAAGTTCTGGAGTAGGTGGCGCTTTGGAGTATGCCTTATCAGCAGTTTCTTGTTGTGAAGAATTTAGAGCTGTAAATAGCGACATAATAGAAATAGAAAATACTTTAAAAAATTGCAATGCATGCCAACAATTTAACCCAGGTTAAAAAGGTTGGTGGACTCAGTTTCCGCTGGGTACGATTTAAGTCAGAAAGCCTCATAATCAACAGTTGAATTTGCTAGAGCATTGAGATAGACAATATACATTGATTACAAGTTGGTATCTACTGATGTCTGTTAAAATTAGCCTCCGTAAGGCTTCGTTACGTCCAGCGGCAGGTTAACATGATTTTCAGTGACCCGAATAGTAATTAAATAAAAAACAAAACAAAAACACATGACCTCATTTCACTAATTCAAACCAAACATTCGAACAGTCGAAATTGTTACTCAAATTCAATAAACGCGTTTTCCTTTTCATAGCCAACATTATTTTGAGAAGCTTGTTCTACGTTTATGTATTAAAAATCACGAAAATGATATGGACAAAAAATTCGATAAGGTTATTAGTGTTCTTCATTATCTTTCAAGTTCCTCGCTTTTTCCAGAAAATTCAGTCAATGTAAACTTTAATATCACAAAACTTACGTTGTAGATTCACGAACATGCTTCTTATGATTACAGTCCGCTGTTCTTCTTGATCACTACAAGACATTGTTTTATAGTAAACGACTACCAGTAGCAATTAAGGTGAATCAATGTGTTTCACAGATCAGTATACATATTTCATTAAAGAAAGTGTGCTCATAAAAGTACGAGGGTAGACAAATTAACAGTACTACCTTATTATGTATCATAATGTTATTTTAATCTACGTTTTTATAGAGTTTGTGTTTTGAAAATGGAATTTTAATACTATTATATTTGTAGAACGATATAAATATTGTCTTGTTCATATTAATATTATAATTAACATAATTTTGCAATAATTCAAAGGTACAAAATAGTACTAATGCTTTTGCTCTAAAGGGTAAGAACCCTTAAATAAGAATTTATAGTTGGTTTATATTGCTAATCAAGAGTTACAAAATAAATTTTACGAAGTCCCAAAAAAATACCACAAAACAAAATGCACAAAGTCATTCCAATGACATCGTTTAATAAGACATAATTATGAAGAAATAATTAAAAGGAAATAAGAGCGTGACGGGTGTCTAGGATCCCCCTGCCCTCTTTTATCTTTGCGATAAACATATAGGTGAGATTATTTTTAGAGACTCCAACATATTATTTTAATAACATGTCGTCTTTTCTTACTCCTCATTATCTGCATTATGTTCTTTGTACCATAGAGTTCCTTTGAATAGATCATAATATCATTAAGTTACGAAACATTACATTTGTGATGGCATTTGCAAAGCAGTTCATCAGTTCATAATTTCGATTACGGCCTAGCTTCATAATATCTTTTCTCTTCTAAAAATAAACAACAGACTGACTGAAACCGCCATTTTGTAAAGATCTGTGGTATAAAAATTCTTATTGCAGTTTCCGGCCTAACGTCAAAATTAACCTTTATATTTGGTAGCTTAGATTGCGCATGTTTCCGGTTATTAATGCTAACGCCTACCAGATAATCTCTTGGCTTAAATTTGTAACAGTTATCTCATTCGGTGCACATACCTCGGTTGATTGACTGCGGTTTCATTCGACGGTAATCACTATGAGGTATTTAGTTCAATGCTATAGGAATTGTGCCAGAGAATTAGGGATATTTCAACTAAGCAATGATTTTTTTTGTAAAATTCATGAGAGGTATGTGTAGAACGTAAGTGCAACTAAGCTAAACACTAGGTACGGTGTTTTTTGTTTAATGTTACGGGCGCCTTACATATCATACTATTTCAGTGATTAAACTATAAAGTCAAAGACGAATGTTATTGTTTCTAAATGATTTAGGTTAAAGCCATATATTGGCCATTGGGATAACAATTCTTTTGTATTGATAGGGCTGATGAGGCAAGAACCTTCGGGATTTCAAATCAATATAGAAAACGAAATAGGATTCGTAATTATACGAGTTTTTCATCTAAGTTTCATTGAGTGAAAACGCTTTTTATAGAAAGCGTACAGCTCGCCTGCCAATGGACTGTGAAATGTGTGTTTGAATTTATACTCATTAAATGTCAGGAATATCTGTATAGTATATATAGTGTATGTATGCGGAAGCTGCACTAGATAACTATGAGCGGGTGTGATGTAAGAACCTAACAACCCTACGGATCCCTGAGCCCTACAGACGTAGGATATATAAATAAGTACGGGAAGTCTTCATCATGAGACCTAAGGTAGACCGGAGACCTACCCGTATCAAAGGTTCAAGGTGCTGAGAAGCTATATATGCTATCGAGCAGGCTCAACAGATAAGTAAGGGCTTGAAGTAGTATTCACCACTTTGAGAGGAAGCGAAAAATAAATAAGACAGAGCAATATTCAAATATCATTTATTGTTATAAAATAATGTCTTTAATACTACTAACACCTAGTCACACATACATAATATTATTACTCTTATTAGTTGACGGTGAATCGCGCACCTTCAGCTTTTAAAATTTAGAACAACCACGTGAGCCAGTGACCACGTGAGTTCAAATGAAATCTGAACAGAAACAAAATGTGTTATAATGTTTGGTTAATGATCAAAAGTTATATAATATATTATTTGAGATTTATTAAAAAAGCATATTTAAACTATTAATGAAATAATTAATAAATATTTCTTAAACTGTTTACAGTCAAAATATAATAATTATAACAGTGTAAAGTTGATGATAAGCTTTGATAGGGGTAAGATTAAAAAATGAGAGCGCAAAGCTTGACTCATGGCACTTGTATTGGGTTTCGACATGAGTCATTGTTCGAGCATTATTTGTTTCTGAATATCACCGTTGTTTCGAACATTTATTGCTCTATTGGATTTTTTCTTCTTCCCTACTATTACAATGAGTGTAACTTGCTTGCGTGGTTTATAAAAACCACGCGAAGGAGCCAGCTTGTCTTTGATACGAAAATCAACAGATTTTGTCAAACCCACCCTTGATCTACTACTCTAGAAAAAAAATAATAACTTAAATGCACTTAAAGCATGGATGAGGGCAACCTGTATAATAAGCTATGTATAGATGCAATAAAGTAATAAGAGGACGTAGTTATTAGGATACGAAAGGAAATGATTGGTGGATAAATGAGAATCAGCTTACAAGAAGGATAGAGACTAGATTAAAAGTTAAAAGTTCCCATAATCAATATATTTATAATAATTAAGTTAATACTCGTCGGGAGTATGCATTGTGCATGTCATGAAAGTGGATGAAGCGAGAGAGGTCAGGGCCTTTCGGAAAGAAGGTGAAAGTTTATTGCAAAAAGTTTTTCAAAAAATTCTATTTGTTTTGTTGGATAGACTAGGGACAATAAACGATAATATATTATGTGTTTGCCCAAAACCCCCGCACAGGTTATATCTTCCTTAATATGCAATTAATTAATTTTGATTGTTGATTATTTCAACAATGCGTGCCTACAATTTGATGTATTTTGCCTCTTTTCATTTAATTATATTATGAATTGATTATATCATAGTACAGCTACTTTCACATGCCTTTTAAGTTTAAAACATCTCACGGTGGATTCTTGTCGTATCTTTGCAGGTTCAGGGTTAGACAAAGTGCTGCCTGTCCTTGTAGCAATACAGCTGAAGAGACGGTGTTACATGTTCTGACCGACTGTCCAATGTATGGATACGACAGGTATAACACTGAACAAGCTATGGGCATAAAGGTTACAGACGAGTTTAAGGGAAATAATGTAGAACATTAGGTTAAGAGGCATCCTTCTGGGATTAGCTCCTAAGTCCTAAAAAAAGTTGTTAATAGAAATAGATAGTAGTATTTTATCATCCGGGTTAGGAATACCATACGTAAGCTATTAAATGCCTCCCACGACTGCATAGTCGGGGAATTATCTAGAATTATAATTTAAAAAAAAACATCTCAAACTTTTGATAATAGTACATATCTGCCCAACATATGTATTAGAAACCTAACTCGAGGGAAATTAGTGGGTATCACTCGATTTCGCGATACAATAACAAAAAATTCTACATATATTTATTAATAAAACCATAATAGCTGGCGTATAGCAGGCGAAAAATAATACATGGCTCTTTCATTTTGTTTCCTATGGCGTAGAGACGTAAAGATTTATGTTGGCGCCTGGTGGATAGTACTCATGACCCCAGAGCTGAACCTCCTCGCTCACGCAAAAAGTATCGCAATCGCAATACAGCGAGGAAATGCTTCCAGCCTTAAAGTAGTGGCAGTGCCACGGGGACCAATCTTGTTACATTTCTTTTAACTTTCTCTTTATCAATTTTTAATTATTATTATGAAAATAATAAAATTAAATTAAAGTTAAAATTATTGTTAATACTTTATTAATTAAATTTCATTAGCAAATTTGTACCAAGAATCAAATCTGGAACCTAGAAACGCATAAAAGTCAGGCAACTAGGCGGTACATAAAATGTTATATACCGAAACTCCAGACGTTATTTAATTACTACACCACAATTTATGGTGTTGAGTTTACCCTAGAATAAGGCAGACTATTTATAGCATGGTACATACTTTTTACCCAATCTTCTTAGTTTACCAGCTGTTGAAATGTAGTAATGACAATATAGCGGTATTTGCAAACATTATTATTAAATGCTAATATCGAACTCTAGGAAACGCTTTTGATTTACTTGGTCCTTACAGAGAAACACAACTGCACGTGTAAATACAAAAAAATGCATTTGGAATTCTTAACCAAAGAGGGGAGATTTGAGGTCAAAGTAGCCAGTACGACAAGACGCCAATTTTATATGTAAGAACCTAATATATAAGTATTTTTTTTAAGGTATACTAAAGGATATAAGATGTTATTTCCTGTCTTTTGCAGTACTAAGATTTAGAAACGAGAAAACGCTAAGACTTCCGTCAAATTTGGATTGGATTGTGATAGACTACAGTCCTTTTTACGCTTTTTGTTAAACTAAAAACAAAACAATAATTACTGTTTAACTGGTAGTTTGTACGCTTCCTAAAGTAATTAGGGGCTAGTGGATGTCTTGCTGACCTATTATGGAATGGTATGCGCTTTTCTTGAAAACTAACTTTCTTGTAATACATCAACTGGCAGCGGGTTGAACAAAGAGGTGGTGTGCGGCAGAAGAAAGTAAAACGCCCCTTGTGTGCCAGGCTGTTACTTGTTATTAGACATGAGCTACCTTGTGTGCCTGAGACATAACAAGTTGAGTATAAGTTAAATATTATAACTCTAGGATACGAGTTGAGCCACAAACTCGTCTTGAGCGCTTTCCAACTACAAACTGAAAAATTAATTGACAGCTCTTAAAACTAGATGTAAGTTTGATTCACGTTCTATACGGGCCTAAGAAATATTTACTCACGACGTTTGCCTACACGATACGACTGAGTGTTGATTTGTAATAGATCAATAATCTGAAATAAATAATGATTATAATTTTATATTCCTTATATAAAAAGAATAATTGCTGAGTTGAGGTTCACAGGTTTTAAGCAATATGCCGAAACAGCTGCTGTAGAAATTGCAGTACAGAAAAATAAATTTTATTTATTTACACTTCGTTACACTACAGTATAAAAAATTGAACATAATTAAATCAAAGGGGGGCAACTGGCGGCCTTTCGGCTTATCGCTTTCGAGCGATCTCTTCCAGGCAACCACTGCGAGTAAAGGAAAAACATAAATAAAAATGTATTAAATTACATAAGATAGGCAAGTAGTGCAAAAATACATGTTATACACATTTATTAAGACAAAACTAAACAGAAACAACAAAAAAAACTAAAAAGATGAAAAATAGAAAGAAAAAAATTAAAATGACACATAAATCACGATAATTTAAGATAAGTCTCACGTCAGTTAGTAGTTGGGAAGAAAGTTAGTGATACGATGTGGACAGGTAATGTTTGTACAGAAGAAATTTAAAGGAAGATAGAGTTAGGGTATAGATGTTAGGGTGTGAATCTTATCTCTTTTTTGGTCCAATAACCATCATCAATACGACTTCGTTTAGGGAGGTATTACGAGGATTAATAGTACTCAAGTTAATGTACAAACATTCAAGGACTATTAATTTTGTTTCTCCAAAGAGCGAACTCTAATGAGCAACTCTTAATCAACCAGTAAATAAAACAAACAACTTTTGCTGTAAACTATAGCTGTATCATGTAAATGTGTTTAAAATTTTCATACACTGTCAAGTTCATATAGTACGGTAATGATTCTATGTTAATCTTTGCCAGATTATCTTGAAAGAAATACTAGAATAGCATTGTCAAAGAACACAAATATATAATCTATTTAGTAGAAAAATATTGAAATATTCAGAGATTACAAAATTGACGTTAAATTGAAATTACTATAAAAGTTAATAAATTATAATTACAGAGTATTCATATATCTGATGACAAGCATCTCTTTTAATTAAAACTTCTATATCTCTTTGAATTGTATCCTTCGTTCGAAGCTTTTCTAGAAATGTTAATTAAATTATAGTTTAAACTGTACTTAATCTACATAATCTGTAATTCATAGAAATAATTAGAAAGTTTAATAAAATCATTACTAGCAACATAAACTGTCATCGCAACACTGAATGCTACTGATTAAGTATTCATAAACACGCAATTTGATTTAATTTGAATTTATTATGTGTATTTAGTGATCTAAATGTCTGTCTAATGACAGAAGTGGACTAAGATATAAACTGGTCCCGAATACTGATAATATGCCCTCTTTTTTATCGTTTCATTATTTCTTTTTGTTGTTTACTGTCACGTTTTACAATATTTTTACTCTATCGATTGTTCCAAGACTAAATTGAAAACATAGTAATTAATTTGTTTATTCCATGCTAGGCATATAAAACTATATTTATTCGCCTAATAATAATAACGCGTTTACACAATTTTTTTTGTGGATGGCGTAAAATGTATACGTATCTTTAGGTTTATGAACACGGTTGTAATATTTATGAATTCATAATCTGTAAGTGTTGTTAATTTTTTCGCAAGTTGACATTGATATCCACTTGTCAAACACGTGAGCAAATAAAAAACAAAAAAACAAGATTAAGACATTACGACCTAGAATTGAAGAAAAATGATTGATTCATATTAGTGATAATAGCTGAGCTCCGTGATTTTTAATAGCTAAAGCGATTTCTATGTAAATCCGTAACGGTAAAATTTATTAGTAGTCTGTGTGGGTGGAATATATTTGGTTATAAGGTGCATTTCAAAACTTAAACAATCAAACTATTTATACATTCTCTTAGATATGTCCCAATTCAATATTTTAAACGAACACTTAAACGTTGAATATTTGATGAATTGCCATACGCTTATAGTATTTTATTTATAATTTCTGATAAAATATTTTAGAATAGGAAGTCCTTGAAAATTTTAAAACGGACCTCTATTGTATTCAATGTGTGAGATTGTTTAAATACATATTAAGAATGGAAAATATCAGCGCATTAGAAAATTTTCCAAATTGATATTGGAATTTAAGTAAAATTAATTATATGAACTAAACAATTACTATTTATTTCCAACACACAAATATAGAGTGTTTACAGTATTTGTTTAAATGTTTAAAAATCATTACAATGAAACAATTTAGTTTCCCTGTTAAGACTTTATCTAGTTAGATTTATTTTCATTCGTTGGTCATTTATATTTGAATTAAGTCTTTGCAACTGACGAGTAAGTTATTCCGAGAAGTAAATGCAAAAAAGGGGATTCACATGCGTATATTACAGTAAGCATTCAATCAGAAACAATAATATCTTGTCTTATGGTAAATTACTAACGCCAACGTTTGCATAATTATGGTGAGAAATAATTCCTCCGTACAGGGACCCAAACTAAAGCGTCAACGACCCCCTATTGCATTGTTAGAGTAGGTCACACTTGGTCAAGGCACAGGTTGACAGTCTGCCGCGAATACTTTTGTCTATAGCATGGCGGTGAGTTTGATTGTGTCAGTCTATATTGTAGTGTCAGTTATAATACACCTATAATCTTAGTATAAAGTATGCTTCGTTACTCGCTATTGAGATATATAAATTTTGATAGAACAATTATGAAATTTATGGGAAGCAGGAGGAGGAGGTTCTAGCAAATAGTTCATATATTGTATATTTAAAATTTTCTCTATATATTACGTCTACCTTCTATAGCCTAAAGAGAGGTCGGTTATTCTATAAATTGATGATTGTAGAGTTCGCGAAACAGCTATCATACTTTGTCAAACGGCACTTGTCGCGAAATATCAGCCCAGATGAAGACAATTTTAATTAATCTGAATCTAAATAAATGAAATTAAATTAAATTCTTATAATAAATTACTATCGAGCTGTTCTATAGGATTGAAAATTTTGTTATTATCATCAAGATTCTTTTGTTTATAAATTCTGTACCCAATGGAAATAATGACCGTTCGAACCAAGGCTGTACCTTGCTCACTCAGGCTTTCTTAGTTTTATAAGCGTGGCGATCGTCGGAGCTACGCCCCGAGAGTATACCCACATGGAGGGATTCAGCATTCATAGCAGTTAACATTTTATTGGCAAATATTGTATAAAGAGTGAAAATATGATGTATTATTAAAGAACCTCGATGACCCAGGAACTGTACAATGTATTTTAAGCTGTGACGTTGTTTAGGTGAGAATTGAAGCCATGTTCTCTTAGTCACTAACCAAGGCTCGACTGTCATAATGGTAACAAAGTAACACATATTATATTGTATACAATGCGTCGCAGCACACTTTCCCCAAAAGTGCGCATAATCTATGTTAATGCATAAATAATTGTATACTATAAACGTCTAAATGTGATTATTCATGACTTGTAAGTTAATTCGCCCCGCACGCCATAACTGTAGATTAGGTTTCCCTATAATTATCCTAACTGAGAGATAACTATTACTTTAAAGCTCTTAATCACTAATTGAAAGAAATGAATTAATCGGACATAGAATCCGTTTTACTTGGAAATATTATTTTTATTATTTCATAAAATAAATACTAAAAATTATTACTATAATAATTAATAAGGTCTCGTCTGGAAAGGAAAAATATAGACAACGCGGCAGACTAAACAACAGTTATACAAAAATTATTCCCTCTTACCTTGATTGCGTTATATTACTAATACTATATGTATTAAAAAATAGTATAAAGAAAGATCAGAATTTCAGACTAGTCATCTATGTTTGGTATGGAATAAACATTGAAAGACGAACATTTATCGCAACAAATAGTTATTCCTATTAATAGACATGTAGCTTTTAAAAGATACAATAAATCAATTGTGTTCAAACATTAAAAGAGGACCATTATCTGTGATGGGAGTCGCCTGTCTAATTCACTAATTGGACGTACATTTATTTAATTGCTCGCCAAACAAACGGTAATAGTGCTACTGTGCAAGCTCGTGACAATGCAAACTCACCTCGCTTTGGTACATTCACGTTCACAATTTTATATAATAAATAATTTAAAGTATTAATTCACCCGCCATCACGTCATAAGTTACCACAGATTAGTGTGACTAAACGCTTTACACCGTATATGATATAAATTACAGATGTACATATTTGATTGAGTTCGATCAAAAAATATGTATATGTACACTTTACCAGTTTATAGAATCATTGTAAAATCGTTTTAACTAAAGTAAACATAATTTGACAGAGAAAGATGAAATTGAACATAGTTAAAACAGTATAATTAGATTGATTTTTAAAATGAAGGGGAAAATAATTTTTTTTCGTTGGCTTACAAGGTCCGATTTCCAATTTATTTTCTCGTATTTCGTCTTTTATTATCTCTCGTTGATTGTATTGCTTTTATCAAATTTTCTTTGAGGTGTTAGGCTTACAATTACGTTGGTTAACTAAAACGCAGTGCAACTGTGAATGCAACCTGTCAAGTTTCCAGTCACAAGTTCAAGAGCACAAGCGGCAGACTCATTGCGGCCATCGCGAGCGACTCACGCGAACGTGGGAAATATTTCGTCTGAATTCGAATTTGACGTGTGTTTTTTATTAATTTCTCGCAAGGGTTGACGGACAAGCAACGATGCAGAACCTCATACGGTGAGTAAAAAGACAAACTTCTTATTACATTCACCGAGGTGTTTCTTTTTAATGAGTTGATTTCATAACTAACATTTTTACGAATTTAATTATGAAAAATTCTATATTATTATGGACAAACATTTTTTAGGTTAATATTTAAGAAGTGTTAAATGAAATACACTCTCCGAAAATATTAAGAATTATTTGAATTGAATATTAACTATAAACACATATTTAAAAAAAAATGTATAAATAATTACAGTTTAAAAATCTATGGTTGCTGTTATTCGATAAGGTTTAAGTTATCTATCTAGTTACTCTATAATTAATCCATTCTGTTGTTTACGACATTCTCTAGGTGTAAACAATAGACGAGGCTCGTAATTCGCATATATAACACGTTAGATGTGGGAAATCGTAGCGGGGACCGTTAAGTGTAATGTCCCATTCTAAATTTAAATATAACGCTCAAAATATATTACGGTTAATTCTTTGTGACCGTATTTATATGGAATAAATTGTGGCTTAGCGGAGATTCCAGACAATATAAAATTAAATTTATAACGTCTTTATAGCGATAGTTCAACAGCTTATGTTTCAAAGTTTTAGAAATAATTTTGAATTAAAACTCCTTTGTTTATTGCAATAATAACTTCCTTTTTAAATTAAATTTTTAATGATCAACAGGACTTGGCTTTTCGACTTACACAATTGTTGCACTCAATACCTTTATATGAGCATCGTCCTGTAGTCGATACTGAAGGAATATTAAAATATAATGCTGTATAAATAATTTATTGTATAATAAGGCAATATAAAACAAGTATTAATAAGCTCATTTCGATGAAAATTTCTATATTTTCTAACTGGTAAGATAGCGTGGATCAAGTTTTTCGCATAAATCCGTTTATGGCCAGCGGAAAAAAAAATTATGTCAGGAAGTAATAGATGAAAAGCTTTAATGGTTTTAATCCATCATATAAACATAGGACGTAGTTTTTTTAAAGATTTCGATTAATAGTTTTAGAAAAACTGTCTTAAATTTGCATATTGTGCCGAGACGTTTTTTCTTTTAAGTATCTAACATTACCTTTAATATTATTCTTACGAGAAAATGTGTTTCCCTTACCGGGACAAATTGCGTATGTAGTAGCTTTGTTTCATCGTCGGAGGTCAAGGCAGAATATGAAATTCCACTCGTATCACCTCGTTCGTGACGTTTTAAGGCAGTTTCTATCGCGCACCACCACTATGTGGAACCTTCAATTTCTGAACAAATTCGACTTAGGGTCCCTTAGAAAAAGAGCGTACCAGTACCAAACACACCTGTCCGTTTAGGCCTGTTCTATATAAAAAAAATACACCACGAATTGATATCTAATCTTCTCCCTCAATATGTATGCTCATACCGGTTGTACTTATATAGTACAATGTTAGTATATTATGTAAATTATGAAAACATTTAATCATACATGTGCAAAGAATAATATAACCTATGGTTTATGAAAAGTTTTCACATGACTTGACTATTGATCGTCTAGTCTATGAAAAATTATCTATGAAATAGACGCATAGATAATATTCTACTGGGGTAACAGGGCTGTATTTTTTAGACGATAATCCTTTGTTAAGGCCCCTTCTTATCTTGAACGAAGATCTCTTTTAACTGGTAAAATTAGATGTTAATGTAATTTATTTGTAATTATGAGTCTCATTTATTGAGATTGCAAAGATAATGCTGTAATTAGGCAATGGCACAAGCTTCCCATTTTATCTATAATAACATTAATCTGTGACACGTTAGGCACGCAGTTTTATGAGAAACAATAATTACATTTTAATATAAAAGTTATACATTGCTAAGCTATAGGTTCATAAAATTACTTGCCTATACATTGATCGTTACATTTATTATAAATAATTACGAAATTAATTAATTTTCGTTACTCGAAAGTGAAAAGCAATTTTTTATAAGTTGTTTTTAATAAACTCTAAACCATATGTATATAGTTTATATACCTGCTTATAATTATTACATAAATTAACGGGGTATTCTAATGTTCACACCATGTATAAAATTATTTTAAATAAAACAAACAAAAGAGAAAGATATATATAATATATTAAAACTGAACAGTTTTCATGCAACCGTGGTGCTAGTAAAATAAATGGTCTTAGAA
This sequence comes from Pieris brassicae, assembly GCF_905147105.1. Lineage (NCBI taxonomy): Eukaryota > Metazoa > Arthropoda > Insecta > Lepidoptera > Pieridae > Pieris > Pieris brassicae. The sequence goes on along the minus strand of NC_059668.1, from coordinate 20,137,208 downwards.
ACATTAAGAAAAATTCATATGCAAATCCGGAAGTTATTAAACCGTAGGCTTTTTGGCCGCAGATCCGAGTTGCACAAGATGAGTTGGATGCAGTCCAAACGCATTATTAAGCTCATTGCTGAAACTGCTTACGACTAAACTTTTACGATGTCCAATTTGTTTTAAATCTCGTAACCGTACGAGGCAGACAAATCTGAAACATTGTCAGGAATAAATAACCAATAATAAAATACGATACTCATCTTAATAATGTAAATAATTGATCGCACGACGGTCCAAGCCGAGGTCCGAGTCTCGCAGAAGACGCCGTTTCGCTAGTCGTGTTAAAGACCATTTCCGGCAGAATTACGCTCACCAAAGCAGCCCGAGCTGTCATGGCCCAGTCCAACAGTTCCTCCATTAATGAAAAAAATTGCTGTCGTGTAGGAAGTTAGAGAGTATAAGCACAGGTGCATTATTAGCCACGGATGCGTTTACCATGTCTAACGTAGTTTTAATTTATTCCATAAATAATTAACCGCTTAAAAAACATTTTTCATTTAACCTACTTGGTGTGCTTTATAATTTATATGTATTAATATAAATGAGCATAGACAACTCGCAATGTTATAATTGCCTTGTCTAATAAACAATAATAAGGTTATAGTAACTAGAATGTTATAAAGTGTGGTGGTAATCTCAGGAATGATACTTAGACATATTTTTTCTAACTCTCATAATTCGAAACGCCTCTTAGTTTTCGTTGGTTTATAATAATAACAATACGCACTTCTTCATATTCCTCTTATATTAATTGGATTTTTAGAGATCGCTACTGGGATAAGATCGCACGTTGCACCATTGTATTGTTTTTTAATATTTATTAATGATTATTATTTTTTAATACTTCTGCGAAACTATGAATAAATGATTGGCTATTCTACGTTATATTGGTTATGGTTTAGGGTTTATAATTTTTGTATAAAAAAAGATTTATACCAGGAAATGCTAGAACATATTTCCTCAGTTATCCGTATACAGTTGAAACTTTTAATGGATATTGCGGGAAGCAAACGAGTCGGTAAACTAAAACTGGATACTCGAGAAACTTCAAATGCCGATGCAGGAATAATTGGCGGGATCTATCTGCTCAGGGACTTTGTTTAACTTCAATTAGGTACAATAGGACGGTGGACCATTGATTATTATATTCTTATATACTTAAAAGTTTGAATTGTGATCGGGTTTTTATTTAAAAAAATCTAAAGCGGTCTTTATGAACAATTTTAACACGGCGAAGAAAAACATCGCGAGTATAGTGGTGTACAAAAATGAGTGTTATTAGCCGCTTTTCTAGAATAATTATCAATGAAAGAGATACGAAATGCTTAAACATTAGGGGTGTACACACATATCATCCTAAGTTGTGTTCCTGTGTTCCATATTATCGCTACGTAATTGGAAATCTAATGTATAACTAATTTCTTCAATTATTTTATTTATAATGCTATATCGATTATGAAAAATCAAATTTACAATTTAATTAACAAGTTCGGTTGACCGTTGTGAGCTCTTATGTTCTTTCATCACTCACATTAACCTAACACAGACATACACAGAATATGTATAGTGTTATATGAAAAATAGCTTTTTATATAACTCTGCATAGAATATTTTTATTCGTATCTAAATTATAAATTAAGTATTTACAATGTTTTAACCTAAATAGTAATAATAATAGCATTTTAATTCAAATAGTTTTACATTTAAACACGATTCTATTTCAATTTTCTTTTAGGTATCAGTGTGCCCCTTTTGGCAAAGGCCTCCTCCAAATCCCGCCATTCCTCTCAGCACTGTACCACTCTCTGTCCTGTAACATCTGCTGCATCTTTAATTTGGGCTATCCACCTTCTTAGTTGTCTTCTTCTTTTTCGTTTGCTGTACCTTGAGCACCAATTTAGTACTTTTGTTGCTTAACTTTTCTGTTCCACTTGGACGGGGCACATGCCTAGAGGAATAAATAGTAATAATAATTATTAAAAATTGATAAATAGAAAACTAACACAAATTTAAAAAGTTTGATCGCTGTTGTAGTGTACCTTTGATGCTGACAGCTTGTCCAGTCTTAATAAGTTCTTTTGAAGTTATCAAAAGCTATATAAGTAAAATGATGTATAGACAATGGTGTTAGCGGATACACTCATAAAAACACAAGAACACTGGGATCAAATGCAATGTTCATTAATATTTATTAATGAACATTGCATTTGATCCCAGTTAATTTTGTGTTCCGGGAATCAAGATATGGACCATCATGTATCAATACGCACGACATCACGCCAATTAAGATTAATTAGGATTCTCTGAATTCGTATTTATATCTGAACACTTGGCTAATGATATATATATTGACCCCACTTAGTTTTACTAAAAACAAAGTTTTTTTTAAAATTGATGACATCATATATATATTATACAGTACAGTGTTTAATATAGAATACAGCGAGGAAATGCTGTCAGCCTTATAATTTGTTTTAATTTTCTATTTATTAATTTACATTCTAACTATGTACGTTAAGAAAATTGGAACTGTATATTTGATAGTTATGTTTAGGTTTTAATAAACAATAGCTATTTTTGAAATTCTAGGTTTTCTAATATAATGTTTGATTTATATAATATTGTAGATATATTAAACAATGCTGAACAACAAAGCTCATTATCATATAATAATTCATCAATTATTTAAAATATTTCCATATTTCTGATATTAAATAATTTATACGGTGGACTCAAAACGAGATACTGACCAATTCCGAACCAATTCGACTTCAAGAAAAACGTGTACCAATTTTAAACGGCATCGCAACCCACACGCGAGCCCTCTAGCATTGAGTGTCCATATCCATCACATCAGATGAATCTCCTGCCTGTTTCCCCCTTATCTTCATTTAAAATAAAAGGAGGTACAAACGCTGGTTTCTAATACTTCTAAACCAATCGCTATGCAAAACTATACGCAACAAATTTATAAACATAGCATCGAACCAGTCTTGCTACTTGTAACCCAAATGATTTTTGCCAAATTCGCAATATAGAGTTTAATTTCGCCCGGTTCGATTAATTCAAACGGGACTTTTTTTATAACAACCTGTTGCAAAACAGCTGTTTCTATAATCTGTTACAATTCTTCTTACTGTGATCCGCTTTAAACAACCAAGGCTAATCGCAAAAACGAATTGCTAGTGTAAAGTATTTACCGTAAAGACTATTTGATCTAGTTTAGTATTATTTCTGTATACTACACGCGATACAGACTAAATTATTTAGACTTCGTTACCAACATACATGTAAAAAATTAGTCAGCGGTCGGCCAAAGCGATGTCTTCGAACCAACCCTAGTACGGAAACATAAAAAATTAATATCTACTGAGTGAAGTCCAAATGCATAAATAAAATTACATGTAATACAATACTAAACTAAAATTTGAATACTAATAATAATAACAAAGTAAAGTAAACAAGAAAAGTAGGCTTATCAAGACTTATGGCTCCCGTGTGTTAAATCCAATAGGTTTTTGACAAACTGGAGTCATACGTTGCTAAGTTTTGTATCTGAATTTGAGAGTTACAGTCATAGCAATGCGGTTATTTCGATTTGAGATTGGTAAAGTTAGGTTACTAGTAATAATATTTAGTTCTAAGTCCTAGTTCAGAGGAGTTGTTCAGATTACTACTGTCATCATCAAACGTTGGGATAGAACTTTTACCCGTATCACCTCCGTTCGTTGCCACAACTGCGGGTTATTTATCGCGCACGATTATAGAAATGGAACAACTTGAATTTCCAAATGAATCAAATTAAAGAAATTAGTTGCCTTTAAAAGCACACACACAAAAGCCCGGAGTTCTTCAGATGAGCCTCCATTACAAAAAAATATCTGTATAGTAAATCATTATAGCTTGTACATTATAAAAAAAATATTCATAAATACACGACATCATAAGAATTACTCTGCTTAGTCACAGTAACCTAACCGGTCAAAGGAATTAATATGGGAAATATTTTTGTTTAACGCTTATAAATCTGATAAACTGTACATCATTGAAACTATCGCAGTGGATAATCTATGGATCGGTGGAAACTAATGAAGCAGACGCGACTGTAATCCAAGACACGCGAACAGGTTTCGTCTATAAATTAAGTTTTACTATGTATATCAACTTTTACTATGTATATTAAATTTAGGTACAAAAGCAATATATGATAATGCAGTTTATATATCTTGGAAAAGAGATCTAAGGAAGTTAGCATAAGTATTGAGGAAGTCGAGTCTTAAAGACGCTGTCACAGGGATGCCAAATATGGTTAGATAATTCGTATAATCTTAATCTCTAATAAATACATAGCATGTAGAACAACCAATTCCCGGCAACTAAGTGAATAGGAAAAGGACTTGAAAGACCAGGGCATTGGTGTTTTAAGGAGTTACTTAACATTGGTTATGAATCAGCGTATCAGAAACGCGTGTGAGCTACCGACATTTTACTTTTGTTTATAGGCTTGATGAGGTACTGTTGGTTCCGAAAATCTAATCTAGGACTTCGAAGTACGCACTGTTACCAATTACGCCACGAAAGCGTTCCTTAAAAACAATAATTCGTAACTGCAGTCTAGACTACGATAGATCTATAAAAGCGATTCAATGGCTTCTAAGTTTGTTTAGAGTTGCTTTTGATTCCCTCTTTGTTTTTACAAAGATTGGATAAGATACAGGCAAACAGATATATATATACATCTAAATATTTTAAATTAAATTGTTTGATCTTCTATATGGAATATCTATTTCTGAGTTTTAAATCGAATTTCGCAACAAAACAGTCCGTTACATAATTCCTTGTGATGGTTTTCTTCAGTTACTGAAAAGTAATTGGTTTAGTATTGTGGATTTTTATAGTATTGTTTTGTTTCCATGTATAAGTTTAATACATTTTTTTTCTTTACTCACAGTGGTTGCCTGGAAGGAACCGTTTGAAAGCGATAAGGCCGCCAGTATTTTTGATTTAATTATGTTCATTTTTTTATATTGCAATGGAACGAAGTGTTAATAAATATAAGCCAGTCAAAAGTTGCCTCCGTGGCTTACATCACCAATATTCTCAGGATAATGTAATTATTAAAGATAATTAAATTTATTTTTATATTACGTCGTAGTTGCATTTTAACCCCAGAAAAAGTATGAGGTAATAAAAACAAGAACTCAATAGCGAGTCTATAACTGCCAATGGTTCTAAAATTACTTTTAACATTCTTCAAGTTTACAACCGAGCAAGTCAGACACTTTATGACCGTTTGGTGAAAAGGTTACGTACTAGAACTCCCTTGAAGTTTATAGTATTAATACATTTTAGATCAGACCTATTTTGAAGATGTTCGAAAAATTGTCAAATAAGGCTGAGAGCCTTTAAAATTTTTTTGCGACTGCTGCTACTCGTTTCATACACAACAAAAAAGAGTGACACGTAATATAAAACTTATTCTTTTTTATAAATTGGCAAAAAGACAAGCAAAAAAGTTGCGGCACGGGCATAAATATAAGAGTCTTCTAACTTCGATTTTGTTCCCATTGGAGTAGAGACTCTTGTTAAAGATTTAAGTTGGCGCCTGGTAGATAATACCGGTGACCTCAGAGCTGGTGCTTTCCCGGCTCAACGAATACGGTATCGCAATACAGCGAGGAATCGAAAGGAAAGGAGAAAACTTTTTAAATTTGTTTTAATTTTCTTTTTAATTACTTTATAGGTTACAAAAATTGTAAATACAAATTATTCTTACTTATATTAATTGGAAAATACGATTATTTTGCAGATATATTCAGTTCCTTGTAAACCTTGAGTAAGATTTAGAAATGAATAAATAAATATTTTATTTATACGGTAAATATTATAAATTTAATACCGTATAAAATTTAATACATTTTTGACGGACCGTAGTCAGTCTAATGTTTCGTTTCGGTATCTTACCCCAAGTTTATTGGTTGAGACTAAGCGCGAACTATCACTCCCGTATGTCAAACAATTATTGTTTAATTGTTTAACCCTCTCTAATATTACAGAATGTTGTGACTAATTCATTAAAACTTTATATCTTAAACATTATATGGTATTTTGTCGTATTCTTTTTTATTGCCATATTGCAGTGGGACGCTTTCACAAACTATCGAAGAATGGATTAATTTACGTACAAACAATATAAATATCTGAATGACAATAGTTGTTAGTGTTGTTGTAGCTGTTATAAGTCATTTCCAACGAATTCAATCGATTCTTGTTAAAATTAGGTCATGTCAACCACACTCGCTATTTCCCAAGAACTATATTTCTTGGAGGTTTATATTGAAATTGGCCATCACTAAACAATGGTGTGCTAGTCTGGACAATAATACAGCTAAAACTTTGACCGTTCATTTGCATGTTTACCTTAGACAATTTATTGTATGATTTACCTACAATCTGTATTAAAATAGTTAGCTCTGTTTTAATTGTCACAGTAGCCATAAATAAACATATTTTCCATACTTGAAGATTTTGTTTAGTATAATTACGAGGATTTTTTTAAGTTCCTTGGTCTGAATGTTAATAGACCGTCACATACCGGTACATTAATTAACTTCTTTGCAGGAATTTCATGATCAATTATCAACCAAATAGCTAACAAAATAAAGTTGATTCTAACACTTATACATCATTGGAGTTGTTTATGTCTCGTCGGCGAATGTCTTAATATTCTATGACTAATATCGATTACCAATTGACTATAACCACAGTAGTTAAGATACAGATACAGATAGTTAATAATTAATTTTATAAAGATAACATATTTTTATATCTGTGTGTACACAACATGTCATGCCCGTAAAGGTTTTAGACCAAAATGCATGCCTGGAACATATACCATAAATAATTCCCAAGTACATTAGTGGCGTGCTCTGCCAAATATGGCTAAGATGTTTCCTGGAGCCGGCCCCATTTGACACGTTGACAAACGTTCCACTTTGAGGCTGAAATCTATACAAAGGCAATGAATGTGTCTGTGTTGAACGGTCTCAACATCCGCATACATTTTACTTTGTGTTAAGTGCCGCGAGTAACATAGGTCACGCAATTCTTATTTTGTCAAATCATGACTTTAAAGATAAATTCTAAAGTATATAGATCTTATACAGGCGTAATAATTATATATATATACACTGATTAATCCTATCAAACGCTTTATCCTATTCCAGATTCACAAAGTAAGGTTTGGCTAGATTATGGACTATACTGGAGTTTTAAGAGACAATTTTCTTGCTGATCTAATTTAACACATACTTACTGATTAATAAAAAACATTTGAATTTTAGAGGGAAAGTTTCTACAACTATGCTGATTAAAATTTACGATAATGGGGAATATTTTTATGAATTAAACAGTTTTATACGAGTCACATGATATAGATGTCATAAATTTTACGATTAACGGATGTTAATTGTCATCTCATATCCGATGAAGCGTGAAGTTGTTTTTATAGCATAGCTTGGAAAAAATGGGAAATACTTGTTCTACATTTCATCTGGTTTTCCATCCGATCTTCTCGGAAAAACTCGTTAAGCCATTTGATCTATTAATGATCTATTGGCTTGGAACTAATAGATGTACAAATAATAACATTCCGTCAATTATGAGACAATTTCATGGAAACTTACGAATTACATACTAAAATACTTTGCGTTTTGAATAATATTCGTTATCAAGGGAGAACTGGTTCTTATGAAAAGAGGAACACTCACCTCACCTCACTCCTTCACCTCGAAAGGAAGTTAAGGAGAAAGAAATATTATGTACTTACAAAGTAATATTTACTATTTTAAATTCAATTTATTCTTCTTTAACGGTATAATCGTTAATATAGAGATTAGAATGCTACAGTCAACAAAATCGTACATTAATTTATTTTCGACTTAATTTTATTAACGTCTACGAAAATCACAAAAATTCTGAATTTTAGTGTTTTTCTACTGTATCTAATACTGACGGTTGGACTGATTTGGATTTATTTACTTGGATTAAATGAATTGACAAGAATGTAAAGATTGAATCTTGGACAAATAGAGGGAATCATATACATTTTTAGGACACACTTGATTTGATTGAGATGGATGGATAGGATGTAGTCTCTAAGAGATATAATGATGGTCATAAAAACTTAATCTAAATTTAATCTACAGATTGCGGGATTTATTAAATAATTGCATGTTTTTAATTGAAAATCAACATTAAAAGAACTAATTTCATTAAACAAATAACAATATTTTAAATAAAGAAATCCTTAACCTGAACCCAAATTAATTTTAATACCTAATAATACTCGTTCGTAACGACATAACGACAAACGCCTAACGGGAAATGACGGGCGCCAGCAATCAGCGTTATGACACAACTAAAGTCGGGTTTCAGTTAAGACAAAGATAATATATTTTAAGTTATTACTTTATGACTTAGATGATATATATATTAGGCATCATCTGCTAACAAAACGTATATATTTTTTATGTTCTGTTGAAATTAGTCTTGGATTTATTACTAATAGTGATTAAATAGTGAATAGCGGCAATGTTTAATAGCACAATAATACTTTATCTATATTGTTAACAGTTATTTAAGATAAGTATTGTAGATATCTTCTCAATTTGGCAAATACATTAATATTATAAACGCAAAAGTTGTTTTTTTCTCATTCTAAATCTAAGCTGGATAAAATCACTATTTACAATTTTCATAACAAAAAACACAAATAAACTTTCTTTTATAACTTATCAGATACATCAAGGGGTGTGTTTTGTTAAGAAATCAATGAAGCAGAATGGCGCCAACATATCTTCCAAGCGTGAGTGCATTCTCAAATTTCATGTCAAGAACCTCGATCAACAATCAATCATTTTGCGTCGCAAAACGCGTCTGTATAGTTGGATATTCTCGAAGATTCTGCATTAATTAGATTAGGTCTTAAACTTTAATTTAATATTTAAACTTAGAGATACAATTTTATGAATGATATGAGCGACATACTAAAGATTAATTTCTAAAAAATAAAATAAAACCAGCTCTGTCGAAATGTGAAATGCACTTAAATGTATAAAATAATTATTTGAAGAAACATTACATATGCTACTATAAACTAATTAAAGATTATGTATTTAACATGAAGATTTAGCTTTTAGCAACACTATGTGGAACCAGCTGCCCACTGAAGTATTTCCGAACCAATTCGACTTAGGGTCCTGAAAAAAGAGCAAACCAATACTAAAAAGGCCGGAACGCACACGCGAGTAGTCTGGCATTGAGAGTGTTCATGGGCGGCGGGTATCACTAGCAGGTTATCCTGCCCATTTTCATTTGTTCTATAAAAAAACTTGTATTGTCTTGTCAGTGAAAAATAATAGTAATTAATTATACAAGTGAACCCTAAGTACTTCAAGACACGTTAGCGTATGGATTTGTTAGGTAAATCTGATATGATATTAAAATATGTATATTAGATTTTATAAAACATAATACTGTTAACATAAATAATATAACAAAAAGCAATAACAATAAAAAAAAATCTACAGTAATTTGGTGGAAATTGAAATACACTACGATACTTAGTTCTGTCGTTGCTGAGAATTACAAGCCTCAGCAAATTTTCTATATTTACTCCATACAACAACGGATGTCAGAAAAACAATAAATCTACATTGTACACTGGCCTCAAAGGTCATGCTCAACGAAGCAGTAACTAACAAAAAACAAAATAAAAACGTAAGCGTAATAGAAAAGCTCGGAGTTATATTTACTCTGACTGTTGGTTAACATTAAAACAAAGTAATGTATAGAGCTGGCGTACAGAGCAAGCGAAAAATAATAAACGGTTAAAATATAAGAGTCTCTCCACCAACTTTGAATATATTCCCTTTGTAGTAAAGGCACTTGGGTCGTGGGGTTCAATCCCACAGGCGCTAATTAAAGATTTAAGCTGGCGCCCAAGATGACCCCAGAGCTGGTGCTTACATCGCAACTTATTATCGTAATACAGCGAAGAAATTACACAGGGACCAAAGCTTTTTAAATTTTAATTCGTTTTCTATTCATCCGTTTTTAATTATTACTTTATATTTGACTGTATAGCTTGTAAATAATTATAACTAACTGTATAAATACTTCAACTAGCCATGACACATTCTTGTTTCGTTTTCCTTATTATGTCAAAGAAATTAAAACGTTTGATCAGAATTCGGACTTAATAAACGCTACTAAACCAAAGAGACGTTTAAAGAACTTGATTAGTCTTTTAACTTTATTATAGACTATAACAACGGTACGTTCCAAATACGCTTGGAAATTTTCTTTGGTAGATGGACTTTGATGGAGTGACAGCGTATATTCAATTTATGTCTTTAATTTTTTTTCATGTGACCTGTTAATGAGAATAAACATCAGAAACACTAATCTTATAACAAGTAAATTTTTGTTTACATTGTAATACTATATCTTAAAATAAGTATTGCAAATAAATCGACAATCCATTATGCATTGAAGGCGGAAGCGAGAATGTTTATTAGAACATTCTTCAGTAGCACTTAGCGGCTTTATAATTGCTTCTGTGGGCATCATGACACATGGGTGGAGTAGATCGCAAAGAAATGATGAAGCTATGTTATTGCGAAGGGCCTGTAGGAGGCGGAAATGCACTGAGCCGTGATGCATGCGTAATGATTCTACGTCATGGAGTAAATAATAAACACATTTATAAAACATTAATTAATGTTGTTATTTCTGAGAGCAGTTTCTAAACAAATGGTTACGAAAAATGTATGAAGACCATATACGTTGTCAAAACTTTTAGGATGCTAATTTGTAAGTCCACAAACAGCCTAATTTTCAATATTTATCTTCAGACCGAGTAAGTAGATTTATTTCTTTTTATATACATAAGCTTGCCAACGCACACTGAAGCATTGGTACATAATGAGAAATAAAATACAAGATTTAATGTGACAAGCACTTATAGTCAAACATTAACATAATAAGAAAAAATTACATCGATCCATATATTAAAAAAAAACCTCATTTTATTTCATAGTGTGAGGGGAGCGACTATTAATAAAGACCTAACTCGTTTATCAAACATAAATAAAACTTTTTAAAGCGCTGCTCAAATTTCCTTTAACGTTAACATAAATTAATAAAAGTGAAGTAACTAAAATGCAGTTACCACAGAGGAAGAGGTCCCTCTGTTGTATAAAATACAATACGTTTTTGACTATAAATTACTTAAGATGTCATGTGGAACATGGCGTAATGGTTACAAAAAACAAAAAAACTTGGCAATCAAAAAGAGTGGCGAAGAGTTACTGCTAGTTCTTCTCGTCTGTTCTACACCGTTGATTTAGAGATTTGCAGTAAATATTTTTAATTAGAAGCATTTAATATATATTTCTTTATTGACTTTCATAAGTGTACATTATGTTACGGTCTACATTAATCAATGATTTTGAATTTCACGTCGTTTGAAGTCTCACTTAGCGCGACACGAACCGTTAGATATGATTTGAATAATAATAATAAAAGCCTTCATTGCTGCTATCCTATACCCATAAAAATTTAACCACTAATAATGCCGATTAAGGGAAGCCCAAGCCTTCTGATTAACAGCTTGAACGACGTTTTAAGAGCTTAAATTCTTCTCAGTGGCTTGCTTTACGTAGCCACATAGGGCCAGCTGCTTATCTATAAATAAAAGATGGAAAGATGATATGGATATTTAGATAAACAGTAGAACCCGTTTAAGACGATCACGCTTAATACGATTTCACGCATAATACGCCACATTACGCCAGTCTCTGCAACTTCAGACATATTTTCTTACATTTCATAACGCTTAATACGATTCGTCATCCCGCTTAAAACGCCCGAACCCTCACGTCGTGTTGAAAGAATAAGAACCCGAGATACTGCAGGGTTTTGCTGGTTATTCTTCCATTGATGACAATGTAGCACCGTACGAAATTCCATCAATTTAAGAATGTGAATAACACACAAAACGAGGCCCTAAGTGATAATTATGAAGACGAAGATGAGTCAACTCCGTTTTTGTCAAACGCCCAGGTATTATCAGCTGTTAATGATTAAAGACGCTATGTAGCTTCTTTGGATCAAAGCGAAAACGTACTGCAAAAGTTAATTTATATTGAAAATCTTTCAATTTTTATTTTTTTAATATTTAATAATGAATGCATCAAAATCTTTCTGTCAAACCAAAATAAGTGATTATTTTAAATAATGTTATTATAATTACACTACGTATTTAATGTAATTTATAAATGTATAATTTAATACCTATATATACTAAAATTAGAACATAATCATATGAAGTACGTATTATTTTCCCCATACCGCATAATACGCTTTCTCGCTTAAGACGCGTTTTTGGTAGGGAAATTCCCAGAGGAATCGTCATAAACGGGTTTTACTGTATTTAAGATAATCTTTAATTACTCTGCGGGTACAATCACTGCGACAACATCTCACCCGAACGTGCAAACAAAGTTATTCTGACCGGTAAAGATTTATACAACTTCTAGATTTTTAGCCACTCGGGTCAGTCAGTCATTTGTTAAACTGATCTACGACTCTTATTCTAGGTTAGACACGCACACCATCCTTCACAATTTTAATAGTTGTAAACTTCAAATCTTTTAAAGTAGGTAAACGTTATTTGAATTGTGACTAATTTTGTAAACCGCTGTAGTCGAAAGAACAAAGTGTATTAACCTCACCTCTTTTTCAATATAACTGTAGCTGAAAGTGAAAAAAGATTCAGTTTCATCCATAAAAATAGAACAAAAAATACGCTTTATATCGCAAAGCTTCGACACGTTCGAAACTGTTTGGAAATGCATTATTTTAATTGTATTAGATTTATTTCGATTACGAAATGAATTCGCAAAAAGTGCTTACTTTCGCCAGTGAAAGTCATGTATCTCACTTCGTTATTAATTATATTTAGCGTGAAGAATATTGTTTATTAACGGTGAGTTTGTATAATTACGATTAAAGAAATGATTATTGTATTTTGACAAGTATTAAGTAGTTTTTGTATTCAGTTTACCAAATTTTCCGGTTTTCGATAAGACAAGTGCTTATTTATACAAATGCGTAGGTAGGTGTTTTTGCAACTAAGGTCTTAACTCAAATCTGAAGGGTCTAACGGGAAATTTGGAAATATCAAAAATTTTAGAATAATTTACGTAGTTTTATCTCGATGTATTAAAAATTTGAATGATGAGGACAAAATTAAAATTGATTGAAAACATTTGGAGGACGGGGGCCCGCATACTAAAATTGTATACATATATTTATTTTTGTATATGTAAACAATATGAGGATAAATAAAGACTTATTAATATTATTTTTAGAATTAAAATTGTTTATATTTTATAATGCATTTTTCTCTTATTAGCTATTTTATTATTTATAATATGTAACCTGCTTCGATAACTGACATATCTCAAAGGTGTTAATTGTCAATTAACTTTTTACTGAATCTATGACAGAGAAAGCGCAATTTTATACACATGACATTAATTAGACAACTTTACGTGTTTGACTACCAAATGCGACTACTAATTACAAATTCTAGTACATTGTAGTTATGTACTTGCGTTTTGAGAACATCGCATGTTACAAGGATTTTAATGCAAATTTTACTTTCAACAACACTCTAGTTTATATTTGTTAACAAGCTTTCCAACGTGTTGTCATTGACGTGGACTTCTGGTCTATAATAGAAGTAAGGTGAAGGCTAGAGTTTGTTACTTAAGCTGAAAATAACCCCATTTCTTTTAAGTTGTAATAATACAACGCGATGTGAATTACATAACTAACTTCAACCATTCATGCACCGTTTACAGATTTAGAGGTAGCATGTGTGAGCGTACCAATTCCTAAAAGGCCGGCATTGCACTCGTACCCTCTCACTGAGATAGTCCTGGGGCTGTATTTATTTATTTATAAGTCCTAAAACGACAAAATTATGAGAAAATGTGACACAGAATTACACCCATACCCATCAATTGTATTAGAACATAAAATCACAGTAAAAAATAAGAACATATTAAGATCGTATTATATCACATACCATCAGATTAGCCTCCTGCCATCTACCACTGTTGGTCCAGCCCCTTACAAAGCTCTGTTAGATATAGAAGAATAAACTACAGAAACTAATACTTTATGGTTTGTGTTTTTAGGTTATACATTTAGATACTATTTGCGAGTTGCCGAATTTATTAGATTTAATGATATGGAAATCGTACCGTTTTGAGATTTGTGAGAGATACATAAAAAGACGCGAAACGTTGTATGAATACTTTAATGCATATAAAAGTTCAAACGAGGTCGATTGGCGCAAAACTATTTTAGGCTATAATTGAATGCTTTTATTGAAGGAGCTAATCCTCATTCACCCGCTTTGAAAGATATTTGATGTTTAATTTTTCAATACAAGTAGTAAATTAAAACTATTTTGGGCCACTTTTACTCATCTTCAATAATTATTGTACTTTGTTATAACCAAAAAAAAAAAATACTAATGGCTTTTTAAAATTTAAATATGTGTGTTATATTATTTATTTTAAGTCATTGATATGTCTTGATATGAGATTATTACTTTTCTTAAACGCATAAATTAAAAAATATCCTGTATTCGAGTACTGCATAATCGGGATTACGGGAAGTTCATGTGTTACATTAGTGCACAACCTCCGACGAAGTTAAGGTCTTCTATAAATTCTTCCACTGTCTCTCATCCTTGCCACCATTTTCCAATCCTTCCCCGCTATCTCTTTTATTCCAGTTTCCTAGGTCTAGGAGGACAGAATCCTCTCTTTTTTCTTTCCCATGGGCCATTGGGTCAAGTAAGGGTCTTTATGACTCATCTGTCATTACAGACGCGGGCAATGTGACAAGTTAATTACGCCTTTAAAATTTTTGAATGTGTTACGTCTGTTATGTTTCTAAGGCAATGTTATATATAATAATTACACTGTTTTTAACTTCGTTTTTAATTTGCAGATTAAATCAAAAATCAAAAATTATTAAAGCAAAAATTAAGATTTTGTATTTGTTAGAAAATAGAAGCCCGTTCTATTTTCTAACAAATACAAAATTTCAGTGGCGCTACAACCTTTTACGGTCAGGGCCTCAGATTTCTGTATCTGTTCTATGATCATTTGTCAATCTAATAGCCAATCTACCAGCCTTCAGTGCCTCGCGACACACTCCGACGACTTTGGGGTCTAAGGCAAGCCGGTTTCCTCACGATGTTTTCCCTTCACAGTTCCAGGGAATGTTAAATGCATAGAAAGCACATAGAACGTCCATTGGTGCATAGCAGGGGATCGAACCTACGACCTCAGAGATGAGAGTCACACGGTGAAGCCAGTAGGCTGACATGGCTCGGTTATTTCAACACATCCTTACAATAAAATACGACTTTTATCTTTAATAAACAGAGTTTTAGAGAATTAATTTATTTAACTAGATTCATTGAAAAATACGAAAGTAATTGTTAATTACTATAAATTATTAGGTACAATTCCAAATTACAGTGGCCGGTGCTATCGAGCCAGACATCTCGGCAGGACGCGGCAATAGATTACAAAGCTACTCAACCTCTATTTAATTTATTTATAGACAATCCTTATGGGATTACTCTCACGTGTATTATTTTTGATTGAATATCCTGTCACTGAAGAAATTATTTAATATAAGTCTATATGGTCTGCATTTTGACACTGTTTAAAACGAAAATTTACGCAAATTAAGAAGAATTTAACTTTTATTCTTATTAAATGCTTTAAATATACTATGCAGATGTAAAAATTTTTACTACGCACTAAGCGAACACATTATACTTTTGTTTGTACTATTTCGGGGTGTTAGACATAAAAGGCTGTTCGACTTTTAGCTTTTAAAAATGTCACTGAAACTTTAAACCAATCAAAAATTTCATAAACAAACACTAGCATGTGTCAAGTTGACAATAGTTAACTCCTTTCTTTGAAACGTGAATATTTAAACGAAGTTTATAAATATTCTTTTAATAAACTCATTTTATAGATCAGGTTTTCTCTTTAATAAAATGAAGTTCATAGAACTGAATGCAAATGAGTAAGGTATTTCTATGAAATGAAAGTTATGTCTTACTCATCCCTATTTTGATGGTGAATCATTAAGCAGGTAGCTCAGGTATATAGAAGACTAATAGCCACTATGCAATGCTGTTTAGTTATAGTCGTTTCTTTTTTAAATTTCTACTACAGATTGAAGTTAAGCTTTAACGAATATGAACTTGTGTATAAACCGATTGGTTCGTTGCATAAAACTTATAAATGTTACCTTTTGTATATTACTACAGCGGAAACAATTTTCATGTAGTAATTCGTGGGTTTCAGAAAATCACAAAAAAGTGCAAAACTGGAGAAAATAAAACAGAGATAGGATCATGGACGGATGGATCTTGGTGGTAATAGCATTTTCTTCTCGACGATCCAGTATCACATAGTAATAATATAGGTGTTGTAGCGCCAATATTTATTTATTATTTACATCTTATATATAAAACACAGTTAAATTTCGTGCATAAAAATAAATTTAAATTGTTACCTGATGTTATAGATATACGACTTTTCTTGTTTTTCAGTTTGTAATAGCATTTATGGAGCTTGAAAACCTTTAAATGTATTCAAGTAGCGTATCGCGTTCCTATGCATCTCTCGCAAATCTTAAACGATACCATTTCCACATTGTTCGGTCTCATTATATCGGAAATAATGTAAAACGGTATCGAACTATTCGTATCTTGGTATTCGCATTACGGGCACAAATACTACAAACACAATCAACACCTTCACGTTCTACGATAGTCTATGACGGAAATGATTACGCCAAAGGTTAATCTCGAACGGGAAAGTAGAAAATTGAGTGAAACGGGTGAGTTGAGATCTTTTTGGTGTAATGCAGGTTGAACGTGCAACGATTTCTTTTCTTCTTCAGTTTAGTATTTATTTTCTAACTGCAAAGCTCTTTGCCAAATGCTCGAATCAATAATTATAGTATGATTTCGAAGAGTGAATTTAAATTTGATAATTTATTAATTATTGACACCAACAAATCAACAGCAGTGTCGCAAACTAATGCTACTAGACCATTAGTAGCTTCAGTTTGTGACTCACATCTCTTAAGTAGTAGGTTCGATCCCTGGGACACCAATGGAGTTTCTTTCTATATGCGCATTTAACATTCGCTTGAATGGAAAAGGAAAACTAGCTCACCTTAGACACGAAAAGTTTCTGTATCTATATTTGGTATTTTTTTCGTTTTTTTTAATTAATTACTTAGGATGTTATCTGCTTCTCTCTAATAAAAATCACACTAGAAGCTTGATGTTAGAACTGTGTTATGTCATATAAAATATTAGTAATCATAACAATCAAATATACGGTGTTTAGAATTAGATGTACAATAATGTGCCGCGTGAAATGTATGAAAGCGCCTGCTCCTGTTTCACCATGCCTACTGCTGTTAGAGCACAAATCCTTGTTATTTCGTTTATATATTTCTTTTATTAGTCTAGTTAATTACTTAAATATGTCATGTTCAAAGTGGCGTAATGATTGCAGCTTCTTACAAACATTTTGTAAAACAAAAAACTTGGCGATTAAAAAGCGTGGCGGAGAGTTGAATGCCAGTTCTTCTCGTCCGTTCTACGCCTTTGATCTGATGATGTAAAATTATTATCATTTAATTTGTATTTCTTAATTGATGTTCGAAGTGTTCAGTGTGTTCATGAATAAATGATTTTGAATATGATAAAGAATACTTGTGTTTTAGGTGAATTATACATGATATCATGATACAATACTATACATAATACAATTATATATGATCATATCAGGTAAGAATAGTGTTCTATTCGTGCAAAATTGAATGATTATAAATAAAAATGAACACACACTTCATATAGAATGAAAAACATAAGATGGATTGTTTAGGTACATATGTTTCCCTAGAAATAGTGGTATTTTCACAAGGTCAACGACCAATGGCCATCTTCACCCAGATCCATGACACTACTCAATTTACTGAGCAAACTGCGCGCTGGAGTGTTTTGTGGATGTCAACAACTTTAACCGTTACTATGTAAATAACTTCTGGTATGTAATATATGAGTTAGACCTTAGGTTACACCTCTGAGTGTAGAAGCACATTTATAAAATATCTACAAACGTTTGAAGCCTTCATCAAGTAACCTATTCATGAATAGGCGCGCACCGATCTTTAAAATCAATATAATTAAAACTCTTGTTACCCTTACAAATATGTGGTCATAACGTATTATTTGATTTGATAAATCATATCTTCCTGTATGGAGTAATTTTGAGGTGTATTTAGTGACGCAAACGGCTTTTTGTATTGGTGAAAGATTTCATTTTGTTGATTTAGTTCTGCTAATCTATCATTTTCTGAATCACGCCTACTTCTACACCTAATTGCAGATATTGAAATCGCATTTAAATATTACACTGAATTTTTACTATATATTTATTTTTAAAACAATAAATGTATAAAATAATTCGACGATTTTATTCAAGTAAATAAAAATATACTAAAAACACGAAAGACTTAAAAAGTGTAAGTCTGTTTTAGCATATCTAAAGTACTGCTCAATGCTAAATAAATCTTTAATAAATAGAAATGTTTACTAGTAGTCAGTTCCTACTATTACAAGTGGGTTAAGTAGTAAAACCCTTTGAGATTTGATTAAAATTTTATTTGAAATTGTTAGTTATTAGAACAGTACTGCTGCATTTGCTAAATGTCTATTAAGGAAGCTCCTTAGCTAAGAAACAAAAAAATTTGAAACTAGCACCCGCTACTACAATGATGATAAATATAACATTTAAAAAGCATTCTAACTGTTGTGGACATTTGACACTTAATTCATCTAATCTAACAACTAAGATCTTTTATTTATTCCAAACCTTACCTGACGACAAAATATCAATTACGAAACATGAAACAGATATACAAACTTTCACTTGTTTCACTCCATATAGGATATAGTAATAATCGTTCTATAGATTGTCTAGAATGTGGGTAAAAGCAATATATATCATTAGATGGAAAAACTTAATGTCGAGTCTTCAAACGCGGTTTCATTCCTGTTCTGAACTTG
Source organism: Pieris brassicae (assembly GCF_905147105.1). Taxonomy (NCBI): domain Eukaryota; kingdom Metazoa; phylum Arthropoda; class Insecta; order Lepidoptera; family Pieridae; genus Pieris; species Pieris brassicae. The sequence goes on along the minus strand of NC_059668.1, from coordinate 20,117,908 downwards.
ATTCAATATTTTCTTCCATTTTAACGCAGTACTAATGTTTATTTTCAATACATTCTAGGCTTTATATACATACATAATAATAAAGGACTTAGATTTTTGTATCTGTCTCGTGATCATTTGTTTTTTCGAATAGGCAAGCAGCCTTTCGTGCCTGACCCACGCCGTCGTGTCGCCTTTTTGTATCTAAGGCATGCCGGTTTCCTTTACCGTACGAGCGAGTAAATATATTTATGCAGAATGTCCATTAGTACGCTCTGCACACCCGGGGTCCAACCTATGACCTCAGGCATGAGATTCGCACGCTGTTGTCACAAGGTCAACAGTGCTAAAAAATTGATACTAATAACAACTTGCTTGCCCAAATTAAATTGATTTAATGAATACCTTTTTCTTTTTAATATTTCGCAGGGATCAAACTCTGTCTTTATATTGTATTTTAAGCCGCAACTTTTCTATGCTCAATGTGTTTGTGGTGCACATTGCTCGACTTCACGGTTCGACTTTCGAGCATTTGTTTCAAAAGGAAAAGTTCGTTTGAAGGAAATAGATACTAAAAATCTGCGCACCGCTTTAATAGAAATATTTTTAATGATTCAACATTTACTTAACTACAATTAGTTCCAGTTGATAAATGGCGGTATCGGCATCATTATTCCAGCACGATATCTTTAGCTAGATGTTAAAAGCAGTTTTATATAGTCTGCAATTAAGTTGCTTTATCACTTAACTGACGTTTACATGACATTACATAAATGGATAATTGTCATCTCTACGTTCATGTTCATTATCGATAAATCGCGTGCGCAGTGACATGCAATTTGAATCGTACTAAACAAAATTAAAAATAGCTAAGACATATCTCATCATGTCTTTGGTTATTGATGTAAAAATATACATCTGTGGTGACATAAGCTTTATAAGTGTAAGGGAATGAAATGGCCAGAATAACTAACAAAAACGTGAAAACATTTTCCATAAATGTTCAATAAGTGTATGTAAGACTTACAAAAATAATATTTCATTCAGATAACTTCATTATTTGAGTTTTGTAGCTTTAACATATAAGCGAGTCATTTTTGTGTTAAAACTACTAAAACAAAATGAAACATGTGGCAGCTAATTAAAGCAAGACAACATCTTTTGTTTCAGTCTGTAGTTTCAGCTCATTTATCAAAACCATTGTGTCAAAAGCTTTGTTTTCATCGTATATCATGTATAATATTTGTTGTATCCTTTACTATACAGCAAAATTTGTATGTGTGAGCGTGTGAATTCCCATAATTGGAATGTCTGCGCCAGGCATACATTAACTAGTTGACAGCATTTACGATAAAAATATCCCAGCCTATTAGCAAAGAGTTTTTACAATCATGCTGTGATCACCAAAGACAATTGCTTTTATCTATGGTCTTGATGTGCAGGTATTCACCACAGGACATCGATTATATAAAAAACTGATTAATTAGACATCTATGTCGTATAATTAAACGTGCCTTTTATCTACTTTTCAAAATTCACTAGTCTTTGTCTAAAAGGAAAATAAAGCATTTTCCGTACGTTACATTTTAAATAAGTATTTGAGCTACGGCTTTCTATAAATATTTTTTAAAGTATTTGTAAGTAAAGTATGGCTTAAATCTTTAAATAGAAAATTTTATATAAATTTGCTTACGTAAAGAGTTACAAATAAAATAGAGTTGGGAATTTCAAAAGAATTCATTGTATGACACTACGTGACTTCGGACATTTCTTTTTTAAATTCTCGTCCCGTGACTACACGGAATTCAAGTAAAATAGCCAGCATTAAAAATTCCAGACAACGCCGGCGTGTGTTGCCATTTTTACTTGACTCTGTTAAGAAGTGCTATTTTTAGAACTAAGTGCAAAATTGTTACGGACAATACAGACTTTAGACTTGGGTAACTTCTTCAAATCGTTAGATAGTTAAGATATCTTGTTTAATAATATATATATATATATATGTAAATATGTACCTACTTCTATTGAAAATATATTTATAAGTAATATTACAGCTACACATATCCATGTAATATACAAAGCCAAATCATACAAAACAGAACACATATACGAAACAGAAAACATTTTTTTAATAGTAATAGGAGGCAAAGGGTAGGAGGCTCACCTGATGTTAAGTGGTACCACCACCCATGGACACGCACATTGCCAGAAGACTCGCAAGTGTTGGTACGCTCTTTTCTTGAAGGACTTAGGGTCAAATTGGTTCGGAAATACTTCAGTGGGCAGCCGGTACCACAAAGTGGCTAGCACCACGTGGCAAAAGCTACTTTAGAAAACGCTCAGTTTTGGAACATCGGACGTCGAGGTGATACGGATGGTATTTTGTCTTCACGTCCCATAATGATACTCAGCTGCAGCCTGCAGGTATTAGACCAAACAACTCCTCTGAACACTCTCCAAGTCAATCAAGAGTTTACTTTTTATAATGTAGTAGCCTTAAAGGGTTTTTCGTTCTTTCTTCTAGTAAAGGCATTTTTCAGACATTCCCATGAAACCAGAGCAATAGACGATATAATTTATACATGTTTAAAAATTCCTCATTTATTCTTATCGTCTCATCTGAATCTTGGCTATATGCTTAAGAAAAAATCGATTTGAGACATTATCTTATGACGACTACCTAGATAGATACCCTTCCTGTTAACGAGATTCATCTCAGGGTATTTTAATTTTATCATTCACGCCTATTAGATTACAAGTACTGTGAGTACATAACGACATTCTTCATTGCATTGAACACGATATAATGATTTTAATGAATCATTTTTTAAATTAATATCAATTAATATCAATATCGATTACAATGATAAAAAACTGATACAATGTTAGACTTTCGTTAAAGCGCATACAGCTATGGAATAAATGGCAACTTGAGTAGTTCTTGTAATGCAAGTTTCTTGTTTTATTTACTGCTGGTATTGTTGCTCATTTATAAAGATTGTACCGAGTAGGATGGCAACCATGACTTATAGTTTAAGATAATTAACGTTCTACCTTGTGTCTACTCTTTGCTTCTGTAAAACAAAAAAGGTTTTAAATCTATGTAAACATTTTACAAATACATCTTATGAATTAGAATAAATTGACTTTGGTGTGTTATACTACGATTCTATATTTTTCTTGTAAGCATTTATGAATTCTAGTATAAAAAATATTATTATAAAATTAATTAAGATTTTTCGTTGTTTACTTCGTGGATATGAATGCAACACACATGCGAGCTTTCAGGCAATGTAAGTGTCCATGGGCACTTAAAATCAGATGAGCCTCCTGTGTTTAAAAATAACTCACTGGCACTACAACCTTTTTAGGTCTGGGCCTAAGATTTGTGAATCTGTTTCATGATCATTTGTTAATCTCATAAACTGGTGGGTGTTCAGCCTCATGTGTCTGACACACGCCATGGACTTTTTGGGTCTAAGGCAAGCCGGTTTCCTCACAACGTTTTCCCTTCACCGTTCGAGTGAATAAATGCGCACATAGAAAAAAAGTACATTGGTGCACACATCGAACCTACGACCTCAGGGATGATAGTCGCACGCTGAAGCCACTAGGCCAACGCTTCTCCTGCCCGTTCGCCCCATGTTATATATTAAGAAATATATAACATTCTCGTAAAAAATTAAACTTCGAAAGATCCCTTGATAAAATTTAATTTCCTCAAGTAAGAGGAATGTGGTTGTGCATTTATACGGCATCCTGACCACGGCAATTTATTAAAATGTCGACAGAATAGGTCTACATGGCGAAGGATTTATGGGGCATTTCGTAATAACACGCAATTTCATTATATAATTTTCATAATCATTGTCTTGTTCTAGTCGTTTTAAGTTTTTACTACATGTCTCTTAAAGAGCTTACTTTTGTAGGCAAAAAATTAAAGTTAATATGTGTAATTATCTCTGTTTTTTTTAATTTGGCATGTTCGTGTAAGTACGCTCTAGATAACAAGTTAATTCAGTAATTATTATTATTTTCTGTGACAAAATGGCATGTCTCATATTGCGTGACTGGCCAAAATGTTAGAGTTATGTATGAGAGAAAAGACATTATAATAATTCAAATGCTCTTCCTAGAAGTGAATTAGGAGTCTTTAGTAGTCGGAGATTTTCAAAACCTTTTTTTATTAATGTTTAGGATCGTTCTTTTTTAAACATATTACTGTAAATTTTATAGAAAATTACATTTGAGTTGAGTAAATTTTACAATGTCTACATAGATGTATTATAAATATAACATTCATCAACAACCGAGGAGCCGATCCTATAATTTGCGTCGTTAATTTCTATTTATTTATTGCTAAATCAAGAACATATTTTTATAAATTTATTGTAATGAAACATTCAAATCCGCTTTTGTAAATGTTAGCTAATAAACTGGATGAATAACCCTATCATTGATATACATGGAAACTATGCCTAGCGACACAATAACAATAAAAAAAGGAAAAATAAAAACCAAACTAAGTTCACAATTGTCCACTCACGCGAAACACAGATTTAGAATTTTAAATCCGTCCGTTCAATCCGATAGTTTAATCTTTTAAATGTGTTATCTTTCTATTAATTTAAACATCGTTTGATTCATAAAATAAATGATCACTGAATATATGAGTATATATCGTGACGGCGACGAATAAATTGTCGTAATCACTGACTGACTACTATAATTTTCTCACTGAATCATTTACTCCGTATTATTTAAGCAAATTGGGTGTGGTGTTGAACATGCAATTACACAGCGGAAGATTCACGTTCACAAATGGAGTCGACTATATATATTTGAAGACATTTGATGTCTTATAAAAATGTAATTATTTATCTGTGCTGTTCCACGGCGTCGAATTGGACGCTGATAGAGACTATGTCAAACTGGGAGCGTATGAGATCTGGGTATAACGACGTATGCTTTAAATATCTTGGAAAAATCACATACGAAAAGCAATTAAGAAAAGGAAACTTGAATATTTGACACGTAACACTAAAAAATACGTGCTCCTACAACTAATCATACAAGGCAGGTGGCTGGTAAAAATTTTAGTCAATGATTTAATTTAAGCACCAAGTTCAGAAGCGTGGCATGCAAAATTAAAGTAGCCAGGATGATCTCCAACTTTCGAAAGAAGATGGCACTATAAGAAGAAGATTGCTAAATATTGCAGGTTATTCCATTTACATATATCATGCATTGTTATTTAAAATGTATATATGTAAATTCTTTTTCTAAAACGCAAGTAGGTGATTAGCGTTCTGTGGTTCGAACGTGTGTCAACACGTTCGACTTTTTGAGTCTAAGGCTTATGCCAATATCCTAGCGATGTTTTCTTTACGTACGAGCGAGCGTTAAATGCCCATTTAGACCTAAAGTCCATTGGTGCACAGCCTCGTTTGAGACGACTTCAGGGATCTGAGTCGCCACAGGACCAACACTGCTCTACTCTTTGACTTTTTAAAACTAAAACTGATTTCAATACAGCACTATCTATGTTAGAGATCCAGGTATACATTTGTTTTATTACACTTACATAAAACAATTGACTTATACATAATTATTACGTACTAGTAAAAAATCACAGGATCGCAGTAATAGTTTGAACGAAATGAAGCTTAGCAAAAGAGTGGCGGTAGGCGCCAACATAAAATTAAAATTACAAATTCATATCTATTATGAGAGCTAATGACATACAAGACAGGTGTGCATTAGACTGCGGTTAACCAGTGGTTAAAATAAGTAAAAGTGTAATAGAATTATCCAGTAATTCCAACGTAAGGCCAAATTGAAAATGTGAAATAATTAAAGAAATAATTAATTTTCTGTGCTCAAATCACTTCCATAAATATTCGTTTCGTAAGAGACAGTAAGGAAGTCTAACATGATCAAATTAAAAAAAAAGATTTTTGTTTTAAACTTGTCTCTGTCTGATTAGTAGACACTGACGTACCCAGCGATATAATTAGAATAACAATGAGGGATGTGATACTTTCTGTGACCCAATTGAGTACCGTCCATAAACTAAAGCATATTGTTATCTATTAAAAGTCCTATGAATGTTAAATACATAGTATATCGATAAATTGCTATTAACTCTTATAAATTGCATACATCAATAAAACTAGCTAGATCCAATGTGGCTAAAGACCGGACGTAATTTATAGTCTATGAATGCACATATAAATTCCATACGATATTTATATCTTATGTGATAATATTATTTTTATGAAAACCCCATAAATATCGTAATTAATGTATTTTTATGAATATCTGACACATAAATTGTCTAAGCACAAGATAAAATAATATATATTGTTAAAAAGACTTTGAAATCATTTAAAACAAACCTATTTCTATATATTCTGTACGGCGTTGTGCAATAGCAAGCCCATTGAAGACTTTTTCACAAAGCGCGGGAAAACGTGATCTGTCAAAATTCGAAACGGAACTTGTCCGTCAAAGCGCGCCATTACGAAAGTGCATTTTGTGCATGGCGCATGCGACAGCCGGTGCATTGACCCCAGATTGACCTCGAGGTCAAGCGGTCACAAATGTTAGGGCCAACCCACACGTTTAGGCTTTATAAGATTTATGTGGATGGAAATAAAATATTATAAAAATAATGGTCTCATAGTCAGAGTTTATTTTTGTAATTGATTTATTTCCAATCCGGAATTCATTGCTTTTTATGTGAAATTTTCGTTTATGTAAATTAGGTTATTATTTGTATTTAAATCACGTTTTCTCTGTATTTATTTGAAGTAATCTTACAGCCAATATTTATTCAGATTATAAAACAAAACATTTAGACAATATACAAAGCCGAAACATATTACATTGATAATCAAAATGTATGAGACAGAAAACATACGTCAACTACAGAACATTTATAGATAAAAACCTAAAATTTAACATTAAATTAACGACAACTTAATATTTTCAAGATTTTAAGGGGTAATTAGCTACATTCTCTTAATAAATGACACCTCAGTCAATAAAAAATTAATTCAAAAAGTCCTTTATCATCAAAATATATATTTAATTCGGTTAAAATATTTCTATAGTTTTCGTCACACATTCAATTTTAGGTTGTATAAGGTATTCGTGCTTTTAGGTTTATGTATGTAATTAACAGGTATAAATACAAGTATTTAAACATTCGAAGAATTACGGTACTTTTACTACTTAGAATGGCTAGGCTTTTACCGACAGTTATTCCTATTGATTAGTGTTCTTTATGACTTTGGATTGCTTTAAAAGTAATTAATAATATTATAGGTAAAGGCATTTAACTGTCGCAATAATACAGGCAAAGTTTCCTTTTTTATATAACGGGGCACACGGGTAGAAGGCTCACGTGTTACCATTACCCATAGACACCCACATTGCCAAACGGGTGCAAGTGCGTTGCCCGCCTTTTTTATAGAAGCAGTTTAGTAGATAAATGTATACAGTGTACACTTTATATTTCATAAAATCGAACCCAAAACAATTGTTTAACGAATATTCAATGGTTTCGTATGAGTTAGCTTGCGTTACACTAACCACACTAATTAACTAGTATAGTTGTAATATAGTAAACCAACCAGTAGTCATATAGTAAAATATATTGATGCCCATACGATTATGTATTATTTATTTTATGTTACTTCTGTCCAATTGTTCGCCTATTCATCAAAACGATTAACTCGACTCGATTTCTAGCAACAAATTCCATAGGGTACAAAATGCTAATTACTTAGCTTGTCTACCCCTTCCCCCACTAGCAAAACACGTTATTAGTCATGAATTTTATTTTATCTGTATTTCTGGATTTCAAAAGACGAACTTCAATCTCAAGGTGTAGAATAATGTGAGGTCGATATCGCGATACGACTATTTATTGCATCTGGCAACACATTGGCGTATTGTAAATCGAACAGATTGCAGACTTACGAGTTATTGATAACACCACTTGTAACTTTAGATTCCTATATAGCAATATACCTCAAAAATTTTAAGTTCAGATAATAACCACTAATAATCACTCCTTCGTAACGTTAGTAGAAGGTATTGCGACTGTGGAGTTGCATCACAGAACAAGACACGCTGCACGAGACTGACGATCAACGTCCAGTAAGGGAGAGGCACCAAAAGAAGAAGAATAATATAACATATACATAGGTTTCTTTTACCAATTTATGATCATAATTATAGGAAAACAGAGCCGAAACAGTTTTATCACCTACATTATATACAGCAATTAAATAGGGTATATATAAGGCATGTATAGAACTCACTAAATTATAAAGTTTATTACTTTTCTTTTGAATATACATAATATCAGATTTTCAATTTAAATTACTCCGATGATTAGGAAACTCTAGGTAAATATAGAAATCACGGTTAACCCCAGAATATTATCTTTTAGATGATATTCGCGTACATAGATTTTTTTAACTTTCCAGTCGCGTTCGTCAAGGCAAGTCAAGTAGGAAAGCTCCCTCGCCTAGGTAATGGTATTACCTGTAAAGATCTTTACTTGATCAGACCAGCGAGTGGGGAATCAGTTTGGTGTCCTCCTCCAGTCACAATACGTTTTTTTTTTCAATTTTCTCGACCTCTGGGTGTTGTCCATGTCTCAAAAACTTAGGATTCATTAGAAACAAAGTGTCGAAAGAGGATTTTTTATCTGTATCCGTCATAGTATGAACGTTTGTTTTTTTAGCTGTCTAGGGAATCCTAGGCATCCGCCTTCAACATCACATTTCCAGAACATCTATTTTCCTTCTTACACATGTATATATTCATGTATTGTCCAGGATTCAGTGTAAAGAAAAATACCTTTATTTCTTACCAGGCTTCACTTAATAAATAATACTTTTAATAGTTTACAAGTCATAGTTCTAATTCTTGGAATATGACCCAACTAGTTTTTAGGTTATACGCCATGACCACAGGACAATAGGCCATTGTGTCAATTCTCAGAAACGCTAAATGCAATTATGCAAACACTTACATATGCAGTGTCCCCTGTAACTTACTGTATAATTACATATCGATACGTCTTCGTGCAAGTTATACTTTTGATAAACGAGAAGAAACAAGACGCCATTTCATAATTGGAGGTTATTAGTTGTTGTCCGCCATTTCTGCATCTGTCATTCGTTTTATCTGATATTTTGTATACATATTTCTGTATCAAACTAATATAAGACTTGGAAGTAACAGTGGCTATTTCTTTCGTACACAGCCAATTGACCAAAAAATATGAATGAATAGACTTTACAAAGTTTTAGACAAGTTTTATTACTTTTAAACATTCGGGGAAGCATAGTGTAAACGTTTTACGATGTAGCTGGTGTGTGCTAATTGCTTGAGGGACATTAAGAGAAGACAAAGCGGCCCTTGAGCTAAGCAAACAGCACGAACACGTCAATGGACCCCTCAGTTCGAAACCTGTTACTGAATAGTGCAAATGTTTACTCTCTAGAAATTTCGATGTCAAACGCAGACAATGAAATGGGAATGTGGCATCTTGAACCAAACTAGTTTTTCTATTGCAATTTTGTAGTGAATTAATTATTAATTGCAATTGCCTCCCTCCTTTTAAGTCCATGGTGGCCCTTTATGGGAGAGACCCATATGGTCTTTTAATTGGAAAATACAAGATATAGCATATCCCTATTTTAGAATTTAGTATGGTCTACATTAATTTTGAGATTACAAATTATTAGTTTATTGACGAGAAACTTAGAATTTATAGACGAAAGTTTTCTTTCCAATTTTAAGCAAACTCATTATGAATCTGTTTTAAGCACTATTTCTACCTTTTCAGGTCAGCAATCCTGCTACTCGCAGTAGCAGCTACGTGCGCAGCGCCAGCATCAGACAATAACCTCACACAGGACAAAAATGAGCCATCAACTCATGAGTTTCTCAGCTCCCTCGGTCTTAAGAAGCTGCGTTTACCAGCCGCCCACCACAGAAAGCGGTTAGCTGAACAAGGCAGGCGACATAGTACTGGCGACTCCAGAATGTTCGTGATCAAGCTACCACCAAACATGAACTACTACAGTAATATAGACCCCGCACCAGTTGCAGCCAGGAAATTACCACTTCAAATGCATGGCAACGGAAAACCAGCTCGTGTGTATCATTGGAACCTTCCAGTTCTCAACAAGCTGGCAAAAAACCGGCCTCAGGCGCGTCTCAATGATGACATAGTGAATGTAGAAAACAGTCCAACTTGGGCAAAGGCTCACCCCAATGCTATAGAGTCGATAGCCTACTATGTCCCGGCGAAGGTTCCGTCTTTCAGAAAATACTACTCTGGTAATGGAAAACCCAAGTCGTTTTACGTCTTAGAAAAAGACAAGAAAGCTGCGGAATATCACAAGTTCCTGCCATAATTTCACGTATTCAACCTGTATAACTTTCCAGGCTTGCATTTTGCTACCTTTGAGTACCACAATCTTATTAGATTTGTTAACATAATCGCTATTGTTGAAATGCATCGTATTTTTAATTATCAATGTTGCCAGTTTAAAAAAATATTCCAGTGATTTATTAAATTCGTAATTTTTTCTTAATCTATGTTATTTATATTTTACATTCAAAACCCAGTGATACATTATACTTTACTATACTAAAAAGGTTTTTCTCTGAAATATGTACACGCAATAATCGTCCAATATTATAAGGACATATTTTGTTTGTAAATAGTGGCTAATAGCTTAAGTAACAATAGGTGCTTCAATAATTACTGAAGACTGCGATACGAATTTAAATTATTATCAATTAGCTTTAGAATTATTTAAGAGCCAAAAATTCAAATAGAATTCTGGACCAAAAGATAGGGTCAGGGATTACTTTTTGCCGAAATTTATTTCTCTTAGTTCTATTTGTAAACTTAAATCATAACATTTTAAAGATATGATATTAAACTAAGCTCAAAATGTGCATTTAATCAAATATTAATAATATTTTATAATGTATAGCTTTTAACTTAAAAACGCAACGCGTGCATCTTGGCCTTAGGATCGGAACAGTAGGTTAAAGGTCGAATTCTGGTTTATGACAACTAGATAGACTAAAATACTACTGAGACGCAAATTAGTAATGTCACTTATCACAAACTATTTTTGCTTTATTTCAAAGGCAAGATAGAATAATGAATGTAATATTCAAGTTTATAATCTGTGCTTTGTACCAAGTTTTAATCAGAGCAAAGATAAATAAATCTTAAGTCAGAAATGTTTGAACACAAACTTTTTTATGCCGAATTTGTTGTAAGTGCCGGGCCCCGAACGTACGTAATAAATGTATAGGAGAACCTTATACAAGGTTTAATAATTTAATAATAAAGGCAATTATTGTATTTGATTATTTGGTTTAGCCTACAAATATGTAGTCGATCAACTTAAAAACGCTTTAGCTTTATTTTAGTTTTAAAACTAGATGTTAAATGTAATTATTTCATATTTTGTACAACATTTAATGTAATAAATAAATCGTTTATAAATAAAAAATGTTTTTTATTTCTTTATATTTTACGGAAACTTATTATATATATCTTATATGAATTAGATTTTTTATAAAGTCAGGCTCACAAAATAATAATTAATAATGACATAATTTCATTCTTAATTTTTTTTTATTTTTATTAAATTTTTCTCTTGCTTCTCAATAAAAGTACCAAAAACTAGAAAATCACAGGCTCCTGTAATGCAGTATTTACTACATCAAGATCCTGGTATACAACTTTTTTATGTAAGTTTATGGAATTAATCTTTTGAAATTTACATAAACTATATTTATATAGGTGTGTAGATTCCCTACTTTTCTGATCTTAAGATAATTTTAACAATTAAGTCAAGTAAAAACGACAATTTTAAAACACATAATACCTATTAGAAAATACTCATATACCAAATCGAAATAGTTATGCTGTAAAAGATTTACTTTTAAAGTAATTTAACCCAACACAAACATTATTTTTTTAATATACTTTATTATTTGAATACAAATTTAATTTAAATATTTACTAAAGCGCCATCTTGTGGTGCTAATGAAAAACCTATATACAACAAAATGCATATGTCATTTAATATAGTAGTTATAGCTATATTAGAAAGATGTCGCTATAGAACTTTACGAGAATTATTGACGTTTCTCAATTTCAACGTGCGCGCGGCGAGTGCGCGTTTTACAAAAACCGTACCAAATGTTGTCCAACGCAAATCTATAATTGTCGCGTTTATAGAAATATTTAGATAATTCAGTAAAATAAATAATATGTCTGAAAATGTGGGCTTAGTAAGGACAGCTGTCGATTCAGTAAAAAGTGTACAAAATAAACGTTCGATAAGTGATAACAGAAACACTTATGAGACAGAGATTAAAGTTAAAAGTGTAATTCCTAGAAAACGGTAAGGTTTTCCTGTTTTATCTAAGTTTTAACTAGTATTATGTCATTTTGCAAAAAAATTGGAAGCAGGCGTCAATTAATGAGTGCGTCGTGTCCCGTTCCAGTTTTCTGGATATAATTAACAGCACTACATTCTAAAAATATTCGCCTGCCATTTGTCTATAAACACAATTGGTGTCACTTAAATACCAAAATCGCAAAAATGTGTTTATTTATGTTTGTAGGGCTGTGCCTCATTTGCTTTATTTCATTTATTAGATAAGAAGATGCTTGACTGTTTAAATATTTTCTTTAATCGTGGGTCTGTGATAAAAATCCGTCTTAGAAAGTCCATTCAATTTAGATAATTCTGGATTAATCTAGAGTCTAGACTTCGCGTATGCAGGATAGCTGTTAATATAACGTCCTGTTTAAATGTACATTGTGTTCGCGAATTGAAATCATTTTGAAGAAAATCGGGCGATGTTCGAGTTTAGGATTATTTCGGCCTGAAACTTTTATATCAATGAAGCCAATATGGTATCTATATACATATAAATATTGTCTAGCATGAAATAGCTTTTAAAAATGTTTATCTCGGATTGTGTATATGTTAATGCAACGAAGCGAAAATAATAACAAATAAGTATAGTAATTACTGATATAATGCAAGATGATTCTTGCTGACCTATTTTACAATTAATTTAGAAATAATAATTATAGAATGACTTCGCAGGTTGTGTCAAGGATTCCATTTAAGCGATGAAATTGATATTAACGGGATGATCCTGTGGTGTCCATGATTTTTAATTGTAGTCTCATGTAGATAAATACAGAATTCATAGTTAAAAACTCGGTAAACTGATACGTAATAAATCTATCAATTACATGCAAATTAAAATGTAATAGTTATTTTTAACTAACAACACTATGTTTTAAAATAATCTATAAACAATTATTCCATATACACATAACAATAACGGCAATTTTTAATCATACTTAGTCGTATCTCTTGGGTATTTGTTTTGAAATCAACATTCATAAACATCGTTGAGTAAAATTGTATCATATGATCACGCGGTATTTGCCTCCGTGGCTTAGTAACTATTTTTACCCGGAGCTTCAGGTCCCGGAAATTAAGTTTTGGGTAAGACTCTAGCTCTAGTTATATAATGGACGAAAGATGTGTTTTTCAAATTGAAAGTCACTCTAAAATAGTATTATCAGTCCACGTTTAATATAAATTCTAAGTCCCATTGGACTTCATACCAAATTTCCTACCTTCCCGGACAAAACTTAAAACTAAACAAAAAAATTAATTTTCAAAATGGTTTTTTTTTTCACGCTACATATATATAATTTGTATTTACAATTTTTTTAACCCACAAAGTAATACTAAAAGTATTCAAAAGAAAATTAAAACAAATTTAAAAAGTTTGGTCCCTGGCAGTTTACCTTTAACGCTAAGGAAGAACGAGGAAAGCACCAGCTCTGAGGTCACTATCTACCTAGAAACTAAAATCTTTTTTATCATTACAATATAGAAAAGTACATTTAATTGATTCTCAATTTACAATTCGCAAGTCAAGGGCGTAGAGTGGACAAGAACTGGAAAGAAAATCTCCGCCACTCTTTTTAACAGCCAAGTTTTGAGTCATACAAATTGGTTGAACTGGAGCAAATCAATCCCAAGGATTAGGATCATTTAAATAACCCTCAAATTTATAAAAAAAAACACTTTATTGATTAATTTATGTTTATAGAGTTTTGAGTTTATTCAGTGATAGTTTTCTAATTTCGTTTGGTAGTTTGTTGTAACGAATACAATTTCCATAAAAGGAGTGATTTATCTTCAATTTTATTAATTATATAGGATCTATTAATTCTGATTATGATGCAGGGTTTTTTTTATGTAGACTGTAGAAGGGACGGCTTATGTAATACTAAGCAAACGGGCAAGAGGATCACCTGATGTTAAGTGATACCGCCGCCCATGGACACTCTTATTGCCAGAAGGCTTGCCGTGCGTTGCCTCAAAGGTTGTTACCGATTCGAAATTGTAGCTCCAACCTTACAAGTCTGTCCTCCTTTCAGACGGAGGCCCCGATAAAAATCCCATATACACATTTATTACATGTATTTTACTGTAAGGGAATAAAAATATTTAATATCTAAAAAATTACGAAAGTTAATATTATCATAGCAACCGTGAATGACAAATATTTTCTCAGAATATATGTGAAAAAGCGGTCACTTGGCTGATAATATTCAGTAATTACTGATAAGATGATAGCTAACTTTAAAAGTTATTTTAAATTTTGTACCTTGCTAGCTAATCTGTGTTTGTTGATTTGTGATAATTATTAGCAAAATCCCTTTTTTATAAATTTCGGTATAGTAGTAGTAATGCAAATATCTTCTTCCTGTATTTGATAAGGTGAATAGCCTCGGAGCAGTGTCAGCTTAGTGGCTTCAGCAGGCGACTCTCATCCCTTGCATCGTAGGTTCGATCCCCGGCTGTGCACCAATGGACTTTCTATATGCACTTTTAAAATTCGCTCGATGGGTAAAGGAAAACATCGTGAGGAAACCGTCTTGCCTAACCCAAAAAGTAGGCCGCGTGCGTCAGGCACAGGCACAGGCACAAGTTAACATATGATCATGAAACAGATACAGAAATCTGAAGCCCAGACCTGAAAAGGTAGCGCTGCTGATTTATTTTATATTTTTAATGGCCTCTGGACAAATCATATAATTAATTAGACATCAATGTACCATGTATTCATATAGGCGTGTACACTTATGTAATAAAATAGTGGCACTACAACTTCTAATTGGTGGCCTCCGATGTCTGTACCTGTTTCGTGATCATCAAGCTGGTGATCAGCCTTCTGTGAAACACGCCTTCGATGTTCAGGTCTAAGGTATATCGGTTTCCTCACAAAGATTTACTACACCGTACGAGCGAGTGTTTATTGCGCACATCGAAAGAAATTTCCATTTGTACGTAGCCGTGATTTCAACGCAAGACCTTAAAGTTGTGAGGCGCTTAATGAAGCCACTAGGCCAAGCCTGGACCACTGAATACTTATCAATAAACAAATAAATAATTTTAATACCAGTTCTCAATTCAAGGGCGAGCAAGAAGAGTTGGCAATACCTACTCTTCCACTCTAAATAGATTTTTTTTAAATATTTGTAAGAAAACCCTCCGATTAAACCTGGCAATTTAAAGTGTTTATTATTCATTTACAAAAACAGAAATTGTAACTACGGCTTCAGTTCGATATTATATTAATAATTCATTCAGACATGGGTCGATAGTTCACAATGAATAAAATATTTGCTGAGAACGGCTGAAACTGTTTTTTTTAATGTAACAAAAGAGCAGAGGGCTCGCAAGTGGGTTGCAGGTCTTTTAAGAATTGCTACGCTCTTTTTTATTAAGGACCCTAAGTCGTATATGCTGTCGATGCGTATACGATATAAAAAGTTATCATAAATAAAGTTACTTTATAATATTGCTAAATCGCATTCAACTGAAAAAAAACGAATAATAAATTATCACGACAGACATAATAATCCGACCCAAGTGGGTTTTTATTTCATAATATTATAACTTATAAATTGAATTTAATACTTAAAAGAGTTACCATAAATTACTATCACAGTGAACTCAAGTGAATTCTCGAGTTTAATATAGACATCTAGTATATTTTATTTAAGAAAATTGGACCACTATGATATTTTTTGCAGACAAGAGCTGTTAAAATGGTACGGATGGGGATACAAAGACTCTATGTTCCTGTTAAAAGATGACATCGCCACGTTTACAGGCAAAAGGTAAGAATTAATATTTTATTGTAAAAACACACAATATTACAATAACATTATTATTATAGAAAAAAATACATAATAGAAAATAAAATATACACTAAAAATAGGTAAACCTTTATCAATATCATTAAATAATTTACCAATTATAATTAAATAAGCAAATCAGAACGGACCTTTTCGTCAGAACATATAAGTCCTCTTTCGTCTCTCTAAGTCAATGTATGTTTACGCTGTGATATAAAGAGCTTAAAACAATTAGATTATTTTTTTAAAAACTTGAAACGGTCTGATGAGGATGATCTTTTTCCTTTCGAAAAGGGTTACATAGGAGACGTTTCCTTACCGTGAAACTTGGAAGTACATTTCTGTAACCAAAACTGACCTTTAGCATCAATCACACTTATTAGTACTAGATATTGCTTAGTTAAAAGGTACAAGGTTACATTGCAAACACACTTGCAGTATTTACATATATATATATATATATATATATATATATATATAAATAGATACTTGAAAACATACGAGGTTTAAAATTCCTAGATGTTTTACTCATATGAGTATATATATAATAGGTACCTATATTTGACGTTATTACGCATTAAATATATTCATTTCATTGATTTAAGTATGTTTAAATCAGCACTCACTATTCACTGGACGGTAAATTATACGTGGATGAAATTTGCGTGTGATGTGTATTTCCATATAAAATAATGGTAACCATAGCAACAATAACACTTTCACGTTATAAGGAACATTTATCTCTTAAATTTGGTATGGGATATATGGTTTGACTCGTACATACAAAAAAAAGGGTAAATTTGTAGAATCAAAGAAAAAATTTGGAGCTGTTTTAAGGAGTCGTGATTCGACAATTTTACAAAAAAAACGGTTTAGCTTTTAAGTGTTGCGATATTGTCATTGTTATATGTATTTATAAAAAAACAATTATTTATTATTCAATTGATACTAATGCCTCATTTACCTTACTAAACTAGCATGAATAAATCCATTTATTATCGCGTTACTGAAAACAAAATTTACGTATCTGTCCAAATTCTATATCAACTTTTATTACTCTAAAAGTCTAATCAGTAGTCATATAATTTTACTATTGCCAAATAATACTCAAAATAATCTCAATAGTATGGTTCATAAATAATCATTTCGTATATTCATGAATACTTATAAATTTGAACATACGTAACAAGCGGCGATTATAACACACATTCATATTTTATTTTCCGTTTGGGCGGTCAAAGACTATAAGACTAGAAAGTTCTCTCTTTATGAATTGCACTTCCCATCTTTTATTAAGTGTATGTACCTATAAAGTGACTGCAAGATAGTTATTATGTTATCTTTAAATGCATTGATTTAGTTAATGTTTTATATATATGTTGCAAATTGGATTTTTAGATATCTTATCGGTGGAAAGTCGCTGCCCCATTTCGTCGAATGGGTGAAAGAAAAATTCGATGTGGACATTTCCAAACCCCCGAAGATTCCTCCCACTCCTACGGTATACCCTCAAAGCCGATTACCGGACGAGGTTCGGCAGGAGTTGGAGAAGATCAGCTTGGTCAGTGTCGAGGGTATGGATAGGCTCATCCGCGCCCATGGGCAGACCCTGAATGACATGACGCATCTTAGAAATAATAGCTTTCAGAGGATACCCGATGTTGTTATATGGCCTGAATGTCATGAACAGGTAGGTGCTATTACTAATGCATAAAAGACTAAACAGATGATGACAATTCGAAGTCACGGATCCAGTAACGTTTGTGTTTTTAAATTATTTTATATGTTCAAGGGTACTGACAAATATTCATAGGTCATATAGTGTCTGTCATATTTTTGCATTTATGTAACTGATTACTTTAAAGGCAAATTTATTGTTTTGAATCCGACAAACTGTTCGTTGTAATGTTTTCGTTTCGTTTTTTTTTTGTATTGGTTCTATTTTTTCTATAACTTTAGTTTAGAAGTTTGTACTGTGGTGTAGACCTTCAGGCACCAAAATTATTCCCTTTGTGGTATTTTGCTATTTTCTGAGCTTTTACTTCATAAAGTTTAAGAAATTATTAAAAAAAAACAATCAATTATTTAGTATAACCCAACAAACTTGTTGGCAGTGTAATTATACGTTTATGATTAACTAAATAGTAACTTGTATATTGGTGTATGTTTGAGTAATATTGTGGCACGTCCATGAATCGTAGATTTGTAGACAAAATCGTTTTGTTACTTTTGCATGACCTTTCATAAAATCTTTTATAGTGTTAATCTAGTTATATTCCGGGAAATAGGACGGTATTTATATTTTACGGGTTAAACGGGCAGGATGCTCACCTGGTGTCCTGGCGTCCGGTGGAGGACGCCTAGAGAGGGATTAGAAGAAACATTAGTTCGTAGTTTGAGAGATATAAAGATCTTCAACCGCACCAGCGGAAACAACTAATGTTAAAGTAAAAATTACAAAGATCGTTTTGTATGTGTGACTTCAAATAATTATCAATTCAGTTAACAAGAGACATTTAGTGTATATTTATTTATTAACACTTCGTTACACTACAATAAAACAATGAACATAATTAAATCAAAAGGAGGGCAACTGGCGGCCTTATCGCTTTCGAGCGATCTCTTCCAGGCAACCACTGTGAATAAAGAAAAAACAATAAAAATGTATTAAATTACATAAGAAAGGCAAGAAGTGCAAAAATATACACAGTTATTAAGAGAAAACTAAACAGGAACAAAAAAAACGAACTAAACTAAAAAGATGATACATTAAAAATAAAAAGTAAAAAGACACATAAATCACGATAATTTAAGATAAGTCTCACGTAAGTTAGTAGTTGGGAAGAAAGTTAGGGATGCGATGTGGACAGGTAATGTTTGTACAGAAGAAATTTAAAGGAAGAAGGAGCTAAGCGAATAGGGACGGTATTTAATAATAATAGCGATATTTACTAAATCTTCTATGTTTCAGGTAGAGCAAATAGTTGAGTGTGCCTCTAAGTTCAAGTTGGTACTGATCCCATTCGGCGGTGGTACCTCTGTATCGGGATCTATAACATGTCCTGAGCACGAGAGCCGCCCCATAGTGGCTCTGGACACCAGTGACATGAACTCCATACTGTGGCTTGATAGAGAACAGCTTCTGGCTAGGGTTCAGGTTGGATGCCTATTATGTGATCAGTTTGCTTTGTAGATTATATTTGTTATTATTAGGGCTGGCGTTGTTTATAATTTCTAAATCGGAATTGTATTGAGAACTACAGATTTGATTATTTTTTAGTAAATCTTGATTAAATTACTTAAAGTTTGATGCTTGCGGTCTTTAAACTGAACAAACCTTGGATGGATGGCCTGTGACAAGACGCCATGTCACACTGTGACGGAGTGTTTTTAGCAAAAGTCTTAGTCGCTAGAATTATTTTTGGTTCTAAGCGTTACTTTATTGTCAGCAATCAACCTTAAAGAAACAAAGGTTTTCCATGAACACCAGTTCCAAAATTTCGGTTATATAGAGGTAGAATAATAAAAGGCCTCCTCCAAAATCCCACCATTTCTGACTGCACTGTGACATTCTCAGCCTTGCATCACATGCTGGTTCCATAATCTGGTTTAATAGAGAGGACGTATAAGAAATCCTTTAATTTTATTCATATCCATATTTCTTTATATTTCAGGCTGGTATTGTGGGTCAGGATTTGGAAAGAGAGATGCGGTCGAGAGGCTTTACAGTCGGTCACGAACCTGATTCCTATGAATTCTCGACCCTGGGTGGATGGGTGGCAACAAGAGCATCTGGTATGAAGAAGAATACGTATGGCAACATTGAGGATCTAATAGTTCAAACTAAGGTATTAATCATTTATACTTTTTTTAAACTCGATATTTTTAAATATAAGGGGCATACAGCCCCTGGTGGGCCTTAGCCTCCAGGTTATTTCACACTCGCAATCTACTATTTCGTGCTTCTGGTGTCCAATTTTGAACACCTAATCTTTCGAGGTCCTTGACAACTCCATCAAACCAACGCAGTCTCGTTCACAGGCTGTGAGTTCTGTAAAGACCTTGGGTTCTGTCGTCCACCGTTCTGTGCACGTGTTTAGGACACGTTGGCTTCGTTAAGGATGTCATAATGTCCTTCATTGTAGTGAATACGCCAAACATCGATATATCGTATACAGGGCCTAAATTCGTCGAAGAATCTTCCGCTGGAAAATGAGGAGACCCAGCTCGTCGTTCTTGCTAAGGGCCTGGGTTTCAGAATCAAGTGAGCAGTTAGAGTAGGAATAAGTGTGATGTACAAAAGTCATTTAGGTTTTTTCCTACTACAAGATTGTGTCGCTCAACACGAATAATCCGATCAAGCTTTGTGCTGAGACTTATGCCAAATAATGCGTGAGTCATAATTCTGTAATCGCACAATGGAGCAAGATAAATATATATAACGTTACTTTTCTCCCTTCCACGAACAATAAAGAACAGGAAGAGCAGAATGCAAAACATTAGATGTAAGACGGTTCGTTGCATGCGATTGTGATGGGTCCACGTAAATAACGTGTCGTATCAGAGAGGCTGACCAAACAAAAGCGATCGCAAGGCACTCTGGTCTTTTGTTCTCACCGCCAAGTCCAGTGAGTAAGTTGGAGCAGAATACAAAATTTCACCTGATTCTCGACTTCCTCGTACCACGACTGAGCGCTTTTTATGTCACTTTTGGCCACGCACCACCACTACGTGAACTGAAGTATTTCCGAAGCATGGGCGGACAATAATAAACTAAGGTATCACTTATCATCAGATGAACCGGACCCGGAGGGATATAATATGATGATAATGTATCTTTTATGCGAGTGTAGGTGAACAGTCTACGGTACGATTCTTTCAAGAAACCATAATCGCAGCACCAATGGACTTTCTTCCGCATTTGACACCGGCTAGTATGGTAAAGGAAAACAATGTCAGAAATTCGTGCCTAATACCCAAAAAGTTGACGGTCTGTATCAGACACAGAAGGCTGATCACTTCTATAAGAAAAATCAAAAACGAAATTGATACAGAAATCTGAGGCCCAGACCTAAAGGTTGTAGCGTCACAATTTTTTTTATAGGTGGTGACGCCTCGTGGAGTCATAGAAAAGAGTTGTTGTGTACCACGGATCTCTTGCGGCCCGGAATGGGAACATGTCGTCATGGGCTCGGAGGGATGTCTTGGAGTTGTCACTGAGGTAAGATAATTTTATTGTTATTCGTTTTTGTTCCAAAATATAAATGTGTAGTATTATAATTGTTATTTAATTACTGTGAATTATTAGAGTATGAAATGATAAATTAAAAACGTGTTTAATCTCTTAAGGTTAAAATTCAGACGTAGCAAGGCTGACTCCTGTACGTCAAAAATATATCAACATCGTGTGAGCCGTATTTATTCATAATTTAATCATTATCATCTTGATGGCTTTTACAGTCCGCTTCACAAGGCACATTGTTTTGCGAACTATGACTATGACTGAACTATAACTGGAAATCCCGGTGGGGATGCTCCCTGAGAGATATCAGCAATTGTTAAAATAGGGGTATAGGCAAAGGCCCGAAACGCCTCTACTAAAATGGTTTTCAATGGGCTGCCATGACTGACCTTTTTGGCGTGTAGTAGGCTCTATTTTACTATTGAAAGAAAACATGTTGGTAATTGATAGGATACAGTCCGCGCTAAATCTAGTTTCTAAAAATGGTTGATATTAAAGAAAACACTTTTTCAACGGATTGAAGTTATGTATTATTATAAACTTATAATTATTTAACATATTTTTTTTCCGACGTTCTGCGTTATTGAAGTATAAACTTATAATAATACATAACTTCAATCCGTTGAAAAAGTGTTTTCTTTAAATGTTTAAAAGTTATTTTAATAAGAGACAATACTATGGTTGATATTATTAAAGCCTTTGACGTTGTACTTTTGTATATAAATGCATATGTATTTATTGTGTGACAGCCTTCCTTTATGGAAATAACATATATTATTTAAGGTGACGTTAAAAATTCGTCCCTTACCCTCACTGGTCCGCTATGGATCATTGGTATTCCCTGACTGGGAGAGTGGGTTCCAATTTGAGAGGGAAGTCGCCAGGCAACGTTTACAGCCTTCTAGTATACGATTAATGGATAATGAACAGGTATGATTATACTTAGTAAAATGTACAAAAAGTGATAATATTTTTTTGTAGCTTTTTCTAGAAATTTTTGGGGTATGTGGAACACTGATCTATCTGTATTCATTCATAACAGCGTAAGTATAATAAATATATAAGTGTTTAAAATATTTTAATTATTATATTTAATGCCACTTAATTATGTATTAATTACTGTTATAATTATAGCGATAAAACATAATAATGCTTCTAGACTTTTGTGTATATACTTAGTATTTTTAATGAAAAATATTATTAAAATTTATACCTACATATTAAAGTCTCAGCAAAAAATAAAAAGATTCTTTAGGAGAATGTCGCCGTGTCGTTTAGAGCAGGCTATGTCCTTCTAAAACTGACCATAATTCTATAATCCAAAGGGTTGAGGTTTGGGCTAGATGTGGGCTAGTCGTCAGCTCTTATAAATTACGGAACGTTGGTTTCAAGCCAGGCTTGTGTAGTTCGTGCCTTATGACCACGTGTAGAATCCTGCTGGAAAGGCCACGGTATTTTAAACGTGTATTTCTGAGAGGTTTCACAATATGATTAAATATCGAAGAATCTTGTGTCTTGTATCTTGATACACTTTGGCTGAAGTTTTTACTCCTTTTTTACAAAAAATTAGTTATGTGATTCCTTGATAAGACACGCCTCACCAAACCATCACTGATGCAGGATGATGACCACGTTGTACTTTTCCGACCACTTCTTGTTTAAGACACTTCAAAACAGGGGTGTTTTTTTATAGTTTAGATTCGGACATGCCTTGAAAACGGAAACATCGTGGGGGGGAGTGTTACTTGATGGGCTGAAGAAGTTATACATTACGAAGATTAAAGGATTTGACCCGATGAAGCTTTGTGTCGTAACACTGTTGATGGAGGGTAAATTGGACCAAGTGACGGAGCGAGAGACCCAGTTAAATAGCATCGCGGCGAAATTTGGGGGCATCCCTGGTGGGGCAAAGAATGGAGAGATTGGGTATACATTGACTTTTGTCATTGCTTATATCAGGGTGAGTTGGAGATTAATAATTCTTTTAAGAAAAACACTTTTTGAACGGTTTAACGCTATGTATTATTATTAAAACTTATAGTTATTCTAAATTTTAATTTTTTTCCGACGTTTCAACCAATAATTCTTTTGTTAAGTCTTGAATTTGAGTAATTCTTCCTAGAACGGATTCTACAACGCTCAGTGTGAATAGCATTTTGTCCCGTTTCTAACTTAACGTCAAATAGATTTGATACCATTTGTAAAAAACTTTACTTTGACATTATTTTATGAGACATTGTAAAAGTTTATATGACATTTGCATGCCTATTTATATATGGCTGATTTTGTAGTTCATCCCTCTAACTACTGTACCAGTATCTTGGCAAATAAACAATTTATTATTATTATTAAATCATTTACTTCAAGGTGTATTAAAAAGGCACATTTCATAGTCAAAATTACCAGTTAAAAATAAAAAAAATATCTATCCATATAATAATAATTAATTTGTATCCATTGACTTGATGTATACAAAATATTGACTATACTAAAATTAAATATAGTCATGGTGCAAAAAAACACAAAGCAGCACATAACTAAATCATTATGTACTGTGTGTTCAGGTTTCATAGTTTTGCGCATATATAATTTTAATGGACAAAAAAACAACGATAGACAAAAAATTCATTTAATATTAGTAATGCCGCTAGTTTTTTTTGTTAAAAGACCGACAACGCACATGCGAGGCTTCTGGCCATGTGAGTGTCCATCACTTAACATCAGATGAGTCTCCTGCATCCTGTTACATAAAAAAAAAAACAAATTAGTAACATTGCTATGTTACTAATTTGTTTTTTATTATTTTAATGTTAGCTGATATGAAAACTAAATGGTCTTTAAAAATAAGATTATAGAGATACTAGCTGCTGACCCGGCAAACATCGTTTTGCCATGTATATTATTTCCAGAAAACATTTTTTTAGTTCAATAAAAGTCACCTATCTAATTTAATAAAAATAGAGGTTGATCGTAGAGTGACAATTAAGGGTTGTTTTGTATTTTTTAAAAATAAAAACAAAAAAAATCTAAAAAAAATTGAGAGTGGAAACCCCTTATCACTTAGGGATTTAAAAGATAGATAGTAGCCGATTCTAAGACTTACTGCATTTGCATAAACAAAATTCATAAGCATCGTTCGAGCCGTTTCGGACGAGTATGGGTCACGAGAATTTTACATATATAAAGATTTCAGAAGTGTACGTTTGAGAACAAGGCAAATATGTCTTCTGAAATATTGATGTATAAATAATACATTTCTTCAGGACCTGGCTCTAGAGTATGACATAGTGGCTGAATCCTTTGAGACCTCAGTGCCATGGGAGAGGACGTTGATACTCTGTCGGAACACAAAACGACGTGTAATAGCGGAATGCAAAGCGAGAAACGTCTCACATTACCTCATCTCCTGTCGACTTACACAGACGTAAGTGTTCAAAATATATACCCTTTTCCAAAATAGATATATCTAAGGTTTCTGATAATAGAGTGAAGAGGGATTCGGTTAGGGCTGCGTCCCCAGTAGGCAAACTGACTGAGTTAGTCCAATGAGATAGACGGCTCATAGCCTATGGGATCATCTTAGTGTGACCCTTCGAAAAATGACTGATTATAGCGATTTTTTTTGCATGGTTAGGATATCCTAATCGTTCTGGTTTTATTTGTTACAAAGGCACCAGACATGATTTTTTATATGTTGTATTATTTATTATTTCATATTATTTGTGCTATATGTTAGCTTGTTTTGGAAGAGCTGAGACACAGCATTTTTTTTTTTTGCTTAATAATATTTGTTCCCAAATCTTACACTTTTTATATAATTATAAATTCACACTGAGATTATACTGTTAACATTAATGATATACCTCCCCATTTCATCTCTCACTTCCATGAATCAAATTACGAATAGAAATCTGTTCCAAATATTATTCACTGTGATCCCTAGCGCGAAAGGTCGGCCTTTACTCTGTTAGTTCTAATACGACCACCATCGGTATCATCTCGACGTCCGTCGTTCCACAACTGAGCGTTTCTTAAGGCGCACCACTATATGGAATCAGTCCACTGAAGTATTTCCGATCAAATTCGACTTTTTTGGTCCTTCGAGGATCCTTTAAGAAAAGAGCGTACCAATTATTAAAAGCGTAAGCGCTTTCGAGCCTTCTGGTAGTGTAAGTGTCCATGGGCGGCCGTATCAGTTAACATCAGGTGAGCCTCCTGTAGCATAATAAAACCCAATATTGAGTTCTGGTTCCACGCGATCTCAGGGTTGCGACATCAGCGCGACCGATATTGAGAGAATTACATCGAACTGTCAAACAAAAACGTATGTCGGTATTGCAGTCGCTATGGGAATTTACAGAGTTAGGAGCCTGAATCTGCCATTGGATTAACAAGATGCTTGATTAACATCATGTTGTTGTCCATCCAACTTGTCGTTTATTGAAATTGACATATCACTAGATTTACTAACTTTAGTAACTTAGCTTTTAAAAATTATAATTTAAATTATGTGTTAGTAACATCAATAAATTCTATATTTTAAATTTTAGAGGAATTTCACGTACACTATCATTATTAGGTATGATGCGGGATGCTGCATCTATTTCTACTTCGGCTTCAATAGCGCGGGTTGCGTAGATCCATTACGAACCTATGAGGAAATTGAAGAGGCTGCGAGGGATGAAATCATTGCTTGTGGAGGTTCGTATCAGTGTTAGATAAAATTATTTATATTCTATATCTAAGATTGAAGTTCTGATTTGGGAAAAACGTTGACTAAAGGTTGCCAAGGCTAGAAAATCAAGAATGACACAATATTTGTATGATTATGTTAATATCAAAAAAGAGCGTACTAAAATTTTAAGTAAACAGTGTTTCTGAAAGTGTTTAATATTAGGCACAAAATATTATATATCTACTAAAGAAAATTTCAAAATTGGTTTAGAAACTCCTGAGACTAATTCAAACAATTCACAAATATAAACGACATATTTATAATACTATATTACAAGGTTTTAGACTTTTCTAAATGGATTTGAAAGAGAATTCAAAGTGTCAATGATTTTGATGTTTCGCGTTTTTACGACTTTGTAACGTACTTAAATAATGTACATAGTATTAAAAAAACTTAATTCTTTGACTAATTATCTAAATAATTTATTTAATAGGTTCGATATCGCATCACCATGGCGTTGGAAAACTTCGAAAGAAATGGTACACTCAGACTGTGAGTGAAGCGGGCCGTCGCCTTCTTTACGCCGCTAAAACCGCTTTGGATCCAGAAAATATCTTCGCACTGGACAATATGGCGCTCGACCAACATCCTACTAGCAAATTGTAACAAGAGAGGCT
The DNA here is from genome assembly GCF_905147105.1 of Pieris brassicae. NCBI lineage: Eukaryota > Metazoa > Arthropoda > Insecta > Lepidoptera > Pieridae > Pieris > Pieris brassicae. The sequence continues at coordinate 20,091,035 of NC_059668.1, read as the reverse complement.
ACGAAATATCTCAAGTTTTTGTTAAATCTTTCACGTGATGTCAGCGCCACCTATTGGGTCAAATTGTGAAGATTTATTAAAAGTTTTAATTATATATATTCGCTTTCAGTCTTAATAAAAAAAGAATAAGATTACTTGCTAAATGTGGAATTTTCTATAAGACAAGTTGTGTGGTTTGCTGTGTTAATGAAATTATGTTGCAATGAAGACTGGTAATTACAGAAACGAATCTACAAATATTATAGTGAAAATTATAACAGAAACTTGATTAGTCAATTTTCCTAATATGACATAGGTGGACTTAAGTGACATTTTTTATAAATTACTTTTGGCTCTTTCGGGTTTCAGGTAAACTATTTGGTTATATGTTGGTATTAGGTGCATTTTTATTAGGAAAAGAAGTTAAAGAGACGTCTGCGCATTGCTCAACGACTTACCAAATTACCGACTGGGAAGTTTATTCTATATTGATATTATTTACTATGATACCTAAAGGTTTTTAAATATGGAACTTGGTGAACGATGTTTAACGTACTTTTGTATTAACGTCTAATTTTTTTAATTCTGACAATTGACATTCCAAATGCTGATTTTGTGTGAATAAAAATTTGTAATTTAATAATGTTTTTGTTTTATTTTTTAAAAGTGTACTATGAAGCCTTTTGGTTTAATTTATGTTATAGTCGAACCCTGAGCATTATAAACACTTAAACTATATCGTTACAGTTCCGAGTCTGTTTATTGATTATTCCTTAATCCTTATTTCTAAGTATGTGATTAGCCGCTTGTGGTTGACACAATGCAAAGTTTAGGGGAAAAGGGCGTTCGCTCGCGGCAATTTTTGAACCTTAATTTAAAGCGCCCTCTGAGTGTTGGAATAGGAACTAGTCTATAGTATAATATAGCTATGTATATAACGACCTAATAATTTTGATATCTGAATAAAGCGCATTCCCCAGGAACTATTCTAACTTACCAATGACACAATACATCGTGTTGTCTCCTTATAAGGTTGTCATTTTCCCATCGATGTTTTAACAACCGATATAAATTGTTGAATTCTTTAATTTACAAAACGAGCCCATGTAAATAGATGTTTTAAAAATCAAATAAATAAAAATGTTGGAACATTTTTTTATTTGTAAGATAGTGTCATCTATATTAAGCTGTATAAATAATTCACACCTAACCACGACAAGAAGGTAAGTTCAATAAATCGACACCAGATGGATTCAACACCTTTCTTCCATTTCTATATTTTGTAAATTACTGTTATATTTAAAAAAAATATTATTAATTACCACACTTTGTGACCATGAGAAGTTCGTAACTTATAAATATTGAGACGCATAGTCTGTGACAGTTTGATGGTGCACTTCTACAGATTATATTCAGATTAATAAAATGTTTGAGTTTTCGAAGTTGTCACCAGGGAGCGCATTAGAGCATCAACATTTGGACCATGGCGAAAGCGATGTCAATTCGTTTCGAATAATATTTTGTTTTCACTTATTTGTGTTGTTCAGTGTTTGTTTCTTAGTGAAAATAATAATTTTTACCTTATCTGGATTGTAAGTGTACATTGAAGTGATAAAGTTTTACCTCCAAAGTTTTAAGTTTTGTGTGAAAAGTTGTAAAAGTCACTCGAGGATTCAGGTGTCAATGAGGTAAGAAAATGATGCTTATTATATGATTCCTTCGTCTAAAATTAAAAGTTTATATTTATAAACATTTAGGAACCTGCAATATTATAATAATTAGCTCTGTTTAAGCACCAAGATTGAATACTAAAGTTTTTTGTTAGTTTAATAACATTATGAAAGGTTATGTCGACTGTATGCCCAAAATATTGGCGCTTGTGATGCTCCTTGCATTTTCGGAATTCAACGAATATTATTTATCACTTCTCATTATTTCTAAATATCATACTAATTCTTATGTTTTGCCATACAGATAACAAAATAATATAGGCATTTTATATATTAATTAATACAGAATATAATCAGATGTCCAGTGTGGCTATTTAGAACATGTTGAATATACAATCAATTTTTTAAACTATATATTTCTTATCGTGAATTTACTTTTTTAAACAAAGTAACTTTACTATAGGTCATCACTTCCATAAAACTTTGCATATTTTATATTTTTCTCATCTTGAATCATTAACAACTGAGGCAGATAAAATTAGTAACTTTTCCTAAAATCTATATTTTTATCAAGACTTAAAAGTACATATATTTTTATATAATTTTGTAATAAAAGATACAGGCCTGGCCATAGATAGTTTGTATTTGTAAATTTTGTTTTAAAAGATGTCATAAATTATTTTTACACTAGAGAAGTTGAGAAGTATTCACATATAAAAATTGGTTAATTCGTAAGTTAAATTAAAATGTTGAAACAATCAAATAATGTAGTTATTTAATTATTTCAAGTTTTTGAAAATAACTTAAGTAATTTCCTACTTGTAATGTGCTTATCTCAAACAAGTATGCCTAAAAGGTACATCTAATATTCAAGATTAAAAAAGCTCAAAACCAATCTTGTAGTCTCAGAGGTATGATCCGTGTATCCCGCTTTGTAAATGTTATGTTAAATAATTAAGTACCCTATAATATTTTTTTAAACAAAACAATAATATCTAACTTTTGGTAAATAGTTGTCTATATTAAAAAAATACTCATTTAATATGCAGTTTTGCTTCCTAAATTGAAGCCACGGTGAAATTAACATGTATTGATTTTGAAGTTGTGAGAATGGTGTAGGCAAAGTAACTAAATTTGTTAAGAGCAAGCATATGCTAAACAAAACTCTGCATAGACATATTTGGCCAATATTTTCATTTATCAAAAGCTGAATACTGTTCTTAATAAATTAACTGTAGCACCACCAAACTTATGTAATTTGGATAACTTGTTATATGATGGTTATTGACATTTATACCAAATTTCAATGGCACAGTTGATTATTACGGATTGTCTGAATAATCTACTCCAACAAAACAGTACAATATCATTATGTAAACATAATTAGAAGCCTGCCCTCTCAAAACAAAATAAATGAATATTTTCAACAAAGAGAGAGGATTTGCGATCAATCCCTCTTTATAGGTATCTTTTTGTAAAAAAGAGGTTTGCAACAATCAATTCCCTTTGTGCGCGACATCAATGGGAGCGGCCTGTGTACCTATCCTTTGATCTCGCCGCCCTCTGAAGATGCGACAGTGCGCTAATACTGCCCGCGCGGGAAACAACGACGTAACCGCCTAGTCTCTACTCATATTACAATACTTTGTACTAAGCAAATATATTTAATAACACATGAAATATGGTATCTATTAAATTGTACAGAGGAATTGTTACTATCCTACAATTCTTTTTTATTAAGTTGATTGCTTTTCATTATAATAGTTTTCTCGAGTCAGTAAATAAAGTCAACCTAACCACATACAACTCAAATGATGAATGTTTAAAAGCATTGTTTATACATATACTGTCTTTTCTTGTTTATCGTGTAGATTAAAAATTCGAAAAAAATAATATTCTGTTTTTAAAATTACAACAAACACGTCTTAATACTATTAAATTCTCTTTAAGCAATTATATTTTAACTGTTATTTAAGATTTTTCTATACTTAAAGAAGCTGAATTAGGAATTTAAAATGATTTCATGCGACTCAGCCAGACACGTCTAAATTTACTATATTTATTATGTCTTGTAGAACTTCTTGGATTTTTATTGAAAATCATATAAACAAACGAGCATGTGCTTATTATAGGGGGTGGTCTAAAATTTACCACGCTATGGGCACAATGTTCTCATCTTTACTCTACGTTTTATGATCAGACCTTCAAATTACACCTCTTTATTAGTAAGCAGATGTTGCCCTTTCATAAGCGCAAAATGAAACGTCAAAAAACAATACGCACAGTGATGCCGTGTAGGACGTTTGTGCAATGGTAAAGTCGGAAAGGGGGCGGCCGGCGATCAGAACCAAACCTTTGTCGCAAGTGCAGCTTACTGCACAAAGGAAAGTCATAAGAAGTGGAGATTAGGTGCTATGCAATCAAAGAGTACCTCCTCCGCCTCTAATATAGACTCGGCCTTTGCAGTCTGTTCACTGAATTGTCACAATTTGGACCCTTTGTACTGAAATCTTGACTTTACGTAATTAGAATTATAAGTTCTTGTTTGCGTGTTTTTTTTCTATAATTTACTATGTTCTATTTGTCTAATGTATACATATCTAACATAATTTAGAAATCCTGACTTTTTTTACTTTACGTAAATGTTTTTTTTTTGTTTTGTGGTCACTCGCTCGCTCGAAAGCGATAATTCCACCCGTTACCCCTATTATTTAATTATTATACGTTTAAATTTTTTATGTGGTAAATAAATAAATCACATAGTGAATGTTTATTAGGAATGAATACTGTATGTTGTGACGAGTATGATACACGAAACTGAAATTTAAATAACCACCTTTTATATGTAATTTGTTTTCAGCCTCGGATAGCTACGGAATACTTATATCTTTGTCTAAATTATTAAAGTTGTTGTTGTTCTTTTGACTTATTTCAATTATTTTAAAATTACATTATTTATTACATACGTCGAATTCGATCCCTGACTACAACTGCTGAATAGATCTTGTGTAGAAGTGTAGTATAAGTAAATTCGTGTTAATATTCGATTAAAGATTGAATTATATCGGCGCCAAAACTTAACAGAACTTAAACCCTACATAGCAAAAGATACATTGCTTTGCTATGCAGTGTTACAATATCTCAACGGGCTATAGAATATTTATGATTTTGATGAGAACTTCGAAAATGTAATCCCAGTTGTGAAAAACACCAATTATAATATAATAGAGCAAATGTATTACAGTTTATAGAAGACATCAATACACAAAACTCCGCGATACCATATGTTTACTGGATTGAACGCTTTCAATAAATACAAGTTAAACCATATGAAATTTTATTCAGAGTCGAATGGTATAAGAAGTAAGTTTTTGATCACAATATCCAATATTGATAGAGCACGCCCCGATGGCAGTTCAATCCGGTAATATTAAAGTTCTGTAGAATGCGGGCTCTTCGTAATTCATCTGCAACTCTTTCTTCCAAGATAAATACAAACTTGCTTATAACTTTGCTATCAGCTATGAAGACTTGTGATACAATTTTTTACCTAAAGACCTTTACCGTTTAGACTCAAAAAGCTGTGCAGATCCTCTTGCCAAAATGTGTTTTAAACAATTTTGAATTTTCAACGCGTAGTCGTAGGATCTATTTTTGGTAACTCGAATCTAGTGGTGTGTTGGAACTTTTCGTATACGGGCCTTTAGGCTTTAGATGGGTAATCAAAACATATTTTGAAAGTATTTTCTTTTGCCAATATTTTTATCCAATTTCTAGATTCCATTTCAAAGATTTGTAACATTGCTTTTACTGTATTTGGCTGCGCCATCCACTTTCCTGTATACGTGTCTAAAATATTCGTATAGCGTATAATCTTTGCTATGTTTTGACTTTTGTCGAATTGGCCTTTGCTTTTTCAGTATGAATTTTATGTTTTTCATATTAAATTGATATTTGTCGATTTTTAGTTATAAATCGATTGTGTCGATTGAGTTTATAAATCTAACTCTTATACTAGGAAATATATTCTTGTATGGCTTCAGAGACTTTCATGCCTGAGGTCGTGCACCAACGGTCTGATTATGTTCGCATGTAACACTCGCTCGTACAGTGAAGCTAAACACCGTTAGGAAACCGACCAAATGTACTTATCTATTAAAAAGATACAGTAACCTGAGGGCCAGACCTATAAGGTTGTAGCGCCATTGGCTGTATGAAATGTGAATAACTGTGTCTCGGGTATATACAGATAACTATCAGTCTGTGTTTTGTCGAATATATCACCGTGAATAACTCCTGAAGAATTCTGAGTTATCTGCTCTCAGCTTACTGATGAGTGGTCTCAATACAGTGTTTTAAGAATGCTTTTGTTTGATTTGTGCTTCGATAAGTTCCAAGTCGCTGCGCAATGCAAAACACGACATGAACAAACAAGAGTTGTAGTGCTGGAAATAATGAAATCAATTCATTGATTGCATTCAGTTGCGATGTCTATCGTGGGGCGAATTGCTGCAACAATTAGGTACCACCTGGGCCAATGCTAATCGACCGATAGAATTAAATGAACGGCTCGTACTAATTGGCCGGTAAGACAAAGGCGCAAACAGTCTCCTTTGACAACGTCTAGTGTCACTTGAGGCGTAGGTCTGAGCATTCTGCCCATATATTGGTTCCCAATCGAAATATCGAATTGTTGATCTGTATGCCAACTGTATTGAACGTAAGTCCCGACGAGGAGACTCTGGAGTGTCCGGCATTGTTTGAAGCTTAGCAAAACTTAAAATTAGTCGCAAATTTAATAAAAGATTGTCAAATCAAACTGTGTCTAGTGACAGGGACGTGCCGGCTGCGGTTGGCTCGAACACTTGAGTGTGTCGTTATTCGTTACTCGTTACGGGGAGGTGTCGGAGAGCACGATAACGAGCCTCTTGCAACACTCTACATGCAGACCGCGAGGCGCTGATGTATCGAAAATTCTGTCATGCAACAAATTTATTTTTCATACATACGTATGAAGAATATGGATTTTAGAGTATAAACTAAAATATATTTGAGATATAACAACGCTCCAAACGAGATTGTAATAGATATGATTTAAATACTTTTTATTAAAAAAACGATATAGGTACAAATGCGTTGGCGGTACGAAGTCAACGTATATTACACTATGTTAATGTAAAAAAAAACTAATCAATCGTTTACCAGCAAGCGCTTTGTTTCCATCCTGATATCCTAGACTCGATTTCAGTCAGAACTCAGCGATGGTAACTTGAGAGAATTCCCCCGAAATCCTGGGGGCTTTTTAAGAGGAAAATTTATTAGGCTACTTTTTACTAGAGTTTTTGTTATGGGCCCGATTCCATATAATTTATATTAAGCCTAGAAAGAAAATATAAAAAGCTATAATCTAAAGAGATGAAGATCTAGTTTTTGTACTACTTGAATGTTTTTTCAAACCGAGTGTACAATAAAAACTATGAGTTTTTAATCGAAATTTAGGTGTTTTGGTCCTACATTATGTAAGACTTGGAACAACTGTTTCAACTGGGTATGTTTATATCGCGTTTGCAGGTCGATCTTTGGTAAGAAGAATTATCACTGTAAAAACCTCTCTATAATAATTCATTATATTGTTACAGGAATTATCTTTGACGGATGTTTTTATTTCTTCTTTATTGAGACATCATAGAACATTAAGATATAGCCTAACTTACGACTAATAAGGATATTTAACATATGAAAGTGTCCAAAAACATTATTTACTGTTCTTGTGTTCCATCTTTGACGGAGACAATGTGAAAATTCTATTAATATTCTTTTGGGAATCAGACAAAAAGAGGGTTAATTGAAAAATATCCATTCGTTTCATTTATACATTGGAAGTTAACGTAAATGATTAAGTTATTAAATACGTAAATCAAATTCAATTAATTTTATTGCATTTTGCCAAAATTGTATCGTCACAAAAACTCTTTGATGCTCGGTGACCGGTAGCTCGGTTGCCCTAATGTAGATCCATTGATTAATTGCCTTTATAGCTCTTAAGGCTCATTTACGATATCGTAATATATTTTTTAGTAGAAGGGAAACATTGTAGAGGGAATATTGAAGTGCCTAGAGAAAAGTTTAACTAACATTTATTACTGTATTGAACAGTTTTTGTTATTCGTTTGTAATATTTAATACAAATATTGTTTTTTATTAGTTAAACTAATAAAAATTAGTGGCGCTACAACCTTTTTTTGTATCTGTTTAATGATCATTAGTCAATCTAATAGGCAAGCAGATAATCAGTCTCATGTGCGTGACACACGCCATCGACGTTATGCGTCTAAGGCAAACCGGTTTCATCACGTTTGCGTTCACTGTTCGAGCGAATGTTAAATGCGAACTTAGTAAAGTCCATTGGTGCACAGTCGGACACCGAACCTACGACCTCAGTGATGAGAATCGAACGCTGAAGCCACTAGCCCAACACTACTCAAGTTGCTCTATAACTTGACCTATGTGTTGCAAAATTCCAAATTCACTAACCAAAAATGGAATAGACTTCCATTTAGAACAGAGTTTAACATTGACATTTTAATTATACTAATAACCACCTAGCCAGTGAAGACTTAAATCAATTCTCCATACTAAATATAATGAAGTGATAATGAAGTGGCGAAATTGAAACGTATCTGTGTCTGTGAACGCTGGCTTACAGGGGGTGTGGGAGTCGGCACGGTCAAAGAGTCCTTTGATGTTTGCCGCCGGCTTAATGCACCGCCCGCGGCCCCGCTCCGCTCATCATTAGCAATTTCCCCATAATTTGTTATCTTTACCGCTATTTATTTGTACAATTTCACGCCAGAAACGTTCGCACCTTTCCTTCAACTTTTGACATCCGCCTTTGAGTTGTGGACGGGAAGAGAATGAGTTTTGTATAGCGATCCAATCTTCTGAAAGTTCTTAATAATATTGAATGTATTGAATTAGGTTTTCGTTATCTTAACGGAAGTTATTTAAATACTAGTTAATGTTTGATACATGTTACTACAAACATTACATACATAAATTTAATTAATTCTTTTGATTATATTATAACGAATGACTGCCACTTGCTTGATTGTGTATAAATATTTAGTATAAGCATATGTTATTATAAAACAACTACACTAATATTATTAAGAAAATAGATTTGATTGTTTACATTGAATACTATTTGATAGTATAACCCAAAGTATGAAAAAAACTAATAAAACTAACTAAATCGAAAACTAAATTAAAAAAAATCGGAAATACCATGTATTTAATAAAAAATATATTTGCATTTAAAAGTCGTTTTCCCGAGAAAGGCTTTATAGAACCGCAGAGCTTACCTTTTATTTCATATTTTACAATTGTCAATGTTACCTATGATATAGTTAGGTTTATATATATTTTATCCCAATTAAAATAACATTTTACAGATGCCGTCATATCGTTCAGCCTATTATGTGTTCGTATAATGTTTATACGAACACTTGTTACATATTCAGAAGCTAGATAATAATAGCATGTACCACATTTAATTTGTCGGGATACAAACGATGAATGAACAAAGCAAGATCAATGAGGGCTCGCGAAAGGCGTGAAGCGTCTCGTTGGGATCAAAGGCGCTCAGATACTCGCCGTACCTACTTAGGGCTGCCACTGGACATTTAAAATTTAAAAAAATGTTTGATTTATATAAGGGCTACGTTAAACAGCTAAGAAATCCGATTTTTCAAACAAAAAAGGCCGGCTACTTGTTTTTGCGTGCCTTACAGATATATTAATAATAATATCTGCATTATGAGCCTGCATGCGCTCCACCATACGATTATTCTATACTAAGTTTCGTAAATGTTTGTGTCTTTTTGTATGGGAAAGCAGCGCCTGGAAGAAATTGCTGTGAGCAGTACGACCGCTCATTACTTTTCTTTGTATTCATTAATTAAATTTAGCTGCTGTTTTGTGTTATTGTAATGTTAATAAAATGTTATTATAGTTATGTATTATGTATTCCATCTTTGGCTATAGTTTTGGTATATATTTTTAGACAAAAATAAAAGGATTCGCTAGCCCTCTAGTAATGCTTGTACGTAATATACTCACCTTTCTGATCTTTTTGTAAGTAAAAACAAGTAACTTATTACCATGCAATGCTAATTTTCTTTTATTAGCTTTGATTAGCTATTGTTTTTAATTCATTAGCTTCATATATTAATTTTTTTACGCTTGTTCGTCGTTACTCGTTGCATGCGCTACAATTGTGAATGAACAAAGCAGGATCAATGAGGGCTCGCGAAAGGCGTGAAGCGTCTCGTCGGGATCAAAGGCTCAAAGACTTGCCGGCAACTTTGCGTACAGGGCTGTCATTTGATAAACTTCAGTTTATCAGTTCATATAGAAGAAAATTTGTAGTCGGTTACCTATTTCGAAGGACTGCTTCTAATAAGTGTGTCATGGAAGTATTTTATATGTTTATCTGTTACAAGTAAAACCGTTTGAGTGAGAGTAATGTTTATTTAATCATGTGGATTCGAAATATTTATTTATTTTATTTTAAACGGGCAGGGAGCTCACCTGATGTTAAGTAATTCTGCCATGGACACTCACAATGCAAGAAGGCTCGCAAGTGTGTTGCCAGTCGGTATTGAAACGCTCTTTAAAAATATAATTGTTAGAAATTTATTGTATTGTTTTTTGTCTCAATTTAAATTTGTGCTTTGCCAACCCTGGCGCAGACGTTGTCATTGAAATCGCACTTTGGCACGTATGCGAAGTATAATGGCTCTATCACACTCGCTGTTTAGACAATAAAAATATAAAGCTCACGGGGCCCGAACAAATGCAGTACAGCAGGCACTTCACACCGGAGGGGTTACTTTCGGCACGTTTGACGAACACCTTGCTGTAATTGATGTTACATGTGGGGGTGCAAGGCGTTAGAAATTTCCTCTAGAAATAGAAATACCTCTTAAACATTACAAGTTCAATATACAATTATATGATTCGTAGAAATCTTCAATTAAAAGTGTAGTTTTTCCTATTCGACTCCGTGAAGCGCGCCACAGTTGCAATTGATGTAGGGAAGTATTGACGGGGTGTAGTTGTCACAGCATAGAACAGCTCAATCTAAGTAAGAAACGAATAATTTTAAGTTATTTTATAAAATGATTTAATCATCAAATTACTCTAGAAACGTAATTCCTTTCTAGAAAAGTGAGGTTTTTTTAAAGACATTGGCCGGCCATGAAGTCGTGACTCTCCTGTTCTATATAAAGAAAAAGTTGTATTGTCTACAAATGTTTTATCAGGTTGTGAATTATTCTTAGTTCACAAGTAAATATTTAACCGAATTGAGAAACTTAATTAGAAGTCGACTGAAAACGTTCAATATTGTGAATCTTGATTACGTATTCAATTTTGACCTAAGGCTTCTAGGAGAAGCTTTTATCGAGAACGTAAATTTTAAATGTTAATATTTACGATACTTGTAAGTGATTAGATTGAAGTCCGTTTATTTACAATATTTACAAATGTTGAATATACAGTTGAGTGTTGTTGTATTCATATTCATATATTTATTTGCATTCCATTACGTTACAATAGATGTTTAAGGGGCTTAAAGCTAGGTACAATATTATGGACCCTGTTAGGGCACAGCAAAAGAAGGCATTACAAAATTTATATTACATAATTAATAGTAACAAAATAGTACATAAAATTTTACATTTCAGTTTAGTATTAATTGTATAGAATAACATTTTTATTTATTTATTTAATTTTGAATATTTAGGGATTAATAATTATGAAATTAAGCTATATTTTTTATCTTCTAGGTACTCATTAACGCTATAATAACATTTACGTATAAGAAGTTTTTTTAGTTTGTTTGTAAATATATGTATCTTTTTTTCATTTCTTAGTGTCTCAGGTAGTTTATTTTAAATTTTGATTGACAATTGAGGTGTTGTATATAATTGTAGGTATATATACATTTTTATTCTTGTTGTTCGGTATACTAACTTCCGTCAATACCATTGATCGGAGCTTCACGGGAAAAGGCCTTCGACAGCCTTTTACAAGTTTCTCTATCCAGGGCTTTCCGCATTCGCTTCCTGGTAAACCTTCTATATCTTTACCTGTTTTTTTTCTCTAAATTTTTACAAATTTCCCACAATGAATAGTCATTTATTTTACTAAAGTATACTCGAACATTTATTTGTTGAAGTTCACCACAACATATATAATGCTTTATCAACATTATATGTTACGAACTATATGTTTTTTTTAAATAAATGACATTATGACAAACATAAATGTTACAAAAAATTTGAAAATTGTAATAATATTATACACTTCCAATTTCTCATTTTGCTAGTAAATTTTTGCATATTATTAAGCAAAACAACAGCAATGTTATACTAGTACAGGTATCAGATAAGGTAACAATGTTTTTTTTATTGATCATCCCACTACCGAATATTAATCTGGATAAGTTTCGAATTCGGTGCCTGAACATAACATGTATACATTTTGGTGTTTACATCCAAATGTTTCCAAAACTCTAAGGACTATCGTTCTATGTACATAATTGATCAGTGGATCCTAACAATAATCACATGTAAATACAAAATAGTATGATTGTAAACAGTGAGCTAGCAACTTGACCTAGAGACTTTTAAATGTAAATTTTGTCTCGTCAAAGACAATCACGAGTTGAATCAGTGCCGGATGACGTGAGCCGAGAGCTCGCGACATTCCCTCACTACTTGGCAATATATTAGTTATATGGAAACATATAAACGTATTGACTTACTTGATTTATTGTCCTGTGACTCCTAAGAGCAGTCCATAGTGAAGTTTTAATCTAGCGCCTGCTTCGATTCACAGTGTATGGCCTATCCATTTTCACTAGCGTCGCTTAGTCTGTTGGCTAATAAATTTGTTCTGTGGTAGGATACTACGTTCGTCTTACAATAGGTATTTTAAGCTACTTGAACACTGTTATTAATAATAGTAGCCATTAATTCAGATACATTTATATTGAAACAAGTTTATATTTCAATCTTCTTTAAGGTATCTGTGTGCACTTTTTTTTAAATGGAATCTCGCTGTTGGCCTTAAGGGCCTTAATAGTTCAGCTCGGGCTGTTTTAGCGAGCGTAGCTCGGCCTGAATGGCGTTTTAACCCCCGGGTAGCGCAAGGGCGTCTTCTGTGAGACTCGAACCTCGGCTTGGGCCGTCGCGGGTCTTCGGTCTAAGGTCTTCCCCGATGAAGGCGATGTGCACTTTTTTGGCAAAGGTCTCCTCCAAATCCCGTAATTCCTATCTGCTATGTACCACTCTGCGGTGTAATACCTGCTGTTTCTGGTCTATCCACCTTCTCAGTTGTTTCCATTTTTTTCGTTTGCTATACCTTGGGCACCAGTTTAGTACCTTTTTGCTCCACTATTCAGTTCCTCCTTGATTTGTGCCCCGCCCATTTCCACTTTTGTTTATTTAGTCTTATTGTAACATCAGTTTCTTTATTTGTTTTTCTTAATGCTGTACTCTTTATTTAGTTTATTCTTTTCTTCCCTATCATACATCGTTCCATCGAACTTTGACACACCTGTTGCTTTGTATGCTGCATTTTAGCTTGAACACTGTTAAAATGTACCAAATAAAAAACATTATTTGATAGCCGTATTCGACAGTTCATCCACCTAATTTGCTAACCGTAGATTATTGCTATAAATGTTGGCTGTAATAAAGTTTTTTTTTTATAGAAAAGTAGTAATGAAGTATGTGTTATTCCTGAGTGTAAGAAACACTGCCAACAAAACAAGGTAGTCAAAGCCTTTAATAAAAGGAGCATAAGAATTGCCATATAATATAAAACTAAACATAGGACATTTGAAGGCAGCTCTTATACAGTGCTGGCGCGTCAAAGGCTGGCGCGGTTAGATGATAACGATTGTGGGTGTTTGTGCACTATTCTATACACCCTACAGCGAGCACCTATTTGTCGGGTTTCTTTGTGACACTTGCCTTTTCCATCCAAACTTCGTTAAGCCGATAGTTGCGGCTTACTATGTAGGTTAATTCACTGGATTTCACTTTGAGGTATAGAAACTGTCGTGTCAAATACATGTTTACATAAATTTTACTTGTCAAATTTTTTGTCGAATAATCGTTTATGCATCCTAGTGAATATGCACTTGGGGTTTGGGGAATTTTCTGTTTACTCTTTTGGTTGAAGCGAACATGTAAATTAGTCACAGAGTACGATGGATTACGATACAATTTTTAAGAAATGGAGTGTGATATGTCCGTTGCGCGTTTTAAAGGGGACGAAAATACATGAAAACATTTTAAAACAACGAGTACTACGGTTATAGGAGCAGAAGCTGCATTATTCTGAGCACAAAGCTTTTTATTTAAAGTTAACATAAATGAAAACGACAATCAACTATCTACGAAAAGACGAATCTTTATCGTAAAAGCTTGTAGACTTCTACCGATAATGTTCACGTGCTAAATATATTTGATAATGTAAAAAGTTATCCAATATCCAACCCTCTGCTAGATTTACAAGTTTCTCTTGTATAGTAACCTATGATGTCGATCGTTGTCAAAGCTCGCCACAATATTTATCGGCGGTGCGACTACAAAGCGACTCCGGAAGCACTGCCTGGCTGTACGCGTCATAAGCGTTTGCGAGCGTATATTAAATTTTCATTTTTTAAATACAACAGACGGCACACGGGAACAATGATGAATAGATATTAAATGATTTGGACACTCAAAGCCAGAGGTCTGGCGATTGCGTTGCCGGCCTTTTAAGAATTGGTACACTCTTCTTGACGAACGAGTCGTTTCATATTAAAAACCCTAATTTTCTGGAAAGGAATTTCGTTTGAAGAGTGTTTTAATGATTAAATGTTTTACATAGAGCCTTATGGATATATTGAGCTGTTCTGTGCTCTGACAACTGCATCCGGTCTGTCAATTCTTTCCTACATCCTTTGAAAGTGTGGCGCTCCTCGAATTAATTCGCTGCCTCTCTGTTACACGACGAAATAACTGCTTGTTCCATTTTTATCCATGTTTCATCAGCGAAGTTGTTTGTATTCTTATAATATTGTCTTTATTATATTAATTACGTTCATGATTCATTAGAATTTGTTGGACCTATTTAAACTCGAGTATTTTATGACTTGGCCCTGTAAATGTCTACCCATTGTTGGCTGCCTGTATCACCAGATTTCTTTTCGTATTCTTTGACGCGATGTGTTTGCCGAGATATGGGATGAGGTAGATTCGCAGACCGCTGTGATCGATTGGGACTTCCCTGTGTTTACTATCTATTCTTTGAAGGAGTTGAGTATAGTGACTTAGTATTGTGTGATATGTCGCGGCTTGGTCCGGAATTATATATATTCTCCTAATTTGTTTAGTGATTTATATTTCTTTTAACAAAACACAAGAGCAGGTTTATGATGAACAAACAAAGGAATGTAGGAATACATTCAAGCTATTAAAATATCGACAGGTAACAAAATAAGCATGGAAATTATCTTAAAGTTATGGAGAACCATAGGATAAACCCTTTCTTTTGATAGTTCACTATTTACATACAAAATATAATGTAAAAATTTAAGTAAAGATTTAAATTTCAAATTAACTAGTTTGATACAGTTTTAGTTTGGTCTTTGAGTCTTAATGAGTTCAGCAACAATCCCGTTCAACGTGTTTCGATTTTGCAGTGAAACAATAAGTGTGCCTTCCTGCATAAGGCTGATCTAGACTTTGATGCGGAACTATTACACTTGGTAACTTTACGTACATCAATTTTTAAAATATGTAATAAAGGAATTTGTACTCTTCAGGCATAAGCCTTTGTGGTTTTTTGTACTTTTAGTAAATTATTAAAAATATTGAAAAATAATCTATTTGTCAGATTTAAGCAGTTTGTTTTTATATTTTTGTGTATTTTTAAAACGACTACTTTAATAATTGCCTTGCCTAAGTTAAGGTCTACACTTGGTCTTTAAAAATTAACAATAAATATTATTTTTTAATAAATGATCTCACTTACATTTTTTGAATGTTAAGTGCCCTTTAATATTTTATATATGTAAGTCGCTTAGAAAAATAAATGGTAGAAAAATAAGTGGATTTATACCATTTCTACAAAAGTTCTTTTTGTTTTATGCAGATATATTATTATTATTGGATAAAGTTTTTTACTACATATAAATGCGCGATAGATTTTGTGTTAAACTAGATTTTATCATCTTAATACATGCTTGGATGGTGTGAAAATGTTTGCGATAAGCATCTTAACAGGCCGATCAGTGTCTAAGTAGTTCTTGACTAGATTATAGAGGCTCTCATTAATGCTTGACCGCCTTCATTACACATCGGATTTTACTTATAAAAACTCAGTAATACCGGTAGGAGTTTACTTTTTAATGCAATTTTCCGTGATTAATATTCGTAAGGTTTATGATAACCGCCTAAGTTTTTTATTCAAAATGTACAATTCGCGTGCTTTACAGTGTGGTGGACAAAAGATGTTGCATGTTAAAAAATATCAAAGCTGTAGAAAAAGTTGTATTATCTGTATTTATTTCCCCAGATTTGATATCGACTAAAAGATGAAGGGTTTTTGCAGAAATGACTCACGTCCGTCCTCTCTCGTGTCCTCTATTTTCGAGAATTGTTTGTCTTGAGATTTTAATTTGGATATTATTGGGTACCATGTGTTTGATAATTTTAGGACGTCTTCTCTATTGAAATTGAGGTGTTTTTTTATTTATTTCAATGGCCTCGCATACCAATCTTGGGAAGAATCTTTTTAGGTAATAAAACAAACATCTAGCATCCTTACTAAATATTCTAAAACACTGTCACTACACGTTAAATCTTTAACAACACCCTGCGTATCACCTCCAAAAATGTATGGATTGCCAAAAATACACAAACACAACAATCCTTTAAGACATGGACTATGGAGTCAGTTATATCGACTCACCCATATACAAATAAGCCAACCACTTGGTATCAATATTATTAGTTGAACCAATATAATAATAGGTTGTTGATGTATAGTAAATGTGTAGAATTAAATTGTGCAGAACATCATATTCTAATGATGTAGGATTAGTTCCAAACACTAACACGGACCGCTGCTCAAGTTTTTGACCCAAAAATTTCCCATTACGATAATATCTTGTCGATGTTATGTATCGTATTTAATTACGTTAATGTATAATGTATTTAAATTTCTATACGAAAAGTGGAGCTTCAATAAGCGTTCTAGATGATAAGTACAAGGCGAGACGTAGTGTTGACTTAGAGGTTCATGACGTTGAGTCTATAACTGTTGCATTTTTCAAATTCCACCTTCAAAAATCCACCTAGAAGTTTTTAACGGATTAAACAATACTTATCCGTAGCTGGATATATTTGGTAGTGGCCTGAACAGTTTTTAAAAAAAGCATTGTTAAGTGCTTTTATCGACCCACTGTTTTTCTGGTAACTTCTTTTTCTGCGTAACAAAAATTTTTGGTAACTTAGTTATATTTATTTTATCTTGTATAGATCTTAATTTGAGCAGTGTTGGCCTAGTAGCTTCTGCGTGCAACTCTCATCACTGAGATTGTAGATTCGATTCTTGGCTGTGCACCAATGGATTTACTTTTTATATGCGCATTTAACATTAGCCCGAACGGTGAAGGAAAAAATCGTGAGGAAACCGGCTTGCCTTATGCCCAAAAAGTCGCCGGCGTGCTTCAGGCACAGAAGGCTGATCACCTACTTACCTATTCGATTAATACATACAGAAATCTGAGACCTTGAGTTATAAAGGTTGTAGCGCCATTGATTTGTTTATTTTATAGATCTTAACTGTATTTTTTTTCATATATTTTTGTAACCTACCTAAATTGACATATATTTTAGATAAAAGCGTTTGTAACATACTACTATACTATTTATGATGTAGTAAACTCGAATGGATAAATAAAACTGACAGTCTTTAAAAATATATATTTATGACATGCGATTAACGGTTGTACAACGAGAAGTTAGTAAAAACGGACCGTTAACCATATAGAAGATTCGCCATAATACATTAGCTGAGGTCCACAAGTTGATCGTTGACAATACAATTAAGGTAATTCAGTTGAGAGCCGAGTGACGGTGATTAAAGCAATTATAAACAAACCCAGGGACTCTTCCGCTCCATCGTTACCTGAGTGCAGTTCAAATAGATTTACCCAGGACAGTTCAACTTTACATTTAGTTACTTGTTGTAGCCAAGCTGGTTATCGAGACTGCTAATTAGTTTAAAATTTTCACCCAGCCAAAGGAGCCAACATATTTCTAGGTTTAGATAAGCACTGTCAATAATGTTGAACATCTTCTCTTTCCTTTATCTGACGAACCTTCAAAAAAACAAAGCACAAAATCGATTTGACGTGTAATTTTTTTAGTATGGTCCATTAGTGGACAATGCGGAGGATTTTTAATTTTAAGCTTTAATTTAGGCTTTATATACCGGGTAAAACTGTGCTATACGAAGCGCCGATTACGAAGTAACTTATTGTACAAGTAAATGAAAAAAATATTTAGATATAACTGTGGACTCTGGAGAACACCTAACTATAGATTATATTATCTATATAACACAGTGTATTATATATAATGATAGGATATTCGATTCAGGTACTATCGATTAAATGTCTAAGACCTCCAACCGTTTGCCCCATATTCCTCGTGCAGTAATTCAAGACGAGTAGAATAAAAGAAAATTAATAAAAGCGATGAGTCTTTTGTCTATGCTCCACAATCAGGTCTTTGTTGAGATTCCGTTAGATCTCCGATATCACCAATTTTCGCGAGGTGTAGGGCTGTCACTTATTATATTTAGCCCTTTCCTATGTAAATTAATTAAATATCCGTTTTTTATTAGACACCAACAAGATTGTTAAGGTACATCTGTTGTAACTAACACTACGAGATGTTTAATGTAGTGTTAAACGTGAAAATATATGTGATCACATGTTTATTGTTTTTTTTATTGAAACTGAAATAATTTTGCATATACACAGTGAATGTAACTGATAGGTGTTCATATGAGAGTGCGACTCTCATCCCTGAGGTCGTATGTTCGAGCGCCATCTGTACACCAATGGACTTTCTTCCTCTATGTGCGCATTTAACATTCGCTCGAACTGAGAACATCAAACATTGCGAGGAAACCAGCTTGCCTTGGACCTAAAAAGTTGGGCGTATGTCAGGCACAGGAGGCTGTTCACCTACTTACCTATTCGATTGACACAATGATCATGAAACAGTTACATCTGAATCTACGAAAACGTTTGTAGCGCCACTGATTTACTTTATTTTTTTATTGTTAAAACACTTCATCACAAGCCTATGAGGAGTATTTGTTACCACTTTAGTTTATGTTAATAAATTGTTATTACGCGCAACATTATGTCCAGACTCTGAACGAATCTAATGGTGATTTCGTGCGAACTGTGTTCGAACGTTTTTGACATACATACATACCTACAATTTGTCATACAAATATTGCAGACGTCAAACAAAGTATCCGTAGTCTCAATTGCGTTTATGTCATGTTTTAAATTAATCTAATAACGGAAACTTGCTGGTAACCCTGTGGCTGTTGTTCTACTTGCCTCAAAGGAGAATTTATTATTTAAAGTGAAAGTTATTGAGTTTCGCTAAGGTTAAGTGAGCCTTTTGACTTGCTCCTATGAAGTGAGGTAAGGAGTGAGGTGTCGGATTCCTCTTATGATCACTCCGGTGTCTGCAAATTACCTGCATATTGTGTTACCTTTGAAGATATGCTTCGATTTCCTTTGTGATTCTATTAGCTCCCAAATCTTGTCTATGGCCTTGTATGGCGAGCGAAACAAGAGAAATTAAAGATTCTTAATTCAAAAACCGATTGTGTTCTGTCTTTAAATTATTAAACTAAATAATAATTGTATTGTTGTTAAATTGTTGTGAGATTGTGTAACATAGCATTTTGCTCTTCATCGTTACTAGATTGAAAACCAACTTCAGAGTTCAGGAAACTCTGATTTGAATTCTTGGGAATGACACAATAAACATTACTTATCCAAGGCTTGATGTCGGTAGTGGTCAGCACACAAATAAAAAAGCTTTGATACAATCGGGCAAATAAGAATTTTATCAGAAAATTACTAGCAAAACCTACTTTAGGTTAGCTTAGGTTAGTAGGTATGTAGTAAGTAAAGTAAGTAAAATACTTTTTGGAAAATTATGTTAAGCGTAATTGTCGTGTATTCTACAATAGATATCTAATTCATACTGTAGTAAATGCATTATATATGATGTGGTTTACTTTACTAAATAATAATATTAATTAAGCCGCATTTATTCCTTGAAAAAAATACAAAATATATACACCCATAATATATATATATTTTCAAGGACCTCTTATTGAGTATAGGCCTCCTCCAATTGACTCCATCTGTCTCTGTATTGAGATAACAATAATGACCTATAATGCGTTCTTCATTTTACAAGCGTTACTAAATAACAAACAAAAAATATAAATATTTTATTTAAAAAATAGCCCGTGACTGTACTGGCTATGAGGAACAATAACTTTTTTGAAACTTAAAGCCATAATTTCTCTATATATCCGGTAAAACGATATTTTTAGTGTGGACCAAAATAGTTGTATTGTAGAATTATGCCTTATGTAATTTATTTATTTTTTCTCACAGTGGGTTGCCTGGAAGAGATTATTGAAAGCGATAAGGTCGCCAGTTGTCCTTTGTTTTAATTTAATAATGTCAATTGTACTGTATTTCTGTATGTGAAGTGTTTATTGATAAGTAAGATGAATAAATACGTTAAAGAGATGAGATTTAAAAGTATTTCTTCAATGTCATTTGAAGCGAAATTGTAAGATTGAATTCTTCAAGCAATTTAACTTGGTAATGCGAAGAATACGATTCCGGTATATATTATTCCGTGGATGCATTATGTAGATTGCGGAGGTATCGGGGCGAGCCTGCGCCAAACCGAATTTATCACATTCCCTATTCAAGCCGGCAACATCTGCCTGGCGCCGATTCGCGAATGGAAAAATGTGCCCACGCTTCACGAACATAATGGGAAACTGAAATTTTCTAGTATTGTGTTAGATGGATTTTTTTTTCGAACAAAATATAAAATTATATGTATGAATTAGTTGAATTGAGATTTAAGTTTCGGTTTTGGTCGCCATTAAAGTCCTCTTCAAGCATAAGCATCAATTATTCAATTTGATAACGGTGACCAGGAAAACGGCCATTGGGACCAGGTGTTTGTTGGTTGTATTGCAAACATAAATTGAGCAATGCTGGTTTAATGGTTTCAGCGGGTGCCTCACATGCACATTACTGAGGTCGTAGTTTCGAACTTCGGCTGCATCAATAGACTTTCAATTGACGTGCGCAGTTAACACGCTCGTACGATATAGAAAAACTTCGTGAGAAAACCCACCAAGTTTTAGGCCCAAAACGTTGACAGCGTCTGTCATGCACTGGCTGATCAGCTGAAATAATAAATAAAAACATTATTCATGATAAAAATAGGTTGTGACAAAAATCGTACCTACTTGCCTATTAGAAAAATAAGCCACGAAACATATACTGGTCATCATGACAGATCTGAGGCCCAACTGGTTGTTTTCTATTACAATAAAATTGTATTTATTTTTTTGACTGTATTAAAAGTTACTTGTACAGCTTGCTAGCTGGTGGAATGTCAAATGTGTGTTTAATCTTTATATGTATTAAATGTCAGGAGTATCTGTATAGTATATGTAATGTATGTATGAGCAAGCTGCACTAGATAACTAAATATATGAGAGGGTGAGATGTAAGAACCTAACTACCCTACGGAGCCCTAAGCCCTACAGATGTAACCTAACAGATAAAAAGTGAATATATAAATAAGTACCGGATGTCTGCACCAAGAGACCTAAGGTAACAGACGGAGCCCTACGGGTAGGATCAAAGGTTCGAGGTGGTGGGATTGTCTCAAAGCTATCGGGCAGGCTCACCACGATAATTAAGGGCTTGAAGTAGTCTTCGCCACTCTGAGAGGAAGCGAGAAATGAATACGACAGAGCAATATTCAGATTTGATTTATTGTTCAAAGACAATATCTTAAATACTACTTACAACTATTCACACATACATAATATTAGGTCCTTACATATGAAGTTGGCGTTTTGTATTGGAGGAACAAAAAGTCGAATATTTTTAAATATAATATATTTAATTAATCAAAGTATGAACCATTGTTTTCTATACACTTTTGCCATATCATAGGTAGTTCATTGATCCCTTTACTAAAAAAACCAGTCGGACGGGAATCAATAAAATCTGTGAAGGCGCTTTGGACTGCCCCATCAGAGTTAAATTTTTTCCCTTGCAAGAAGTTGTCCAAATTTCGAAAAAAATGGTAATCTGTTGGAGCAAGGTCCGGGGAGTACGGAGGATGTCTTTGATATTCCAATTGAAGCTCTTCTAATTTGGTAGCCGTCTGTTGTGCAGTGTGTGGTCTAGCGTTGTCGTGAAGTAGCAGTGGCGTGGAGCGATTGACCAGCCTAGGTTGTTTAGCCGCTAGCTTTTCCATCATGGTTTGCAATTGCTGACAATAAACATCAGCCGTAATAGACTGGCCAGATTTGAGAAAACTGCAATGAACAATACCGGCACTAGTCCACCAAACGCTTACACTTAAACTCGGACGTGGTTTGCGATGGATCCGCTTCCACAATAGCCTTCAATACTTAATTATCAACTTGGGTCTCAGGCCGTCCACGGGGCTTGTTTTGCAGGTCGAAATTTCCAGAACGAAAACGATGGAACCAAAAACGAACTGTGGTTTCTTTTGCAACATGACCGCCATACACATCATTCACCCTTCGAGTCGTTTCCGCAGCACGAGTGCCACGGCGGAACTCATACTCGTAAATAATGCGATACTTAAGTTTTCCATTTTGTAAAATGAGTGACGCAAACAGAAAAAAACAGAAGAAAAAAACAAATGAATGACGGTCATCGAAGCACAATTACATGAGTAAATAGCTGTACAAGTTTGAATTTGAAATTCCTAACCAAAGAGGAGGTATTTGAGGTCAAAGTGGCCAGTACGACAAAACGCCAATTTCATATGTAAGGGCCTAATATTATTTTAGTGAGCTGTTGGTGTATTGCACACAATATTCGAATAAAATATAATGCAAAATTACTCTTCAGCTAATAATATTTGGACCACACCTGAGCCGTGTCAGCAGTTGGTCAATGTTCAAATGAAATCTGAACATTACTTTAAAGACGTAAATTTTGTTCACTTCATCATAACATTAAGAAAAGTTTGTCACAAAATTAATGCAATAGTCCTTTTTGTGAAGTTTTTGGAATTGCGATAAAGCGATCTACCCACAGAGAATTTACTTAGCGTCGCGACGTGCAGGTTTCCGCCAAATTAATATTTCAACCTGAGATGTTTAGCTAGGAACAATTTAGTGGCTCTCTTTTCTTCTGGTCTTTCAGTTTTGTTTTCTTTTTTAGTGTTTCATATTCGTATTTGTTTACTGCTGATCAGGTCTAAAGAGAGACCTTAGAGATTCAGAACAAGTTACTCATTAGAAGTAGCCGGTAAAACTTCACGTCTCCTTGGACGTGGGACGGTGAAAAGATCCCATTTTTAGGAAGTGACAAACTAAAGACTTCTTAATACGCGCATGTTCGTCCGCATACCGTTGATGGTTGGAAGTCTTCTACGGTCCGCTTCACAAGACATTATCTTTTGTTAACTATCGAAATAGGTCTTCCCTGGTAGATACGACCTCCAATGGTTTAGAGTTGGTGATGACTGCCCTTTTTGGGCGTCTCGTAGGCTTGCTTGCTCCACTATTAAAAAACAAACGACCAGTTTGTTAAATTAATGTTAATACCCGCTACAGCAGTTTCAATCACTTCATTAATTTATATATGTAGTGCCCGAAAAAAATATATCAACATTATCGTATCGGTCACTCCTTTTGGTTCTCCTATGTCAAGATTCAATGCCTCTTTGATACAAGTAAGTACGTACCACTGTGCACAACTAATACGATAACGTATGTGAACAATGTTCAAAGTGAACACACTATATGTAACTATTTTAATAATGTGCAGATTTTTTCCAACAAAATGAGGGATTTTATTGCTTTCTAGCGAATGTAGACAACGAATACATGCACACGTTTATTTAAGCTCCGTTTCCCCGGCGAGGTTCTAAGCTTTATTTAAAAACGAAGACTGTTCTTATTACACGAAGCCTGTGATAACTCGACTAGAATCGCAATGGCCCCTTTGAGCACAAACACTTTGCTTAGCAACTAATGGCACTTACATTTGTTGCATAACAAACGCTTTGCAACGCTGCCGATAGCTTTACAACGTACGTGAATTTAGTTATGCCTGTTTGTAAACTTCCTATATTTAAATTGCTGCTGTAAAAAATAAGTTTTCGTTATTTTGAAAATCATTATACACTTGTCGGCCTTTGATAACTGTTTACCAAACAACGTTATAGCCATAACTCATAGATTGCAATGCGCCCCCAATAAAAGCTCTCTTTGACAAATCGCTGTGCAAAGTTTTAATTTGACTCGCATGTTCGATAATAATAGTGCGTCAAAGGGATGCAAAGTAATAAAACAGCGTTGAGTGTTTATCTCGCGTCGCCCATCGCTGTACGCAAACAACGCGACGGTTACCTGCATGGCGAGGCCGGCCTGCCGAAACGCGACAAATGAAATGAATGTTTAATAATCTATAAGAACAAAGAATTAATTCTCGATCTGCAGCCGAGCACGCGTTAACGTCTCGACGGTCAGAGGGCAGAAGCCACGGTCGCTAAACTCAAAGTGAAGCGTGCAAATTCGAGGTCGAGGGAACAATAAAAGTGCAGGTGGACGCCGCGGCACGGCACCGTGCGTCAAAGGGGAGCTCGCGATACCATACAAAAGCCCTAATGAGACAAACCCGTCGCGTAATCGAGGCGACGGAAAAAGATGAGACCCGAGAGGTACGAGGCAAATTTTAATAATTGTCAAAGCGGCGGCTCCGATCAAACGGCGGGCGCGGGCCGCCCCCGGGCTCCCCGCCCCCGCACCTGTGACGTGTGCCCGCTGCTCGCCGCGGCTCTCATTAGCGCCGATCTAATGCAACTTCGAACCGCGACGTCTAATTAAACTTAAACAGAATTTCAATTTTACGACTGAAATTTTAATACGCAAAGCTGTAGCCGCATCGCCGCAAAGGAGGCGCGTTCAAAGGCAGCGGCGTACACGTTTTCGCAGATATTAAATGTGTTGACAATTTAATTTTTCATTTCCTCGAGGCAGGGGGGGGGTAGGCGGGCGCGGGACGTGGCTCCTTTGACGTCGCGATATTGTCTTTGTGCGGCGCGTGGGGTGGGGCGGCCCGCCGCCGACGGAGACTTTGTCGCAATACAATGTGTATCAATAAAACTTAGGATTGGCTTTTAGTGGTTGCACTTACGCTTTGTGAGGCGGCGTGCTCACCCTTTGACATTATACATGTGTGGGAGCGT
Organism: Pieris brassicae; assembly: GCF_905147105.1. Taxonomy (NCBI): domain Eukaryota; kingdom Metazoa; phylum Arthropoda; class Insecta; order Lepidoptera; family Pieridae; genus Pieris; species Pieris brassicae. Next base: position 20,065,726 of record NC_059668.1, on the reverse strand, counting down.
GCGGTCGCGGCGTCTGTGTGTGTGTGTGTGTGTGTGCGCGCGGGAGCTCGTAATAAAGCACGAGACGAGCCGGCGCCACTCGACGGACTTTGTCGCGAATCTTGGCATTTAGACTTCAACTTTCTACGCAACTTGAGTGAGATTAATAACTGAACTTTTTTGTGTTCCTTCAGTTTTCTTGTTGAAGAAATCAAACTAAGAGAAACATTAATATTCAGTTATTTTATGCTTATTACGTTGCGTTCAGTTGACCTTGTCCGACGTGTCACAACTTTTTACGACGCATATGGGGCGGAAACGTACTTTTTTTTATATAGCAGGGGCAAACGGGCAACCTGATGTTAAGTGATAGCCGCCCATAGACACTTGCAGGTGTGCACTATCGGATAAATTTATTAATAAATGTAAATCTTTCGCTTAGCGGTTTCCCGACTTCGTTCTAATGACATGATGGAGCCGTCGAGACTGTAATAAGCCGGCAGCACTGAACATTTCATACCGCATGCAACCGATATTTTATTGGAAAACTTGTCACACATATTACATTTACTGTTTGTGTTTCTGTGTGAGTGCGTCTGATGAAGGTTTCCGCAATCTCATGATATTCAGTCGGAGCTCGATGTTGCCACAGTTGATATTAGTTTCAAGTAGAATTATGTATACAAAATTCGTTTCACTGCTTTTGGATGCATACTTGTGTATTAGAGCGTACCAGTTCTTAAAAGGCTCGCAAAGCCTTCTGGCAATGTGAGTTACCATGGGCGGTAACACATAACATCTTGCCTCGTGACATAAAAAAATACGTTATGGAACAAACGAAACAGCTAGCCATTTTTTCGTTAACTTAATGTCAAGAGTCATTTACATGTGTAATTAACGAATTACGAACTAGGATCGTTATGTAAGGTTATTAGATATTGAAAAAGGTCAGTTTTTTTTTTTTAATTGAACTGACAAAAGTTCTTTTATTTGTTAATGTCTACAGAAGTTTGTTAATTTTATTTATCTTAATCAATTTTTTGTGTGATTTTTTTTTTCATTGGTTATGCATTATTTTTAATTAAGGTTCACCGGGTGTTAGGACTGGATTGTGAGATGCAAATAGATAAATGTGTTTTTAATAAAATAGTTTGTATATTATATTTAATATTAAACAAGTACTAGTAACTAGAGCAGATTTGACGTAGTTGCCAATTATGGTTAAAGTTGCTTAGGTATTATTTATTTATTAAAGTACACCACATCGTATAAAATTCGTTTTCTACGTGCATATATGTTATATCGTGTGTGCGTATATATTATAAGCTATCTATTCTAAATACATGACAATTATTGTGAAAAGAAATTTTACAAAAAAGGACAAAACTAATTTACATACTACTAAAAATTACTTACTCATATGAAAACAAATACAATTACAGTCGTTATAAAATACTTTTTTTTGTGATGATGGCATTTTTTATGTTTATTTTGAGGTTCGTATTTTTTTTTTCAGGTAATAGTTTGTGTTTTCTATCGAATAAAAAAATATCTAATCTAGTTTTGGTTATGCAAAAATTTATACGTATTTGTATATAGTTTACCGAATAACGTTAAATAGAGGAAAATACAGTTTGCAATGATGCCAATGTAATCTGCGCTCATTGCGAAAACGCTCTTACAAAGTGTCTTTGATGTATCAAAGCGTTGTGCAACTGTGATGCGACTAAAAAATGTTTTAACTCCCTTTGACCGTGGCCGCAACTGTCATACTCAACTTAAATAGATAAAAAACTCATGTTATGGAAACTGTATAGATGGAATAAATGTATTTGTTATGATAACCATATGTATTTGGATTAATGTGGTTACATTTTTACATGGTAACAAAGAATCTCTAATTCACGTAAGAATAGTAAATAGTTCTTAAAAACAAATGATTAAACACACTTGTAATGAATATATACATTTTATTTCAGTCTAACTATGATATGCTTTCGCGTATGTGAGAAAGTTATAATAACGTATGAAAAAATCGTGTTGAATGCCATGAAATTTGGCTGACAAATAATAGAAGCGTAGGCAAATAATATAAGGGCATAATTATTTATTTTTACTTAAGTTCCTTGAACTACACAATACTCAGTTTCACGATAGTACATATATCGTACGTATGAAATTGCTAAATATATTAATTGTGCTTTAAAAGCACGTTTAATGTACGACTTGATAATATCATGTAAAATTCATCTTTCGTAATAAAATTACCTGTTTTAAAAGGACGTTACTATTGAGATTAAGGTACAAGGCGATATAGTTAGTCGACAGACGATCAAAGAGAATATTCGACCAATCAAGGACAGCGCACGTGTTAGGCTCCACCCCTTTTAAGGCCACGTGCGTCGCGCGCATGCTTCTAAGCTCAACTTGACAGTTTGCCCTCAGCGTCGCCTAGAGGTGGTCGTTGGATTGACGGTAATTTAAGAATTTTCCGATACGCGAACTTTGCCATAAGTATTCTAAAGTTGCGTTGACTCGAAAAAATATAATTAAGTTTTTGTAATTGTAAAAATATAGCAGTGTAGTTAATGTTAGTGAGTATAAAGTGAATTTTGGATTGTTCGCTGACGGGGTGCACGCTGCGGTCGTCAGGTATTGAAATCTGAACTTTTTCGAATCGTTTGAAGAGTTTTTGCCGAGTTTACAGCGAGGGTATCGACGGTATGAGGCATTGTTTTAGGGCCTCTAGGGCCCTCGTGTCAAATGTTGATTAGTGTAGACCCCCTTTTGTTTTGACTAGTGCATTGTCATCTTTTGTTTTATACAAGTTTGCTTGCTAATAGGTTATTGTTTCAAATATTGGCTTAACAATGTTTGTACTGTTTTAAGTTTAAATGGCTGTGTTTTGATTGGCGTTGTACTGTGCAGCTTTGTTCGTAAAGTGTAGTTCAAATGTTTACGTATTGTGCTGTCTGATTGGCTTCCTTACAAAAGACTTCAACGCGTCTTGTGTTCGGTTGTGCGTAAACAATGTTAAAAATAGAATAGTTTTCTTAACTAATTTTTATTTTCGTAAACCGTATGTCGTATACGGTTTACGAAATATATAAGAAATAATATTATACACATCTTCATTACTTCGTTAGAACATAAAGATTTTTTAACCGTCTTTATGCTAAAAAGTTGGCATATAGCTGTGATACTTTTGACATTCAACATCATTTGTCTTCAGTCACCGTGACCACGCACGCTGTAAAACACACGAAACGTCGGAAAAAATTAAAAGTTTATAATAATACAAATAGCTTAAATCCCTTTAAAAAGTGTTTTCTTAATACATTCCAGACTATTTTAGTAACACAGGGACTCCATAGTATGGGGACTAGCGGTAAATCAATTTTGTCTCAACCATATTTCTGTCATGAATACTGTTTTATTATTATAATTAAGTTTACCATTTAAATAAAATTAAATTTATTATTATCTTTACAAGGTTAAAGGTTGGTGGACTCAGTTTCCGCACGTTCACTAGGTCCGTTGTGCTAACTAAGCGAGCCTACCTCCTTCCAGAAGCACAGAATTCTCCTGGGCTTTTCGCAGCAGCGACACCGCACTACTACTGTATGTGCGCATTTAACGCTACCTTTATCGATGAAAACATCGTGAGGAAACCGGCTTGCCATAGAATCAAAAAGTCTGTGTGTGTCAGGCAGACGCGGCTGATCACCTACTTGCCTATTAGATTGACAAATTATCACGAAACAGATACTGAAATAAAAAGGGTTTAACGCCGCTGATTTTTATATTTAACATCGACCAAATGAGTTCCTTAATAATCGCGCCTTAAACTGGAAGTGGTTTAATTTTATGTAATGTAACATTAATCGTATTATTTATGTCTATATTTTGTTTTTTTATTATTCAACCGCGGTCATATTAACATTATTTTTATGTAAATAAAGAAAATTAAAAATTAATTCAAATTCTTATGTTCTTATAACTATTAAACGCTCCTCCAGTAGATGCATTGGAAATTCCATCTCGCAGCATGATGTACTATATTATTTGTATAAACGAAGTGTGAAAATTAATACAAAAAATAAGTGCCATAAGCTAGCTTTGAAATATTTACTTTAACTTAATGGCATAATCGTGTTTGAAATCAGTAAGAAACATTTCCTTTGAGTTTGTGAGAGATCTTAACGCAAAAGTAAATTTAAGTTGAACAGTGATCACTCGGCCTCGCATAATCCCGACACATTAAGTCGCTGCTTCGCTTTGGATCCTGAATAAAATATGTCATTAGCTACATTATCGCGTTACTGTCCGTCGTTAAAAAACCTCTGAAAGCGTAATGCTAAAAGGGTGCGCAGGCGTCTTTGAGTCGCTCGCTAATTTCGAGATAACGCTAGACGCTTTGATGTGCCCGGAGCCGGCCCTCTGACTCCGCGAGAGCTTTCATTGAAAGGATTTTTTTCATCTTTCCCTTTGTACTTAATTTAAATTTCGTTTATATCAATGCCGTTTTCCCTTTACTCTGTTTTCGCTTTTTGTCGCGATTATCCTCTTCACTTTATGTTCGTTTTGTAATTAAGAGTGTTCCCAATGTTATGGCTACTGAACTATCGTGAGAAACATTGATGAGATATACTGTTAATATGTATTTAAGATTAAAAACGATGTCTTTAAGCGGACACCATTTTTATTGAATTCATTTTTTTATAATTTATTGTTAGCGTCACATAATTAAAAAAAATATTCAGGTATATTAACAGCTGATTTTCATACACTTTATAATGGATTTTTGTCAACAAATTAAATATATATGACTCTTCTGAAGCCTGTGAATTTACAACAGGGGGGAAACGGGCAAGAGACTCACCTAATGTTAAGTGATAGATAGACATAGACACCAACATTATCAGAGGGCTCGCAAGTGCGCTGCTGGCCTTTTAAGAATTGATACGGTATTTCTACCCTAAGTCGAATTGGTTCGGAAATACTTCATTGGGTAGCATATACATACACATAGCAGTAAGCGTCAAAAATTGCATTAAAAACCGCTCAGTTGTGAAACGACGGACGTCGAGGTGATACGGAAAATTGTATTTAGTTTATCGTTATGACATAAAAACTATATTTACTAACCTAAGCTAGGTTTAAACCGGGACCTCCGAGCGATACACTATTAACAGTTACACCTCCGAGTTCCATATCCCAGTAGTATATATAAAATATATTTAAATCTATTCGTAGCAATTACGATTGGTATCTTCGATATAAATACCGAGTGTAACCATAGACGATATAGTTGTGCAATAAAATAAACTCCTACGCGTTTATATTGTGGATAATATAAATTACACGTAATTCTGATGAAAGCCAAGCTAATGTGTATTTCGCAATGTGCTACTTCATTATTCAAGAGGGCTTGTTACTTTTTCAACAGCCGTCTGCGTACGAGCTCTTTTGTCCTGAATGTTAAGGTTTTTAAACTCGCGCTGGGGATAGTTGTGCCATTCATGAGCGAGCGTCGTAACTGAGTGAGGTATGGGGCAGTGTTTATCTGCAGGACTTTATTTGAGAGATGAGTCTTGTACCAATCAAGTGATAACAAGGAAGTGTTAACCTCTTTTGCATTTGTGTGTGAAAATTTTGATATGCTATGAAGTGATTTTCATATATTTGTTAAGTTCCTGCTGCTGTATTAGTTAGAGCTATATTAGTAAGCTATAGAAGATACAATAAAAATCTGTTTATATGAGTGTTCTCTTAAAGATTTAAATAAATATATTTATTATATAAACAGATACATAATAGACAAGTAAATTGATTATATTTTTGTTTGGTGTGTATTCTTTGGTTGGAGCTGTCAAAGATTGTATACCCTGAAAATCCGTCCCCAGCAACTTAATGCTGAGTTCGGCCCCGATTTGAGTAAAATTATTGGATTTTTGTATGTATGCCTAAATAATTAAATTTCAAATAAAATATTAAATATTAGAACAGTATCCAACCGACAAGAATAATTTGAAACCGTCAAAACAGCAAAACATTGAGAAATATACAATTGTGATTACTAACATATATACGAATCAATTAATAGATACTACTTATACTTGATATATTCGATAGTAGGATGTTCAATAAAAAAAAAAAACATTGTTAAATGCCTATCAGATAACTAATCCGCAATTTTCCTAGTAATTTTTTATTTAACAATAAGCAACATATGTTTGCCATAATTGTCATATACGTATTATTATAAACTTTAATAAATCAATAAAAAAAACTGTGCTATATAAAAATTTTCCCCCGGAAATCAAAGTATTGAATGTACAGTATTGAGAGTTCGATGCAATTTTATCACAGACTATAATATGGTTTTTGTGATAGGTTCACTAAGTTGAGAATATTAAACGAAAGACGAACGTATATTATCAGGCAACATGTGAAGGGATTTTTTGATTTTACATTCTCACAATACATCGGGTATTCAATTTGCTTTAAAAACAATCGTTCTATCATATAAAAAACATTGCTGAATAGCTCACATCTATGCAAAGCGATATTTGTACAGTGTAGTGCCTATATTTTCCTAAGCAATTTATTTATAGGCCCCACCAAAGGCCACATATGATAAAAAAAAAAGTTATACAAACAAGAAGCAATGTCTGCCTGGATAATATAACACTCATGATATGATTACTAAGACCATCATAAATAATAACAAATAACCTATTATAATCAGATCAATCCGATTTTAATCTCCCGCAAACTTTGTTAATATCTACAATTAAAGTTTCCACCGAGTTAAACACAAAGTTTACAAATTAAAAATGTATACCACGAAATTTGACGACAAAGACATCAGTCAGTCTTTTTAGAATTAAACATCAAAGTATACCTTGGGCCTTTGATCTACATCATCGATGTAGCCGACCTCACTAATACTCAATATCGTATACTGACATTAATTGTAGATACAACATCAAAGCTTGACGGTTATATAAACAGAAAGTCGGCGTACTGTGAATCTAATAAGTAATTAATTTACCAAATGGATGCTAAGTTGCGTCTGAGCGTTTTCAGTACACAGTGAGATTATACGTTGAAGTTTTTCTTCGTGCTCGGTGTTTGTAGTGGGAGTTATTAAAACATTGGTGAAGTTTGTCGCAGTGTTGAGCAGAGGTCCCCAGTTCCGGAGGCGGCATACACAAAGACGCCACTTAGCATGTCGTCTTTGACTCGAGTCTCGGGAGTGTGTGACCTAACATTAATAACCTAGTAATAGCATCTCTTCTCAAGAAGCCGTGTACGATATTAATTTTCAAAGTAACACTCATTATCCATTATTTTTGAACGTTGTATTTCTCTTTGAGCGTAATAATTAAAGCTCCTAACTAAAATACTACAGTTTTAGTGCAAGACGCTGTTTTTTTTTTGTTGCTTATAATGACATTAGTGACAGTTTAATTAGCGACGCTTTCATCGGAGCCGCTTTAAGTTTGAACGTTTCAAATAGATTTTACAAGAAGCACTTTCAAAGAACCCCTAATAAGTACTGAAGAGTCCTCGCACGTGTTTATCAAAGACAGCCTTTCGTTATTCACCGTCTGAATGGCCTCAAAAGAAACTCGTGTAAAACGCTCCACAAAGTGCTGTATCAAAGGGAACGGCGGGCGCAAATATCTGTTTCGTAAACTAGTAAAAACGAAGCTCTCAAAGGTCCGTACTCGCGGTAAATTAGGCGGAGTTATGTAAGACGACGTAATCGCGACGTCTCCCCCCCCCCCCTCTAGCCCCCCATTTTTGACAATATCACGCGCTTGGTCCGAGCCGGCCCCACGCGTGTAAGCTCGCATGTGTATCCATTTAATGCTCAATTCCCATATAATTTAACTTTGCGATCAAAGGGAAATTTTGCAAAGAGCTCCATGGCGGCGGGTGCGAGCGAGACGGGCTACGTGAGATCAAATGCTGGGCCAAATTAGTCACTCTCCGTCTCTCTATCTCAAAGCCGATCCGTAGCAAAGTTTGCGCGAAGATGACATCAAAAGGAAACCACACACCGGGGAGGCGCGCCCGCCGCCCCCGCCTCATACTTAAATCCGCCGTGTCTCTGTCTTATTGACACGCGAGTGACAAGTTGCAAGACCGACCGACCTCGCTCGGTGCCTTTGCCAGACTTATTTAGTTAATTAATACGGAATGTCCTATCAAGTTCCGAGTCCCGCGGGTGAATATACACTTACGGCTTAGCTGTGAGGAAACTTTAATCATGCGGCCGCGTCCCACGATGTCTTTAATTAAATCCCAACATTGATGGCCTTTGCTGTTACACAAACATTAAGGCGTTTCCTTGAATATATAAAAGAACTTCAGCCGCCAATATTTTTTGGAAAATTTCAATTTAAGAATAAAGAATAGTTGAAATGTAATTATGAAAATGTTTCTTCACGTTTTCGAAGTTGCGAAGCCTTAAAAACAAGTTTCAAATTAGCAATTATAACAAACGGCAATTCTGGGTATTGGAGTAAAATTAATTATTTTTCTTTTGTCGTATTAAGGAGACAAAAATGTGGTTCCGTTATTAAATTAAAGGTTGTGATGTAATTCATTTACTAAGCTTCAGACAAAGTAATGTCATTTAATAAGTAAATGTTATATGGATTTTTTTAATGTCATTTGTTGAGATTCTATTAACAAATTACGTAGATTTGAACAAAGATTTGATCTAAAAATATGTGCAGGCAAACGAAACCGGTATTTTTTATTGAACAGTCTTAAAAGAAGAAAAAAACTAAGTTTTGGAGGCATTCAAAAACGCAGGCGGCGGACGAAACGCTCTTATTCCTGGAAGCCCACATACCTCCTGTGTCCTTTATGACGTCATGGGCCCATGGCTATTTAAACTCGTTGGTACAATGTTGGTCAAAATTATTTGTTGAACATATTAATGGATATAGGGAACGGATGTGTTATTAGATTATAGGCTAATTAGCTAGATGGATTTTGTGTGGTCTTTAAGTCTCGTGAATCTGTATTGCTTTGTGTTAAGGGTTATTTCTATCTACCATTTGTAATGTTTGTCAGTAATGAGCCGGTAATGAGACGTGAAACGAAATGTATTGAGTTAATATAATGTTGTACTTTAGTTAAAGTTTTATGTGAATGCAATTCTGGTTCATACTAGAGTGCCCAGATATATACTAGAACTGCATATAAGCTGCATTTAAATAAAAAATAAAAACTTTATTCATGACAGAAATATGGTTGTGACAAAATTCATCTATTTGTACATCAGGCAGCTGTTTTGTGGGTTATAAAAAAAAAGTCCTTCGAGCCGCGCACAAGTCAATGAAGTTCACAAAGTCATATATGTAGATAGATAGATGTAACAATTCAGCAGAAGGGAAACTGCCGTAGTCTTTTGTGTAAGTTAAGATTATTTAATATAGAACTTGAAGCATTTATAATATAAACGTGCGTTGTTCATTGAAAAATCTGCTCTTTTTACATCTATATAGGATACTAGCAGAACTGGCAGACGTTGTTTTGCCATGTAAATAATTTCTTGTGAAAAGAAATTGGTGATGAAAGAGTGAAAATTTAGGATTGTATGAATTTTTTAATGTCACATAATAAAATAATTACTACTAAAAAAATTAAGAAAAACACTTTTTTGAACTGATTAAAGCTATCTATATTTTAAAACTTGTAGTTATTTACATAATTCTATTTTTTTATTTATTTTTTACGTGGCCACGGTGACGCACACTGAAAAGTACGCGAAACGTCGGAAAAAATGAAAAAAAAAAAGTGTTTTTCTTAATGTGTAAAAGCTATTTTAACAAAAGACAATTAAAAAAAAAATTTTTTTTGAGGTGGACACCTATCATTTAGGGGTTTGAAATATAGATAGTTGCCGATTGTCAGACTTATTGAATATCCATAAAAGTTTCATAAGAATCGGTCGAGCCGTTTCGGAGGAATATGGGAACGATCATGATGACACGAGAATTTTATATATATAGAGATTATCTTAACATATATATTACTACATGTTTTAAACTAGAATATACAAAAGCTAATGAATATATCGACATTGTTATACATACATTTCTCAAGTTTTTAATCCTTTTCACGTGGACCACCCAAGTCTCTCCATGGTGAGGCGGACGTTGACGTTGAAGGTCTTTTAAGTATTTAATTGAATATTCATCTTCGTCTTTAAGAGGTATATACTAGTTCTGAATTGACAAAGTATGACCCTATATTCATATATGATTGTTATATTTTCCGCGTAATTATGGTCTTAAAATTCAGACGGAAATAAATATACCATGCATTGTTTGTTATATCCCTTTTAATACACTAGGCGATAGGAAAATATATTTCAATCACTTTACGTATCACTTCAATATTTTAAACTGAGTAACATTAACGAATTTACAAAAAAATTAAAATATCAAAAATGAAAGATTATGTGGGCATTTAGTTATCGAACCTTCCGCGTATCCATGATCATAAAATTCAGACATTATTATAATGTTATATAGCTAATCAAAATTCAAAATTCTTTATTTGTTTAGCTTATGTACAATAGAATTCAGATTGAGGTAGATAGAACCTATGACTGGGAAGCTTCTTTAAATTAACAAAGTTTTAACATAAATAACAAACACAATTGGCTTTAAAACGAGGGTAGGTACTGTAAAAATAATAAATATATAACGATGACTGTGTAATTGTGTGTGTGCATCAACCGATAGATTAAGGAAAAAATTATGTTAGAGGATTTAACAATGTTTCAGTTTTGTTATAGTTGAGTGTACCGAGCCAAAGGTTTCAAGTTGTTTTGCATTTGTGGTGTGTAAGATTATGCAAGCTATGGGTTTTATTTAAACCATTGTAGATATAGGCTTAGCGATTATTGTGTTGATTAGTAGTTGTATTGCATTTTTGTGTTTGTCTTATTATTATTACTTATTTTTTTATTTGAAAAATGCACACTAACGAAACACATACAAACACTAACAGAGAACCCAAGACAGAAAAACACAACACATGCATGTGCATCAATGTCAGATTACAATGATAAAAGAGAAAATAACTTATACAATAAAAATAAAAGACAAATTATATTAAGAAATACATTTGTATTTCTTGTACAATTTTAAAATGTAATATATTTCTACTTTGCAATTGTTATTATTGGTGACGGATCAACAATGGTTGCAGCATCTTTCGCCGGACTGTCATTAAGTGAATCTGCTTCGCATCTCATCGCATCGCAGAGATCTGTTTAGAGGAGCATTGCAACCGACGTTGGTCCTCACTGCCCGAACATAAAAAATAACTGATGTGTTTCTCTTTAAGAGGAAGTTGACTTAAAACATTTGGTAAATCTACCAGGTTGTTAATGTCAATCAGGCGGCCTCTATCGTGGAGATGGCAAGTGAAAGAAAGCCAATCCTTTGGTGAAAGCATTTCTAACTAACGTTACACTTTACCGGCATAGATGTTTGTAAAAATGGTCTTTAATTCGTTCGATTCTGTCAACATGGACACTGGACTGAATATATAACGCAAAATAAGCTTTATCGCAGCTGGTGTCTGTGAAATTAAGAAAATTGCTTGTATGTTGAAACAAGGAAAACCATTTACAACAATAATAGTGCAACATAACTTTGATCGGTGCAATTCACTACTTGTAAAATTACTGTCTGTGGTTTTCTCGCTTTATAATGTTTAGGAAAATATTGTAACATATGTCCAAATGGACTTATTATTGTCGGCTTTCCTGAATTAGTAGTTACCATATTATAGTTTACTTAACTTTTGGTTGTATCTAATAGAAAGATCAGCCCGTTTGACCAATCAGGAAATGCGTTTACACATCTACAACACTAAAAGCAACTCTCTGCAACTCATAGAAATGGGTGAGCATACCCAAATACCACCTTGGGTTGTACAGGTGATCGGTATCGTTTTCGCATACTCCATATGGCGTCGACGAAGTGGAGGACTACATTGGTGGCAGGAGACAGGCGAACCTTCTCATACTAGCGATTGATTCACAATATTTAAAACTATGTACCAAATGTTTTATATTTATGCCAAGGAAACGGTTGATAATGCTATAAGGCCTGTAAATCTGTGATCTCGGGTTTCGCTTCCATTATCAGAACATCAATCACATTATCATCGGTTGATACCTGATGCCGTGACGTGCATTTGATATTCTGCAATCTATCAACATTTTGTACTCGTAATATGATTATAATTCTCGTGTCTGCGTTTGTTTTTATCGTATTACATTCTTTAATTCGTATGTTATTGGGTTGTGTTTTGTTTGGTAGTGCATTTGTTGAGGCTGGTTCGGCCTCCATTGAGCCGGGACCGGTTTTGTGTAGGAATGCTGTGTGCTAGCGGCTTTTTGCTTTGGTGCCCACGCGGTCCCTTGGCCCGGCGTCGGCGCCAGTGCCTTATTTGATTCCTGATAAAGGCACTCTGCAAACATAATTTATGTTTATGAATGCATATTTCTGACTGCATTTAAAAATCCTCTTCACAACTAATTGTTATTATTGAACAATACACTTGAATAATAAATATAAAACGTGTTAGATATGCCGAAGTTCTCTATATCCCGAACAACTATCGTACATAAACCAACGCGCACAAAATAAACATTTAAACTTAATCACTCTAATTAGTTTATTTCGTAATCTTACAGGTAATATAAATTATATAACAAAAAACAATTATACTAAAGATATGATAGCCAAAGATGAAATACAGAATATATATACAAACATTTACGAAAGGAAAACATCAATAATACATGTACATGTCTTACTGTAATCAGATTTTAAAGAATATTAGTTTTTGTAAAATCGTTGCGAAATAAAACCCAGTAGATTAAAAGCCTAAAATTACAGGTTTGATGAAATATGAGTAAAAATAGCGGGCTGAAGAAGCTGGCTCGTCTGCTCTGAACAGCAGTGTAAACACAGGGATCATCCCCATTAGCTTATTGTGCTTGTTCTAGACTTGTTTACTCGCATCTCGCTTCGTTCATAAATCTCTGACCGTATTTAATTTATCAAACGTGACACGTGATATTTTTAAAATTAGAATGTCCTGAAAATGGGCACAGTGTTTTGTTCGGTACTCGATGGTTTGTTTTAATTTGTCAACTTAAAACGAAGCTTTGATTGAGTCTTTAACCCACAATTTTGTTTCTATGTTTTAACTATTTTTGTATTATTTATCTGTGGCTATAGGATATACATAAAGAATTTTACTAAATTTATATTTTTATTTCGATCGATGGAAAGTTTTGTGATTCCGTTGGCTCATTACGTTATCAACTATCTAATATACAATGCTTATATTATATGCGTAACCTTAATTATATAGATGTTTAATCGGTTTCCATCTAAAATTCGCAATATTGGCGTGTTTGACAGATTCAAGGGGGCATTAAAGATGCATGTCAAAGCGAATGTAGTGAACTAAAATTGGGACGTGTATATGGCTCGTATATACATAATATTTAGTTTCTCATGTAAATAAAATATAATTTTGTAATGAGAAATAAAGCTCTTTAAACATTAGAAAAAATAAACTCATCCCGATGATCTTAATATGACCAATCGCTGGTACTGTGAAGGAAAATGAGAGCAAACGTCAAAGTCGATGTCGTGTGTCAGGCAGAAGCCTAATCACCTACTTGCCTATTAGAAAAAAACAAATGTTTACTAACCAGATACGGAAATCTGAACCCTTAAAAGTTTTAGCGGATTTTTTATCGGCTATCAAATTTTTATATTGTCGACTAGCTAGCAATTAATTACTATGCAACATATAACTAATCCTCTCAGCCTAGGTGGTTCCTGGCATAAGCACGTTTAAACGAACTCATCAGATCAGCTATATATGTATATATATAATAAAAAAAGGAAAAAGCTGTGTTAGCTTAGTAGCTTCGGTGTGCGACTCTCGTGTCTGAGGTCGTAGGTTCGATTCCCGGCTGTGCACCAATGGACTTTCGTTCTATGTGCCTATTTAATATTCGCTCGAACGGTGAAGGAAAACCCTTTTAAATGGCCTTTTAATAATTTATACGCTCCTTTCTTGCAGGAGCCTAACACAAATTTGTTCGGAAATACTTCAGTGGCTAGCTGGTTCCACTTAGGCTTGTCTAGAATCTACTTAGATTGACAAATGAATATGAAACTGATACAGAAATCTAAAGCCCAGACCTAAAAAGAACCTTTATCCAATGATTTATTTTATCTTTTATAAATCGTTGAGGTATAATAAGACAGTTCTTTGCCCTAAAACTTAAAAATATATTTTAAAATTGTAATATGATTGTAGGATTAGGTTTTATAATAATATAGTTTCAGTAATAATTAAAAATTATTTATTGTTTCAGGATGTTATTCACCTCATACACAGCACCGTTCAGCTGAAGTTTGAAGGTAAGCTTAATAATGTTTTTATAAAGGTTTTAAAATAATGCTATTTTAACATTCAATTAAAGAAAATAAGAACGTCTTGCTTTCGTCTCTTAGTCCAAGACTCTTGCAAATGTTGTACGAACTGAGGAAACTGTTAAGTAGCGAAATCATATGTGGAATTGTTGGTGGTGAGGTCGTGAGGTCCACACAGATAGCGGGCATGCATCCGAGATCTGGAATACATAATGTCTTGTTAGTCTTGTCTAATTTCTCTGTTCTATTCTTAACATATTTATCAGTAATGGATTAGGTACAAAATATTTATTTTTGTAAAGAAATAATAATTATATACATATAATGCCATAACAGCTAAAATCAAGCAAAGTATTTTTCGCTATAAAGTCACAGAGCTAGAAGTAGTTTTCTAAATTAAGTGCGGTTTGGCTTGAAGCGGCACAATGTTCCAATTTGGCTCCTTCCGTGATAATCCGCTGAGTCAGCACGTGTAGACTTGGCTCGTGTTAGAGCATTATGTCGTTATTACAGCTCTAATCACGGCCAACCTGCCTTTTGTCAACAATTTCCTCAATCTTGAGGCTGCATTTTCACTTGAAAATATAAATTGCGTATTTTTTTCGTAAATGTATAGTTCGTGAAATCGATAACAATCGAATTTGTATAGTGAAAATTAGTATTGAAATCATTTAAATGAAGCAACGGTTCAGTTGATATAACATTATTAACGCTCTTTAATTAAACTATTTATAAGTCGCTTTGCCACCAAGCCTGTGAATTTTGATTGCAATTTAGCGTCATAATATTTAATTTCCCTTTAAAGCCTCCCTAGCGAAAACCAAAACTAGCGATCCCATTACTTCTACGCGTTTACTCTCAAAAGAGGCAACAGTATAACGTTAAATCCCACGTCACGGGAGAAAAAAACGAGCTTATTTTTATATTAAACCAGCTCTCGTAAGCCGCATTCACCTGAGGAGGCTCTAGACGGCAAATTAAGTGACATTAGAGGTATAATGCCGGTCGAGGGAGAGCTGAAAGCCGAGTGAGTGACAGACCACAGCGGTATTACCTCGCCTTCACGAAATTACCAAGGAATTCCTACCGCTATTACGATTAGTTAGCGGCTAAAGTTGTTCGTATACATTTCTTTGAATGAAACTTAAGTGGGTAAAACGCAGTTGCAGTGGTTGGTGGTCCTGTTCTACGTCGAATGCTGAGAAGGCTGCAGAGCCCGCTTTGTTTGTCTACAAGTGCGTTTAGCTAATAGAAAGTGTAGTTGTGTGAATAGTTGAAACACTAGACTTTTTGTTCGCTATAGTCTGCAGGCATTTATGAAAATTGTGTTTTTCTCATGCTTACAGATTCTATGAGGCTCGTTTTGATTTTCTTCTTGTATTTAGTTGGTGTGTTTGTTTTTTTTTTTTGAATTGAGGATATGCAAAGTACCTTTGTTCAATCGGAAAATGAGAATTCCTATTGTAATAGGCAACAGCTGTTGTACAAAAAGATTGTCTTCTAATTTATCACCAACTTTGTGAAGTGGAATGATTTTTTTTTTTCAATTCCGTTTTTCAATTTGATGCTTCGAAGATAATCGCTTGAAGTATGCAACTTAAATCGCTGATATTATCCGAATTTCGATCTGTTTGGCCCCCTTAATTTTATAATTAAGTTACTACAAGTAAATTAATAATAAACTTTAATAGAAATTAGCAAAGTATTGCAAGATTTCTATTGATTTGATCTCAAATTCTATGTCCGTCGTATTTTTGAGGCAATTATATAATATATTAGCTGACCCGGCAAACGTAGTTCCGCCACGTATGACATGTATTTCCAGGAAACATTTTTTTAGTTCAATAAAAATTACCTATCTACTATAATAAAAAATAAGGGTTGATCGTAGAGGGGTATCTATTTTTGTATGCTGAGTCATAAAAAATAAAAATATTTTTTTTGTTGGATACACCTCATCAGTTATAGGTTTGAAAAATAGATTGCAGCCGATTTTCAGAGTTATTGAATATGCATAAAAATTAATAAGCATCGGTCGAGCCGTTTCGGAGGAGTATGAAAACAAACATTGTGACACGAGAATTTAAAATATATATAGAGATAAATATTTTTATACGCTAATTTTTGTTAGATTTGTAAGAAAATTTCAATATATATCAGTCCAATAGGTGTTTATACGCCAGCCAGAGTACTGAAGAAGCCCCTCGTCCTTTAAAATACAGCAAAGAGAGACAACACTCATAATAACGAAATGGGAAATTAGGTTTCAACAATAGCCAATGCGACATCTTCTCAAAGGCTAGATTAAATCATTGTGCTGAGTGGGCTGTGGGGACAAGCCTTTATATTGAGATAATAACTTCCCAACTTCTTATTGTTGTTGTGTATAATATGTATCACTTTGAGGAAAGAGGAGCTGGAAGCTCAAAATGAAGAGGAAATTTTGCTACACTTGAAGCTTTGTTGCATCAAATAGGTTAAGGAGTGTATGGTAATATTCTTACTAGAGTAGGCCGTTCCTGGCTTTTGTTACCAGATTTTACATTTGGTTTTTTCATTCTACATGAGCGGTTAGCTATCTAAATATATATTATATTAGTATTAAATATGCGGGTACATCATAATTGTGATCCTTTTAACCCGAAGCAGTTATTACACTTGGATCTACAACTTCAACGTATTGAAAATGAAACCATTGTTTAACAAAAATTAGTTTTGGGTGGATATTCAGAAGCGAGAAGCTAAGTGTGACACGTAATCCAATACGTTTGTGACATATCATGAAGCAACATATTATTATGTTTATCAACCAAATGTGAGATATCAAACAAAAAGGACATCCCGAGTAGAATATTGTACGCGAACGAAGTCGTAATCATTTAGTTTATTATATTCAAATGTAGACGTACAAATATATATTTTTATGATGTTAGTCTAGCAATATAAATATCGCGAACTGTGCACTCACATCTCAATACAATTACTCGAGGTATTCGAATCTACGCTCCAAATGAGATCTGCTTATAACCCTTGAACTTTTACTCCGCGATCTGAATCAGCTCTATCATATTCCTATAATAGAGTTTTTTCTCTCGTTCCTGCTTTTAAAATAACAAATCTAGTTTGTTAGTAGTAACTCTTATATATTCAAGTAATTTTTGGAAAACTAGTACTTTATCTATTAAGATTGCATTATTTAAATTTGATGATCCGAATTGCTCACCGAATTGGATTGTACATATACTAGTGAAGCGTTCAATAAGATGAAACAATCAGAAGATAGATCGAGCATGGCGAAAGTTTCGGAAATTTAAAGTTCTGAAATCCAACCTTAAACTTAGTTTAAAAACAGTGATGGACGCATGCATACTTGAAATAATATAAAATTTATTATTTAAAAAACAAAGTTGAATGGAAATGGCCCAGTTAGCACATGACAATGAGGAAGGACGCCCATAAATAAAAAAGACGGCGAGCAAATAGAAAAGAGTGGCGAAGATGGGAGATAAATAGAAGATTGTCTTTGAGCAGGCCTTCCTTCGGAGGTCGTGTAGTAATTAATTTAATAATCAGGCGCTAATTAAGGATTAAAGTTAGCGCCTGATAGATAGCACTGGTGACCCCAGAGCTGGTGCTTTCCTCGCTCAACGAATAAGTATCGCAATACAGCGAGGAAATGCTGCCATCTTTAAAGGTAAACTGCCGCAGGGACCAAACTTTTTAAATTTGTTTTTTTTATGATTACTATGTATGTTGAGAAAATTCTAAATACAAACTAATAAAGGTATAATTTTAAACATAATCACTTTATGTATCTTAAAATAAAGGCTATTTTTATTATTCGTTTAGTTATTCATAGACAATGTTTTAATAAACATTAAACAAATACTGCCTTCGTTATAATGTTTGAAAGTTCGAGTTTTAATATTTTTCTCGCTTTATATACAAATAAATTAGGACTAGCCATAAATGTAAGCGACATTTATGAGAGTAAAGCTTTATGTATATTATGTCTGTAAGATAGTGAATAGTTGTCAACGCCAGATTCAGATTCAGTTACGTGTAACCGGCAGACTGAGACTCGGCAGGGGTATCGCAGGATTTGCTTTTGTTTACCACCCATATTTTATAATTTAAATACCGTTATTATATTGTTGCGTATACGCAGTATTGAATAAACTCTAACTTCTTATTATAATTTTATTTGTCAGCTCCGTACTTAACCGCGTACATGCTTTTCTAAGATGCGAATACTAAGTGATTATAGTGAGTGACTTATATTCTGTTTCTATTCATGCATGTATATTTATTGATTCGTTGATTATATCTGCATTACTCAAAGAAAAATATCTATCGTTATACCAGATCCGTAGAATGCAAATGTACCTAAACAAAACACTGTGCGCTTAATATTCGAATTTTAAATAGTGAACGACGGAAATAGGCCACTTGAGCCCTTCACATCAGACGCAGTGGGATCGCATGAATGGCCGCCTGCCGAGTGTAACGTATTGAAATCTGTATAATTACACGCTTGTCGCTCGCATTCGTCATATTGTTTAGTGAATAGACAAACATTTAAATCAACCTGTGGAATTTGTCCAATTTGCCGAAAACGGTTTTTATTTACGGTTTTTTTCTATGAACAGATTCTATTCAAGAGAATTTTTATTGATACTTAATATTAATTAAGTCGGAATTCAACGGACATACATTTGGATTTACCTTAATATCGGATTTGAAACAAGTACCTGGATGTATTGATACATTTTATTTGGATTCTACTATCATTACTTATGGATTTGACTTCAACCAATTCAAAACGTCGAGAATAATGAGACAAGACATAGCTTCGGCCTTACGATCAAGAACAATGAATACGTGGCTTCGGCTTTTAAAACTACCAAAATTCTCCAATTATTACCAAGAACAAGATCTGGCTGTATTGACTGAAGTCCTTTGCCTTTCCCATTAGGGATAAATTAATATCATCATCATTTATTAAGTTGGGAGCTTAAAGGGAAATGGGAAATAGTAGATTAGCATTATTGATAGTAGTCACACGTACCGACAGTTATGCTACCGTTAAGCTAATACTGAACGAAATTTATTGATGATGTTTTACGAATAGAGATATAGTTCTCTTCTCTTTACCATTCTTTAATACTGAATGTCCTGTTGGCGTTACATAGATTCTACTTTACCCCCCTGTCTTCTGTCTTAGCCTGCGTAAGGTCTTTAATGACCTTTTGATTGATGATGTTTTACGAATAGAGATATAGTTCTCTTCTCTTTACCATTCTTTAATACTGAATGTCCTGTTGGCGTTACATAGATTCTACTTTACCCCCCTGTCTTCTGTCTTAGCCTGCGTAAGGTCTTTAATGACCTTAACTTTCGATTCCGCGTATAGGGGCTCGTACCCAGGTCACTTCCACATCCTTATCTAAAGTATCAGGGCCTCTGCGTGCGTTCTAAATACGAAAAGCTCCAATTACTTTTAATTGTCTCCGAAATGACAAATTCGTATTTTCGCTGTCCAGGCAATCCTTAGCATCCTCCAACACCACACTTCTTTCGGATACTCTCACAGTCCATGTTTTAGAGTCATACAAATGAGGAAAAGTCAGAGAGTAAATTACAGTATCACGAAAACCAAGCTCCAATAGCAATATAACATTCTTGGCAGGATTTTTTTTATTTTTATTGAGTTGTCACTGTTATAATTGGGAAGACGAATAATGAATCTTACGTAAATTGAGTTATGTTTTATTCAACGGATCCAATCATCCATACCGCCGAGTGTCCAGAGGCGTCTGTAAATATGTAAACAGCCAAATCGACCGTTATTCTATTGTGCCTCGTTAACGTTGCCGCAATTATACCGTATCTTTATTGCCACAGTTAGTCCTGAAAATAAATCCATACAATTATACAGATTTTAAATTCCCATTTATATAAGAGCGTACCGCGGGGATTTTTATAAAATGTATCCGAAATGAGATGTTATATTTGTGTTTGTGGAGTATTTTACATGCAATTTTTTGTCAATTTTAACGGCTATACCGACCTTTATTGCCATAATCCTGCAATCTCCGATCCAATTATACAGATTTTAAAATGTCCATTTAATTAAGTGGATATTGTGGTTTTTTATAAAATGTATACAAAATTTCCTGCTATGTGTTTCACATTTGAATCATTCTTTAAAGTTTTATAAGCTATTTATGTTTTTTTTATACAACAGAAGGCAAACGGGCACGAAGCTCACTTGATGTCATGGACACTCTTAATGCAAGATTGCTCGCGAATGTGTTGCCGACCTTCTAAGAATTGGTGCGCTCTTTCCTTGGTCCTTATATATTAGCAATAGTTTTCAGTAATCTTGTCTTAGTGATCACGCAGGACTACGACGTTGCATTTTCTACTGAAACGATGTTATATACATACTAAAAACACTGTTAATAATATAAATATAAGTATACTTTAATTCCTACCACCGCTGTACCAGGATTATTTCATTAAACCATCTCTGAAAGTGGGTGATGTCTTAATAACAGTACGTTAGTTAGAAAATTTTATACTGAGATATCGATCGACTGTTATGATTTACAGTAGGTCCTCCTCTCAAATTTAATGCGCGTACAGAACTTCGCCAGTCGTCGTATTCTCGGAATCACCGGAATCATTGAATCGTAACAGCCCTACACAATGCACTTGCATTATGCACTATTATAAATTTATTAGAGATTATTTATTTTTTTATTCATTTAGGAAGCAAAACAGATACATATCTAAAAGTATAAAACAAAAAATTAACACATTGCACACAAAAAGTTTCACTGATAAAAAATAAGATATAAAGCAAAACAAAACAAAACATGACAGCAGAATGTTATTTAAGTAGATAATACAATACAAAATATTTAAGTAGACAATACAATACAAAGTTTATAAATCAAGCGAACGAGTACAGTACGAAGTATGGTGTAACTGTTACAATCTTTACTAAATGAGGTAACTAATAGTGTAAGCAATAGTGCTTTGAACAATTGTGTCTGCTGCGAGTAAAATGTCCAGTCTATTTTGATAGAAAGTTGTAGTTCTTTCGCGTCAATTACGTAAAAATAATTCTTTGGTACAGTTTTTAAAGTTTTATTGTATTACAAAAAGTAAAAAACCCTTCGAACGCATACAAAAAATCCGTCTAAAATCGATTAAGTTTTCAATATTGTTTTTCCCAATTGCGGTAGACAGCTGTCCTACCTGCCATTCGATCTATCGGGCCTTGAATTGAAATGTCCCGCCATAAAGTTTGACAAGTGGTTAGACGAGATAAAAACACTGTTTTCTGTTTAGTGGTGATATCGGTAGCATTAGCACAAACGTTACTTTATTTTCGTCAAGTATTCGTATATGTTAATTTTTGTATGATAAACTGTAAAATAATTACATATATATATTTACATACCAATGGCGCTTTATCTGTTCCGTGATCATTTGTACTCATCATCACCTTCTGTGCCTTACACACCCCGTCGACCTTGCTTTTCTTAATGAGGCAAAATGCGCTTACGCAGGCTCGCACCACGTTTGGAAGAGCTTGACGTGGCGACTGTCGGGTTGGGTCTACACTCAAAAAACACCTCGGCTCTCCACACGCTCTGAAGATAGGCCTCGAGGATCGCCAAGGCAATTCATAACTTCTGATACACCGAAGCGCTTTTTACCATATAAAAATCTATCGTTACATTTAAAAGGACTGTTTGAGAAACTCTAAATTAACTGATCAAAGACATCAGTACTAAAGAATCGTTTAAAATTCAGTACAAAAAAAATCGTGGTAGGTCATTGTATGCTAATGTCAGTTGCAGACGTCATTGTCTCACAAGATGAGGTCGGAATTGTTCCTGGAGCCTCAGGGATTCCGTATCTCATTCCACGGATGATTTGTTTACCTGGCAACGAGACAGGTTTAATCAGGCCTGCAATTGAAAAAACAAAGCTGGGATTGAATGATTGCCCGCAGCTTAATTTAGCTTTTGGTTATCTTGATTACTACGCCGTCTCATTTATATTATCCCCTGCTTAGTGAGGCTTATTTGTGTTGATTAAACGTCCGAAGATACTCCTTTCCTGCTAGCTGATACTGAGATTTTTTTGGCGTAGAAGTAAAGAGTTTAAGATTTTCAAATTCTTTATCATATATATTATTAGAACTTTAAGCATAAGCTATGTGATATGTTGTTCGATCTCTATTCTCGTATTACATACGTTTGCGTGTGCAACTGAGATACAACTCTAGTTATACAGTAAGCCCCTCTATAACGCGGGAGAACCTGACAGCGTTATAGAAAACCGCGTTGTAAGAATATTCTCGTAAAATCTAAAAGCATACTGAACTAGCAACACGAATTTAATAAAGTTATTTAGTTTTATTTTATAACAACACAATTGTAACAGGTGCAAAGGTACGCAAAACTAATTATGTACTTGACAAATTATAAATTTCACACTGCAGAAATATAACTTGAGAAATCTCCGTGTTATAGGGGGAAATACCGCGTTATATGGGGTATGGAAATCGCGTTATAGTGAGGATTACGTACAAGAACAAACTTGTGGCAAAGTCCTGTTATATATGCTCCTAATCAAATCTAGTAGGCAAGGGTATACTTCAAGCTTTTAAGACATATTTAAAAAAAATAACTCATTTTTACCTAAAACACCCGGTAATGTGACACCGGATTTTAAAAATGTAGCTAAAAATTTCCCCAGTCAAATATCAATAAGGTTTATTTTCGTTGGAATCAAAGGTCCCACTGGACAGCGCAATTCAGTGAAGTCCCATTAGCATTAGCAGATTGAATGTAACCTTTTATTCACGTTCAGTAGCCTATTAGCGTCGTGACAAGTCGGCTCGCACGTCCGAACTGTTAGGGTCACCAGACTTGAATGATCTTTATTTGATATGTTTCTGAATTGTTCCATACATACATATTATGCATTCGATACAATACAATTCTTCGATGTATGAAGTGGTTTGTGCCATACGCGGAATGTAATATGTTATGTATATCATTGATCGTAATATATAAGATTTTATCCTGGTGAATAGAAAACTGTGTCCGCCACACATATTGTAAACTTCTTTTTTTTGTGATTAAAGAAATAAATAAAATTTGTTGTAAATAATGACGAAGAATGTGACATGTTAATTGTATATAAATTGTCTAGATGGGTCGTGATTCTATGGTCTATATTAATATATATGTCCAGAACAAATGACACTTAGCTCTTTAAATTCAAACTAAATTATTTGTTTACTTTTAAAGTACAACAAAGAAGTTTTAAAAGAAAAGTAAACGTTATAATTATATAATTTGTGTTACTGGCGCGAAAAATTGTTGTTTTTTAATTTGAATGATTTTATCTGACAACCCTGTTGGAGTCGCCCTACGGACCGTCCCGCCACGTGACACGTTCACGCCATTGTATCTACGGGCATTTGCAGGCTTCGGTAATCTGCTCCTGACGGGTGCTTTTATTTGAATTTTCTTCAATCCACCCTTCCTCGGGGCTCGGACACGTGAGCGAAAAATTTATCGTTGAGAAATAATAAACGTTTTCTTTATAACCGTGACTAAGATCGAAAAGTTGTGTATATCCTTAGCCGGAATCACTTCATTAGCGCGTTTCAGGACGTCATCGCAGTTATTGGAATGTAAGTAAAGTAAGTTATTACAATGTAGTAGACAAAACATCGGCTTACTTAATTGATCCAATATACGTGGGACCAAACCGTTCCTGTTAACTGAAATAATTGTGGCCACGGAGACCAAAATTCAAGAATCTCTGACAATAACTGAGCGGTCATAAAATTTTATATCTCAGTTGACTGAAAAATCCTATATGTTTTAAGCAGAATATCATATGACGGCTCTTGAAGAATTTGCAAGATATTTATGAATATGAAATTCAATAAAAATTTAATATTGCATTGGTCAAGTTGTCCCCTGAAAAATGCGAGGTTCGTGTGGTGGAAAATATGTTTGATATGCGTGACTTGGTACGAATTTCTAAGTTATAGAATTCTATCAGAGCATATACGTACTACACTTATTTAGACGTTCAGTAATCCTTGCTAATAGGAGTATTCTGGCATAACGCGCTTGTATGGCTCCATAAATATGTGCGTATATTGAAATTTCACAGTACATAAATATAAGGTTCGAAATCCTCGCGTTATGTGAGGGGTGTTAACTGAAGAAGTAAAATCGCGCAATATCAAAAGGCGTTATAAGATTACGGTGTTATAATGGGATTTACTACGTGTTTTTTGTTTGTTTTTATAGTTAAAAGATATTTAGTATTTGTTTCTGTTCTTCTGTTTCTCTTCTGTCTGGTTTGTTATTTATATTATTATAATAACTGGCTGTAAGTGTACTTAAAATGAAATATACATACAGATAAATTATGTTTTCGAACCAATTCAACTTATGGTTCGGCAACGCACTTCTGACAGTGTGAGTTTACATCAGGTAAGCCCGTTTTACACTTATTAAAATAATGCTCAATGCTGGACTTCATACAAATAAACTTCGTCTCTTTTCATCACACGGTAAATACATTTTGACAGAAAGAGACGAAAACCTACTTTAGTCGAAATAATGATAGAAGATAGTTTTTTTTATAGTTAATGTATAAAATATTAAGGTGTTCGGTTTTGCCTCGTCAGTAATATATTATACCGAGTGACACGGAAGGCTAAGTTAGCAAGGCTTTTTATTATTAATTCAAAACCCATATCGTTTTCATTATATATAGACATGGAAGGAGCATGTCGTTGATATAGTTAGTGCTAACAAACAAAATTAACGGCTAATTACCCTCTAATTAATTCAGAATGCGCGTGCTCCGCGAAATAGTCACGTAATTACGCCTATCGTAATTTTGTTACGTCTTGAACCTTTGTTTAGACAATTATCTGAATACCTTTGAACTGTATCTTGCAACATGGTAACATTAAACGTGTTCTGTATATTGCCGAGATGGTCCATTATATCTGACGATAGACTGCAAGTGAGTGGTTTATGGACAAAATAAAAAAAAACGTTCAGTCGCACAGCTAGATTTATTTGATTAAATATGTAATAGTTTTATATACCTTATCAACTTTCGTGTGGATATTGATTTGTTAGATTGCTCTATTGTCATTAGTTTACGTAGCGGACGCAATATAGGGATAATTTTCACACCTTGTGTTTTTGTGTTGTGTAATATGAAATGTTTTTGAAACTATTTTATAGTCTACGTTCATCGGGTATAATGTAGATTACTAATGGTGGGGGATATTTTTTGAAATATCGAAAAGGGCGATTGACCCTACGCAATACAAACAAACAATCATCCTTTTGATCAACAGAATTAATTGTAATTTTTGTCGACATTTCTACCAGTAACTCGCATAATTATGATAGAGCGTGATCATGTTTCCTTCCTTTTTATTGCTTCAATATCTAGTCAATATCTACCAATACCTATTATCTCAATATACCTGAAATACTACAAAAAAACTAGATAACTTTCGTTACACTTACCTATTTCTAGAACGATATTTCTGCTCATTCGTTATGTTTTCTGTGTAACGGACAAATTCATTATTATTAGGGACGCATAGAAAATTTTCAATATAACTGTCATCGCTATAGACTGAGTACGTATACAAGGAGAGTAACAATAATTGAACACTGAAGTATTTTCGAACCAATTCGACTTAGGGACCAGAAAAGGGAGTACCAATTCTGAAACGACTGACAACGTCCCGTTCCCTATTTTATAAAAAACAAAATGTATATTCGTAATATTGTTCAGTAGATAGCTGGCTCGTAGCTTTTAAAACTGTATAATAGTTATTGAATCGACACAGAAACTAAATACAAAACAAGCTTATTTAGAACACAGTTACATATACACTAACATAGGTAATTTGCCTATGTAACGATGTGTATATGGGTATGGCTGGTTAAAAGTAATTAGTATAGTGAGGAGCGGTATGAACGGTCGCCGATCTGCGGCAGGCAACTCAAATAAATTATCTCCCTTTGAGAGTCGGATTCTTTGATCACAGCCAAATCAATTTCGAGCTATCAAACGCTTCGTTAAGTGATAGTTCAATTGACAATTTTATTGTTTACTCTATTATTTTTGGTTTCTAGTCAACTTTTAGCTCTTGCCTATTTGTCATAGTGTCTTGAGTTGCTCTTGTTTTATATAGTGAAAGGGTTGTAGACAATTATTAACCCATTAACATTGTTATCACTTGGAGGCTTTTTGTTTCCGTGGCGGACATATCCAAAAACAAAAGACGCAATCATTTTTTTTACTTTAAACCAATTTTATTTTGGCAGTTACTGTTATTGTTTTATTAATTTATAGAATGTATGATAAATTACAATGAAAATGAATATTAATGAAACTGCAAATAATTAAAACTTCTTGCTTATTATTGAGGTTCTCTAATTACATTTTAACGCATTTTACATACTAATCCCATACTCTTAACACATAGTTCAATAAATATATTGATAATAAATCTTTGAAGACAAATTGTAATCAAACATACCTACTTATTCTTAAAAAGTTACACACTTTTAACTAAAAGTTCTCTTTTGTCTCTTTCTGTCCAATTGTGTCTACGCTGTGGTGAAAAGAGACATATTTGTTCTGAATTTTTTCTTAATACACGGTTTAGATTTTACAATCTCACATTGATTTGAAAAAAAAGTATTTTCCTTATTTTGTATGTAGAACGCGGGAAGACTAGAAAAAAATGAGATATACATATTGTATGACGTAGTTAGCTGGCCGAGTCCGTGTAGGTAGAGCTGTTGACCAGCTGTTGACAGGGCGAGTACACATATCATTATGTTGGTTAATATTCTCTTTGAGGCGGAGAGCTTGTCAAACAAACTTGAATATTATCTAAGGCCGCCGCTACACAGGCGCTAATGTCTTCTGTCATTTGGAGAAATTACAATTTGTGCCTTTGACCCGATACGCAGTAATGTAATCAATTCTAGAGCGGTTTTGATCTCGGTTAACGATATTAATTTTATCATTTCAAAGGCCTAGGTGAAATTTAAATTATAAATCAAATACAAGGATTTAAATGGAAATTGTTACTAAAGTATTGACGAGGATTTTGATTTTACAACGGACTCGAAACAGCTGCATAGTTTTTTTTATGTTAAGAGTGTATGTCATGAAGTTTTAAACTATAGACAAACGTAAATAATGTATTATTATTTTTGATTAATAAGCTAAATTTGTTCTGTGTTAAAAAAAAATAACTTAGAGAATTGTAACATTAACTTTTAATAAACTTTGAAATTTGGTAAAGGTTCACGTTAAGTAGATTCTAATCACCTTTTATCTAAAATCCATTTATCTCCGTCATATTAGAACCGGGAATAGTTTTATTTTGAATGCTAATTCGTCAAAGGTTCCCGTTCTTTGTGTGGACTTGCTAATCACTGCGGCGTGTCGAGCTTTGCCAATTTATCTCATCTTAATAAATGGAGCTTTGTCGAACTGTTTAATTTTATTAGGTGGTCTTTTGATTAATTATTTGACAATTATGAAAGATATTCTTTGCTTAAAAGTAACTAACGTTATGATAAAAGTTAATCTTCCTTTATGTACCAGGCACTTATGGAATAATATTACCATCTTGTTGTCTATGGTGTCTGTACTCCTCATACCATAAACAAAACCGAATCCATATATCTACATATATAATTTTGCAGAGTCTATCATCAAGAAAAGAGCTTGGATCTGTGGATACTTTATAATATCAATCCTATTTCAAAAATGGGAACTGCCGCGGATCATGGCTAGTTTTATAATAATTCCCGTAAAGCCAGCTCCGGCTGAGGTTATGCCGGCGATGCTAATTCGTCAAAGGACGCTCGCCCTTTGTGCCAACTCGCTAATGACCACGCCGCGTTTAACGGACAAAATTACTTTCTAGCTTATTTCACCTATTGCCAATATGTTTATTGATGTTCGGTATCTATAAAGAGGGCTGGGCCTACCGGAAAGGTATAGGACAAAACAAATAAAGTGATAGAACTAGCGGGGAACAACTGGATGAATATTGCTCAAAACCACAAGAAATGGGATATGGTGGAGGCTTTTATCCTTAAAAAGGACATACGAACACTACAACACGAACGAAACTAACCTTTTTAGAACTTATACTATGACATGTAAAGTTAACAATTATTATATGGATTAATTAATTAATAATAATAATCAATAGAACGACTATGAAGGAGTGGTTCAGCAGTGGTAGGACCCCGTGAGCTTCTATATCCTGTATTTAAAGAGTCTGTCCTAGTGAGAATCCAAACAATCCCAATTTAAATGAAGCCACAAGGAAGCGTTCGTCCTGAGCGTGTCTGACAGTACAGACAATAATTGAATGACAGCTGTCATCTGTCAAACTTTATTTGGCCTTCGTGACGGACGTTGTATGAGTATGTCCATACAAGGAAGATCACAAATAACGTCGTACCTATAACATTAAACTCTATTGATTGTATACACGTAAATCATTTATTATGGTTTATTTGTGATCAATATTTATCTTACTGAGAGCAAGGAAGAGACATGTTTTTCTAAGGAGCATTCAGATCGCGTACGTTCGATACACAACCGTAGAGCGATATCGCGACACGTACGGGCGGTATTGTCCAAAGCTCAGTATCAGCTCAAAGGACGCCGACAAAGCGCGGCACCGTTGCGGACGGCATTAGCGGCCCGAACCACCCCCGCGCAGGGTTGACTGCTACAAAGCTTTGTGATCAACGTTTTTACCCGAGCTGAAGGGTTATGATTTGATACTAAACACAACGGGTCAAACAACTTGTTATTTGGTTGTCTTCACTATATGTCTACGGTTCGGGGGGGGGGGCATAGGTTTCTATTTATGCATTGGCTTCCGATTCGTCAAGTTTTTCAATTAAGTGTTAAGTGAGCGATCCGGATAGACAGTTGACTATATTGTATACAACATCCAAACTATTATTATTTATAGCACCACAAATGAAGACAAATAGGGAAAATGGGTCTTACTGCCAAAAGCAGTTTATTCTAGACATCAGAGGTAAAGAAATACAAACATAAAACATAAACCGCAATATGGAACTTAAAACTTAACTACTTTATTTACATGATTACATGCAAAGTTAAAAATGGTTATCGATACGATATCGTTATTTTTTTTTTAACAAAAAATAATTAAATTGTCACTGTATTCGTTTTTAGGTGTTTTAAAATAGGGATAGCCATAATGTTATAATTTATTCTAGAGTTTTGCTTTAATGTAGAAATTGTATTAGGTTAGTAGTTATTTAACGGGGTCAGTATGCAGAATATAGATTTTTACTGCACTGTTCCCAATTGTTTTCAATGAAATGCATTCATTATTTATTTAGCTTTCATGTGGCGTGGCATCGCCATTATTTTAACTAATCTAGTAATAAATAAAAAATTGAGAACGCCAAATGAAAATGTAAAAATATAAACATTTAGAAGCCGTTGTCATCGTTTTTATTGTTTGTTTTGAAATTATCGAATAAAATTTTCCATCTTGAGTAGTGTCCAAAGCTACGGTGTCAGCGCTCAAAGGGCGCCGACAAAGCGCCGCGCGTTGGCCCACATCCACCCCCCTTTAGGGGTGACACTTGCGGGCTTTTTTCTTTCAAATTAATATCTCTTTGTAGAGTCTCTCTAAGCACTTCATACCTTATTATTTGTACTTCGTAATAACTAATAAATTGTCTTGTATTCATTTTCTGTAAAATAGAAAGTAAAAAAATACGCTCAAAATTGTACACAATTTTATCGAACTAAATGAATGTATTGCTAGACTAGTTATAGATTATTTCAAGTAATTTTTACGTAATTAAAAACATATCCGACCATATATTGGTACCGTTACAATTGATTGATTGCGATCTTAAGATAATTTATTACTTATTTATTGAAGTTTACCACATCATACATAATGCTATATCTATTCGTAGTATATGTTACAAGCTATCTTTTCTAAAATATATGACAATTACGGTAAACGTGAATGTAACAGTTTTAGATTTTATTAGTAATTTAATAAAAATAAAAAATACAGCAAAACAGCGGATTAGGTATGAGATAGGCATGTTTTCTTTAAAATTTATCAGCTCTACCGAATGTATGTATATTTTTTTCTATTAATAAAAGTCCTATAGATTGCATGCGTGATGGGCAGCCCTACATCCACCCCCAGCTCAAAGTGAGTGTGTTACTCTTTAACCTGAGCGATTCGCGACCG
Organism: Pieris brassicae; assembly: GCF_905147105.1. Classification (NCBI taxonomy): domain Eukaryota; kingdom Metazoa; phylum Arthropoda; class Insecta; order Lepidoptera; family Pieridae; genus Pieris; species Pieris brassicae. The sequence continues at coordinate 20,034,862 of NC_059668.1, read as the reverse complement.
GCTAAACTTACCACTCCGCTAAATAAAGTTAAAAGGCTCCTCGAGCTTTGTCTCGGCGCGCCTTTGATGTGCCGCCGTACTCCCTCCCCCCCAGTTCCCCCTTCAGCCCTCGCAAACAGTTCACCGCAGAAACTATTGGCTTTAATGCCTTACATACGATTGATTAGCAAGAGGTATTTCGTAGGAGCACCGATCAAAGTGCCCTCTTGTCCGTGAGGGTCTGAACGACCCCCTTAACTCTGGATTTACGTTTGATTGTTACGATATTGTTATACAGATTAATGAACCAATTAACCGGGAAAAGTTGTGCGATAACGCTGGAGAAATATACAAATTTTTCGTTATTGTAACACATAGTAAAACAGCAACTTCTTATAGTGGACTCTCCTTTCGAAGGTTGGCGATCATCATGGCTATTTTAATTGATGCTGAGCTTCAAGGACTTTGATCGAACCATTGTCTAAGGTTCTTCAACCAACAATTGAGTCTGGAACCAGGTCTACTTCTACCTGCCAGCAACAGCAACTTATTAGCTATTCAACCACGCTGTATACCTGACTCTGGAAATGATATAATTATATAACCTATATAAATAAACCAACCGTCTCTCTCGTAACGCAAACACAGGTATTAATTAATTGTAATAATTTACGGAATATACGCAACCCTAACAATAAAACGCAATACGAATTATCAATAAACCCGAGCAGCGAATGCAAATTGAAATAGTATTTCATTGCAAACCAATGATTGAAAAGCAATCGATATTTTAATCGAGTGATTGAACGTTGGGAGGATGGGGTATGGGGTGATAGCGCGACCGGCGACAGGTATTAAAAGGAATGTCCAAATGTACGGATAATGCGACGATGGAAATTCAATTAGCGTAATAACAGGAGGTCCATTAACGCAATCAAAGAAGGTTGTGCGCGTCAAAGGGTCTAGGGTTAATGAAGCGATAGTGTTGCTAATGCAATGATTGGTAAAAGGGATTAAGGATAGAACAGAGAAAAAACGATATTTAACTTAATTTGTGTTACTGTTTACTGCGTCTTGTTGTTAATTCTAATATGCCATAATACATTTCTATATACTATTGACATCGCAAAGCAAACTTAATAAGCGTATTTTAATTAAATTCTCACTTTGGAACCAAATATATTGCTTGATTTAGGCGGGCCACAGTGACAAACAATCGTTTGATTTATCACTAGTCAAACATCCCTTTCATATATACGTTTTACGAAGACGTCTTTGATTACATATATCTCTTAATTCAATACAAAACTAATTCTAGTGCTATTTAAAAAAATAATATAAACTGTTAATTAAGCTTCCTTTCAGCAAACTCAATGTAATTGGTCAAACCAATCCAACAGTATATTATACCTAGAGCGCATCGTATCGTCGCCATTGACTTTAACTTTTTTACAGGTACACTATATTTTGTAAAAAAATTGTCACTTAAAAACCTAGATACTTTTCTCCATTATTTTGTCTCATTAATATGTTTAAGCGTCATCTAGTGTCGTGTTAAAGTTTCCTATAATATGCAAACGTAAACCTGTTTTGCATAAAATTCAAACAACTGTCAATAGAGGGCAGCTATCGCAAACTCTTAAGGGTTTGCTATTCCATGATCTGTCAAACGTCAAATTGTCGCCGACTCGGCGGATATCAAATGTCAAAATCGTGTCGCTGCCCGATGCTGTATACAAAACCGTAGCAGACCAAGCTAATTTATTATTTATTTCCTAGAAACTTTTCGATTTAACCTGCGTTCTGTTCTTCCTTTAGTGCTCAGCTATCTATAAGCGAATACTTCATATGTAAGTGTTTTCATTTTGGTATTATGTTTCACTCAATATACTTCATGTAAACATCCCTTCCGGGTTAGCGAACATTTGAATGTTTAAAACTACGAAAGTGTACTAATACACTTCGCTCTAGTTTAAAGCTCACAGCGTCTGATCGCGCCTGTAGCTTGTTATCAAGATTTTAAACTTTGGAGATTGGTAGAAGGTGATTTTATGACTTTTTGTCTTTGTTTACAACTTGTATCCCGTTTTATGCCCGTCATCCACAATGAAAATCATATTTATTAACTTAGTAGGATTGCTCTATTGCTTCATTTTTGGGCCTACTGTCTAAAAATATAGTTTTATGTTTTTACAAGGAGTAAATGTGTTGAGCATTAATAATATTTATGTTAATCTCTTCTCTCCTTTAATTTGTAATAACAACTAGATTTATTTATATTCAAACTCTGCTAAAAACATACTTACAAAAAAATATGCTTTCTTGATTGTTTGGTTTTTTGTTAATGCACCGTTTGTAGTTAAAGTTATTAAAATATTGATTTCATATTAATGATCCCTATCATAACCATATTAATAACTATAGCAAGGGTTTCGGGCATCGAGGAACCCTATTGTGTAACTCGAAGAGCATCCGACACGGTATTCTTCACTCGGAGCTTGACAGTGCATTGCGCAGTTGTGCCGCACCAAAATATATTTGAAAAAATATTAATAAAACATTTCATATTATTCAGTTATAATTCTATTAACCGGTATAGTACCTACTGTGTATTGTTTGTGCATACAATGAGTATGGTAAGGGATCAAATTTTTTTGTTGCTTTGTTAATTTTTTCTTTATGTTTATTGAACTGTGAAGTTATGATTATGATTTGTTATGACAGGATCTTATTATGATTTATCCCTTGATGGATAAATGGTTGGAATCTGTATTGATTATGTTGAAAAAATTTATTCGGCCAACCAAAATTGAGTTTAAAACTGGGATTTATGAAATTTGATAGCTTTTGTAAAGAACCCAGCCTAATGTAGTAATGGAGGTTGTATTTTCTGGTCTGTTGTGTGCTAATAAAGTGTAATATTGGTTCAAATGGTTATCATTATTTGTATTCTATAAATTTTGCCTGACTCCGATCGATGATGGAGACTCTTGACTTTTAGACGCTGCCACAATTTTGTTTCCCTCTCTTTCATACATACTTAAATCAAATGTAATGCCATGATCTCTATTGTATGCCATATTGATTTTTTGGCTTGGATGTTACTATTTTCCTCGGTCGGGGCATTATTGTTTGTGGCTCGAGGATTATAATATTTTTGCTTTGGATGATTATTATGGGCAATGAGTATTAATATCAATAGCAAAAAAAGTTATATAGTTTTTATGGATGTATGTATGTAAATTTGATGATAGCAAAGTTTTATAAAACAGATGTATTGTTATAGATTTTATTAAGATAGTTAATAATAGGGATACAGATGTAGCTAAAAATTTTAATCGTTTTTATGGATGTATTTATAGTGATAAAATTTGATGAAAACAAAGTTTTATCAAACAGATGTATTGTTACAGATTTTATAATGAAAATTAAAAATAGGGATACAGATATTTTACTTGTTGGAATGGAAAGTGTAGAATTTATTTTGTTCAAACTTTGTTTCTAATCGTATTTTTGCCCTAAGGATAATAATATTGTGCTGGCATCTTTTAAACTTTGCATCGCGATGTTGAGCGCCATTTTTTTATAACATGGCCGCGCCACTGGGTGAATCTGGATGTAGGCTTCATAGCTTCATAGCTTGGCGTTATACTTTATTGTAACTAAGACTTTAAAAAAAACTCACTCTACTGAAAGGCATATTTTAAGTTTTTAACTTTTTTTTTATCAAGTATGTACTAAGCATAATAGATTTTTAAATTAAATAAAATTAAGATAATATAAGAGCAAAATCTTAAAAATAATCGCGAAATAATAAAAATAACTTGCATATGATTATAATCAATTGTATATTGATTTGCAGGTGGTATCTCGCCATGCAGAGTGCGGGTGGGAGCAGGGCCTGTGCGCCATGAGCCATACTCCTGGAGGCGGCCACCCGCAAGGTAACGTAATTTTTTAATAGACAAGCATAGGTGGAGCCATTAACTTTTATGGGACCGCAATCCTATGGGTTATTAATAATTTTATTTAGTGGATGGGGTTTGTATGTGGATATTTTTCTGTAAAGACGTTATAAAGCTTTCAGAGGTTACTCACAAAAATGTGACACGTAACATATCGAGATAATTTCTCTTTCTTACTCTATCTATATATGTAATTAGTAGTTACTATTAATTAATCAATGGCGCTTAACCTTTTTAGGTCTGGGCCTCAGATTTCTGTATCTGTTTCATGATCATTTGTTAATCTAATAGGCAAGTAGGTGAACAGCCTTCTGTGCCTGACGCACGCCGTCGACTTTTGGGTCTAAGGCAAGCCGGTTTCCTCACGATGTTTTCCTTCATCGTTCGAGCAAGTGTTAAATGAGCACGTACAAAGAAAATTCATTGGTCAAACTTACGACCTCAGGGATGAAAGTAGCACGTTGAAGCCACTAGGCCAACACTGCTCTTCACTGCTTAGTATTATCATGCATAATATAGTCGAAAGACTATATCAGACTCAAAAATCGATGGCTTGAACAGAAAGCTAATCGACTCGCCTTAAAGAAAATAATAGCGTATTATTTAATTAAATAAACTTGTGTCTAATTTTCAGGTTGGGAGCACAAGCTTGCAGACCGGTCGTCGCTGCCGCCAGCACCGGGGGAGGAGAAAACTAAATCTCAGTCCAAACATGTGTTCACACAGCCCCATATCCCTAAGTGAGTAAATTGTTATAATACCCTCTTTAAACATTAACGTATATATCAATCAATCACTTATTGGCAAATTTATTATTAACAACGAGCTTTTATCCAGCTTTAAATAGTTGTAACTACATCAAATATATTCTCATACTCTTTATGATTTTAAATCTGAAGTTATTTATTTCACTTAGTTTGAGAATATCCTAAGAAATTCATTTTTTTATAAGATTAGTGCAACGGTTACTTGTTATATATTTCTTGAAATGCTATACATTCAATTAAAATTGCAATTAATTTTTCATAAAGTCTTATTGGAACACTAATTTATTAATAATATATTAGACATATTTACTACGTATGACGCTTATTGCTATTGTAAAGTAAGGTCTTAGATTCAAGGGTTGGGAATTAAACACTTCATTGATTCACTATAATTGGCTTCTTTCACCTCACTGGTTTTATGTAAACTGTATCAATTCAAAGTTAGGGAGAAAATGGCCGTGCACACATGCCACAGTTAATTTTTTATTCTATACCCTACTCCTACTCCACAATTCCCCTTCGGACGGATGTTCGTAGACAACACAATGAGTTAAATTAGCGATAATGGCACATTTGCAATGTTAAGATTCTTAAAAACATGTTTATTTAAATGAAAATGTATATAGAATTTAATTAAATAAATTTTGAAAGTTAACTATGGACATGCCAGTGTTTGGTCGACTTTTAGCTTTTTGTATATTATGCCGGAAGCGTTGTCTTGAATATAATTAATCTTTTATCATCTGGCGTAACATTGATACATTATATGGTAATGTTGCAGAGCGAGCGCTATGTGGTGGCGCGAAGAGACGGAAGGCTCGTCGGGCAGCAGTGCACGCTCACCCGCCTCACCTCCCTATGTACGTTGGGCTCGAGCCCTGCATTTCCTGCTCGAGGTATGTACAACAATATATAACAAGAGATACAACTGAATATATTCGATCGATTGATTTTGGTGGAATTGAAATTGTTTTCTTGTATAGGATGCAGAGGGCGTGCGTTTGTTCCGTAAGTTCGTGTGCGGTGCGGGCGGATTGCACGTCGACCGGCTTAACTTCTATTTCGCCGTACACGGCCTGCGACAGGAAACTGAACCATCCAAGATACGGCAAGTCGTGTCCGCTATATACAAGTGAGTATTTTAAGACTATTGATAAGGCGCAACACATCAACTTTTAACATTAGCTTTATCTCTTGGTCATTCAGACGGAGACTGAATAAATTTTTACCTCATAGTCCTAGGTGGACCCCAAATAACATATTTTTATGGAGGTTGTATTAACTTTTCATATTTCTTGTTATTTATTTAACCTTATTATAAAAATCACAAATAGATTCCTGCGGAAGTCTCAGCTAACGATGCCGGAAGCGCTGAAGTCGCAGGTGAAGCAGGCGATCAAGGATGGCGCATCCATCGAGAAGACTATCTTCGATGAAATGGAGCAAGAGGTATACGACGTGTGCTTCTAATCTTTATACGCTTTCTGCCTTTGAAAATCTAAATAAATGGTATAATATGCAAAAATTTATTTCCCCTTTCAAGTATCCGATATATCGATTTCTTAATAGCTAAAATAAAATTTACTAATTTGACCGTTTATTATTAAAAAATTATTATAATTGTAATATTATTTAAAAAAATTGTCGCCATCCATCCTTTTCATTAATAATGGATTTTTTTTTATGTCTATGTATTTAAAATTTTCATTTAGAATGAAGACAAAAAGAAATTATATTAAATTTGTGTGTCAGGTGACGCGCGCCATAACTGAGACGACGTACCAATCGTTCCTCCGTTCGGAGGCCTACGTCTCGTACGTGAGTGCGGCCACGCAGCCTCTTTCCTCGCCTGACGCTTCGCCACCTCACCATAGAGAGGTAACTAAGCTCCTGAGAGAGACCTGTTTCTGTCTCATTTTTCTGTGTTTACAGTGATAGTGCCTATATCGGAGTTGATGAATTAATTTTGTATATTTTAATAGTTGAGTATATAATAATATATAAAGATCAATACATTGAATTTTATCATTATAATATAAGGAAAGCAAAACAATTTTTTTTAAATTATATTTTTATAAGTACGATATATTAAGGTACCCCTATACAAGAGCAAATTAAATAAGATTATTTTTTTACAGGTGTCAGTATGCGGCCTCGCAACATTACACGAAGGGCAGGAGATGTCAGGCGCGAGTGCGAACACGAGCTCAAGTACGAGCGCGCGTCTCACTCACGACGCGCTGCTCGCGACTCAGTCGCGGAGACTGCACTCGGACGTCGCACCGTCAGTATATGGCCCTTCGTGTTTCTTAGCTAACATTTGCATGCCTCGTGCTATTGTGCTTGACGATTTTTACAGCATTGGAAAAGTTTTTTAGATAGATTATTTAAAAAATAAGATGCAAAAGAAAATATTATTGGATACATTGCATTCAATTGACTAAATTTAAGCTTATTATGTAGTAAAAAAATTGTTTTTGATCACATTCTTAAAATAGAAATCTTTTCATACTAACGTCAAGCACAATTTAGCAAGTAATAGAACAACTGTAAATATACAATAATAATTGTACATTGACAGTTGTTGGCAATTTTTTTTACATATTTTTTATTCGCTTGGCGTAGCGTCAATACATTAGGTCTAGATATATTTTTGTTTAGATTACAAATTTTTATCCACATTGACGTCTGTACTTTAGCTGAACGCTATCGTGTGAATTTTTGTTGAGAGAATACACTAAAAATTATCCAAATCCTGCCAGTGTTAAAATTCAATACTAAAAGTTTGAAGCTAAAGTCAGCTTTGATGCCAAGTATGACTGCATTACAATATACTCAGTGCTAAGTTTCGACTCTTAGGGTAAGATCTAAAAATCAAACATATTGCGAACTTTGATGACTCCCGTGTGTCAAATACCAACACGTTTTCGACTTATTAAATTTACACTTAGCACAGACTCGCCTCGCCATATTTGTTTTTGCTTTAATATAGTAATATTTGATTAAAAAAGTTTTAATTGAAAGATTTTAGTTTATTCTCTTTTCTCCCCGTCCTGTTTAATTTTACAGCCAGCATGTAGTTAATGCTAATTACTTTATTTTCTCCCAGCAGCTTGATTGATTTTGTATGTTTTGCCCCTCATGTTTGTCCCCGCTGCATGTTTGCTGTCCCGACGACGCTGTTACATTCGCTGCATTACTGCTGTTACCGCCCAATCCTCGATTTATCCTACAATAAACACATTAAAAAAATCCAAAACTTATTATTATATCTCCTGTATATTATTCTAAACACATGACTTATATTTTCATAAAATTTGTCTTACATTTGTCCCGTTAATATTTCCTCTTGTATGTATTCTTGCGATTTGTTATCCCCGATCCCTATCCCTTGGCACATATCGGTAACAGTCACCGTCACAAGCGGTCAGTGTACAGCGCTCACGTGTCGTACGCGGGGTATACGCCGACGTCGCGTCAGGACTCGGAACGGGGCAGCCTCAGCAGCGGACGTACCGATAGTGATGCCGTCTCGCTTTCCGGCAGTAGCGTGTAAGTAGGATAGATAATGTACATTTCCAGTGAGGTCGCTACGCAAGGATCCTGATGTTATGGGAATATGTTTTGCCAAAACTTATTACTTAAAATATGATGTAACTGAAAAATATGTACAAACTCATGTACATAACTCTTAATTTATTGATTTATGTGTTTATTAATAAGAAATAACATTTATTTCTAACTAAACACACACAGATAAATACAACATAATAATAAAAAAATTAGAAAATAAAGAAATAATAAAAGGAATAAGGTACATTTTAAGTGTCGGGCTCAAACTCGGCATATGGCCAGTGCTGGTAATTTTGCCAGAGACAACAAAAAAAAAATTGCCAAAAAAAAAGAATGTATATAAATATTTGAAAAAATAATAATTGTAACAATTAACAGTGTAAGTTGTAAAGTCAGAACAAAGACAGAAACAATAAAAAAAATAGAAAAAATTAAAGAAAAAACGATTAGATTATAATAACGTTCACATTATAAACGATAAACGAGAAAATATTGTCTCGTTAAAATATAGACATGTTATACGTAGTCAATAATCAACGTAACGTAGGTAACATAGACAAGTTCCACTCTACGGATCGTTCTAAACTAAGGTAAGATATATATTAGTTTAGTTTTATTAGTAGGCTGTACCCCTTGCTTTTCCACTAATTTCTCATTTGCACCACATCAAAATATGTTTCTTTCGTTTGGTATTGTAGATTTTTTAAAGATATATTATAAATAGGACGAAATAAACGAAGATATTAAGAAAACACTTTTTAAACGGATTGGAAGCTATGTATTATTATTATAAACTTATAATTTAAAAAAAACATCCGACGTTTCGCGTGCTTTACAGCGTGCGTGGTCACGGTGACTGAAGACAAAAGGTGTTGAATGTCAAAAGTATCACAGCTGTAGATAATGTTGTGTTATCTGTATAAGCATAGCTTCAAGTTTAAAAAGTGTTTTCTTAATGTGTAAAAGCTATGTTAACAAAAGACAATAAGAAGAAAAGATAATTTTGATTTATATAAATAAAAATACGATAATTACAGGGATGGTATGTCAGTGCGCGTCCCCAGAGATAGCCGGGAGTCGCGACATCGGCAACGCTTGTACGGAATGGACAGACAGGCCGTTATCAACAAGGAGCAGGATACTGCAATGGTGATTTTTTTATTCTTCTCTTTCATATCACGTCTCGTCTATTTATCCCTCTCCCATATTTCTGTTCGGTCTCATAGAGTATCTACCTAAATCGGGTCAAAGGTTCCAGCATTGTTAGTTAAAACTTTTTGTGTTGAGTGGCGGTTGTTGTGGATATATGTAAAATGAAACGCTTTGATTGAAGCTTGGTAAGAACTGACTTCATGAGCTTATAACTAAGATGACATTAGGGCTAGTCGGGTTGCGACGCTGGATTAACAAAACTAACTTGCCTTATTGAAGAGTTCGTAAATCTAAGTGACAGTTATGTGTTGGACATTATTGGAAACGAGAAATGTTAATTTACGATTTATGTGTGTGGGAAAAACTTAAGGACTATTGGCTTCAATTGTGCGATGATTGTTTACAGTTTACATATTGTTATGGCTTCTAATTATTAACTAAAATATATACAGTGGAATCTCTGTCAAGGGAAATACAAAAAAATCGAGTTAACGCGTTTTCGTCTTAACAACTTCGAGATATATATGATTTAACTGTTGAAATTTCGACTTATAGGCGTGATTGCTACGTATATTTTTCGATTTGTGAAGTCAAATTTGAATAACAATTCAACTTAAATTTTGTTGTATATTATAGAAGTAAACTGTACACTTAAAGCTGTTTACTTAGAAAGTTTTATATGAATGTATTCATTGCCACGTGTATAGGACAATAACAATAGATTAGAAGCCTCTAATCGTTCGGGACGTTGATTTAGGATGTTTTCCAATCCCAAGTAAGACGTCATGATATTTTAATAACTACAGCTCTCGACGCGGCGTGTTTGTTTTGAAATTCGAGTATAGATATGTATTATAAAAACTTCGTTGGGAAATAACATTTTTTTCGAGTTACAAAGCCTAAATAATTCGAGATATCGATATGACAATTTTTTCGACTTACCGAGGTTCGAGTTATAGAGATACCACTGTATTAACTAAAATATATGTAAATTAACTAAAACAAATAACACAACTCCTGTAATGTAATAATTTCAACAATGTACAACTCCTCATTAATTCCTTTGTCATCATAGAACTGTTTTTAAACATGTCCGAAATAAGTTTTATTTTCTTAATCGTCATAAGCACTTCTTTGTTCTTCTGCATTCTGATTAGCAGGTCGGTTGTATGTCGTATGCAGTCTGTCCATACTATTTCGATGTATATCGATAAATCCAGATCTCAAACGCAGTTTTTACATGTATACAATTTAAGAAAAACACTTTTTGAACTGATTAAAGTTATGTATTATTATTAAAATTTCAGTGTGCGTGGTTAATCCGTTCAAAAAGTGTTTTTCTTAATGTGTAAAAGCTATATTAACAAAAGACAATACTATGTATAAAATTTTCTTAAAACATTACTTGATAAGCAGACATCTTCTTGTTTTTTTTTTTAATTACAATAAAAAAATATCGAATTTGTGAAAGCTATAAGCAGCCGTTTTCATTCGAAATTTGTTGTTATTAAAATTTTGTGTGTTAGTGTGTGAACGCAAGTGTGAAAGCAAATTTCCCAGAGGTGTGTACTTAAATTATAATTGTTTTTGGTTCGTCCAGATGATTCCCCGAACCCAACGAGTCCAGTCTGAACAATTACGAGTTCTGCCGCCGGCCGAATTTGCGCCTCTTCTAATTGAGAAACTAGAAAGAGTGAGGAGAGATAGAGAAAACAAGGAGAGACTGGAACGGAGATTAGCTGAGGTAATATGATTATTTCATTCGAGTTTAGTTCTAAATTGAGCGAAAATATCGATGGCCTGATCCTTAAGTAGTGAGTTTTAACTCCCAATGTTGTTTATAAATTCTGTTAAATTAAAAAAAAATGTTAAATTTTCGAAATACTAGTCGTCAATATTTATATCTTTAATAACATAATTGACAAAACCAACAAACATAAGGAGTAAATATTTCAATGATTTCAGACTTTTTTTTATAGATTTTTAATGTATTTCTGTATGATCAGGGTGAGGGTGACGAGACCTCATCTCAAGTGCTTCCACCACAGTTAGTTGCTGCCGCCATTCGGGAGAAGCTCCAGCCGGATGACGACAACGATCAGGATATTCTTGGTGAGTATAATTATACCTATTATCGTTGTTTGTCGAAAATGTTCTCGAAAACAAAAGTCGACTTATATACAGGATGGCCAAAAAGTCGTGGATCAAACGCAACTAGGGGTTAGATGGGGTCAACACTCGGTGGGCCTTAAACTCGACCCCTGATAACTCTCATTCATTTTGTAGATTTTTTCAAATCCTAATATGAATTAGTATAAAAGTCCATTTTCTTATGAAAACGCAAATCCAAGTACAAATTATCAAAATCGGTTACACATCTTAACCGATTCTGGTTTTCATGTTTATTCGATAAAAAGAATAAAAATTACTATTCGTTCATACTTTGAAATATTCTGGTGTGAAAATTGTAGATCAGCATGTATCCCGAGTATGGTCCGAACGCACTCCGGGTGGATCTCCTCCTGGTGGAAGACGAGCGAGGAGACACAATCGCCGAGCTCCTTCCTGTCTCTCTGCTGACTCGGGCCATTATGATGAACCGCCGCATCTTGCTACACGCAGGTCAGTTTAATGTATAATATTTAAGTTTTCCATAATTAACTTATTAGAATTTACTTAGAATTATTATAGATTATACATATTGTATAGATTCATAATAATAAAAAAATATTTTAGCCTCCTCCAGAACTTTCCATTGGGTTATATTCTTGACTTCTACAGCCTTGACCTTTTGTCAGTAATAGTAAGCAAAAATAATAGTACATAAACAAATGTGTTACCTTTTTATAGGAATCCTCGAAAATGCATTTCGTTTTCAAGCAATTTATGGGTAATATGTGTAAAAAAGTAAATAATTACTGTTGATGTAATCCCCAAATAAGAAAATCAAGGACCCTATAGTGTTTACCCCATAAAAAAAAAAACATTTTCATGACTATATAATAATATTGTTACGAAGACGGGTCGACTGCAATGTTTCTAGATTTTCCTCTACTTAGAGAACTTTTCAGCAGGCTGTAATATGATTTCTGACCGTTTCAGGAGAGGGTCAATCACATATTAGAAAATTGTAATTTCCATAATGTTACCCTAGTTTTCAGGAAGCTGAAACCCTTTTTCAGTCGGTTTCAGAACATGTGTAGTAGAGTGGTGCAGTTTTCAGGAGACCCGTTTCAGACGTTTTCAGGCCTAGGTAATACCCCTTTGATGAAGGAATATTCTAGACTGAACTTTCTAGGTGTGAGACAAAGACGAAATGATACGAGAGAGAGAGAGAAGATCAGAACTTTCTCGAAACTAGACTGAGCACTCTAGAACGCCGTACGACAAGGACGGAGCAACGTGCGAAAGAGACAAAGAGTGCGGACGTTCTAGAATTGTGCAATCGCTACTCAGTAGCAAGCCCGCCTAGAAAGTTCTCGAATATTGTTTAGAATTATTCCCAGGGATATATAGGCGAGCCGAAACGCGACTAGTCACCTTTAGTTTTGAATGCGATAACAAGAGAGAAACACCGAAGCGATAAAGTGCGAATAAAGTGAATACAAGTGATAAAGTACAGTGTGAAGTGTGCATAAGTGAAGTAATTAGTGACTGTGTTTTTGTGTGTTATTAGTGCATCTCTGCAATTAATTTGTGCCCATAAATTTCTCATTGATTTTTCAAGAAATAAACCCTTGGAGAAATCTACGGCATTTTCTATCCGATCCCCTAGCTCGTAACAATATAATTGAGAAATACACAAAAATCAGTGTGGGTGATGGGGTATCTCTTAATGCCCTAATAATGCGTTACATTACCGATTCGCGCATAAGTTTTTCTGATTTTTATTTATGGTTAGTAATAACCATGACGACAATGCAGAATCTCAGTTTAATTATCACTTTGTATAAAAAATGATATTCATGTGTTGGAGAATGGACTGTATGCCTAAGTATTTTCCTCGAATTTGAGGACCATTGTGACGTTGTGACTGGCAAATTGACCGGGGTTTATATAAATTCATAAAAAGCTGCAATAGATGTAAACGAACGAAAAGAAAATTTATTGCCACAGACTGATAATAATCAATGGCGCTACAACCTTTTAGGTCTGGGCCTCATATTTCTGTATCTGTTTCATGATCGTTTGTGAATTGAATAGGCAAGTAGGTGATCAGCCTTCTGTGCCTGACACACACCGTCAACTGTTTGGGTCTAAGGCTGGGTTTTCCTTCACCGTTCGAGCTAATGTTAAATGCGCATATAAAAAGTAAATCCATTGGTGCACAGCCGAGGATCGAACCTACGATACTGACTATAATTCAAAAAATATATTCCAGATCGTTCTCGAAGAAAACGGTGACGGAACTGACAGACAGTGGCGTGTCGGTGGTAAGCGAGGGTGGGGTGAGTGGGCTAAGTGCTGCCAGCGAGCCCCGGATTCTTCTTTGGATCGCTGAAGGGGAAAGGGGGGAACGGAGAGCAACCTCGGCTGATAGACATCGCCGGCAAACACGGTAAGTTCTCAAAAATAAATCTTATATATTTATTTGCATGTATAGAATTTGGTTTAGGAAGAACTTTGTACTACAATAAGTGTCGCCACTGACTGCATGTTACCTCTTAACACCCCTTACCTATACATCATTGTCTATTATAATTCTTTTTTTATTTATTTTTTGTTATTTTTTGTGTTTCTGTGTGTGTGTTTTGTTAGTAATAAATGTTATGTCTATGACTATTTCCCGACAATACATAAACATTTTAATACAGAACACGGCTGAAAAATGTATATCGGCAATATTTCTGCAACAGTATATGATTAATTATTTTGTCTATATAATTAAATATCAATGGCGCTACAACCTTTTTTTAGGTCTGGGCCTCATAATTCTGTATCTGTTTCATGATCATTTGTTAATCGAATAGGTAAGTAGGTGATCAACCTCCTGTGCAAGCCGGTTTCATCACGATGTTTTCCATCACCGTTCGAGCTAATGTTAAATGCGCATAGAAAGATAATCCATTGGTGCACAGCCGGGGATCGAACCTACGATCTACGAACACTGCTCTACACGGTCTATATACAGTAACCAAAATAAATAGAAATTAACACAAACGAACATAGCGCTACTTGAACGAATCATTGTAAACTTCACGTAGCATGAAAAAGGGACGCACTGAGGCCTTAAAGCGAGACAACATTAATATGGCTGAGAATTATTGCAGTATTTTGCAGCAAAGCGATCGTTTTGGCCATACGCCTGGGACACTAAATAGGACATAAAAAAATATTTGGTCATATATCCCAGCCATACTAAAAAACTTGCCGAGTATTACATTTTCGTGAAACAAAGCCCGTCTAGGAGGCCCTTTACACTTGGTATTTTTTTGTGGCCAGAGAGAGAGAACCTCTACCTTTCTATAAGAATTACCTATTCTGTTCTGAAAGAAGAGACATTTCCATGTGTATGCGGACCTAATTACATTATATGTTATTAAGTTTATATGCATACATATATTTAAAATATTGCCATAGAAATATTATAGCAGCGAGCACATATTTGCCGTATTTTTTTACTTTACAGATTAAACGTAAAATAATAGAATTTATTCCTAACTCCCAAATATTAAGCCATTGAATGTTATGCCCGCAGCGGTGGCGGCAGCAAGAGCAGCAGCACCAGCGGCGGCGTGGAGCAGACCGTGGTGGTGGCCCACTTCTTGGACGAGAGCGTGCCTTACCGCTTCAAGGTGCCCGCTTGCCCTCTCACTCTCAAGACCTTCAAGGAGTATCTGCCGCGAAAGGGGAATTACAGGTATCTGAATCCTACCATTATTTTTATAAAGTACTGTACCACAAAGAACGGTTCGGTGGCCATCAATACACAATTTTATACTAGAATAATAAGTCCTGAGTACATACCTCGTTATAATATCTTCTTACCAGGAAGAAAGGCACACAATATTATCAGCCGTAAGGATTTGGAGAAATTCTCTTAGTTTGGGAACAATAAGACTGATAACCTTACTTGCCTTACAATATTCACAAAACGCACAAAATTACAAAATTGAGGACGTCGCTACTAACAAAAAAAAAACCGTCAAACAAAATCCGAGTGAAACAAAGCTGTAAGTCATTAAAAAAATGTGACGATCGGCCGAGATAAAATATTTTAGATCACCCTCATTAAAATGTATGAAACTAAAATTATGTATATATTTTAACGAATTGAAGCTTCAATCTCAAGACAAACAATCCGCGAAAATAGAGGACACCGTGAGTCATTTCTGCAAAAACCTTCATCTTTTAGTCGAGACCAACTCCGGGGAAAAAAATACAGATAACACAACTGTCTCTACAGCTGTGACACTTTTGACATTTAACACCTTTTGTCTTCAGTCGCCGTGACCACGCAACCTGAAAAGCACGCGAAACGTCGCAAAAAAAATTAATTTAAAACTGTAAATAATTATGAGTTTATATATAGCATCAATCCGTTAAAAAAGTGTTTTCTTTAAATGTGTAAAAGTTATGTTAATAAAAGACTATAAAATTATGCATTTCAATTCGGATAAACAATCATTTTTTTGTGGTTGAAATAAAAAGCTAATCACCGATTAATATACTCATTGTGTATATAACATATAAATTATTTCCAGATATTTCTTCAAGACGGAGTGTGCTGATCTAGACAACACAGTGATTCAGGAAGAAGTCAGTTGTGACAATGACACGCTGCCCATGTTCGAGGGCAAGGTCATGGCCCGAGTCAAAGCTATTGAGTAACTTCAGGAATTTTGAAAATGTGTTGAATTATTTGCTACGTAAATGTTAGCTTTTATGATTTCTGTATTGGATTTTTTTAATCATTTTCGCATTCACAACACAAACGTTCTCTCCACTAAAGCTGAAATTCAGACGTCTATTTCATTTTTATAAAACCTGCCGGAAAATGTGTTTCACCGGGAATATATCCCAGTACCTCTGCGATTAACTAACTAATATAGATTGTAGCTTGGTAATTGTGGGTCAAACTTTAGCCTCAAAGATTAACGCAAATGTCCCCTAATCATTTATGAAAAGTTTTGTATGGTTCACTTTGACGAGGTCACTTAACCCAATATTTTGCTGGTCATCATAAATAGCTTGATTCACCAATATAACTATTTGTCTTTGATCAGCAAAATTGGTAGCGCCTTAATTCCTAAAATTACTCCAGAAGAAAAAGTACAAGAAGTAAAAAACCCTTTATCGTGACCGTAGCAAATGAAAAAATCGATAATTTTTTATAGACGGTTCTAGAAGAGCATAAAATATCTGTTATACGAAGCGATTATTATATGAATAATAACGTGGATATTTCTGTTACCATGGTTACGATATTTTCGTATACGATAATTGTAACTAGCCCACGCCTTTAAGATGGGGATATAGATCGTCAACATCGATAATCCTAAATTCTGATTTGAAAAGGATATGTAAGGCTTCAATCACAACATATATATTATGTATATAGTTGTCCGTCTGTAGTGTAAATGTGTCCACTACATATTCGTCGTGTTGCCTGTTTGATTTCTATAAAAATTATTTATTAGAAAATCAATTTGGCAATATTGCCACAGACAATGCGACGTTCTGTAAATAGTTAGCTGTATCGGTATAATCTATTGGATGTATTAGTGAAACAGCCCAGTAAAAAAAATTGTCTACCCTCAAAATACCAGTTATTTTTTTAATCAAATTTTCGCGTACGCTCAGATCAGAGACATGAATTATTTTTGAAGTCGCGTCCTCGATTAACGCTTACTTTATTTTTATATGAAAAATTGTTTTAATTAGTTGTTAGCGAATGACTGCTTAGTTGGTACGCACCGTAAGCGTTATGTTCTATTTGTTTTAGCGGGCGTTAGTTTAGCTGTGGGAATTTATATGAAAAAACTTTTAAATGCCGGTACTGAATGCCCAATATGTGGATCCTTTTAATATATAAAATCTATGTAATAATTTTTTAATTTACATATTAAAAAATGATTACAATTTGACCTAGGACAATTGAACAATTGTCATTTCTTAATCGAGTTAAGTTTTTTTTTAGTACATTGTTAAGTGGACAGTTTTCCGTTCTGCAGCTGTGAATAGTACCTACATATGTATATACATAGTTGTAAGATACATTATGTTTGCCGACGAATACTGCGCTCGCGCTATTTTGATAGTAGCCAATGGTGTTTGATTGATAATTTTAGCGCTAGCGTCGTATTCGCTTATACTTATTTTATCGAATATCAGACTGAATTTTGTATAATTTCAAAGTAATTCGAACCAACTCCACAGAGGAGGTAATGACTCAATTAAAGATTTACTTCCTAATCACTAGTCCTTGGCGTGCGTTCCGTCGACCGTGTATGGCCCACTTAAACCCAATAAATGTCTTTAAATCCAGCCAGTTTAGATAGTTGAGAAAAGTATTAGACTACCCGCTTTTTAATATTTTTCTGTTGTCTAATCTTCTTTCTCCTTTAAGTTCGTTCGTCATTTGTTTAACGGAGGGGGAAGGGGGCGACGGGACGCCGCAGTCCAATAGTACTTAGCAGCGTAAGAATAAGATGTATGATAGCTCGAGTCCGGTCCACTGTAAGATAGACGAGTGCACCATCACTGCACTATATTGAGAATAGGGTGCGTAAAAATGTGCCTTCAATGTTAATAAAATTTTTCATAGTTGATGCTTCTAACTAGCCGTAAGTTTGTAAATATAGAGTAGCGCTAACGAACTCTTTATTATTATTTAATTATATTTTAATTTATTACCTAAGTCGTGCGCATGCGCATATGCGCGTTTTTTTTTACATTTCTCCTCCGATTCCGATGTCTTCCTTGCCTCTCTTAGCTTAAATCTTTTCTATCTTAGAGAAATGTGTAGCTTTTTATAATTTAACAGATTTATAGTCCGTTCGGCGCTGATTGAACGCTTGTGAGTCGAAGCACCTCAAGCGAATATCTTCATGTATTTGTTGTCCCATTAAATTTCTCGAATGCATCGAAATTGTTATGAATAAAAGCCTCACTATATTTGTGTCTTAAGCCCAGTGTTTCGCGTATTTTGCGTTATTATTTAAAAAGTTTGAATTATATTTTGTCTTTCTGGTGATATTCGCTTGTAAATGTCGATGCGGCGTCACGAGGTTCACGAGTATGTATAAATAGATGATTATAACATTTTTATAAATACCAGTTTAAGGCACTCAGTTTGCTGGATGTATGTAAAATACTCGAGCGCTCGGAAATTATAAAATTGCTTGTTAAATTTGTAAAATGTTCCATTTAATGAAGAATGGTGTTAATTATGGTACATAGGTACGAATGATTCTCGGACAGTTGTTGCATCGCGAGAATTTCACTAATCGGACTGTATTATTTTTTTAACTAGCACATGTAACTATTAAAAATTAAAACTGGAACTGTGCCATACTCCTTGTTTTATTGATGTTTCTTTCCATGAATTAAAGATTTATTTATTACAGAAATACATACATTATCCTTACAGACTATGCCAATACGATAATGTCGAGAAACATTAAATAATTAAAATATAATAAACACGTTTATAATATTAAACACATAAGTTACACAATATCGCTACTGTGAATTCACTCTGCGAACATATAACAGTAGTCACAACGTCCTGGACAACGGGGATCTGTGCAGACTGGTTCTTCGCCCTTGGTATCGCAAATAACTTTTGTCTTCGCCGTCGCACATATCCCATAGGTACTAAAGGTCTTGAAGTACACTTGTGTTGCACACCACACCCCTCAAGACTTTCATTATGTAGTAGGCCAACTGTAAGTCCAGTCTAGTTTCCTATTTATTGTACCCCACCATCTTTAAGATAAATAATGTTGGGTACATTAATGTATAGTAGGGCTAGACGCCAAATTTATTCTGTATGCGCTGCAACATAAGGCAGTATTTAGCTTCTTGCGGAGCCCAAACAGACGAATTACACTCCAAGATACTTCTAACTAGAACGCTGTACTGATGGCTTTAATATTAGTGAACGTTGTTGCCCTTCGAAGCACAAATCCCATCCTTGCGTATGCTTTCTTGCAAATGTCCACTACATGATCCCGGAAATTCAGTTGGGCACTCGCACTCCTAAGTCTCTTACTGTCGTTTCCCGCTTGAGTAGCACCCCTTTCACGTTGTAATCATGATGACGAGGCAATTTGGCGCGACTAAATATCATGGCACATTTGGTAATATTTAATTGGAGCTTGTTTTTATTGCTCCACTCACATACTCTATCTACATCTCCTTGTAAGCATTCACTGCCGTCCAAAACTTGGATTGACAGCAGTAATTTTAGATCGTCCGCATAAAGATGGCATGTAAGATGTCTTATTAATTCTGGTAAATCGTTCACCATTATTTCAAACTGTAATGGCCCTAGATTACTGCCCTGACTCACGCCTGATTTAGTGGAGTATGGTACCAACTGACAACCTTTGTACTCTACATACTGCCGGAGATCTTTCAGATAATTAGCAAAAAAATGTAATAGTTTTGGAGTGAATCCAGTAGAAGAAAGAATCCAAGATATAACAACGCAACTGTGGATTGTGAAATCGAATTGGGTTACACCTTGTCGGACACACCTTTACTAGAGAAGGGACAAGTTAAAAGTATCCGTAACCGACACAAGCATGGTGAATGTCATGAAAGTGGATGAAGTAAGAGGGGAAAAGTCAGGATTGTAGCTGGTGGAGACCTGGGGCATCTGCCTACTCCTTAGGAAAAAATGGCGTGATAATATTAATAAATAAACATAACACTCTGCGGATTTGACGGATCATTCATTTTTTACACAGGAACAAGACATTGAAAGAAGTGCCACGACCTTTAACCCGCGTTTGTTCAGGTTTTGACATAAGGGAGTCATACTTATAGCCAACTCTCGGCTCCTGTCATAGACAATTCAATCAATATTTATAATAAAACAGCCACGAAATATAAAACGGACACCTAAAGATACGGGCACATTTAAGGTTGCTTTCAGTTAATTAAATGAAATGTCTGACGCACTTTAATTCCATTTTTGTCGACGACAATGCTCGCCCGTACCGTTCTGAACGTGGAAGCACGTACGTAAGAAGTTGGGATCCGTCGTTTACATTGGTCAGCCCGAAGACCTGGGTGCCTACCATGAACTTACCGAACGAACGAAAGAACGATAATTTTGTTTATGGTTTCTATGTGAGTTCTGAAATTTAACTGTCAAACTTGCTTCAACACATGTTTCTTTAAAAATAAAGTATAAAATTATTTATGTCTTTATATATATTTATTTGAATTAAAACTATTATTTTGATAGGAGCTTTCAATATGTTAGTGTTTACAAAATTTCAGTTATATAAATATAGTTTTACAAATTGTTTTACTTATAAATATGATGCGGTAAGTATTGTTCATAAATTTGTTTTCTAAAAATAAATAAGTACCTATGTAATATCCTTAAACATAAGTACTATAATATACTATAACAAAAATAAATTTCTTCAAATTGTAGAAAATTAGTTTTTCCGTTAACTAATTATTCATATAATATAAATAATTATATTTTCTTTACAGCTTATCCTGACAAATTAGCTGAAATGAGAGACTATATGTTTATATCCAATTGAACATTGCTCGAAGACATCTTTTTCTATCTTTATAGCGTCATCATAGCTAAATGAATACTGTTATTATAATTTTTCCAATGGCTTATTATTTACTTGTATTGGTCGGGTGGCCTGGAGTGCCACGGCGCGATGTTTTGGAGGTGAGGATGTTGAGAGGCGTCTGCTCGATCAAACATCCTCATCGCGAGCCGTGCGACGAACTCGTCGATCAACTCCATCCGCAAGTCTCGCGCTATGGTGGCGTTCCTCACGTAGCGTGGTGCCTTACTGCGCGCCGTAAGACGGTGCACAGTCTTCGGCGGTTGGTCTCCTTGGCGTAGGAGAACCACGCCGGTGCCGCGTACATGAGGTGAGGGCGCACATACAGTTTGTGTAGCGCGAGCTTAGTGCGGAGAGGTAGGTTGCCTGTGAAGATTGGGCGAAGCGTGTGCGCCGCCCACTTGGCTCTCCCTACAGCCCTGGAGATGTGGTGCGTCATGGTCAGACTCCGGTCTATGGTGACCCCTAGATAGGTGACCGGCGTCTTCCACGGCACTCGTTCGTACCCTTCGACGGTTGCGCGCAGAAAAGGACAACTTTTTGCCGCGCCTCGATTTTATCGTCTACGCACCCTTCGCATCTTGGTACCACATGTTACCACTAGTGGCCAGTGTAGGATAACTTTTGTATATAAATCTACAGTTTTTAAAAATTAAACACATTCCACATTCTATCTTCACCTCTTCTCTACGAATTATTAGGAAGTTTTATTTTAACCAAATAAGGATTAATCAACCTAAACCAAAACTACCTAAAGTGGTGACCCCGAGAAGAACACCAAAAAAATTGAAGATGTCGAACACAGAAAATTCCGGTGCAGAGCGTCAAGTTTCATCACAACCGTCGAGCCTAGAAGTCTCCGGTATTTCACTGTCGCTCCGTGTGCCACTATTCTGGCGCGACCAGCCGCTCCTCTGGTTCTGCAGTTTCGAAGCAGCAACCGCCGATCTGAAACCAAACCAGGCCCAGCTCGCCCAGATGGTCATCGCACAGCTTGAAAAGCAAGATATCCAAAACATCGCTGATCTCATTTACTCGCCGCCGGAAGCAGATTACTACAACGCCATTAAAGACCGTTTAATATCATTATACGAAGAATCTAACAGCGCACAAACGAAGAAGCTACTGTCGCAAGTTGAGCTTGGAGACTAGAAACTCAGCCAGCTGATGAGGCAAATGAAGCAGCTTAATATGGACAAATTTCCCGAGAGCACCATCAAAATGATGTAGCTCGAGCATCTGCCGCCACACATTCGTTCCGTGCTAGCCGTCAGCGAAGCGTTTAAAATCAAAACGACGCTTGACGACCTGACCTTGCTCGCGGACAAAATGATGGAAGTCCACACGCCGTCGCAACACATCGCTGCCGTCGCAACGCCTTACGTACCTCTAGCGCCACCACCTCCAGAACAACCAACCATCGACACCCTCATCGGTGAAATAAGAAGGTTGTCTTTGGAAGTTGCCGAGCTACGAGCACAACCTCGCGACAACTACCGCAACAGTCGTTCTCGCCACCATTTACAATCACGCTCCCGGAACGCGTCAACAAAGCGCAACGAAAACCGACGAGAGTCGCAGATGGAAGATCGAAGCCGGAAAAAATCTCCAATGCCGTACTGCTTTTACCATCACCGCTACGGTATGGACGCGAAGAAATGCGCACCACCATGCAGTTTCAAGCCCATAAACCAGTCGGAGAACTAAAAGTAACGCTGGCCGCGGCGGGAACCGGCGTTACCGAATCATCACACCGCCTTTTCGTTACCGACAGGGTAGCGAAACTTACCTTTTTATATTTTATATAATATCTCCGTGCTACCAAAGACAAAAGTCTCACGCGAAAAACCACTGCCATTTCAACTCTGCCAAAAACACGGTCATTCCAACATACGGAGAGAAGTCACTCCAACTTGATCTTAACCTTCGAAGACCATACACATGGAAATTCGTTGTAGCAGATGTGTCTAAGGCAATCCTGGGAGCAGATTTCTTGCAGCACCACCACCTCATTGTCGATGTCAAAAACCGAAGATTGATCGACGGGAAAACAAAGCTGGTAACAAACGCTCAACTCAGTACTGCAGACATACCTACAGTTCGTAGTATTGACATTGAGCAAAATTACCACAGCATACTAGCAGATTTCCCAGGCACAACCAGAATCACTTCAATGAAGCTTAGTCTCAAACATTCCGTCGAACACTTCATTGAAACAAATGGACCGCCCCTTCACTGCAAGCCACGCCCCATTGCACCGCATCGTTACGAAATGGTCAGGAAAGAATTCCAAAACATGATCGATCAAGAGTTATGCAGACCAAGCAAAAGCCCTTGGGCATCACCTCTTCACGTCGTGCCAAAGAAGAATGGAGACCTACGCGTGTGTGGTGATTACCGAAGGCTCAACGCCATAACCAAGCCCGATCGGTATCCCATACCACGTATACGTGACTTCACATACCAACTCGCAGGGAAGAAAATTTTCTCCACACTCGACCTCAATCGCGCGTACCAACAACTGCCAGTCAGCGAGCAAGATGTGGAGAAAACCGCCATCATCACACCTTTTGGTCTTTTCGAGTTTCCGCGCATGTGTCCTGGTCTAAAGAACGCCGGACAGACTTTCCAACGCTTTATTCACGAAGTACTGCGCGAACTCGACTTCGTATTCCCTTTCGTTGATGATCTACTCATAGCATCAATCGACGAGGAAGAGCACCGAAAACATCTACGCATCGTATTACAGCGACTAGAAGAATACGGCATCACCATCAACCCTTCAAAATGTGTTTTCGGCCAGCCAACTGTGAAATTTCTCGGTCACCAAGTCACAGCGGAAGGAATACAGCCACCCCAAGAGAAGGTACAAGCTATTACAGACTTTCCAAAACCACAAACCGTAGAAGAACTACGACGTTTTCTCGGTATGATAAACTTTTACCATACAAGCGCCGTTAAATACCTATCTGCACAACGTGACAAAACTAAGATCGACTGGACCACTGAATCAACGCAAGCTTATGAAGCATGAGAGCATAAAAAACGCCGCTTTACTTGCTTATCCGTCTCACCAGGCGACACTTGCTATATTCAGCGACGCTAGCGACAAAACAGCTGGTGCCGCACTCAATCAATTTATCAACAACTTATGGCAACCACTCGGCTATTTCTCGAAGAAATTCACCGACGCACAGACTCGCTACAGTACCTACGATCGGGAGCTACTTGCCATCTACATGGCTGTCAAACATTTCCGCAAAATGTTCGAGGGACGAGAAAAAATAATATTCACCGACCACAAGCCGCTAACTTTCGCTTACACAAAAACAAATACAAACAGCGAATCACCGAGACGCACCCGACAGCTACTTTATATCAGCGAATTTACCACTGATATACGACACGTCAGTGGATCTCAAAATGCAGCCGCAGATGCATTATCACGTGTCGAAGCAATCACCTGTCCATCGCCAATCGACTACAATCTACTTGCAGAAGCTCAAGAGCGCGATAGCGATACCATTAAAGCACTCAGTTTACAGAGCAACTTATGTTTCAAGAAAGTCAACCTGCTCGTCTCAAACATCAAATTACACTGTGAAACTTCAACCTCACAGTTACGTCCGTACCTACCAGAAGAATACCGACGTACCGCATTCAACGCAGTACATAACGTTAGCCACCCTGGAATCAAGACTACGAGAAAATTAATTACGCAACGTTACTTCTGGCCCTCAATGAACGCAGACGTCGGCAAGTGCGCAAAAGTATGCCTACAGTGTCAGCGCGCCAAAATACAACGCCACACATCAAGTCGATTATCAATTTTTTCACCAACCGAACGATTCGAACACGTTCACATCGATATCGTTGGTCCGCTACCTACCGCGGCCAGCGGTCATCGATACCTCGTGACAATGATCGACAGAGCAACGAGATGGACCGAAGCATACCCACTATGCGAAATATCAGCTGAAGACGTCGCCAAAGCGGTATACGAAGGTTGGATTTCCCGTTTCGGTTGTCCTGTAACAATAACAACGGACCAAGGACGCCAATTCGAAAGCAGAGTATTTGCATCTCTTTCTCGCTTACTCGGGATCGAAAAAACGCGTACAACTTCATACCACGCACAGTGTAACGGTATCATCGAACGATGGCACCGTGTGCTTAAAGCCGCAT
Organism: Pieris brassicae; assembly: GCF_905147105.1. NCBI lineage: Eukaryota > Metazoa > Arthropoda > Insecta > Lepidoptera > Pieridae > Pieris > Pieris brassicae. The sequence continues at coordinate 20,009,473 of NC_059668.1, read as the reverse complement.
TAAAAGCAAGACTACAGACCGCAAGAAGCTGGATCAACGAGCTACCAACCGTCCTACTCGGATTACGCGCCGCTATGCGAAGTGACACCGGCGTAAGCGCCGCCCAACTTACCTACGGATGCAACATACGCTTACCCGGTGATTTCTTATCAACGACCCGCAATGACGTCATCATGGACTCTGGCTACATCGATCAGCTGCGCGACGCAATACGTAACCTGCAACCAATGCCGAGTCAACCACACAGCAACACAAAACCCATATTCGTACACCGCGACTTGCAAACATGTGAATACGTATTCGTACGCATAGACGCCGTAAAGAAGCCATTACAAGCACCCTACGACGGACCCTATCGCGTGCTGAAACGAGACAGCAAGATACGCTGATACGAGACGCTGCAGTTACCTAACCGTGAAATGAATATCTCTATCGACAGACTCAAACCTGCCTACACTATCGCCGAGAAAGGTGTGCCTACTGATACAACCACGAGTACCTGCAACAAGCAAATCACATCAAGTGCCAGCGAACTACATGAACCATCAAATAACCTGAAACATCAAAATGACAACAACCTGAAACAACAAGACACTGGGAACACCTCAATACCTACAAGAACAACTCGCCGAGGCCGCGTTATACGCCTGCCGGTACTGTTATATTATAATCCTGCACCCTGTTCGGCTAACGTGCTAATACCTTCTTTTTGGTAAGCATTTCTCACCGAGAGGTGAGACGATGCTTGGAATATGAAAATCAGTTCGGTATCATCCTCCGTCGCGCACACACATTTGTTGGCTTCGTTTTAAATATAGTACTTAAAATTAAAAGTTCAATTTTATTCTGAACTCATCTTTCCTTTCTTTTTTTTAAAAACCCAAATACCAGAACACGTCTAACATTGGTGGCAGCGAAAAGGGATTTTTTATAAATCCCGGTAACGTCTCCTGTGTGTGAAAGTGCATAAGTGTATTTGTGAAAGTGATATCGAACTCAATCCGTCCACTGTGTGATAAGTGGCACAGGCTTGTCTTTCATCGTCAGCCCAGTTGAGCCCAACACCGACGGAACTATATTTCTCCATTCAAGAATGATATTTTTGTACATCATCCTGTAAGTTTTTTAAATACTTTTGTAACTTACAACTCAATACCCGTTTATCAATCTCCGCATACCATAACAAGTAACGTGATACTTTAATTGTTATGACTACACAAGCCGAGACAGTTTCAAGGCGAACAAAAAAGGAAGACAACGAAGATAAGATGGACCTAAATATATTATTAAAATTCATTAAACCTTTCGATGGCTCTAGGGAAAAACTAATCCCATTTCTCAACAATTGTGGAAACGCCTATGATTTAGCAAGTGATTCAAAACGGTCTGTACTATTAAAATATATTTTAAGTCAGTTGGAGGGTAAAGCCGAAAGTGCATGTGCCATTAAAGAATTTGAGTCATGGGAACAATTATCAGAATTTTTAAATACACAATTCGGGGAAAAGAAACATTATTCGGCCTTATTATCCGACTTACAAAATTGTAATCAGAATAATGATTCGGTTAATGAGTTCGCTTTGCGTGTAGAATCATGCTTATCCAAATTATTGACGGAAGTAAATCTATCCCAAAAAAAAAAGAAAAGCGAACTTGCTGGCCGAATCGCAGCTATGCAGGATCTAGCTCTGCATCATTTTGTCATTGGTTTAAAACCACAATTATCCACAATTGTCAGATGTCGAGACCCGGAAACATTAAACGACGCTATAAATTTTGCAATTTCCGAAGAGAAAATAATGGAAGCTTCTCGGAAACGATATAATAATCCTCAAAGTCAAGGGCCGCTAAATAAAAATAATTATTCGCGCCCTAATTATCAATTTCGAGATCGTTATCAAAACAAACCAACATTAGCATATGAACGCACTCCTAATAATGTGAATTTAAGCAGTGCACAATCACTGTTTTGTCGCTATTGTAAAGCTAAAGGGCATGTGATAGAAAACTGCCGAAAACGCGAATTTAATAATAGAAGATTCCAAAATACAAATCAAAATCCACGCACATTCCAACCGCGAACTAACAGTAGTTCTAATCACGTAAACTTTGCAGATCAAATACCTGACGAAATTACTGATGAAAATAATGAAGAAGGCATAGACACAGTGGATCATTTAAACTAATCCCAGACTCGCGTAAGTGCCGTGCGGGTCATAAGATAAAATACGGCACAACATATAACAACAATGTTGTCAATTATAGTAATCCCATTTCTTTACCCTGTAAATCAAAATCCAATTCCTTGGCTCCGCTACATGGTAGTCAATTTCGTAAAGCTCCAATATCCTCTCAGGGTAATCCAAGTCCAAAGGCTCCGCTACATGGTTGCCATATTATTAACCAACGAGACGATATTATGACTAGATCTTCTGTATCCACTACAACTAAATGTCCCACTAAATCTTATGCTTCCGCCGCGAAGTTTGGACTGCCTAATTCCACTGTATATACCAATACACAACACAGTACAACCACAAGCTCTAACTCCAAAGACACACCTACTGTGTTCGAAGTGACATCCAATACCATAAAGAGATCCTTACCATATGTGTTACTCCAGACAAATGTCTCTGAAATCCCAATCAAATTCCTAATTGATTCAGGCTCGTCAGTTAGCCTTATGAAACAATTTTGCGTCCAGAAAAAACTATTCTTTGAACCGCCCAAAATCTTACTTAAAGGAATAAACTCAAACAGTGAAGCAACCAAAACTTTAGGCCAGTTTCCATTAAAATTCTTCCTGAGCAATAAACAGAACATTACTTTTGATTTTCACGCTGTAGATGACATCAACTTACCCTATGATGCCATAATTGGTAATGACTTCCTCAACGATCTGGAAGGCATAATTGATTACAACCAAAATTTATTAACTCTAAAGAATGATGCAATTAAGGTAGATTTCTATAACCCCGTTTATGTAATTCCACCTCGTTCAGAAAGTATTATTGAATGTTCAGTATCCAACCCTAACGTAAAAGAAGGCCTTGTTTTAGACCAACATTTTCACGAAGATTTAATTTTCGCTAACTGTCTTGTCTCAGTCAAAAATAATAAAAGAATTAATATATCTGTTTTGAATATCTCTGAAGCCCCTGTTACCTTAAAATCAAATCTCGAGATTACTCTGAATCCTTTAGACTTTGATGATATGATTCATGAATCAGTTAACTTTAATTCTACCTTACAACATATTCAACATAGTGACGCTTACACTCGGACTCAGGAAGTACTTAATCAATTAAGAGTGAATCATCTTAATACTGAGGAATCTAACGCCCTTCATGACATATGTTCTCAATATTCCGATATCTTTCATATTCCTGGAGATAAACTATCTCATACTGATGCCATCCAACATGAAATAAATACATCACCCCAGAATCCTATACATGTAAAATCATACCGCTTTCCAGAAATTCATAAACAGGAAGTAGCAAAACAAATAGACCAAATGTTAGAGCAAAACATCATTAAACCTTCTATGTCCCCGTGGTCTTCTCCTATCTGGGTGGTCCTGAAAAAGTTTGACGCTTCAGGACATCGCAAATGGCGTGTAGTTATTGACTACAGAAAATTAAACGACATTACCATTGGAGATAGCTATCCTATTCCTCAAATTTCCGAGATCTTAGATCAACTCGGCCAAAGTAAATATTTCTCCACCCTTGATTTAGCCTCTGGGTTTCATCAAATTCCCATTAGGGTGGAAGACACACCCAAAACCGCTTTCAGTGTTCCCCAAGGGCACTTTGAATTTACTCGAATGCCCTTTGGCCTTAAAAACGCACCAGCTACATTCCAACGTCTTATGAACACAGCTCTCGCTGGTCTTCAAGATATCCGTTGTTTCGTGTACTTAGACGACATTGTCATATATTCCCACGACTTACCTAGTCACATAACAAATCTTGAGTTAGTTTTCCAACGTCTTAGAAAGTTTAATCTTAAACTTCAACCCGATAAGTGCGAGTTTCTGAGACGTGAAGTTATTTATCTAGGGCATGTAATTTCCGATAAAGGTGTAAAACCCAATCCAGATAAAATTAAATCCGTGACACAATTCCCCATTCCAGAAACTCCAAAAGATATCAAATCCTTTTTAGGTCTTGTGTCCTATTACCGAAGATTTATTCCGGAATTCTCCAAAATCGCCAAACCTTTAACTGCTCTTTTAAAAAAAGATGTCTCATTCATATGGGAAAACCAACAGCAAATTGCTTTTGATGAATTGAAACTTAAATTAACTTCTGCACCTGTCTTAATTTACCCAGATTTTTCCTTACCATTTACCTTAACCTGCGATGCCTCTAAATATGCCATTGGTTCTGTTCTTTCTCAAGGACCTAAAGGCGAAGAAAGACCAATAGCTTACGCTTCTAGAACTCTGAATAAAGCTGAGACTAATTATAGCACCACAGAAAAAGAACTTCTTGCAATACTCTTTGGCTGCAAAACCTTTCGTCCTTATGTTTATGGGCGCAAGTTCAATATAATAACTGATCATCGACCATTAGTCTGGCTCATGAACCACAAAGACCCTAGCAGCAAGTTACAACGTTGGCGGCTTAAACTCTCGGAATATGACTATAATATAATCTACCGTAAAGGTCGCCTCAATTCCGCAGCAGACGCTTTATCACGATATCCCGTAAATCCCATACAGAGTGATGGCTCTCCATCTAACCTTGATGAAATTAGCCCATTCAATCCCGATCATCTTGTCGATTTTGAACCCCTGAGTCCGGATGGCATTATTCCTTCCGAAATAATAAATCCCGATCCAATGACAGATCAACAGCAAGCTGAATCTCCTATAGATGCACAGCGAGTTCTCGACGACTTAATACAATTAGAAGACTTACACTCTCCAAACTTACAAAATAATCCAATTCCCTCTGAATCACTAACTCCCAACAAGTCTCATTCTAACAGTTCTCCTCCTGTCATAATTCCTTCGTCCAACCATGATTACAACACGTTCTTGAAAGCATTCTCCAAAGATGGTACAACCTTTACAACTCACATTAAAGAACACAATGAAAATCTCCTGAAGTCTAAATCCAATACTATCCTTGTACCGGTGTCAATCGATTTTGACGAATCCAATCCTTATCTCGAGGAAATCCTCTCTAATTTAGAAAACGAAGAAATATTGAATGAAGAACGAGAACTCCATTCTTATAAAGAATTTTTTATAAATGAAAAAACCTTTTTCCTTCTCTTAACAAATGTTTACTACTTCGACAATTGCTCTTACCCAGATATATTTAAAACATTAAAAAATGTACGGGATAAAATTCTTTTATCCGGTAATATCAGCGAAATAGCTATATCCGACTTTAGAAACCCGTATGACAACCAATCATTCTTTAAAATATATAACATGTTAATTTATTTATTTAATAACACAAACATAATAGTTAATGTCTATCATAACAGTATCATATATCCTGTTCCAACAGAAATTACTAAACTACTTAAAGAAAATCATGATATTCCTATTGCTGGACACTTAGGCTCTAATCGAATGTTTTCTCGCATCAAAGAAAGATATTATTGGAAAGGAATGCGTTCCGACATTGAAAATTATGTAAAAAATTGTAGCTTATGTCAATCTAACAAAGCTTTTCGCAAAATCAATAGAGCTCCCATGCAAATAACTACGACATCAACTCGTCCTTTCGAAAGAGTTGCTTTAGACATAGTTGGTCCTTTGCCCGAAGCTGGTATTATTAAACTTAAATACATACTTACTCTACAAGACGATCTTACTAAATTCTCTTTGGCTTATCCTATTACTAATGCTAATGCTGAAGAATCTTGTGAATGCTTAACACATTTTATATCCTTATTCGGTATTCCAAAATCAATCTTAACCGATCAGGGTACTAATTTTACTGCAGAACTTTTTAAAATGTGTTGTAAATTTTTAAAAATTAAACAAATATGGTCAACACCATATCATCCACAAACGCAAGGCTCACTTGAACGCAGCCATTCAACCTTAAAGGAATATCTTAAATCATTCGTAAACGAAAACCAATCAGATTGGCATAAATTTGTCTACACAGCTATACTCACCTATAATAGTACTACCCATAGCACCACCAAGTTTACTCCTTATGAACTCATATTCGGTTTTAAACCATACATACCAGACTCAGTATTTAAGTCCCAACCAGATCTCACTTATCCTGAATATATTAAAATGCTACACCATCGTTTAAAACTTTCCCATCAAAAAGCTTTAGAAAACATCAATAATTCTAAAGAAAGATCCAAACAGTACTACGACAGACACACTCGGCCTGTACAATATAAAATCGGTGACTATGTGTATATTAAAAACCATGTCCGACTCCGTAAAGCCTTATCACCTATATGGAAAGGTCCATATAAAGTGGTAAGGATACATGGTAATAACACCCTATCTCTTTTAATTAATCGTCGTCATGTCAAACATCATTATGACGAAGTTAAACTCGCAGTCAACAGTGAAAACTAAATATAATAAAAATAGTAGTAAGGTAATTTCTTAAGTAAACCTAAATATTAATTAATGTTTAATTAAATTATGTGATAGACTTAACTTTAATTAGCATTCAATTTTCTATTTCTTCTTACAGACTAATAATTTTTAATCCTATCCTGGGAAACGAGAATAAAGAGTACATTCATACTATCACCTCGAGTCCTGGCATTTACTTCGATCCACAAGGCACTGCAAAAATAATAAATGATCATATTCACATAGTGATCCCAATTGATATATCCTTTGCTCCAACTCACATCGACAATATTAAGAATGCTTTTGGCACAATTCGTTACTTATGTCAACAAAGCGGATCATTCAACCACTTTGAATGTCACAATTTAATTCAACCACTTGATTCATTATTCAAAGACATAATTCGGGATTTTCAATCTATATCGCACCTTACGACTTCCAAATCTAAACGATCTGCTTGGTTTGCCGGTATTGGAACCGTATTCAAACATATATTTGGAACTCTAAATGAGGATGACGCACATAGATATAATAAGGCAATTGCTAAAATGCAACAAATCGATAAAGATCTTAATTCAAACATTAAACAAAGCATCTACATCTCCAAATCAGCAATTACAAATTTCAACGCTTCCATGAACGAACTTAATAAGAATCAAATCCTACTGAACGATGTTATCGATAAATTATCTCTTTCCGTCAAAAACGTTTCCGAGGTCATCAACTCTGTCAAATTTCAAACAAACATGGATGAACTCTTGAGTGTGTTACAAGCTAGCCTATTAACACTTTCATTCAAAATTGAGGATATTGTAAGTAGTGTATTGTTTTCAAAATCAAACACTATTCATCCTTCAATTATTACTCCTAAGCAATTATACATAGATTTAGTAAGTAATATTAAAGATGTATCTAGACTTAAGGATTTCCCTGTAGAGTTAAATTTAGATAATATTAACATCCTAATGAACCTGGCTAAAATAGTTTCATATGTTATCGATAATCATCTAGTATTTGTAATAAAGATTCCTCTTGTAAATGTGGAAACATACAATCTTTATAAAGTTATACCTATCCCTGTACCTCATAACCCGACATCTCCAAATTCTTTTGCACTTATTACTGCAACAAAACCTTTTATAGGCATTAGTGAAGATAAGAAATTATATTTTAACTTTGATAATATAGATTCTTGTAATTTAATGATTGGACATCAGTATATTTGTAACCCTTTGAATATTCTCAGTGTTGTCAATTACCCAATATGTGAAACAGAAATAATCACTAAAGCTGTAGAAAATTTACCTAAAACTTGTAATACAAAATTTATATTTGGTAAAGTTGATATCTGGCATAAATTAAATAATAACAAATGGTTTTATGTTGAATCCAATGATGAGAAACTGACTATTGAATGTAATCACAAAATAATTGACATTGTTATATCAGGAACCGGAATACTTACCTTGTCATCCGGTTGTACTGCATTTTGCAAAGAAAATAGATTTGAAGCAAAAAGTGTTTATGAAATTATTATAAGTCCTGTAGTTTCAAACTTTAACATTATCAATGACAGTTGTTGCAATTTGATTGAATTTTCCAAATTAAATATTAACATTTCAACACAACAGTTACGTCATGTGAATCTTGATAGTTTGAACTTAATTCACGATTTACCTATTAAGTCAATTGATGATGATTTAGATGATTTCCTTAATGACCCTTCAGACTATGTTAGTTTTAGCTTTAGCATAGTTTCCTTTATAATAATCTTAAGTATTGCAATTATAATCTTTGTTAAAGCCAATAAATGCGTTTTCCGAAACAAAGACATAGAAAATCCAGATAATACCTCTTCAAACAGTGAAACCCCACATCCTCAGCCTCGTCTTCGTATGGAATGACTATATTACCCTTTTATCCTTTTCGCAAACTTACCTAAAACCGTAAGTTTACTCTTAAACGGGGGGTTGTTATATTATAATCCTGCACCCTGTTCGGCTAACGTGCTAATACCTTCTTTTTGGTCAGCATTTCTCACCGAGAGGTGAGACGATGCTTGGAATATGAAAATCAGTTCGGTATCATCCTCCGTCGCGCACACACATTTGTTGGCTTCGTTTTAAATATAGTACTTAAAATTAAAAGTTCAATTTTATTCTGAACTCATCTTTCCTTTATTTTTTTTAAAAACCCAAATACCAGAACACGTCTAACAGTACGCTTCGCTAGAGGGGGAATCCTGTAGGTGATTAGTACGTGTTGTAATGAAACAGTGATGTGTCCTGACAAGGACAGCTGTAAACGTTATCGTCATGAAACAATAATTTGTTCTGAAAAGAACAGTTAATTACGTTATCGTAAGAGATATCGAACTGTTCTGAGAAGAACACGTTCGTACCCTTCGACGGTTGCGTTTTTTTTAATCTCGTTGTTGGCCTTAAGGGCCTTTACAGCTCAGCTCGGGCTGTTTTGGCGAGCGTAGCTCGGCCAGAATGGCGTTTTATCCCGCGGCAAGCGCGAGGGCGTCTCCTGTGAGACTCGAACCTCGGCTTGGGCCGTCGCGGGGCGGTCAATCGCCTGAAGGGCAGGACGGAAGCTCACTGGAGTGAGCGAAGTGCGAAGTAAAGGTCCTCGCCTTCCCCGGTGAAGGCGGTTTTTCACCCTAATCTGTGATTGGCTGTTTTTATTATTTATGGCCGCGCGGGCGGCTTTTAATTTATCGTTTGCTACGGTAATTGGATCATCCGGATCCGTTAGTATGTGTCGGGGCCTCCTACGAGCCTTTTTTGTCGGAAAGGGGTAATAGTTGATGCTATTACGCACCAGCGGATTGGGATGGTGTTTAGCCTTGTCAAAGTGGCGTGTGGACGCCAACTTCATCCATTGGGCTATGGTA